>NC_135020.1:14522879-15845379 GCF_051020955.1 Megalopta genalis | reverse complement strand
CATGTTTAACCAGTCAGTTGTTTTTGAAGAGTACACTCGTCGCGAAGAGATGCCAATACAGTATAATGTCTCCCTAATTGACGCTCAGATTGTACACGAAAATGGACAATTTGGGAAGAGGAGATACGATTATTCGAGCCTTGCGGCTCGTTTTTATAATCGTTTTTACAATCGATAACCATAAAAAAACGAGCCACAAAGCTCGAACAATCGTATCTCCTCTTCAAAAATTGTCCATTTTTGTGGACAATCTGAGCGTCAATTAGAGAGACATTACCGTATTTCGTGTTACGACGAGAATATTCATCGAGAATTGCTAACTGGTCGAGTTAAGTAAACGAGTAAATGTTAGTAATAAAATTAACAAATAAAATATAATTGAATAATTATAGGCTCAAAGTAACTTTCACGTTTTCACTGATGTTTTAAACAATAATTTAATGAAACATTATATTTTGTATATTTCTATATTAGAAATAATAGAAAATAGAAACGACAGAAACAATAGAAAATAGAAACAATAGAAACATACAAATAATGTTTCTTTTGGTTTTTGTTTAAATGTCGGTAAAAGTAATAGAATAAAATTTTTAAAAAAGTAATAAAAGTAACATTTAAAACATAATTGAATAATTATAGGCTCGAAGTAACTTTCACGTTTTCACTGATATCTTCAACAATAATTTAATAAAACACCGTATTCGTATATTTCTATATTAGAAATAATAGAAAATAGAAACCATAGAAACGTACGAATAATGTTTATTTTGGATTTTGTTTAAATATCGGGAAAAAATGTGCAAGTTACGTAGGGACGAATGAAAAATTGTAACACGAAATTACATCATACGTACTCCACAATTTCCTCTTCTCATCAGCCGCTACTCTCTTCAGCATCGGATTAATAATTCTCTCGCATGAACAACCAAGCTAGAAGACCTCTCGAAGATACGATATCGATATCTCTCGAAATACAATGAAGAAAAATGATCGATCCCGTCCCCTAACGACGAATAAGTTCGTTTGATCGTGACAAAGTGTCCACCTCGTATATCGGCGCCGATGATAGCAGAATCGCTTTGATTATAGGACCCTGCGGTCAAGATGGTGTCCTTTTTCCGCGCGCGGTAGGCCACGGGGGAGAATTTCGTAACAAAGCAGCACACCGAGCGGTGATCCCGGGTGCGAGGTAGCCGGAATATAAAATTACGAAGCCGGGTAATCCGAGCCCGTGCTCGTAAGCCGAGCAGATAATTCGAGTTAAGTGGCTCTCTTGGGTAAGTCGAGGTTCGCGGAGACTTTGCGCCGCCGTCGAGTTGCTCGTCGATCGAGTAGAAGCGTAAAAATCGGCGTCGAGGCGGTGTCGAGAGCTAGCCCACGCACTCTCAGCCATTTCTCTCTCTCTCTCTCTCTCTCTCTCTCTCTCTTTCTCTCTCTCTCTTTCTCTCTCTCGCTCGTTCGTTCCACGTTTTTCTTCTTCCCACCTCGCCGCGTTCGAGACTCCTACAGAATGGTACGTGTCGTAACCGACTATAAACATCGGCACCTGCGGGCCTGTCACCTTTCTTCTAGTCGGCCGCGTCGTCGATCGCCTCCCCGCAGTCGTAAATCGCGAGCCAAGGTGCCGCTGGGACACCTTAACCGACTGAAAACGCTCGAAACAGCCTCGGAAGATTTTCTCACCATCCTGGCGCGGCGATTTTCCATAGGGAAAAAGATCGTCACAGGTACGCGCAGGTATGCATCGCCGCAAGCAGGACCTGCGAGAACTATGGTAATTTAAGTGGACTGCTGGGTGCATTAGGCTGGAAGGGATTCAAACTCGGCGCCTAATTTTGTTAGCGCAATAGATGTTCCATGTGCACTGCACAGAGAATCGGATCGTAACAGGTGGATCGAAGAAGCGACAATCTATAATACCTTTCATTCTTCTGTTAAATTCTGAAAACTGAAAGAGTGCATCTGCACAGCCACAAGAGCCAATGACTTTCTTCGCGACATTTCGCAGCATCTTTGCACAGCAACAGCAATCGTATAAACATATTCTCTAGGCAAAGCAAATGAAAGGACAGAAAAGTCAGTCCTTATCTGCTGCAGCAAAAATTTCCGTTTTACAGCTTGGAGGATCACTTTAATGTCACTTGTAACCGGTGTTTTGAATACGTTTCTTACGGTCTTTTATTCTAGCGAAACAAAAATACAGCATTCCATTTAAAAAGATTTAAATAATCTTCAAACAACCTTGTTAAATTTAGCGAAAAAATGTTTGCCTTGCATCAACGTGTTTCACGTAAAAAGAAAAAGAAATTATATATATTATTCATTATATATTTATAATTATGGAGAGCGGGGGGGGGGTGAAAACCATTGTTCACAGGATTTTACGTATCTAACCACTCGTCGTTAAACGTGTAAACGATCGAAATAATATGTATGTACATACAGTAATTTTTCCCGGATATGCCAAATTTCGGATAGCTATAAATTTCCCTGTGCTTGTCCTACGCCTATGTAATTTATTGCTATGCCGATGCTAAGGGTCGACGGTGTCGGTCAGGCGTGTGATGCGGCACGCGACGCGAATTCCCAGAAGACAACACAAAATGGTCTGTTTAGGTGTGAGTCAGGTAAGAAAAACCGCGGAGCTACAAGCTACGTGGTAGGTACAGTAAATTCTCTCTAATTCGAACTCAGATTGTGCGCAGAAATGGATAATTTGGAAAGAGGAGATACGATTATTTGAGCCTTGCGGCTCGTTTTTATAGTCACCGATTGCCAATAACTAAATAAAAATGAGCCGCAACGGTCGAATAATCGTATCTCTTCACCCCAAATTGTCCATTTTTGTGCACAATCTGAGTACGAATTAGGGAGAATTTCGGATCGTGTCATGTGGCCTCCGAATTGCCTTCGAATAGTGTCATGTGTCCGAATTGCCTTCGAATCGTGTCATGTGGCCTCCGAATTGCCTTCGAATCGTCTCATGTGGTCTCCGAATTTCCTTCGAATCGTTTTATGTGGCCTCCGAATTGCCTTCGAATCGTGTCATGTGGCCTCCAAATTGCCTTCGAATCTTGTCATGTGGCCTCCGAATTGCCTTCGAATCGCCTCATGTGGACTCCGAATTGCCTTCGAATCGTCTCATGTGGTCTCCGAATTTCCTTCGAATAGTGGCGAAAATTTACAAATAAAAAGATTAAGTCATAGTTTTAGCATTACTATGTATAGTAATGTCTCCCTAACTGACGCTCAGATTGTCCAGAAAAATGGGCAATTTGGGAAAAGGAGATACGATCATTCGAGCCTTGTAGCTCGCCTCTTTATAGTCGTTGACAATTGGTCACTATAAAAACGAACCGCAACGCTCGAATAATCGTATCTCCTTGTTCCAAAACAAGTCGAGCAATCGAACGAAGCAACAGGTGGAATGAAAATGCAACGATCTCCCATTCATTCTCCTATCGAGCTGTGAAAGCTAAATGGATAAATCCGCGCAGCGAAAGGAGTACGACGACTTGGATCCGGCAACAGGTGAATCACGAGACGAAAAGATCCACTTTGAATAGCCTCCTCGTGGCCTACAGACTTATTACCGATCGACGGATTCGTTAATTAAACGCGCGCTCCTAGGTGTCCAGGTGAGACTTCGGTCTCTCGGTTCCCATCAGCAACGCCGCACGCTCCGCGCCCGGTTTCGCAGAAGCGAGACAAGAAGAATGTAGTCTTGTCATCGGGTTACTGATGGTACGGTACTTTCGAGTCCCCGGCTCGCTTCGCGTTCCTCGAGAGGCCGCGCGCGCGCACGTGTCCACCCGGCGAGCGTTAATTATGCGAGCGGAGTGCCACGCGACTCTCCTGTCTCCGGATTTCGCGCCGACGGTACGGATCCCGTGCTTTTCCCCCTGGGAAATATGAAATCCGGTTGCAATAGTCGCGAAATTCTATCGCGCCTACGTCCTGAATCCGCTAAAAGTCGAATGCCAATCGTATTTTACGTTATGCCACTGCATAAACGACCTCGACCGAAGAGTATCATGTTCGTTGTTGAATCAGGTACGTTATAGCAATCATGATTAATTGAATTTCATTAAATAGTAAATTAAATGAATAATAGTTATATCGAACAATAATTGCCATGCCTTAACTATTACAAACAGAAAAACCCCAATGGAAGGTTGAACAGATTACAATACAGAGTTTGGAGATCGAATTATGTTAATTCTTCAATGACACCTGGAGGTTCGCTGCTGAATTAGGTATGTTCTAGGATTCGTAATTAATTGAATCTATCATTTAAGAATAGATTGTTACGACGTTTCTAACTACTCTAAGTAAACAAGCTTAATCGAATCTTGTACAGATTGTACGAAGAGTTTGGGGGATGAAATGGTGCTGAGAATCGTGACGTCGCAAGACAAGCCAGCAAATATTGCCGGCATTTTGTAAATGCTTCAGAAGACATTTAAACGTACGAAAGGATTGGAGAACTAAATTGGATCGCGTGACCTTTTTTTACTAATCAAATTGATCATTCTGTGATCATCGTTAGTTCGTCCATTGGAACGAACCTTGAAACGGAGAGAAATCATGAAACGTTGCCAATACGGTAACAAAGGTGCAAACATTATAGCAAAGCTCTTACAGGAGAATACAGTAATGTCTCCCTTACTGACGCTCGGATTGTGCACAAAGATGGACAATTTGGGAAGCGAAGATACGATTGTTCGAGCCTCGTGACTCGTTTTTTATGGTTACCGATTGTCAACAACTATAAAAACGAGCTGCAAAGCTCGAACAATCGTATCTCCTCTTCCCAAAATGTCCTTTTCTGTGAACAATCTGAGCGTCAGTAAGGGGGACATTACTGTACATAGTAATGCTAGAACTATGACTTAACCTTTTTATTTGTAAATTTTCGCCACGATTCGAAGGCAATTCAGAGGCCACATGACACGATTCGAAATTCTCCCTAATTTGCACTCAGATTCTGCACAAAAATGAACAATTTGGAGGGTAGAGATACGATTATTGGAGCCTTGCAGCTCGTTTTAATAATTGTTGGCAATTCATGACTTTAAAAATGAACCACAAGGATCGAATAATCGTATATCCTCTTCCTAAATTGTCCATTTTTGTGGACAATCTGAGCGTCAATTAGAGAGACATTACTGTACAGTAATGTCTCCCTTACTGACGCTCAGATTGTCCACTAAAATGGGTAATTTGGGAAGAGGAGATACGATATATACGACAAGAGGAGATAAATTATATCATATATAATTTATTTTTATAATCGTAGAGACAATTTATAACTATAAAACTAAACCGCAAGGCTCGAACAATCGTATCTCCTCTTCCCAAATTAGATTGTCCATTCCTATGGACATTCTGAGCGTCAATTAGAGAGACATTACTGTAATTCTAAAATTTCGAAGTAGAACATTTCTAGCGAATGTTCGAATTACGGATCGAAGGCCTGCGACAGGTGGCGCGAGGGTGATTCGCGCGGCACTGCGGTATAAATTTGCAGTCGTTCGGCTCCGAATGACGGCGATAGGCGATCGCCAAGTGTCTCGTATGCATTTGTATCGCGTTAAACGCGCCATTTAGAAGCGACCGCGGCCGTTTAAGTGGCGAACGAGCGAGCGACGTCGCAACGCGTTTTCTCCTCGCAGATTGCCGACCTTCGTTCGCCGCGCCAATGCGCTCGTCGTCGACTAGAGCTCGACGCGACGCCCGATGCCACTCGGACACCCGGTATATATTTACATAGGGCTTTGCCGAGAGCGAGGCGAGACGACGCCGTTCCCGAAGCTGTGGACGAGCACCTGTACCACTACGGTAACCTGTCAAGCTGGAAGGGCAAGAAAGGGCCACGTAACAAAAGCTCTTGCTCAGGAGCACGCTTTTTTACCTGCTTCACATCCGACGAATCTCGACCTAGGGCGTGCCGAGCCTCGAAACTGCTGGATTTTCGGCTGGGTGGAAATACGCTCAATGGCGAGCCGGCACGTTTGTACACCCTCGCTGGTGCGGCTGGTCAATTGTCGCTCGAGAATTACGATTTCCCGTTTTTAACGAGATCCTCGGTTCTTGGAATCGAATTTTGAAGTTGAATTTTCTTGCTGTCGATTATGAAAATTGGAACGAAAATTGGAATAAAAAGGAAGATCGGTTACTGTTTTGTTGGCAGGAGAAAGAAATAAAAGATTCACATGTTCAAAACTAAAAGAAAAACCAAAGAGACCGCGGTATATAGTGTAGATGTGCAGATAAAGGGACGAATTAAATAGATTTATAATTCTATAGAAAAAGTTTTATTTAAGTATTAAATCGTATAAAAAACTTATAGTATAGTTCAGAAATTAGGGGAATTTTTGTTTGGTCCGAAGACTGTATACAATGTATGCAATGAGAAGAAAGTGAGTCGGAGGCCATCTTGAGCCGAGGGGCGAGGTTTATATCAAATAAATAAAATAAAAATACTGTTTCGTTGGCAACATCGATCGATCTAGCCTTCTAAAAGAATTATTTACAAAATGTATTCAGTCCGATGAACTTTTCTACAGGTTCTTGGAAAATTACACATTTATTCACACTTAGAAATACATGATGCCTTAGAGTCGTTAACTATAATATCGATGAGCATCGTAGTACATTTTGTTACCGAAGATTCAGTTCACCGAATTTAACGCTAATTGAAGAATAGAAATAAGAATAAAAAGCGATACAAACAAAAATGGCGAGACGCCTATGTAATTTCAGTCTTGTCACTTTTAGTGCTCGGTTTTTCGAGTTCGAAGACCAATATTAAACTTCGGAAAAGACTGTTCCCTTCGAACACCAGTTTCCTAGCAGCTGACATAACTTATTTAGCCACGTATCAACGTCGATCTCAGAGAACCAGCTGCAAGGAACAGAAAATGACCTCTCCGCATCTCTATCTTCGAAACAACAGTTCAAAAGAAACAACGTTGATCGTTGAGAGCGGACGCTCTTCAACTCGACAGGCCTACCTCGAAGCAAATATCGACGCCTTCGTGGAATTATCGTTATTGCCCGCAGAAGGGCATATCTCCCAGATAGCTCGTATCTGCTAGTGCCGTGAGCAACGAATAAACACCGCGATTAAAATCCTCCTGCGCCGGAAGTGGTCTTCTGCCGGCGGTGGGGCACGGCGTCCAAAGAAGAAGAGAGCATTCGCAAAAAGTGATCTACCTTAGACGGTCCACCGAAGAATTCCGCATGGTTCGCAGCCAGAAGAGCTGGCTGCTGCCCGTTGAGGAGGAATTTTCGAGAAACTCGGCGACGTAAAAAGAAGACGGGTAACTGAGTTACGGAGGCGGAGGACGAGATTTAATGAAGGGATAAAAGGTCGGACCGTCCTTTTAAGCCCGGCGGAACAGACAGGGCAGAGTGGCGGCTCGAAAAATCGTCCGAAGAAAACGCCGGGTTAAAATAAGCCCGGTTCTCCTCCTCCTCCTCTCTCTCTCCTTCGGGAGGAGAGCAGGACCCGTCGTCTTCATAAGACGCCGCCGAAAATACACGGACGCCTAATAGAGGGACGCGGTACCAAGGAGTTTATGCTCGGCCAAACAAGCCGAAAGGGATGAAAACGAGGAACCGATACGCGCTCTAAGTGTGAATTACGAGCGTGCATAAGCTTTCTCGTGAAAATAAACGGTGCCCCGTGCCCGTTTTCTATTTTCACTACGGCGAAACAGAATCGTCCCGATCCTTTTTCCTCTTCTCCGCTTGCGTATCCGCTCGCGACCGGAAATAGACCGGTGGAAAATAATCGGCCGCCGTCGATTCGAACTCGGTCATCGAAGGCATCCGTGAATTTCACGGACAATTTGCAGCAGCAATTGCTATATAGCGTCTCGGGCGGAACAGCTGCGAGGTGGCTTCTCTCTCTCTCGTCTGAAACCGAGGTACATTCTCCGTACGGATGGATGGAACGTGGGCTATGGGCCCGACTCAATTGATCGAAATTGGCTAATTCGTCCGGGGATGCTAGCTCGCTCCTAATGCGGTTAATTAACCGGTGTATTGACCTGCGGGGACTAGCCGAGCCGGTTGTTTTATGCTTCCATCGAGTTGCTAGAGCGATTTTCGGTAAATTATAACGTGTAATCAGGTGAGAATGAGGTTTCCCAACGTGGACCATCTCTCGTACAGCTGTTGTTCTAGATGCATTTCGCTCCTCCGAACCACCTACGGAATATTCCTGCTCCTAGGCTATTGATTCTACGGCAGCGTTCCTCAACCCGTGCAGTCCAACCTTTCTTTGTAATTAAATGCTCAATGGTTATTCAGAGTCCTTAAAACCTGGATACTGTGTCTTCGGATATATTTTCTGTTTAGGATACACTTTTGCGTAAATTTCATCTTGAATCCTGAAAACGTGGATGCTATACTTACGTTATGAGCTCTATTCCAATTCTAGAAAAAATTCTATTCTAATATTGTCAATTTCGAGTCATAAACTCTCCTTTCTATGCTACAATCACTCTTCCCTTAGGTTTATTTTGCATCCTGGGATTCTGCATGCTCGGCTCGATCAGACAACAAGATCCAGCCCAGTCGATTTTCAGTCTGCGAGTTGAAACTTACAACCCTTCTTTCCATAATACAATCGCTTTTCCGTTAGCATTATTTTTAAGCCTGAGAACCTAGCTACTATTAGGCTACAAGATATTCCAACGGATTCTTCGTTTTCAAGACGCAAATCCTTCCCTTTACAACCTTTCTTTAGCTTCATCTTAAATTCTGAGAATCTGCACGCTCTGCTTGGTTAGGCTACAAGGTATACGTAGATTAGAGAGAGAGAGAGTTGGACTTCTTTCAGCCAGAAACTCTCCTTTTTTTGCACTGTAATCGCTTTTCCCTTATCCTCATTATGAATCCCGAGAACCAAGGCTACACTGCTTAGAATATGTATAAGGGCTGTTACTAGCCTGCGAATCTTTATAGAAAATAAAAAAATGTTATGTATTAATTATTGGAAGCGGAGATCGAATAAATATATATTCCTCATTTCAATAGTTCTAATACATCAACAATAATGTAACAGCATAGCTAAATTCTTCTGATTGTCTTCGCGGCTTTGCATCTCATTTAATCACTTCCGCCATAAATGCATTTAAATCTGCAGTCTATTTATTCAAATACATTTCTCATGTTCGAATCACGAACGAGAATTTCCTGCACCAGAATCGCTTTTCTCTTAGCTTCATATTAACCGTTTGGCTGCTGACGTATTTTTTCAGAAAAAACAACAATCGAACGGTTGAACCCTGCGAATCTGACTATCGTGCTCGATCAGACAACAAGGTCTAGACCGGAACGTCCTCGCTCCTTCTCGAGACTTCCAGAGAACGAAATCGAAAACGAACGCATCTAGGTCCAGCCGGCTCACAGAAGAACGCAGTACGAGCCGACGCGTAAAGTGCGATAAAGAACTACAGGATAATGGGGATACCGAACCACAGGTTGGCAACCGGGGGTCCCACAGGGAGGGTGCTGGAGGTATTCGTAGAACCAGACTGTTCTCCAGTGGCGATTCGCGAATGGAATCAGACACCGGCTCTCGGTTACGCTTATCAGCGAGGAAAGCGGCCGGCAAACGGTGTTTCGTTTTACGTGCGGCGAGTGCCCCATAGGGTCTAGGCCTGTCTCACGTGTCTCTCTATCGTCCCACCAGCCTGTGGGAGCTCCCCTTTAGCATATAAAGGAGTTCGGTGGCCGCGTACGTCCGTTCGTCGCCGTCACGGCGAAACTAGTTCGACCGTCCAGTTTTTCCACTCCCCGATACACGCTTCAGTTTGTGTGCCCATCGCATCGGCCTGGTGGGAGAGAGATAGATGGATGGATGGATGGATGGATAGATAGATAGATAGATAGATAGACAGATAGATAGATAGATAGATAGATAGATAGATAGATAGATAGATACATAGATAGATAGATAGATAGATAGATAGATAGATAGATAGATAGATAGATAGATACAGTAATGTCTCTCTAATTAACGTTCAAATTGTCCACAAAAATGGACAATTTTGGAAGAGGAGATACGATTATTCGATCCTTGTGGTTCATTTTTATAGTCACGAATTGCCAACAATTATTAAAACGAGCTGCAAGGCTCCAATAATCGTATCTCTACCTCCCAAATTGTTCATTTTTGTGCAGAATCTGAGTGCAAATTAGGGAGAATTTCGAATCGTGTCATGTGGCCTCCGAATTGCCTTCGAATCGTGTCATGTGGTCTCCGAATTGCCTCCGAATTAATTAGTATCGAAAAATTAGAAATAAAAAGATTAAGTCATCGTTTTTATTCTAGCATTGCTATGTAAAATAATGTCTCCCTAACTGACGCCCAGATTGTCCACAGAAATCGACAATTTAGGAAAAGGAGATGCGATTATATTCGATCTTTGCGGCTCATTTTTATAGTCACGAATTGTCAACAACTATTAAAACGAGCTGCAAGGCTCCAATAATCGTATATATATATATATAATTTATAATATATATTTTTATAATTTATAATAATATATATATATATATATGAAAAAAATGAACCGCAAGGATCGAATATAATCGCATCTCCTTTTCCTAAATTGTCGATTATATATATATATATATATAATTTATAATATATATATATATAATTTATAATATATATATTTATATTTATATATATATATATATATATATATATATATATATATATATATATATATATAGAGAGAGAGAGAGAGAGAGAGAGAGAGAGAGAGAGCAGTCGCGTTCCTTCCAGCGACACGCTAATAATCCCTGCAACTTGTTGCTGGCCCCAGACGAGACGAGGACTTCATCGATTCAGCCCACCCCGGGCGGTACTTTTACCTGGTACATATTTTGAAAGACCGAGCCAGCCTCCGGTTCGAGGAATTCTCGCTTCCGAATACACAGAGCCACCTTTCCCTCTTTTCAACGAGCAACAATTTCTGAACCATGAGTTTTCTCGCGGTCACAATTGTAGTACAGGTATGAACACGATACGCGAGGATTACGGCAGAGTGACACAGGATCCGTGCGCGAGAATCGTAGACGCGATTCATTTTCTCGAGGAATTTTTAATGCGACGGACAACTTAGGTTCACGGTTGATTCATTCCGGAAAGAAGAAACAGGGTTCGATGAAATGATGCAAATGCTTTTTGAAAGTATGTTCGATCGCTGTCATTCGGTGGTGCGAAGTTTAATTATTATTATTATGTTAATATATATATATATATATATATATATATATATGTATGTGTTAATAATATAATTTATATTATTATTATATATTCGGTCACATGTAGGTGGGTGACACTAATCCTTGACTGGTTTGCAAAATTCATCTTTCATCCACCATGATTAATTTTAACTTTCTAGTTTCAATACCACTAATTGAATTACTTTTACGTTGCGGGAGGTTTTGGGGTTGATTTACGTCACTTAACATCTTAAGGAAGATGTATAGTATGTAGATAGGTAATTATTGAATGTAACGACGTTCAAATCAACGTAGTTTTCCAAGAAATCGTACAATCCTTCGGAGAATCTATTGATGCGTATAAAAATAGCGTTGACTACTATTATCAAGTACTATTGAACAACTGATCATGAATATGTATCGCCAACAGCAACAACTCGCATAGATGAACCAGCTTCAAAACTTCGAAAAAAACTTTCGAAAATCGAGCGTGCCGCTAATGCATAATCACACACGATGTAAGCGTAAAAAGTGACGCGTTGCTTTATAACGTTTTAAATATTGTTTTTTCTTTTAACGTACGCTTGACGTACGAAATTTATTCGATGTTCTCCTGCAAAAAATCTCTCCGTAATTGCAACAATTGTCAAATAGATCGGTCATTTTTACCGACACGGTAGATTCAGTGATAATATTAACCCTTTAATGCACAGTTTTTTTGAAAAAGACCGGCCAAAAAAATCAATTTTTTTTAATGTAAAAAAACACAATTTAGAACGTTGTCTTGGCAAGAAAATTACAAAAATACAAAAATAATCAAAATTTTTATTGCAATTTTGGATTTTGATAACATTGCAGAAAATAGTCGAATATTGTAATATTACACGCACATCGACTTTTTTTATCTTTCTTTTCGAATTCCCATTTCAGAATAAACATTATTATCAGTAAAAATATTTATTTACACTTTTAAAACATAAATAATAACAATACTAGTATTTATAATATTTATTATTATATTTATATATATTATTATTTATATTTTAGTTTACATTATATTTTAGTAAAATATATATTGAAAAATGAGCGAATCAGAATCTGAATATGAATACGCTGTCGGAAAGCGGCTCACAAGGAAGAGATAAATCGTAAGTGATAAGTAGAAAAAGGATATATTTTATACTTGAATAAGGTAAGTATTATAGCTTACAATCCCATGTAAATAATAAATATCAATAAAACGACTGTTTTTTTTTTGCTTTCACATTGTTATTTTCAATTCTCGATTGCATTCGAGTGTGAAAAATTATAGCAACATAAAGTACAACGCCGCTCGAATTATCTCGAGTGTGCACAGTTTGGCCAGTTTAGCGCGCTCGAGTTAACTCGAGCGTGCACGTTAAGGGGTTAAATTTCAATCCACGGGTTCCTAGCTAAATAAGCTGGGAACTGCAGACAAATTTTTATTAAAACGATCTCATTTTGTAGTAAACGACCGATGAACCGATCCGCCTCGATAACGGTCCAACGCGTGCCCGATTCTGCGTGCGATTTACTTGAAACGGTCACGTGACATTTAACCGCATATCACGTGCAGCAAGTTAATCGCGAGCGATCGTTCGAATTTTTCGTTTTCGCGCGCTTTCGTTCCCCCCCGAATTCACCGCCGAAGAAGAGGAACAAGAGTTGGTACGAAAGAGAGCAAGGCAGAGACTCACCGAGATCGTCGACCAGACGTAGCATGACACCGCCGATGTGCAGTTCCCCTTTGACTCGCAAAGTCCTCTCCACTTGTAGATCAGTCACGTAGACACGCAGCACCCAGCTGCCGTCCACCTCGTGGCCGTCTGAATACATGTTGCTCGGGAAACAAAACGAACGGTGAAAGAAAGATCGCGGAGAACGGTCGGGACGCGTTCTGTCTTCGGGCACACCACGGAAACTGTTCGGCTCTAAGGAGCTGAAATCATGGTTTCGCGGCACTCGACACCGCTTCGGCACACCGGAAATATACGAATTGCCACGGGCGACGATGTTTCGTACCGACCGCTTGGTCCGAACAATTCGAATTCACTTTACGATCGGGAGAATCGAATAGAACGGCTCTCAAAACGTAACTTTGCGGCGCACTTGCGACACACTGGCCGTCTCTCGCGGGACTCGCACGAGTGCACGACTTCCAGCCCAGCTCCGAGTCCTGAGTGCAGAGGCGCTCGGATCGTTCGTTCGCCACAGGCCTCAGCTGGTTCCTTGACTGGTGTCGGACCGAGCACTCTCGGCTTGGCTACCTTCTCTTACCGAGAATAGAACTATTTACAAGTGACGCGCGCTTGGAATGCGCGCGCAACTCCGGCCCCCCCTCAAAGCCCCGCCAACTTCCCCGGCCACAACCGCCTTCGACGCCACCGGTACCCCGCAACCCGCCGTTCGCCTGACCCGTCATACAACTCGGTTTCCTTTCGCTCCGCGGTCGCCGATTCCGTTGCTCGTCATCGGTGTCGAGCGAATTTTATTCGCATTTCAATAGAGAAATATGTATCTGTCCGAACTGTCTGTCAATGTATCTGCTACGCTTGGAAAATTAACGATCTTTTTCTACTGCGATCAGCCGGAACGGATACCTCTTTTTTAGCTACAGTCTCTTTTTCGCTTGCGGCAGCATGGTATGTCTTGTAAATTTTGTTTCAGGCTGTGACGAAGTTTGTGTTCTATCGAATTGTATCAGATGTAAATTCAAATGTTTAGATTGTTTAGTGAAATATTCTTGAGTTGCGGTGGAATGTAGATGCAACATGTAAATGTTTTTATCGGTTGTATGCACCTTAGTAAAATATTAGGAAGACCGAAAATAAATTCATTGCCTTTGGTCTCAGCAATAAGATAGATTATTGAATTAATTGAAAATTGAAACTCAAGTATAAGAGGTAATTGATTTTATTTCTGTCCACCTCATATGAGGATTTGTTCACATTTGATTAAGTAATGTGGGAATAAGATCTTTCAGAGAGAAAGCAAACTATAATTCATTCTTCTGTTAGTTTGTTTTTAATAGGTATGGTAATGGTGATTTGAACTTAGAGTCTAGAGACAGTTACAGATTTAAATTTTGAATAGATCTTCAACATGAATTGTGGCGTCATCCATAGAAGAACTCCCAAGTTTTTAGACAATTGGTTCAGAATTAATTTCGTTAGATGACACTGCAGGCATCTAAAGAGTGAACACAGACTGTAGAATCCTCTGTCCTCTTCTCATGAAAAGCAAAAGCACGAACGTGGTATATCTCGGTATTTCGATTTCTACTTCTACTTATATTTAAAAAAATGTATGCATTGTTGACAGGACGAATAGGTATAAATGTTAGTTAAAAAGCTAAAAACTATCAATTTATCAATGGCACTCGTTTTATTAATAATTCATCAAAACACTCATACCTTTTTAGAGTTTAAACATTACCCAGTACCTCAAATTCTATTAATTTTTTTTAATAATAAATTAGATGGTAAAATAGCCGAGGAAATGCTTAGCAACACCGCCTACCAAAAAAATGGTTACAAACCTTACGTACACAAAAATAAATAATTTATCACTTTTTCTCAATCGTAGTGATCTATGAATTGAGGATAATATCGAATAGAAAAATTTTGAATAAAACGTAAAAAACTTACAAATGTTTTCGAATACTTTAATTTTATTCCTTTAATTATAAAATTATATAATAAAATTAATGATTAAAGCTGAGATTCATTTATTAATTTCGTTTATTTTTATTTTATTAACTTTATTTTCATTTTTATATATGTTAGTACGAATAAAAAAGATATAGATTTATAGCTTAATCGTATATCAAACTCATTTTGGACTACTATCGTTGGCGCTGTCTTACTTTTGTCTTCTTGATTTTTATATAAATATATAAAAAGTTTGTACTTCTTTCTTTCAACAAACACATACATTCAACATCATTCAGTATGTAAGAATGGTAATATACTTTTTTTATTGTAATCTTACACCTCATGAACGACACGTAAACGTGAATTTTGTATTATTTTAACTTATGTTAAATGAAATACAATTTGCTACCTTTAGGTGTCCAAATTTTCGTCCTGATCAGCCACCTTTAATTTTCTCCTGTTTACAGATTTATAATTAGTTTTCTTTGTCTTTTTAATTATTTTCATAGGTAATTCTTCATCAGATTCATCTTCGCTTTCTTCCTGATAATTCAGCTTTGCTGTTCTCCCGCTTACGGTATTAGAATTAGTTTTCTTTGTCCTTTTAACAATTTTCATAGGTAATTCTTCATCAGATTCATCTTCACTTTCTTCCTGATAATTCACCTTTGCTGTTCTCCCGCTTACGGTATTAGAATTAGTATTCTTTGTCCTTTTAACTATTTTCGTAGGTAATTCTTCATCAGATTCATCTTCACTTTCTTCCTGATAATTCATTTTTGCTGTTCTCCCGCTTACGGTATTAGAATTAGTATTCTTTGTCCTTTTAACTATTTTCATAGGTAATTCTTCATCAGATTCATCTTCATTTTCATCCTGATAATTCACCTTTGCTGTTCTCCCGCTTACGGTATTAGAATTAGTATTCTTTGTCCTTTTAACTATTTTCATAGGTAATTCTTCATCAGATTCATCTTCATTTTCATCCTGATAATTCATCTTTATTGCTCTTCCGCTTACGGTATGAGAATTAGTTTTCTTTGTCCCTTTCACTATTTTCTTAGATAAGACTTCATCAGATTCGTCTTCATTTTCATCCTGATAATCCACCTTTGCAGCTCTCCCGCTTACAGTAGGAGAATTAATTTTCTTTGTTCTTTTAACTGTTTTCTTAGATAAAACTTCATCAGATTCGTCATTTTCATCTTCATAATTCATCCTTGCTGTTCTCCCACTTAAGGTTTTAGTACTAGTTTTCTTCGTCTTTTTAATTATTTTTATACGAAACTCTTCACCAGATTCATTGTCATTTTTATCCTGATCATTCCCTTCTTTTTTTATAGAATTAGAATTAGTTTTCTTCGGTCTTTTAACTATTCTTATACGAGATTCTTCATCAGATTCTACTTCAATAAATATTGGTTTTCTTGTTCGCGGCGATTTTCGAGTATTATCTACAGTTGGCTTCGTTGATTTCAACGGAGTAGTAGATTTGAATACCTCGCGTTTACGTGGGCTACTTTCGAATTCTAATTTTCCATCTGGTTTATGTGATAATTGCTTTAAGCCCTCTGTTAATATTTGCTTAAATTTGTCATAATCTGGTATACCATTGAACTTCATACTCGCCAACTCAGACATGTATCTAAGTATAGGGCTTGGAACAGCTTCAGTGAATGTTTTCTTTAAAAATGCTGGTATATTTTTAAATGCCTCTTCCTTCTGCTTTTGCACTATAACTGGACTTGATAAATCTTTCTCCCATAAGAGAGACTTGTTTAACCATTGAATCATATTATAACCCAAAATTTCAAGATCACCACGCATTGTTGACACTGAAATAAAAAAGCAGAAGAGTGCTCTAACACCTAGAAGTAAGTAATGTACATTTCGAAAATTAATTTGTGATTATTATTACCTCCCATGTGACCATCTCGACTAACATATTCAATGGTTCCATTATGAGCTTTCTTTGGATCTAGTTCATATTTATCTTTTGTTGTAAGACGGGATGCCAACCCAAAATCTACTAAATAAACCTGATCTGGCAACTTCAGATCCAACAATAGGTTTGCCCCTTTTATGTCTCCATGAATATACTTTCTGGAGTGAATGTATTCTAACACATTTATCTAAAAACCCGGATATTTCCATTTAATATTAGCTACATTACAAAAGTAAAATCAAAACAACTTGCAATGTTTCTTACTATTTGTAAAGCTACTTTGTACACTGTATGTTCTGGAAATTGTCTCTTATTTTGTTCGAACAACTTCCACAAATCCACACCATATCGTTCTAATACTATAAATCTGTATTTAGTATTTTTGTATTCATGACTTCCAGAGCCGAGATATGGAGGCATACCAAGCCTTGAAAGTTTCTTCTTCTTTCTCCAAGCATTAACTAAAATGAATATAATTTTTATTGTCATAATGTCTGCATAATTATTTATTTGAACATATGAGAACATGTTTCAGGAATAGTACAATAACGATGCAACAATGCTTATATTATTATATATGCATTATTAGATTATTAGATTTCCCTTCCTATCTCTCATAATATTATTTTGTATTAGTACACAGAGTAATTCTTCTGCTTTGAAGATTTCTAGCAAAAAATCATCTTATACTACGTATTCTGAACCATCTTAGTAAATATGCTATTGGAATACTTACTTTCATCAGGCTTGGCGTTTCTCATATAAAAGTGCATTTCCACGAACAATGGCCCATTCCCATGTGGTTCCTATAAATTCGAAGACATACTGAATGTCATATAATTGTTAATACAACATACTAAGGGCTAATTCTATATGAAAAAAGAACAAGCCTAAAATATAAAATAACATTTCTTCATTTGAGATTTCCTTCTTGAAACAATCGACTACAAAAATCTGCTCGGTACACGTATAATCTATAAAGTCTCAACTGTATACTAATCTGTAAAAATTAATTATGACATGTTTTATTTGTAATTGGTACTTACAATCTTAATTACATTTGGATAATCCTTTGGAAACTTTCCAGTGTACGGAGCAGCTGTAATCAGTAAGTGATTTATTTGACTAACTTTGAATATGACAACAGATGTTGCAAGTTTCAATTGAAATAAGTGCTCACCACAATAAATTTCGCCAAATCCTCCAACACCGATCGATTTGCCAAGAACCCATTGAGTATCTTTTAAATCTTTGAGTATCTCACCAGGCGATATTGGATCTGGTAATTTATATCCATTTGCCCCTTTTCTTTTTGGCGCTTTTTTTACTTTACCCGCCATATCGAGGTTATTAATATAATAATGCTTATAATTCGTACATAAATGAGTGTTAACTCGATCATAAAACACAGAAGACTAAATACAATCACAGGTGTTAAAAACTTATATTTTAACGTACAAACAAATTCATATGTAAACAAATAACTTTAAATTAAATCCGGTGAGCAACGAACTCCTGCTTACAACACCTCAGCCGTTAATACAAAAAGATTCCAAAGCAATGAAACTCAGTGCAGCCATCACGCGCACAATGAAAATTCATGTAACGCAGAATTTAACACAACATAATACGCGTTAACAATAGTTTACACAAAAAGTAAGAACGTTATATTCTCACTGACGGTTTTCTTAGTTATTTAATTTGTTTAATTAACGACATATAACAATGGATAAAAACAAAATTTAGCGTTGGTAGGCCTGATTATTTCAGTTTGATTATTATTTTAGTTTGAAAATTTTAGAAGAATATTTGAAAAAACAATGAATATTCATACATCTAATCCTTTATGATTCACAATATCTTCATGTTTGGTTTCAGTTGCGGCTTTATTGTTCGAATTTTGAAAACCCTAATGGGCAAAATAGAGTTTCATATTTTTGAATTTCGCGCCATGTGCAGCCTTTCAACCAGTACGTAACTCAATATGTTTAATACTTATATTATGTTTAATATTTACTGTGATTTTAATTTGTTATTTTTACTTGAATTACCGATTTAATTGGGTTTATATTAAGTGATTCATACTTCTTAAATGCCAATTAATCTGCAGTAATGTTATCTCGCGCGATTTCACAGATATGTCGCGATATTTCTCATGGTATCAGCATTCGAATATTGCGGGACATCGCTTTTTTGCGCATTTGTTAGCGGTGGAATTTGCAAACATGGCATCGCGTTATGGAGTAGTGTTATGTCGTGGAATGTCAGAAAAGAATGATTCCCAAGAGATTTTCGTTGAAACCTTTAAAACTGCAGGTTACACGTGCAACTGTTTGCCTACTTTAACTTTTAAGTTCGTGAATATGTTAGAACTACAAACATGTCTCCATTCGCCGGACTCGTATCAGGGTACCACTTTTTATCAAAAAAATATTTTACATTGATGAGCAGAAGTGAGTACCTTTTGAAGCTGAATAACTTGTTTAAAATTGAACCAAACGACTTGACCATTTTTCAATTGTTAGAGTGACGCTCACTTTTGATCATCGCTCTATCTTCACTATTTACTGTTCTAAGTATTCGAACTCTTACTTTGTTATACAGGACTTATACTGACAAGTAAACGCGCAGTCGAGGCAATCGATCTCATATCTAAGGAGAACGACAAGATTTTGCTGCCTTGGAAAACATTGCCTGTATATTGTGTAGGGCCTGCAACCGAATCTTTTGCTAGAAGTCATTTAGGTTCTGAGAACTGTTTTGGTAGGGAAACTGGAAATGCTAAAGAGTTAGCTGAGTTATTAGTTGCAACTGTTAAGAAAGGGTCAAAACCCCTGCTATACCCTTGCAGCGAAATTGGTAGAGAGACAATCGAAAAAACACTCACAGAACACAATATAGAAGTCACTAAGATAGTTGTGTATAGAACTGTGCCTAGCGAAACGCTAGAGCATGATTTGTCAGAATTTTTGGATAATGTATCTAGGATATTTGTCTTCTTCAGTCCTTCTACTGTGGAATTTGTAGTGACTATATTAAAGAAAAAATCTTATAACATGAACAATGTAAAGGCAGCTGCTATTGGACCCGTGACCAAGCAAGCACTGTTGCAGGCTGATTTAGCTGTTTTTGCCACTGCGGACAAACCTGACTCAAATTCTTTGTTAGAAGCTATTTTGAATGCTGAGAGAAGTGAAATTGCATGAGAGACTATGTAAAGAAATTACAGAAATGATGTATATGTGGTTTATTGTTATCATATGTAACAATATGAATTTGTTTAATCCATTAAGGTTATACTAAATTAATTCTTTACATTGTTAAGTATTTTTACATTTACACCAAAATTATACATTGTATTGTCTCAATGTATTAGAATTTTTATTAATATTTTGTTGTGTTTATATTTGCCATATCATATATTAAGTAATTTATTTGAGCTTTGGTAGGAAAAATGTTAAAATCAAATGTATTAAAGGGTTGATAATTGCGAATTTTATTTTTGTTCCAACAATAAATACAGTTTCCTAAACGGACACATTAAAAAAATAGGCTCAATGTGTATATACAATACAGTCCTATGCGAATACAACATAAATTATAACATTATAACGTTAAAGAACCATTGAGATACATTTTTAGATACATACTATATAGAAATAGTATAACTTTAGACTCACAATGAGAGAACAGAGAGTGGGTGAAGTTGTGCGTGTCAGTCTTTGCTATTTAATCTCCATCGGATATCCTATAACGTTTACAAAGTGTATATGTGTGAATGATTGTTAGAGAATACTGAACCTTGAAAGCACTTTCAACACTGACAAGGGACTCGGGATCATTGCCTATGACCAGATATTCACGATGTCTCCTTGTTAGTCCAATTATTTTCATTCTACACAACCTTCTCCATCTTTAACTTTATAAATGTTTAATATCTACTTCGGTTAACAACATTACCGAGAAGGCACGAAAGATCAGCACCGACGATCGTGGACTGATTAGCGTAATAAGGCTGAGGAGGGTTTTCCCCGTTGTTGTATTTCATTTGAACCGCGGTCTCGTAATCTGGCGCAGGTCTGTACGATGGGAGTAAGGCACGTAAGTTGTTGATGTCCGTGGATGATACAGACACCACTGGAGGATACGGTGATGTCGATAGGTCGTTGTAGCTTGTCCATCGTGTGTGACCTTCCGCATTCCTTGTATCCATATTCACAGACACAGCATGGTCGCCTGAGTCATTTGTGTCGCTGTCCTAAAATATTTCAGAATTTTTACTAAATATTTCTATTCATACATTTTCTAACTGGTTGCTCGAGGCATATACTTACAAAATACCCATTAGTTGGTCTTTCCAAAGGACGCGATTCCTGATGCTGCATGTAAAATGTATGCTGTGCTATGCACAAACGCCACACGTATTTGGCATTGCGAGATTCGCTAAATACAAACTGCTTTGCTTCTTCACCCTCTGCCTGACACTCTATTCTGAACGTTTTCTTGTGATTTATTACGTTGCTTATGTCTTTCCACCTATGGTGGAATAATGCGTTAGCTTTCGTTCAAGACTTTTAACAAAATATATGTATACGAAATTACCTATAGAACTGTGTTGTCTGTGTACTTGGATAGACGACCATAATTCCGTTTATGGAAATTCCTAGTATCACTTCATTATTGCCATTGTCCTGTGTTTAATGGGCATTAATATTTAAGAATATTAAGAGCAATCATTTATAGAAGTAAAGGCATACCTTGGTGGAAAATGTTTCATTGCCATATCCTTCTAACTGCATGACAGTAGATATGTACAATTCCTCTGATGCAGCTTGCGTAACTCCAAGCAGATTCTTGTATTGACACACTGCAGTGTGTAATTGAGACTCTAGACCACCTGGTTCTGCCTGAATGGCATCCTAAATAAAAAGTATATGAAATTAAAATTAAGTTGGAGAACTTTCATATTAAATAGAAAGTCTATTTAAGTACTTTAGGAAATAGCGTGCACTGCTGTAGGCACTCCATTGTGTGTCTTTCCGCATCGTAGTTACCAAATTCTGCTTGCATTGAATAACTAGCTAAAAGAGTAGCTTGCCTAGAGTTACAAGGGAATCTTCCTTCCAATACGTCGCTCTTCAGTTGTAAGTAATAATGGTACCTAAAAATAAACAATTTCAGACATAATAGCAAATTACGATTGAAAAAGATCCAGTTCAGTAATATCTACCTAGTCATCTCGTCTTGAATAAGTTGCACATCCGTAACATAGTACATGATCCTTAAATACAGACTAAAATTTTTTGCCTCTTTCTCAAGTTGTTTCTTCAACGGTTTGTCCATGTCCACCCATCTTGGCGATGGGGAATCATGTTGAGATATATAACGAAGTCCAAAGAATTCTGGCTGACCCAAACCTAGGCGTTGGGTCACATTGTCAAGACACTCTTGGCCTAAACTGTCAATACTCAATGTACATTCGATGGACGTGGTATCTAAAAGCTCGACACAGATCACATACTGATTCTTCGACACCACATTGTATTGTCTACTTTTCTTTAGATGAAATTTGAATGGCATTTTAATATTTTGATTGGCTGAAAAACAATACGAATCTGATATGAAACTGCAACGGTCACGCGAACATAGTTATTTTTATATCAATCAGAAATTCAAAAATTAAACATTAATTGGATGTAAACATTCTCGGTCAGTGATTAAAAAGCAGATTTTTAGAACTTGACAGTGACAGAATCGTAACGAACAATAAAAACATTGTTATGACAGAAGAATCAACCGCATACTATTATTACAATCGGTCGGAAAAAGTAAATACCGCGGCACTGCGAACGAACACCGAAATATCTCTCACATTCTACGATACTTTTACTTTTAATTGAAATATATGTACATACACGCGCTGTTTATATTCCACTCTGTCGAGCATGAGAAATGTATTATTTTTCCCCGATTAACAAATCGAGGGCATTTCTAACCTCGTTTCTCACGTCATTAAGGCTGGTTGCAAGAGAAGGCGCTTCGGGTGCCACCAACGAATATTTCAAATATCAAATCTACAATGATAAATCTTCGTTAGAAGAAACCAAAAGTAATCGAAGAAAATAGGCATTGACATTCGTTTGATTATTTAATACGCATAATACACCCACGTCAAAATACTTGAGCTCCCCCCCTTTTCGAAGACGTGGGAGCTTTTACCCGACAAGATACCGCTCTCATATGGACGTATTCTATGAAGCTAAACATGTTGCACACATCGTACGAGATGGAGCTGAAAAAATGTTAATTATAAAAATTTTCACTAGCATTAATTTGCTGGAATATTTTCCAATATGTAATTTCGATTTTGTGACAAATTACGTATGTACTTTCTATTTGATCAGTCGGTAAATAAAATTAATAAGGAAATTCGTTTATAATTTCAAGTACACACCCTTCTTCTAAATCGTTTAAATGTTACAAGTTAAAAATTGTAACTAATTCAATTAATCTATTTGTTTTGTCTTTCAATTTATCTATTTTAAGATCTCCCACTCGAGCTGAGCATGAAGCGTGTGGTTTAATTTCAAATTCTTCCAACTCTGGAAACTTAACACTAACTCCGTCGGTAATGGTGTTTATCGCGAAGGTTTTAATATAACCCGTCTTTTGTCTTGCTAATACTTTCCCAATATGTACACTCCAGAGCATGTGTCTAATCTTTTCACATAATCTTCTGAACACTCTTTATTTTTTACTGGAAGAGAGACTAGGATTTTAGTGCGAGGCGATAATTCTAACGTAGTGGTGGAACAAAGAGGACATCGTACCACTTCCGTAGTTCCGTCTCGCTTTGTTTTGATTACGAAGCAAGCCTGGCCCGGGCCTGCTTGCAAGTGTAAACACGTTTGGACGGTGCCGAGCGGCCTGGCACGCCGCAAGCACGGCACGCGTAGTGTGAACATTACAATGTAAATCAAATGTAAGAATGATTCGAATGGCGCGTAGATGTGAATCGACCCTAAGAGGACAAGAGTACATTTCTCTGTACAACATAGTAACAAAACATATGCTAGTATAATTTAGTTTTTGGGGTTCACAATATATCGAAATCTGTATTATAACGCAAGCTTGCATCTACATATCTCTGATTCCACGTTGACAGTCCTTCTACTTAGGTGCTATCTTATAAGCATCTTATAAACTTGTTAAATTTGTTGCTCTGTATTATCAATATCATGAATTTTGATGTCATGACGGTATGGGTTCAATGTCAGACTTTCACCGACAGAAATCATCTAATGCCATAAAACTGCTTGGACTCCATGGCTTCGGCACCATCAATTTTTACCTTACTTTCGCAGGCGATTCGAAATGGACAAAATGAACGATAATCAATTCAAAATTTCCTTTGGAAGTGTTCTCAAGGCTTTTACGAGTGCACGTGAGGGCCCCAAAAGAGTCCTCCGGTTCACTGAAACGGCGGTTTCTTCCGCAAAACTGCAACGTCATAACGCTTATTACTGTACTCATAGTAGAAATTAATATTATATATATTATATATTATTATATTTATATTATTATATATATATATATAATTAATACAGGATATTCGCTTCTTGCTAACGTGCCTGTGATGTCGACTGTCGGTAACGTCGAATGCGACACGGAATGGTAAGAGGGCTATAGAGCCCTAAAAACCTAAGACGGTAAAGCCCATAAGATACAATGTCTGCACGGATCCTAAGTCTGTATTCGCACGTATACTTCACGTGTACACATGTTCACCGCACGACGACCTTCGAAATACTGAAGACTACAGATATCGTATTCTATTTTTGCGGCGCAGATGTTTATCGTCACTCCTTAATTTTTTTGTTAATCTTACTCTGAGAATCGAAGTGACGACTGCCTCTTGCAACGCACTACGTGAACACATCGCTGATTAAATGTCCAAATATAACACTCCGATCACGTTTTTGAATTTCGGATACCCGCAAAATCTTCGGGTCCCGACATGACTCCGAGTAGCCGAAAGTTCCCGACCCGACCCGATCCGATCCGGCGCAACCAATATATAATATATAATAATAATAATAATAATAATAATAATATATATAATAAGTTCCCGACCCGACCCGATCCGATCCGGCGCAACCAATATATAATATATAATAATAATAATAATTGTGAGCACAATAGGGGTGTGCGGTTACCCGAAAATTTGGGTACCATTGGTTATATTATATATTATTATATATATATTTATATATTTTTATTATTTTATATAATTTTATATATATAATATAATATATAATATAACCAATGGTACCCAAATTTTCGGGTAACCGCACACCCCTATTGCGCTCACAATTTAGACGGAAACGAAAGGTGATTCTAATTATATGTGACTCTGCTATTATTTTTGATTTGACATATGGTTCCTTCGACATTTTTTATTCTCATGATACGTAGAATATAATGCCGGAAAAAAAATGTTTGACCTCGAAAAAAGATGGAGGCTAATTTTGCGGCAACTTCTTTTCACAGATCTTCACCGATCGAAAGGTGTAGAATTTCGTGATAGTCAAGGTTACTCGGATGAGTATATTTCCATAGTTGAGCGAATTAAATAATATTAATAATATTATAATATTAATTAACGATATTAATAATAATAATAATAATATAATAATGTGATATTAATAATATTATAATATTATTAATATTAATTATTATAATAATATTAATAATAATATAATAATTATAATTAAAGCGAATTAAAAATTTCCGTTATGTAAGATGAGAAAGAGATTTTTGAACGAGGCAACGAACGTTCGCGCAGTGGTTTAATTACAGTATTTTTGAAAGAAAATTTTATACCGGATTTAAATTAACGATCGATTTCAGTATTTTAAATACGCGTGACCGGTTCAATAAAAGCATCTAGTGCCATCAAGCTGAGAGATACCTATGGGAAAACCAGTTTATAACGAACGAAATCGACTTTAGAGCTCAGTATCCTTTTAACCAGCAAAGACGACAGACACGAACGTCATGAGTATCCCTCTAGGCCGCTTGATTTTCTTGACATTTGTACTGAATTTGTTCGATAACAGCTACGAGCAGTATGTTCCACCAAAACCTACCGTCGAACCCCTTACTCCGAAAGGGATCAGAATTTCTATTCCACGTAAGTTAATCTTAATAATATTGATAATAATAATAAGAAGAAGAATCAATGATTAATAATAATAATAATAATTAATGATTAATACGCTTAGCTTATGAAAATCTATGAATTAATTGAAAATACATGTTGGATTTAGCATGTTTTACTATTCTATCAAAGTTACAACTAAAAAGTTAAATAAAGATTTCCAAATAATATTTAAGAAATTCGGGAAAAACTATAACGAAAGTAATGCTAAAAATAAATAAAAATTTGTATATTTAAATACAGGCATACAAATTTGTTACAATGTTTTATCGAACGTAGAATACTTTCGTTAAGTGATACGAATACGGAGAATCGCAGGTTGCAATTGCAATACAAATTGCATTTAAAAAAATTTTTTTATCACGATTACGTACGTTTATCATTTAAGGAAGAAGGAAAGGCAAAGTGTTTACAGCATTTAAAGAGAACGATCTTAACCATTTAACTATAAACGCTGTATCACTGATGTCAAATTAGCAGAACACATACAGGGTGCGGTAAGCGTTCGTATATGCGTGATTCACGTAATTGTAACACACCATATTTTTTGTTGCTCGATGAAGAATGTTAGGAAAAAGATAAATGTTTTCAAAGAGGACTCGTATTTGCCATTACGATTTTCTTGCAAGTGCAATGGCGCATGCGAAGTTTGCAGTTGCATTATCTGTATTTTTGAACTGGATCCCGTTCTTCTTCTGAACTCATCGAAATCTCTTGTTATTCGACAGAGAGAAGCTTTACGGTAATGTGTTTAAAGATAATTAGTTCGAGGGGGGTATTTGGAAAAAAATATTAGATTTTCTCTATGAATCGTGAACGTAAAAAAAGGCAACAACAATTATTATTTATTTATATATATATTATATATTATTAATATACAATATTAAAAAAAAAAATATATATATATATAAATAAAATATATAATATATATAACTAATTATATGTGTATAATATATATATATATATATAAATGAATATTTAATAAACTGGTATCCAAAATGGTACGGAAGGTCGGAAATAGAAGAGTTGTAATACACAATATTTTTCTTAGATGAGGACGGGATTAGTTTGGTTGCCTATCACGTGAAATTTAACAGCGATTTCTACAGTCTTGAGGCGGGAACAATCGCCGTTGACATTATCAAACCTAAGGATGGTCGATGGACTTACGAAGATCACAGCACTAAACTAAAAGTTGGCGATATAGTTTATTTATGGGTGCATGTGGACTACGAAGGCAGGGGTTATAACCTACTTGATCAACAACACAAAGTTACAGGTTCGTCTCCTTCGAAGAAAAGTGATTATTTTAATAAATTATATTATATATATATATATATATATATATATATATATATATATATATATATAATATAATTTATTATATATATGTATATATATTTATTATATATATGTTTATATATATATTATATTTATATATATATTTATTATATATATATATGTATATATATATATATATATATATATATATACATATATATAATATAATATAATATAATATAATATAATATATATATATATATATATATAATAATATATATATATATAAAATTGTTATAAATATAAGGCGATTATTTTAATAAATTATATAAAATAATTTATGAGCGGCACAGTGGACGAGTTAATGAAAAACGTTGTTTTTCCAATTAGATTTTTATAATTACGACGGATCCGCAGCTAATAAAACAGACGGCGGGAACGGCACGTGCGCAGCTATTTCCGAAACAAAGGCATATACACGTGATCGGGAAACGCGGGAATTGAAGTCCCATAACGTGTGCGCGGGCGATATAATTTTCATAGAGAATTTTGACACGCTCAATACAGACCGCTGGAAGGTCATCGAACGTTTCTCGATGACTCCGGTAAGTCCGCTAACCGTTTGACGACCGGTTCTTCAAGGCATCACGTACCGGTTCTTATCGTTTTATTTGATTAGAAGCATCGCCGCAAAAATCTGCAACAGGTTTTTAGATATCAGAGAAACGCTGTACATGTTTCAGAACTCCGAATTCGTTGTGTACTTAAACCACGAAGACAATGTTTACGTTCAAGATGGCCTCTTGTACATTAAACCGGTTCAAGTTAAGGACAAATACGGTATCCGGTTTGTGGAGGACGGTTCGCTGACATTGCACAAGTAAGATCTCGTTTTTGTGTAACGATAGCAACGTATCTTTTCATTGCTCGATTATCATGTTTCATTTTTTTCGGCTATTTTAGATGCACGGAACAGATCGGTAGCGAATATTGCATGCGACGGGCAAAAGGCTGGGACATTTTGCCGCCTGTAATGTCGGGACGATTAAATACTAAACATTCGTTCAACTTTATGTACGGGAAGATTCAAGTCCGGGCTAAATTACCGCGCGGCGATTGGATATATCCACGTACGTTATAATATTAATATTGCGGCGGCAACCTTCGGACCCGTCAGCAGATGGATCCTCCTTTCCCGCAAATAACCGATCCGCCTCAATTTGTATATACAGGATGTCCCAAAAATGTCTCGCAATACGGAAATGTGGGGTAGCTGAGGTCATTCCAAGTAACTTTTTCCTTTTCGAAAATGCGATCCGCGGCTTTGTTCACCAGTTATTAACGAAAAGCAGTGACCAATGAGAGGCGAGCTCAGCTGGCGCGAGGCGACCGAGCCAATGAGCGGAACTGGGCTCCGTGCGCTGGTTGGCTGGGCTGCCTCGCGTCAGCCGTACTCGATTCTTATTGGTCACTGTTTTTCGTTAATAACTCGGTAACAGTGCCTCGGAGAACATTTTTGTAAAGGAAGAAGTTGCTTCAAATGATCCGAGGAACCCGTCATTTCCGGATTGCGAGACATTTTTGGGACACTTTGTATGTACAATTTAAATCTATTACGTTCGCAATTATAATATTGTCGTCATTCGGTTCG
The DNA here is from genome assembly GCF_051020955.1 of Megalopta genalis. Classification (NCBI taxonomy): domain Eukaryota; kingdom Metazoa; phylum Arthropoda; class Insecta; order Hymenoptera; family Halictidae; genus Megalopta; species Megalopta genalis. The sequence continues at coordinate 15,816,358 of NC_135020.1, read as the reverse complement.
CTTTCGCGTGTTTCGTTTCAGTGATCGCTCTAGAAAGCGTCGATCAACCAAATTCGACGATCTTCAGTACCATCGTGATCGCAAATTCGTTCGGCAATCCGACACTTATAACAACCAGTGGGAAAGACATAGGCAGCCACGTTCTCCAGGCCGGCGCAGTCGTAACTACTTTGGGGAATGGTAATATACGAGACAACCGAATGGATCTCCCAACGAAGACGTTAAACGTTCTGTGGTCCGAACATTATCATGTCTACGAAGTTGAGTGGAGACGCGAACGACTCGTTCTTAAAGTTGACGGCCAACAATACGGGGAACAGAGGGTGCCGTATCTGTTCGATGCTCCAGTAAGTTGAGATCGTCAAACCACGAATGTATCTGTTTCAATTGGACGAAACCCTCTACCTTCTTTGATCATTACGGAATTTGATGTTCTTGTTAAGACGTTAATTATTATGGGACTTTTATGTCTTTTCTCACGAACAATAACCTACTTTTCACGATTACATGATTCGTTTAAAAGCTAGACTTCGCAAATTAAAAACTACAATTTTTTTTCGATTTTGAAGCACAGCACTTGAAAATCATTCTGAGATATATTTTATTTTGTTAAGAGATTAAAAAGTTGGTATATCTTATTCAAAAATTGCGAAGTGCTAAGCGAAATGTGTTCGAACTATGAATTCGTATTTTCATTGAAATCGTTTTCATTTAGTCAGTTAATAGAGGGTGTCTCAAAAATGTCTCGTAATCCTCAGGTCATTTGTAGCAACTTCTTTCTTTACAAAAATTTTCTCCGAGGCACCGTTAACGAATAATTAACAAAAAACAGTGACCAGTAAGAATCGAGTACGGCTGACGCGAGGCGACCCAGTCAACCAGCGCACGAAGCCCAGTTCCGCTCATTGGCTCGGTCGCCTCGCGCCAACTGAGCTCGCCTCTCATTGGTCACTGTTTTTTCGTTAATAACTTGTTAACGGTGCCTCGGAGAAAATTTTTGCAAAGGAAAAAGTTGCTTCAAATAACCTGAGGAATCCGCCACTTTCGGATTGCGAGACATTTTTGGGACACCCTGCATATCGCAACGGAAATTACGAATCGTTTAATGACATAAAACTGAAAAATTAAAAAACTGTGTAACATTGGTCAGTGATGACCACTAAAATTCCACTAAAAAATCAAATTCCAGTCATAAATTATCACGGTGGAAATCAATGTGTCAAGCACAAACCAATTCTCTTTAATCGGCCGATAAAAGACCTATTGTTATCGGCGTTTCATCTAAATTCCCTTTGCAAATATTATGGATCATTGTTAATTTACTTATCGTACACGATCATAGTTTTACATCGACGTGGGCTTGGGAGTCGGAGGTTACAACATTTTCCCCGACCGATGCAGAAGTGGCAATTATCTGAAACCGTGGAAAAACAAGGGCGTGAAGGTACGTAAAACTGTTTCTGACAGAGGCCATCCCAAGAGAATATTCTTGATACAACGGTTTGCATTACAGGCGAGGTATAACTTCTACATATCGGACAGCTTCTGGCGACCTACGTGGGGGCATCGAGACACAGTTATGGCAATAGACTACATCAAAGTACTGGCGCTGTAGACGCTAAAAACATCGACTTGGAAATCTTCAGTACATTAAATACCTTGACACTTCCATTGTTTGCATATTTAACCTTTTAGGCACGACGCGCCACTATAGTGGCTTTCGCGGATGTCATCTCTCTGGACGACGCGCCACTATAGTGGCTTGCTCTAATAGCTCACACGCTCATCGTTTGAAAATAAATAATAATCGTCTTCATATGCATTGTTTCACACTTCTTTTGTCTTCGCATCGATTTACAACAGTCTACAGGGTGTCCCAAAAGTGTCTCGCAATCCGAATGTGGCGGGTTCCTCAGGCCACTTGAAGCAACTTTTTCCTTTACAAAAATTTTCTCCGAGGCACCGTTACCGAGTTATTAACGAAAAACAGTGACCAATAAGAATCGAGTACGGTTGACGCGAGGCGGCCCAGCCAACCAGCGCACGGAGTCCAGTTCCGCTCATTGGCCCGGTCGCCTCGCGCCAGCTGAGCTCGCCTCTCATTGGTCACTGTTTTTCGTTAATAACTCGTTAACGGTGCCTCGGAGAAAATTTTTGTAAAGGAAAAAGTTGCTTCAAGTGGCCTGAGGAACCCGCCACATTCGGATTGCGAGACACTTTTGGGACACCCTGTCTATACAGACAGAATATACAGTATCAGACTCTGTTCGGTACATATCAGACTCTGCCGTTCAGAGAAATAGCCTCGCGCAGAATTCAGCCGTACCTAAAAGGTTAACCATTGACTTATGAGAAATAAAATGGTTCGTAAAGCTACAGAATATCGTTGGTTCGGTACTTGGCATGCTCCAGCAAACTCGGCCATACTCGGCGCACGCGATTCGAAATGAACAAAAATGAACAGTAATCAATTCAGAGTTTCCTTTGGAAGTGCTCCCAAGGCCTGCGAGTGCGCGTGCGGCGCCAAAAAGGGCGATCCGATCCACTGGCACAGCGGTTTCCGCCATTTCGTACGAAAAAGTGACGTCGCGAACGAAGTGACGTCATAACGCTTATTGCCACCAAATAATATTCAGCACTCGTAGTGGAAATGAAATATACTGGATATTCGCTTCTTGCTAACGTGCCTATGATTGTCGACCGCCGGTAGGCTGTCGGTCGACTGTCGGTAACGTTGAGTGCGACACGAAATGGTAAGAGAGCTGTAGAGTCCTAAAAGGTTGAGACAGGAAAGCCCATAAGATGCAATGTCTGTACGAATCCTAAATCTGTTTCCCTTCAGCTTGCGAATCAAAATGGACAATTTGGGAAGAGGCCATTTTTATAGTTAGACAGTAATTATAAAAACGAGGTGCAAGACTCGAATAATTGTATCTCCTCTTCCCAAATATGTAATCCATTTTTGTTTGCAAGCTGATGGGAAATTGGGGAGAATTTGCTGTATATTTAAGCAAATCAAAAATAGTGTTTATGATATGTAACACAAAAGAAATGATATTTCATTATTATGCAAATACATAATTCTTTATTTGTTTCTTTTCTCTATATTGAAACAAATCTTCGTAAATTCCAATACATGTATCAAACATTAAAATTGAAATTCCGTAAATATACTTATGTATACTTCATTTCGATGCCTACGGTTTGTTTACGTGCAATTGCAATGCCTTTTTCATTTTAAAGACAATATGTAATTAAGGAACGCTTGGAACTGACAGCATTGGTCAACCAAAAATTTCAGATCAAAATACTACCACACAACATATATAATGTGTGTATTATAAAGCAAGATCACGTATAAAATAAACATACAAAACATGTATAACTAGATGCCATATGAAAACCATATATAACCATATAAAATAACATATATATAATGTTAATATAATAACCATATAAAAATAACATATACAACCATATAAATAACCATATAAAACTATAACCTTATATAAATGAGAAAGATATCTAAAATAAGATTCAATGATTATACGGACAGAAATGGTTTATCACAAAGCTACAAATATTTCAGTTTCTCTACATTTCAAAACACCGTAGAAACCAGAGCAGAAGGAAGAAATGGCCGTGTAATAAATGTTCCAGTGAGTGAAGTGCGTGCGCGTCAAGAATGTGTGTGGAGAGCAAGGTATGTGTGCGTGTGTGTGTGTGTGTTGCGAGCGCGTGTGCCACGTGCTGAACGAAGCGGGGCAGCGGCCCGAAAGAAAACAAACAAATGAGTGTAGCGCCTCGAGCAAGAGAATAAAGAAGTAAGAAGGGCGACGGTAGCCAGCGTCCAGCCTGGAAGTATGTATTATACAGGGTGTCCCGAAAATGTCTCGCAACCTGGAAATGGTAGGTTCCTGAGGCCATTCGGAGCAACTTTTTCCTTTGCGAAAATTTTGGCGGCCCAGCCAACGAGTGCACGGAGTCCAGTTCCGCTCATTGGCTCCGTCGTCCCGCGCCAAATGATCTCGCCTCTGATTGGTCACTGTTTTTCGCTAATAACTCGTAAACGAAGCCGCGGATTGCATTTTCGCTAAGGAAAAAGTTGCTTCAAATGACCTCAGGAATCCCCTACTTTCGGATTGCGAGACATTTTTGGGACATCCTGTACATCGAATTTTGTACTATAATATATTTCTTTCTTTAAAATATTAAATTGAGTTAATATAATATTAATTAATATAATATTAATTAATAATTAATATAATAATTAATTAATATAATATTGAGTAATATAATATTAAATATTAAATTGAGTGATTCCTTAATCGAGATATCCGTTCGGATGACTCGCGATAGGGAATCCCACATAAATATTAAGCAAATCTTCGAAGCTCTTGTCATAATCACCGCATAAACAGAATTCCATAACGTAAATTAATGGAAAATAAATTGTCAGCGTGGCATTGCGTAAACGCAACGTTGAGCGTGAAACGGGTCAGAAGAAATAACGGGGAACGATTTTCAGGAATAACATTTCGCACGTACAATTAATATCTCCATGTATTTTGTTATATATTTACAATTTTATAACAGAAACGTTAAACGTAACAGGCGGTCTCGCACTCGGCTGAAAGGTGGGCGTAAGGTGTCTTTCCAGTGGAGCGCGAGGCAGCGAAAAGTCACATAAATATAATAATATTCGTCATAATAAATTCATTACAATCCATAATATGTATATGTAATATACGTTATTTAAATTTTTGTTAAACATCCGCTCAACCGGTTCAGTTGTTTTCGCTTATCAGCTTCATCCTGTTTACCGACTGTTCATTCCCCTTAATTACGTCTATTATTACTCGCATTTCTCTTTTTTTTTTAGTCTTTAATTGTATTCGGATTGTCCGTACTTGATGATATTTATTTATGTAACCCTCTCACCGCGACATTCAGCGTGCGCCGCGGGAGTTTCTTAAACGAAAAAAAAAAATGAAGGAAAAGGATTTCATCCCTTTTGTTCATGACCTATTTGTGTGTCACTACAGGAAACGGACCGACCGGTTCTGGATCGCTGCAGCCTCGACGAGAATACACAGAACAAGGTCGTTATTCATTTTTCTGTTTCTCGCCTCTTAACGTATGTACAAAAAACAGTGATTTCTCTGATTCTTTTCTTCCGTGGTTTCTATTCACCAACACCGTGCCCCCTTTTACCCCCTTTAAGCTCGGTTCTCACGATTCCGTCACGCTCCACCATGAGAACTTTTCCTTAACGCGTTCACTGCTGTCGACGCAAGCTTGGTGGTTTCTCTCTCGGTTCGCGATTAGTTTGCCTCGGAGCCTCATCCTCTATCTCTATAGCTTCTGTTTTCTTTCTCAAATCAAAGTTTCATACAATGCCGTACACTCGTATACGCGCGCGCGCCGTCTTTTTCGCAAGACTAACGAAAATGATTATAAATAGAATCTCTTTGATCACACGACGTCTTTTTTGATTACGTTTAAACGATTTTGATTCGAGTCCGTTCCACAGCAGTAAAAGCGCTAAACATCGTTCACCGTAGAATCCTTTGAAGCGTATTCTGTTTTCAAGTATGCTAAACGTCTCCTACGTAAAACGTGAACACACTCGTTTAAGTAATAATAAGTTCGGTTCGTTAATAAGAATCCGGCTGATCGGCCGCACGCGACGTAACATTGCAACAAAAATCCCCTATATATATATATATCGAACAGTAACTCAAGGGACCATTTCCGTCGATTTAGTTGCTCCAAAGGATCGAATAAAACCGTGGGACTCGCGTCACTCGTCCGGATCGATCGGAGTCACGTTGCTCTGCTGCGTTTCTTCGTGAATTTTTACGAGCTTCTCTGGCAGTGTGTTACGCATAATAACGGATTTTTACGGTAGTCTTTATGTTACACCTATATGTATACGTATATTTTTACAAAAAGTCACGCACACATTTGAAATCCAATACTAGGCGCGACGGCTCCTGTCTCTCTCTCTCTCTCTCTCTCTCCTCGACGCTTTCACATCGTCGAAGAGCAGTGTTCATAGATTCTCACGATCCTTCGATTACGCGGTGTACAATCATTTTCACACGCACACTTAACAGTTTCGGGTTAAGTCCATATACCCCCACCCCCCGGTTATCAACGAAGCATTATTAAACAATGTCAAACAATCGGAATCGCGCTGCCTTAACGAAGGTCATGCTCGCGATGACGATCTCTGGCGACAGTACGATTTTTTGTGTGTGTTACACTAAGCATAATTCGTCGATCATGTTCTAGCGACGATTATTTAGACATAATTTAAGTTGTAATTGGTCGTTGGTTTTTACAAATTATAACGTGCTGATTGTTCTATAATCGAATCGGTTTGTAATGGTCGAATTCAAATCGTTGTTGTATCCTTGTTGAATAACAGAGGCGCCATCAATTCGGAGAATCGATGATTCCTTTAGACGCAGCGATATACGATTAAATGTTTTCCGCTGAAAACGATACAATTTCGTGGCAACACGAGCTCTGGATAAGATAAGAATAAAACTGCGTTGCTCGTCGACGATCGAATCTTTTGATCGACAGAAGGGGATTTACGGATTCAATTGGCTGTGTCCGATTGTACTTTTGAATGCCTTTGCTATTTTCTATACTTAATCCGATTTCGTTACTTAGGTACTCAAAGTATTCTATTTTCCTTCGTATTAACCCTTCGGAGTCTATCGGCACATATGTGTCCCACAGAATGTATTTCGTACGTCATAACATAACCTCTCAGTTTGGTAGTGAAGTCGGGCCAACACTAATAAAATCAACGTTTCTTGTTATTAGCATCTACATGCACATAAAACTTGACTTCAGATATAACGCAAATTTAACGAAAAATAAGTCAGGCTCGAAAGGGTTGAATAACAAGAGTTTGAAGAGTTGAAGAGAGTTTAGGAAATTATTCGACCTGGTATAATGATCAGTGTCTCTCAATGAACAGTGTCATTGAACAACGAATATTTACGCGTTTCTAATTAGAACGAACGTGTACAATCGTACCACGAATATACCAGTCTTAGAATGCATATTACGAACATATTTGTTTATATGTGACCACATAACCTCTCGGTTTGGTAGTGAAGTCAGACTAATAAAATCAACATTTCTTGTTATTAGCACCTACATGCACGTAAAACTTGACTTCAGATATAACGCAAATTTAACAAAAAGTAAATCAGACTCGAAAGGGTTGAATAACAAGAGTTTGAAGAGTTGAAGAGAGTTTAGGAAAATATTGAACAGTGTCATTGAACAACGAATATTTACACGCTTCTAGTTAGAATGAACGTGCGCAATCGTACCACGAATATACCAGTCTTAGAATGCATATTACGAACATATTTGTTTATATGTGACCACATAACCTCTCGGTTTGGTAGTGAAGTCAGACTAATAAAATCAACATTTCTTGTTATTAGCAAATATAACGCAAATTTAACCAAAAAATAAATCGGACTCCAAAGGGTTGAATAACAAGAGTTTGAAGAGTTGAAGCGAGTTTAGGAAAATATTCGACCTGGTATAACGATCAGTGTCTCTCAATGAACAGTGTCATTGAACAACGAATATTTACGCGTTTCTAATTAGTACGAACGCGTACAACCGCACGAGAAACTTTCGATCAACTCTAACAATGTTCCCGTTCAATTTTCCCAATAGAGCACGCGCCGCTTCTTTCGAGTTCCCCCATCTCGCAGACAAAATCTAGTCGATCTAATCGTATTCGCGGATACAGCAACGGTCTATTTATTATTTATAGATTCATTCGTGGTTCGTCCAGCCTGACGACAAATCCGTGGATCGAGAAACATTTGTTCATGGACGGCCTATTGTCTGCGCGGTTAAAACGATCAGAATAGTCCCTTCCTTCTGGCCTACGATTTAACGGAACGCTACCAACGTTGATTTCAACGAGCATCTGTGTGTCCTTCTTTCTTTTTTCGAATCGATTCGGGAAAGCGATGTCTCGCGCAACCGATCGAATCGTCGACGGGCAACCCTCGGGATCCGTGATCGATCCACGACGCGTCGATCCTCTCGTGCCACACCGCGCAACGTTTCCACAGTCAACCGGAGGAAAGAAAGGGGAAGAACGGACGACTAAACGGTACGCGACACGAGTACAGGTCCTCTTAGAAAGTAGCAAACGGTTCTGTTTTTTTTTTTTGGCGTTTCTTACGGTATAAATTTCACTTTATGTACAAGGAACATCTAACATCGTAGTGGATAGCGTTTTATACACGGGTCTGCAAGACCGATTCGTCAGTTTTCTTGAGCGTGTCTCTTTCTCTCTCTCCCTCTCTCTCTCTCTTTCTCTCTTTCGTTCTCTCTATATTTTTCTTTCTCTCTCTCTCTCTTTCTCTCTCTCCCACGTAACACCTAAAATTCATTATTATCGACTAGCTAGCTGAATGTACTGCGTTTGATTTCTGTATCGTAAGAATGTTTTGTTGCATTTGATTGAAGTTCGATTGATCGCAAGAAAGAAGTTCGCGCCGGTAAACGGGGTCTCCTCGCCGCCGTCGACGACGTCCCGGTCCGATCGACCGCACTCGTAGGTCCGTCGACGCGTCTCCGCGACATTTACTCTCGGGACTACCATCGCAAGAGCCGTAGGATCTCTCGCGAAATGTTGTACGCCGTCCTCGTCCGGATCCTCCCGTGAACGCGCAGGGATCGACGCTTCCCGAGCGAGAACTAAACCGGAGACCGGTCGCTCCGAAAAGTCTGTTCCTCTTTCGGCCCTCTACCCCCCTCCCCTCCTCGTCCGTGGTCTGATATCTTTCATCCCACGACGACGCCTCATCGACGGATACCACTTGTTCCATCTGCAGCCGCCTTGTTTCCTGTCGTCCGCACCTCGTGTTCCTCGGCACCCGGCCGAGGCACCCTCTACCCCCCCTCCGTCAGTCGCTGGCTCGTCGCCACCCTCGATATGGTGGCTGAATGGCGACGCGACGAATCCGCGCCAGCCGTCAGTCCTGTTTGCCGTCGCCTCGAGGTCCCAGGGAATTTCGATCTCCGAAGGTGTGTGTCTGCTGCCACTACCCCCCTCGGACCGGTCGAGAATCCCCGCGACGGAGCCCGAGCGGCACACGGCCGAGACCACTTACAGCAAGGTCGATGCCGTCAGAACGTCCGGGACGACTGGCTTCGGAGGGGGGTCCAAGCATCACACGCGCATCTCGCTCATTGTTGCCTGGGACACGCGACTCGACACGGTGGCGCTTTGCAGCAGGGGCTGGTTTTCGGGGGGACTCTTTGCTCGAGGGGGTGGTGGAGCTCTTGGTACTGTCAGGTGTATGGACCCGTTTGGTGGACCCTGAAAAATTACCAGGTGTTAGAGAATTCGGACTCCGGTTGATCCACCCGCGACCAGCGTCGTTAGCGTCGATCGAGGCTTCTAGGTGTATCCTGTCGATCGAAGCGGCTGGAAAGTGGTGCATTGTTCGGTGGCTGTTATCGTTTATCTATTTACGATGTTGGTATGCGGCTTTTCGTTTCGTTCGATTAGTAGAGAATACAGTAATGTCTCTCTAATTGACGCTCAGATTGTCGAAATCAGATCTCGATTGACGAAATTGGACAATTTGGGAAGAGGAGATACGATTATTCGAGCCTTGCAGCTCGTTTTTATAGTTGTTGATAATTCGAAACTGTAAAACGAGGCGCAAGACTCAAATTAATGGTATCTCCTCTTCCCAAATTGTCCATTTCTGTGCGCAATCTAAGCGTCAATAAGGGAGACATTACTGTACTCTCCGATTGACGCGAAATTTGTAAACAAAAATGGATAGCTTGGGAAGAGGAGATGCGATTATTTGGGTCCCGCGGCTCGTTTTTATCGTTGTTAACAATCGGCGACTATAAAAACGAGCCGCGAGGCTCGAATAGTCTTATCTGTATATAATAGTCTTATATAATAGTATATAATATATGATAGTAATATTATATAATAGTATATAATATATAATAGTAATATTATATAATAGTATATAATATATAATAGTATATAATAGTATATAATATATAATAGTATATAATAGTCTTATCATCAAATTGTCCATTTTTGTTTACAAGCTGAGCGACAATTGCAGAGAATTTACTGTATTACTTTGCTACGGTGGCCCATAAAAGTGTTCGCACACTTTCTGTAACGCAATAACTTTTTTAGAACTCAAGTGAATGACTTGAATGTTTTTTAGATGATAGAGGAACTAGCCTACTAGACGATGGCTAAAATGCCTTTTTTAAATTTTGCTATTACTTGGGATGACGGAAGAAGAGATAAGAAATTCCCGGTTTTTAACTTTTTTATCTAAGGCTATAACAAGAATTTTTTAAATGTCTTTCACAGATCTTGGTAACTTTGATCGAGATCTGTTAACCCAGAATCGAATGATTTAAAAAATTGCAGATTTCTTTCAGTTTTTGGTGAAAATCGTGATAAAACTGCGATTTTTGCCATCTTTAATTCATTGTACCTCGTAACAACGTCAACTGATTTCGATAAAGTTTTCATCGTGCATATAAGTTACCGAGGCATTTTTTAAATTTCCGCTATAGGCTCGGATAAAAAAGTTAAGAAACGAGAGCTTTTATTTCTTTCTTTTTGTCATTCCAAGTAATAGCAAAGTTTTTAAAAATTATTTTAGTCATCGTCTAGTAGACTAGACCCGCTATCATGTTAAAAAAACAATTAAAATCATTTGATCCAGTTTCAAAAAAGTTATTGCGATTTAAAGGATGTACAAACACTTTTGTGGACCGCTATAAATACTATTTTGTTTATGTTCGACATTGATCAGCGATTTCCTCGATTGTAATACACCTTACACAGAGAAACCTCGATCAGTAACCTCGGTAATCTAGATTCTACATAAAATCATCAAGAATCTCGAACAGGCAGCTTGTAACTACACGATGAATATCCATGCATTTACTAGTATACTGTGGCGCATAACTTTAGCATCGTCTAAATTTGTTGTATTGCTCCTAGATAGAAATGCATAAAAATCTGTCATGTCAATGTGATATCTTGAGTGCGAATAATTTTTATGTCTAAATTGTTATTAATCGTTATTAAATAATTGTTATTAATTTTTATGTCTAAAGTTTTTATTGCTTCTGGATAGATGTGAATAAAAAATCTATCATAACAATGCGACACTTTGAGAAAGCTTCGTGAATGCGAACGATTTTGATGTATTCTTACCAAAAACCGAAAAACATTGAAAGCTTAGGCGGTGCTAATGTTATGGACCGCGTTCTAGATCACATACGGTTATATCCACGAGGGACATTTGATAAACAAAACAAGCCGCTTTGAGCCAACTTTACACAGTTATGTATCAGTGATTTGTTAGAGTACAATTAACGTTTCTACAAGATTATCGGTAAGCAATTGTGTTCGTACAAACGTTCGCGAGTCTATTGGTAGCTATACTAAATTCTCCCTAATTCGCGCTCAGATTGTGCATAAAAATGGACAATTTGGGAAGGGGAGATACGATTATTCGAGCCTTGCGCCTTGTTTTTATAGTTATTGATGATCGGTGACTGTAAAAACGGGTCGCCGGGCTCGAATAATCGCATCTCTTCTTCTCAAATTGTTAATTTTTGTTTCCAAGCAGAGTGTCAATTACGGAGAAATTACTGTACAATAAATACTCCGTAATTCGCGCTCAGATTGCGCACAAGAATGGACAATTTGGGAAGGGAAGATGCGATTATTCGAGTCTTGTAGCTCGTTTTTGTAGTTATTTACAATCGGCAACCATAAAAACGAGTCGCAAGGCTCGAATAATCTCTTCTTCCCTAATTGTTAATTTTTGTTTCCAAGCAGAGCGTCAATTAGGGAAAATTTACCGTACCGCGCACAGAAAACATTCTGGAAAGTGACACGAGAGTACGGAAACTACTGCTCGCAGATGTATCGATCATCTACGATCAAACAATAAACCTATCATTTCTCTTGCAATTTTATCTCGTGAAAAGTTTCCGGGAACCACGGAACAGGAAATCGAATAGCTCCTCGAGTGGTACTCGATGTTATGCCCGCGCGCGGTTATCGCTCGAACTCCCGACAAGTTTCTATCGACGCGAACGATTGTCAACAAGTTTTCACGCCGCGGAAAAAGTTTGCATATTTTTCACGATCACCGTACGCCGGCCGTCGAGATTCATGACAATAACGAGATTGTTCCGCGAACTTCCGACCGTTCGAATGACGCCGAACGGAATCAGGTTCCGCTGTCTTTCAGTGGGAAATCGTGCTGCAGGAGCGGTTGATATTATTCAATGATGAAGAATTTCAGGGAATTGGAGTCTTAGGGAACGGTCCGCGGATTTTATGCATTTACGACGCTGTCGAATAGATGCGATTTAAAGAGCAGAAAGAAGATTTTCAAGAGTTTCCGAATCGCAATGTATTATCTCTAATACATTGAAATTGTTAAAGAAAGACGAAACTTCCTGTTTCTTTCGTTCCATGCAGATTTCGATTTTGCATAAAGATCTGCAGTCCATTCAGAAAGTTGAGGATTTTGCGTACATTGACGAACGAAAAATTGCACGATTTTTGTGAATCTCTATGAAGAAAATTAATGAATGTTAAATGCGATAGGAGAGAGATTTTGTCGATAGGTACATGACGATTTTTACATAATGTGGGTATTTAAGTTGAAGATGTTACGATTACATTCAATCGGAGAAACAAAGAACTGTAAAATTAATTTCTTAGTTTGTCAATTTTGAAAGCATAGACTTAACAATGATTGCTTTTTAAGGCATTATGGCAGTGTGGTCAACTTCAAGAGTGATTTAATATGATATATATATACATACAGGGTGTCCCAAAATTATGGTATTTCCGGGAAATGAGGAGTTCCTGAGGTGATTTGAAGTAACTTTTTCCTTTACAAAACTTTTTCCCGAGGCATCGTTTACGAGTTATTGATGAAAAACAATGACCAATGAGGGGCGAGCTCGATTGGCGTTAGGCGGCCCAGCCAATGAGCGGAACTGGGCTTCGTGCGTTCGTTGGTCAGTGTTTTTCATTAATAACTTGTTAACGATGCCTCGGACAAAATTATTGTGAGGGAAAGAGTTGTTTCGAATGACTTCAGTAATTTCTAATTACCCGGAAGTACCATAATTTTGGGACGCCCTCTATAATAATACATATTATTATTACATTATTAATTATTATTATTACATTATTAATTATTATTATTATTGTTATTATTATTATTATTATTATTGTTATTATTATTATTATTATTATATATAATAATATAATATATATAATTATATATATAATTAATATGTAATATATACATCTGTGATTAAAACCGTAGGAAAATATCCTTAAAATTGAAGATGTTTAAAGCCGTCAAGGTGGGAATAAAGTAAATCCTCCCTAATTTTCCTTCAGTTTGTATACAAAAATGGACAATTTGGGAAGAGGAGATACAGTTATATTAAATTATCCATTTTTATTTACAAGCTGAAGAAATATTGAAGAGAATTTACTGTATTTCCTACACGAAATAATTGCAAAAATAAAGAGACCTCTGAGAAACAAATATCCACGTCAGAAAATGTGATGCGGAGTAAAAATTGCGCCGCTTTGAAAAACGGTGCGAACGAGAACCACTGAGCACCGTTTCGGAGTTCGATTACGGGGACGATGGCTCAATTTGAACGCGAACACGAGCTCGCTCCTCGAAGTCCCCGCGAATTAACGTCGAAGAAATCTTGGTTTAATATTTCTCATAATATTTAGCGGGGAATCACGTAATGGTACAAGTTAGCAGGAACACTGTCCCGGATATTAAGTCATTAAACGTTTAACGAGCCAGCCAGTTCCGGCTGCTAGCAATTTGTTAAGCTCGATCAAGGTGCTTCGCCCGGACACTTCTTCCTCGACGAAACGACGAGTTCTTAAAAAAAGAAGAAGCAGGGATCATAATACCAGGCCACCGTGACTCTTATTGTCCATAAACGGGAGGGTTTATTTTCAGATGGTACGGGATCGGGAACGGCCGGCCAGGGAGGTGTGGGGAGAGCGGAGGGCGGCGAGCAGACGGGAAACGGGGTTGAAAAATTTAACCGTTGCCCGTTGATTTATAAAAGTTCTGTTAACGACCGAAAGGCCTCCGGAACTTTAATTCATAATCCTATTAAGAAACTTTCGAAAGTTCTAAGCCGGGGCTAGCCGGGCGAAATTTACACTGCGAGAGCGCCCGACATTCTTCGTTGGTCATTATTCTACCTACGGACAGTATCGTCCTTTTATCTCGTTACTAAATTTCCGCGAGCCACGGGTTCGAGACGAACGTGAACTTCATTAAGCGAAACTTTAATGACCGGCCGTTAACCTCGTGGCGTCGCGCCGCGCGACGTCTCGTCGGGCCCCGCCGGCCCGGCCCGGCCCGGCACGGCCCGACCCGACCCGGGTTTCGACTTTCATTTTTACCGGAGATTTCAATTTCGCAGGGGGAATCTCATCGCTCTCGTCCACTCCGCTCCTTTACTCTTCTTAAACGCGATGAAGATCTTATGAGAATTAACTTCCGCGAACGAAGAGGGACGACGGGTTGGATATTTTCCTTCAAGCTGATTCGTTTACTTTAACCGGAAGTCGTTTCGAACCTGATACACTGCCGCCAGTCAAGCGGTCGATTTGACTTTTCGATGCTCGGGAGTTTCGTCTCGATACGCTCAGTGGTTCTCATTCGTCGGTAAACTCTGAAACAAATTCTGGATGAACGAATCTTGGGGCTTAAGGAATACGGTTTGATCGGACGTGTACACGGACGATTGGTTCGTACGCTATACCGGGCGAACTGATCGAACGATTGAAAGAAATAATATTTGTGCTGCACGCGTTTCGCACGTTTGTATTCGCGCGAATTTATCGGTACACGCATTTCGTTTGAATTATGTTCGATTCTTAGTCCGATCTGGTGCTGTCGAGGCTATATGTAACTTGAAATAAGAACAATGAAAAAATGAGAATTAATATTTGTGCTGCACGCGTTTTGCACGTTTTTATTCGCGCGAATTTGTCGGTACACGCATTTCGTTTGAATCAGTTCGATTCTTAGTCCGATTTGGTGCTGTCGAAGTTATATGTAACTTGAAATAAGTACAATGAAAAAATGAGAAATAATATTTGTGCTGCACGCGTTTTGCACGTTTGTATTCGCGCGAATTTGTCGGTGCACGCATTTCGCTTGAATCAGTTCGATTCTTAGTCCGATCTGGTGCTGTCGAAGCTATATGTAACTTGAAATAAGTACAGTAAAATCTCCCTAATTGACGCTCGGATTGTGCACAAAAATGGCCAATTTGTGGAAGAGCAGATACGATTATTCGAGCCTTGCGGCTCGTTTTTATAATTTTTGACAATCGGTAACTATAAAAAGGAGCTGCAAGGCTCGAATAATCGTATCTCCTCTTCCCAAACTGTCGATTTTTGTGTACAATCCAAGCGTCAATTAGAGAGACTTTACTGTACAATGAAAAAACGAGAAAATAACTGTCTCGATAAAGGAAGAAACGAAGTTTTTCTTGTCGAGAAATGCATACTCAAAGATTTGATTGTTTTGGGATTCGTTAACCCCGTGCCGTACCATTTTCTTCATGGTTACAATTATTAGAAGTTATTCGATTGTAATAATTTATAAGAAAAAATAAGCGATTCATATTTATTGCAGATTCATATTTATATTCAGTGCCTGCATTTAGTTAAATATCGATGACAAGAGAACAGAATTACAGTCCCATTTAACGCTAGATTTACAGAACCCGTCAAAATGGCGGGTCACTAATTTTTTAATTTACGATTATTCATACCGTAAAGATGCATTCACGAGTTATTTACACAATTTATACGTTACTCACGGCAAACGTTACAATAACATTCGTTCAAAAAATCAGAATAAACTTACTTTTATAAACTTTCATAAACTTGCTTACTTTTATAATCTAATATAAGACAGCTGTTTTTTGTGCTCCGTAAATCCAGTGTTAAAGGAATTCTCGACTGTTCATCTTGATCTTTAAAACGACAAACGACAACGATTCAAGTAATCCGTCGAATTGCGAATATTGTTTTAATATATTAATAATATATAATATATTTAATATATTATATATATATTATTACGAATTGCGTCGTCGCTTTCGAACGATTATCATTGAAATTCTCAATTGTTGAACCGCGACTTTTCAACGGACCATTAGAAAACAGCGGTTACTTAAAATGTCGATAACGCTGGAAAATCGAAAGAAAATAATTCGGAAGAGAGATACGGAGTAGGAGGAGGAGAAGGAGGAGGAAAGAGAAACGCTAAGGGGTCGAGATGATGATAAGGGTGTGTGAGATGGATCGACGGTTCAGATTAACACAGTTTCTCCGGCAATGGCCGAGTAATACGATAGACTCTCACTTGGGTTTGTGCGCTCATGTCCTGTATGACGGAAGCTCGGGGAAGAGTGGCATGCTGTTGCTGATGTTGCTTTTGATAGTGATGTTGATGAGGCAACGTGTGAGTTCCCTGGCCCTGTTGGAGAAGCGTGTTGGGATCGTTCGGAGGGCCTTTCATAACGTTCCTGTAACCACGATCGATTGTTACGAGCACCGTAACACTTCGGAACGAGATGCAATCATCTTGTTAAATAAATTTACGGTCGTGCAGCTGGTGGGGGGTGGAAAAGGTGGCCATTGTTGGGACAGATACGATCGATCGAGATCCTCTACGCGACCGACCTTCTCGGTTTCACGATTACGAACAGTTTATTTACAGGGGGATCGTGATTAACCGCTGACTATTTACGTATCGGCGGGAAGAAAGATGCAAAAAGGACGTGGACAATTATTATTAAGTCACAGGCAAAAACTTGAACTGACTTAAAAATTAAGTCACTTAGAATCAAAATTTAGTGACCTAAAATTAAGTCACAGTCCGCTCTTTCTCTTAAATCGCGTTAATTTCGTATCGTTGATGGGACTTTCATCGATTCACGCGCCTGTGACTCAATATGATACAAACATACGCATGGGTCTCTTTTTACGCTAGTATTTTTTCGCATGATTCACAGTTAGTCTTTTTAAACGCGTTTATAGTTACGCGTAATCGTACGCGGTTTTCATTCAGCGGGAAGAAAATGTATTCGTTGTGCTGTAATCGAAAGCGACGTTAAATAGGATGACAATTTTTAAATAAAATATTTGATGCGCTTTTTACCGAATAAAGCGTTTCTGCAAAATATATCACAGGTGATATATTCATGCTGTAATCGAAAGCGACGATAAATAGGATGTCAATTTAAAAAAAAAATATTTTGATGCGTTTTTTACTGGATAAAGCGTTTCTGCAAAATGTATCACAGGTGATATATTTTGGTTGTAGACCAATTTTTCTACATAGGAATTTCGTACATGGAAAACTTCTCTTCTCGTAAAAAGAAACTCAGATGTACATTTAGGAATTAGATGATTTCGATCAATTTTCATCTACGACTATTTGCGAATGGTGTCGCTGATTGCTGTCTAGGCTAAAAGGTGCATTTTGTAACCAATACGAACAGCCGCGCTGCGATAATGGCACAGCTCGAAGAACGTAATTTTCGAGGTGTTGCTGCGAAAACACGTTTGTCTTCGTAATTTGAGCGAAGATACTTAAGCGAAGCAATTAGTATATTCTGGGCCGGTATGTATTTTATAAACATTAGAAATCTGATCGGCAAAGCAGTGTACGATCATGTTCAAAAGCAGTTTTTACTTCTTATGTGGAGCATACTTTTTCGAGTTGTGTCGCCTTCGCAACAAGGCTGCGATACACGCTTTAAAAGTAGGAACTATTTTCTGACAAAGAAAGGTCCTTCGAAGTGTCATATCATAGGAGACATATATATAGGAATATGTCTTCTATTTAAAGAGCTTTTAGCCTATTAACATTTTATCTACCGGATGCTTATTAATGGAATTCTCAATTATTATACTATACTAAGAGAAATCTAATTATTAGGTAATGGTACGGGGAACAACTTGTTGTTATACTGTGTAAATAATTAGTCCTATTAAACGTTTAATAAATAGCTGATTTCCTATAGCCGCTATTAATGCATCTGAAGAAATTTGTAAAACTAGAATGCATTGGCCCCTTTTGTTACCCAGAGTGAATTATAGTAAATTATAAATTATAGTATTATATATAGTATTACTATAAATTATATATAAATTATATATTATAGTATTACATATAGAGTATTATTATAAATTGTATATTATAGTATTATATATAATATATGATATCATATTATTATAAATAATAGTATAGTAAATTATAGTAAATAAATAGACTTTTCGTCGCGAAATAAATCAGAGTTTGGTCATTAGTAGCCACAGAAACATATGAATATAAACTACATAAATAAATGATAATTTTAAACATGTTAAACTTCTTGAAACATATTGTTAAACAATAGAGGCATGAAACTAGTAATAAAATATTCAAATATTATTTTCACAAAGTGGGTGCCCATTGGATTCGCTGTTGATTACGCATAGCTTCGGCCCTGCCGAACCGAGAAAAGCGAGCAGCGAATATTTTCTCAGCCTGCTCGAAGTGTAAATCGTTCCAACACTTCTTCAGAAATGTCTACAGAATCCGATCCTGGGTAGAGTTTTCGTGCCGGTCAAAGAACTTTTCGTAAAAATACGGAAATATCGCGGAGAAACTACGCACGTCGACACTTTTTTACACTTCGACATTAATTTATAGTTATTTAAGACCAAAAACAATTAATAAATTGTATGCCACTACATCCGGAAAACTTTCCTCTGCTTTTTGAGGCCGATTAGAACTTTGTAACGTTTTTACTTTTCGTGCAATACCGCATTTTTGTCAGAATATTTTGGGTTTTTACGAAAGCTCGTTTTTTCCGAAAACTGAAAATGATGGAGCAATTCGGTTTTCGGATTCTTGTTCAAGAAGCGAAGCTCTACAAGAATTTCATAGCGACTATAGGAAATCAAAACTCGTGTCGGACAGTGTTACAGACTGTCGGAAATTATAAAATGATCGCCGCCGGTAGATAACGTGTTAAAGTATAATTTAAGTATACAGTAATGTCTCTCTAATTGACGCCCAGATTGCGCACAAAAATGGACAATTTGGGAAGAGTAGATACGATTATTCGAGCCTTGCGGTTTATTTTTATAGTTATAAATTGTCCACAATTATAAAAACGAGCCGCAAGGCTCGAATCATCGTATCTCCCCTTCCCAAATTATCCAATTTCGTGGACAATCCGAGCGTCGGTAAGGGAGACATTACTGTAATTTGCACGACGTCTAAGATCACAGAACATTGTAAGCTGTAGCTTCGGCGTAAACGAGTCCTGCAGTTCGCGTACTGGCTCGGTTAGATTTTATAATGAGCAATCTAAGGCTATGCCGTAGCCGGAGAACACCGGTGGCCACCTTTTCGTTGACGCGTTCCACTGTAAGCTCGTCAAGCGCAGCTTGAACCTTGAAACGCGACGTATTTCGTTCGTTCGAACGAGCCACGATTTCCTCGAGTACGATACCTTCTTAGCATCTCGTTCTCAACGTCGACGATAACTTGACCACCCCCGGGGAAATGGGAATGCGGCGGGGGCGGTTGTTTCAGCTCGGTGAAGCCCCGTGGCCCGCACTGTTGATTCAACATCTGTTGCTGCTGGAGGCTCTTCACCTCGAGCCGCGTCTTGTCCCGTTGATAATAAACCCCCGCGAAAATGAGGACGTTGAGGATCAGCAAGCTGCATCCGATGGCGATCGTCACGCTCAAAGCCGTCGAGTACGCTGCGTACCTGTTCAAACAATCGTGCTGTCAGAACACGGTCGAGTAGCAACGTTTCGGAGAAAAGTATATTCTGTGCTGTACGAATAGGGTGAAAGTGGGTATTACCGCGGACGACCCAAATACTGCGGTATTTTATAAGAGTAATAATATATATATATATATATATATATATATATATATATATATATATATATATACACGATAAATGATATATATATATATCATTTTATAGCGTGTAATCTTCTAAAAATGAATCTCATAATTTTTTGCATGTTCAATATCGATTATTTATGACATACGAGTAACAGCAATTGCAGTTTTAATTCAATTAATGACGTTTGGCATTGCACGAAAGGCATTTATATTTTGGTAATTAATAATAAACTATTCGTTTCAGCGTGATTTTTAGATAAAATAATCGTTGCTTTGATGAAAAATCGACGTATAGTGCCATTATAATCTATCCTCAAATATTATTTACTAATATAGTATTTGGCGCGTCGAGTAGCAACGTTTCGGAGAAAAGTATATTCTGTGCTGTACGAATAGGGTAAAAGTGGGTATTACCGCGGACGACCCAAATACTGCGGTATATTATAAGAGTAATAAAATATAACATTTTATGGCGTGTGATCTTCTAAAAATGAATCTCATAATTTTTTGCATGTTCAATATCGATTATTTATGACATACGAGTAACAGCAATCGCAGTTTTAATTCAATTAATGACGTTTGATATTCGGAAGCTTATGAAAAAACGCTGATTCGAAAGGCATTTATATTTTGGTAATTAATAGTAAACGTTTCAGCGTGATTTTTAGATAAAATAATCGTTGCTTTGATAAAAAAGTCGACGTATAGTGCCATTATAATCTATCCTCAAATATTATTTACTAATATAGTATTTGGCGCGTCGAGTAGCAACGTTTCGGAGAAAAGTATATTCTGTGCTGTACGAATAGGGTGAAAGTGGGTATTACCGCGGACGACCCAAATACTGCGGTATATTATAAGAGTAATAAAATATAAAATTTTATGGCGTGTGATCTTCTAAAAATGAATCTCATAATTTTTTATATGTTTAATATCGATTATTTATGACATACGAGTAACAATTAATGACGTTTGGTATTCGAAAGCTTATGAAGAAACGCTGATTCGAAAGACATTCACATTTTAGTAATCAATAATAAACTATACGTTTCAGCGTGATTTTTAGACAAAGTAATCGTTTCTTCGATAAAAGATCGACGCGCCCGTTAAACCACAAAATACCATACAATTTTGCTAATAATTATTTTTCCTATCTCAAAGTCGAACGAGAAAATCGGCGACACCGGTCCGCATTCGAGCGACGCGCCGAGACGACCGCCTTACAAAAAAAATTGCTGCGATCCCTTAAAAATCCTGCGGAACGTTCCAAAAAGCCCAGAAAGTTCGCGCACGGCCACGGTCACAATGCAGCGAAATGATCAAACTAAACACCGCAAAGGGAAGAGTTTTCAGGAAAGAGTAAAAAAAAAGGAAAATAAACAGAACGAGAACGAGAAAAGGACAAACGGAGGGAACGATGTCCAACAGCTCGGCTCCAACGTGCAATCCCAGAGTGAGAGACGAGCCGTGTAGGCAGCATGCACGCCGCCGCGGCATGAGAAACTTATTAATTTGAGGTCTAATGGAGAACGCGAAACAGTTTCCGGGGAATCCGGCTCTATTATCGTCGTTGCCGACGACTCTAACAAAGTTAGCCGCAATTCAGCCGGGAACGCGGCGATGTTCCCGGTCGGGGCCTGGAAAGGATTCCGGCCAAGGGAACGGTTCGCCGTAAAACGTCTGTCTTCATTAGCTCTCTGCCGGATGAGGGGACGGGGATGCGGGCAAGGTTGCTTATATTACGCACCCAGCTGCGTCCAAACTGGCCAGGGTGTCGGTGCTGGCGTTGTGCACGTTTTGAAGATTCGTGCTCTGTATGTAGCTGGCGCAGGTTGCGGCGCTATAGTCGGTGGTAGCCGGCGGCTCCGTGGTCACGTTCTTACGTTTGAATTCTTCGCTGATCCTGCTTAACGGGTCTGGCCTGACCGATCCGTCGTACAGGCTGGGATCCGAGTGTCCGCGGAACAGATTGTGCCGGGAGTCCACGTCCTCCATTCCGGCGCGATGAAGCTCCGGGACCAGCCGCAACCACACCGAGAGCTGATGAGCTCGATAATGATTCTTCATTTTCGGTCGGTTACCTGGAAACCGATAGGGGAACGTTTTAATCAGGACTATAAAGCTCTCGGTTTCGCACGCGAAAGATATGAAACATTGTTATTATTATTTTGGTTAATGAGAAAATTCGAGAGCCATTCGAACCTATACTTCTTTATGCGGTTTTATCGAACTACGTCTGAAACGTCAAATATTTGCGTCGTACATCGAGGTTTGGAGCTTCTATTCGCTTTTTACGCGAAGTAAAATCATAAAATCATATCGATGATTATATATGTAATTTAACTTAGTATATATTATCTCTTTGTATATAAATATATAATATAATATATATTAAGAGGCTTTATATATAATATATAAATATATAATATTAATATATAATATAATATATATTAAAAGGCTTTATATAAATTATATTTATATATTTATATTAATATATATTATATTATATATTTACATATACATAATATTTATTATAAAGACCTTTTATTATATATGATTATCTGAAAGAAATAATACAATATTGGATTCGTATTGAAACCAGCTATCGTAATATGACTAAAAAAATGTATGGTTCCATTTAAAAAAATCAACTTGACCTTGAAATATCATTCACCATTATGTTAATAAAAAAATTATTGATACTACCTAAAACATCTCTTTATACTGAACATTTTTTGTATAAACATTATTTTCGTGGCTCCGATCTGTTCCGAGACATTTCACTGTTCTCAGTTAGGCATAAAACCCTGCATGTGTATATGTGTGTACACAAGGTGGGTCACCACATATTGCCATCTAAATTTACGTCATTATTATTACGCGGGGCGAAAAACGTTTACATCAGTCGATGCATCTTAATATTCTTTACAAAAAAATATTAAACTATTTATGCTAAAAAATCATTAGTTTAGGAGATATTTTCATTTTAATGTTGTTAGGAAATCAAGACTCCTTTGTTGATGTTGTAATGGTATATGAAAATGTTGTAATGATACATAAAGATACATAAAATATTAAAATATAAAACTTTAATTTCTATGTGAAATAATTTCAAGTTAGCCATAAGAAATTCATCAAGTATGCGGAAAATCGTCTCGAGTTGCCGACAATAGTTGTTGACAATCCCTTTAAAAACGAGCCGCAATTTGTTCAAGCAGTTTATTCGGAGATGATTGGAGTACAACTCGGTTGCTTGAGAATGTTTCGCGATAGATTCTTCCTTTGTTCGATTTTGTTGACAGAAACAAGAAAGTTAGCAATGAAGTACGTCTCGAGAGACTCGACCAAGGGTTCCCCGAGGTTAATCCCTTCAAGGCGATATTAATGCAGGGTAGCAGGATTATAGTAAACGCGTGCACCTGGAGTCTGCTAAGGGTTGTACGACTACATTCCGGGTTATTGTACTTGAAAATGTCGGAGCAATTTAATCCTGCTTGTCGATGAATTATGAACACGGAGCGCTAAATTATCGTGAACGCCAACACTATCTCGACATCAGTATACATTCTGCGAATCTATAAACACTTCAACTAACGCGTTGCAATTTCAGTAATCTGAAGCCAGTGTACGATACGATCTCGGCTATCCGAACCTGCGGTGTCCAAATTCTTTGCCAGCGGACTATACGTTTCGCTCGTTAATCTGGCACTTGATCTAGGCAAGCGTTCCATTATCCGGTTAGTCGAGGTGCTATTGTAATCTGTTCGCATAATCGCTGCGTACAACCCTCTATCTGTACTGTATTTTTACTGTCCGATCGAAGAAAGTTCGAAACGGGGACGACCGCTCGGTTTTCATTAAAACAGTTTTAAAACGCGTTTCGTGTATAACGTCCTTAATGGTCAACAGAACGGGCACATTATGGTACTCCATAATGCGAAGTTCATTAAAAAAGTTCCGGAATCGTCTTCGTATCTTTCTCGCGGCTCGGTTCAACCCATCCGCTGTTCTCCCTTCGGCCAGCTGTGCATTATCGAGTTATAAAATTCCGGACGTGTAATGAAGAATTTACGATGGCGCTACTCTGTTTCATTGCAAAGCCCGGGAATTATTCGTGCTCCCATTAAAGTGGCTCCGAACGAAATGAAACGGTTTTCCACGGGAAAATTTCACTTCCTGAATGGAGATACTCCGCGACGTTTCGTTAAATTTTCATCGCGATAAAAAGATATTTCAGCCGAGCGTGTCGGGAACTGAGAAACCGGGAAACCGCCTCTCTTCCGTTGGAAATGAAAGCCGCTGTTTCGTTCGAGGAATTTTATTCGCGGCTCGGGTAGGCCATTTCTACGCGATTGGTGCGTTTCCAACTTAAATAGGTGCCAATCCTTTGTACGACGTTCGGATCTTCATAAGAGCGTGCTCCGAAAGAACATGTTCTATGCGCCTCTAAGCCTCCATAATGCGTTTTCACGATCACAAATCGCGTCGAGTATTTCACAAGTTTAGAAACGCAGCGTTTCCAGCTGGAAATTCGACTTTTACTCGATCGAACTCCTCGGATATTGCAATGATGCTCAAAGAAATCTATAGCAAATTCTCGCTCTACAGTAAATTGACGTGAAAATTGTCAATAAAAATGGATAATTTGGGGAGTGGAGATGCGATTACTGGAGCCTTGCGGCTCGGTTTTATAGTTGTTGACAATCGGTAACTATAAAAACGTAACTATAATAACCTTGGCATAACTTAAATAGGTGCCAATCCCTTCTATGACGTTCGGATCTTCATAAGAGCGTGCTCCGAAAGAACATGTTCTATGCGCTTCTAAGCCTCCATAATGCGTTTTCGCGATCACAAATCGCGTCGAGTATTTCACAAGTTTAGAAACGCAGCGTTCCCAGCTGGAAATTCGACTTTTACTCGATCGAACTCCTCGGATATCGCAATGATGCTCAAAGAAATCTATAGCAAATTCTCGCTCTACAGTAAATTGACGTGAAAATTGTCAATAAAAATGGATAATTTGGGGAGTGGAGATGCGATTACTGGAGCCTTGCGGCTCGGTTTTATAGTTGTTGACAATCGGTAACTATAAAAACGTAACTATAATAACCTTGGCATAACTTAAATAGGTGCCAATCCCTTCTATGACGTTCGGATCTTCATAAGAGCGTGCTCCGAAAGAACATGTTCTATGCGCTTCTAAGCCTCCATAATGCGTTTTCGCGATCACAAATCGCGTCGAGTATTTCACAAGTTTAGAAACGCAGCGTTCCCAGCTGGAAATTCGACTTTTACTCGATCGAACTCCTCGGATATCGCAATGATGCTCAAAGAAATCTATAGCAAATTCTCGCTCTACAGTAAATTGACGTGAAAATTGTCAATAAAAATGGATAATTTGGGGAGTGGTGATGCGATTACTGGAGCCTTGCGGCTCGGTTTTATAGTTGTTGACAATCGGTAACTATAAAAACGTAACTATAATAACCTTGACATAACTTAAATAGGTGCCAATCCTTTCTATGACGTTCGGATCTTCATAAGAGCGTGCTCCGAAAGAACATGTTCTATGCGCCTCTAAGCCTCCATAATGCGTTTTCGCGATCACAAATCGCGTCGAGTATTTCACAAGTTTAGAACCGCAGCGTTTCCAGCTGGAAATTCGACTTTTACTCGATCGAACTCCTCGGATATTGCAATGATGCTCAAAGAAATCTACAGTAAATTGACGCGAAAAATTGTCCATAAAAATGGATAATTTTGGAAGTCGAGGTGCGATTACTCGAGCCTCTCGCGGCTCGTTTTTATAGTTGTTGACAATCGGTAACTATAAAAACGAACAGCTAGACTCGAATAATCGTATCATCCCAAATTATATATAAATTATATATCTGAGCGTCAATTACAGAGACATTGCTCTATTTTTCGGATGCATAAAATTCCGATTTATTTGTATATCAAGGGCTTAAGGATGCACAAGAACATGCAATAGTCCAGGAGTATTACTCCACCTTTGATCGCATCTCCAACCTAAGCGCACCTTAAGGATCACTCTCGCTGTTATCTCTATTGTTGAGATGCGGCATAAGCTCTATTCAGATCGATGGACAGATAGAGATATTCAGCTCGGACGACGATCGTAGGAGAAGACAGAAAGGCGCGCACTCGACAGAAATCTGAAGACACGACTTAGGGTTGTTCTGTGATCACCGAGCCGCCTCTGTCGGTCGTCTACGCGTCAGAAAATCCTGGAGGCGTTTACGGGGAGATCTCGCCCCGGGAAACGTTTCCGTGAATGACAGGCCGGCGTGCTGCGGGGCGTAAAGCGGCGCACGGTCCGATTTCCGACAGGTATCCGCTCTGTATCGAGGCTCGTGAATCATTTCGAGACACGTCGCTGACATTTGATTTGCCGAAGTGCGCTCGTGCGGATCGCTAGAGAAGGAAACTGCCTCGAGACAGGCTCCAGACGACTGGCTGCGCCTGAATCTTCCGGTTCGGTTAAAGGAGATCGAGCTCCCTTCATTTCCCTCGATTGATAAGCGAAAATCCTCTGTAACACTTTCGGGACCTGTCGTCTTTGCTCGCGATGGAAGATGTCTCGCGTTTTAACGCTAGATTCACGGAACCCGTCAAAATGGCGGGTCACTAATTTTTTAATTTACGATTATTCATATAAAGATACATTTAAATGTATCTTCGATTTTCGATGCAGCTTCGTTGTTGGTACTGTCGAGAGTGGGAGGGTGGGGTGTCTTCTTGAACATTGTAAACAAACCAGAATCGTCGCACGAGTGAAGCAACTGAGTAATCTAATAATACAGAGTGTCCCAAAAATGTCTCGAAGTCCGAAAGTGGTGGGTTCCTCAGGTCATTTGAAGCAACTTTTTCCTTTACAAAAATTTTCTCCGAGGCACCGTTAACGAGTTATTAACGAAAAACAGTGGCCAATGAGAGGCGAGCTCAGCTGGCGCGAGGCGGCCGAGCCAATGAGCGGAACTGGGCTTCGTGCGCTGGTTGGCTGGGCCGCCTCGCGTCAACCGTACTCGATTCTTATCGGTCACTGTTTTTCGTTAATAACTCGATAACGGTGCCTCCGAGAACATTTTTGTAAAGGAAGAAGTTGCTTCAAATGATCTGAGGAACCCGCCATTTCCGGATTACGAGACTTTTTTGGGACACTCTGTATACTGCACGGCGTCCGTCGAAAACAGATGTTGACGAGTTAGACTCGTCAAAGTCTGCAGTAGCAAGTGAAATGAATGACGACTTCAACTCGTCATTGTATGTCAAAGGGTTGATACTAGATTTACGGGACCCGTCGTATGACGCCCAAATGACGTATTCATATGAAATAAATTTATGAGTTATTTATTCAATTTATACGTTACTAACGGTAAATGTTACAATAACACTTGTTAAAAACCGGAACGAATGTCTTATTGTTACTTTTATAAACCAATATAAAACAGCTGTTTTTTGTGCTTCGTAAATCTAGTGTTAAGCATGCGCCTGTATCTCCGCCATTTCATTTAGCACGTGATTCGCAGTGATTTCTGTCTCAGTAGAGACAGAAAACTGATCAACATGCCTCGCGGCAGGCAAGAACATAGCCTCGGGGCAAAGCTACGGGCAAGCGTCTTAGCGGAGTGGGGATGGGGGAAAAGAGTGAGAGAGAGAAATGTGTTTACGTTTTCATGTCATTCTTCCTCTCTCACTCGCACGCACTGCTCTTATATACCGATCGTCCGTCATTCTATTTCACTCAATCTCGACGTTGTCTACAATCAATCTCTGTCACTGTCCTTCAGCCAATAAAGTGTACAGTATTCTCTCCCAAATGTCGAAATCTTGCTATGCCATGAATGACGCGGTGCTATTGCTACGCCTATCTGATTTATCGACGTTCTCGCTACGCCGATGCGAAGGTTCGTCGGAGTCAGTCGAGCGAATGACGCGGCACGCGCCGCGAATTTCCGGAAGACAACAAGAAATGGTCTGTTTGAGTGTGAGTCAGGTAAGAAAAACCGCGGAGCTACAAAGTACGTGTTAAGTAGTAAGTATGGGACCGTCGAATCATGGCATTTGTCCGAATGTCGTCGAATAGAGGCAAACTATTCTCCGAATGTCAGTCGAACGTAGACCCGAATAGCATGATTTTATTACAATAAGTTATATTAATTAATATAATATATATTATGTATATTAGGGGTGTATATGAATATTATGTGTATATTAATGTATATTAATGTATATTAATATAATAAGTTATATTAATTAATATAATATATATTATTTATATTATGGGTGTATATGAATATTATGTATATTAATGTATATTAATATAATAAGTTATATTAATTAATATAATATATATTATGTATATTAGGGGTGTATATGAATATTATGTATATTAATGTATGTAATTAATATAATAAGTTACTTGCTATATGGTCTAAAGCATGTCGTGTTTGGTCTCATTTTTATTGCAAAAATCTGATCAATGTATTAAATGTATTCATAGTAATGTACACCGGCATGCTGTTTGCTGCTTTTCCAGGTAATTTCGTTCTCTCTCTCTCTCTCTCTCTCTCTCTCTCTCACGAGATAAGAGTCTATAAAAGCAATTCACGAGGCTTGAAGAATCGTGTCTTGCTATCGGTTAGTATTATCGTTTACAATTCCGATCCCGCATTTTTTAGAGAAAGAATACTATAGTTAACTGGTGGAAAATTCGCTTCGAAGGAAGGGGCACCGTTGTTCTCGGGAGTGGGGACTAGAGCTCTAGTAGAACAGCTCTGAACTCTCTGAGAACAGTTCTACAGGAAAGAATCATCAATCAATCAGAGCAAAGCATTTCTATACTTATCATCGACTACTTAATATTCTGCGGTACAAAAGTATGCGGAAGTTCAGATATTCTTGTGTAAGAGATCTTCCTCTTCGATTTGTTTACGATGGCTCAATAACTAAAATGCATCAATAGTTCAAATGCATCAATAGCTCAATAACAGTAATTTTAAGTTTCACACTTTCCAATGATTTTAGAGAAGTTCTTAACACCTTCTTCAAGTTCATTAATACAATTTAACGAAAAATACTCCGTTATACTCTGCTTACTGCTCCGAAGCAAACACATTCATATAAAACAATTGAATTTGCGTGTACATCGTGAATACAGTGGCTCCAAAAAAATATTCGCACGTCAAACTTTCGATTTTCGACGAATCGTTGATATTTGAACGGTTGCGATTTCGTAAAGATAATCTTAAAATCGTCTGGAAACAGTGTTTAAGTTTAAGAAGAGATTGCGGAACTGTCGATAAGTGTTAAAAAGAAAAGGCATCTTGTATCGTATACCAAACTTCGAGGAGTTTAATAATAATTAGAATAGTTACGGGCAATTTATCTGCGCGAAAGTTGATACTTCCGAGATTTATTATCGACCCCAGCAAATTTCGACGCAGCAACGACCCGCTTTCCCTTGAATTTCTGCCAGCGCAACATTATTTTCATAAGTTCATTGTTCCAGGTACGTGACCGTGTAACGCCGTACGGTTTTCTCATTTGCGGGGGGGGGGTGACAAATCCGCGTCAGCCAACGGCCGCTTTAATTAACAGCACGCTCTATACCGTATTTTCGGCCAAACATTCGATCTAATTAATGGCGGGCCAATGACATAGGCAATTTACAGTGAACGTTTCACACTTCTTTGACAATTTCTCTGTCATTAGGTGGTTCGACGTCTACTCTGGCAAATCACAAGTTAAGTTGTTTGCTTCGTTTAATAGGCTGAAAACACATTGTTAGCGGCGCCGTTAACGACGGGTTTTCTGCTGAATTAGAGGGAAGACTTTGGTGCGTTATTTTACTAGTTTAAAGTTTTCCTGTAACTTTTGCGAGGTACATTTATCGTACGAAATTACGTACGAAATTGGGAAAAAGCAAGAGAACCGCACGCGAGAATCGTATTCGAGACTTCTCGCTTCATAGTCGATCGACTTCCTCGGACAGCCACGGAGCCCTTCTGATTTCTCAATCAACGTACACGTGGTCCTTGGGGAGTCCTGATCCCCGCAATTATAAGCAATTACTTGTGCAACTTTTATATATTTTATATATTTAGAATATTTAGGAAATATAGTTTATATATTTAAATATAAGTATATATGCAGGGTGTCCCAAAATTATGGCATTTCCGGGAAATAAGGGGTTCTTGAGATCATTTGAAGCAACTTTTTCCTTAGCGAAAATATTCTGCGAGGCTTCGTTCACGAGTTATTAACGAAAAACAGTGACCAATGAGAGGCGATCTCGATTGGTTAAAGACGAGCGGTTAAAGCCCAGATGCGCTGATTGACTCGGTTGCCTAGCGCCAACCGAGCTCGTCTTTGATTGGTCAGTGTTTTTCCTTAGTAACTCGTAAACAAAGCCTCGTAGAACATTTTCGCTAAGGAAAAAGTTGCTACAAATGACCCCGGGAACCCCATATTTCCCGGAAATACCATAATTTTGGGACACCCTGTATATTTAAATATAATAAAATATAAATTTATAGATATTTAAACATAATAAATTAAATTGAAATATTTAAGTGTAATAAATATATTAAATTTAAATATAATAAATTACATTTATGTAAATATTTAAATATAATAAATTGAATTTAAATATAAATTTGCATGGGACTTGTAGTAGAAATATATAACAATTGATTCGTCGAAATAATCTCCATCGATAAAAAGAATGTTAAACTTCCGGTTCTTCTATCCGAAAGCTGTACAAACACGCACGTAACTCCATTTTAATTGCATATATTATTATTAAACTTGTCGTGAACTCCGTGCTTTTTGTATTATTCTACGTTTAACTACGTTCGTTAAAGTAAATAAATCTTCCCGGCATAAATAAATATTTTATCATCCGTTTGATACGTGACCGTATGGAACGAAGGAAACGCGAGAAACAATTCGAAGAAAATGGTTGTAACGCGAACCCAAATGTAACGGATAACACGCACATTTAATTGTCACCATTGAAAATATTAATTTTGCGGGCGTCGATTCTTTTTCACCGGCCGCATCACGGCGTATTATTAACTTGAGGTTCTCGCGCATGACGCGTGTTTAGATTAATCAGAGTACAAAGCATTTTTGCCGCGCACCGGAACAATTACCGGCCGGGCGAATTAAACGATACGAGCGTTACGAGGATCGAGATAATACCCAGTTTTGTTTGATCGTGATTCGAATTAACTCAAACAGCGGAACGCTGCCGGACCCGTTGTGCATACGTGTGTGCAAGCGAGCGCGCGATCCTGTAACCGATTCGAATTATAATTCCATGCTTTTAAGCATCCGCGTCCGAGGATTACCGTTTAAATTTCCCTGGATATTTACATCCGTCGATTGAAACGCGTTCACTTTAAAAATTACCGTTATTAATTCGCTCCGGAGCACGAAAGGAACGCGCGCGCGCGCGCGCGCGCCCGACGGGACGCCATCGCCGGAAACCGACATGAAAAATGATATTGCGAGTATGTCGACGAGCGCGTTCCTTCGTGACGTTCGATTTCCCATATCGTGTGGCAGCGAGAAAGCCGACCCAGAAATTTCGACGTAGTCCACCGACATCCTCCAGAATATAAATTCTCCACGGATCCAACTTTCCGACGTTCGGCATCATGAAACTTATGTTCCTTGTCACTACGAGATCACTTCGTGCCTCCCCAAGCATTCTCGATGGTTTTTAGCACGAAATTAACGAGGTCGCGTTATTCTTAGACCGTGGATCCTTGTAGAAGAGAATAAATAAAAATGAAATAAAACAAATAAAGGATAATAAAATAAAATAAAACAAATAAAAGATAATAAAATAAAATAAAACAAATAAAAGATAATAAAATAAAATAAAGAAAAAATAATAAAATATGAAATAAACCAGTAAAAGATAATAAAATAAAATAAAGAAAAAATAAGAAAATATAAAATAAACCAGTAAAAGATAATAAAATAAAATAAAGAAAAAATAATAAAAGAAGAATAAATAAAAATCGTCCGCATCAATTGCAAGAAACGATTAGTGCACAGAAATTGATTTCTTCTTATGTTCCCTTTAATAAGTTTGAACGAATCGCAAACGAAAGGCAAATTTCTAGTTTCGCAGATTATTTTAGAAAAATCAGAATAAGGTAAAAATCTGTTTGATCGATAAAACGTTTCCCTGTCGTAGAAATAATAATGGCGGAAATGCTTAAAAATCCGCGCTGCAGTTATCGTTAATCACTCCTTCGATATTTTTTTGTCGCACAAAAGTTAATACAATCTGTCCACGCTATCTAATCGATAATTAAAACCGTAAGAACGTTGTTTCCCAGCGTTAAGAGTTCTGAGAAAATGAGAACAGAATTGTATAATAAATAATATACTAAATATATATAATAAATAATATATAAATAAATATATATATATAAATTTATACTAAATATATATAATAAATAATATGTATATAATAAATATACGTGACACGATGATCGACTAAAAATATTGTAACGAGTGAAGG
This sequence comes from Megalopta genalis, assembly GCF_051020955.1. NCBI lineage: Eukaryota > Metazoa > Arthropoda > Insecta > Hymenoptera > Halictidae > Megalopta > Megalopta genalis. The sequence goes on along the minus strand of NC_135020.1, from coordinate 15,783,724 downwards.
TGAAATTAGAATGCAGATTACTCGCGAAAAAAGAAATTGCAACAGTACATATTAAAGATACGCGAAGCGTTTTGCATTCTGAATCCACCACCTTGTCAAGCGTCAATGCATCTCGCATGCTCGATCTCGTGACCAACCATACGTGAGACTGATCGTTCGTGGGTCGCCTCCACGTGTTCAACGGTGCAGACGCGACCACGAATATTCTGACACCGCATACATCAATATTTAAGTGCGGTTCGCGCATTCGATTTGCAATAAATCGTATTAAATTTATCCTGTGCCACGGAACCGAAGATTTCCGGGCAAAGCGCTGCCTCGCTGCTTCGATTTTCAAACGTTTTCGACCGTTCGCGACGAGAGAGAGATCAATATTGAACTATTATAAATCCGCAGCTGAATCATAGAAACCATAGAAAGCGAAGTCCGACGGGTCGGATAATCGATATTGAGTCGGATAAGTGAGAGATTCTGTATTTTTTTAATCGAAGAAGTGAAATTTCTTTCTAATATGACACGTGTCACAACGTACCAGAAAAATAAATCGATAATTTCTATTGTTAGCAGAATTAAGGTAAATTGAATCACATATTCGGTTTTATCAGGCAAGTGAAACTATGTCACTTATAAACTCGCAAGTAGAACATTATACGTTTCGTATAATGGTAAGCAGTTTAATAAAGCTGTTTATATAATTACACAAATTTTGATCAAATAATTGACAATGTTAGGAGTCATTACAGACGATACAAGAATTTTATGGATAGATATTCCATAAGAATCGCATAAACATATGTATATACGACAAAGCCTGCATTATGCAAGAAGCAGAATAAAAACTATATTTTTGTAATTCTACGGTTAAAAATATCACAACGCATAGCACGCAAACAAAACACATTTTTCTAACCAGCTCTTATTGTTAATTACTTTCTATAAAAATATGCGTTTGCGTAAACAACCACTATCTGGTGATAATATTGGTGCCACTGCCTATATTTTTATTTAAAAGATGGCTGACCGCGTCGGTCAGATACAGACGACACTAATTTTTGACTAACTTTTCAAATTCATTTTTATTGCGATACACTGAATGAGCTGAATTTTATCAACATATTTAGAATGCCAAAGAGTTAAACTATTAGTTTACTATGCTACATTTTATCTTTCCACTTCCGGTTTCATTAATAAAATGACTTTAATATCGTAGGATTTTTTGGCGTTGATATTTAGCCCTTAACACACGTTCCGTGTCGAGCTGTTTTTAATCATCTGTTCGTTCCGGTCAATTGATAATTTAAAAATTGATATCACGTGTATGTGTATGATATTATATATGTTATGTGTATCTATTAATTATTTTATATATAACAATGAATTCGTTTGGTGGAAATTAATTCTTCGGTTCTAAACTGTTCACAAAATGTCTTTTCAGCGCATTGAATAAACATGTAAACGTGTACCATCGGTGCTACACGTGGCACGGAACGTGTCAACGCGGTAATAGTTATCGCGTTATGATATAAGAAGGGTCACGACACAGTCCAAAAGGGCTAAACGCAGCGTTAACACTTTAACGACCGCTCACACAACATGTGTGTGATAGCCGGAACAACCGTTACCGACCGCTCACACAACATGTGTGTGATAGCCGGAACAACCGTTACCGACCGCTCACACAACATGTGTGTGATAGCCGGAACAACCGTTACCGACCGCTCACACAACATGTGTGTGATGCTGCCGCCGAAGGTTGTTGGCCAGTACCACACTCTTTGTGTGATAATTTATGAATGTAAAGAAGTGTGGATATTGCTATTGGCTTCATATTTCATTGTCACGTCTATGATTATAGGTAATTATTGCCTATTTGTTTTCTGTTTTATGTTAACTTTTTCGTGAATTTAATAAAGTTCTTTAAAATTAATTCTTCAAAAATACTGCCGGCCCCTGGCGACGTTTGACTGCGTAGACGTGCGGTCGTTAAAGTGTTAACGTAAACCCGAGCGGCCAAGCATTCAAATGCCGTTCCGATTCTCCGGCAATTGTTTAAAAGGAGGGCTCATGAATCACCGGTGTGTATCCCGCGGACAGTGGATCACTGCCAGCCGATGTCTTCTCGTGAATCATTCGCCACGGCGAGGCGCGGCGCCACCGGTGAAGAGCCAGTGAACCGTGGGGAGTCGGTCGTTGGTACTTTGGTGCGCGATCAATTCGCTGTCCTTTCAAATCGCACGATACTCACGGACACGTGCACACGGGCGGAATGTGAAAGGCTGTAAAATGGCCGACCAAAAATGGATTTTATCGGTCATCTGGCGTGCACGGGTCGCGGGAATCAACCGAAAGAGTCGGCCGGTCGTTATCACTTGGGAACAGCGGACTGTATCAGCCGATAAACGGGGAAAGGAGCATCGTCACAGAGTGGCCTCGTAAAACGCGTCGAAAATTCACGGATCCGTGAAGCTTAGCTTTCAACGGGACCCGGTGTATCGAGTTGCGCCGTTGATCGACAGCGTAAGAGGATTAATTTTCGATAGGATTCGATTCTTCCCGGCTCCAGAGGGCCTCCGCGCGGATCTTGCAATTCACGAAAGAATTTCAGAAATAAAATTTACCTTCCTACGGAGTTTTCGATGCAAAATTTCAAATTGCAATAATCTAACCTACGAACATCGCGCACTTCGGATTCTTTATTTTCGATTATGGAGATCGCAAAAATGTGTTTACGGATAATTACTGTATACATATAATGTGTTCCAGAATTATGTTAACACGCGGAAGGAGATAATTCTTGAGGTTATTTGTAGCAACTTTTTCCTTGGCGAAAATTCAATCCGTGACTTTGTTTACGAGTTATTAACGAAAAACACCAGCGAATGAGGAGCAAGAACTCGGCTGGCGCGAGGCGGCCGAGCGCGCGCCTCTCATTGGTCAGTGTTTTTTCGTTAATAACTCGTTAACGGTGCCTCGGAGAAAATTTTTGTAAAGGAAAAAGTTGCTTCGAATGACCTCAGGATCACCCTCTTCCGGTTGTTAACATAACTATGGGCCACTCTGTACATCCATTTAAGCAATCATGCTTTCTAATAAAAATGATGTCATATCTTGATAAATGCTGTTTTGTTGCTTTTAATGGTAAAATTGCTTTTAATATCGAATTCGACTGTATTAGGTGTACGCAAGTGTTTGGACACTTTTAAAACCGTTCATGTATAGTGACTGGTAATGATTTCACTCTCCCGCATATTTTTACAATTGTTTGTTTGTTATATAACAATAACTTCGCAAAATTAGTATGCTCGGGTATGTTCATCAATTTATATCATAAATGACATAACCTTGACGTAACCGTCCCTTGACATAACCTTGACATAACCTTGCCATAACCGTCCCTTGACATAACCTCGACATAACCTCGAAATCACCAGAGATTTCGGTACGAAAACGTTTTAGTCCACAGTTTTCTTTTGTTTTAATTAACCCCTTAACGCACAGTTAAAAAAAAAAAACCGGTCAAAAAATCAATTTTTTTTAATGTAAAAGAACACAATTTAGAACATTGTTAGAACAACAGAAGAAGATAAGATATAAATGGGAGAAAGTAGTTCGAAAGAAAGGATAATAATTAGAGGGTTAATTGTATATTATACATAAGCGGAAGTTAATTCAAAAAGAGAGACCATAGCAATTTGTACAGCAAATTATTGCGTATCGTACATGTGGATTCTAAAATTCGGGGGAAACTTTATTCTCGAATAAATGGGTCATTCGAGTAACTTTGAAATCCAGAGTTAGAAATATCGAATTCATAGCGAAAGGCTTGGGATGATGTTAAATCGATTCAGGCGCGGTATTGGAACTACTTCCGAACCATTTTTCGACAAATGAAGAACTACGTTGGGATCGACCGTGGATAACCGTGTAGCGTCAAACAAACGGAACAAATGCCACGTCATCGGGAAGAAAACTGGGGAATAACCTAGGTCGAATAGCGGCACATTTTCAGGATCATTTTTCCCGAGCTTCACTCTCCACTCCAGCCACCCATCCCCGCGACCAGTCGAAGTTTGATCCGTCCGGCGGAGTTATTTCTCGCGCTTTATATTGCCCCGGAAGACAATTTCCACGGTCTGCGATACGTTTTACGTTGCGTTTCACGACGTTCTTAAGATTTAACCGAGATTCCTCAATTTTTCTGTTTCGCGGCCTCTAAGGTGAAGATTCTCTCTGAGACGCGAGAACGTATGTATATAACTTCTTGGATTGGATATACTACGTTCTCCATCTCACGGAAGAACGTATAAAATTATAGTCCTTTTTAATGCACAGGAAACCTAGAGCTTCCTTACGCGACCAATATTTACTTTAGTTCACTCTGCGATAAAAAGATAGCACTCTCTATGGAAATTATGTCTTTTACGTCTTGAAGTATCGTATTGCATTCGCTTTGACGTTTATGGTGTATTTTTTTGTGCGGGAACAACAAATTATTATGGTTTACTTACACACATTTATTACGAGAAGCAATAATGTCATAGTTAATTCATTAATGTTATATTATTATAAGACTTTGTAAAAATAATTTGGAGATAAGAATATGATGATACGTTGACTTTTGAGCGTACTATACCGTTCCTTCATATATTCATCAATATTTGACAACGCAGTGCACATAATTTTGCGTCTACGTTTCAAAAGCTTTGCAATTTCTCCATTAAAAGAACGATCTCTGTGTAAATCTTTAATTGTTAAATTAGAATAATTTAGAATAATTTTTAATTATTAGAATAATTTAACAATCATCATTCAAGAATCATACTCAATATCATTCAAGTTCTTACCGCAAGTAATTCTACAAAATGTCACAGTATTTCACACTAATATCATACTACATCAAGATTTGGCACTGGAAAAAGAATCCTAATTCGAAGTCGTGCTATTATTTCGAAGCAGCAGCATGTTCACGTGTTCAGCTCTAATCTTCACGTTCGTACCTTCATTATAAGCCGGCACCCCGGAGACAACAAAATGTCAGAGTGTGAAGACGTCGAAAGCGTCAAGTAATTCCTACGTTTTCAGGGACTTGCGAACCATATTCTCGTGCGAAAATAGTCGGACGATCCAAAACGACCGAACCATCACATTCGTCATAAACGATCGCTGTTAATAAAACTCGGTATACAAATTATCTTATTATTATTATCAGTACTCTTATGCACATAAAATTCAACACGAGTAAACACGTATTCATGTATGTTATTCGATAGCACAGCATCGAAGACGAGGCAAGGGTCGCGGGGCGAGGGTCTAGGCCAGTGTGCGTTTCAGCTGAGAGACATTTTCGTGTCGCTCGGTGAAGGGTAAAGGAAATATTTTCGATGATAAAGTTTCTCAGGACAGCACCCCCTCCCCCCCGCTCGCTACAGAAAGAAAGAAAGCGAAGGAGAGAGAGTGAGTGAGAGAGAACAAGAGAGGGAGGGTAAGTAAGAAAGAAAGAGAGAAAAAGAGCGAGAAAAAAGAGAGAGTGAGTGAGAGAGAGAAAGAGGGCGAGAGAAAGAGAGAGAGAGAGAGAGTGAGTGAGAGAGAAAGAAAGAAAAAGAGAGTGAGTAAGAAAGAGAGAGAAAAAGAGAGAGAGTGAGAGAGAGAGAAAAAAAGAGAGCGGGAGAGTGAGAGAGAGAGAAAAAGAGAGCGGAAGATTGAGAGAGAGAGAAAAAAAGAGCGAGAGAGAGTGAGTGAGAGAGAGTGAATGAGAGAGAGAGAGAGAGAGAAGAAAAGAGAGAATGAGTGAGAGAGAAAAAGAGAGCGAGAGAGAGAGAGAGAGAAAAAAAAGAGAGCGAGAGAGAGAAAAAGAGAGCGAGAGAGCGAGAGAGAGTGAGTGAGAGAGAGAAAAAAAGAGAGCGAGAGAGAGAGAGAGAAAAAGAGAGCGAGAGAGAGTGAGTGAGAGAGAGAAAAAAAGAGAGCAAGAGAGAGAGTGAGTGAGAGAGAGTGAGAAAAAGGAAGCGAGAGAGAAAGAGAGCAGTATTCACACAGGTGCGCATCCACATAGACGCAGAAGCTAACGACTTATTCTTTTAAGACGGTCTAAAACTTCTAGAGGACGTATTTCCCGGGCAGACGCCATATTCTCTCGACTTTTCGAGGGCCTTGCCCGGGAATAACCGGGCTGCTCGGTCGCGACCCGCTCGCGAATAAAACAAGAAAACCCATCGGAGTAGATAAGTCGTGGCATAAATGCCAACACATGTCTCATGGTATTTTCTTCTGCTTCTGTCGCGATGCGCTTCATCTCTCCTCGTTCCTTTTCCCTTCAACTCCTCCCCCGCGCCCGGCTCTCGCCCCTCCTCCGCCCCCGAAGCGCAACATTCACTCTTTCTACGAGCTTTCATCCGTATTTCACGTGCCAGCTTCCCGGACTGGTTTCTATCCCGAAAACCTCCGACCCCGTCGCCTCTTTCCTCTTTCTTTCACCACGTTCCTGCCCCCCCCCCCCTTCAGCCCTCTCTCCGCGGGCCCGACTCTCTTCGCGGCCGATAGTCTCTCGATTCCGCGCGCGCGCTCGCTCGCCGGCGAAGAGAGCCTGCTTGATATTCAGACTCTTTCCGTTCTCCGTGCACCGTGCCCGATCGGGGAGGAGGAGACTGGCCAGGCAATGGGGCTCCTTCGAGCGGCACACGACCACCTTCCGTGTACAATAAACCCTCTTTCAGCGGCCGGCCCGGATTGCGATAGTAAAAGCCCATCGCTCCGCTCATCTCCTTTAACCCCGCTGCTACGGATGAACAGTGCATACACGCGTACACCATCCCCTAAGACCTGGATTCTTTCTCCTCTTTTGTTCACGTAAATTCTACCTCCCGAGCTTTGAATGATGCACCCTCCGCGAGCATGCTCTCTGATCCCCGCTTACAGCGGCCGATCCGTAAAGGGAACTGTATATGATATATTTATTGGGCATGATGCGGCGAGGCAGAGACGCGAGCGATTCGTCCCGGTTTTGCATTTCGCCGGTCCTCGGAGTTTGAGTTGGCTGTTCCATTAGCCGGGATCAAGGATCGATCGCGGACGTTGAGTTCTTCGCGACGGTACAAGGGTTCTGGGGACAACGGCGGTATTTTCTTCCCCGACGAACCAGGTCCCTTTCCACTGATTGGGTTTCCCCGTGTCCTTTAGCTTTTTCTGAAGCTTCGTCCTTCCGCGGAATGTCCCCGGAGCGTTCGATCCACGCGCGATCCCGGAGTATACTCCGGGAATTGGAACTTCCAACGTCACAGAACGAGCTAAAGCCGGGCGCGTGCTTTTCTCGATCGTGACTTCGCGACAATGTCGATGAGTAATAAAGTTTCGAATAGGCGAGGACGGTTCGTTGGGAATCGCGTTGACAGTTCGCGATAAGAAGGAAGGGGATGCGCGCTGTTCCGCTTAGCATGTTTAAGTAACGAATTTAGATCCATTAAAGGCTCGCAATTATCGAATAGTTCAGCTATCGATTGAACTGTTCGGAAATTGAAACTGAAAGGTCGAAACTGATCGAAGCGATTGCTTGTTTGAGCTTCTGTGTTCTAGACGTTCTATTGTAATTTTTTTTATACTAAATTGCATCTACAACTAGTTTTATTGAGCTAACCAGCAAATTCGGTGAGTTAATTATATAGCTTGCTTTAATTCTGCTTCTTTAGTTCTGCAAATCGGTTGGTCTGTTCCTTTTCAGTGTTCTGTGTTGTGGTGTATGATTTAGATCCTTGACGCTTTCATTAGGATAGTTTGTTATTCAGTTCAGCTATCGATTAAACTGTTTGGAAATATTGAAACTGAAAGGTCGAAATTGATCGAAGCGATTGCTTGTTTGAGCTTCTGTGTTCTAGACGTTCTAATGTAATTTTTTTTATACTAAACTGCATCTACAACTAGTTTTATTGAGCTAACCAGCAAATTCGGTGAGTTAATTATATAGCTTGCTTTAATTCTGCTTCTTTAGTTCTGCAAATCGGTTGGTCTGTTCCTTTTCAGTGTTCTGTGTTGTGGTGTATGATTTAGATCCTTGACGCTTTCATTAGGATGGTTTGTTATTCAGTTCAGCTATCGATTAAACTGTTTGGAAATATTGAAACTGAAAGGTCGAAACTGATCGAAGCGATTGCTCGTTTAATCTTCTGCGTACTAGACGTTTTAATGTAATTTTTTTAATACTAAATTACATCTACAACTAGTTTTATTGAGCTAACCAGCAAATTCGATGAGTTAATTATATAGCTTGCATGCGGTAAAACGCTCAATAGCGTTTCCGCTAACATTATCTGTGATGTTCCTTCTTTAATTTTGCTTCTTTAGTTCTGCAAATCGGTTGGTTGTTATTCGTTTCTTGTGTGCTATAGCGGATTTTCTGATCTGTTGTTTGATATTATGTATGCTTAAATCTTTGACTAGTGAATCTGAAGTGATGTATTATGGGGCGTCTAATGTAATTAGTGTACTTAAATACCTCGCGACACAAGTCAATTTCCAAAATTGGACGAAGGATAGTGACTTCGTTGCGATTCGTTATGCAAATAGCTACAAAATCGTTTATTCATTTTATCGAATTTTACGCATTCCTCTTTGTACTGCATTAGTAAATATATCTCACAAATATGTAATGGAGAATTAAATGTTTCATCAGTAATAATGAAAAGTTACGAGATAAATGGTGCATTTGATTTGTTAATTATTCTGAATCTTCCCCAGCAAATGCTAGGTCGACATAAATCTGTAAAAATACAGTAATTTCTCCCTAATTTGCGCTCAGATTGCGCACAAAAATGGATGATTTGGGAAGAGGAGTTACCGATTATATACTAATTTATGTTATATTAGATTATGTTATATTTATTATGTTATGCTTATGTTATATTTACTATGTTTATTTATTATGTTATGTTTATGTTATATTAGGTAATGTTTTATTTATTATGTTATGTTTATGTTATATTATAGGTTATGTTTTATTTATTATGTTATGTTTATGTTATATTATATTATGTTATATTATATTATATATTATATAATATACTATATTATATTTTTTATATAGATCGTCAACAATTATAAAAACGAGACGCAAGGCTCGAATATTCGTATCCCCTCTTCCCAAACTCTCCACTTTCGTGCGCAATCTCGGCGCGAATTAGGGAGAAATGACTGTATCTGCAAAATGTAAGAAACATCATACATCCCAAATTTTATTATACTTGCATAAATATTATACATCCTAAATAAATTGCTGTGACATTGTAAAATTTTTACGAGCTAACGGGGCATTCTTATGCACTTGCATCCCAAATATCTACGCGTAACCACGCTAGCCTAAAGCTAAGATGGCCATCGGGCTCGATAACCGTTCAAAGAAATTCGCGGAAATTGTCACCCGATCCTCGATCTGCTATAAACGTACGACACTAGATACGCCGAAGGATCGCTGACGGACTTATATGTCTTCCGCGCGGGCCGACGCTACCTGAACAGGTCATTGGCCCGATACCATTCGGAATCCAACACACTTGACTCAGCGAAACCAGGGCAAAGAAGATCCGATGATGGTTTCACCTGGCAGGGGCCGTAAAAGATCCCGACAGAAGTTCGCGTATCAATATGAAAATCCGCTTCGAGGATCACGGCGGCTTTCACAGCGACGCTCCGTAATGCTCGCTCGTGTTTCCGGCTTCTCTTATCCCAGAATGGAAAAGAAACAAATGCCCTACGCGCGCGCGACCCGCTGCTATTCCGGATCTCACGGTTGCCGTGGTTTGACGGGCCATCCAGGTGGACCGGCTCTTCCCGTCGGGCCATGTTTTCAGACAGTCGCCCGTAATATTCACGGCGCGCCGGCCGACGTCGCGTTTAATTAACGAAGTAAGTCGAAGGTTCTCGGACAAGCCGGGTCGGGTTTAATAAAGCCGCGCGAATTAAACGCGGGGATCTATACGTGCGACGCATTAAAAATTCATCGGGTATTGTAAAAGACAATACGAATTAAGCGGACAATGACGACCAACGGATGAGGGACCGGATCTTGGCATTTTAATTACCCTGCACCGACCCCGGATGTCTCGGAAGTGGATCAGAACGGTGTTGATAATTAAGGAAGATCTTAGCGGCAAATTCGAGCGGGGAAATTAATATTCTGGATGCTGGGACGGTAGCAGGAATACAATGAATTCTCCCTAATTGGTGTTCAGGTTGTGAGCAAAAATGGACACGCGCACTGTTGGACGCTTATTATTATTCCTTTACAATTTAACCGTGATTTACGCTTTTTAATGTTCTGCATAGCCGCGTTTATATTCCGGAAAGTGAATCGAATTCATGAATCTAAGTGGTAATTGATGACAGCAACTTTTATCATGAAAACGAATCGTTTCTAATAGTGTAACATTCATACACATTATCTGTTATTAACGTTAATACATTATTAACTCGAGAAATTCACACAGTATCAAAGTCATTTAATTAATGACACCGAAACTAGGAAGTGAAAATTCCTATTTTACAAAACCTAGTAATATTCAATTTGTTCAATATAATATTGCTAAGAAAATATTAATATTATATAAAAATATTAATATTATAATATTACTAAAATATTAGTAAAAATGAATTTCAAACACCCAGTTAAAAATTAGTGTCAAAAAAAATTAGTATCGTTAAAACATTTGTTGAAGTCAATATTCAGTTGCGTTGCCATGCATTGTTTTACATACAGCGACCCGTAAAAGTCTTCGAACCACCTTTTAAAATGCAATAACTATCTTAAAACCGAACTAAATGTCTTGAATTTTTTTTTTATGATAGCGGGACTAGTCTACTAGACGACGATTGAAATGCTTTCCTTTTTTTCAACCTTGACAAAGAAATAAAAATCTCTTGTCACTTAGCTCAAAAAATTTATTGCGTTTTGAAAGGTGTACGAACACTTTTGTGGGCCACTGTATCTACATTTCGAACATACGAAAAGTTCAATTGCTGTTGATGTTTTCACAAGAAAAGACACACCATAATCATTTCTCTTTTTTGATCACGCCGAGCCTAAATGATCTTAGGATCTTAAATGATCGTCGCCAATCATCATTCTGTAAATGTCTGGCATTTTCGATGCTATCGAAAATGGGTAATTTGTATGTTTCACGGCCTTGTCCGTTTTTTTAGGTAAAACGGCCCTTGCTGCCCATCTGCAGGGCACGCGAGCGCTAAACGTGCGTTGACTCGAAAGTCCGTTACACGGATTGGTTATTAACACGTTCCGTGCCGAGCTTTTTTTACTCGAATCTTCACACTTTGATATTTTACTAAAACTTGATGTATTACGTGCAATTATTAATTCTCGTACACATAACAACGTAACAAAAACTTATCAACGCCCATTCTTGCGGTGGAAATTGATTCTTCGGTTCTAAATTTCTTGTAAACAATTTGTTCAGTTCACTAAGTAAACATGCAAGCGTGTACCATCGATGGTACACGTGGCACGGAACGTGTTAATGACATCACGGTTTGCGGGTCTTCCGCGTTTTTTAGTCAGTCGTCGGTGAGCAGCTTACGAGTACACTCGTCTCTAAGCTCTTACGAGCAAGCCAGTAGATCAGATCGTGTGTTCAATAAATATACTTTTACCTAAAACTCTGTTGTTAATTATTTGCAAGCAAATGATCAACACATTCAAATGAAGCGTCGGCAATTAGCTGTCTAGAACGATTGAGATCATATCAGTAAAAAAAAAATCTTCCCGAACGCGCATTAGTTTCCAGAGTGTCCGCTCTCGATTATTTTCCCCAGTTGATGCAAAGCAGCTGGTAAAGCGAGTCCGCTATTTTCCATTTTACTTGGTCCGAACAATTAAACCTGCCACTACCTCGGAAGCAGGGCGCGAGACAAAGCGCGCGGGGTGGGCTGATGGGCGTCGAAATTGATACAAGCTTTGTCCTCGCGAGCCGTCGCCGGCCAATGGCGACGTCCCGGCTGGCAACCAGTACGACTTTCCGCGGAATTATTGCTGGAGTTGTCGCTGTTAACGGAAACTGTGAAACCATAGAGGCAGGGAGCCGTGGAATCGCCCCCGAAATCCGTGAAAGCGGTTACGCGAGGGCAAACGAGCGTCGGCCCGCGAACCGTGGCGCCCTTTTGTCCTTCGGATCCGTTTCTCTCATCGGCGCGCCGCCCCTCTGCCCTCCTCGCATTCCGTTCCTCTTTTATCGCGATGTTTCGTTAGAACTAGTTCGAGCCCTTCGCACCGAGTCCCGATAATTGCGTGGATCGCGTTAAATTTCACGCGACACCGTTTTGCGAGTCGCGAAGCGAAGCTTTGCATATATTGAAAAAGGAAAAAAAGGAAAGACAGGGGAAAAAGGGAAAGGGAGAAAAAAGAAAACGGTCGGCCGCGAGTCTTTTAAGACGCCATCTCTATGAATCCTCCCCTTTGTCCAACGGTACTTCGAGGGCTTATCGTCGTCGCGGCGACCGGCTTCGAACGACTCGTTCTCGACTTCCATGCATTTCGCGCTCTGCTCTGTGTCCTCGCCGGGTCCAATGCCGGGATATCCTGGCCTCTTTTATGGCATTAATTGAAACTTACAGAATGGAGCGAACGAGTGAATATCGTGCCGGCGAGCTCGCTCTTAACGCCGCCGCTGTCCTTAAGTTCTTTTACAACTGGTCGCACTTCTGTTCCTTTAAGTCCTTGATATTGCTGTTCACGTTCTCTTCGTTCTCTATCGAATTTCCCTCCCTTTTTCTTCATAACTTTTTCGTACGCGTGCATTTAATTCGAGTGATATTAAATTATCTGATTGAATGGTCGAGAAGTTTCGATGTCAGAGATTCCGATAATCGAGGTTTCGTCGTATTAAGATTGCGTGACACGCGGTTACATAATGTTGTAACACGTTGTAACGAAAATCTTGTATATTATCAATTAGTTAAAATGTCAGGAATAAAATATGCTGCACGAAGGGATTGTCGTGTTTGCTATGCGAATAAAATTAGAAAACCTTAATTATTATATATTTTAGTATAATATAATATATATATATATATATATATATATATATATATATATATATATATTAGTATAATATATAGTAAGATATATTAGTATTTGCATGACTTGCAAAGTACTGTTACATGTAGGTGATTGCTTTAATAATTAATTTTAATAACATTTTAATAATTTATTTTGATAATTTTAAAACTTTTAATAATTATTATCACAGAAAGGACAAATATTAAAATTGTTATATTCAATGTGTTGTTATTGTTGTTGTTGTTTCTTTTTGTTTAATATGTATGTTCGCACATGTTGAATTATTGTATGAATTTACACAGTCTTTTTTAAATTAATTCTTAAAAATTATCGCCGGCCCCTGGCGACGTTTGACTGCGTATACGTTCGGTCATTAAAGTGTTATTGTACAGATGACATAACTATACAAGCATACAAATCAACTATCACATATCAGGGATGTCTAATTGCATATTAATTATCTCAGCAATAAGTGAAACCTACAAGATATTGTTTATTTCTTTGTTGCTAGACTGCGTAGTTTGCGCATTTATGGGAAAGTGGATCAATGAAATGCGGACCAGCGAAGAATTGGATCAGATCCAATGGATTTTCATACAAAATAAAAATATGTAAGAAACAGGAGCCAAGTAAAATTGTATTCTTTCTTTTAATAATCCTAAGTACACGCTAACATGCTTGAAACAAATACGGTCTTACTTAGCTGCTGTTTTGCGTAATCGCAGCAGAAAATTTATAATTCGTATAAAGATTCGTGTACACGAAGCAACGATAAAATAGCCTGAGAAAATAATTTCCTTAACCCTTTGGCGCCGAGCGCCGAATATATGCGGCATCGAAATAAAGTGTATACAGAAGACGGAGAGGTGTAATTTGTAGCAAAAATGATAAAAGAACGGAATCGCGGTGCGAGTGCAATGATAGCGATGTCGGCCTTTGTATAGATCCTTGCTTTCAAATATATCACACAGAATTATATTATTAGTTTTTACATATTATTACATTCGACCTTATTATATTTAACCTTGACACGACCTTGACATGACCTTCACATAACCTTAACTTTGACATAACCTTGACACGACCTTGATATGACCTTGACATGACCTTGATATCACCTTGACACGACCTTGACACGACGTTGATAAGACTTTGGCACGACCTTGACACGACCTTGACACGACCTTGACACGACCTTGATACGACCTTGATATGACCTCAACACGACCTTGACAAGACCTTGACATGACCTTGACACGACCGTGACACGACCTTGACAAGACTTTGACATGACCTTGGCACGACCTTGACACGACCTTGACATAACCTTGACATATATGCGGTATCGAAATAAAGTGTATACAGAAGACGGAGTTGTGTAATTTGTAGCAAAATTGATAAAAAAACGGACTCGCGGTACGAGTGCAAAGATTGCGATGTTGGCCTTTGTATAGATCCTTGCTTCCAAATATATCCCACAGAACTATATTATTAGTTTTTACAAATTATTATATATTTAACCTTGACATAATCTTGACACGACCTTGACACGACCTTGACACGACCTTGACAAGACCTTGACAAGACCTTGACATGACCTTGACATAACCTTTATTTAAATTATTAATTATATTAAACATTTAATCTCTAGGCTTTGTAATTATATAAATACTTATGTTACCTATAATTTTGTAAGTCTCTTTAAATTAAAAATGTAAATATACTTGTTACATTAGAGCAACGATTGTTTTACTCGACACAGTTATTATTTAAGACTTAGAACAACATATATATACAGAAACCACGCGCACTATGCATATTTCTAGAGCGAGTTTCCGTTCAGTGACGGTACTTCGGCGGATGGAGCTGCCGTAGCGAAAGGGTTAATAAGATTGAATCTTAAATTCGGTATCCCGAAAGTCGTTCGAAGAAAAACTTTCCCCGTTTCCATTAATCAGCAGCGATGATTGGGACGATTTCGGGACGAGTGTTCGGAACAATAACGGTCTCAGAATCTCGCCGCCGTTTAAATACGTCGAGACCGTCGGACCAGTTACCCCTGGGACGATGGCAAATTGTAATATTCATAAGATTGCGCCTTCTAAAAAGGACAGCAACGTGGAACTATTACGCGCGCGTGTCTGTGTGCGCTAAATGACAATGACGCCGGAGACTTTCAGACTCTGGGTGCCATTAGGAAAAAGTGTTTCGGGAGCTCGGACGAGGTCGAAAATAAAAGGAGCAGGAGGAAAGGCATTGTGAAGGGGACGCGCGCTCGAGGAACGTACAAGCTTCCTTCATTCTTGGAATTTTTAGCGGTCACGGTTTTTAGTAGAAAAAGAGAAATAATCGAGATTTCCCCTGGCTGGCTAGTTGAAATTTCTTTTATCCACTTCAACTCGCGAGCTTGCCCCACATTCTTTTTTCTCCGCGGAAGACAGCTGACAAATGCAATTTCTACGTTTAATTTTCGCGCAAGTTCAAAGCACCTGGACGATCGCTGCGGAAACTAGAGAAATCGGTGTCGATTGTTGCGTCCGCGTTGCAAAGGATACGCCGGGCCTGCGAGCGTTTCCTTTCCGAGAAATTCTGTGATTACGCGTTCGAAAACACGGGAACGGTAAACCGTGTCGAACCGACTTTACGACAACTACTTTCTTGAGCGAATCATCCTCTAATCCTTCCCTCGAATACTGCTTTCGCAATCGCAATTCGAATCGCCGCATCCGAGAACTTCAAACTTCGCTTCGGTAATTGTAACGTAACTTCAAACTTCGGAAATATCTCGAGCACATGTCATATCCGCGACACGATTGTAACCACAGGTTGGCATTTACAAACTTCGGTTTTTACGTGTTACAAAATTTGCGAAAACGCAAATCAAAAGATTTACCTCAGATAGCCGGAGCAGTTAACTTTATGTCAATTGAAGTTTGCATACGTTTATTCTTTATGGTTCGCACGATGCAGTCGTTTAAACGTTTTATCGCTGTTATTAGTAATTAACACAAAATGTTAGTTCGAATTCTCTCAAGACAAAGCCTCGGGTATTGATGACGTACTGCAAAAATGCTGCTGTTGGTTTTAAACCCGTTCTTAGTTTGAGCACAATCTTTTATTCTAATGCGATTTACGATA
This sequence comes from Megalopta genalis, assembly GCF_051020955.1. Lineage (NCBI taxonomy): Eukaryota > Metazoa > Arthropoda > Insecta > Hymenoptera > Halictidae > Megalopta > Megalopta genalis. The sequence continues at coordinate 15,767,535 of NC_135020.1, read as the reverse complement.
TTTTAAAGCTCTACTCCTCCTTCTGCAAACACTATTTCAATTTTGTAATTGAAAGAATATTTTCCATATACCTTTTTGTTCGATTCGCAGTCAAGATTTACGTGTTACTTTTGCGTTTCGATTTATTTAAGATAACCGGAGCAACTAATTTTACGTCAGTTGAAGTTTGCATCCGTTTATTCTTTATGTTTCGCACGATGCAGTCGTTTAAACGTTTTATCGCTGTTATTAGTAATTAACACAAAATGCTAGTTCGAATTTCCTCAAGACAAAGCCTCGGGTATCGATGACGTACTGTAAAAATGCTGTCGCTTGTTTTAAACCCGTTCTTAGTTTGAGCACAAACTTTTGTTCCAATGCGATTTACGATATTTTAAAGCTCTATTCCTTCTTTTGCAAACACACACCTTCAATTTTATAATTTAAATGACATTTCCCATATACCTTTTTGTTCGATTCGCAGTCAAGATTGGTCATTCTAGACACTAGAAGACCAATTTCGAGTAGTTCTCACACTAGCATTTAACGATGCACGAATTCCTTAAATACACCGACCAAATTTTACGTTGGGTAGTTTTTGACTCAAAACGATCGCCTCTTTTATCTACGTTAAAAATCTCAAGGTTCATTTTGAAGAGGAAGAGCTGAATTTAGAAATGATTGGAAAACATACGCGCACAATAAATACTTATTTTCGAGATACAACTGCAAAAAGAAACCTAAACGACAGAAGTTACACATGAAACCGATATGATTCCAACTATAGTAAATTCTCCGTAATTGACGCTCAGATTGTGTCCCAGAAATGGACAATTTGGGAAGAGGAGATACGATTATATTTTTTATTTTTATAGTTATGGACAACTGGTTACTATAAAAACGAGCCGCAAGGCTCGAATAATAATCGTATCTTCTATTCCAAAATTGCCCATTTTTATGCGCTGAGCGTCATTTAGGGAGAATTTACTGCATTACCTCTTGTCACAAACTATAAATTCCAAATTTATAAAATCCAATTAAATATAATATAATTAATATAATATAATATAATATAATATAATATAATATAATATAATATAATATAATATAATATAATATAATATAATATAATATAATATAATATAATATAATATAATATAATATAATATAATATAATATAATATAATATAATATAATATAATATAATATAATATAATATAATATAATATAATATAATATAATATAATATAATATAATATAATATAATATAACATAATATAATATAATATAACATAATATAATATAATATAACATAATATAATATAATATAACATAATATAATATAATATAACATAATATAATATAATATAACATAATATAATATAATATAACATAATATAGTATAATATAATATAATATAAAATCCAAATAAAATACCGCGAATGAAAAATATTATAATAAATTATCCACGACGCGTCGATTTGCGAAGTTCCGGTGCAAAAATGGAACCCGATATCCCGGTGGAACTAATTTTTCTATAACCTTCAAATAACCAATGAACGTTGCTCGAGCAAGAGCTCGAACGAGCCCGAAGGAAAGCAATTTCTCTCGGGCGGCATTCTTCCCGGCGAGCGTATCGAATAACGAGAGCTTTCTCGTTGCGAAACGCTTGGCCAAGCAAGGGAAGAACAAAAGGAGGATACGCCGGGTCTGCTTATTTACTCTCGTCCTTTACCGCGGCCCTTCTATTAAACGACGTTTCCTGCGGGACAAACGATCCCGTGGTCCGCAACACCGTCGCGTACCCGGCTGTTCACATTTCCGGTAATTGTCGGGGTGGTCCCAGGGTCACGGGAGTGGTTCCAATCTCGGCACCAAGTCGGCCAAGGTCTTCGCAATCTTACGCGATCCACGAACTACCCTGCCTCTGCTCGCTTTTCTGCTGTTTCGTTCGAATCCTTTGTCGGCACGGATTTAGAACACAAAGGCGTTGTTCCCGGCCCTGTGTGTCGGTCCGGTCACATATTCTTTCATTGATTCGTATCGGAGCGTACACACCGTGCATGCCGCTCTTGTTTCATGCCGGTCACGTGGTTCAGCTCCGATCAAACCCAGAGAATACTTTACCGAAGCGGCGAGAGACGGGAATCGCACGACGTACACAGCTTAGAAAGTCCTTCGTTAGAGCGCCGGTCACAGCTAACACGCAACGCAAAAAGTGTTTGCGCAATTTATAATTTTTTTTTGTATTGTTTGTTATATTATTTTATACGTATATAGTAATTTCTCTCAGAAATGATCGGAGGTCGGAATTGAAACTGGCAGATCTGAGAATACCAAGATGCGATTCTTCGGGCTTCGCGGCTCGTTTTTGTAGAAACTCGGGGCAGTCGGCAAGAAAAGGCAGCGACCAGCATGCCGATGTATATTAATGTAAATACATAGTAATGCTAGAATAGAAACGATGACTTAACTTCTTTATTTCTCATTTTTTGACACGATTCGAAGGCAATTCGGAGGCCACATGCCACGAATTGGAGGCAATTCGGAGGCCACATGCCACGAATCGAAGACAATTCGGAGGCTACATGACACGAATCGAAGGCAATTCGGAGGCCACATGCCACGAATCGAAGACAATTCGGAGGCTACATGACACGAATCGAAGGCAATTCGGAGGCCACATGCCACGAATCGAAGACAATTCGGAGGCTACATGATACGATTCGAAAGCAATTCGGTGACTACATAACACGATTCGAAGGCAATTCGAAGGCCACGTGCCACTATTTGAAGTCAATTTGAAGGCCGCATGACATAGCAATAAATTACATAGGCATAGGACTAGCACAGGGAAATTCACAGCAACCCGAAATTTGGCATTTCCGGGAGAAAATACTGTATTAGGAAATTGCTATCACATTTGTTAAACCGGCGGGACTATTGTTCTGTCCTCGATATTAACCTTCACAGGACGAACGTAGGTCACTCGAGACCCACTATTTATGAAGACAAAAATTTGTTTGTGCGAGATTTCGTTATGGGTCACAAATGACACGGCACCGTCCTCCGTGAGGATTAATCTCCGAGGGTTAACCTCCAAGTGGTGACCACCGTTTTAATAACGTTAGTGGTAACGAGACGTCAACTTGAATCCGTGTCAAGAATGGTGACTCGAAATCAAATTGGCTCCGTGTCAATAACGATGACTTGACGACAAATAGACTCTCTATGAATAAAATGGTGACTCGATGTCAATTTAACACCATTTCGGTAGTGGTGCCACTGGCGTTACGGAGTTAACTTGACGTCAAGCGACCATTAATTATTGATACGGAATCAGTTTGACTTGAAGTCACCATTATTGATGCGGAGTCAATTTTCCGCCAAGTCATTACTATTGCAGTAATACGTATCACTAATGATGACTCGAAGTCAAATTGACTCCGTGTCAATAATGGTGTCTTCATGAAAAATAGTCTCTCTATGCGTATATTTTCGTGAGATTTATTTTATTGTAATACTAATTTAACACTAGATTTACGGAACCCGCCAAAATGACGGGTCACCAATTTTTCAATTTACGATTATTCGTATCGTAAATATTTATTAATTATTTATTCTATTTATATGTTACAGCAAATGCTACAATAACACTCGCGTTAAAAGTCAGAATAAACATCTTATTGTTACTTTTATAAACTAATATAAAACAGCTGTTTTCTGTGCTCCGTGAATCCAGTGTTAAAAATATATTTTGCACTGTGCGGATAAGATTTTACCGAGCCGAGACCGAACTGATACCGAACCGAGACCGGACCGGGAACGGCACTCTAGTGCGTGTCATCCTTTTCAGGATTTCTGCCAGCGCAGAAACAGGATCCTTTCGCTTTCGTTGCGTATAAATTTACCGGGCAAGATCACGAGGATCGGGATCCTTCTGCGCCGCTTGATTTATGCATCCCTGGGAACGGCTCGTCCAGCCACCCCCCTCCCAATCCCCGGCGCGGATTTGATTTGCGTTTCCGTGCCAATTCGCTCGCAGGGACGGAGGCCGGGATAAGCTCGTCCACCGATGGGAATTCTGATGTCAGTATTGCGAGCGCGGAATGACTTCCACCGGCGGATCTGACGGCAGGAAGGAACGACGAAGTGTAATGGGACCCTCGAGGATACCGGGATCGCGTCCCTGCCCAGTTAAGGCGCAGCGAGACTTTCTTATGGATTACAGTTATGCATACGAAATAATCCATTTAGTACCGCTTCCACGGTAATTGCCATGTTTTAATTGATTCCGCGACCGTTTCCCGCAGGATACTTCGGGATCCGCTTTTACGGAGAAAACGTTTATCGTTGCTAAATGGCTAAATGACAATAAAAATATTGGGTTGGCAACTAAGTAATTGCCGATTTGTTCAATGAAATAAAAGATTTCTTTTTACTTGGAACGAAGTTTAATCTGTAATGTATTTTCCATTTTGTTCGATGACCTTTTGCCATCTCTCCGACAACTTGAAAATTCCACGCTCGTAGAAAGTCTGATCCTTTTCGGCCGAAAACTGAGTTAAGTGAGATTTTACAGCGTCATCATCGTTAAAAGTTTTACCACGAAGGGAGTTGTCCAGGGATCGAAATAAGTGGTAATCCGATGGCGCGAGATCAGGGCTATATGGTGGGTGTAACATCAATTCCCAACCAATGTCCATCGATTTTTGCCGAGTGGACAAAGACGTGTGCGGCCTAGCATTGTCCTGCTGGAAAATGACATCTTTACGATTGACCAATTCTGGTCGCTTTTCCTTGACCGCTGCATTCAATTTGTCCAGTTGCTAACACTCACGGATAATAAAAAATAACATAATAATAATAATAATAATAATTTTATAATATAACATTTACGGATATCATAAAAATGGGAGTGAGAGACATCTTTAACTGAAATTGGCAATTACTTAGTTGTCAACCCAATAATATTAGACCGTTAAGATCGACTGTTCTCGCATGGGAATTGTTGAGCGATTCACCGTAGATATTCACAATTTTAGTTATTTCAAGCGCTGTTTTAAATTATAGATATGTGTTCTTCTAGGAAATTGTTAACCGAACACGTTTTGTTAATTGCAACGAGTAGACTGCGGATTTTATACTTTCATGGCAGAAATGACTGCGATCATTTCAAATTTCAAACTGTGAAAGGATTCAATGAATTCGAGAATATCGACGTACTATTTTCCACTGATTAAGATTGTTAACCCTTTGCACTCGAGAGGTGACTCTGAAGCACCACTAAAAATTGTTTCATCACGTTGCAAACTAATTTTCAAATCATCAAAATAGTTTATATTTAAAAATCTATTAAAAGTGTTATTGCATGCGTCGCGAGATTAAATTTTATTTTCATAAAATATACTAATTATAAATCACAGAAAATATAAATACTGTAGCTCAGAAAAACTGTTTTGGATTTGGAGTTCAAACGTCTCCGATTGCAAAGGGTTAAAGGAAGAATAAGAATTTATGTTCATCGTCTGTCTTTTTACAATCGAGACGGACGATTTTTATTTCGCATAAAGATTCGCAGTCTAATTATGAGGAATTAACCTTCGGCGCTGGAAAATCGGTAGGCGCCGGTGACCTAACCCTTCTACAACAATTATTTATAACATTACATTACTTTTTTACCAACGATGTAGAAGTTTTCAAGCGTTCACTATTCACTCTATTTTCTAACTCATAATTTATACTTTTATTCTGTCTCTATTATGTCTTTATATAAATAAATAAATTGCCAGTATGCTGAAGATCTTTGTTATTAATCTTCTACGATCCGATAACTTCGACACAATGCAGAATAACAATGCAACAAGATATATTTTGTAGGTCTCCTATTATTTATTTATTTATTTTCTTGTTTCTAATTAAAGGATGTAGAAAGTCATTCCAGCGCAATAGATTAAAAATTAGGTACATTGAACTGTATTCTACGAGAAACGCGAGTAAAATTAAATTAAACTTTTAGCTCTAGATGTTGCATCTTGATCAACATGTTGTATTCTTCAACAACTAGATGTTGATTTCTGAATTTTTTCTTTTAATTTCGTTAGCGAACTTCCTCGTTCAAGCTTACATTATAATAGAAATCCTGTAAAGTTCATGTAAATTTAACCTTGCCGTTTTATAAAATGAGTCGCGTTCAAGGATCGATATTTCTAGCGTTAAGATAAAAAGTACTAACGAATCACTGAAAAGAGCCTCCTTGTTTCTTTAAAAATATGAAATTGCCGTAACAAGTATGTTTTTAATTAATTATTACACTAAACGCAATGCTCGATTATAATGCTCGAATAACCAATTAAATTTAATTAAAAATGCCGGAATCCTTCGATATTATAATGTGCATTCCTATAATATTTGATGATCTTTAATAGCGCCAGTTCGGATCGGAGCTCTTTAGAAACAAGTTATGTACATAGTTCGTCGAGGAACCAAACCGGGAAGGATATCCTGTATCCGTCGCACAATGGGCCATTAGACGATCCACGATTCCCGTGTTTAATTTTCAGCGCGAACCAGAAGAATTCCTCGGCGACAGAGAATCGGGCTAATCCCGTCGACAGTCTCGTGGCCACTAATTCGTGGTTTTTGGGGCGAACTCGACTCGCTACTTCCCTAATTGGAAGCCCCCTTTCCCAAGTTTACCGAGGAAGTCGCGTGGTCCCGTGGATAGAAATCTTCCCGTTGACCCATTACACCAGTTCTCGTTCTTGCGGAACAGCAGAGAGTCGGCCGAGCCGAATGGTTGAACGCGGGAGGGCAGGGGGCGCGACAGCAAAGGGACAAGGAGAGGTTAACGGTGGAACCCTTTCTCCGGCGATTTAATCATTTCACAAGCGGCTCCGATGCCAAGGGATTGAAACGTAGTTCACCGAGATCCGCAGATCCGTCGCGCTTTCCGCTTCCGGTGATCTCGAAAAATTAACCCTTTGCACTCGAGTGATGATTCTGAGCACAAAGTTCACATTTAAGAAATTGTTAAAAGTGTAACTGTTGCACGAGTCACCACGAGACTCAATTTCATACGCATAAAATGCACTTTGTCATATAAAATGGAAATAATAATAAGGCAGAAAAATTATTTTAGGTTTACGGCTAACCCTTTGCACTCGAGTGATGACTCTGAGGCACCAATAGAATTGTTATAGCATATTCTAATATAATTTTTATATTAACAATGTTCACATTTAAGAAATTGTTAAAAGTGTAACTGTTGCACGAGTCACCATAAGACTCAATTTCATACGCATAAAATGCACTTTGTGATATAAAATGGAAATAATAATAAGGCAGAAAAATTATTTTAGGTTTACGGCTAACCCTTTGCACTCGAGTGATGACTCTGAGGCACCAATAGAATTGTTATAGCATATTCTAATATAATTTTTATATTAACAATGTTCACATTTAAGAAATTGTTAAAAGTGTAACTGTTGCACGAGTCACCATAAGACTCAATTTCATACGCATAAAATGCACTTTGTCATATAAGACGAAAATAATAGTAAGGCAGAAAAATTATTTTAGGTTTACGGCTAAATCTTTGCACTCGAGTGATGACTCTGAGGCACCAATAGAATTGTTATAGCATATTCCAAGATAATTTTTATATTAACAAAGTTCACATTTAAGAAATTGTTAAAAATTTAACTGTTGTACGAGTCACTATAAGACTCAATTTCATACGCATAAAATGCACTTTGTCATATAAAATGGAAATAATAATAAGGCAGAAAAATTATTTTAGGTTTACGACTAAAATAGCTTCTCGAATGCAAAGGGTTAAACGTCGAATCGGGCACGAGACTCCGCTTCTTCGTCTCTTGGAACTATTTCTTCGGAACTTCTTTTTTTTTAAATTTATTTAGTTAACGTCGCATCTGCTTATTAGCGACCACTTGCGGGATAACATTTGTAGGTTGCATGTAATGCAGTATACGATAGTTCTGCATTACATTTTACATTATTTTCTTAATTTAGGCTTCTTACGTTACCGTATAATTTCGCTAAACAATTTGATTTCTTTCAAGTATGACATAACTTTTGTTGTTTGTTTGTATTATATTGGTTTGTCTGGAAAGTTCGTGCCGATTTTGAAGGGAAACTGAAGCGCAAAAGATTTAAATTTTAGTGTACATTTTTATTGTATTATATACAGGTTTCATTCTGTTCTATAATCTTTCTCCATCTTTCAGGTAACCTGAAAATTCCGTCCTTTCGGAATCTCTCAGGTTTTTTAGCAAAGAACTTTTCTACGTGATTTTAGATCTTGACCAAACAGTTGAAGTTTTTACCATTAACGGAATTTTGTAATCCTCGAAATAGGTGGAAATCAGAGGGCGCAAGGTCTGGTGAATATGGTTGATGGGGTAGAACATCGAAACCGAGCTCCAACAACTTTTTGCGAGTCATCAAAGACCAATAAGACTGCGCACTTTGTTTTCTTCCATATTCAGAGGCATATAAAACTGACGTAAAAATTAAGGTATCGTAATCAAAATTTTTTCCAAATATGCCTTAAAGTACCGTTTTTTACGATATATACGCATGTCTTGCGATTTCAATCTTCAGACCTGTCCTTATGCCACCTATTAATCCTTTTGCACTCGATGCCAAATTAACGAAAAATTTGAAATATTTTTTCTGACCCACGGTATTCCCATTTTATATAGCCCAATGCATTTTATACATATGAAATTGAATTTTATGACTCGCGCAACAGTTACGCTTTTAACAGTTATTTAAACATAAACAAACTTGATTAATAAAATTATTTTGAAACGTGACACGACAATTTTTAATGGCGTCTTCGAGTCGTCATTCGAGTGCAAAGGGTTAAAAATTGCCACGAACTTTCCGGGCATCCCAATACTTGTCCAAACATTCTATGATAGTATTGCACATTTTTACTTTATTTCTGATATTGTTGTACACCGGACATTCAATTAGGATGCGCTTAACTGTAAGCTCAGTGTTGCAGTCGTTACAAATTGATTTGTCTGTTTGTTAGGGAGTATGCATCGGCGTGTTATTTTAGTATGCCCAATTCTCAGTCGTCATCGGAACTATTTGCTCGGTTATTCATTTCTCAGTTCGGAAAGAAAGAAACGTCTCGCGGTTCTCTCGCGATCGTTAACGAGTAAAGTTCCCGACGGGCGATCAAAGGGCGGGACAATCGATCGTTGTTTCTCTTTTTCCGAAGGATTGGTTCTCGCCGATCGCGTCGGCGAGAGTGTCGTTAACGGCGAGAAGTTGCGTCCGAGAAAGTCGTATTTAAATTACTCGAGAACCGCCGTGCATCTGCGAACTCTCGGAGATATCGGGCGGTAAACAGGAAAGAAAAATCTTCGACTTCGAGTAGGTTCGGTATGCAATTACCGGACGGCGAGGGGGGCGGCGCGGGGGAGGATCGAGCGACGCTCGTTCCACGATTAAGTGGATCGATCCCGGGCCGTCCGGCGCAATCGTGCGAGCTGCAAATCGTCATTGTAGCCAAGGTCTCGAGTGCCTGTCGAGGGTTTATTTCAATTTCCAATCTAATAAGAAATTCTTTCGTGACTGTTCTCCATCCTCGCCCCTCCCTCCCCCTCCCGGCCTTTCCCCCCGACCCGCCGTGGCTCTCTTCGTAAAATTTCTCCTCGCCGCTCGCCGGCACCCTCGTCTGCGTCGTACAGGCAGCCATCGCCACTCAGCCAGCCATCTTTGACACCCTTCAACCCCCCTTAGCCTTTCCAGGCGCCGCTATCGCTCGTCCCCCCGCGTCCCTTCCCCTTGCCCGCGCCTTCCAACCCCCGCCCAGTCTGCATCTCTCGCCTCTTCGTCCCCTACACGACTTATCTTCCGCTATCTGAGACGCTAACCCCCTCGAACCTCCTATCTTCTCGCAGTTTCTCACCGCTTCCTCTCCGGGCCGTTCCTCCCCGCGCCCCTCTATTTCTCATTTGTCCGCCGGAGTTTCACCGGGAAGTGACGGTATCGCCGACAGACATAACGGAGGCCCGCCGGCGATGATTATTTCACGATCAACCGCGCCGTCGTGCTGCTTTATGCGACCTGTTACGAGCACACCGCCAGCCGTCCCAGCACCCTCGCACCCTCGTTCCAATCCCTTGACGAAAAGTGACGATAAGAACGGCGTCTCGCTTCCGCGGTCGGCGAGTTTTTCGAGCTCGAGATCGCCCGCTTTTAACAGACGGGGACCACCGAATCCGGTATCGATGATCTTACGGATTAATCGCCGTCCGATCGTAGGTAATTCGGTTTGTGAGCCGAAAATGCTGAGTAGCGGAGTTTTTAGGCGATAACACGTTTTTTGTGAACTGATCTGAAGGGATCACTGTTCGGAAATGAGTCCAGACTCGCACGGATTGGACGCTGTGCGATGGTTCCAACGATTGTCTTGTTGCTACGACAATGGTTTCGGCGACTTTTTACAGATATCGAATTTTGATTGTGCTAATTATTTACTGACGTCGATTCGAATTGTTCGCGTAACGTTGTGGCAGCGTCACAGTTTTTAACCCTTCGCGCTCGAGCGGCTACTCTGAGACACCACTAATATTTGTTTTATCAGCTTTTAAGATAATTTTGATATTAACAAAGTTTACATTTGAAAGATTGTTAAGAGTATAACTGTTGCGCGAGTCCCAAGGGTCAATTTTCATATATGCATAAAATGCATTTTCTCATATAAAATAGAAATACTATATGTTAGAAAAATGATTTTATGTTTTTAGTTGAAACAGCTTCGAGTGCAAAGTTCATTGTTCGACGATGTCAGCAGATTGGAGAACTTTATGCGATACCATGAGAAAACGTGTCTATTCACCACTTGCATTGCGATCTTTTTCCAGGCTATGGTGACAAGCACTTCTTCGTCCTTGATAATTTATTAATTAATTTATTAATTTAATCCGTAATAGGACGAGACAATTTTCGTTTCTTGTATGTCTTCGTTTAGGTTCGATTCTAGATTTTAGTAACAGAAGAATTTTGATTCGATCTAGAAGCCTTCGACAGGAGTCCGATGTACATTGTTATAATGACAAAGAATTAATTGATACGGTGATTTTTACAAAAATTACAAGTATACTGATGTCACGGAGACCTCAAATAAACAGTTCAGAAAGATGAGTCGATCTAATTCTAGATAATGTATATTGTTTAATAATGTACCGTATATAACGTACTGTATTTTGTTCTTAATCGGTGTATAAAGTAATAAAAATGTGGACTATTATATATTATAATTATAATTATATATTATATATTATATATTATATATTATATATTATATATTATATATTATATATTATATATTATATATTATATATTATATATTATGTATTTTATATTATATATTATATATTATATATTATATATTATGTATTATATATTATATATTATACATTATATATTATATATTATAATTATAACTATTATCAAATACAGTTAGTAACAACGAGAAATCAAAATAAATGCAATCTTTTCATCGTTAAAAAACAACACAGATTACAGTAAATTCTCCTTAATTGACGCTGAGATTGTACACAAAAATGGACAATTTGAGAAGTAGAGATACGATTATGAAAGCTTTGCGGCTCGTTTTTATAGTTACTGATTTTGTCAACAACTATAAAAACGAGCGGCGAGGCTGGAATAATCGCACCTCCTCTTGTCAATTAGCGAGAATTTATTGTACCATCAGAATAGAATAGAATAGACGAGATTTGTTACAGTATTTACTATTGTAAATTTCTAAGATTTCGCTGATCGTCGCGAAATTCCTAATTTTCTTACTAATCCATTTGTAACGTTAACAGACCAACGTCCTATTCTACTTGCCCGACCATTGCCGATATCTATTCCACTAGCCTGACCACAGTGTACTGTCATTCTACTTGTTTCACCGCAGACTGTCCTTATTCCGTTGATGTGACCACGAAACCACTCTCATTCAATTTACCTGGTCATAAACTTTTCTTGTTTCAACTGTCAGATCGCAGATCGTCTGGAGTTCACCCGTCCGGACACAGACCACCCCTAATTCTACCTTCATCAGGTCATAAAACATCCCTGTCCCCTTTGTCTGATTGTGAGCCACTCTAATTTTACATGATTCATTACAGTCTGCCCCTATCCTACTTGCTCAGCTTGCACGTATCATACATACTTCACTTGTCTGACCGCAGAATTAATTATTTTATTAATATATAATAATTAATAATATTATATATATATATATATATAATAATAATATATTATTAATATTATTAGTAATTATTATTACTATATTGTTACTTATATTATTATTGATATATATTTTTAATTATATATATATATATATTAATTAAAAATATATATATCAATAATAATATAAATAACAATATGGTAATAGTAATATAGTAATAATAATTAATATATATATATTTTTTTTACTATAATATATTATTACTATATATATATAGTCATTATATATTAGTAATTATTAATATTATTTATATAATATTAATAATAATATAAGTAATAATACAGTAATAATAATTACTAATAATATTAATAATATATTATTATTATTATTATTATTATTATTATTATTATATATAACAAGACAATATCTTCACAAGATATTGTCTATTATAATAAAATATATATTAATAAGTACTATTACTAAAATTCTTATTAAATATATATGTCAAATCTTAGAATATCTATAGATGAAATCTTTATCTTATCTTTATCTATTCCATTGTACTCTGTGGTACTTCAACTCTGTCTGTCAACCCGGTAATCTCGAGAACTCGTTAAAATATATTAATAAAATATACTAATGTGTAATATATTAATGTGCATTTTATTAATTATTTCATTTAGCTCGCTAAATAACTGTTCTATTCCAGAAGTTCTCCTGCGTATTTTAAAGGCAAACCGCCATTGAAAAAAAAACGGGTCGATCCGCGATGATCGAACGAGCCGCGACAGTTCCGCGGCAACGTAACGTTATAAAATCGCGAATTCCGGTAACGTTCGGAACGAACGATCATCTAATAAACCCGCGGTCGCGGCCCGACAAGCATTTTCCAAATATTCACGCATCCGCCGGCTCGAGGCTAATTAATCATTGACCGTGTTTGCAATCAGAGGCCAGCCGCGTACAATCGAGCCATAAATTCCGTCCGAGCGGGGAACGGGGCGGCGAGAGGGGGCAGGGGCGGGGGGAAGGGCCAGGGTGGAGAGGGTCGAGAATTTTACGAGTGGCCAGGTGAGAAAGATATGAATATTTCATGGCTCCCTTGGACACTGGGTCACCTGATAACGGACTACACGCGATAAATCATTTTTCGATCTAAATGTAAATACTGTGGCCCGGGTTCGCGCTTCGCTGTTAATCGCGGTCGATGCCCGTCTTCCTCGCCCGCCTTGTCGCAGGTCCCCCTTTGTTCGCGACCATGGTCGCCGGCCAGGGAGAAGCCAGTCCGCAAGACCGGTCCTGCGAAACTCCGCAGAAGTCTCCGGCCTGGCCGCAGCGTGGACGGTACACGTGAAGCCATTGCTATCGACGGACCGTTCCTTCTCAGCCTTTGTTTCTCAGGCTTTACTATCTCCTTCGGCCGACACGTCCGCTCTCACGGGACCCGAAACCACGGAGCCGCTTCTTTGTGTCGCGGAACGAAGTAAATTGAACCGTGTGCCGGCAGCTGGACACCGTCGAGCAACTCCGCACAGATGGGCATCGATCGTTTCAAAATTTCACGCGGGCCGATCCGAGAATCGAGTCGCTTTCAACGGTCTCGCTCGACCCAAGAATGTCGGTCAACGTCGAGCCCTCCAGCATACAGGTGCAGCTGGACGTCGGATATCCGAATTTATCGGGGAATCACGAATGATCGGATAATAGAATCGTTACTTTTGGTTGCAGTGTTCGATTCGCAATGTTACGATGATTAGAACGTTCTCGATTGTAATCATTTTTTAGGAGAAAAATAACGTTCATATTTGTAGTAAATTCTCCCTAATTGTCGCTCAGATTGTACACGAAAATGGACAATTTGGGAAAAAGGAGATACGATTATTCGAGCCTTGCGATTTATACTTGTTGACAATTGGTAACTATCAGTTATTGGGGAAACACGAACGATCGGATAATAGAATCGTTACTTTTGGCTGTAATGTTGGATTCGTAATGTTACAATGTTTAGAACTTTCTCGTTTTTATAGTTACCGATTGTCAAGAACTATAAAAATGAGACGCGAGGCTCGATTAATTGTACTTCCTTTTTCCCAAATCGTCCATTTTTCTTTCCAATTAGGGAGAATTTGCGTATCTACAGTGGCCCATAAATAACAATAACTATTTCAAAACTGAATTAAATGATTTGGAACTTTTTTTAGATGATGATGACTGAAATACTTTTTTTTTTAAGTTTTGCTATTACTTGACAAAACAATGATTATTTTTATTTGATACATATGATATTTATCGCGTACACTTATAGAAGAGTTCTATTCTTTGACAATTTATCGTGTACAGATGAATTTAATAACGTTAAAATTCTTTTGAAAATAGTGTAGCAGTTTTCAGTATCGTCTCAGAGTCGCCACTCGAGTCCAAAGGGTTAAATATTGACGATGGGAGAACCGAATTTGATTTCGACTTAATAGAACAGAATAACAATGATACTTAATTAGATCATCGCTAGATATCTTCGTCACGAATCAGATTCGTCAAAGTACGGTGAAATAGTATTAACCCTTTGCACTCGAAGCCATTTTAACTGTAAATTCGAAATCATTTTTCTGACTTATAGTATTTCCATTTTACATGATAAAATGCATTTTATGCATATGAAATTTGAGTCTTGTAGCGACTCGTACAACAGTTACGCTTTTAACAATTTTTTAAATCTGAACTTTTTGTTAGTATAAAAATTATCTTCGAAGATATATCACAATTTCAGTGATGCCTCAGAGTCACCGCTCGAGTGGAAAGGGTTAAGAAATATGTAATATTAACAATTAAAATAATGGTGGTACTAACAATGAAAAAAATGGTGGTACTAACAATGCGGATAATAAAAGTAGGAATAATTATAATTCCAACTAAGTTACGCGATGATATCGTGGTGCAAGATATAAGAAATACTTACGCGATTGGTCAATAAAGAATTTTGGTACCAGTGGTTCAGATGATCGAGGTTGTATTTCGAGGTATCCGAGATGGATATTTTTGAAGACTGCCGCGGTGCACCGAAAATCGGTCGACGGTTTAAATAATTCATAATTTTATTTTACCTGTGATGCACGCTAGAAAACTCGTTTGTCGCCTCGACTAGAATTATTGAAAATTTCGATGGAGCGTCACACAGGTACGAAAGCCATGACTGTTCGGACAGCAATTGAATTACACTTGCAGCACACACGGAATTTCGTTGCTTTCCGTCCATAAACTTTGTCTATGCATTCTCGCTCCGGCAATGGAAGCTATCACGGCAATATAATCCTATAATATCGCGTTGAAAAATCAGGTCAGTTCCGGGGCAGCAGAGTATTTGCACCGTTTAGCGTTTACGAATTTACTAACTTTGTGCTTAGACCGTCGGAAAAAACGCGTGTACGATTTTAATACTGTTTCAAACTGCTGTATACTGTCGATTGATTTGTTCGTAAACGCGTAACGCGAAGAAGTGATATTAATAATGTTCGATATACTCTGTCTGAAAAATTCAAATTCGGAAGATAAACGATCAAGAATTCGTGATATATTTGTTAATCGTATAAATTTCTTGGTTAAACCATCGTGCTACGATTTCTCTTTCACAATTACGCTGATTAACACTAGATTTAGGGAATCCGTTAAAATGACGGGTCGCTAATTTTTTTTTAATTTATGATTATTCATATCGTAAAGATACATTTATGAGTTATTTATTCAACTTATATGTCACTTACGGCAAATGTTAAACGGTAACACTTGTTAAAAATCAGAATAAATGTCTTATTGTTATTTTTATGAACTAATATGAAACAGCTGCTTCTTGTGCACCGTGAATCTAGTGTTAAATATCAGTGAAAATGCTTTTCTCGTGTTGAGAATTCTCAGAGAATTATTTTATAACTATTATTATAACTAAATATAATATATCATTAATATATAATATCATAATATATCATATAATATATCAAATGTATCATTTTATAACTAAATAGATATCGGAATAGGAGAACAACGGTTCAAGAATTGCAGCGATAGTTTACGCGTCTTGAACAAATTAGAACAAAATTGAGAGAGAAATGAAATGATCGCTAAATGTTTTTTGGGAATTATCTAATGACATTAGTAGAATTGGCGAAGTTCACATCGTAAACTTTAGTAGCCGAAGTTTCATGCGCGTTCGGTATTTAATTAATTTCAGAGCTGCGTATCGATTGTATTATTGTTACTTTTATAAACTAATATAAAACAGTTGTTCCTTGAGCTCCGTAAATATATTTTGTAAATCTGTTAACACATTGCGGACGGGGCTCTGCGCGTTCAACACGCCCTCAAAGACCGCACATTTTCGAACGCTCCAAAAACATGCTTGGCAAGTAACAGGAAGCGGATACGCACATTTCTAATTTGCATTTAGTATTCTTAAATAATACTATATACACATAGTTTATATATCTGTTTATTATATAAGATTTTTTACATTTTAACTATTATTTATTATACAAATTTGAATATTGATTTAGAGTGGCTATAATGACTGATCATTTCTACATGCTTGGAATGATTCATTTGTTTCGCTAAAATTACTTAGGAATGCGGGAGGCTTCGTTACCATGGTTACGTAACAGAAATATTTGCGGCTGGTTGCTTGTTGCCGATTAAATAAAAAAAACATGAAAACGAGATATCTCGTGACCCGTCCGCAACGTTCAATTTGCTAAAAACGAGATATCTCGTGAGCCGTCCGCAATGTGTTAACACATCTTTGTCTCCGATAAATCTCTATGCGTTACAATAAAAAAATATTTTTATTATATGCCAACCTTTTCTTCGACGTTTAACGCTAAATCTACCAAACACAAAAAATGTGACACGCGATGCACGTAGGAACCGAAGGTCAACGACCGGAGAATCCGCGAGCGCGTTGGGATTTCGGAGCGAGCTTCGAAATCATAACAGCTGATCGGTGCTCGCGGGGTCCCGTGCGGCCTCCCCAACCCTCGCGACAAACGTGTGCGTGCGTGCGTGTGCGTCGCGATATTGGATCGCGACGCGACGCTAGGACGATCGAAGGGCGCTGGTCGAACGAAACGAAGGAATTCGAAAGAAGATTCGTAACGTTCGGCCAGCGCGCCGATAAAAGGCCGCGCTCGCAAGGCACGCGGTAAAACGCGACGAACGTCGACACGATTACGTTTACTGCTACGATTACGGCTACGATTACGACTACGATTACGAACACGGCTAGGAACGCGATTTCGATTACGGCATACGATTCGGATAACGACGCGGAATTTTAATATAACGAACACGGCTTTGAACACGGTTTACGACTTCGGCTTGCGATTATGGGAATTATTGTATACGGTTTTACTGTATTTCTGTACTGTATTTTGTGCGCTGTTTCGCAATAAATAGAATAGTTTCTTTATATGCATTTTAAGAATTACAAGACTGAAGACGCTTTGCGAACTTTATTATAAAGTGTGTGTATGTGCGCGTTGTTTCCAAATGGAATTACGTTGAACGAAGTCGCTGGTTGCCTTTATGTACACTTTGATAATATTATAGTACAGCTATGGTCTTAGCGATGCGTTATTTGCGTTCTATCTGCGTTCTTAGAGTTCTACGAGTTCTGGGAGTTCTAACTGTTCTGGTGGTTCTAACAGTTCTGGTGGTTCTAACAATTCTGGTGGTTCTAACAATTCTGGTGGTTCTAACAATTCTGGTGGTTCTAACAGTTCTGTCTAACGTTCTAGGTGCCTTTCCGCTTGTCACCTCGGTTTTTTTGTTGATTGGTGTATGATGGGTTTTGGTGGAGGAAATGAAGCGTTTTTGGTTGCAGATGGGTGTGTCGGAAGGAACTTGAAATGAGGAGTGGGAAACTGTTCGAAAGTTCGGGTTGTAAATTTTCCGTTTTGGGAAATATGGAATTTATGAGTCGTGTTGTCCGTTCGTCGGGTCGAAGGGTATTTTCGTTCGGGTGCATTTTTTACTGTCGCAGGTATATCGCTTAATTGCTCAAGGGATGGCCAGGGACGTTCTACCTTCGGTGTTGCCGTCGCAACAGTGTGCTTGGGTTAAGAAATTTATCGAATAAAAAATAAATTAAATAAAAAATGTGGAATCGCTCATTTTGCCGGGACTTCTCTTTCTCATAGAATTAATACAAAAGCATATTTTCTCGATCAACGTAAAAACGCGTACATTTCCATGTCAATGAAAGTTTTTATTCAGCGTTTCTTATTTCGCGTTAGCCGAAGTCCTGCTATAATTAAAATATAATAAATAACCGTGAGCAAAGCTCAAGCAATAAATACAATAGATTCTCAACCTACTATCTCTACATGCATTATAAGAATTACAAGACCGAATTTGTTTAGATGCTTTGCTAACTTTATTATAAAAGTGTGCTTGAACTGAGAAATTTATCGAATAAAAAATAAATTAAAAATATGGAACTGGTCTTTTTAACCGGCACTTCTCCTCCTTACATAGTATTAATACGAAAGCATATTTCCTCGGTCAACGTAAAAACGCGTACATTTCCATGTCAATGAAAGTTTTTGTTCAGCGTTTCTTATTTCGCGTTTTAGCTGAAGTCCTGCTATAATTAAAATATAATAAATAACCGTGAGCAAAGCTCAAGCAATAAATACAATAGATTCTCAACCTACTATCTCTACATGCATTATAAGAATTACAAGACCGAATTTGTTTAGCCGCTTTGCTAACTTTATTATAAAAGTGTGCTTGAATTGAGAAATTTATCGAATAAAAAATAAATTAAATAAAAAATATGGAATCGCTCATTTTGCCGGGACTTCTCCTCCATACATAGAATTAATACGAAAGTATATTTCTTCGGTCAACGTAAACACGCGTACATTTCCTTGTCAATGAAAGTTTTTGTTCAGCGTTTCTTATTTCGCGTTAGCCGAAGTCCTGCTATAATTAAAATATAATAAATAACCGTGAGCAAAGCTCAATCAGACGGGACTGCCAAGGCTATTACGAATAGCGATAGTGAATCGAGAACGATGTCGAAGGCGGAGATCAATTTTCTTCTGCGGGATCTCTAAACGAACTCGTTTCGCTGCGGGACAGAAGCTTTTTCGTCTTCGATCTTCTTCGCCGGCGAACAATGCCGAGATCGATACATCGATCACGGTGTGTGTCATCGACGGTGAAACCCATTTCCTACGTAAACGGGATCCTTCCGCGATCCTCTGGGACTGAGGCCATTCCTTCCCACTCTTTCCCGTCGGGACAACTGATCGGAGAGGAGCGTGTTCCCGTCGACAACCGATCGCCCATCCCCGCCTCGTGGTTGCCGATGTTAAGTTTCGCGACGGAAATTAACGCAGCTACCTTGATCCCGGTTGACCGAGTGTGCAGCCAACGTTCGCCTCTTCCCGATCCCGCGTCAGATTCGGTAAACCCCAAAGGCAAAAGGGGAAGAAACAGCGGGAGCGATTGATGGGCGGTTGGCTAGATAGCGCAGAGATTGATAAATTGCCGATAGAGGACAGACAAATTTTAGAGGGGCTGAGGTATCAGTCAAGATTATGAGCCAAGGATTAACTGGTGTAGAATACGTTCCTTAGGACAGGGACAAAGTATTTCGTCGCTTTGCGGTATCTTCTTATACTTGTCGATTTTTCGTCTAATATTTGGGTAAGAGATTATTTTCATAGCTGACGGATAATGTGTTGTCGTCGAATGATCGATTGAGCTTTGAACAGCCAATGCCGAGGTAATTTCGATTGATTTTGGAATTCTAAAATCATTGTTTGCTTCGTTTGTACAGTAATTTCTCTCAGAAATGTTCGGAGGTCGGAATTGAAAATGAATTGAAAATCTGAGAATACTAAGTCGCGATTCTTCGAGTCTCGTGGCTCGTTTTTATAGAAACTCGGGGCAAAAAAAGACAGCGATCAGCATGCCGGTGTATATTAATATATAGTAATGCTAGAATAAAAACGATGACATAACTTTTTTATTTCTTATTTTTTGGCACGATTCGAAGGCAATTTTTTGGCTCGGAGGCCACATGCTACGATTCGAAGGCAATTCGGAGACATGACACGATTTGGAGGTAATTCGGAGGTCACATGCCACGAATCGAAGACAATTCGGAGGCCACATGTTACGATTTGAAGGCAATTCAAAGGCCACGTGCCACTATTTGAAGCTAATTCGAAGGCCACATGCCACGATTTGACGGCACGTACCTAGTACCTACCATGTATCTTGTAGCTCCGCGGTTTTTATTACCTGACTCACACCTAAATAAACCATTTTGTGTTGTCTTCCAGGAATTCGCGCCGCGTGCTGCGTCACAGGCTGGACCGACATCGTCAACCCTTAGCATCGACGTAGCAATAAATTACGTAGGCGTAAGACTAGCGCAGACAAATTCACAGCAACTCGAAATTTGAGTGTCGACGATCGGCCGTAAATAAAAATGTCTGGTCACGGAATTTTGTTGAAGATTTTTCCCCGCTATAAAAATAAAAAAGAAAACAAGCGGTCGTTGTAATAGATAGATATGCGTGCCTCGCGTTCGTTATTTCTTCATATTTTACATAATTATGTAGTTTACTTTCTATCCGCTTCATTAGACTAAAGTTTAGTATGTCTATAACATTATTATAAATATTATATAATATTTATTATATTATTATATTATTAATTATATTATTTATATATATATTTATTATATATATTATTATATATATTTTATTACTATTATATCATTATTATTATATTATTATTATTATTATTATTATTATTATTATTATTATTATTATTATATTATACATAATATTTAATTATATTATTTTATTTCAATATTATATAATTAAAATAACAATGTATAAATTGGAATAATAGTTTGCATATCCAAAACTTTTATTCCCAGCTGCAACAAATTTTCAATTATTTGCAATTGTAATTCTGACCCCGGCCTCTCTCTTCGATCGCGTGAAATACGTTTTCATCAAACAGCAGGAAGCTCCGACATCGTCAAAATTCCAGGGAGAAACTGATATACGTTCGGAATCCTCGCAGAGGGATTAAAGTACGAATTAAAGTGAACGGGAAGGAAGCTTAACAGAGGGGCAAACGCGATCTAAACGAGCTGCTCGCAGGCCAAGCGGCAAAGATCGAAAGTGCCGGGATCTGTAATCCCTACTAATTCAATACGAGTTTGAATCAACACGGTCTCTCTCTCCTCGAATCGCTGGCCCGACGATTACCGTTCCCCTTTCTCCAGCTGCCGCTTGTTTTCTCATTTTCAGCGCTCGGAGTCATCCTAATTTGACTCGTACCGTGCGCGACATCTTCGCTAGAGCCCCCCCCCCCCGTTCCACCCTTCTGGATCTTTCAGAAGCGAACTTTCTCCGAACCTCTTTCTCTCTCTCTCTCTCTCTCTCTCTCTCTCTCTCCGCCTCTCTCGTTCCCGCATTCACTCCTTGATTATTTTATCGACATCGGACGACCTAGCCGACCGAGGTAGCAACGATCCCCGAGCTCGAAGTGGGTGGCACCGTCTCTCCTGGAAACGGATATGAAGACGGAATTCGAATAACATGTTTACGCTCCGCTCCTCTTTCGCACTAATGGCCTCTGACGAACTCACGCGCAAACGACGACGGGAAATAAATCACTCCCGAGTCTCGAGGCTCGGAAGGATTCGACTGTCCATTAACCTTGCGAAGTTCTTCGTAAATCGCCCTTCGAGTAGAAAAAAAAAAGAAGAAGAAAGGAAACGCACGCGAAACTCTATTTACAGCCGCGGCGGGATTCGTTGCCGGTTGAAATCGAGCGGAAAAGATTTGATTCGAGAGTCGACTGTGTAGTTTGGTTTAAAGTTTGGTTTGGGATCGATGTGTATATACAATGTTTTCTTACGTTAACTTTTTAATGTGCGACGACGAGGTAACTCGTCATTTGTGTTTGTTACCGCGAGACTCGATTTTTATGTAAATTCGAAATTTTGTGCATAAATAGTATGATATTGTGCAATAATAGAATATAAGAACGTACTACGTGTATAGTGATTTATTTTGCTTGTTAATCATTTCAATCTGTTGAAGATAATAATGTAAATCTTTTTTACAGAATCACAGTAATTGCTTGTTAATCATTTCAATCTGTTGAAAATAATACAACAATATTCTTAAATTCTGTAAATCTTTTTTACAGAATCACAGTAATTGCTTGTTAATCATTTCAATTTGTTGGAAATGATACAACAATATTCTTAAATTCTGTAAATCTTTTACAGAATCACAGTAATTGCTTGTTAATTATTTCAATCTGTTGAAGATAATACAACAGTATTCTTAAATTCTGTAAATCTTTTTTACAGAATCACAGTAATTGCTTGTTAATCATTTCAATTTGTTTTGAAAATAATACAACAATATTCTTAAATTCTATAAATCTCTTTTACAGAATCACAGTAATACCTGTGATTTTTATTACCTTTCAGAAACATTTCATTTTCTTTTTATTCCTTCGTTTTACTCTTTCTTTTAGCATTCCGTCCGAGCTAGTGTTCGCAAACACTAATTGTTGCGAACTATGTAGAGTAAATTCAGCCTAATTGACGCTCAGCTTGGAAATAAAAATGGACAATTTGGTAAGAGGAGACTCGAATAAGATAAGATAGCTTTATAGAAAATGATTGAATACAATAAATTTTCTCTAATTGACGCTCAGATTGTGCACAAAAATGGACAATTTGAGATAGTAATTACTAATTACTAATTAACTTCTCATTGCATTGTGCAGCAAACGTGCTGTACTATACGTATATATTTTTATATTTGTTGTATCGTATGACCTTTTTAAACGGTTATTATACCCGTCTTAAATATGTGTTCAGTATGTATGAAGTATAAGTGAAAATAATCATATTTTGCCCGTGCACTATTACTCTTATGTTCGCAGGCTTGCAATGTACAGGGTTCCCCGGAAAGAATCATCCGATTTCAAAAATTTATATTTTAAAAAATTACACACAGAAAATTATGATTCAAACACGAATATAACGGGAAAATGTGCGAGTTTTACTTTTTACCCTATTGGCACTTGGAGGTTCGGAATTTTCTTAACACGGTACTACCAAACCGTTAGATTGGTCGCAGTTCATCCGATAATATGGTTCTACACAGTTGGCCTCCGAGATCACCCGACCTAACCCCATGCGACTTCTTCCTTTGGGGATTTGTGAAAAATCTTGTCTTTGTACCACCTTTACCTACAAGTGTAAATGAACTGAGAAAACGCATTTGTGATGCTGTACAAACAATTACCAGAGATACATTACACCGTGTTTGGCAAGAACTTTCATATCGCAATGATATCATACGTGTAACGAAAGGAAGTCATATTGAACACTTGTAAACAAAAGCTCACACATTTTCCCGTTATATTCGTGTTTGAATTATAATTTTCAGTGTGTAATTCTTTAAAATATAAATTTTTGAAATCGGATGATTCTTTCCGGGGAACCCTGTATTATTCGAGTATAAGAATTTTACGGATATCTTGCGCCTACGTCAAAACGTTCAACGTTAAGAACCTGAAGGTAATATCGGAAAACGAGAAAATGAAACACTACGCACAAACTAAATGACGCAAGGGGCAAGGGGAATTGGTCGCTCGCTCCACCTAGCCGCTTCCAATGTTCAGACTTTCGATTATCATTGGCTAACTCACGCGCTAAGCAAGAGACGTGATTGGGTGGAGCGGGCAACCGATCCCCCAATAGAAGTGGGTTTCGCGAGGTCATCGAAAAGTGGTGACTACGGGCGTGCTCATAAGGCGGAGCGAGCGGAATACCGCAAGGGGGAAGGGGCCCTTGTGTGTGTGTGTGTGTGTGTGTGTGTGTGTATGTGTGTGCCACTCTGTCGAAACGGCTGACTTCGTCTCAGCATCGGACAGTGGTAAACAAAATGTTTCCATCATCGTCGGTGAATGCATGCTGTCAATGAAACTCGATGTCGGTGAACTCGTGTTGACGTAAACATTCAACACAGTCCGTGAAGTGATTGTCGGTGATTATATTATATTTTCACGCAGAATCATCCCCTGCTCGGTTGTATTACGAATTCTGGCCAACCCTTTATAATAATGATTATAGTGACATGAAAATTTCTTCCAAATCTATGACATCTTTACTGTAAATATTTGTCCGCTTTTTTCTCAACTCTCTATGATTTAATTCTTGTTTATTGTGAGAATCGTGTTATAACTGAAGAATCGCTAGTTATATCATTATTTTATTATATTATTATATTATTATATTATTATATTATTATATTACTATATTACTATATTACTATATTACTATAATATATTTCTATATTATTATATTGCTATATTACTATATTACTATATTATTATATTGTTATATTACTATATTACTATATTACTATATTACTATATTACTATATTACTATATTACTATATTACTATATTATTATATGTATTATCATATTATCATATTATCATACTATTATATTATTATATTATTATATTATTATATTACTATATTACTATATTACTATATTACTATAATATATTTCTATATTACTATATTGCTATATTACTATATTACTATATTATTATATTGTTATATTACTATATTACTGTATTACTATATTACTATATTATTATATTATTATATTATCATATTATCATATTATCATACTATTATATTATTATATTATTATATTATTATATTATTATATTATCATACTATTATATTATTATATTATCATATTATCATACTATTATATTATTATATTATCATATTATCATACTATTATATTATTATATTATTATATTATTATACTATTATATTATTATATTATTCTTTAATCAATCTTTTTTATCCCGAAGTGTATTTATTCATTCATATTGGATATCTCCGTACGAAGTGCATCTAAAAGTTTTAATTTGTTTTTCATTCGTTCATGTAGAATAAATTTTAATGGACGTATAAAAAGAATCGAATAAAAGAATATTTGAAAATGTATCCAGCAAGACGTCCATGTAAAGACTATTATATTAAGCACTCGATAATGGCCGAGGCACGCTCGTACGGCTCCATAAAGCCACGTATGATTTAAGTAACCGACATCCCGTAAAAACGTTTTCATCGGAAAACACTTTGCCAACAATGCCGTGAGAAACTTCTCGATAAAGTTCATTCCATCGACCAGCGTCGCTGAAGATCGCGCGTATGCATTCCGAGTTATTCCATTAAATCCGTGCGGGACCCATTAAACCAGCAAAATTCATCGCGCGATCGTTCGTTTTCCCGCATGAATATTAATTTTCAAGTGAAACATGCGTACAATTCTAAGTTTTGAACGGTATTAATCCAGCGTAAACAGTTCCACCGATCGTTTCAGCGAATGGGGAATTATTAATCAGAAATGTGTCTGAAGTAGTCGAACGCGGCTCGATCGGCACTGTCCGACGAGAACGGTGCAAAACTTATAAAATAGCTTGATAATAAATAGCCCTGGTGTAATGAAGCTACGAAATTGATCGAGCGCCTGTGCATTTCATTTTCCTACATCGGTATTCGATTGAATCTCTCTCTCGTCTTCTGCTAGCTTCCATTCACTGATTTACGAGTCTATAGAAATCTCGGGACAGCATTGTTTCCGTATAAATTATTGCTGATCATAAAAGTCGGCATCCGCCTGATTTCAGAATACAATATGAAGATAATAATGATAATGCATATTAAACGGGCCTATCTTTAGCTTATTAACCCGCCGTTTAATAGCCGTTAAGCCGTTTCGAACGTCAATATTCTCCCGCCGTTTTGGAATCATAAAATACTTACTTCAATATTGTATTTTCGCAAAACAGATGGCACGATTATTTGAAATTTAGCCTATCGAATCAGATTATCGGCTACTCTCGTCGTTCCGAAATTATTTAATAAATATTAATAAATCGAACAAGAAATGTTTCTCGAAAAACAGATGCTACGAATATTTCGGGGATTAAGAGATTTATTATTGTTCCATTAAACGAATTAAATAAACTTCCATTAAATAAACTTTTCCACGCGATACGAAGCTTATAAACACTCAAAATTAATTAACACTCGTTTCCACGACACATGGATAATAATAATTACAGTAGTGCATGTTTCTGCGATTCAAATTTATTTCTACAGGTTTTTGTTTAACATATTTAAGAATTAAATTACCTTAAAATAATGAACTGTAGTGCCTTTACATGAAAATATAATTATTATAATCAAGAGTGTACAAATATATACCCTCCCGCTAAAAAAAACCGAAAATTCAAAATGTAGCTGCAAAATCGTCTATCTTCGTGCCATGAAACCTACGATGACCTTGTAAGAACCAGCAAACAAAGCAAACTTTCAGATTTTTTAAAGAAGATAAAAGGTGCAAAAAATCTAAATGGAGAAGAAGGTCTAGAAAGCGAAGGTGATATAAATGTATTAAATTAGGGTTCCATTAAATGAAAATAATATTTTCTGTTTTCTTCTTCGTTTCGTGTTATACATACACTTATAAAATATAAATATATATTATATATATATACATACATATATATATATATATATATATATATATATATATAAATATAAATTATATATATAATATATATTTATATTTTATAAGTATTTATATTTATATGTAATTTATACGTAATTTATATGTGTATGTATATAATTTATATATATATATATATATAAATATATAAATATAAATTATATACATACACTTTAATAAAAATTAAGTTGCATATATGGAGATGAAAAAGAATGTTTTTAATAAGTTTTCGGTACGTAACCCTTCTTTTTTTATTGACTCTGGCATGACACGGTTTTTCGAGAGCGAATTCGAAGGCCGCGAAACAATCTGCCAATTGATTATGCAATGGACGCGCGCGAGTATGCTCGCGGGTATGCAAATTCGGAGGTTCGCCGTGCAAACGATGACGTGGGAATGATTTCGCGAACGCTCTCCAGACGGTGACGGAATAATCGCTGCGTCAACGATCGTGATCTGGCCCACGCGCCGTGTGTGCCGAGCTCTGATCGAGAACGGATCAAAGGTTTGACCCGCTTTCGAAGATCAAGGTTCGCGAGCGCGAAACACGTAGTCAAAGAGGAAAACGCGGGAGGAAATTTCGGGGGCCGGCGGGGGGGAAGGGGGAGTGGTGAGGCAAATTTCTGTAAATCTGTGCGAGGGTTGCCCGCGTCGGGCGTGTTTCCACGAGCAATTATCCCCTAAGAACGACGGGCTAAGCTATGAGCTATGCGCAACTAGGACCGCATTTCCGGGATGGAAATCCTGGATTCGGGTTGCTAGATTGCGCCTGGCTCGTTAGATTCGACAGTAATTACTTCACCCATGGCGTCGCACGGTTCCGCGCCGTTTCCGGATAATTTCGGGATCGGAATACGTTCAGAAAAATTCGGGCCCCTTTCAATCCCGCGAAATTAACGCGCAGGTTCGCTTTGATCGCTGTTACAGAGGTCGGCCGAATCGTTATACTCGGACGATTTTTCCTGAAAATATGCGAACGGCGCGGCTTTAGGTGACTTAAGGCGGTATTCTTTCTCTAGCGTAGAACCTTCGAAAAATGTCTTTTTATTCTATTTTCTCAAAGAGTATAGTCTTAGAAGTATACATGGTGAATCACGTAATTTGCACTCCTCGCAGAACTTTTTAAATTAAACAATTTTAAATTAGTTGATTAGGAAAACTAGAAAATGTTAACAGGATATAAAAGGAGATCGAAATATCAGATTATTACTAATAAAAATTGATCAATGACATTTGGTTGTGTTTTAGTGCGCATTTAATTTTCGACGAGTTTTCAACCGATTTAACCTTATTTTATGAGGCTTTAGTGCAGAATAAAACTTGAAACTAATAGAATAGCTTTTTAAAAATAGAAATTAATAGAAAATAAAACTTGATTATAGTTTTGTCATTACTTCAGGTTAGATCTTTGAACCTCGCGTTATGTTCTGTTCACATTTGAAACAAACCGACGAATACAGTTGCTTCATATTCTCTTAAAGTAGAGCTTTGAAAACTCACAAATTGAAGAATGCTACAAGAACAAAGTATTGCGATCGGTTTTACTTTCACCATATCAAAATTGTATGTCTATGGTTTATAATATATAAAAATGGAACAATATATTGGTTTTTCGAGAAATCCTTTTATACCATTGTTCTCTTCTTCTATGCTTCCATGGTTCTCTTATATTAATCCCACGCCACCACCTCCCCCAAATGCTCCCAAAGTTACTACCGCCTCCCCCCTCCCCCAGATCGTTTCAGTATACTCCAAGAGGTAGTATTGCTCACTTTGGGGAGCACTGAAATATAAGGTAATCTACCTGAAGCTATACATCTAAGGATCTTCCGTTGCAATATCGAATATACTTTGAATACAATATGTTGAAAATGGGATTGACATTTAATTTTAATTTTAGAAGTCAATGAAAATATACGCTTAATATGCACTTTGCATACGATATGTTGAAAATGGGATTCACATTTAATTTTAATTTTAAAAGTCAATGAAATTATAATACTTCTCTAATAGAAAACCAAATTATTAGTGCTACAATATGAAAAATGATGTCCATGTGGTGGATCAAAATGACTGTCAAAATGACTATAAAATGACTGCTAAACGTGGATTTGCAATTTATAAACATTAAAGCTTTATGAAATAAAAATATAAATTCATTGCAGGAGAATTAATTGATTGCTTTATTGTAAACTTATCATTAGTAAAAGTCTCTGCAATCATTTAATTACCTACTCTGTTTGTACGAACGTTCTGTACAAATGCTAATAAATAAATACTTTGTCTAAATTAAAAAAATTGTCATTCATCATGTTTTAATCAAGTATTCTTTTTTTTTAATCTATTCGAAGGAAATACCATGTTACATATTTAGAACAATACATGCGGTTCAACTTCGAATCGTCCAAAAAACTGGCTTGCCAGTTAATTGAAACAAATATAGAAATTTCATTCTTCGTTTCCGTGTTCGTTTCGTGGATATCCAATAACGTTTGTCAGTCGGACGCGTATTCAGACGTCATGGTCGGTTTCGAAATACCATTGAGATCCCCCACAAATAGAAAAAGCTTCTATTTCTATTCTTCCGGATTTCATCACAATCGTGTCTACCCGAATTCCACATTGTCAGTTACAGTTGATACGTGCGCTTAAAATCCCACTGTCCAACCATCACTGACATCTGCTGAACCAGATCCTTCGGGGATTTCGTTCGCAGCTAATACGTTCGCCATCGAAATCATGGTAATTAAAGCAAAAGATTTTAATGAAGAACTTTTACGCTTCCAGGGAAAAATTAAATAAGAATGCATTCGATATGCGATACGAATTTAATTACTGAAACTGTTCACAGAATTTTATTTACTCACGTGGAAAAGATCGAGCTTTGTATTAAAAATATAACGAGAACACATGCAAAGTTTCGGATTAAGTAATATCGTTTGCTATTTTGTAAAAAATATTGAAAAGTAAAAGAACTTCAATGGGGTCTGAAACAATCTCATTCATTTTTTTATTTCTTCAAACTAGTCAGCATTTATATTTACTCTCTCTCTTTTTCTCTCTCTCTCTCTCTCTCTCTCTCTCTCTCTCTTATGCCGCAAAGATTGAGCTGAATAATAAAAGTATTACAGAAATATATGCAAAGTTTCAGATCAAGTTAAGAAGAAAAAGAAAAACTCACGCCTTATCGAATTTCCAAACTTCTCTGTACAATAAGACATTCAATTTACATTTAAGTTACTCGCAATTCAATTATGTAGTTCAAGTTTATCAGACTTGCTCCAGTGTTCTAAAAATAATCATCGTTTTCGCAATGGTTGACCAGACCTCGCCTCGCCTCGCCGAGTTCACGGAAGTTTCTTGGGAACGTTGGTTCGGACTCAAAGGATCACGTTCCTTTTATTTTATTTCACGAAGTCGAGTATCAGACACGTAGTAGAGAACCGGTGGCCGACAATGAGGCACGAAAATCGCCGCAAACGAGGTTTGTAACGAGTCGTTTGCAGCTTGCACCGTTGCACCCTGCACGCCGGAAGTGCATCGCGATAGCGCGTCGTGCATGCACAGGGTGTCCCAAAAATGTCTCGTAATCCAGAAATCGAAGGTTCCTCGAGTCATTTGGAGTATCTTTTTCCTTAGCAAAAATGCAATCCGCGGCTTTGTTTACGAGTTATTAACGAAAAACACTGACCAATACGAGGCGAGCTTGGCTGGCCCAGCCAACGAGCTCACGGAGCCCAGTTCCGCTCATTGGCTCGGCCATCTCGCGTCAGCTGATCTCGCCTCTAATTGGTCACTGTTTTTCGTGTTTTTTTGCCAGAGAGAAGCACTTTGTAAAATTTTGCATGCTAATTTGTGGACGATATATAAATTCATATATATATATATATATATATATATATATAAATACATTTATAATATAAATATACATATATAAATTCTATGTGTATTTGGTTTGACAATGAATGGAACATTGAATATGTGCTGACAAGTGTGACACCGTAAGTACTATTTTCATTTACAAAAAAAAAGAATATATATTTAAAATGGCATATATCGTATTGTTTTCCATTAAGAATTGTATTTCATTAATTAATCATGTAATTTTCATTAAATATTGTACTTCTGGTAGTGTTACATTTCCGAAAAACAAAATTGTATTATTCGGTGACGTAAAAATGATATAACAAATTTATGCGACCGATATTACTTTTCCAACATTCTTACGCTTTGCGAATCTTAATGAAATTAAGAAATTATAATAGATTAGTAAAGAAATTTATTTTCAAAAATTAAATTTTATTATAACTCTGTCACCCACATATGGGTGTCGCGGCGGTCAAAGTATTAATTGCGTAATTGTAATACATTTTTTTAATAGTACAATCATGATATACCTTATTAATAATGTAAACTGGCATTTATTGCACTTTTTTAATAGTGCAATCATGATATACCTTATTAATAATATAAACCGGCACTTATTGCACTTTTTTAATAGTGCAATCATGATATACCTTATTAATAATGTAAACCGGCACTTATTGCATTTTTTTAATAGTGCAATCATGGTATACCTTATTAATAATGTAAACCGGCACTTATTGCACTTTTTTAATAGTGCAATCATGATATACCTTATTAATAATATAAACCGGCACTTATTGCACTTTTTTAATAGTGCAATCATGATATACCTTATTAATAATATAAACTGGCACTTATTGCATTTTTTTAAATAGTGCAATCATGATATACCTTATTAATAATATAAACCGGATAAATTTGGTTAATAATATAATTATAATGCACTCTTCAAAAAGTTACGCTACATCGATTTCTATAATCCAAATTTTCGCGAAGTCACGTGGACGTGACTCCGGCCGTCATAGTGTTAAATCGTCGATGATAGATATGCTCGAAGATAAAAGACGGACCTGTACATTCGTCGAGAGGATCGATGCAATGTGAGTGGTCACCTGCTCGATATTATCCTAGAATCTCGCAAAGAAATCCTTGGAATTCTTAGAATCCTCGGAATTCTAAACTCCGTTCCGTCGACAATAAAGAAACCACGCCTACTCGGAGAATTCTATACGATGCGGAGAGTATTTTCGCAGATCGAGAGAGGTAAGTGCTATAGAGATCTAGAGATGACATCCTATCTATACCTTTGGCATTTACGTAATCCTGATCCCCCTTTCATCGTATCATCCAATTAGTAGTTGTGACGTATGACAGGAGACTAGGATAATTGGTTCCGAACAATAGCAGGAGCATTACATCTGGTCGTCTAAATTGATGTCACAGATACGAAAAACTTGCTACGAGTTTAGTCGAAATCGTAGAAGAAGAGATTGGGAAATAGCAAGCGTTCGATCCTTTACGTACATTTTTCTCTATTATTTGAAATAATAATGACATTTCGAGAGAACAATACTCGTCGGATGTAGTACGTGTTACCGAAGGATAAGGATATAAAACTGACATAGTCAGCTTATATGGCTTCCACGTCGAACAGCAACGCGACAACAAAAGCGATCTCAACTACTAAAAATGAGTGATATAATGCTACCATAAAAATACTTTTCCTGGAACATAACATCGCATTGCTAGCATCTGCGAGCGCCTGTTTCCATGCGTTGAAAAGAAATGGTAAATTTACCTTAATATAGTTACTTTATCACGATGTCTTCTTTTTTTAGCTAAAATGGTGAGTTTATCTCAACATATGGTTAGTTCTTCACGATTTCTGTTGTAGCAAAAACTTTTGTATTTTCAGGTCATTAATTAAGTTGGTTTAACATTTTATATTTTATTATCTGTTACTTTATATGGGTCAAGCATTTAAATGAAGCACAAACTAAAATGATCTCCCATATTGTAACCGTAAAATAACAGTGCATTATGCTTTTATAGCAAAAAGTAGTAGATAAAGCACAAAACAGTGAGAACATGGGATAAATTGATGAACGCTGTTATGTTATTCGCAGCTTATTCAAATCGTCATGGGATGAAACACATTTTCTCTCTAATAGTAAATAAACTCTCTTTCTAATAATCGATACGCTGAATTATTATTTTAAACCACTTTGTAACAATTGTAACACCCAGCTTACATTTAAGCGCATACTAATAGAATGTTCAGTGTACAATAATATCAGAAAAAAGTAAAAATGTCTAACATCATCAAGGAATATTTGGACAATTACAAAGAAACAGCAGAAGTTATGCCATACTTAAAAAAAACCAAATTGTTTAGCGAAACTTAAGAAAAAAAAGCCTAGATTAAGAAAATAATGTAAAGATATAATGCAAAACTATTGTATATATTACATGACATGTAGCCCTACAAATGTTATCCCACAAGCGGTCGCTAATTGCTATTAAGCAGATGCGACATTAATTGAATTAATCCTAAATAAATTATTTATTACTATGTAGTTTTATTATATAGTACTCTTATATAGAGTTAATATAATTAATACTATATAATTACATAAATTATGTATTATTATGTAGTTTTATTATATAGTACTCTTATATAGAGTTAATATAATTAATACTATATAATTACATAAATTATGTATTATTATTATGTAGTTTTATTATATAGTACTCTTATATAGAGTTAATATAATTAATACTATAAAATTACATAATATATATTATTATTATTATTATTATATATTTAATTTAGTATTCGTATATAGAGTTA
Organism: Megalopta genalis; assembly: GCF_051020955.1. Classification (NCBI taxonomy): domain Eukaryota; kingdom Metazoa; phylum Arthropoda; class Insecta; order Hymenoptera; family Halictidae; genus Megalopta; species Megalopta genalis. The sequence goes on along the minus strand of NC_135020.1, from coordinate 15,733,952 downwards.
ATACAATTAATACTATATAATTACATAGCATGTATTATTATTGTATATTCCATGTAGTATTACGTAGTATTTCAATTACACCAATGAATTAAATAAAAAAAAAATTGTATTTTGCACAAGCCTAGTTATCGTACTTGAAATAAAATATACCCAAACCTTTTACTTGTCGTTTGTCAGTTCCAGCGCCATCCGCAGTATATAATTTAACCGAATTCTCGATTGTCCCTCTCCCGGCGTGATTTGTCCCGCGGCTCCCCAGAGAAAACCCAGAAGCTAATTCAGCCGAGGGAGAGAGACGGCTTGTTACTCTCGCGTTTGCCCAGATAACCAAAAAACAAGAAGACACCGAGCTTTCAATGAATCCGGCGTGTCGTGCAGTGCGACTGCTAGACGCTCTCGGAAGCGGAAGCGAGCGCGGGGACGAGCCGAACGTAAAATATATATAAAGGATAAGATAAGCCCGGATTGCGCCGGGCAGGAACGGGGGATGAAGAGATCAGCGATTAGTCCCGGATACGCTCTCGAATATTCCGTTTTAATCGCGGACGACATTATAGCGGAGCCAGGATTCGGAACAGGTAGGAAATGGTCCATACGCCGGCCCTTCCCCCGTCGGGCTTCCTGTTTTAAGCGGCGTTGGTCGGACGCGGTCGGAAGCTCGTAGTTTCCACGGCAGACACCGACCGCCGACGGTTATGGTAGCTCGCGCGCGACTGAAATCGTATTTCTAACGCGGTCGTTTCTTGTCACCATTCAAGTGCGGCTTCCGCGACCGACCTGCCCGTACCACGACAACGGCGACAACCACGACCACGAGCACGACCACGACCGCGACCAGGACGAAGCGTCAACGTCGACGAAGACGCCGCCGGCACTGTTGCCGAGATAACCGAAAAGTATCGCCCGGAGCACCCGGAATTACGTGCCGGGCTTCCGGTGTCTTTGCCGGCTGAAAGATCGACGCTCACGGCCCCGCGAAATACGGGCCGGACTCGCGGAAATTTATTGTATTTGCCTCCCGTTTGCCGCGCTTTATCCTCCCCCCCCCCCCTCCCCCTCCGTCGCCGCACATTTTTACGTACTTATCGGCTCGGTTTCTCGTGGCACTCGCGAAATTATTGCTTCCACCGCGGCTGCCCAAGCTACCGGGAAATCTTTTCAAGATCCCCCCCCACCGACCGCAACGGAGAATGGGTCCCGGGACATAGAGGGTTTCAAGCGAATCTTGCGGCCGGGTCACCCAACCGGTGGCTCGCAAACTGTGTTTTCTGAGAGTCGGAGTCGGTGCTGGGGAATTCTATCGCGACGACTTCTATCAGTTTTCTAGGGAGCTTTCTTTATCGATTACAGAGGCGGCCCTCGACTTTTTCGCGCATTCTACTCTCGCGCAATTCGCTATTTCGGAGATCTTAAAAAATTCAACTTTGTGAACCATCGCGGTCGAATGTTCCCTCTGAGCGGACATCGCGAGTCGAGCAGGCTGCAGTAATGTCTCCCTTACTGACGCTCAGGTTGTGCACAGAAATGGACAATTTGGGAAGAGGAGATACGATTATTCGAACCTTTGCGACTCGTTTTTATAGTTACCGATTGTCAACAACTGTAAAAACAAGTCGCAAGGCTCGAATAATCGTATCTCAAATTGTCCATTTTTGTGGACAATCTGAGCGTCAATTAGAGAGACATTACTGTACATTGTAATTGGACGCCTCCTCTCAGGGGACATCAGACTTTAGCCATCGGATTACAATGTTGTTCCGATCGAGAGGTCGAGACTTTGACAATTAAGAATATGAATGAAGTCTTTATGCATCTGGACAAATTCTTAACTATTATGGAAGAATGCGATCCCAATGGAGAAAATATATCTCAAGTACGTAGGGCAATACAAAAAGACACTGCGTGTTATAGAAATTTTTATTACGAAAAGAAAAACAAAGGAGGTACTCGACTAACTCTTGACAAGTTTATAAAGAAGACACCCGAAAGCTAGATAAATAAATAAATACTTTAGAACACCGTTTTTGGTACATATCTTTTTACATCCCTCTATTTTCGAACATTCAACATTCGCACACACTTTCGGGAACCAATTGTGCGCGAAAGTCGAGGGCTCACCGTATACTCTGGTCGACGAGATGCCGTTTTATGAACACTGAACCGTGGGATCTTGGAAAAGATCGTGATCAGAGAATTATTTTTGAGAAAATTATGCACCTGTAAATTGTTTCTTCAGGTCAGTGGCAATTGCTCGGTTCTGTTAAAAAAGAGAGAGAAAGGAGACGAATTTCTCAGTTTAAGGATTTTTACGAGATGTAACTTTTGTGGCAGCGTGAACGTTTAGAGAAATAAGACATTTACGGGAACAGAAGTAAAAAATAAGTTAAATGTTGAAGACAGTTTGAGATTATTGGAATTATTATTATTAGAATTATTAGATTGTTACCTGCAAAATTGTATTCGAAGTAAGTAAAAATCTAGTAATATTTTAAAGAATTCGATATTTATACATGAGAACGAACGTCGCGCTAGTTCGTTAAAAATTATGTTCCAATAAAAATATTTTCAAGCCTTCTGCTTATTTAACCCGAAAAAGATAACCTACGTCGCAGAGGCGCCTGCGAAGACTGTTGATTTTTGTTAATTTTTCATAGAGGTCTAGTGATTTAAGTTTAAAATTACTTAAAATATAAAAAAATATAATATAAATGCATTTTATTTTTACAATAATGCCAAACCTTTAAAATGACTAGATTAACTTAAATAAATATCCATTGTTAGTATAAAATTGACGCCTTAGAAAAGCATGCGCCTCTGAAGCGTATGGTTATCTTTTACGTACGTTGTCATATGGTTATCTTTCTAGGGTTAAAATATATTTTCGTCACGATGTGCAATAGCTTGGCAGTAATTTATTTACCGACTATGAAAAGTGGTTGCGACGCTGAATAGACTACGATAAAATTATCTCTTCACCTTTTTCAAACATATTGTAAATGCATTCGCCTACGTTTTCAGCAGATATTAGGCATTTACAGCGAATGCGGTCGGGCAGAATGCAACGCCATAGGAATTGTTCATGGAAATTTGCGCATGTCGATAGTGCTTTAACACGGTCCCGAGTCAAACGGAAATTTTAAATTTCAAATGTCATTGGTTAGATGAGAATGTCCGTTGCGGAGTATTATGGTGCTTTGCATATTCCATTACGCTATAAATGCATAAACATTGGCAATCCGGTAGGATGCTTTTATTTGACTACAGGTTCCACAAATTGGAGCACGAACATATTAATACCATCCGTGGTCTACGTATCGGTCGACTGCGAACGTTTATGCATGCATAGGTTTGTATAAATTAATTTGCCGAAGATAGTGTCAATTTGAAATTCGCCCGTTCTGCCGGTAATTCGATCAGATTTCAATTAAGATGAGGGGGCGTGTCGAATCTTATTTAACTCTTCGCAGACTTACCTATAATTAATTTAAGGAGAACGAAGAACGATTTAGACTAGAGATCCGTGCCCCGAGTGCTCGATAACAACTTCGAAATTTTCTGACATCAAGATAATTGAATTAATTAAATCGAAACTGGAGCAGTGAAAATCTATAATAATGGATACGCTTCGTAGCAAGCATTTTTGTGGCTTTGTGCGCTGAAAATGCGCGGGTCGCATCTTATGTTCATCTGAACATTAGCTCTATTAATGTGCAAGCATAATTTCAAGCTTATTAACGCTAGGGGTTTCATTTGGATCCGGAGAATAAATTTATGTTGTTATTCGACTGTACAGTTTCTGACAAATAATTTAAATTTTATCTATGGAAAAATATACGAAAAATTGTCTGTAAAAAAATTAACGTGTTTAGAAAGAGCACTTTAAAAAAGGTCGCATCTTATGTTCATCTGAACATTAGCTCTACTAATGTGCAAGCATAATTTCAAGCTTATTAACGCTTGGGATTTCATTTGAATCCAAAAAATAAATTTGTACTGTTATTCGACTGTACAGTTTCCGACAAATAATTTAAATTATTCCTACAGAAAAATATACGCAAAATTGTCTGTAGAAAAATTAACGTGTTTAGAAAGAGCACTTTAATAAAGGTCGCATCTTATGTTCATCTGAACATTAGCTCTATTAATGTGCAAGCATAATTTCAAGCTTATTAACACGCTTGGGATTTCATTTGAATCCAAAAAATAAATTTGTACTGTTATTCGACTGTACAGTTTCCGACAAATAATTTAAATTATTCCTGTAGAAAAATATACGAAAAATTGTCTGTAGAAAAATTAACGTGTTTAGAAAGAGCACTTTAAAAAAGGTCGCATCTTATGTTCATCTGAACATTAGCTCTACTAATGTGCAAGCATAATTTCAAGCTTATTAACGCTTGGGATTTCATTTGAATCCAAAAAATAAATTTGTACTGTTATTCGACTGTACAGTTTCCGACAAATAATTTAAATTATTCCTACAGAAAAATATACGCAAAATTGTCTGTAGAAAAATTAACGTGTTTAGAAAGAGCACTTTAATAAAGGTCGCATCTTATGTTCATCTGAACATTAGCTCTATTAATGTGCAAGCATAATTTCAAGCTTATTAACACGCTTGGGATTTCATTTGAATCCAAAAAATAAATTTGTACTGTTATTCGACTGTACAGTTTCCGACAAATAATTTAAATTATTCCTGTAGAAAAATATACGAAAAATTGTCTGTAGAAAAATTAACGTGTTTAGAAAGAGCACTTTAAAAAAGGTCGCATCTTATGTTCATCTGAACATTAGCTCTACTAATGTGCAAGCATAATTTCAAGCTTATTAACGCTTGGGATTTCATTTGAATCCAAAAAATAAATTTGTACTGTTATTCGACTGTACAGTTTCCGACAAATAATTTAAATTATTCCTGTAGAAAAATATACGAAAAATTGTCTGTAGAAAAATGAACGTGTTTAGAAAGAGCACTTTAAAAAAGGTCGCATCTTATGTTCATCTGAACATTAGCTCTATTAATGTGCAAGCATAATTTCAAGCTTATTAACGCTTGGGATTTCATTTGAATCCAAAAAATAAATTTGTACTGTTATTCGACTGTACAGTTTCCGACAAATAATTTAAATTATTCCTACAGAAAAATATACGCAAAATTGTCTGTAGAAAAATTAACGTGTTTAGAAAGAGCACTTTAATAAAGGTCGCATCTTATGTTCATCTGAACATTAGCTCTATTAATGTGCAAGCATAATTTCAAGCTTATTAACACGCTTGGGATTTCATTTGAATCCAAAAAATAAATTTGTACTGTTATTCGACTGTACAGTTTCCGACAAATAATTTAAATTATTCCTATAGAAAAATATACGAAAAATTGTCTACAGAAAAATTAACATATTTATAGAAAGAGCACTTCAAAAAATATCCTATGCTCTCGGTTATGTCGTTATCGAAATGATTCGCTATTCGAGGGTTAAACCCTATTTATATTTCTTTTTTTTTGCACAAGTTTCATCAGATTTTGTACGTCGCATGCGCACGGGTCTCATTTAATCTTCTTTTGATGAAGTACGAGTCGCAAAGATTTTTATAATCCTTGGAAGAGGAGGAAAAAATCGTTGAACGACTGCTGCGACAGCGCGTCCTCAAGGATCGTCCCTCGAAATTCGCCAGGGACATGGCTTAATTGCGTATTCCGTGTCTCTGATGTAATTAGCATGCCACCGATACGCCGGGTTCTGCGATAATCGTCTTACGTGGCTCAGTGCCGCGGCGAGCGGCCCTTTGAATGCAAGCCGGAGCTTACATCCGATATTAATATCGCTTTTCCGTAACCGAAGGGGGCCGACGAAACCGGAATAACCATAAGTTAGGCGTCCCAACGTGTCCGTCGATATTGCGTTAGTTAGGCGGCGCGCGATCGCGCGTAACACAACAGACCCGTTGTCGCTTCGGCTACCTCCGGCCAAGAATTTACAGGAAAATTCGGCCTTTGTGCCGCCTGCTTTCCCCTCTGTTCCCACGTTTCCTCTGACATTCTAATCTGACGAATTTCGATGGAATCGTAAACGCTGACGCGGGTTTGTGGCCGGATTGATTATTCCCGAACATTCGGAATTGATTAGCTTAAAACATTATCCACCGACGACGATTTCATAATTTTTGATGAAATACAATTTACGAAACCAATTGTCTATTAACAAGTTGTTTCAATAATATAAATAATTTTCATATACGTACCAATATTATCATAATACGTATAAATATTATCATATAGGTATAAAAAGATGTTCAGGATTCCTCTTAGTGTAACATAATAATTGAAGGGCTATTAATAGGCTTTCCATAGGTGGAAGGTTAAAATCGTAATAATTGCGTTGAGAATTGATGTTTTAAGAAATTTTTTAATATGATAATAATAAAATAAATAATAATAATAATAATAATAATAATAAAATAAATAATAATAATAATAATAATAATAATAATAATAATAATAATAATAATAATAATAATAATAACAATAATAACAAAGTAAATAATAATAATAAAATAAATAATAATAATAAAATAAATAATAATAATAAAATAATAATAAAATGAAATAATTAACTTTTTTTCTCTATTAATATTTGCGTAGTTAAGGATGTAATGGGAGCTGATGTTCGTGTACTTGAATTTCTGCTCGTAAGCACTAGTGTTAGATTACAAACTTGTACTTTAGACAAGCTTATCATTAATCTAAATAACTTTAGCCGATACATGTTACCTTTTGAAGAACAAATTTCGCTGTTTTCAATGGTTTTTGAATGAGAAAAATCGGTTTTCTTAGAAGTAATCATTTTGCATCATGTATTCGTTTCGCGACGAAGCTACAATAATAACAACAAATATAATATATTTGTCCCTGTGAATAGCGTAACGCACAACATTACACCCACTATGAACGACAGAAACTCATGATTATAATCAATCAAAGAGCGCGTGCGATAAACGTAAACGTACGGGTACTTAAAAAAGAAAACACACAGCGTCTCGAAGACCTTTATCGTTCCCTCTTCCCTCGAGAACTTCGAATCGGAATAATTTTGACCCGAAAACGCGAGCGAATTTCAATTTTCGTGGAACCGAAACGTGAAATGGAATAACAAAATAAAGAAGCGAACGCGTGAATTGTCTATAAGTTCGGACGGTCGTGCGAGCAGCGGCTGCATATCGTATTCTTCCATTCGCCTCGGGCGTTCTCCGGCCTCATCGAAATAATAAATATTTAAAGGATCAGCCGAAAGGGAGATCTTCTTCTCCCTTTTCCAGCGTAACGAAGAAAAAAGAGGGCGCGGGTTTAGAGTTATCCGAAATAGTTTGCCGGTGCGCCGACGAACTTCCGGCTACCGCCATTCGCCCGTAAAGTTACGCCGCCGCGGAGATGTTTCCCGTTCCCTTATTTTTCCCGCGGCGCGCGCGAAAGTATGCCGGAAGAACCGTGCTCGAATTAAACTAAACTATATTAAATGTTAGCACAGTTACGCGATATAAATCCCGGTTAATTAAAGCTGCAGAAGTTCCAGCGGCCGAATACGGCCGGAGCATAACCCCGTACCCCCAACAACCGGCTCCTCAGGGGCAAACTCGGCAGTACACCGCGTTACCTATGCACAGAGGAAGATATTAAACTATTTCTTCGATAATTTGTTATATAAGCTGCCGCACAACTTTCGCAAATTCCATCAACAACAGCTGCTCGATCACTGCCATCCCGTTCACCCCGAGCCGTGTACCTTTAATATCTTTCATATTAGCCCTACACGCTCATGTATTATACAGGGTGTCCCAAAAATGTCTCGCAATTCGGAAACGGGGGGTTCCTGAGGTCATTTCAAGCAACTTTTTCCTTAGCGAAAATGCAATCCGCGGCTTCGTTTACGAGTTATTAAGGAAAAACGGCGACCAATCAGAGGCGAGCTTGACTGACACGAGGCGGCTCGGCCAACGAGCGTTCGAAACCCACTTCCGCTGATTGGCTCGACCGCCTAGCGCTAGGCGAGCTCGCTGAGCCAACGAGCAGTCGAAGCCCAGGTCTGCCATTTTCATAAATTAAATTAAATTAAATTCCATATTAAATTTCACATTCCAATTATACAGAGTGTTTCAAAAATGTCTCGCAATAGGGCAATGGGGGATTCCTGAGATCATTTCAAGTAACTTTTTCCTTAGCGAAAATGCAATCCGCGGCTTCGTTTACGAGCTATCAACGAAAAACAATGACCAATGAGAGGCGAGCGCTCGGCTGGCGCGAGGCGGCCGAGCCAATGAACGCTAGAAGCCCAGTTGCACTGATTGGCTCGACCGCCTAGCGCTAGGCGAGCTCGTTGAGCCAACGGCGCACGAAGCCCAGTTCCACTCATTGGCTCGGCCGCTTCGCGCTGCTCGCCGCCGAGCTCGCCGCTTATTGGTCAGTGTTTTTCGCTAATAACTCGTAAACAAAGCCGCGGATTGCATTTTCGCTAAGGAAAAAGTTACTTCAAATCGCCTCGGGACGCTCCGTTTCCGGATTACGAGACATTTTTGGGACACCCTGTATATCCTCTCTTTTTTTTACATGCCTGGTCCCGAAACGCTGGAAAGACCGATTTATCATGGGGCCGTGTTGCGTCTCGGGAACAACGAACCATTGCGTAAAGGTTACGGCGAGACGCTCGGTATCGCGTCTTTGAAGCATTTCAGAGACACACGGTCACGCTTCTGTGCGCTCTCTTCTACCTCAGTCGAACCCGCTTATACGAATATCTGTGAACGAGCAGACACCTGGCAATCGGGGTCCCGTGAATAATCGTAAGACGAACGGAAAGAGCGCACGCTTTCGCGGATGGTGGCGCGAAGGCAAAGGACATCGGCTGCAAGGAATTCAGCTATAATATACGCTCGATCGTTCCGGAGATGTTCTCCAAAGGAGATGATTTCTTTTCACTTGCAATCAGCGATCTTCTTTGCGGAACTATCTCGATAGCCTTCTGGGCTTTAAATAGTCGCGATTTTCGATTCCATCGAAGACGGGGACGCTCGTTTCACCGATGACAAATTGGACGCTTTGTTGCTGCGGAACTCGATTTTGAACGGCTTTGTCGTGACGTCTGACCATGGCATCCCGTTTCTACTTTACAGTTCCTATTTACCTCAGTCCGTTAGTTGTTCGTTGGAAATTAATCGCGAAGTTGTGGATCTTGTTTTTGTAGTTTCAACGCGCGCGCGCGGACGAATGTTTTAAATCGTATTGAAATCATACTATAATTCCAGTTTCTCTTTGATCTGTAAAAGTTGTCTACAGTTGTACGAATCTCTGGAACGGTTAGAAATTAATATTGCTCATGGAAACAGAAAACAGCGCAATGTTAGTTCTTACTTTAATGTTATTAATCCTAGGACGCTTAAGGCATTAGAAGGTTGAAGAGGGGGGGGGGGGAGGGAGTTTTTGTATCCATGTAAGACACACACACAAGGTGCTATAGTTCAGGTATATTTGTTTATACAATACTCATGAATAATACGTTTAAGTGTATTCGTACAAAAATAAAATATAAAAAATTGAAGACAAAATAAATGTAATATAATATATGTAATATAATGATATAATGTAATAATATAATGTAATAAAATAATGTAATATAATGTAACATAATGTAGTATAATGTAACATAATGTAACATAATGTAACATAATGTAATATAATGTAACATAATGTAATATAATGTAATATAATGTAATCTAATGTAATATAATGTAACATAATGTAATATAATGTAATATAATGTAACATAATGTAACATAATGTAATATAATGTAACATAATGTAACATAATGTAATATAATGTTACATAATGTAATATAATGTAATATAATGTAATATAATGTAACATAATGTAATATAATGTAATATAATGTAACATAATGTAAATAATGTAACATAATGTAACATAATGTAATATAATGTAACATAATGTAACATAATGTAATATAATGTAGCATAATGTAATATAATGTAATATAATGTAACATAATGTAATATAATGTAATATAATGTAATATAATGTAACATAATGTAACATAATGTAATATAATGTAATATAATGTAACATAATGTAATATAATGTAACATAATGTAATATAATGTAATATAATGTAACATAATGTAATATAATGTAACATAATGTAACATAATGTAACATAATGTAATATAATGTAACATAATGTAATATAATGTAACATAATGTAATATAATGTAACATAATGTAATATAATGTATCATAATGTAATATAATGTAACATAATGTAACATAACGTAACATAATGTAACATAACGTAACATAATGTAATATAATGTAACATAATATAATATAATGTAATACAATATAATATAATGTAATATAATATAATATAATATAATATAATATAATATAATATAATATAATAATTAAAAAATGAAGGACATTATTGCAACGAAAATGCATGTTGAAAATCTGTGAACATTTTTGATCCCTCGAAACGAGACACAGCGCGCGGCGTGAAGAATTGAACAAGAATTGAACGGAAGACACACGAGTTTAGTTAACATATCAATGCTTCGCGTCGGGTAAACAGGTGGCACGGCTCGTTCCAATTATACCTCCGATAGTGCAGATACAATTTTAATTCCCTGCTTGTTTGCGACAAAGCCGCGGACCTGACAGATTTCATTTTCAATGCGTGAAGCGGACAAAACATTCTTGTCGTCGTCACTCGTCGCGTATATTCCTCTCCCGTTCGCGTCCACAGGACGGGGCACTGTCACGCTCAAACGAAGTGTCGCGATTTTAATTTCAAATTGAAATCGAGGCGAACACGCGCCACTTCGGCACGGACCCGTGCAACGCAATTTTAATTAACACGTTAAAATCGAGAACACGCCGGCGATGGGTCTTTTATTCCTCGAAAAATCGCACGGATGTTTCGCTAGTTGTCAGCGGTTATAACCATTGTTCTGTTTGCCCGGGACGTAATCGTTTCGTTTTTCGACGTAATTATTGTTTTTCTTTTTCGTACGACAAACAATATCGTTCCCATCAAATTCGGCGATTTCCGGTCTGGGCGATTTTCGGCGCTCGAATACAGCAGCGCCGTTTTTATTTGATACGCGAACGAAATAATATTCTATTTCAGATATAGGGACCGATGATTGAACAGATGATAAATCCGAACTGTTGTCGAGGTACTCTCGATATATATTATCTTATATATATATATATATATATATATATGAGATATATATGAGATAATAAATTTATCTTAATTTATATTAAGATAATAAATTTATATTTATTATCTTATATATATAAGAATTTATATATCGAGAAGATATATAAGAATACTCTCCGTTATACGAACGCGTATTCTTATTATACATAAGTACATAATTAAATCGCAAAACAGAATAGTGAACAAAATTAATTCTTACGAGAGGACCTTACGGCAGTGTTAATCGCTTTTGAAACGTTAGTAGGTACAAGTTATAGTACATAACCATCATAAAAAAGCCGTAATACGTTTCTTTACAACGGGCCTTCGTTTTCGAGATATTTTGATTTAAAGTTTTGTACGCACCTAATAAATGAATAATTTAACACTTTTTAGCAGAACAAGTTGTGGGTAAGTCTATAGGACGATTGGTCGATAGAGTACTAGGTTCGAATCCCCGCTCTGGTTACTGTTTACTTTTGATTTTTTTAATACAACTTTGAAGTGAAAAAATATTTTACTTATTTTTGCATTTAATGTTGACCCTATATGATAATCGATATTATAAATATCAATGTTAATTGTAAAACAACAAACAACTTGTTCACCTCGTCTTTATAATTGTTGACAATCGACAACTATAAAAATAAACTAAACGACAACTATAAAAATAACTATAAAATAATAACTATAAAAATAACTATAAAAATAAGCCGAGAGGCTCGAATTTTTGTTCACTTCTCTTTACAATTTACCATTTTCGTTTACAAGTTGTAGGAACATTGGAGAGAATTTACTATAACTAGCGAACCTCTATTATCGGTAAACCTCGGTTATCCGAACTGCCTTGTCTCTCGACGTGTCCAGTTAAACGAGGTTCTACTCTAATATCAATCTTAAGTTCCGTACTTGATGTTTCTAATTTTGATTACGCTACGCGCGATGAGTCGCGCGTGACAGCAGAAACTTGCATAATACTCTTGTCGAGCAAGAAACGTGCAACTTTCGGATCGAGCTGGGCGAGCTACGTGAGGCGAGGAGCAGAGAGCTGCCATGTTGGAAATTCTAAACGGGCATCTTACACAGTGCTTGTAACAACATTTACTTCATGAGACACGCGTTTTGAATAATGCATCGGCGAAAGATATATTACTGAATTTTAGCTTCTCTCTAGCGTCTTCTCTTCGACGAAAAACAGCTTCCCTCGGAGACACACCGTACACACCGCGGACATAAAAACCCCCGAACCGTTTGTCGATTATTCGATAGAATTACAGGGAATTGCGAGTGCCTTCTCGAATCAAAGCTAACATTATTCGGACCAGTTGCCGAGACTCGGTGCTCCTGAATTTCATGCAATTACTTGTAGCTGAGGTTGTTGACTTAATAACTCGTGGAAATGATCCCCCAAGTTTCTGCGGCCTGTGCGTGCACGGTGGAAAATCTTAACCCTCGCAATGTTAGACGGTTCGATCAATCTCGCGGAGGGTCCACGTCTGGGTCTACCCGGGCCGGTAATGCTCTTGTATAAGCATTTTGAATTGAATTTCTACGATCCTATTATATTCTTTTTTACTTTAGAGCGTTCTTGATATTATAAGAACGGCGGGTTTTCACAATTCACATTTTTCTCCTTTACGATCGAGTTTCCTCGCTGCAGATGCTGTGGTACATGCAAGATTTGAAAAATACACAGTTGCCTGCTGGAGTGTTCGTACACTTTTTAAAACGCAATAATTATTTTAGGAGTGGTCTATTAGACGATGATTGAAATGATTTTTTCTTTAATTTTGCTATTACTTGGAATTGAAAAAAACATAAAAATCTCTCGTTTTTCAACGTTTTCATTAGAGCCGGTAACGAAAATTTAGAAAATGTTTTTCGTAGATTTCGGTAAGTCATGATTTTGACAAAAAACTGTGAGAAATCTGCAGTTTTAAAAATCCTTCAAGATCTGCAGCTCAACTTTGGGTTAATCGATTTCGATCGAATTTTCAGCACGCATATAAGTTACAGAGATCTACAAAAGGCATTTTTTATATTTGCGATTTTTTACAGGCTTAGACAAGCAAAGAAATAAAAAATGAGTGTTCTTAATTTTTTCTTTTCATTTCAAGTAATGCCAAATTTAAAAGAAAATTTTTTCGCCATCATCTAGTGGACTAGTCGCTTTGTCGTCTAAAATAACGATTCAAATAATTTAATTCAGTTTTGAAATAGTTATTGCGTTTTAAAAGGTGTATGAACACTTTTATGGGCCACTATATGTCCGATACGTGATAGAATGCATACATTTATGAATATTGTACACTACGGGTAATTGAAACTCGTTTCCATTAAACATGGAAACAGCAGAAATTCTCATAAGTTATTTGTACGAGTTCAAACTCGGATATAGTGCGAGCGAGGCAACACGGTTCATGAATACGTGCAGTAAATTCTCCTCAATTGTCCTTCGGTTTGTAAACAAAAATGGACAATCTGGGAAGAGGAGATACGATTATTCGAGCCTTGCGACTCGTTTTTATAGTCACCGATTATCAACAACTATAAAAACGAGCCGCGGGAACGAGTAATCGTATCTCCTCTTCTGAAATTGTCTACTTTTGTGCTGAGGGACAATTAGGGAGAATTTACTGTATCTAGTAATCCCTAATAATCCCTAAAAGTAATATCTATAGTAAATACTAGATAATTACTACATAATAACTAGATAAATACCAGTATCCCTAGTAATACCTAGTAATCCCTAAAAGACACGGGGTCAGAATTGTAACCGACAGGTATGACAATAGTAAGATACGATTCTTCGAGCCTCGCTGGTTTCCTTTATATGTAGTTGTCGATATCTTGTGAGAGGGGGAGAGGGAGAGAGAGAGAAAGAGAGGGGGAGAGATAAAAAGAGACAGAAAGAGGGACAGAGAGAGAATGAGAAAGACAGAGAGAGACAGAAAGAGACACAGGGAGATGGAGACAGAGAGTGACAGAGAGAGAGAGAGAGAGAGAGAGAAAAGGCGAGACAGAGAGAGGCAGAAAAGGAGAGATAGAGAGAGACAGAAAAGGAGAGACAGAGAGATAGAGAGAGACAGAAAAGGAGAGACAGAGAGAGAGAGAGAGAGAGAGAGAGAGAAAAGGGGAGACAGAGAGAGACAGAAAAGGGGAGACAGAGAGAGAGACAGAAAAGGAGAGACAAAGAGAGACAGAAAAGAATAGACAGAGAGAGACATAGGGAGACACATAGAGACAGAGAGAGACAGAGAAAGAGAGAGACAGAGAGACAGAGAGATATAGAGAGAGAGACAGAGAGAGACGGAGAAAGAGAGACAGAGAGATACAGAGAGAGAAAGAGAGAAGACAGGGAGAGACAGAAAGAGAGAGAGAGAGACAGAGAGAGAGAGAGAGAGAGAGAGAGAGAGAGAGCGAACGAAACTATTTGGAAAGGCATCGGCTAGCATGCCAGTATACATTACTCCGAACACATTCTAATACTGAGCGCGAATTAGGTAGAAATCATAGTAATTTCTAATATAACGTCACATTTTGCAATTGAATTTTCCTCGGCACAGTGTCGACGTCAAGCGTCGCAGAATCGGAACAAGTCTTCCGTGCTGGGGTCCGAGCGGGCCCAGAGGTCGTCGAGGTTTAACACGGCAATTCGAAGTGGTCGGTGGAAAGTGATGAATCCACATTACACATCGGGACATTCCATTATTTCTGGCGCGACCACACCGGGTCAAACGAATGGCTTGGCTGGGCCGGCGTGTCCCAGTTAATCATGGTATTACAGTGACGGAGCGTCGCTAATGCGATGCCAATTTGGCGTTAAGAATTAATGCGTGCCCGCGGCACGGCTTAGCGGCTGTTATAGGGAACTCGTCGTGTTCACGTCAACAGGGATGACGCCGTGACGCGGGGCTTTCGCGTTTCTCCACGTGGAAATAATTAAGATTAGTCTGTCAGGGCTCCGCGGTATTGCAGGAATTAAAAAGTTTGACGGAAGTTTCGTCGGCCGCGGTCATTGAATTTCAGTAATTAACGTCCGCGAACAATCTTGGGAGATTTTCACATCGCTGCCGCGGCTTTAATTTTCGAGCAATTTCAACGGTGAAGCACAATCTGGAACTAACGAAGACCTGGAGGGCAAGATCTGACGATTTTTTGCCGATTATTTCGAAAGTACGCAGATTATCCGGCTGTGCTGGTGACTTCGCGTCACCGTTCACGAGCGTTTTCGGTCTTTAGATTTATTAGTTGACACGTTCGCTACTGCTTCGATCATGTACGGGTGGCATAACTTCTTGATCCGATTTTGAACCTGTCGAGACTATTCGAAAAGACGAAATTTGATTCGAAGGATCGTTCATTATTTATTTCGATTGTACAGCCATTTTCGATCATTTCTTTAACTTTGAATGTAGTATTTTTTCGTACGTTGTTCTTGTAAATAAAGTTTTGGGTAATATTTTTGTACAGGAACGAAATCCTCTCGAATGTTTCCTGACGTCCATAATCGTATTTCTACATTGTAAAGTGAGCTTGAAAGTAAGGAAACTATTAATTGAAATAATTATTTCGTCATCGTCGAACAATACTCTTTTTTAAATAATTATTTCTACTACATTTACGCGATAGGATATTATATGAATTAAAAATTCCAGTCCATGCTCAGTAAATAAGTATTTCTAAATGCTCCGAAATGCAAAACGAAGTATGCAAAAATGAAATGCTATTCTATGTCAATAATTATATTATATATAATTATGTTATATTAATATATGTTATAGTATGTCAATAATTATTTCTAACAAAGATCACATTACTTTTTAAACGATTTAATTTCACTAATTTTTAAACGATTCTCCAATATCCGACTGCAGACATACTTATACTGCTTACAAAATAGCAAATATTTTTTAATAAAAATTCAAACTTTCCTCACAGGCCATCTGCTTATTATATACTATCTAATCCTTCCATGTCATCGTTTTACGTTCAACACGTGCCTTCAACCTTCGAAGATCCAAACGCATATCTATTCACGGTAAATCTGAAATAAACGCTCCGAGGATTTCAGTATTATTTCCAACACGTGTAGCGCGTCGTGACACGCTAAACTATGCGCAAGTAGGATCCAGCAAATTATTCCGAAAGAATTACGATACAATCCGAACATTTCCCTCGACAGCGTAATCCGACTGGATTCAAGTAAAATTCCAGCGCCCGCCGATCGTCGCCGGAACACGGGAAATTATCTGAGCGAACGATCGGCCATTAATTTACCTCCGCGATCGGCGCTGTTCTATTTAAATCTGGACGCATTTAAGGGGCGGACCGCCCTCTCGGGAAGTTTCTCGGTCGAGGGAAGAGTAAACCTCGGCGCAGCGAGCCGTGTAATTCAAGACCAAGCAGCCGCGTCTAAATCGAACCGATTTCGGCGTGTCTTTCGACTCGAAAAACCGCGCGCCGCGGGGGATATTCGGCTTCGGCGCGGCGAGCAAACGTCGCCGACACGGTTAGCCCGGTTTATGAAAAAAAAAAAAAATATAACAGGAGGATCAGCGTCCGATTTTCTTTCCGGCGTCGAGGATGGTAAGCGGACCGGGGGCCCGCGCGATTTAAAGCGGCCATGCACCGAGTAACGAGTATGGGGGAGATGGCTGAGCTTTTTCAGTGTCGACTTGTTAGCGCAAACCCCCGCGACCGAGTGAAAGTTTGACGTTCCCTCGCTACCATCGGCTAACAAGCACGCCGAGGAAAACTTCTAGTCCCGGCGAGCGGGGCATCGCTGTCAAGTTTTTCATCCTGGCTGCCTGTTTTCTTAATTTGCGAGCCGAGACGGGGGCCCCGCCAGCACTTTCGTTACGCGTGTTCATTAAAATAATCGCGCGAGCGTGTACGAGTTTGCCGTTCCGCCCGACCGTTTCCTCCACTTTTCCTCTTTTGTCGTCACGCTCTACCGGCGGCCCCGCGGCCACTTAATGAAACAACAGTGTCTATTAGTTCTAAGAGGAATTTTCTCATCGGGAACGCCGCTGCGAGCGGTCCCAATTCGGTGAACGCGCCGGCGAGCTGCGGACGAAATTATTCACGTTGGAGTCATGATTATCTGAATTAATCGCGAGACCGTAAACGTTCGGATAGTCGAATTTTTACTTAGACGCGGTGCTACGTGAAATTTTGACCGATTTTTGTAAATAAGTCGCGTTCGTTGGAGATCGCCTTGGATATTTGCAATATGTGTTTGGATCAAATATACTCATAATAGTGTTCATGCACTATTTAAAACGTAATAACTTTTTGGAAACTGAACTAAATGGCTTGAATTTTTTTTAGATGACAGAGGGACTAGTCTACTAGACGATGACTGAAAAGCTTTTCTTTTTAATTTTGCTGTTACTTGGAATGAGAAAAGGAAACATTAAAAACCTTCGTTTTTTAACTTTTCTATCTGAATCTATAGTGAAGATTTGAAAAATGCATTTTGTAGATTCCAGTAACTTATACGCGTGCTGAAAATTCGATCGAATTTGAGATTTTTGCGATCTTTAATTTGTTGTCACTCATAACATCGTGAACCGATTTCAGTAAAAAAAAGCTACGAAAGAAATTCTTTAATTTTTCGTTATAATATCGTGATAACAATTTCGTTATAATATCGTCATAACATCGTGTGAACCAATTTCAATAAAAACGAACCTACGAAAGACATTCTTTAATTTTTCGTTATAGGCTAATAGATAAAAAAGATAGATAAAATTTATAAGCAAGAAAGTTAATATAGATAACAAAATTTTCTAGATAAAAAAAGATAAAAAAGAGATAAAAAATACATAAAAAGAGCTTGTAGATAAAAAAGTTAAACGGGAGATTTTTATTTTTTTGTCATTCCAAGTAATAGCATATTAAAAAAAAGGCATTTCAGTCATTGTCTCTCTATCATCTAAAAAAAGAATTCAAGTCATCCAGTTCAGTTTTAAAATAGTTATCGCGTGTTAAAAGATGTATATGAACACTTTTGTGGGCCACTGTACGTTATTTGTTCAAATGTTGTCTGAAATGCAACGTAACTTTCGCGCGAAATCTTAAAACAAGCTTTAGTAAAGAAATATTATGAACGATTTTTGTTTCGATTATATCGAATATATCGATTCGATTATATCGATTGTTATGCTCTGACTTGTGACTTTAAACAATGATGCGCACGCAAATTAATTCGACTATCTTTTCGCGCAACATGAAAGTACAATAAAATGTTGTATGAAGGAATAATTATCCAGAACGAATGTTGTTGAGAATGCAACGAACGTAACGAACGCAATCGAGAATTAACTTTCAACGAAGAAAGCAGTTCCACGTTGGAGGAGAAGAGGTGCCGCGCAGAGAACAATGTTCTAAATAGTATTTACGTGAAACGGTCGCACTCGAGGATGCAAATATATTCGTCGTGTATCGCTTTAAAGCATTATTAAATCGTTCCGCAGTAGAAGCGGGGGCTCCACGGATTGAACGGGAGCGTATTTTGTTAAGATCGCGAACAGGATTCGACTCTTTAGGATTAAGGAGTCTCACCGGTGAAATGAATATTGGATGAGACCGGGAGACACTAACCCGGTTAAGTATCCTAAATGAAAATACGTCTTTCAGCTCGCTCCTTGAAATTTCTTCCAAGTAGAAATCGATAGCTACTACGCAATCCGTCGACCGTGTCACTTTGAAGAGCGATTACTTACTCGGCCGGATCTTAAATATCCCGAAAAAAAGTGTTTGCATTATGGATGAATTCTACCGTCCGTGTAGAAAGTACGAAATCGTTGCTCGATCATCCGTAGAGAGGTGGCCGGAAGAACAAATTCTCCGGGCAAGTTGCTCGGCACGCGAAAATCAATTACCGGAAAGATCAATTTCGAACTCAAACACCGGGTACAGCGAAAAAGTATTCGCGCGTCCGGAACTAACTGACGATCGATTGTTTTTTCGAGTACGAAAGAGTTCAATTTTTTGAGGATCGGTTCTCTTCGCACCGAATCATATTATCTTTTTTCGTTATTTTTCGGTGCAACGTAAATGTTTGCGCAACAGTGTAAAAATTGAAATATTTAATACGAACGAAAATACGAAATATTTCTAAAAGTGTTGTCGTCGTTTTATTCTTTAAAACATCGCTCAACATTATGCATTAGAAAATTGTATAAATAGAATGATAAATTCACTAAACTTTATAAGCAATAATAGTATCGTCATTTTTAAATTTTTGTTTCGTTTTTCTCTACGTATTACCGTCTTTTCGTACTAAAGGAATTTTTCCGTGAATAAATCAGTGCATAAGTAATTAAATTATTATCCTTATTTATTGTGTTGTACATAAAAATTATCAATCCTTTTAAACATTTTTATTTCTACAACGTTATTTAGAACACCGGCATCGTATTTGTGTGGAATTGAAATAAAAGAAGTTACAAAATAAAAAGGTTATAATGTATATAAATAAAATATAAAATAATATATATATAAAATAATATATATAAAATATTGCTTTTATTCGATTGAATATTTTTACTTGCATTGCACACACATACATAGCGCAATTTATATTACAGTTATCACATTAACTTATAATTGAAATAAATGGATATACGAAATAACGAAGCACTATTATATTTACTATAATCATATAAGACGAATAGACATTTTTTAACATTCATTCACCTTAACAGTTAAGATTGAGTTTTGAGTATTGAGTCAAGCTGACTCTCTTTCTAATTTCAATAGCACTTTCTTTTCAAAAACATCATTTAAAAATTTATAAGATCTTGAAGAGCATTCATTATTATGCCAAAACACAAGAATTCTTCCATTGGTCCAAATGCTGGCATTGAATCAGCATTAGTCCCGAAGTAACAACAAACAAGAAATAACGAATAATGGCTAACGAAGATACCGACAATAAATAAAATAAACGAACAATAATTAATCGTTGCTGTTGTCCAAATAAAATGACGTTCGAGCAACACCCAAAACTGTCCCGACACAGTCCGCTCGAAAAGGATGGCGACGACCGCGAAATCGGAGATAGGAAGGCAACGATGGGCCGTGTCCGCTCGCAGCATCGAAGATTAAACCGGCCAAGTTGAGGCATCGATGGTTATAGGGGCGCTGATGAGCCCGTTTCCATCACCGTTTACGACCAGCCGTCGCTCTGCGGTGTGTTTCGAGTTTATGTAATGCACGCGGCGGTTCCGTATTCCGGCCGTGTACGCGGATATAGTCCGAGCATAAATTAACTGGCCGCTGGATGTTTGTGTTCGTAGGTGTCGGGCCGACAGGTGTGTGGTAGGGCCGCGCGGATTCTGTACCGTACGTGCGAAACAATTTCATAGAGCGCGCGTGCACCATCGTCCCAGCTAAATCGCTACTTTGCCCTCTTGATGTCAATTGCTGTCGCACGATCGGCAAGATGATTCAATTTGCCCGCATCCGTCGGCCATTCCGCTGAATTTCTACCTTTGCGGCCGGGCGAAACACGCTCGTTCAACAAATTGACCGTGGTGGTACCGGAATTGTTGCTCCGCGGAGTATCTTGTATAGCTTGTCAAGTCCATTTCGTGCCGTTCAATTGGTCATTCCGCGAGTTTTAAGTAGAACGCAGACGACGCGGATCGGGTGATATTGGGTTGGCAAGTAAGTAATTGCCGATTTGTTCAATGAAATAAAATATTTTTTTTACTTGGAACGAAGTTTAATCTGTAATGTATTTTCCACTTTGTTCGATGATCTTTTGCCATCTCTCTGACAACTTGAAAATTCCACGCTCGTAGAAAGTCTGATCCTTTTCGGCCGAAAACTGAGTTAAGTGAGATTTTACAGCGTCATCGTCGTTAAAAGTTTTACCACGAAGGGAGTTGTCCAGGGATCGAAATAAGTGGTAATCCGATGGTGCGAGATCAGGACTATATGGTGGGTGTAACATCAATTCCCAACCAATATCCATCAATTTTTGCCGAGTGGACAAAGACGTGTGCGGCCTAGTATTGTCCTGCTGGAAAATGACACCTTTACGATTGACCAATTCTGCTCGCTTTTCCTTGACCGCTGCATTCAATTAGTCCAGTTGCTAACATTCACGGATAATAAAAAACAACATAATAATAATAATAATAATAATAATTTTATAATATAACATTTGCGGATATCATAAAAATGGGAGTGAGAGACATCTATAACTGAAATCGGCAACTACTTAGTTGCCAACCTAATAGGTTAGACGAACCGTCGATTCGACACGCGTTCGAGACTCCGTGAATCGATATCGATTTACAGCGTGGCCGGAGTGTGATTTAAAATGGTCGTAAAAATGTCGCGTACGAGATTTGGGAAGTCGTCGTGCGTCGAGATCGGATATCGGGAGCCAAGTCATCCGAACGAGCGAATGCCGACTCTTGAATTTTCATTTGCGGCATTCGTTATCCGGTTTCTCGATTTTTGAACGACGCGGTTGTTATCGGACTTCATTAGCAGAGTAAATAGTATGTATTTATGTAATTGATCGGATGGCACTTTTTCTGGCTAACATGTGCGTTTCTTCTTTCTTATTCGTTAAAATTATATTGAAATATCTACAGTTTCGAGGCCTATAGGTTGCTACGTGTACAAATTGGTATATACAGGGTGTCCCAAAATTATGGTATTTCCTGGAAATAAGGAGTTCCTGAGATCATTTGAAGCAACTTTTTCCTTAGCGAAAATGTTCTACGAGGCTTCGTTCATGAGTTATTAACGAAAAACAGTGACCAATGAGAGGCGAGCTCGATTGGCGCGAGGCGGCCGAGCCAACGAGCGGTCGACGCCTAGATCCCCTGATTGGCTCGGCTGCCTTGCACCAACCGAACTAGTCTTTGATTGATCAGTGTTTTCCGTTAATAACTCGTAAATGAAGCCGTGGTTTGCATTTTCGCTAAGGGAAAAATTGCTACAAACGACCCTAGGAATCCCTCATTTTCTGGAAATACCATAATTTTGGGACACCCTGTATAATTAGTCAACCGTGACAGTATTTTAAATTTCAGCGTTTTATCTGTCACATTGTGCCCTGGGGCTGCCAACAATTATAGAAGATGAATATTTACATAAAGCGGAAACAATATTTAATTTTTCATTTAATTTAATTTATTCGTTAAATTCAAAAGAGTGGTAGCAAGAAATAACGAATTAATTCATTAGCTTTGGTTAGATAGATGACCCTTTGACGTGCAATTGTTTGCAATGATTTCTTGGAAGGAAAAGAAAAATATTTGCTCGATGATTACCTTTACTTGAATTTTTTAATTTTGAGAACAAGAGAACGGAATTTTATTCCGATTTAGAAAAAAAAAGAAATAACATAAATATATTCTCCATGTTAAACTACAAGTATCTAGTTATTTTTACATACACTTCTACCACACATTTCTAAGATCGTCAATTTCCCCCGTTTCCGATTATGTGTACGATTTTTACTAGGTGCATCGACGACCTCTGTTATTATTATAATATATGTAAAATTTATGTGCCGCGTACGTATCGTTACGTCATAGCTGGCTACAAGTTAAACGTTCGCTGGATCTAGCCAAGAGTCGGTGGAAAGGACTAGCATCAGCGTGTAAGCAAAGGCGTAGTGAAAATCGTATTCGCGTTTCGAATCTCTCCGCGATGGAACTCGAACGGCCCGGGGCGTGACTCCATGAATCTAGCGAAGTTAATTGTGTCTCGTTTCAGCGGTGAATCCAGGGTAATTTGGTAATTGCTTTTCTTGCGGTGGGACAGCTGTCTCTCAGGAGTCTGTGTGCCGCGACGCGCGACGGGGTCTCGAGGACACACACAGCGAAACAATGGGAGAGGGTCAGGGGGAGAGAGAGGGCGAGAGTGAGAAAGAGAGAGAGAGACCGAGAGAGAGGGAGAGAGCGAGAGTGAGAAAGAGAGAGAAGGACAGGGCGAAAGTGAGAAAGAGAGAGAGAGCGAGAGGGCCAGAGTGAGAAAGAAAGAGAGAGAGGGAGAGAGCGAGAGTGAGAAAGAGAGAGGGAGAGAGCGAGAGTGAGAAAGGCAGATAGAGGGAGAGGGCAAGAGTGATAGAGAGAGCGAGAGAGAGAGAGAAAGAGAGAGGGAGAAAGAGAGAGAGAGAGAGAGAGAGAGAGGGAGAGAGCGAGAGTGAGAAAGGCAGATAGAGGGAGAGGGCAAGAGTGATAGAGAGAGCGAGAGAGAGGGAAAGAGAGAGGGGGAAAGAGAGAGAGAGAGCGAGAAAGAGAGGCATAAGGCGAGAGTGAGAAAGAGAAAGAGAGGAAGAGAGCGAGAGTGAAAAAGAGAGAGAGATATGGAGAGAGCGAGAGTGAGAAAGAGAGAGACAGAAAGAGGAGGAGAGAGCAAGAGTGAGAAAGTGAGAGAGAGCTAGAGTGAGAAAGAGAGAGAGGGAGAGAGAGAGAGAGGCAGAGGGTGAGAGTGAAAAGAAGAGAGAGAGAGAGAAAGAGGGAGAGGGTGCGAGTGAGAAAGAGGGGGGAGAGGGTGAGGGCTCACGCACGTGCGTGCACCCTCGTCGCGTGCCCGTCGGCCAATTGTCGTCCGCGTAGCCTGCAATAATTTCATGTGTCAGAGGTGTGTGTACGTGTCCGTGGATTAACCACTCCCGCGCCCTTTCCCCGTCGCGTCGTTCCACTCGCATGATCTACGGGATCCGGTGTATTTATTCGCGGCAATAGGCCGTCAATTACGTGCCATAAATTTCTGTTTGCGCCGCGCGTTTGTAGCGGCCGTCCGTGTAATCCTCGCAGGACAGAATCACCGGTAATAAGTTCACTCTCAATTTCGTTAACGCGACAGCCTAGCGGAGAGTCACGTTTGCCGAGTAAATTCTATCTTAATTGCTAAAACGTTATAATCTGCCAACCGTTCATCCGGCGGCAGGTGGGTAGGGAGAACCGTGGGGTGGGCGAGCGGGGGGGGGAGGGGTGGTAGCGATCGGAGGTCGTTGAACAACGGGTAGTGGCAGCGTACAGTAAATTCATTGTTTTCCGATCACCGCGCCACGCTAATTACCGTTTCGTGAAATAATTTCGAGCCGTTCAAACAACAAATGTGAGGGCGCCACAGTGCGGTCGATGATCCGTGTCAAGGCGGATTAGAAGATTCGACCGACCCGCTCTGTGCTCGTTTTCCATTCGGACCGCTCGGAATACAGTAAATTCTCGTCAATTGTCTCCCAGCTTGTAGACAGAAATGGACAATTTGGGAAGAGGAGATACGATTGTCTGAGCATCGCGGCTCGTTCTTATGGTTGTTGACGATCGGCGTGTATGAAATCGAGCCGCGAGGCTCGAGTAACCGTGTCTCCTCTTTCCAAATTGTCCATTTCTGTTTACAAGTTGAGGGACAATTGAGGAGAATTTCTCTGCAGTAATTTCTCCCTAATTCGCGCTCAGATTGCGCACGAAAATGGTCAATTCGGGAAGAGGAGATACGATTATTCGATATAACGGCTTGTTTTCATAGTTATCGATTGTCAACAACTGTAAAAACGAGACGCAAGGCTCGAGTAATCGTGTCTCCTCTTTCCAAATTGTCCATTTCTGTTTACAAGTTGAGGGACAATTGAGGAGAATTTCTCTGCAGTAATTTCTCCCTAATTCGCGCCTGGATTGCGCACAAAAGTGGACAATTTGGGAAGAGGAGATACGATTATTCCAGCATTGCGGCTCGTTTTTATATTTGTTGACAATCGGTAACTATCAGTTATCGGGAAACACGAACGATCGGATAATAGACTCGTTACTTTTGGTCGCAGTGTTCGATTCGCAATGTTACAATGATTAGAACTTTCTCGATTGTAATCATTTTTTAGAAGAAAAATAACATATTTATGGTAAATTCTCCCTAATTCGCGCTCAGATGGCGCACAGAAATGGACAATTCGGGAAGAGGAGATACGATTATTCGAGACTTGTGGCTCGTTTTTATAGTTACCCTATTCTTACTAAGACAGAGAGAGAGAGAGAGAGAGAGAGAGAGAGAGAGAGAGAGAGAGGGAGAGAGACGAACTAATTACAAAAATCAACATCACCCGCGGACTTTTTATTATGTTTAGTTCTTATTTTTACTTGTAGAACACGCTGCCGAAGTGTTTACGGAAAAATGGGCGACACCCTGTATATTTGAGTCGAAGTTTCATTATTTTGTCCTTCTGAGGCGTTTTAATTAATTTCATATTTGCTAGCATTCTTCAAATATAGAGGACACAATGATATAAATAAATTTTCATTACACATTGACATCACAGGTTAATAAATTTTGTAATTATTCTTTCGGGCACAGTTCCTTTAAGACAATGTAAATGTTACAATTTATAAAATACAGAAGCATTGAATATAAGTTTGAATATACGATTTCGTAAACGTAAAAGTACGAATTACGAAGAAAAACTATGCGATCAAGTAGAAAGAATATAAAGACTATAGAAAGAAATAAGATCGTTTTGTTCATATTTGAATACGTAACAGATAAAGCAACAAATTTTTACCCAAAAAATACCAATATAATTGTGTTCTCACATAACTAAATTTAACTTTGTTAATAAAGAAATTCAAAGAACGTTAAAATGAAAATGTCAACTGTTTTGAAACTAACAATATCTTGGTAATCTAACTATAATACTAACAGTATCAGGTGTTCAGTTCTCGCCGAGTCTCTATTTTGCATCATGCAATATTCGATCGTTAAGAAAATTGCGACCGTAATAAATATGAAAATTTATATCGATATCGAATCGATCGAATCCCTGAATTCTTCCTGGCAGAACTTCGTCGAAGCGATATTAAATCCTCGTTTTCGCGGAACAATTTTTCTTATCTTCTTTCTCCACGGTTCTCACGTTCCAATTATAATGAGTGATAATGCCGGGAGTAAGATCAACCGGTCTTCAGCACTCGAATTCCCCGTGAAGTTCGACGAAAGTTTTTAGGAGCTGAGAAGCCGCGACTTTTCCATTCCCAAGGGGGGAAGCTGCAATTAAGGGTGTTCCAGCAACATTTTCCAGGCAGAGTCAAGGACGCCAAGGATCCCGCCGTTATTGCGAACAACGTGATAAAAGGTGGCGATGCAGCTGGGCTTAGCTTACTTCAGCCTAAATTAGACTTTGATAGAAAGTTTTCAGCGAATTTCGAACCGAGAGTTTCAACAGACACATTGAGCACAGTTTAAGTAGAATTAAACTCCACTCGGATTCGTTTTCGAGCTTCTTCCACCCCCCGTCGCCCCTGAACTCTTTCATAAGTCCGGTTCGACCGACCTCGGACGTTCAAGAGGAGCAAAGCTGTCCAATGTCTCTTTTGTCCTCCGTCCTCCGTGCGAATTGTTGGCAGTCCGGAGCGCGAACACGTTCCCGTTCGTCCCGGAAACAATTAATATTTCTGCCGCCGGTGCTCATTAAATTAATACACCGGCATGTGATTAAAACCAGCACAATTTTCTTCAACGTGTGCATGCATGCGAGAAATATGTTTCTCTGATGCCGCTTTAATCCGGTGCGACGGTGACGAATGGCGAATTGCAAAGCCGCGGATTCCGAGCGGTTCAAAGAACCCGGGAAATTGATGTGCGACCGTTTGTGGCTTAGAACATATTAACTTTCAATTAAATAGCAGCGAATCGTAGTAATAAAGTTCCCAATTTCATCAAATCGCAGAATGCGCCTGCACTTGTTGGACAAGTATCAGGATACCAGTTGAACGTGTCGAAACTTAAACGGAGATTGCAGCGGCAATTTCCGGACAACACTCGAAGCGATTATACAGGATTTCCCAAAATTATTGTACATGCGAGAAATGAGGGGTTCATGAAGTTATTTGAAGTAACTTTTTCCTTAGCGAAAATGCAATCCGCGGCTTTGTTTACGAGTTATTAGCGAAAAACAGTGACCAATAAGCGGAGAGCTCGGCGGCGAGCAGCGCGAAGCGGCCGAGCCAATGAGCGGAACTGGGCTTCGTGCGCTCGTTGGTTCGGCCGCCTCGCGCCAGCCGAGCTTGTCTCTCATTGGTCAGCGTTTTTCGTTAATAACTCATAAACGAAGCCACGGATTGCATTTTCGCTAAGGAAAAAGTTACTTGTAATGACCTCAAGATCCCCCTATTTTCCGTTTGTACAATAATTTTGGGACATCCTG
Organism: Megalopta genalis; assembly: GCF_051020955.1. Taxonomy (NCBI): domain Eukaryota; kingdom Metazoa; phylum Arthropoda; class Insecta; order Hymenoptera; family Halictidae; genus Megalopta; species Megalopta genalis. The sequence continues at coordinate 15,706,498 of NC_135020.1, read as the reverse complement.
TACAACGTTTGACAGCCTTTTTCATGTGATCCAGTATACTTGTAACAAAGTCACTGCTTATCTGCTTTTCGTGCTGGGCTTATTCGTGTGGCACGATTTCACAAAGCTAAGCTACAGTCTGAAAAAAACGAGGAGTCCAAGCGATGAAATAGAACTCGCTCTATTAACACTTATAACGTTTCTGGCAGAATTTCTTTCGCAGCGATTCGAAGAGATGCTGAATTACCTTAGCTTTCTAATTGAATATTTGAGGATGACAGTCTTGCGAATTTTTGATAACACATTGTAGCACAGCTGAAGTTCTTCATGATTCCAAAGCAATCATCTTTACGAAATCTTATTCGTTCAAGTAATCGAATTCATTGTTTGTCGAAGAATAGAGACTACGAAAGCTCACATTTACAAAATATAGTTGACTTTGCTACTGCACCAGTGATACAACGTATCACAAGTTTTTCCATTAGATAACATCACTTCTATGCCTCGTGCATTTCTTTATAATAGATTCTTCAATAATAATATAACGTAGCAGTTCATTGTACCATTATTTTCACAGTCATCGATGATAATAAGCAGCAATTTGTGAGTTCCGTAAATAAAAACGTTGTGCATAAGTTTCCTAAAAATTCGTTTGATAAACACAATATATAATATTATATTTATTATATTAATTATTATATATTATATATAATGTTATATTTATTATATTAATCATTATGTATATATTTATAATTATAATTTATAAACATAATATTCTTAATAGCTTATTTGCGACGTTAACTACAATATATGAAGTTAAATTTTCAGTAATGGAAAAACATATTTATAATACATACTACTATTCGGACGGAAAAAATTCATAAGAACAGAATTTACAGAGATTGTATATTACGTCTTATTTTATTTTTAACCTAATCGCGTTTCATTTCGTTCATATTTATGTTGACAAGACATCATTGTCGTGAATAATTTCTCCAATAGAAATGCAATTTTTATTCTTTCTATGTTTACATTTACGTTCATACACTAGATTGTGGTAACAGAGATGGTAAAAGAAATAAATACCAGCAGTTAGTTATTATTTAGATATTATTATTATATATACATTAGTTAGTTATTATTGTTATTATTGTATATACATTTAATCATTATTTAGTACCTATTACATTACTCTATACGCATTTAGTCGACTTTTACTAGATTATACACGAAATCTTCGTCACGAGTTTGACGCGAAAGGGTTAACAAAATTCACGGCATCGCCGATAAAAATCGTACGATTTACCATACGACGACGCGGTTGTTTCTTGACACAAATTTACACATCTCTTGGCGGACCAGGCCGCGCATTCCAGTGGGACGGGTCCGACTGTCCCGGTTCGAGACTCGCCCCGGTTCCCAGATTTATTCGGCTGATTACCAGAAAAGTTTTGCTTTGCATAACGTAGCCCCGAATCGGCCGGAACTTTCGCCAACTTCTCTCCGCGTGCTCTCCGGCTGAATCCATTAGACGGATCCGAGAACGGACTGATACAGGTACACGCAGGAGAACAGACCGGTTCGTTCTTCTTTATCCGGCGACAGGGGAATATTTTCCGCGCGGCGGAGACGGCGATACGGCTCGAAAACGCTGAAACTTTTCCAGGTACAAACATTGTCGTCCGAGAGCGCGGGACCGTAAGAAAAGTTGCGTCCCTGGCCCGGCCAAGTTTCGCCCGTCTGCTCGGCCATGGTTTACAACGTCTACGGGATCGACCAACTTCCGTGACAGGGATCGCCCCCCGGACTGATTTGTATTTCCTGCTGCGAAATGGATTGGCCGTGTCATGCACGTTGCAGGGAAACGTTTCACCGTGCCGCGTTTCCTTTCGACGGAACACGATACACGCGAATTTCGATGCGGTTCGCCTCACTGTCCGACTATCACCCCACAACTTCTATTTGCAACGAACGTTAACACTGCGAAACTGTTCGCCGGTATGACGCGTTGAAAACGGCCGTGGTTCATACGGAATTGACAGGCTTTTATGTTCGTTATTTCGATAAGTGTTCTACAGAGAGTCCCAAAATTATTGTGCGAGCGAGAAATGAGGGATTCCGGAGGTCATTTGAAGCAACTTTTTCCTTAGCGAAAATGCAATCCGCGGCTTCGTTTACGAGTTATTAAGGAAAAACAGCGACCAATCAGAGGCGAGATCGCGAGCTGCCGCGCGGCGGCCGAGCCAACGAGCGCACGGAGCCCAGTTCCGCCCATTGGCTCGGCCGCTTCGCGCTGCTCGCCGCCGAGCTCGCCTCTCATTGGTCACTGTTTTTCGTTAATAACTCGTAAACGAAGCCGCGGATTGCATTTTCGCTAAGGAAAAAGTTGCTTCGATTAACCTCAAGAATCTCCCATTTTGGAGAGAAATGTCTCCCATTGCGAGACATTTCTGGGACGTCCTGTACAGCGGCACATGAAACGAATAACGACCCCGACTCGCCATTGTACGCGAACGGATTGACATTTACAGACGGCCGTGCAAGTGGTTCGACGTCATCGCAGCCAGGCAGATTCAGGCGTCGTCACCTTCGGCATTAAGCAGTGAATTAGCGATCGCTTCGATTCAGCGAGGTTCCCGACCGCGGCAACTCGGCTAATCTCAATAAGAGCAAAGTCCCCCGGGAAGCTTCGATGGCTTGGAAACTCGGACGGCTGAGAAGTTGCCCGCGGTGTTTAGCGCTTTATACGGCCGACGATGGTCTCTGGCAACGTGGTTGTGTGTCGGCTGTGTTTCAACCACCTCGCCGTCTTTAATCCCGAGGATAAGGGGTGCCCCGATCTAAAAAGGAAGGTCGTACCTCAGACGTTCAACCTCCTAGCAGCTTTCCGCAGTTTCTTTCAACTTGCCTCTGGATTCGCTTCAACGGAGTTCGGGCTCATTAATCCGATGAGTCGTCGTTGACGGATCTCGGTCGTTCGCCGTGGGAACAGTGAAATTTTCACGCGTCAATCGTTCCGGCTTTAACGCTCTAACTTTCGCAATCATAAGAATGGAAGTCTTCAATTGGATGCTTGCGAGAGCACGTGCCGAGCCTTTCTTCGTCAGTTCCGAACGAATCCGAGCAGGCTGTTTTGTTGAGCTTCCTTTGAAAATGAAATAAGATACGTTGCACGTTGCTGAATTTGGGGCCAGTCAAAGTGGTAAATTTCCTGTTTTCGAATATGTTTATTAGACGTCGATATTTGAACTCCGTTATTTTCGACTGTACGCGTCGAACACAAATTTTTGTTTCGGAAATTGCTCCTCAGTTTAGGGTAGAATCACGTCAAAGCGTCAAATCGACGGACGTTTTTTGTGTCTTCTTGTTTTAGTAATGGAAAAGGAGAAAGATTTGTCCTTGTTTTACTAATGGAAAACGAGAAAGCTTTGTCCTTGTTTTAGTAATGGAAAACAAGGAAGATTTGTCCTTCTTTTCAACTAGAAAAACAAGGAAGATTTGTCTTTGTTTTTAACTAGAAAAACAAAGAAATGTGATGAATGTCCGTTTTTCGACGTCCGTGTGACTCTGGCCTTAGGTTAAGGTGTTCTACAGGGAGTCCTAAAAATGTCTCGCAATCCGAAAGTGGCGGGTTCCTCACGTCATTTGAAGCAGATTTTTCCTTTACAAAATTTTTCTCCGAGGCACCGTTAACGAGTTATTAACGAAAAACAGTGACCAATGAGAGGCGAGCTCAGCTGGCGCGAGGCGACCGAGCCAACGTCGCCAGCGGTCGAGCGATCGAATCCCAGCTCAGCTGGCGTGAGTCGGCCGAGCCAACGGCGCCAGCGGTCGAGCGGTTGAAACCCAGCTCATCTGGCGCGAGGCGGCCGAGCCAGCGGCGCCAGCGGTCGAGGCGGTCGAATCCCAGCTCAGTTGGCGCGAGGCGACCGAGCCAATGAGCGGAACTGGGCTTCGTGCGCTGGTTGGCTGGGCCGCCTCGCGTCAGCCGTACTCGATTCTTATTGGTCACTGTTTTTTTGTTAATAACTCGTTAACAGTGCCTCGGAGAAAATTTTTCTAAAGGAAGAAGTTGCTTCAAATGATCTGGGGAACCCGCTATTTCCGGATTGCGAGACATTTTGGGACACTCTGTATATTTTAATTGAGGAAGACCCTGATCATTAGACTGCAGAACTTTCTGCATCAATTACGAGACATAGGAGCCAAGCACAATCTCTTCACTGTTTTAAATCACGCCCGAAATCCAGCTTATTTTTATGGATTTGTTATTAACAACTCTAACATTAAATATCTCGAAAACTATAAGCCGTCTGTACCCAAAACCGAGCATCGTTTGATTCAGTTTGACGAGCTCTATCAATGTGCAAAATCTTATCGGAAAGAGAGTGTCACGCTTTGGGACCTCTCCTTGTCAGTCAATGTTAATTTTTCCATAATTGAAATAAGAACTTATTTGCTGTTCATTGTGAACAATATTTATTTGAAATGTAAAAATGTAATGCAAAACTATTATATATTAGACTACATGTAACCTACAATGCAACATTAAATAAATTAAATTTAAAAAAAATAATAATAATTTAATTAATTTTAATTAATTAAATTAAATAAAAAATGAAATTTAAAAAATATTTATTTGAACTTTATTTGCAGCTTCGAGATTGAACTAGCTTTTGAAATAAAAATTCATGAGTGCTTGTAGTTTTAATATTACGTGTCACTTTAGCATATTTCTGTAAATAATGTTTCGTACATCGAACGAATAAATACCAAATATTGTTAAAATCAATACTGTTCTCCGTACATTAGTATTTTACACAATAAGATCCCAGTAGGAGTATAATAAACAATTAATTTAATAAATAATTTAATAATTTTTAACACTGTTTAAACTAAAAAGGGATAATCTTTCTAATCAAATTTGATGATCTTTTTATAACGCAGGTATAAAAAGATTTACAGTTCTTCTTGAAATTGATTTGAAATCACTTTGAAAATCATTTAATATATCGCGAACGCAAAATAAAAAGACCTTATATTCTCTCGACTTTCGTGCTTCATTCTACGGAATTTCGGTTAAATTCTCGGCCGACGATCGCGGAGAGCGACGAGAAAATATAAACGAGGAGATAACAGAAAGATGTTTAACTTTCCGGCCGATGAAATTGGCTCGATAAGCTCTTGTGTCAGGTGACCGCGGCGATCAAGCAGCGGTAATCCAGGGAAATAGATTTTCACGGTTCCTTTCGCTTTTCTTCCGGGATTTTCGCGCAGTTTTATCACGCCGATTTTCGCATACAACGACGGAACGAGGCGCGGGCATTACCGGGCGTCACGCACGCGTGTGCAGCGACATAAATCGTCACGTAGTATCACTTAGGCCACGCATACGTGCACCCGTGAATTACTACGTGCTCTCCTACGTACGCTTTATCCTGCCACGTCTCCATCCGTTGCACATGCAGCCGATCTCTCTTCCTAGAAATGGGCCGGGCCCACCTCTCTGCCATGTTCTCGCGCATCCACGATGCATTCGGCCGAGTTGATGTATCGCGGCAAGTGATACGTAAATTCTAACAACGTTCTTCCACGGCCAATAGCTTCCGTTCTTTATACCGTTCCTCCGATTTTGTTTTGTCCTCCCCTGCGCCGCTGCGTCGACGCAGCGCAATTTCGACGACATCCGCACGCTACGAAGCCAAAGCCAAATTGCTTTCTCTTTTCGGGATATACCGGTTGCTTGAGTCCGCCAAATATTTTTAGAGGCGAAGTTTAAGACGAAAATCGAGAATCAGGATTTTGGTGATTTTGTTTTCGCATTATTGACGGTTATGCGCGGAGAACAGTGATGGAAAGCTGTTTTATGCGTCGCTTGGCTCGATTTTAATAATTTTAATAACTTCTAGCTTGTAAATAATTATTGTAAATAATTCTAACAACGTTCTACCACGGCCAATAGCTTCCGTTTCTTATACCGTTCCTCCGATTTTGTTTTGTCCTCCCCTGCGCCGCTGCGTCGACGCGGCGCAATTTCAACGACATTCGCACGCTATGAAGCCAAAGCCAAATTGCTTTCTCTTTTCGGGATATACCGGTTGCTTGGGTCTGCCAAATATTTTTGGAGACGAAGTTTAAGACGAAAATCGAGAATCAGGATTTTGGTGATTTTGTTTTCGCATTATTGACGGTTATGCGCGGAGAGCAGTGATGGAAAGCTGTTTTATGCGTCGATTGGCTCGATTTTAATAATTTTAACAATTTCTAGCTTGAAAACGAAATAGTTAGACTCTTGTTTAATAATGCAATGAAAAATTGTTCAAATAATATATTGAAATCTGGAATCTTTCGTAACCTTTCTCGCTGTCGCAAGTTGTCCCAATTAAGTGAAGAGATTAATTTATAATGATTAAATTTTTTTTTTGTGTTTTCAGCTTTATTACTGACTCAAATGTCTGGAATACTCGAGTCTATATAGGGTAGTGGAGCCGGTTACTGTGGTGTGACCAATTGTTATGGCTTCCGTTTTTTGTGTGTGGGGTATAATTAACTTCATATTTATCAAACAAGACCTGTTACATATTTTTTATTCAAAAATCAACAAAATGAAAGAATAAAAGAATTTATTCGATAAATATAAATTTAATTAGATTAAATAACCGTTAACAAATGATCAATAATAAATAACCAAAGGCACAGCAATTGGTCACTCCTTCGCGTTTGGACTTTTTTCTTTGGGGTTATTTGAAAAGCAAAATTCGTGCCAACAAACCAGCGACAATTCTGTACCTAAAAAACAACATTAGAAATGATAATTGGTGAATTAAACTGAGCAAATATGCCAAAAGGTCGTCGAAAATTTTGATATACAAATTAATGTCTGTAAACGCATCCAAATCTTTCACGCATAATTGTCATAGACGATACTTGATAACGAAACCAAAAAAAAAGACAGTAAAATTCAAAATAGTTTGTTGTTCATTGAAAAAGAAAACATGCTACGGTCTATTTTAGATAGCCGTGTAAATACAAATGGAAATATGTTCTGGGATATCTCAATTTCTACAATTAACACTACTCGAAACACGTAGCCCGGGGCACTCTAAAAAGCGATATCGTCTGTCCACTTCAGCTTCGCCGGTCCCCGCGTTTCATCATTCAGCTAACTCACCGATGGCAGGCGGTGAGAACTTTATCATCCCGTTAAAGAGTCTCGATGCATCACATGACGTTCTTATAGTGCGGCTTCCATCGCGCGGAAAGCAAAGTGGGCCCTGGGGTGGAGGGCGGAGGGGAGCGACGACGAAAGGCGGGAAACAGTGATGGTTAAAGCGACGAATGGTGCTCATAATTTGGCGAAATGGACTCCAGGTAGCGCCGATGCTTTACGGGACCGCGTTAACTCTGACGACGCTTTTCCTTTTCCTTCTCCTTTTTCCCCCGTTTTTAAGGCTGACGTACGATCCCGAAAGCTTGAAGCGTCTCGGGACACGTGAAACCGTAAAAGGAACGTCGCCGTAAAAAGGAGGGAAACCGTACGGGCCGCATAACGGTGCAATTGCACGTGAGAGGCAGTGAAGCTTATCTTTACTTAAAACAGCCAACGGATCGGGATGTATTCCCGTTTCCCTTTGGAAATCAAGAGAGCAGGACCCTTCGAATCGTGTTAGCAAATTTTCGATGCTTCGAGAACGAAAATGTCGGGTATAGGATAGCGGAGACGGTTACTGTGGGGTGGTCGATTTTCGGAGATAGTTAACTTTATATTTATCGAATGACATTTAGTAAATTTTGCTCGATTGTCGCACAACATGTAAACAGAAATGGACAAATTTGGGAAGAGGAGATTATTTATATTTGTTGACTATCGGCGACTATAAAAACGAGCCGCGAGCCTCGAATAATCGTGTCTCTTCTTCCTAATTTTTCCACTTTTGTGTACGATCTGAGCGCCGATTAGGGAGAATTTACTGTATTCAAGTTTTTTATTAAAAATTAGACAAAATAGAAGAATTTATATTATTATATAATATATAATATTAATATTATTATAAAATTATATAATATATAATATTAATATTATTATAAAATTATATAATATATAATATTAATATTATTATATAATTATATAATATATAATATTAATATTATTATAAAATTATATAATATATAATATTAATATTATTATATAATTATATAATATATAATATTAATATTATTATAAAATTATATAATATATAATATTAATATTATTATAAAATTATATAATATATAATATTAATATTATTATATAATTATATAATATATAATATTAATATTATTATATAATTATATAATATATAATATTAATATTATTATATAATTATATAATATATAATATATTAATATTATTATATAATATAAAAATATAATATATATATTTATTTATGTTATTATTGAATATTTATTATAGTACTATTTCACAGATTGATGTTTCTCGATAACGTAATGAAGTTTGAAATATCTGTTTAACACGAATAAAAAATAATACTAGTAAAATAATGTGAAGTACCAGGATGTACCTATTATTGAACACCGTTTTCGTGCCAATGTACCCGTGTTCAATAAATCGAGACAATGGAAAAATTGAAGTAAATAACGTGGAACAGTATGTTCTTGCTTGGAAACACGCGGGTAGAATTTCTACATCGACTTTCATATGCTCTATCTATTTTTTATTGTATTATTTGTGCTACCGTTTCATGATGGAGTCACAATCGAATGGTGTTTCGTAACAGTTTCGTTATTTCTCCTTAATAAAATAAACGAAATAAGGAAGATAAGGAGGCAGAAGTATAAACCGAAGTGGAGGCATTCTAACTCCGTCGGAAAAGCATCTCGGTTGTCGATTTCGATTCTATTGAATTTTTACGAGCTGGCAGTACGTGGACTGGAAGTGATATACAGGATATCGTATCGAGTTTTGACATCTTAAATATCTATCTTATTTCTTGCGATACGATGTTACACATCACATGAATATACGATATGGATTTTCATTTGAGACTACAAAGATTTATCATTCCCCCCCTTGTTCTAAATTAAATCGTGTTTTAGCCTAATTTTGATTGTATAGAAATGAGAGCTGTTTTAAACGGTTCTCATAACAATTGATTCAATAAAATGATACGGTTTCCGGCTAAAGTTAAGCTGCGGCTATGTGGACGAAACTCGTTTGCACGGAATATTTATCTCCGTTTTGCTATTTTTCATTTTTCAATGATCGATTTATTCGGAGATGCTGAAATGTGCACAGCATTTTTTGCGAATTGTTAATTTCGAAGTAAACATTTTTCAGTATCGCAGCGTTTTGCAAATTATTTTTCCAAATAAAATGAAAAATTGCTTATTTAGAATTCGGTATCGCGTGCCTACGGTCAAGGTTTTTTTTTCATCGTTATCGTCTATACTTATGACGAATCATGACAGTTTTATCACGAAATTTCAACGATGAAATTTTAATCGAAACAGAGCACAGCAATTCGAGCAGCTCGTTTTCGAGAAACGCGTTCAAAGTTTTGCGTTAGAATTAGCGCGCATCGTTATTTATTTATTCTAAACTCGTAACTATGTTATTCCAACAAATTCAAGAATAAAATTTTCGAAAACATTTTCACGATGTCATACTTGACAAAATTATAAAAAGGATCGATATTTTGATTTCTTTTTGATTGGAGAAACTTCCATCAATAAATGGCACGGCATCTCTCTTCATCCGTTTTTTTTCTTTTTAAATAGTAAAGTAGTAGCAATTTTGCTTTCGTGGCGCAAGCTCGGGAGAAAGCCTCGAATGAAGTATGGCGAGGTACGAGCGCGGCTATAAAGCGAAAGCAAAATAGCCTCGAACGAATTGAGCGAAACGTTTATTAATTTGCGCGAAAGTAACGCGCTGCGGAATTGTATTTTCGAGGAGCACCTTTAACCTTTTGACTCAATAACGATTCCAATTCTCTGTTATTTTCCAACGTCCGTCTCTCCCGCGTATCGGTTTGGATAAATATTAATTATTGAAACGGTGTCTGACTGGTGGCCGATGGAAAATAGCGAGCTCGCATATCGAAGCTTGCTAGCTTCGAGTATTCTTTCGCATGCGCGCTGTGTTCTCTGACTATCGCGTAAGTCGAGGATGCTCAAACTGCAAGAGAAACACAGATCTTGGCACGTGAAACGGATGGACGAATTCGTTCGAAATGGGCGCAGTTCGAACGAACGATATCTCGATATCGTAGACAGGAGTTCACCGGAACACCAGATGGCAATTATTATTTCAGGTAATTCTGACTCTCGTCATCTAATATTGTTTAAATTTTAAATACACAGATCTTGGCACGTGAAACGGGTGGACGAATTCGTTCGAAATGGGCGCAGTTCGAACGAACGATATCTCGATATCGTAGACAGGAGTTCACCGGAACACCAGGTGGCAGTTATTATTGCAGGTAATTCTGACTCTCGTCATCTAATGTTGTTCAAATTTCACCAATTTTCCCTCCGATTTCATTAGACTTTCGTCATTCTACTCGCGATGCTATAATTACAGCGAGTTTCTCTTATAAAAAAAAACAAAGATGCTGAGAACCTGAGATTTCCTTCCATTCTACTGAATAGATTACCATCGGCAAACCGCAAACATAAGAACATTCTTGTATAAAATATAAATATATATAAAATATGCAATTTGTTGAGTTTATGAGGATTAACCATTTCTCTGCCTACTTTTTCAGAGCATTAATTGCCCGAAAAAGATGTTATAGGTGTTTTAACGGTGAACCTAACAAGCCGGTCAGTATGACTAGCTTCACATTTTTTAGTTTAAAGATGCTCAAATTCTAAAGAATCTTTCGCAGGAAACCATTGAATAGATTTGTTGATTCAAACATAGAATATGATAAAAATAGCGACAGATCTAAGTAAATTCAGTTTTGACATGGTTATGAAGCTACACGCGCTAGTCACTTTTAGTGTTCGGTAGGTTTAGTATTAACCCTTTGCACTCGAAACCATATTAACTGTAAATTTAAATTAACCTTCCCGTCTTATGATATTTCTATTTTAATGACGAAGTGCATTTTATGCATATGAAATTGAGTTTTGCGACTCATACAACAGTTAGACTTTAAACAATCCTTTATACGTAAGCTTTGTTATTATAAAAATTATCTTGGAACTGGAATTATCTTGGTGTAACAATTCTCGTAGTGTCTCGGAGTCACCATTCGAGTGCAAAGGGTTAATTCAATGTAATTCGAGATGGACTTCGGTGGTCGAACTCGATAAATATTGAGTATATTATAGGAATATAACTTCGTAAAATTAGTTTCGAATTTTTCCAAATTTCTCCACACTGCAACGTAAACGAATTTTTTGGTAACAATCTTTAGTATCATAACCCTTCGCACTCGAAGCCATTTTAATTTTAAATATAAAACAGTTTTTCTGATTTACAAAATTTCTAGTTTGCACGACTCTTTATTGCGACTCATACAACAATTACATTTTTAACAGTTCCTTGAATACGAACAAATGCGATAATGTAAAAATGATTTCGGATCGAAATAAAACAATTTCTAGTGGCACCTCAGACACCACTCGAGTGCAAAGGTTCAAAGGAAAATGTCAGAGATTTTTCTTTGAAAACCGAGCTGCATGATGGATCTGAAACGAATGTAGATAACGTCTTGAAAGTAGGATAGTGGAGCCGGTTACTGTGAGGTGATCGAAATGCTGTGCCTTTGGTTCGTTTTCAAGCATAATTAACTTTATATTTATCTCGTAAGATATATTAAATTTGTTGTATTAAGAAATAAACAAAATAAAAGAATAGAATATTTAATAATAGAATAGAATAGAATAATAATAGAATATTTAATATATAATAAACAAAATAAATAAACAAAATAAAAAGATAGAATATTTAATAATAGAATAGAATAATAATAGAATATTTAATATATCTTATTCGATAAATATAGAGTCAATCGTGCTTGAAAACAAACCAATGGCACAGCAATTGATCACTCCGCAGTAATTGGCTCCACTGCCCTATTTGTTGGGAATGATCAAACATCGAAAATTAGCTCTAAAAAAGAATATCGATTATTCAGCAGTAGCGCGTCATCTTTCTGCGATCATCGAAAGGTAGTTAAATGGTTACCGCAGTTCCCATTTGACATTCTACAAGCACGAACATAACAGGTACAGTAATTTCTCCCTAATTTGCACTTAGATTGCGCACGAAAAATGGACAATTTGGGAAGAGGAGATACGATTATTCGATTCTTACGGCTCGTTTCTATAGTTACGTTTTTATACAGAATAATCGTATCTCCTCTTCCCAAATTGTCCATTTTTCGTGCGCAATCTAAGTGCGAATTAGGGAGAAATTACTGTACCTGTCAGGTTGGTGCTTGTGAAATGTCAAACGAGAACAGCGGTAACCATAGATTGCGCACAAAAATGGACAATTTGGGAAGAAGAGATACGATTATTCGATCCTTACGGCTCGTTTCTATAGTTATGTTTTTATATAGAATAATCGTATCTCCTCTTCCCAAATTGTCCATTTTTCGTGAGCAATCTAAGTGCGAATTAGGGAGAAATTACTGTACCTGTCAGGTTGGTGCTTGTGAAATGTCAAACGAGAACTGCAGTATCCATAGATTACGCACAAGAATGGACAATTTGGGAAGAGGAGATACGATTATTCGATTCTTACGGCTCGTTTCTACAGTTACGTTTCTATATAGAATAATCGTATCTCCTCTTCCCAAATTGTCCATTTTTCATGCGCAATCTGAGCGCGAATTAGGGAGAAATTACTGTATCTGTCAGATTGGTGCTTGTGGAATGTCAAACGAGAACTGCGGTATCCATAGATTACGCACAAAAATGGACAATGTGGGAAGAGGAGATACGATTATTCGATCCTTACGGCTCGTTTCTACAGTTACGTTTCTACATAGAATAATCGTATCTCCTCTTCCCAAATTGTCCATTTCTCGTGCGCAATCTGAGCGCGAATTAGGGAGAATTTCCTGCAATTCCAAGCAGAGCAGGATCGGTCGGAGTCAACGGTCGTCAAACAACGATTGCGCGCCTATTACCGGACGAACGACCCGCGTGCCGCGTCTGTCGCGAAAATTGCTCCGACGTTTCGAAAAGAGTCCAGACCTCGAGCGCGTCCGGTTTCTAATCCGCGAAGGAGTTCGCCAGCGCGGCGCTGCCGTTTTCACGGTGCCACCCCGAAAACAACGACGCGGCAGCAAACTGGGAAGGCGAGCTGCTGCCGGGGCCGAGGTACTTGGGCAAACACGGTCACGCGAACCAAATTCCCTTACACGACCGGTTCAGCCGTTCCTTTCCTGGATAGACTCCGGCCACCGGCGTACATAGACATCCTCTTAACGGGGATGGAACTAATGCACGTGGGAACTTGGGCACATTACGACGGCCAGCGTCGATCGCGTACCACCGGCGAACAACCGGATCAGACTGCGGGGGACTCCGGCCAAATTGTAATGGCGTCGTATTATCTTGAACCGACTGGTCCCCCCGATTGCGCTTCGATTCGATCTGCCTCCCTTTCTGCCTTTCTCCACCTACCTCTTGGTCACCCCTCCCGTCTCTCCTCCCTCATTCTCGCTCACTCGTCTACTCGTTATCTCCAGCCCCCTCGATCTATCCGCCGTCCGATCAAAATGAACGCTGGGAAAGCGAAACTTGAACCCAGATTAGATCCCGCCCGGCATAATAACCGCGATTGGCGGAACCGGTTCTTTTTTCTACGTGGGAAACCGACTATGTATTATCGGGGAGACTCTAATTGGTCGAACGCGGATTATGAATCTAAGATCTTTTGCGGCACGCCGAGCCGCGCGGGGCACCGTCATTAGGCGATAACGATCGGATCGCGCGGGGCGAATTTTCTTTCGACGAGCGACTATATTTCTTATTTTAATTAGAGTTTGATTAATGATTGTGGGGAATATTGCGATTCCTTCCTGTGATTCGCGCTAAACTTGCGCACAAAAATGGACTGTTTGGGAAAAGGAGATACGATTATTATTATTATTATTATTACTATTATTATTACTATTATTACTATTATTATTACTATTATTATTATATTATTATTATTATGTTATTATTGTATTATTGTTATTAGATTATTATTATTATGTTATTATTGTATTATTGTTATTAGATTATTATTATTATGTTATTATTGTATTATTGTTATTAGATTATTATTATTAATAATATTATTATTATTATTATTATTATTATTATTATTATTACTATTATTACCGTTATATTATTATTATATTATTATTATTATGTTATTATTGTATTATTGTTATTATATTATTATTATTATGTTATTATTGTATTATTGTTATTAGATTATTATTATTATGTTATCATTGTATTATTGTTATTATATTATTATTATTATTATTACATTGTATTATATTATATTAATATTATTATATATATTATTATACAGTTACCGATTGTCAACAACTATAAAAACGAGACGCAAAGCTCGAATAATTAATATCTTCTCTTCCCAAATTGTCCATTTTCGTGCCCAATTAGAAAGAAATTACTGTTCTATTTATCGATGATCAATACTGGGAAATTATAATGTTTATGATGTCGCGTTCTGAATTGAATTGTACGCGTATGCATTGGCGATGGGGATCATTTAAATCGTTTACAGCATTTACTTCAGTACGATTTTATTACGTATACACGAGATAATGGAAAAACTAATTACTTTCAGTAATTATTTTCAGTAATTAGTTTTAAGTGCATATGTCAGTTTTTATAAGTACGCTGTACAAAAGTATGATTACAGCTTGTAATATTTAATTACGGTATGTAAATTTTCGAATGAGGAACACACGAGGCCAAAATCTCATCTAATTAAAATATATATTTCATAAACTTTCTTTTGAACCGAAATAATATATTCTATTTTCTGTTATGCCGTATAGTCATTAATGTATAATTATTAAAAACAATGTAGATGTATAATTATACAGGAAATTATAAAAATGATGGAAGCAATGTTAAAAATATTCAACAAATATCTCGAATCTCTGCAAAAAGTACAAAAAAGAAGAAACTCGAAATTCTTGGAACAATATTTCTGTTTGAAACTCTAATACGCTTAAGTAATTAATTCGGTCAGTAGGAACTGTTATATAGTTCGATCTCACATATTCATTTCTTTATAAACCTATCGATCCAGTCAAAATGACCAATGTCTTAAGTTGAATCCATTGCATACATTACGGTAAAAATAACAGAAGGTGTTCCGAACATATAATATTATCATTAATATAAACCGTCACGCGTTGATTACGTTTAAAGCTCGGTGATCTTAGTGCCGATGATAGACGAATTAGGAAACGTTTCCGGAACAAAATAAAAATGCGAAATTCCGAATTCCCCTTTCACACCGTTTCAAAGCGACTGCCCAATTTTAATTGCAACATTTTCTTCTGGAACCTAACATGAAAGTTACGTTCGCACAAGCACGATAGCCTGATAGCCCGCCTACGCCAGCCGAGAACTCAAACGAAGCCGAGCGTGCCTGCTGATCGTGCTACGGGGGTTTACCTTTACTCTTATGCAGCGAAGTTGAAGCAGTTGTCGGCTGGCCGGACGTTAAAGCCCCGCGCGCCACGAAACACTGGAAAATAAACGGCCCCGGAATGGAAACGAGACTTTCCAGTTCCACGTTAATTCGACACGATTGCAGATTCCCGTTTCGTCGATGGCCCGGGGATTAGGGGAAGCTTCCCGTGGACCGATCTTGGAGTCTTATCAAACCCTGCCCGGTTACGTAAGCACCGTCAACCTGAAGCAACGCGATTTTGCCCCCTACGAAGATTTACGTTGCTCGGAATGTCTCCACTCGAGGACGGAACGGAGGAGATTTATGTCGGACGTTCAACAAATTATTCAATACCGCACGAGCACGCTTCGCACGGCTTTATCTTTTTATGGGCTCCGCGAAGTTATTGTCGTTTCGTGAACTAAGGACGAGACCGTCAGATCCTTGTCCATATAGGGTGAAGTTTCCTAATACGAGCGTCTCTCCCTATGCGAGATCCTAACTCATTTCCACTGTAGAGGTCCCGAGTAACGCATCGATATTTCTTTGCGATTCTTTGCGTTAATGCGCAAGTTAATAGGGTTAATATTATAATAAGGTTATTATTAATTATAATAAGGTTTTGATACCATTTGCCCTCGAGACTATTTTAACACGAAAATGAAGAAGTTTCTTTTAGCTTACAATATTTCCATTTGGTCTAATTGTTCTTATTGGATACACAGAAAATTGGATGTGTATGCTTATAGAAGATCTTTATTATTTGACAATTTATCGACAAATTTAATAATGTGACAATTCTTTTGCAAATAGTGTAGCAATTTTTAGCATCGCCTCAGCAATTTTTAGCATCGCCACTCGAGTGCAAAGGGTTAATTTGAAAAATTTTTAAGGGTTTTGATTGTATTACAAATATTTAAGAATGGCAAGTGTACAGTTAATTCTCCACAGTTGTTCTTCAGCTTGTAAACAAAATGATAAGATTCTCCGAGCTTCGCGCCTCGGTTTTATAGTCATCGATCGCCAACAACTATAAAAACGAGGCGCATGACTCGAATAATCGTATCTCCTCTTTTCTCAAATTGTTCATTTTTGTCGATTGCGGAAATTTACTGCATAATTATTTTCATAAACATTATTGTATAAAGCATTCACTGAAGTTCAAGATTTTCACATTTTATATGCCCAAAATTCACATTTTATTATGCCCCGATAAAAGTAAATTTCCTGTAGAAAGCCAAACTGAGCGCACTCATACTAGGAATCCATCTTTCCGATCTGTGAATTTTCATAATAGGTTTCTAAGCACTTAGAATTCGAAACACTGCAACGTAAACGAATTTTTTGGTGAACCAAACGTAACACTTCGCACTCGAAGCTCTATTTTAATCTTTGATACAAAACAGTTTTTCTGATTTACAAAATTTCTATTTTGTACGACTCTTTATTGCGACTCATACAACAACTGCATTTTTAACAGTTTCTCAAATACGAACAAATGCGATAATGTAAACATGATTTCGGATCGAAATAAAACAATTTCTAGTGGCACCTCAGGGACACCACTCGAGTGCAAAGGTACAAAGGATAATGTTGTCAGAAATTTTTCTTGCGAATTTTCATACTTTTAGCTTTTCCTTTATTATGAAGAAGCGGAATCTTTATTCTGTATTTTCCAGTATATTGTAAAAGAATGCATATTTAAGATTTGAAGCGTTTATTCACTTTTATTAAAAGTGTTTCGAATCGAAAATAATATGTTTAAAAAATGGATCTCATATTAGGCATCTGTGCTCTACGATCCCAATTGTTTATTGAGTCCTTGAGTCACGCGAGTCTCCATTTCTAACTAAATTAGTAGAAGCAGTAATTTTAAGTTAGAAACTAAAACTTTGTTGTTATTTAAATATCCGAAGCAAAGTCTGGAAAAATTTATTACATTAAATATGTATTACATATACATATATAAATATTTATTACATTAAAAAATGTAATATTTTCGTTACAAGCAACGATCATAAATGACCGCGAAATGTGTTTTCCATTATCGACGAAGAGAATTTGATTCATTAGAAAGAATAAATAATTTGCTTCGAAGTGGAAAAGTTGCGAAAACAGTGTTTAACAATTTCCTACCATCGAACGAACGTATAAATAATAAGAAATTATCTTGACCTAATAGATATTTACGTTCTAGTTGGAGAACCATGTTATTTGCGCTAAACAAATGAAAATCAATTGGATGCTTGCGAACACAGATCCCCGGAAACAGCTTAGCAAGCGGAATGAAACGGATCGCGATGAAACGTTGAAAACAATATTGAACTTTCTAGCAAAGCTTCTGCACGTATTTTCCGCTCGCCATATGGCGTGTTTAATCGCATAAATTAAATCTGTCCGTCGTCGAGAAAATAAATCTGCTGAAACTTTGATTACGTTAAACAATATTGTGCGTGTGTTTGTCAGCGAAAAACTAATTTAAACTCCGCTGAGTACGGTCGGTCGTTTTCCGCGCGTCGTTTACTTTCGGATCGCATTAAACAAATTCGGCTGATAACGCAACGATCCGAGATGCGAACGCAAAATTGGATACTAAATGAAATAGCAAATAGCCAGTGAAAACGTAAATCGCACGAAGTTTCGTCGACTTGATCCGGTTAAATCATTGACCGGGTGCTCGGTTTTCTCTAATACTGCAATAATATAATATTAACGATTGTTTCACCATTGCATTTCAGCAATGCGTTAGTTCGATAGAATTATCTCTGGGGTTGGTGTCAGAGTCGCAATTATAGAGATCCGTACACATAATTCGTCTATTTGATGTCTCCTGTTTAGGATCAGCACGTTTCATTATTAATCAATGAATTAGTATTGTTTTTCATTGATAATAATAGATGCATATACACAACGAGGTGCAAAACTGAGTCGACACCTCTTAAGATGATATAACTTTTTTAAAACTGGTCTAAATGACCTGAGCTTTTCTGTGAATGTTAGAGGGACTAGATCACTGTAGAATGATCAAAATACTTTTTTCTTTATTTTTTTCTTATTACTTGGAAAAAAAAATGTAAAAAATTCAGGTTTCTCACTTTTTTGTCTGAGACTGTAATGAAAATGGAAAAAATGCATTTGGTACTTCTCGGTAACTTGTATGCATGCTGAAAAATTCATCGAAATCGATTGACTTTGACACGAGCTGTAAACAATTAAAGATCGCAAAAATCGCAGCTATTCGCGAATTTCAACAAAAAAAAACAGGTAATTTTTACATGTTTTAGTGATCGTAGCTTGACTACGCTTCAATCGACCTCAATGAAATTTTTAACATGTACGCAAGCAAACGGAAAGTACCAAACGCATTTTTTAAATTGTCATCATGGGCTCGGATAAAAAAGCGAAAAAAGCAAGAGTTTCATTGCATTCATTTTATACCAACTAATAGCAAAATTAAAAAAAGGAAAGTATTTTAGTCATTGTACAGTAAATTAGTCTTTCTAACATCTCTGAAAAAATTCAAGTCATTCGGACCGGTTTTAAAAAAAGTTATACCGTTTTCAATGGCGTTCACACAGTTTTGCTCCTCATTCTATACTTCATGTTAAAATTTTCCGAAAAATAGCAGACTAACTATGAAACTTGAAAACAGTGTCCAATTGACATCAGGGGCGGATGAAGATTAATCATTTCCCTGATAGAATGATACCAATTTTGTTTCTTGCGTATCTCCAATTTCATCGACTTCTATATTTTCCTGTCAAGAGAATCAAATTTTATAGATTTCTTCAAATCAACACAGTGCAGTAAATTCTCCCTAATTAACGCCCAGATTATACATAAAAATGGACAATTTGGGAAGAGGAGATACGATTATTTTTATAGTCACCGTTTGTCAGCATCTATTACAACGAGCCGCGAGTATATAATAGTAATATTACATAATAGTATATAATATATAATAGTAATATTATATAATAGTATATAATATATAATAGTAATATTATATAATAGTATATAATATATAATAGTAATATTATATAATAGTATATAATATATAATAGTAATATTATATAATAGTATATAATAGTCTTATCATCAAATTGTCCATTTTTGCTTACAAGCTGAGGAACAATTGCAGAGAATTTACTGTGTTTTTATCGATCAAAGCGTACGCGCACAATTGTTTGTTTCATTATTACAAGCGAAAAAATAGGTAGTCTTTGCATACATACCTCATATTATTAATACGAGACATGGTAGTCTCATTATACTCATATTTTATTAACATTTTAATAAAATGCGATTATTCGAGCCTCGCGGCTCGTTTTTATTGTCGCCGATTATCTACAACTACAAAAAACGAGCCGTAACGCTCGAATAATCGTATCTGCTCTTCCAAAATTGTCAATTTTTGGGTACAATCTGTGCATCAATTAGGGAGAATTTGCCGTACGTATGAAATCTGCATCGCTAGTTCGACTGGTCGTTATACAGTGCAGAGGGTTAACGACGAACGCATTGCGGAAACACAGTTCGACCGAGCATCGTAGCTCGGAACAGTATCTATTATATATACTCGCTGGGCTAGAATCTTTTCCTATCTGTTCGTAGTTTCTGGACGGGGCTCGTATTATCCCCTTAAATTGCATTCTCCCTAAATGTACCGTGGCGGAATATCCTCGCGTAATTTCGGATTCATGACAAGCGATTATCGACTTCCGGCATTTCCGCTTTCCCGAGGCGTTCTCACTTCGCGTCGCCACGGAGCTACGGGGAAGCCGAAGGAAAAGGTTGCAGGATGGCTGCTCTCGCAGTGAAGTCGCATTTAACGAACCTTTGCGCCGTTTCACCGGGCTTCCGCCGTAATGGCCAAGTCTTAAGCTCTTTTTCCGTTTCCGGCGCTATTCCAGCGAAGGGTCACGCCCCACGGCCAGCCCAGTAGTTGTTCGTAGCACTATGAAAACGCGATGGATCGACTGCGTCCACGTCGTTTCTCTTTCAACGGCGCGCGTCTATACAGGGTGTCCTAAAAATGTCTCGCAATCCGAAAGTGGTGGGTTCCTCACGTCATTTGAAGCACTTTTTTCCTTTACAAAAATTTTCTCCGAGGCACCGTTAACGAGTTATTAACGAAAAACAGTGACCAATGAGAGGCGAGTTCAGCTGGCGTGAGGCGGCCGAGCCAGCGGCGCCAGCGGTCGAGCGGTCGAATCCCAGCTCAGCTGGCGCGAGGCGGCCGAGCCAGCGGCGCCAGCGGTCGAGCGGTCGCATCCCAGCTCAGCTGGCGCGAGCCGTACTCGATTCTTATTGGTCACTGTTTTTCGTTAATAACTCGTTAACGGTGCCTCGGAGAAAATTTTTGTAAAGGAAGAAGTTGCTTCAAATGATCTAAGGAACCCGCTATTTCCGGATTGCGAGACATTTTTGGGACACCCCGTATATTCGGAACGGTTTTCACCGTTCAGAATCGCTGTTCCTCTATTCACGCGAAAAGTAACCTAACCGGGGCTGCGCCGTAGGATGCGCTATTTATGGCGACGCAACGGCGAAACGTTGCCGCGCGTTTTTTTTTTACGATTATGACAGCGAGTCGAAACGAGGGGGCAACGAGCGACGGAATTGCTACATGCCTCCTGGCAACGCTCGTCGACGCTCGCCGACGACGCTCCGATTTTTGCTCCCTCGCGATTGCCTCGCGGGAGTTCAAGCAGATTCGGGCAGTTTAATAGCGCAGAAAAGCACGGATTTCGGTGATCTTCGGTATCTGAATCGCCGATCTACTGCCAACAGCGGGCACCGCGCCGCTTCGAAAACTTTGATAGCACTGCTTTAAGTTATGATTTTGATTTTAGATCGTTCGGTAAATGCGAATTTTTAGATCGAGAATTTCTCTGGAATGGGACGGGCATACGTAGCTGTGGCTATAAGGAAGGACGCTGCTTTTCACAATTTCAGAAAATTTAAGTTCATGCATTCATCGTAGAATGTGAAGTTTATGTATAATACTTATGCGAAAAACGCGACGTGACTACTACAAATTCGGTGAGCTCGAAAATATAAGAAAAGGAAGAAAAGGCTACTAATGTGTAAAATTAGTGTTCTTTCTGGCAATCACGCGTGTCTTTTAGGATT
The DNA here is from genome assembly GCF_051020955.1 of Megalopta genalis. Taxonomy (NCBI): domain Eukaryota; kingdom Metazoa; phylum Arthropoda; class Insecta; order Hymenoptera; family Halictidae; genus Megalopta; species Megalopta genalis. The sequence goes on along the minus strand of NC_135020.1, from coordinate 15,684,720 downwards.
TTTCTTTCATATTTTTCATATTATTATTATTATTATTATTATTATTATTATTATTATTTCATGATATTATGCATATCAAATTGGTGCTGTTGGCATGAGTGACTCATTATTGATTATGATATTGTCAGTTCAAGTTGCCAGAGCTGTCATGAGCGTGGTACAATATTTTACATGCAGTTATTACTATAGTTATCATATTTTACTTCTTTGATGATCACAATTCTACTCTGATTAAGCCTTTGAATGATACATCAAACATACATGGATGACATAATTTTCTGATCAGACATGAAAACGATTTTTTTTATTAAGATCTATTAAATGAATGAAATTTTATTACATTTTAGAAGCAGCAAAAAGGTTTACATAAGTTTCTTACTTGTATATTCGTTTCATATACAGGGTGTTCCATAATTATGTTAACAATTTCTTCCTCTTTTCCTGGATTTCTGAGGTCATTTGAAGTAACTTTTTCCTTAGCGAAAATGCAATCCGCGGCTTCGTTTACGAGTTATTAACGGAAAACAGTAACCAATGGGAAGCGAGCACGGAATGGCGCGAGGCGGCCGAGCCAACGAGCGGTCGAAGCCCACTTCCGCTGATTGGCTCGGTCGCCTAGCGCTAGGCGAGCTCGCCTCTCATTGGTCCGCGTTTTTCGTTAATAACTCGTAAACGAAGCCATGGTTTGCATTTTCGCTAAGAAAAAAGTTACTTCGAAAGACTTCAGGAATCACTTCTTTCCGGGTGTTAACATAATTATGTATATATAAATAAATTGTTTCAATAATGTACATGAATTTTATGGCCATTGACGTGACAGTAAATGTAGGCGGTAATCAGAACGTAAATTATTTACGCAACCTGATGAAATGACCATTAACATATTTGATCTATTTCTCCATAATTTATCGAATAGTTGTGACGTACATTATTATATAATATTATGAACTGTAAACACATTCTTTTTTCCTTGTACGATAGTATTGTCACGTTTATAAAAATGATCTGCGGTTCAACACTAGATTTACGGAACTCGTCAAAATAACGGGTCACTAATTTTTTTAATTTACGATTATATTCGAATCACGAAAATACATTTACGAGTTATTTATTCAATTGATATGTTACTTACGGCAAATGTTACAATAACACTTGTCAAAAATCAGAATAAACGTCTTACCGTTACTTTTATAAACTGATATAAAACAGCTGGTTTTTTTTGTGCTCCGTAAAACTCCAGCGTTAATTACATTCTCGAAACAAACAGAAACAATCTAAAATATCAATGGCACAAACGTTGTAAGTAATTGAAATTATCCACGGGTCCAGAAAGGATATTAAATTAGCTTAATGCTCGAAATCAATATCTGTCCGATCGTAGCAAGCTGAATCTCCTGTCGCCGTTGGAGGGCTAAATGATTGCTGTAATAGTTTATTGGTTATTGCGAGTGGGTTAGTTGTGTTTGCTATTGCGTGAGATTGTTTTGGCAGATTTCGCGGTCGGGAAATTTCTAGGCCGGTGACTAGCGAAACGACGACACTCGGCCGGCGCGAATTATGAACGGACGCTTTATCAGGTTGATCGATCACGCCTGCGGCTTCGGTATCGGAGCATGGTATCGAAGTCGGATTAACGATAACGGCTAACACGAGCCCCGCCGTTGAACGACGTCAATTTATAATCGGGCTTTTATTAAACATTCTACGGCCGCGCCCGAGAATAGACCCGGAAAGCTGATGATAAAGGAGCTTGTTTTCTAAATGTTAACAGTTTGATGTGTTGGGTTGGCAACTAAGTAATTGCCGATTTCAGTTATAGATGTCTCTCACTCCCATTTTTATAATATCCGTAAATGTTATATTATAGAATTATTATTATTATTATTATTATTATTATTATTATTATGTTATTTTTTATTATCCGTGAGTGTTAGCAACTGGACAAATTGAATGCAGTGGTCAAGGAAAAGCGACCAGAATTGGTCAATCGTAAAGGTGTCATTTTCCAGCAGGACAATGCTAGGCCGCACACGTCTTTGTCCACTCGGCAAAAATAAAAATCGTCCGTCTCGATTGTAAAAAAACAGACGATGAACATAAATTCTTATTCTTCCTTTAACCCTTTGCAATCGGAGACGTTTGAACTCCAAATCCGAAACAGTTTTTCTGAACTACAGTATTTATATTTTCTGTGATTTATAATTAGTATATTTTATGAAAATAAAATTTAATCTCGCGACGCATGCAATAACACTTTTAATAGATTTTTAAATATAAACTATTTTGATGATTTGAAAATTAGTTTGCAACGTGATGAAACAATTTTTAGTGGTGCTTCAGAGTCACCTCTCGAGTGCAAAGGGTTAACAATCTTAATCAGTGGAAAATAGTACGTCGATATTCTCGAATTCATTGAATCCTTTCACAGTTTGAAATGTGAAATGATCGCAGTCATTTCTGCAATGAAAGCATAAAATCCGCAGTGTACCCGTTGCAATTAACAAAACGTGTTCGGTTAACAATTTCCTAGAAGAACACATATCTATAATTTAAAACAGCGCTTGAAATAACTAAAATTGTGAATATCTACAGTGAATCGCTCAACAATTCCGATGCGAGAACAATCGATCTTAACGGTCTAATATTATTGGGTTGGCAACTAAGTAATTGCCAATTTCAGTTATAGATGTCTCTCACTCCCATTTTTATGATATCCGTAAATGTTATACTATAGAATTATTATTATTATTATTATTATTATTATTATGTTATTTTTTATTATCCGTGAGTGTTAGCAACTGGACAAATTGAATGCAGTGGTCAAGGAAAAGCGACCAGAATTGGTCAATCGTAAAGATGTCATTTTCCAGCAGAACAATGCTAGGCCGCACACGTCTTTGTCCACTCGGCAAAAATTGATGGACATTGGTTGGGAATTGATGTTACACCCACCATATAGTCCTGATCTCGCGCCATCGGATCACCACTTATTTCGATCCCTGGACAACTCCCTTCGTGGTAAAACTTTTAACGATGATGACGTTGTAAAATCTCACTTAACTCAGTTTTTGGCCGAAAAGGATCAGACTTTCTACGAGCGTGGAATTTTCAAGTTGTCAGAGAGATGGCAAAAGATCATCGAACAAACTGAAAAATACATTACAGATTAAACTCCATTCCAAGTAAAAAGAAATTTTTTATTTCATTGAACAAATCGGCAATTACTTAGTTGCCAACCCAATATATACGTTCTGCGTATGAAAAAGGAAAAATTAAAGGTCTTCGAAAGATTCGCTTCTGACGTACTACAACAATTTTATTACAATCGGTCGAAAATTGGTAAAACGTTTCACGCTTGTAATTTCTCGTAGTCATCGTAAATTGCTGGAACAACGGAGTATTATTAAACAAAGAAAATATGTATTACATCTACTCTGTTTTTACGTGACGTAGCATGATTTTCGTCATTTTTGTCATTTTTGTCATTTTTGTTATTTTTGTCATTTTTGTCATTTTCGTCATTTTCGTCATTCCCAATCTCTTTGGAAACGAACATTGACCAATCAAAACGAAAAATTACACATCGCCAATACAAATATGAAATAAATTCGATGTAGAATCGGTTAAAATTTTATTCGATTCGAAATATTTAAATTGCATACGCAGTTCGAGAAACAGGGTTTACGGATGATCCGACGTAAAGAAGACTACAAATATGCGACATAATAGAACGTCGATAAATATACGATAAATATATTGCTTCAATCGGACATTAATTTCCATCGCGTTTGCGTCCCAAATATGCGTTGCCGGACCATAACAGAGCTGGAAGGCTTTCATCATTCGGCAATATCGACGATCTCATAACCATAATTCAACGTACGAATCCCTTCGAAATTGTAAAACTCTGTGCAGAGACCTTTCTCTCATCGTGTCGACACGTAACCGGAAAATTTATCATTATTGTTTCCTTGGCATCGCGTTCTTAACCCTTTGACTACGAAAAGCGTATATGTACGTTCTCACGAGTCTATCAATATATACGGAAGACGTAAATATGCGCCATATTTATTAACGTCTTATATTAAATATTATTTTAATAATTATCATAACTATAATAATAATATTATTGTTATTATAACTATTATTATAATATTATTATTATAACTATTATTATAATATTATTATTATAATTATTATTGATGTAATGTGCAAATAAATTAAAAATGGCTTAGATTATTATAATATTATTATAACTTTTATTATAATAATAATATTGTTATTATAACTATTATTATAATATTATTATTATAACTATATTACAATATTATTATTATTATAACTATAATAATAATAATATTATTATTGTTATTATAACTATAATTATAATATTATTATTATAATTATTATTGATGTAATGTGCAAGTAAATTAAAAATGGCTTAGATTATTGGCTTAATATTATTATTATATCTGTTATTATAATATTATTATAACTATTATAATAATAATAATATTGTTATTATAACTATTATTATAATAATAATATTATTATTATAACTATTGTTATAATATTATTATTATAACTATTATTACAATATTATTATTGTCATAATTATTATTACAATATTATTATTATTATAATTATTATAACTATTATTACAATATTATTATAATTATTATTGAAGCAATGTGCAAGCAAATTAAAACTGGCTTAGAACATTACGCTCGAAATAGATTAAGAACCGGATATTTTTTTAATTTATTCGCGATTATTTATTCCTTTTTAACCCCTGAGAACGATGTCGAATGTCCTGCTATCATTTTGGGCAACCAGTCGCAGCGACTAATATGCGAATATTGCGCCGTCCATATCGATGGTTCTCTCGGAGGGTGCGCCGCAGTCAAAGGGTTTAATCGTCTGGCATATTTTTGTGCGTGCAGTGCGAACACAAAAATAAAAGATACGACATTTCAAAGCGAAATTTCGCGCGTGTCAGTGTCTAGCCGATGAAAACAATAATGTTCAAGAAACTACATAGACAAAATATTTTCCGATAACAACGAATTAATTGAATCGCGTCGATTTATTTCGGCCACCGGCATTTCCCCGGCGCATTATATGTATTGTTCCGGATACGTGTACCCGGAGGTGTGCGCGGGTGCCGCGTGTTATTTTCGTCACTGTATTTTCACGTGGGGCCCGTGCTCGACGCTGGATTCGCGATATCGCTGGCGAATTATTTTTCTCCATATTTACGAGACCGTGCCAGGGTAAATTTCCGATCTACTTTGACCGGCCGGGCGTGCCGCGGAAAAATACCAATGAGAGGTTTACATATGCCGCGGGGCACACGTGCCGCCAGGCACTCTTTTGCTATTCCTTTCGTGAAATACGCTGAAAACGTTCTATACATATTCTATGCTCCTGCCCGGCGCGTGTACTCCGCTCCGTTCAGCCCCTCCGATATTCGGGTAATTTAATTTGCAAACGAATATGCGGAATGATAACGCTGCCGCGGCTGCGAACGTTAGGAAACTTTTCGAACGGCATCGGTTTGTTGACGAACCCATCAAATTACGAATAACGCGGCGCCCGCGGGTCGTTTTATCCCGAGCCCCGGCTGCCCGCTAGTTTCCCTTTAATTGAAATCGCTCGCCGGTGACAGTTTACGATCGGCCGCGGAATTATGCTTGACAGGTATTTCTGCTGAATTTCAATTCGCGGATAATAGAATTCGATCCGAAAGACGCTCATTTATTCAGAAGCTGCCTCGAAGTTCCTCCGGATAGAGTACTGCAGCGTTTGAAGTAATTCGATGACGAAGTTACCGACTGTCTGTATCGCGTTTTGTAGTATTGGAAGTTCCAATGAAATGGCTATTTTGTTTCTTTCAATTTTATTGCTAACGTTCATTTGTTTAACTAACTCAACCGGTTAGCTGTTTTTAGCGAGGATATTCATCATGATATTAAATATAATATAAAATTGATTGATTGACATCACGTTCTTCGATTATTTGGCATATTTTAAAGCGTAGATAAAATGGTACGAGTACAGATCAAAGTTCAACGGTTTCAGACAGTGCGTAAATGAAAAAGATTATTTTTAAAAATATATATAGCTGAAATTACTTTTCTGACACCAAGAAATGAATGGAAACATTGATGACAAACAAGGTTAACGAAGCATCGTGAAGACCCTAACACTTTGACTGCCATGTCAACTTCAAAATGACCATAATATTAAGGTATTTTGTTTAATTAAATTAACGTTGGAAAATTAAGTTGTATGGCATCAATTATTATACTTATGAATCCCAATAACGTTAGAAACATGCGATAGATCAGCTAACTAAAAGTTCAACCTAATTTTGGTTAGGTTATTTCCTAACATTATTTATATAGTATATATATACACATATAACGTTATTATATATATATATATATATATATATATATATATATATATATATATATATATAATATATGATAATAATATATTATATATTATATATAATATAATATATAATAATAATTAATTACTTATGGATCCTAATAACGTTATATATAGTATTATATATATAACGTTATGTCAAGGTTATGTCAAGGTATATATTATTATTATATATATAACGTTATGTCAAGGTTATGTCAAGGTATATATTATTATTATATATATGACGTTATGTCAAGGTTATGTCAAGGTATATATTATTATTATATATATATAACGTTATTAGGATCCATAAGTAATTAATGTCACCTTAAATCAACATTTTTAAACGGGACACTGTATTTTTTTATCCACGACATAATAGTATTTATTGAGTTTATGTCATACAATGATTTACAACATATCATTAAATGCAGTAAAATGACAAAAATGATATACATGTGTTTTAGTCTATTGTAAAAATTCATTATACGATATAACTGTAACCTGAATACCTATTTTCATATAGATACTATAAAATATGTGAGAAACGAGGACATAAGTTTGAACGATTAATTAATTAAACGAATTTAGTATTTTATAAACATAATTTGTTATCGCATTAAAAAAATAATACCATAATCGGATTCTACGATCCAAAAAACCCTTAGAACTGTTTTACTTATAATGAAAACATAATATAAACATAATATAATATAATATATATTATAATATATATATAATTATATAATAATATAATATATTATAATATATATATAATTATATAATAATATAATATAATAATAATATATATTATAATATATATAATTATATAATAATATAATATAATAATAATATATATTATATTATAATTATATTATATATTATACATAACGATACTATTCATTTGGGGGATCTATTGTTTTCGGAGATCCGTCCCACTATGCGACGTTCCGATCAACGCGAAAGAAGCGGCAATCCACTCGCCGCGATTTCATTTCCATATCTGACGACGCTCTTTTTCCGGCCGTGTTTCATTGTCGCGGACGGTAAGACGTCGCGCGTGGATGGAGGGGCGGAGGGGGGGAGCCTCCGTACAGGATGCAGATTGTACAGATGCGGCAAACGCGCCCGCCTGTAGTTCGCGAATAGCCGAACTCGGGCCGCGTCGCAGCTGTGGCACACGACAGCCCCATTACGCGATCGCGTGCACGACACCTCCGCCACGAGCAACCGGAAACTGCGCCGCAGTTGCAGCGTGTTTGCGCCCAACCGCCCGCCCGTACGTGTACACCTCCGAATGCTGAACGACACTGGCTGACAAACTGCACGATAGGGGGACTGGTAAGATGTAACGGTGGCTCGCGAAAGTATGCGAATTCGGTCTGGAATTGTCTAGACGTCGCGCGGCGGGTGACGAAGTTGAGTGAAAATCAAAGAACTTTCGATAGACACGGGATAAAGCGATGAAAGTCTGTTTTACGTTGAAACTGAAATGTCGCAGGATCGGCGAAAAATAGGGAGAATGTGGTAAGAAGATTTTTTAACCTGGAAAAGACCTTTGCCCTTTAGGGGGAAATAAATTAAATAATAAATAGTAATAATTAAATAATAAATAGTAATGATTAAATAATAAATAGTAATGCTTAAATAATAAATAGTAATGACTAAATAATAAATAGTAATGATTAAATCATAAATAGTAATGATTAAATAATAAATAGTAATGATTAAATAATAAATAGTAATAATTAAATAATAAATAGTAATGATTAAATCATAAATAGTAATGATTAAATAATAAATAGTAATGATTAAATAATAAATAGTAATGATTAAATAATAAATAATAATAATTAAATAATAAATAGTAATAATTAAATAATAAAAATAATAAATTAATAAATTGCTCTTAGAGGTTTTTTAATGAGTATTATACCGTTCGATAGCTGACCAAGGTAAACTCATCTGTGCAAATTTAAGTTTCTTTTTCGAAGATTTTCTTCACTTTTCGCTGACCTGCGGAAATCTGTGACAAGGTTGAATTTCCAACTTGACATTACGCGATGAAAATTTTCAAGAAATAAAGTGAAATTACTCGGTAGCTGTTAGGTTTAGGGCTAACAAAGGTCAATACTTTTTTATTCAGAATTCGATATTCTTCCATGTTTTGATGTAAAAAGTATAGTAATCTATTTAAAAAGACAAAGTTGACCTTCAAATCATCGAAACGCCTCCATCTGTATAAAAAAATAAATGCACTACGTAATGTACCCCTTTAAGCCACGCATCTTTTGTATACAAAATTTTTTCGTACGACTTATGTTTTGGAAGTTATAGGTGCACGATCAGCGTTCAGTTCAAAATATGGTAGGCGACCCCGAGGCGCCATTAAAAATTATGTCACGTCTCGAAATAATTTTATTAATCAGTTTATATTTAAAGGGCTGTTGAAAGCGTGACTGTTGCATGGGTCACAATATTCAATTCCATACGCATAAAATGCACTAGGTCGTATAAAATGGAAAAACTGTGGGAAAAACTGTTTTAAATTTTAAGATAATTCGGCCTCGAGTGCAAAAGGTTAATTTGTGTGCGTCGCGACGTCGATTCAATGTTCAATGATTGCAACGCAGTATCGGTTGAACATGAAAATCCATTAAAATTTCAAGTTCTATTAGCGTACAGTTTAGAATACGGTAGACGACCCCGAGGCACCATTAAAAATTATGTCACGTCTCGAAATAATTTTATTAATCAGTTTATATTTAAAGGGCTGTTGAAAGCGTGACTGTTGCATGGGTCACAATATTCAATTCCATACGCATAAAATGCACTAGGTCGTATAAAATGGAAAAACTGTGGGAAAAACTGTTTTTTTTTTAACAATAACTCGACTTCGAGTGCAAAAGGTTAATTTCTGTGCGTCGCGACGTCGATTCAATGTTCAATGATTGCAACCCAGTATCGGTTGAACATGGAAATCTATTAAAATTTCAAGTTCTACCAGCGTACAATTCAGAATACGGTAGGCGACCCAGAACGACCCCTATTCCTCGATCGAAGTTGAACAGATTCGTGCGCGCAAAATCTGGAAGAAGCTAGTCGATCGTCGCGTTTAGTTGCGGATAAAATTATTTCGCGGAACCAAGGAAGTTTGCTCCGATGGTTAAGGGAGTTTGCCTACGTGCGGTGAGTACAGAAGATGGAAAACGGCCGAGACGTGCACTACAAGTAAATTATGACGGTCGAGCGGTTGTTTTAGTCCTGCGGTTGATCCTGCTTCAGCGCCGGAGAAACAAGGCTTCTAATCGATGGTGAAACGGGATGCGTTTATGTCGAAGTTAATGGACGATCGTGAGTTTCGCGTAATTGCATCGGTTATCGAGTCAATTGCCGCAACAAATCCGCCAAAAATCCCATAACTTCGAGGCAGTTTCATCAAGGAAATTGAAACTGGACTGTTCGAATTCGTGGAAATCATATTGCCTCTGTAATTGTTCTCCGTGTTAAAAGTAATAATAAAATTTACTCTGTTCGAATATGTTACGACTTAAAAAGCGTTTTGATTCAACGTAAATCAATTTACGAAAACACGATCCAAAAATACGCTGAAGTTTAACGGACACCATTAACCCTTTGCATTGTAATAACATGAAGATTTCAAAGATGATCTACAGGGTGTCCCAAAAATGTCTTGCAATCCAGAAATAGCAGTTTCCTCAGATCATTTGAAGCAGCTTCTTCCTTTACAAAAATTTTCTCCGAAGCACCGTTAACGAGTTATTAACGAAAAACAGTGACCAATAATAATTGAGAACGGCTGACGCGAGCCGGCCCAGCCAACCAGCGTACGAAGCCCAGTTCCGCTCATTGGCTCGGTCGCCTCGTACCAGCTGAGCTCGCCTCTCATTGGTCACCGTTCTTCGTTAATAACTCGTTAATGGTGCCTCGGAGAAAATGTTTGTAAAGGAAAAAGTTGCTTCAAATAACCTAAGGAACCCGCCACTTTCGGATTACTTCCTAATAAAATTCAGTTTGCCCGAACATATTACAACGAAAACGAATTTTGAAAATTGACAAAACGTTAGCATCATAATATGATAATGCGACGTTTCGAAGAAATTATTTCAACTTTATTATTTCAATTTTAAACTCCGAACATTTAAGTCCAAGTTAATCGTCGCCCGACTGTTCCTTTTATCACGAGAGAATTAAGATTGAAAAAATGGAAAATTTTGTCGAACACCGGAAACTCGGTGTACGAATATTTATCGCGGCAGTGGTAAAACGCGTTCAATAACCGGCATTGTTGTCTTCGAAGGATTTCGACACGTGGCAAAAAAGTCCTGCCGCGCGAAGGATCCCGCGACGAATCGCGGAATGGCCTGGGGCCCTCATTCGGTCAGATAAGGAAGACAAAAGAAAAAAAATTAATCACGAGGCGTTCGCTCCGCATCCGGTCTATTTCCACGGTTCTTTTTTTCTCGGATCGCGGCGAGGAACCGGAGACGATCCGAGGCGGAATGCGGGCCATCGTTCCGCTGTGATTTTTCACCGCCTTCTGAGAAATGGTGACTCGGCGAACGTGTTCCGTTGTGTCTGTTTGACTTCCACCTGTGTTCCGCCGCACCCGCCGATCCGTTCTATGGTACAGCTCACCACCGCCGTTGTGGAATAGCTTCGAAACCATCGACGAGATACGTTCCGGAGCAGTTGCCGTCCGAAAGTGTGCCATTCTTTTCTCTTCTCCCGAGGCATGTGCCGGAAAAACTGAAGGGCTCGCGCTACACCGAGGAATATCTATATTTAACGATATCTCGAATTCGATCCCCGCCTCGCACGATCCTTCGCACTTTAAATAGAAACGCGGTCGGTCTTCAAATATCATTCGTTCGTGGCAATGTTTTTTTTCCAAACACATCGATCGATTAACCGTGTCTTTTTCTATCATGTTCTTTAGTCCAAGGCGAGGATTTTGTCGTTGCAAGAGTATTGTCGTTCTGGCGGATTAACCCTTTCGCGCCGAGCGTCGCATACAGGATGTCCCAAAAATGTCTCGCAATCCGAAAGTAGGGGATTCCTGAGGTCGTTTGAAGCAAATTTTTCCTTAGCGAAAATGCAATCCGCGGCTTCGTTTACGAGTTATTAACGAAAAACAGTGACCAATCAGAGGCGAGATCATTTGGCGCGAGACGGCCGAGTCAATGAGCGGAACTGGACTCCGTGCAGTCGTTGGCTGGGCCGCCGCGCGCCAGTCGAGCTCGCCTCTTATTGGTCAGTGTTTTTCGTTAATAACTCGTAAACGAAGCCTCGGAGAAAATTTTCGCAAAGGAAAAAGTTTCTTCAAATGACCTCAGAAACCTCCCATTTCCGGATTACGAGACATTTTCGGGACACCCTGTATATGCGGCATCCACTCGACGATCTGTGGGTACGGGCTCCGCATATATGCAACATCGAAATGAAGCGCATACAGAACACGCAGATGTGTAATTTGTAGCAAAAATGATAAAAGAACGGATTCGCGGTACGAGTGCAAAGATTGCGATGTTGGCCTTTGTATAGATCCTTGCTTTCAAATATATCACACAGAATTATATTATTAGTTTTTACATATTATTATATTTTAATAATTTTCGTCTGGTTAGTAATTATATTAAACATTTAATCGTTAGGCTTTGTAATTATATAAATACCTATGCTACCTATAATTTTGTAAGTCTTTTTAAATTAAAAATGTAAATACACTTGTTACATTAGAGCAACGATTGTTTTATTCGGCACAATTATTATTTAAGACTTAGAACAACATATATACAGAAACCACGCGCACTGTGTATATTTCCAGAGCGAGTTTCCGTTCAGTGACGATACTTCGGCGGATGGAGCTGCCGTAGCGAAAGGGTTGATAGCTTCAGATTCTCGATAAATGCGGTTTCGATAAATAATTATATGTACGATAATTAGACAAGAAAATTCTACTCTACTCCTTTTCTTATTTTTCCATCGGGTCATCAGATTTTCGCACAAACAAGCAATATATCGAAATTTATGTACCTCCAAGAGGTTCAAGTTTTCTCCGGGATTATAACCCGACGATTCCGGGATGGCTGCTGGACGTTGATAATTAGGATAATCCCAGGAGACTTTGAAGCATTTTTGTTCAAAGCGGAACCGGTCTAAAGCTCGAATTATAACGATACGAAAGTGTAGGCGGTAATTGGTGTCAGTTCGGTCCCAGGACACTCGTTAACGGTCCTCGCGAAATTCGATAATATCGTTAATAGCGGCTGAGTTAATTAGCGCCTAATGAATTTCGAGGGACGGGGCTAACGATAATAATAAATTATGCGCCATAGGACCCGGCTGATAGTGCGGCCGAGCGTGCGGTTAAGCAGCATTCGGCGCGATTATGCGCGGCTATTGATCACTCATTAGTGAAACGATCGTCTGATACGTTGGGTTTCTGGTCCACTCAAGTATCATAGACCTCTGGCACACACTTGACAGCTCAATATTTCATCGCGGTCGTCCGACCTCGATGGACTACGAAGGACGATTACATCAGCCCGTTATTACCGGCAGGATATGCGAATCGGTCAGGACTAATATTAATCCCAACGTTGATAGCGCCGGGCTCGATTCATAGCGCCTACGTTTCTCGATATCGTGGCTCATAGTGAGAAAAATATTTTTTCTGATTTTATCAATTTACGCGTGGTATATTTTATTTATTAGCGAACGCACGGTAATTTATATTTCGTTAGAATCATTGTTTGGTTTACGACGGTGTTAGAAATGTGTTTGTTCGAAATCGGGATTTTTGCGATACCGAATTATGCAACCATAATTAATGGTAACGTTGCGATCTATTGCACTGTCCTACAAAATCAAACTTTTTACCTGATTTCCTCTACAACAAGAATCCGAAAACCGAATTGCTACAAAATAACCGAATTGTTACTCTCAGTTTTCGAAAAAAAGAACGAGCTTTTATAAAAACCCAAAATTTTCGACAAAAAGTGCCGGGCTCGATTCATAGCGCCTACGTTTCTCGATATCGTGGCTCATAGTGAGAAAAATATTTTTTCTGATTTTACCAATTTACGCGTGGTATATTTTATTTATTAGCGATCTCACGGTAATTTATATTTCGTTAGAATCATTGTTTGGTTTACGACGGTGTTAGAAATGTGTTTGTTCGAAATCGAGATTTTTGCGATACCGTATTATGCAACCATAATTAATGGTAACGTTGCGATCTATTGCACTGTCCTACAAAATCATACTTTTTACCTGATTTCCTCTAGAACAAGAATCCGGAAACCGAATTGCTACAGAATAACCGAATTGTTACTCTCCGTTTTCGAAAAAAAGAACGAGCTTTTGTAAAAACCCAAAATTTTCGGCAAAAAGTGCCGGGCTCGATTCATAGCGCCGACGTTTCTCGATATCGTGGCTCATAGTGAGAAAAATATTTTTTTTGATTTTATCAATTTACGCGTGGTATATTTTATTTATTAGCGATCTCACGGTAATTTATATTTCGTTAGAATCATTGTTTGGTTTACGACGGTGTTAGAAATGTGTTTGTTCGAAATCGGGATTTTTGCGATACCGAATTATGCGACCATAATCAAAAATAAACATCCGACAAAATCAAACTTTTTTTCTGATTTCCTATAGCCACTATGAAATTCTTGCAGAACTCTCCGAACAAGAATCCGAAAACCGAATTGTTCCATCACCCTCAGTTTTGGTGAAAACCCAAAATTTTCGCCAAAAATGAGGTATCGCGTGAAAAGTAAAAACGTTAGAAATCGGTCTCAAAAGGTAAATGAGAGTTTTCCGAATATAGCGGCATACAATTTATGAATTGTTTTTGGTCCTAAATAGCTATAAATTAATGTTAAAGGTTAAAAAAGCGTCGACGTGCGTGGTTTCTCCGCATTGTTTTTGTATTTCCGATAGAAACGTCGGAACGATTTATATTTGTGTCGATATTATGTGACATAATATTTTGTCAATATTATATTTTGGATTAATGTTTGTTTCGATTTCATTATCCTTACTATATTCGTTAACGTTACGATTCATAAAAAATGATCAATCTGTAGATCTTCGTTTTTCTCTAACGAACTATAGTAACGTATCAATCGAGAAATCGAGTCATCGTTTGTTTTTAAAGAAACTTTATAGATTACTAAACTAGTTTCTTGTAGAAGAAGTAATAAAAAACGTACTCATTTGGACAAACAGTTTCCAAGTTACAAAGAGTTTTCAAATTAGAAACAAAATTTTGCAAATCTTTGAACTTATGTTTCTCGAAAACGCAATCTTGAATGAGAGAAGTGTTAATTTTCTTTTTCCGACATACTACTGTGATCAAAAAGTAAGCTGAATTTGTTTATAAAATGTAAATTCTTTGTTTATTCTTCCAAATCAATTTCATCCCCTTCAAAGTAATCCCCGTCCGATAAAACGCACTGTTTCGGACGCTTTTTCCAGTCCTCGAAACAGTCGGAATAGTCTTTTTCCGGTATAGCCTTCAAGACCTTCTTCGATTCGGTTTTTATCTCCTCAATCGTGTCAAAACGGCGTCCCCGCATTGGCTTTTTGAGTTTGCTGAATAACCAGAAGTCGCACGGAGCCAAATCAGGCGAATACGGTGGTTGCGGAACGATATGAGTCGAGTTTTTGGCAAAAAAGTCGCCAAGAACCAATGCAGTATGACATGGCACCAATCGAGACTTGACGCGTTTGAGACACGAAACATCCTTCAAAATGGTTTGGACTGAGCCAAATGATATTCCAACACTATCAGCGAGGTCTCTCATTGTCAGTCGACGATTTTCAAGCACCAAATCTTCGATTTTTTTGGACGTGGCCCTCGTCGGTAGACGTTGATGGTCGTCCAGAGCGCGGTTCGTTTTCAACGCTTTCTCGGCCCGCTTTGAACTCGTTGTACCACTTATAAACGTTTTTTTGTGCCATAGTTTGATCACCAAAGGCCTTCCGTAACATTTTCAACGTGTCCGCACAAGAATATTCGTTCCGCAAACAAAATTTGATGCAAGTTCTTTGCTCAACAAAATCACCCATTGTAAAAATCGAAAAATTCACTTTTGGTCGTTTACAAAAACACGTGTAACTCGAAGATAATTAAACCTTTTGACAAACAGACACTTGGCAAATGTTACAGACAGTCCTACCAACCTAGGAAAAAAAAATTACCTGCCTTCCTAATGCCCGGAAGTTTTAAATGACAATTTCACCTTACTTTTTGATCACAGTAGTATTTCTCTCCATGTGGAATCGTCCTGTGGTCGGTCGCGCCACGATTTATCGCCCGCCCTCTATAATTGAACGCGGTCTGATGCGAAAGCCACGCGGTTGGATAATTTCTCTTGATTCTTCGACGCGCACGTTCGCGACGAGGCGAGCCGAGCCGGTCGACGATTCTAAAGTACTCATTAAACGAATCCTCAGAGCTATTTACAAGCCGGGTTGAACCCCTCGGCTCAATTATACTCGGCTGGATATCCTTTTTATTTCAATTAGTCCGCTACATTTTTATGCGCGCCCGCTGCGTTCCTCCATCCCCCGGCCCCGGCCCCACCCCCGCAGGCGGGTTACACGGCGCATCAAGAACATCGCTGTCATGAAACACTCCTAATTAGCTTAATTAGTGCTCTCACATTGCCTTCAAATGCTAATGGAATCATGCCTGAGCGGCGCGGCGTTCGTCGTAACGTTACGTGGCGAAAAAAAAAGAAAATGCGTGGTGTGCCGGCGGGAAAAGGACGGGGGCCGAGGAAAGGAGCGAGAAATAGCGACGGGGCGCGGGTAAAAACCGGAGGAAAAAGGCGCGTGGAATGGAAGGAGAGGAGAGGGCGAGAAAGGAGGAAGTACCGGCGGGGAAAAAGACCGCAAATTCTTTTTCAGGTCAAAGGGTTCCTTTCACGTCATCTGCCGCGCTCAAGAGCCGCTGAAAATAAAAATGACCTCGCGAAAAGTCTCTCGCTCGGCTCTCTCACGTGGGCCGGACAAGCGAGTAGGCGAGCGCAGCAGGCGTTTCTGCCACGCTACTTCATTTTCCACGGTTTTCCTTGCACGTACGCGCGCCGCGATGAAACGTGGCCGCGGGGCCTCTCTCTTCGTACCGGCTAATTCGACTCGCACCGAATTATTTCGCGCTGAATTTCTCTGCGAAATATTCAATACGCTCTGAGAAGATCGCCGCGTTAAGTACGCGAGCTTGAAATTACCGCGGATTATTCGATCGTGATACAACGATATTTCCGAGACGAATGCGAAGGTAAGAAATGAATTCTGTACGATTCTATTTCGGAAGCTTTTGTAACGTTTTTGTAATTATTCAGCAAGTCGGTGTGACATGATTTTATTTAAAATTATGTAAAGTAAATAATATAGTAATTATGTTATAATAGAATAGTGATATAATAAATAAAGAGTGTACTAGAATAATGAACGAAGGATGTAGCGTGTGGATTGCATCGGAAATGGGTTTAATTAGTAAAGAATTTGTATTAGTGGGAAGAAAGGCTCCGAGAAAGCACTCTAATTCGACCAGTTACTATTTAAACATTATTGTTGTATTGTTTAACTCTGTCGAAAGTAGTCCTATAACTTTAGAATTTTTAAATCCTAATTTCTAATTTTAAAATTTTAATTTCTGAAACAGAATTTTATGCAACACCGATATACCGACACAGAATTTCATAGAACGCTTTTCCAAAATAGGATCATACAGAACACGACGTAAACGTAGAATTGTATTAAAATCTTTGCTATTGTAAAATTGCATTCATCTACAATGGTGTGAATAATTATAGACTCGAAGTAACTTATACACTTTCAGCGATATTTAAACAAAATCTTAACGATATATCATATTCGTATATTTCTATTTTCTATTATTTCTAATATAGAAATATTCAAATACAGTTTTTCTCTTGGTTTTTGTTTAAATATCTATAAAAGTGTAAAAGTTACTTTGAGTTTATAATTACTCACAGCACTGTAGGTGGTCTTCTTTGACCGAGTCAACCTGTATATGTAAAAAGAACGTAACAAAATATCATATGTGTATATTTCTATGTTAGAAATAATAGAAAATAAAAATATACAAATATAATATTTGTATAATATAAAATTTGTATAATAACAAAATATCATATTTGTATATTTCTATATTAGAAATAATAGCAAATTGAAATATTCAAATATAATATCTGTATAATAACAAAATATCATATTTGAATATATCTATTTTCTATTATTTCTAATATAAAAATATACAAATATGATATTTTGTTATTATACAAATTTTATATTATACAAATATTATATTTGGATATTTCTATTTTCTATTATTTCTAATATAGAAATATACAAATATGATACTTTGTTAAGTTTTCGTTTAAATGTCGGTAACAATGTGAAGGCTACTCTCAGTCTATAATTCTGTATAACTTTAAATAGCGTCTCATTGCGCACACTTTTTAAATAGCGTCATGCTACAAACATTTTGAAATAAAATTCTGTAGAATTAATTTTGAAATAGACTTCAATTCAAACAGCATTATATGAATACCTACAATACCTATAATTTGAATTCGATAATTGTGAGAACAATGAGCGGAGTGTTTGTTGAATGATTACTCACTGATTTCCAGGTACTTTTGATGCACCGGGTCGTATTGATCCCATGTCACGCTGCGGAAGCGGTTCTTCTCTCGGCTGGCAGGCAAAAGTGTGTCGTTTCGGTTGTGGTGATCGATCACGTTCGGATTCCTGGAAGGAAAACGTAAATCGTTATTCCAGATATCGTCGTTGATCGGCAGGGATCGTCTGAATATCGGCCGCCTGTCTCGAACATCCATTACTGTTTCGCCCCTCCCGTCGGCAATGATAGCAATCTAGATCTTTTGCGGGCGGAGATACGCGTTCGATGTCAAACTCTCATTATTGCAAGGTTTCCTTCACGTTGTACCGTGATTTAACTCGATCGGTTCGGAACCGATGATAATAATAATAATATAATATTATATACTATATAAACTATATTATAATACTATATAATATACTATATACTATATATATTATATTATAATACTATATAATATAATATACTATATACTATATATATATATATACATATATAATATACTATATATTATATTATAATACTATATAATGTAATATATATATATATATACATATATACTATATTATATATACTATACATATAAGTATATATCATAAGCTTTTGAAATTTATTTTTCTTGTAACACAGGGTGGACCGGAATTTACAGTAGAATCGAGCAAGGTTAATTCTACATGAAAAAATAAGAAACAAATTTGGTACAACGCTTTTTTATTTGGGGCTCCGATTTTTAGAAAATGGAAGTTTGTTCAGCTTTGTAAAGGATTTAATTACAATTTAGTTATTAAGCCTTTGTCCTACAACCACGTCTGAGAGACGTGGTCGAATAATCGGGCCAGAAATGATTATCATATATATGACTAGTAGGCTCGTGATAGACAAGGGATATGTGTTCGTGATTTTATTTCTCGTCATTTAATTGTTTTATTAGTAGCTAAAGGAGCTGGCGCAGAAACCAGCTTGACGCGTCCTGCGATTTTCGCGATCTTTAATTGTTTACAGTTCACACGAAGGTCAACCGATTTCGGTGAAATCTTACTTTTCACAGTTACCGATTGTCAACTACTTTAAAAACGAGCCAAGTTTTTCCAAAATTGGAGCTGAGGACCTTTCTTTTTCCCATAAGCCAAAATGTCGAATTGAGTATATCGCGTCAGAAGTTTTCGTTTTAGTTTTATCAACATATAACTATGCTTGAATTATTACCTAAGTGGCTCATAATGAAATTTGTCAACCTCTTAAAGACCTTCAGTATAAATTTGTAACACACACTAATACCATTTTGAAAATAAACAACATATTTTAAGGATTCTATGGGGCCCTTATTCCATAAATCGAGGAAAAATGAGTAATTAATGCTATAAAAGTAATTTTGCTATTTACACTACATATTTTCAAAAAACCATACAGTTTATATTATTTGAGGTGTTTGAGAAAAATAGAAAATATTACTTTTAACAAGTTTGTCCACTTTAAATATTTAATCTTTTATTACGGTTCATTACTTTCTTTAAACATTCTGTCTAACCATTGGCAGCGTTCATCATCTAAATACATATTTATACAAGTCGCGAACATCTTTTTCTTTCGCTTCTTTTACTCGTGAAAAGTCCACAGAATAAAGTTCAACGTTTTTAAGCTGTTGTACACTGTACCGATTTTTCCATAAATCGAACGTTGTGGGTGTACCAGAATATGATGCGAAGTATGCGAATTTCTTCTTTCTTACTATAACACCTCTGCTTCTAATATATCCTTCACCATTTGCGTTCTTCTCCTTTTAATTTCTTCTTTCGTAAACAGAAATTATTATTATGAAGAAATTATTAATTATTATTATAACAATTTCTTATTATTATGAAGAAATTATTAATTATTATTATAACAATTTCTTACTATTATGAAGAAATTATTAATTATTATTATAACAATTTCTTACTATTATGAAGAAATTATTAATTATTATTATAACAATTTCTTATTATTATGGAGAAATTATTAATTATTATTATAACAATTTCTTACTATTATGAAGAAATTATTAATTATTATTATAACAATTTCTTACTATTATGAAGAAATTATTAATTATTATTATAATAATTTCTTATTATTATGGAGAAATTATTAATTATTATTATAACAATTTCTTACTATTATGAAGAAATTATTAATTATTATTATAACAATTTCTTACTATTATGAAGAAATTATTAATTATTATTATAACAATTTCTTCTTATTATTAAGAATAATTGTTATTATTACGATGGCAGTTTCTGCCATTTCTCACGTTCAACTCAATTTCACTTTCTTCAGTTCACAAAATATCAACTCAAAAATTACGTACTGATAATTCAATACGTTGCAGTACACTGCTTTCACTCTAGAAACCTTCCGAACAACTAACAACAAGCAAACACCGTAATAAGAGAATTTCATCATCGCGAACTGAAACAAAAACCGGGCGTGTGAACGTTTGCCGAGCTTATACGCAGCAGAGACCAAGTAAACAAAACGCATCGCAGTGGTCTCATTTGTTGGAATATTGACATAAAATTTTAGGGGAACATTTTTCAACATTTGGCAGTTGTTAGACAACAAAGTTAGTTAGGCAATAGAGACCAAGTAAACAAAAAGCACTGCAATGATCTCATTAGTTGGAATATTGACATAAAATTTTAGGGGAACATTTTTAAACATTTGGCAATTGTTAGACAACAAAGTTAGTTAGGCAGCAAATACCAAGTAAACAAACAGCACCGCAGTGATCTCAATTGTCGGAATATCGACATAAAATTTTAGGGGAACATTTTTAAACATTTGGCAATTATTAGACGACAAAGTTAGTTAGGCAGCAAAGACCAAGTAAACAAAAAGCACTGCAGTGATCTCAATTGTTGGAATATTGACATAAAATTTTAGGGGAACATTTTTAAACATTTGGCAATTGTTAGACGACAAAGTTAGTTAGGTAGCAAAGACCAAGTAAACAAAAAGCACTGCAGTGATCTCAATTGTTGGAATATTGACATAAAATTTTAGGGGAACATTTTTAAACATTTGACAATTGTTAGACAACAAAGACCAAGTAAACAAAATGCACCGCAGTGGTCTCAATTGTCGGAATATTGACATAAAAGTTTAGGGGAAAATTTTTCAACATTTGTCAGTTGTTAGACGACAAAGTTAGTCAGGCAGCAAAGACCAAGTAAACAAAAAGCACTGCAGTGATCTCAATTGTTGGAATATCGACATAAAATTGTAGGGAAACATTTTTAAACATTTGACAATTGTTAGACAACAAAGTTAGTTAGGCAACAAAGGCCAAGTAAACAAAATGCACCGCAGTGGTCTCAATTGTCGGAATATTGACATAAAATTTTAGGGGAACATTTTTCAACATTTGGCAATTGTTAGACGACAAAGTTAGTCAGGCAGCAAAGACCAAGTAAACAAAAAGCACTGCAGTGATCTCAATTGTCGGAATATCGACATAAAATTTTAGGAGAACATTTTTAAACATTTGTCAATTAATTAGAAACGATTTACCGAAAAGGGGCTCATAGACCTCTGGGCCCTTTTCCCAGAAAGATCCCCAATTGCATTGCTTCTCGTTGCATTTCCAGTTGCCGGAGAGATTGCCGCGACGCTCTTGGAACGTACGTCACCGCAGAACGCGAGATTACCGTGTGACCCGTGGAACAGCCGGCGAGCGATGATCTTAGGAAACACCGGTCTCAATTATGTTCCCGGGCCAAGAACCTGGCTACACCGCGGCGAAGGAAACCACGCATCAGCGGCTGGCTTGAATTAGCGCAACAAGTAGCGAATCGAAAGGGAATTAAGCCGCGAACCGCGCGGTGCACGCTTTGTTCGAGGGTTTCGAGTCCGTTCACGAACCGGCGGGGAAGAATACGTCCGCGGAATCCGGAATGTTGGGGCTGGGATTCGAGACACGGCCGCGGCATAATTCACTATCGAGAAGTTTCGTCCCCGACGCATACGGCTCCTGCATACGGTCGAGGGCCGATGTCCCGTCGCCTCTGCTCGCCGGCGACCCTCCCCCATTCTGATTACTTTGTCCGGGTCGCAGGAAGTATTACATACACAGGCTGAGACATTGTTTACATCGACCGTACACGCCCCTCGAATCCTTTGACCGCGCCGGATAACCATTCCCCGTCCTTTGTCCCCTCCGCAACCCCCGCCGTATTCGGGGGTATTTGCGGGAAAGCATTGCGATACGCGGCGAGATTACATGGTAGTCGTAAATGTTTTGGTTTTTACGAAACCACGGATTCGATGAGATTTGTTGTCACGAAGGCGATACCGAAGACCCTTTATACATCGTCGACGATCATTTCATCGGTAATCACTTCGCCGACCATAAGGACGAGGAGTCGGTTATTGTGCGGTGACCAATTGCTGTGCCTTTGGTTTGTTTTCGGGCATAATTAACTTTATATAATTAACTTTTTTATAATTATGTATGTACATTTTTTAATTATATAATTATGTAATCTTTTTATTAAAAAATAAAATGAAGAAATAACAAAATTTAATATGTCTTATTCGAAATATAGAAAGTTAATTATGTAGTTATTTTTATTATTATTTTTGTTACATATAGTGTAGAGAGTAGTATAGAATGTAGTGTATAGTGTAGTGTAGTATAGTGTAGTATAGTATAGTATAGTATAGTACAGTATAGTATAGTATAGTATAGTATAGTACAGTATAGTATAGTATAGTATAGTATAGTATAGTATAGTATAGTATAGTATAGTATAGTACAGTATAGTATAATGTATGTATAATTAACTTTATGTATGTCGAATAAGACATATTAAATTTTGTTATTTCTTATTTTGTTTTCTAATAAAAAAATTTAACACTCGGCGTATCTCTAATACTTTCGATAAATGATTGCGCAATGCGACTTTGTGTTATTCCAAGTGTGCATTTAGATTTAAATTACAGTTTAGCAACATTAAGGGCATTAAATGTTAAGTAATAAAACCGGTTAATTACACAGATATTCGGGATCATTTTGATTAGCAGTTTCTGTAACTCTCTCTCTCTCTCTCTCTCTCTCTCTCTCTCTCTCTCTCTCTCTCTCTGTACGGAAATTAATTTATAGGTTGAACAACTTCATTAAAATCGCCTGAAAGTAGTGCCGCCCGATAATTAGTCGAATTTCGTATCTCGTTAGAATTTGTAAAGCACCGGCTGTTCCGCGGCTGTTTTTGTTATTATTTCATAATTTAATTAGAACGTTACCGAACGGCCATTATCAGTCATTAAAGTGAGACACTCGTGTAATGCCTTTAAAAACAATTGATTTTTATGAAATCTTCTTGAAAAAACTCTACTAATGATATCAAGACAGATTAATATCGAAATGTGAAGAAACGTTTTTAAATTACAATATAATTTTTATGTAGTTTAGTCATTCGTTTACTGATTTCGCATTTCTTTGTAAAATATAGATAGATCTTTTAATCGGCGTTTTCTTCTTTTTCGCTCGATACCAATCGATCGAAGCCGTGATTTCTCGCAAAGTCGATTACTTTATGTTGAAAATCGACGTGTGTCGATGTAAGATACCTTAAATCAGTGGGAGTTTAAGTCATCGATTTGCTGATTTCGCATTCCTTTGTGAAATACAGATCTTTTTTGATCATAAAATCATTGAAAATAGTTATTATCATACGTTTCACAAGACCTGCGGCGAATGTTTACATTCTTATTTGTTACTATAATTTCGAGGAAGATCGCAACTGCAATGTTGGTAATGCTTAAATCGTTCTTGGTTAAATCAAAGAAGATAAATTACAACAGACTCTAGACTGGAAAGGCTAGCGTGAACGAATAAGTTGTAAAATTAATGTGTTAAAGTATTAATCCTTTGCACTCGAAGCTATTTTAACTGTAAATATAAAATCATTTTTTCCTAACTTATAGTATTTTTATTTTATATGACAAAATGCATTTTACGTAAATGAAATTCTCTCTCACAATTTTTTCTCTCTTCACAATTTTTTAAATCTCTAAACTTTGTTAATATCAAAATTATCTTAAA
This sequence comes from Megalopta genalis, assembly GCF_051020955.1. NCBI lineage: Eukaryota > Metazoa > Arthropoda > Insecta > Hymenoptera > Halictidae > Megalopta > Megalopta genalis. Next base: position 15,660,508 of record NC_135020.1, on the reverse strand, counting down.
ACGGGATGTAACAAATTTCACTGGTACCTCAGAGTCGCCACTCGAGTGCAAAGGGTTAAGTCCATTTCATAGCTGATTGGCTGAAATTAAATTTTATTATTATTATATTTACTATATTATTTTATTTATTAAAGTTATCGTCAGCCAACATTTTTGTTCATCACAACTGCTTTCAGTGCTATCTAAATTCACTGAATCCTGACGTCAAAGTTGACGTCGATGAGTTTCGATGTTGACGAATTTGGATGATCACGAAAGTGAATATTTATGAATTTCATTATATTTATGAATTATTATATTTATTATATTATTTTATTTATTAAAGTTATCGTCAGCCAACATTACTGTTCATCACAACTGCTTTCAGTGCTATCTAAATTCACTGAAGCCTGATGTCAAAGTTGACGTCGATGAGTTTCGATGTTGATGAATTCGGATGATCACGCGAATGTGAATATTTATGAATTTTTATATCGACTATGTCCTACGACAACGTGGTTTCGCGTCAACGAGGTCTGCCGCCGATGCGATCCGACGTCGCTGAAATCTGCCCGATCGATTTCCAGGGGTCCCGCAGCATTTTGTCGCCGGTTTTGCAGCCCGTTTCCCGTTGAAGGGTTCGAAGGAACATCCGAGGCCGTGGCGCGCGGATGAAAAGTGTAGATTTTCTCAAATATAGCTGGATACCTCGAGGGGTCGTAGTGCTACTAATGCGGTCGGTACACTTCCAGGGTTTCATAACGGCGCTACAGGCCCTACGTGGCCGCAAAATCTGCTCGGTTCTCGTTTATGGAACGACGGGAACGCGTTTAGAGGAACGATAGAGGGTCGGCCAACGGTGCGGGGCTTAATTACGCGCTACCTGGATCTACGCGTCGGGTAAATTGCTATTAGCGGTTTCGGGGGATGCGCCGGAATTGTCTCAGGTATCTTTGCGTCGTTCCGAAAAATTGCCCCGCCGGCAGTGATATTAAATTTCACCCATGGAAAGGTTGACCGCGACAAATTGTGCGACTACTTGATACCGCAATTCTTACTGCGGCAGTTTTTCGTCCGCCCGATCCCCTCGACAGCAATACTCGCCGCTGGCTGAACGATTTCTCAATGAGGTTATTGATCGTGCTTGGCTGAATCAACGGAATATCTTGCGTTAATATCGAGTTACCAATTTGTTACCATTTTATCAAATTAATATTTTAGCAATTTTTTCAACGCGTGAACTGATGAGCTATTGTCACAGAAATTATAGAAAGTCAAAGTATAGTAGAGACTCCCTTATCCGAACATTTATTTTTACAATATTCTGGTATAAAAGCGTTCTATAATTTATAATCTAATTCTATAATATAATGTAATTCTATAATCTAATCATTTTGTTATTTAGATTCATTATCATCTGGTAGAGAATTTGAGTAAAATTTTTAAGTAATAAAATGCTTTGGTATCGGGATATTAAAAAAATAAATCTTCTGATAAGAGAGGCTCTACTGTATTATAGTTAACAAAATTACAAGTGAAAGATTACAATTTTACAGCCATTATTTCTGTAACCTTTCCAGATCTTGCACATCCTAATGAAATTCGATTTACACGAATATGTTATGACAAAAATGACAACGGTGGTAAAAAAGAATATTGAAATTGTCCATTTGGATTTTGGTGTTAGTAATGCGTTTCATAAAAGTGTCTACATTTTTGCTCGATGATTTCAGATCCTGTTAATACAGAGGATGAGTCGTTTAATTCTTTCGCCTTAATTTCCAAAAAGGAAAATAGCTAGAAATTAACTATAGCCGTATACGCTCCTTTTTATATCAAATAGCTTTTGTTCGAAACATATGGTTTACAAGAAAAATTGTGATGAAAGAATCAAATGACTCATCCTGTATGCAAACGTTCGTTTGTCTCTGAGTCGATGATGAAATTCGCAGACCATAGGATCAGCGAGTCCGTTGCTTTTTTGCCGAATTAACCTACGCAATTGATCGTCACTCGTGCGGGATTCCTGCTCGCTGGTTAATTCGAACGAATTTCCTAACATTATGTAAACGTTTGACAGAAAAATGTTCAGAACGTTTGCTATAATTCGCGATGGCGGTGTGCCCTGATTACGCGAGCCACGATCATTGGAATAATTTCGTTAATATTAGCCGTGGATGTTTTCACAGTGTTTCCGAATCATAAACTCCCAATGACGGTAGAGGGCAGACCCGCGAATTAATTGAATTCCATCTACCGTTTAATATCAGTCGAAGCGATACGCGGGAAAACACATAAAATTCAGTTGCCCGCGTTTCGCTGGAAAACCCGAAAACTTTATCTGCAATTCCAACACTCGCATTTCCGGAACAATCAGGTGAACGGTAGAGATATAATTCGCCGTTGGAATTCGTAATCAACCCCGAGTTACAGTTTTACAGTCCATAAGAAGTAAAATATGCACACCGAGTTACAGCTTTCACGAGGAAAGGTTTATGAGAGAATCATGCCGATGTTTGATCAGAGGAATGTTAAAATTTTTTACTTTCAGTTCGTTTAAATTCGTGTATTTCCTTCATATTTAAGGTACTTGCTTAACCAAAAACAAAACTATTCCTTTTATAATTTAATAGATATCTGGATTGATTCGTGGCTCTGAATTGAATTTGAGGAGAATTAATTTCTGTTTCTGATTAATAAACGAATGAAACTGAATTTCAACTTTGAAAATAGAATATGTAATGGCACGAGCATAATGGAGATAACGAGAATGAAATGTGCGCGAGCACTAACCATAGCAAAATTCTACAATCATAATAATTAACGCGACACGATACTTTTTAGCATTTCTTTCGTCAGTGCCATAAGCGCATAAATGCGATTAGAACTATCAAGATTAGACTTAAGATTAGACTATTAAGATTCTAGAGCTTTTACTAATAAATAATAAAAAGATCAAAATATGTAAATTTGATATTTATTAAAAATTGAATAATGAGAACTATGCGAAATGAAAGGAAATAATTTTCGGACAGGTATAAGAAGCATAAAAATCTGTATCGTCCATTTGCCGTCGGAACTGAAGGTAGTTAAAATTTATCGGGCAGTAATTAACTGGTCATATATTTTTGTGTCGACCACAAAGAGTGTATATATATCTGTAATAAATATTTTATAACTCTCATATATATTTACGATTTCGTTTAAAACTACAACCATATTGTTTTAGTAGTCATATCTATTTATGATGCTTATAAAATTCAGAACAGTTTTCTGTAAAACTTTTCTATAATTGTTATCCATATATTTTGACGAGCCACTATGTATTTTGGTTGGATCGAAACTTCGACAAACAATTTTGTGAGTTATCTCTGAGATGGAGCAAATATATTTAAAATACATGGAAAGCGATCGAAATTATTTTCAAGTAAAAGAACCGTTCGCAGAACAATCGATTAATTGCACGTTTTCAAATCGTTTTCCATTTTATTGACAAAATCGTAAATTGCTTTAACATTTCGCTCTACACCCGGATGTAATAAAAATTTCGTCGATTAATTAATTATTGGATATTATTAACTAGTTTACAGAAATAGTTTGTAGAAATACAAAAATTAAAAATTCTCCCCTTCCATTAAGATAACTATTAAAGATCGCCGCTAATGACCTCGATGTCGATGCGACGTAAAATAGAGGCGAACAAAATAATTAAAGACAAAAAAGTGGATGTGGAGAAAATAAAAATGAAAGGGTTTACAAAACAATGTAATAATACTATTGTATCGTTTTGCTTGTAATAATTTGCTTTGAATTTATTTTATTTGCTTTAATTTAATTTATTTTGCTTTAAATAAACAACCGTTTAAAAAAAAGGGATCAACAATTAATTTGTACTCTCCGAATACACCTAATAAAAGAGAATTCCATGAAAGTGCTGCCGATGAAAAGTAGTTACATCATAATACGTCTACGTGTGCTCGTTTCGGACGGCTTCCAGAATTTCTTTTTTATCGCGAATATACGCGCCTGTCGCAAACGAAGAAGTAGAAGCAGACCCTTCGAGATTGGCAACTTCATTCGACTGCTTTGCGAGTTCGAGATTTCTTATCAGCTCAAGTGGGACCCCTTGCCTACGTAGACTTCTCACACAAGCCCTGCCTGTGCCCTCCCCGCCCCTCTACTTCGCCGCCGACTATAAACCCATTTCCCTCGTCGCCGGATGTCGAAATCCATTTCGCTGTGCACGGCACCCTGTCGTTTCGAAGTATTACACACCGTTGCGCGTCCGCGCAACGACCCCGAAACTTTCTTACGGCGAGCTTCTAATATTCTTTTTCACGGCGAATCGAATTTTCACTTGCAAATCGGGGCTCGCGCGAGTTCCCGCCCTCGTAAAAAGAATCCGCTCCCCTTTCTCGCAGTCTAACGCTGGAAATTGTCTCCATCCGAGGCGCCAAACACCGATGAGACACGAGGGAACATCTGTTTGACGGCGACACTTACCATTTAGCCAGGCTACAAAAAAAGAATGTCTGGCGAGATTTATTGTCCCATAAATATCCCATTGTAATACTTTACAATTTTTATAAGATTTACATTTTATCGAAACTTCTTATGCAGATAGGTTTTTATTTCGTAGAACCATAGAAGCGCAAACGATGTTACTTTGTTACAGATTTATTGAGATCGCTTTTGGTTGAATTTATCATTAAAATTTACTGGTGTACGTGAATTATTTTTTTGATGATGACAAATAATTTTTTTATTTGGTTAATACTTTATTGAATATTCGGACTGGATCGTATGAAGAATTTTTTTATTCAGCATCCCATATTTTATCGATTTATAATATTACATACAGGTCACGATTTTTAGAAAGTGATTCTGGATTTAATTGTCTATACGTTTTTTGTTAAGAAATATACAAAAGAAATAGAAAGAATGTATTTAGCAAAGTTAAGAACAATATTAATTCAACAATTTCATTGCGAGTAATATTATAATCATCATAGATGGTGAGAAAAGACAAATAACGTATAATTATTAATAACAGTAAACGCACTTTTTATCGGAGGAAAACGAATACGGTTTTATACTTTGTTGAATAGCAAGTTGTATCTCCAACGGACGAAAGTGCTTTAAAGAAATACTGTGTGAAAGTTGCTAACAAAGCTATGTTAATAGTGTTTTTCTAAAAAAATTATTTCAGGAAACGATAATATATTTTCATTGCCGTTCACACTTTTAATAACTTTGTTATTTTTACCAAATAACACAAATTACTATTTCACATTTACGATTAGGAATTGTTTAATAACTCCAAAACTGTATTAGTGTGTTTGTCACCCTTTCGGCAGAAACCGAAGCAGATTAAAAATTTGTTGGATAGGTAGATTGGCAAATTACCTACACCACCCTAGACGACAAGTTTTGTCTTTTAGATAGTTTTGTGTATCCTGCGAATTGCATTAAGAAGCAAATGTATAATATATATAATATAATAATATAATATAATAATAATAATAATAATAATAAATATAATAATATAATAATATATAATATATATACAGGGTGTCCCAAAAATGTCTTGCAATCCGAAAGTGGCGGGTTCCTCAGATCATTTGAAGCAACTTCTTCCTTTACAAAAATTTTCTCCGAGGCACCGTTAACGAGTTATTAACGAAAATAGTGACCAATGAGCGGCGAGCTCATCTGCCGCGAGGCGGCCGAGCCAACGGCGCCAGCGGTCGAGCGGTCGAATCCCAGCTCATCTGGCGCGACGCGGCCGAGCCGGCGGTCGAGGCGGTCGAATCCCAGCTCAGCTGGCGCGAGGCGACCGAGCCAATGAGCGGAACTGGGCTTCGTGCGCTGGTTGGCTGGGCCGCCTTCTTATTGGTCACTGTTTTTTGTTAATAACTCGTTAACGGTGCCTTGGAGAAAATTTTTGTAAAGGAAGAAGTTGCTTCAAATGATCTGAGGAACCCTCTATTTCTCGATTGCGAGACATTTTTGGGACACCCTGTATATGCACGCGACGCATAATATATAATAATATATATAAATACTACTAAATGTATAATCCAAATTCATCTTGTTTATTATATTAAATATATTATCATAGACAGTATACAGTGTGTAGGTAGGTTCACAAAACCCTATCAATTATTTTCGTAAGAGCCGCCTCTCTTTAAAGTTCCAGCATTAACTGAACAAGCAGCTAAATCGACAAGTGGGGCTCGAGGGCCCGACACGTTCCAGCTTGGAAGGGTTAATTAAGCCCTGACAAGATCTTTGTGTTCGAAAATGCAAGCTGACGGGCTGGAACGTTTTTTAACCTTACCGAAGGACGGTTGCCGCCCCTCTCCTTCGAGCATCGTGTCGTTGGCCGTTGGGTTGGGAGGATTGGGGTGGACAGGGGCAATGCATCTGCGGTTAATGAGCAAACTTTAATATTCTCCCGGACTAAAACCCGACCCGCCGCTACCTATCTTCCAACGCCCGCGAAGCAACCCTTTTGCGGAGGGTGGGCGGGGGGCCGGGGTGGGGGGGACGAAAAAGAGGGATGACACGGCGCGAGGAACGCGATTACACGACTGCCATAATTATTGTGCGCCGCTAGACGTAGCGGGAAATGGAGGTACGTTGTTGCACCCACCTGTGGGGACGTTCTTTTGCGCCGCGCTGACTTCAAAGTCCCCCGCTTTCATTAATTTCGTGTGCGTCCAATTAACGTGCACCCGTCCCCGCACCCTTGAAACTTCCAGTCGACCTCAGCCTTTACCACCGACTGCAGAATGATATTGGACTTAATAAAGAAGCCCTGATGGGCTCCTTTTGGGTCGACTACAATTTATGCTTGCGTGCTGCGCCCGCGGAAGGTTCCAACTTTGACGGCTCTTTGAATTTCTAATTTCAAATTGGATCTTATACTTACGAGGGCTCGTATAGAACAGCCACGTTCACTTGTACGCCGACACGTTATTGAATTTCTTCTGGTTTTCCTTTTTTTTTCACATCGAGTGCACAAGATTAATGTTCGGCGAAATTTGGAGAACTTTAGTCGCAACTTTTAATCGCTTTATTTATATTTTTGCTTATACGCATTTGCTTGTACCACAATTGAACTATTTAGGAATTTGTTAAATGCAGAAATTAGCACGACAATTGTATGGTAATTTTCGTCGGTGCGTAAAATTCGAATGACCTCGAAACGACGCGAGAATAGGCCACGGTTATGTTTTTAAAGGGGAATTATATTTGTGAAATTCATGTTTTCGTAAAACATGATGTAAAATGTTTTTATCGAAACATTTTCAAACACACAGATTACTCGTATTTTTGGCGTAAATCATTTTACTGAGGTATTAAATCTGAAATTACACAATAGCTAATGTTAAGGTATTGTACAATAAATTGACGCAATTCACGAACTTACTATTGAAGTGAGATTGTGAAATACGAATTACTAAACAGATAACGGAGTACAATGTTATCTTAATTACTATTATATCTCGGGCAAGAAATTACGCAACTACTTTATTGCGTTTTATGGCTTCGCAGCGTAACATTGTTACTGCGGCAACTTTGTTAATACTGAAACTTATAATGCATTATTTACACGGAACATTATCCAATTCGAAGTTGTTAACTACAAGGAAACTTGAAACACGTGTAGAGTGTAAAAAATATTTGGCACATGTTTTGTCAGAATAAAAAGACGTAAAAAATATTTAATATTTTTTAAACTATTGGATATTATTTAATATTTTCTAAACTATTGGATATTTTTTAATATTTTCTAAACTATTGGATAATATTTAATATTTTCTACACTATTGGATATTTTTTAATATTTTTTAAATTATTGGATATTTTTTAATATTTTCTAAACTATTGGATATTTTTTAATATTTTCTAAACTATTGGATATTTTTTAATATTTTCTAAACTATTGGATATTTTTTAATATTTTCTAAACTATTGGATATTATTTAATATTTTCTGCACTATTCTATATCATTTGATATTTTCTAAACCATTAAATATTATTCACTATTTTCTATCTTTTTATACATTACTTAATATTTTCTAAACAATCAGATATTTTTGATTGAATTTTGACTTTTTATTTTAACGATTAGCGTAGTACGCTTTAGATTTTCAAATATTATTAACAAGTAAAATATATAAAATATATATAAAAGCATACAGATCATTACATCCTAAATGGGAGAAAATTAACGTAGTGGCACTTCATGACAATTCAAGAGAAAAAAATAAAAAACGAAGAGATCGCAATTTAGAGAAAGATGAAACGATCGTATTTTCGTTAATCGAACAGAAAATGCTCTAAACCAGGTGTCCAACAAGTGCAACAAGCGACCCAGGTTTTTGCAGCAGGGTGTATGTATCACCTATGCCTGCAAGTACACCGTAACTAACAACCCTTCATGCACAAGCGTTGAATTATTCTGGTCTATACACGCTGTTGGCGGCATGCAATCGACATTGGCTATTCACTTTGCCGAGACTTAGGCATTTCTTGTTCCGACGCGGCGGTGCTCTAGCTACCCTCTACAGTCCATCGATCGCGGCTAATCGCATGCCTATCTCGTCTCAGCTTAACCACGATCAGGCTTAACGATGAAAGCGGCTCGAACACCTGTTATCGCGAGCTCTTTTCATCGTCGGAGCATAGTCAATTAAGGACGGCTATAGGCTGGTCACGGAACGATCGAGTATTGCCGGGGAAATCGGTGTTAAAGCGGCTCGAAGATGGATTCAATCGTCGGCGGAGCGTCTTGGCCACGGAACAACGGCCGGTTAATCGAATTCCAATCACATTTCGGCGCCGTTGAACGGGGAAAAGCAATTTCGCGGTGTCACCGTTCGATCAGCTGGACCAGACACGGCCCTTCTCTTCTCAATTCTCCTCGTCTCCATAGTATTTCTGTTTCTCCCGGTCGCCTCGATTCATCGCGCGATATTTCCACGGGCTAAGCCATTGCGAAGGAGACCGGCTACTCGTTCTGCTTGTCGGCTCGTTACAATGGCCGTGGGAATTTATCGCAGCCCATTACCGCGAACCTGGGATCGTGCTCTTCGAACAAGAACAACCTGGATCTTCGGATCGCAACATCACTGCAGCCGCGGGCTCGCGGAAACGGAACATCGGGTATCGAGATTCCAGCCGATAATTTCATGGCTCGAACAAGAATTCGCGCACGGCTTCGCATCTGAAAGACGGAAACGCGAAAAGCGGTGTCGACCGTTCGAGATATTAACAAATTCGCGCGTCCGTTACCACGATTTATTTTCGTCTTCTATCTTCATTGCCGAAGGGTTTTATTCAGATTCAACGTACCGCTTTTGTCACACGTTCGAACAAAATTTGTTTTAACGCGCACCGATAATTTTGCATGCAATGCACGATTTTTTAAACCTACACGAATTTATATATAGAAGCATACAGTGCAAGATATACAGGGTGTCCCATAATTATGGTACTTCCGGGAAATTGGAGATTCCTGAGGTTATTCGAAGCAACTTTTTCCTTTACAAAAAATTTCTCCGAGGCATCGTTAATGAATTATTAACGAAAAACACTGTCCAATGAGAGGCGAGCTCGGCTGGCGCGAGGCGGCCCAGCCAACGAGCGTACGAAGCCCAATTCCGCTCGGCCACCTAGCGCCAGGCGAGCTCGCCTCTCATTGGTTATTGTTTTTCGTTAATAACTCGTAAACGAAGCCGCGGATTGTATTTTCGCTAAGGAAAAAGTTACTTCAAATCACCTTAAGAACCCCTCATTTCTCGGAAATACCATAATTTTGGGACACCCTGTATATATTGTATGATAAAGCTTCTCTAAATTTAGCTAGAACGTGGTAAAAGTATTTGTTATAACCAAAACAGTAATACATCGAAATTTTCAAAACTTACGTCACACGTTGGAGTAAATTTAATGTTTCTAAAAATTGTAAATCTTACGGAATTATGTGAACAAATTCAACTGCTTATTTTCAATTTGATTACAACAATCTTAATTTATGATCGTTATCTTTTAAAACCTCGCTCTATTGCATAAATTGCTCCAAAGTAACCATACGAGATGTTATGATTAATAGTTGTTTGAGAAACAAAGTACTACATCGATACCTTCCTAAATATTGCAGTGATTTTTTTTATTATGAGTTTTCAAATTACTGGTGAGATCTATTCGCTACACAGTGAAGTAAGCGTACTTAATTGTAAACCTCAAATAGCAATTCATGGATTATTTCTACATTAATATAGTTTGGATCTTTGAGATTCGCAAAGAGAATATTACCAGACAATGTGGTCAATGTTTTGATCGTTGCTATTGCATGAACATCTATGATTATCCGATAAACCTAGTCGAATTAGGGAGGGCGGCTAAAGACTAATGGCTAGCTCTGCAGTGATTGATCATCGCAATTAGTTGGTGGGGAAGCTTTCTTTTTTCAAACCGAGGCTTACGAGGGAAGGTCCCCAGGGTTGACGCTCACTTTTTGATCAGATTTGGTACAGTGTTGGAGCTTGTAAAGCTGAATCCAATGATACCCGGTTTTAGGGGCAGGCTGCTTATAATTTTCGAGATAATTAGTGTTAAAGTTGTCAATATAAGGACCAGAAAGACGCGCTGGATTACGGCGCGAGGGTCACGTAGGCCGGATCGTACCTCCCGCCTTCCCCCACTTCCTAATATTTCTAGTACTGCGCTGGAGTGGTATCCTTTCACTCGCGGTACTGGGAACGGTTCGGCTCCGACCGATGATGCCCGAACCGTGCACCGATTCACACCGTGCGTACGCTCCCTCATTCGGTCAAACGCAATCATGTAGCCCGCCTTATCGCGACGTGCGAGGCACCCCCCACTTCCTGCCGCGCTGGGCTCCCCCACTTCCTAGCGCTCGGTGCCTCGCTGCGTAATCCAGTGCGTCTTTCTGGCCTTTCAATAGCAACTTTAAGATTAATTATCTCAAAAACTATAAGTCGTCTGCCCCCCAAACCGGATATCGTTGGATTCAGTTTTACAAGCTCTATCACTGTACCAAATCTCATCAATAAGTGAGCGTCAACCCTGGAGTCCTCCCTTGTTACATTTATCAGTATACAAATTTTTAAAGTAATTTTTCTCTTTACTCGTACCTAGTTCAATAATATAGGCTTCTGTGCTATTGTTCACGATCCTCATCAAGCTCTTGTGAAAGACAATTCTGAAGCCGGCTTTACGCCGCGTTCTTGTAATTTATGTTCTATAACTGTGCGCGGTATGATAGGGCATACATTCGAAATAATACCACGAGTTGCCTTCGATATTAATGGTCTGAGGAAACGTGTGTGTATGCGCGCGCGCGCGCTCGCGCGCGCTAATGGTTATCGTTGTGTTAGCCGAGGTGTATTTATCAACAAGGTCTTGACTGCTGAGATATACGCAGACTGTTCCGTTTGAAATTCTAGAAACAAATATTTTTAGGTTTTCAAGGCTTGCTCCTTTTTTGTAAATTGATCAATTTTGATCGATTTGGACCATTGCTACATATGCAACTTCGTTGATATTGCGACTGTTGGCCAAATCCATGGTTGACACAGAACTTTGTGAGTGGGCGTTCTTGCTGTCAGGAACGCTCACTCAGAGAACGCTGTGAAATAGAGAGATTACACTATCACTTATTCACAAAGAACGAGAGTAAATTACACGTATAAATTCAAACTACGAGACACTAACTACTGTCACGTAACTCGTACGCAAACAGCGATCCGTCCGGGTCGAGAGCTCGACGAGGATCTATTGCAGTAAATATTATAAAATTCATACATAAAATGTACGCAATTCAGGATACGTGTATAGCAATTTCATCATAAAAAATCGTGTCATATCCCATAGTAATTTTACGAGATATTAGATTTTGAAATTGTTTCAAAGACAAATTTGTTCTAACATCGATATTTTTCGAAATATTGCGACGTAGGCATAAAATGTACATAACGTAGAATAGGTATTATATAACAATGTCACGATAGGAAATCATTTTGCGAACACTGGAAACGCAAATGTCTTCAACTGCGTGTAAACAGTAGATGGTTGGCAATCATGACTCAACACAATCCTACAATTATCTTATCCGTCACCGAAACCTATAAATATAGTAAATTCTCCCTAATTTTCCTTCAGCTTGTAAACAAAAATGAACAATTTTGGAAACGTAGCCACGATTATTTGACTATTATATATACTCACGGCTCATTTTTATAGTTGCTCATTGTCAACAATTATAAAAACAAGGTGCAAGGCTCGAATAAACGTGTCTTCTTTTTCCAAATTGTCCATTTTTGTTTACAAGCTGAAGAGAAATTAGGGGGAATTGATTGTAATATCAATTACTGTATTATCAATGAATTGTCTTTATAACATTTTTGCGTCTAAGACTAGACCTGCTAAATAACCTTATTGACGAATCCTCCAGCAGGCCCAGAATGAAATATCCCCTTCTTTCCTCCTCCTAACATTCATATAATTCGCTACTGAAGCGCCAAACAATCTCTGTTTTGGATTAAATACACATTTAAATTTGTCTAAGAGCCGAATGTTAACGACCGGAGCATCCGCGAACACGTCACGATTTCAGAGCGATTTTCGAAATCACAACACCGATCGGTGGTCGCAGACTCCCGTGCGCAACCTCACGCGACGCACGTGTACGCGCATACGCGAGCGTCGCGATCTAAACATCGCGACGCTGCTAGGACAATCGGCAGGCGTTAGGCGCTGGTCGAACGAAACGGGCAAATTCGAAGGAGGACGCGTAACGGTTGAGCAGCGGACAGATAAGAGAATTTCAATTTCAATTTCAAATTTCCAAGTTCCATGTTCCAAGTTCCAAGTTCCAAGTTCCATGTTCCAAGTTCCAAGTTCCATGTTCCAAATTCCAAGTTCCAAGTTCCAAGTTCCATGTTCCAAGTTCCAAGTTCCAACTTTCAACTTTCAGCTTTCAGCTTTCAGCTTCCAACTTTCAACTTTCAACTTTCATCTTTCAACTTTCAACTTTCAACTTTCAACTTTCAACTTTCAACTTTCAACTTTCAACTTTCAACTTTCAACTTTCAACTTCCAACTTTCAACTTTCAACTTTCAACTTTCAACTTTCAAATTTCAACTTTCAACTTTCAAATTTCAACTTCCAACTTTCAGATTTTAACTTTCAGCTTTCAAGTTTCAACCTACAACTTTCAGCTTTCAACTTTCAAACTACAACTTTCAGCTTTCAGCTTCAACTTTCAGCTTTCAACTTTCAACTTTCAACTTTCATCTTTCAACTTTCAACTTTCAACTTTCAACTTTCACTTCAATTTCCAGGGATTCAATACCGTTAAATTTTGAGGTATCGTTATCATACCGATATTAGCTAAACCACTATTAGTGTTGGAATCGAAGGTTAACGATTTCGGAGCGATCTCCGAAATTGCAACACCAGGCGCTGCTCGCGGATTCCCAAAATCTACTATCTCTATATTTGTCATTAAACACATCGACTTCGCGTACGCGTGAGTCGACTGGCGGATCGTGTGACTCGTGGACGAGTTTCGCTCGCGTATCGGAACGAACGGTTCGCGCAATTTCAAGACGTACACGCGACACAAGGATCAAGGGTCGGTCGGAAGGGCGGACGGGGTTGAGGAGTACGGTGAAACTGTACCGTCCCGGCCCGCGGTGGTTGGTCGCATCGTAAAGCGGGCGTTAAGCCCGAATATGAAGCTTTTTCGCCAGTATCAGCAGGAAATTCTGCACTGCGGCGGCCAAGAATGTGCTAACGACTTGGAGGGAAAGAGAAGGTGAAATTGAGGGGGCGGCAAGTCGGCGTGGCACGTTATAACGATGATATAGTGCCGGTTGTAATTACGACTGCCGCATACCTATCCCCCACCGGGCACCTGCGCGGCCAACCTTCGACGTTTTTCGCCCATCTGAAAAGTAATTCTCCGTTCGCCGCGAGATGGGCACCGGCGGATCTTTTGTACCGGGTTCGATGTTATTCAGTCGTTATTGAGTTAGCTTGAAGTAGATCGAAGGTTTATTTAATCCGACAGAAGATTTCATCTAGAAATATTGATAGGAAGCAGGGTTGGCATCGAGTTCAACATGCACAACATTACAAAAAAATTGTTGATTTAACTTCGGAAATGTTTGTGATAAAATTGTGATTAAATATTAGTTTGTTTTCATCGTGAGAACGTATTATTCCATGTTGTTGAATGTTGGTTTTAAGGAAATGTTAAAATGATCAACACCTATCTTATTCTATTTATTGTTTAATTACTAGACCCGGATACGTTTTAGCCACATTTATTTTAATTATAGCCGTCGAAAGGTGCTTCTTTAATCAGGTAAAAGAGTAGGCATTGTTATCTTTAATCGGTGAAATAGTTCAAAGTTCTAACGCAAAGAAAATGACTTTTTTAAAAATTTTGCTATTGCTTAGAATGACAAAAAAAAATGAAAAAATCTCCTTCTTTTTTACTTCTTCGGTTGCCCTATAAGGAAAGTTCAAAAAATGCGAAAATTTCACCGAAATCGGTCGACATTGATGTAAGCTGTAAACAATTGAAGATCGCAAGCATCGCAGTTTTGCCCGATTTTTTACACTTTCGACCAAGAACTGTCAGAAATCTGCAGTTTGTATAAAATCTTTCAATACTTGCAGCTTGACTTTTTGGTTTAATCCATTTCGACGAAACTTTCAGCATGTGAAAAGAAACATGAATTTTTCATTTCTTTCGTCATTCCAAGTAGTAACACAATTCAAAAGAAAAGTATTATAGCAATCGCCTAGTAGACTAATCCATCTATTACCTAAACAAAAAAAAAGTAAAAGTCATTTGGACCAATTTTAAAAACGATATTCCGTTCGAAAATCCGTCGACATACTTCCCGCGGCGAGCGTAGTTCGGTTACAGCCGGATCGCTTTAAACGAGAGAAATGGCGAACGGACAGCGTTATGAGAGATAAGCATAATTACACGTCTACCACGAGACAAAGATAATTGTCGGAATTGCGAGGGGATTGTACACATCAAGTATTATATGTCGTTTGGACGTGGGTATCAATGGTGTTATTCAGGCGTTATCCAGTTAATCACGAAGTAGGTTGAGGGCTTATTTAATTAAACAGATCTATGGCTATTGTTAGAATGCTACGCTCCACTGTAATCAAGCCACCTATCCAAGCTTCGTTGTATAAGGCGGATAGAATAGGCCAACGCCTGTTGAGACAAATCTAATTATAGGAATACCGCCGAGGATAATTCTGCGAAGGTTTACCGTGTGTCGTTCGAACGAGATATCACAACGATATTATTTAAACGTTATTAGATCGTCCATAAAGTAAACGTAGGAGTTATTTAATCAAACAGACGTTTACAACCGGCCGTTTCAAACGGTCCAATGGTCGGCCAAAGGAATACAGCCGGTTAATGCGGTTGTGTATACGGCATTCGCGCGCAGCTCTCCGGTTATTGGCCGAATGAAAATTTCAGTAGAATTAGGACGTGTTCGAGCAGACAAGGGCCAGTCGTTAGCGCGAAACAACTATTTCGCGAGCACCTGGAACAGAGAGCATCGTAAGGACGCGATCGAGTTTACTTATCGGATTATTTGGTTAACCGTGAAGTAAATAGATTATGGTCTTATGTAATCGGACAGATGTCCGAGGAATGTTAGTTTAGTTTAGTAGAACCCTTCGTAGCACAGAAGTATAGAAATGTACTACGCAGTCAACGTTCTGTTGTTAGTTGATTAGGAACGCGTGTGACCCGACACGTATGACGATCCGAATTTCACGGGAATAGCCATGCATACGTAATTCGGTTGCAAGTGTCAAGTTGATAGTCAAATTGGAACTTTCGGCGGAATAACGATGTGTTTCAGCAGAGTTCGTCATCTAGAGGGAACCGGGTCGAGTAAGTAGTATAGGAGATCGTAAAACCGCGTTTAGGTCCTCTCTTTCAGTTTTATTAGGAGCGACGTAAAATACAGCGGTAACTGATCCTCGCGGTAGAACGACGACGCGAAGAGTAAGCGGAGAGAGAGAGAGAGAGAGAGGCAGAGAGCGAGAGAGCCAGAAAGCGAGAGAGAGAGCGAGAGAGGCAGAGAGCGAGAGAATCAAAGAGCAAGAGAAAGAGCGAGAGAGAGTGAGAGCCAGAGCGCGCGAGAGAGTGCGAGAGAGAGAGAGCAAGAAAGCCAGAGAGCGAGAGGGAGAGCCGGAGCCAGAGTGCGAGAGAGCCAGAAAGCGAGAAAGAGAGCGAGAGAGCCAGAGAGCAAGGGAGAGAGAGTGAGAGAGGGAGAGCGAGAGAGCCAGAGAACAAGGAAGAGAGAGCGAGAGAGAGAGAGAGTGAGAGCCAGAGCGCGAGAGAAAGAGAGTGCGAGAGAGAGTGCAAGAGAGAGAGAGAGAGAGTGAGATAGAGAGAGAGAGAGAGAGAGAGAGAGAGAGAGAGAGAGAGGCGGGCTGCATGTTGAGACAGCGGACGAAGCTGCGAATTTCATTAAAGTGACACCGAGCAACGTAGAAGCCGTCGATATATCACGCCTAATAGAGTTCCGTCGGCTACCTCGGCGGCAAGCTGACACTGGCAATCAACACGCGAAAGAAAGGTGTCTGGTGGTTGCGCCTGCTTGCCAACTTTTCTACGCTTGCCTATTCTTTATCCGGCGGAGCAACCTTGAGGTGATCATGAGGATCATCAGCAGTTGGAATCGAACTAGTTGGAGCGGAGCCAAATCGGATCGCGGGCTCGTCGAAGTTGATTTCGAGAAGTTCTGCACATCCGCGAAAGAATCGCTTGCTAGAGAAATTATTCCATTTCCTGTGGATGACTCTATTCAGTTTTTAAACAATGCCCATCCCAGCTGAACGAAACGCCAACTCGTTTTATTGGGAAACTGGCTTCGGATCATCCCACGGCGATTTATTCATGGAGTAGCAAGTAACGATCGAGATAAAACGGTCTAACGATAGAAATAATGATTTCGGTCAAATTTAGATTCAGCCTATCATTCTATTTTAGTATATTTATATATACAATGTGCAATTTTTAGCGATCTATTTTATAGAGGGCGATATTTTTAAGACAGTTGCAACGGAAGTTTTGAAATTAGTCAAGTACTATGTACGAATAAAAATATAAAGAAACGACCCAAAAAACGTCTATTTTCCGTAAAGCGTTCACTTCTCTTGCATGATAAAAGCCAATTACACGAAATAAGATGAAGATGCACTTCTTTTATCAATTTTCTCAGGACTGAAATAATGTAACGGAATTCTTAAACATATACACACTTGTTGTAAAATTTGATATTTTGATAAATATACGTCTTATTAAATTAAAGATACTTAGTGAGACACACAACCACATTATATATATTAATATTATATTATTGTTATATATTAATAAATATTAATATAATAAATATAAATATAATATTAATATAATAATAATTAATTATTACTATATATCATATATAATAATATATATCGTTTTATTGAATGCATACGATAATCAGAAAATATAATAGAAATAAAAAATACGAAAATAATATAGAAATAAAGGGGTCAATAAATTATAAAAACATAAAATGAATGTTTGCGTTGACGCAATGCAAATTTCTATTCTATGTCAAGAAATATATTATCTAAATCTACAATTCAGTGATCACCTCCCATGTAAAACAAACGACAGAGAAATCGACATGCGTCCGCGAGACGAATCCGATTACAAGAGACGTTTCAGAAGCCGCTGTCGGGGACAAGTCCCGGCGAAAGATTTCCTCCGCGTGTCGTCGTCCCTTGTTCGCGTCCGACACGGCACCGCGGCGTGCGCGAAAGGAAAAAAGCCGGGAGCGTGCATTCGTTCTCCGTAGGAGCTTGTAAAAACGGCCGAATATGGAGGGGTGGGCGAGGAAGAACGCGTCAGCCTTGAAACAACGACCGAAAGGAAACACCAGAAAGTAGTGTTTTCAGTAGTCTTTTCTACGCCGGCGTCGTCGTCGTCGTCGTCATTTCGAGTCGCAGCTGCGACGAAAGGGGCCCGGCGAAGGCGGGAATATTCGCGCGGCTTTGTGCGACGCGGCTGCTGAACGCGTCGAAACGTGTGCGATCGAGTACGTTTAAGGGACGGTTCGAGTGTACCTTGTCGCTGTCGCATTCGAATAAGCCCGAGGCGAAGGAGGAGCGAGGGTCTAGACTGATTTGATGACTCGCGCGCGTGCGAGGCAGTCGAGCGGGCCAAGCGGAGACAAAGCTGCTTCGATGAATGACGAGCCTGAAAATGAGCAAGTGGCTCCTTTTGTTTCGACCCTAATCACTTCCCTGCCCTCGGTTTTCTCCGTCGGCAGAGCGCGCGCGACCCCCGCGAATCGCTTCTCCCGGACAGCCTCGGATTATTAGAGTTTTCTAATTAGAATTCCGGGAATATCGGTGGCCCGTGAATCCGGAATTTTCATGGCTGTCGATTTAGCCTTTCATTGAAATTGTATCTGGAAGCGGTGACCTACTCTCTACCGGCGGCACGTTCGATCGCAGAGGTGTTCCACTCGGCCCAGCTGTTCAGTCTCCGCTACCTTATCTGTCCGACCGATCGCAGAATGTTTTGCAGTTTCTACCTATACTCCAGGAGTTCTGCTTTCAAATGCCCGGCGAACCGTTGAGCTCTTTTAACGACGAGCTAAACGAACGTCGTCCCTGATCAATCTCGGCTACGTTTCACATGGCGCACTGTACTGCGACGGGCATTTATCGGAGATTGTTTACACTTCGGGGTATTTTCGTCGAACTTTGTTCGTTTCGTGGGGAACTTGGTAATTGTAGAATTAACCTGTGGGTGATGATTTTATGGAAAAGATTGTCGATGCTATTTTGGATAATGGAAAATCGGTGGAAAATCGCAGATTTAGGTTAGATGTGTTCAATTTTACTGGATTCCTTCTCATATCGGCATTTCTGGAAATGTGCTAGCCGATTCTCTTGCTAAAGAAATGAGCAACATAAATATGAACTCCAATATGTATATACAAATTCTGATTCGCTTCACGGATTTTTGCGAATACTTGTTGCGGAACATGAACAGTAAGACAAAAGCCTATATTACTGAACTTGGTATAAGTAAAGGAAAAAATTACTGTCGAAATTTGTATACTAAGAAATCTAACAAGAGAGGTTTCCAGGGTTGACGTTCACTTTTTGATGAGATTTCGTACAGTGATAGAGCTCGTAAAGCTGAATCCAATGATACTCGGTTTGGGGGGCAGACGTCTTATAGTTTTTGAGATAATTAGTGTTAAATTTGTTAATAAAAGAATAAGACAGACGCGCTGGATTACAGCGCGAGAGTCACGTAGGCCGGATCGTACCTCCCGCCTTCCCCCACTCCCTAATATTTCTAGTACTGCGCTGGAGTGGTACCCTTTCGCTCGCGGTATTGGGAACGGTTCGGCTCCGACCGATGACGCCCGAACCGTGCACACCGTGCGGTACGCTCTTTCGTTCGGTCAGTCGCAATCATGTAGCTCGTCTTATCGCGACGTGCGAGGCACTCCCCACTTCCTGCCGCGCTGGGCTCCCCCACTTCCTGGCGCGCGGTGCCCCGCTGCGTAATCCAGTGCGTCTTTCTGGCCTTTCAATAGCAACTTAAAGATTAATTATCTCAAAAACTATAAGTCGTCTGCCCCTCAAACCGGGTATCATTGGATTCAGTTTTACAAGCTCTATCAGTGTATCAAATCTCATCAATAAGTGAGCGTCAACCCTGGGATCCCCCCTTGTTACATTTATCAGTATACAAATTTTTTAATTAATTAATTAATTATTAGTAACTTAAAACTGTTTCAACCAACCACCGCGTCTGTTTTGCTTGTTGAACCCAATATCGAAGCGTGTGCAATATGTGTAATATAAATGTATAAATAATCCGTGAATAACTATTTAATATTTATAATTGAGTGCATTCACTTTACTGTACAGCGAATAAATCTCGTCTGAGATTCGAAAGCTTATAATTAAAAAAAAGATTAGACGATGGCTATTTCGCAGAAAACGAAAACACTAAGCATTATTTGCCCGATGAGAATTTTTTTTAGAATTGATTCAGTTAAAAGTTGTTGCAAAAACGTTGCAATACAGTTTCAGATACTCACGGGTAGACTGCCAGTATTATTCATTTATGCCATAGATGAATAGATGAAGCACGAGAACAGTAAATGTATTCGAAGAATTTAAGATTGCCATAATATTGGGCAACATTAATAATAAATTAAAAAATAATTAATAATAATAATAATAATAATAATAATAATAATAATAATAATAATAGTATTAAATTTCAGCTTATCAAAATACTTAACAGATGATACACGTATTTCACTTGGCTCCTTGTTTCATTTTTCCCGTTGAAACGTGCCGCGACCCGATGCGAACCGATCAAAATCTCCACTGTGCCGGTATCTTAAGTGCACGACTTCCCTTTGAACTGTCATTGTCCAGGTGCTATCTAGTAACAACAGAGTAGTACACTATGGATGAACATTCTGCTGACACGAGCTCGAGTGTCAAGGGACTGGGATGCACGAAATTACGTCACTCATCGCTGCCTTTAGCGGAAGCACTAGGCGGGTCAAGGGTGTCGCTCGTCATAGGGTTTCGATGGCAAAGGGATTTCCGCACAATGCCCAGTGTTCGCGGATTATGGTCGTGTCTGCGATTGTAGGATCAGCGCCAGCTATCCGTTTATTTGTCCAGTCTTGGTGATCCCGCACACGGGTTGGTTCCCTCGCAAGCGCGCGCGCGGAATCAAACCGGGAGGATCACGTAGAATTCAAGAGAAATCCGTAGAATTTTCATCGGGACTCGAGAAAGAATTTTATTAAAGCCGAGCGGCAAGCAGTTTTCGGCGAGCAGTGGAACTTAACC
Organism: Megalopta genalis; assembly: GCF_051020955.1. Classification (NCBI taxonomy): domain Eukaryota; kingdom Metazoa; phylum Arthropoda; class Insecta; order Hymenoptera; family Halictidae; genus Megalopta; species Megalopta genalis. Next base: position 15,639,551 of record NC_135020.1, on the reverse strand, counting down.
GGAGTTTGTAACGATTCCATGTGCTTTAATCTCGGAAAGTTCCGCAACGGGAACCCCATTCACCGTCGCTCGTAAAACATTTTATTTCCGCTTGAATATCCGGAAATCTTTGAAGCAGCATTAAGTCGCGGCGTATTCTTTTTAATTGAAAGCGCCATTTAGCTAATTTTGTCCCCGGCGCGCGGTTCCTCTTTTCTCCCTCGCTTACCGCTTTACCCGGTCAAGCTTCGCCCCGCGATGCTCTCGCTCTTTCAAACTTGTTTTTCCTTTCGACCATTTTCAATTCCGGCGTCATGCGCGCGCCTCTTTAAGCACTTGATCCACTAAATCCGAAATCTTGACTGCACATCGGCTTGCCGCCGGGGAATTCTGTTCAAGATACTCGAGCCGAAAGCGGGTCAGGGACTGGCGTGCTCTGAACATGAGAAGCACAATTGGGGCGTCCGAGGATTACCATTTACCTCTTTAATTACAGAATTAAAGCGGACAGGGGATTCTTTTCTGCCGGCGCGGCGGACATCTGTGACTATCCTGCCGTTGGTAAACATTTTTCCCGTACAGTTTCTCTAGCAAGTTCCGTTTTCCTCCTTTAACCTTTAGAGGGCCGGAAAGCCAATATATTGGCTCGAGTAATGAAAGTAAGTTCGCGAAAGAATTACTGTACCTATGGTTTTTATCCGGCGCAATTAACTTTGTATTAATCTAACAATACACGTGTATTAGATGTTTTTATTTAAAAGTAGAAAAAGTAAAGGAATACAAATAATTAACCCATTAACTGCCAATTTCAACTATATAACTATATTCGAATTATGTTTTGTTGTTAAAATATTTTATATTTTTTAAATAGTTCCAAATGGGGATTGTGGCAAATTGCATGAATAAAAAGAAAGAGGAAGAATTTTTTATCGTATGAGAAACAAAAGACTGAGTAAGTAACATATAGTTACTGTAACCTCTAAATGATATATTTATGTATGGTATTTAATTATAAATATAAAAACCAGACCACGCAAACATATCATGCTTCGAATATGATAATTTCGTCGTGTTCAACACACAGATGATTTCCAAATTTGTTCGCTTGTTGAAAAAGGAACGAAACACGAAATACACACCGTCTGCCATAAACAATATCGACTGATATGTATAAAATGATGTGCATGATATGAAACGCATGATCTATTCTTCGCGCCAAGTGGTGCACGTAAAATTCCAAAATCCCCAAATCGTGATAGTTAATGTGTTAATAAGTCTTATTCGGTAAATATAAAGTTAACTGTGCCCGATAACAAACCAAAGGCATAGCAAATTGGTTATCTCACAGTAACCGGATTACCCCACAGTAATCCTTACCACTAGATTGCGAATTTTATGCATATACGGCAAAAATAGATCCGTGAAACGGTGAAACACAAAACAGTGAAAAGATTGACACTCGAACCGAATGAAACTATTGACTTATATCAGGAAATCTGTCAGCACCCCCGAGGGTTAATTCCGTCGTGTTCCTGTTAGTGCATCAATAATACGTCCACGGACGTATGATACATCGTATTAAATCTTGGAAACTGTCAAGCGTTTATCGGGAAATTTAAACGCTGCCTGAAAACAAACGGCGCAGTGCTTACGTTCATGAAAGTCCCGTTGAATGTCGCTTCTCGAGCACTCAGCTTTCTGAAAAGCTTCCTCTCTCTCTGTCTCTTCTTCTTTTGCGATCTCTCTCTCTTCTATTATCTCCCTTTCTCTCTCTCTCTCTCTCTCCCTCTCTCTATCCTTCATCTCTTTGACAGTCATCTGATTTCAACGATTGTCCGGACAACAAGTTTCCCGTTTCATCTGTTTACCTTTCTATCGGATTTCGACGACCACTCGAATAGAAGTTTCCCATACATTTCTCACCCGACGGTTCAATTATTCTTCGCTCAACTGGCTCGCGGATAATTGATAAACGTTTCGAGCAGATACTCCGGTCTAGATGCTCGGATGAATTTATTCGGTACGCGTTCTAATTAATCCGTCTCTAATTAAGCTGTACGGGATACGAGATTGAAATCTCGAAAGTTTCCGTTAAATTCGTAAACTCTTTCTGTGAATACGGTGACTTCATCCTAATTCGCGCTCAGATTGCGCACAAAAATGGACAATTCGGGAAGAGGAGATACGATTATTCGAGCCTTTGCGTCTCGTTTTTATAATCGTTGATAATCGGTAACTATAAAAACGAGCCGCAAAGGCTCGAATAATCGTATCTCCGCTTTCCAAACTGTCCAGTTTTGTGGACAATCCGAGCGTCAATTAGAGAGACATTACTGTACCCTGAAAAGTCGAGTATATGATTTTACGGTTCATGATTTTATAGCGTACTTATTGCTTCATTCTTCTACCTAGAGATGATTCTTCCAATAAAGTTGAGTCAAAGCCGTATTATAGCATTTCATTTCAATTGCTGTGCCTTTGATTTGTTTTCGGACGTAAATAACTTTCTATTTATCGAATAAGTTTATTAAATTTTTTAATCACCTTCATCGAATACAGTAATTTCTCTCTACTTCGCGCTCAGATTGCGCACAAAAATGGACAATTCGGGGAGAGGAGATACGATTACTCGAGACTTGTGGCTCGCTTTTATAATTGTTGACAATTGGTAACTATAAAAACGAACCTCGAAGGCTCGAATCGTATCTCCCCTTTCCAAATTGTCAATTTTTGTGCGAGAATTAGGGAGAAATTACTGTATTACTATCAGAGGTGATAACACGTTTTTATACTTACCGATTGTCAACGACTATAAAAACAAGACGCAAGACTCGAATAATCGTACCTCCTCTTCCCAAATTGTCTACATGTTTTTTACAAGCCGAAAGAAAATTAAGGAGAATTTACTGCACTTCGAAAATCGATATCTTATTACAAGGGTTCCTAGTTTTGTGCGCAATCTGAGCGCGAATTAGGGAGAAATTACTGTAGTCGTCTTTTGGCAGTCTTGTCCGAAGTTCGGTTCAATTGCAACCTTGACGCGTTTGCAGCAATTTGCAATTGATTGTTCAACATCATTTTCGTTTCGTTCTCTCGTTTCGCAACTGTTCTAATCTGTCATTTGTTAAGCATTCAAGTTTTGCGAATGCATTAAATATAAGTGTACTGAAGCATCGCGGAAGAATTCTATTTTGATAATTGCACATATAGGCCGCGGATTTTTATGTATTTGTATGAAACGTGAACGTAGAAAACGCAATTAAATTATAAAATACAATAAAGGCATAAGATACTAATAAATTCAATGATGTTTCTACTTCGATGATAATACATTGAAGTCGTCGAAGGAGAAATCAAGTTGATCCTAATTTGAGTCTTTGAGACAGGAAATACTAAAGAGAGGAGGAAAAATGTCAGATATTATATTGTCGAAAAATTGATTGTTCTGACAATAGCGGTTTTAGTGTCTAGATCTTCCGATAAGAATATTTACTATTAAGGAATATCTTTGCATTTAACAACATTGTCCGATTACAGTTGTTATTAATTAGCAGCTTGCATTAATCTAACGCTCGGATAAAAATGAACAACGTGATACAACAAATTAACAGACTTTAAACGAATAGTTAATTTCTCGAAAAAGTTAGCTGATTAATGCACTAGAGAATTTCAGAGGGAACGAAACGCGAACGATTCAAATAGCTCGAGTTGATTAATCCCGTTGGCGTCACTGTATCCAGTGCGTTCTTATCTGGGATTTTTTTGAGCCCCCCGGATTATTCCTATAGTATTCGTTCCGATTGGAACTCTCCCGGGGGATCAATTTTCACGATTATTTGTCGCATACGATCGAACGGGAAAATATTTTCCTGCCTGGAGGTGCGATTCATCAAACCGCTTCAAAATCAAGCGTCGCGAAATTTAACATTTATCCCCTGTCCGACTATAAATCTTACGAATCGCTCTACCGAATAATACGTGGAATCGCTGCCCATTATCGCGGTGAATATTGGGATCGATGGTTTTTTGAAACGCCGGTTATAAACATCGCTCGACTGGCCACGTCGATTAAATATCCGCTGGCCCGAAGACCGCTGGTTTTCGAACTGGAAACAAATTCATATTTTTGTGTGTTCCCTTTTTCGCTCTCTTCCTCTCTCGCTCTCTTTTAGGTTCACAGTATCCGTTATCTGGTAGCGGAATCTCCTTTGAAAAATTGGTTTTCGAGGAGAGGATTGCGTTCGTCGTTACAAAACAGAAATTCTGTGTTTGCAGGTGATCAAATGCCGCTACGTTTGTGATCAAAGGGAAGCTCAGCATTGACACTCCATGTCGGTGAAAATAAAAACTGTGCGCACATAAACGAGCTAATGACCTTACACGCGTTGACGAATCCGCTGAATGAGTTATTTCCTTCAAAACGTGTAGAAAGGTCTGTCCAAGAAATAAGCATGGTTTTTCGATAAACTCACTAACGATACAAGAGATTTTCGACAAATTGACTAATCTCTGCAATTACAAAACAGTAAACTAGATAGTGGAACTTTATACACTCGCCACGGGAAGTATGTTGACAGCTTCTCAAATGCAATAATTTTTTTAAAAATTGGTTCAATTGATTTGAATTTCTTCTTAGATGTTAGATCAACTACTGTGTTAGAGAATGTGTAAGAAAATTTTGTTCAGATTGCAATTGGTTGGGATGATGAAAACATTAAAAGCTGATGTTTTCAATTTTTTATCTGAGTCTATAATGAAAATTTAATAATGAAAAAAATGATTATCGCAGATCCTGATTATTTATTTACGTATGGAAATTTTCATCGAAATCGACGTCTATCAGAGATTTGCAGTTTTTTAAATTTTTCAATGCCTGCAACTTCACCTTGTGCTAGCCGATTTCAATACAATTTTCAGCATGCATATGAGTCATCGAAATCAACAAAGCTCATTTAAAGTTAAAAGTATTTTCTTTTCCTTTTTTGGTCATTCCAAGTAATAGCAACATTTAAAAAGTGGTATCGTAGTCGTTGTGTAATGGACTAGTGCCTCTATCATGTAAAAAAAACACTCAAATCAGTTGGGCCAATTTTTAAAAAATTATTCCGTCGAAGAGCTGTCAACAAGAGCAGTATTGTTACATTTAGAATTTCTTTCACGTTAGCTCTATCGATATTTTACTGCAATTTGATAATAACAGTTGTTTTCCTTTGAAAACTTGATTGCCGAGGAGAAAACTGCATTTGTGGTTACAGATCGAAAATATTCTTTCAGTGTATGGTAAAATCCCGAGGTCAAAAGAATGCTCAACATTAACGTGTCATATTAATTAAAATAAAAGCTGTTGGTGGATATAAAAGTTATACTGCCTTTACATGCATTTTCAACTCCGTCGAATGAGGAGTTACTGAACCAAAATTGTATACGAATTAAACAAAATTGTCGGTGATCTCACTAATCCGCGAAATTACAAAGGAACGAATTAGGCTAAAGAATATTATACGAACCGTTTATTTTGAAAGTGGTCTAATTCCATTTGTAAATTATTTTCGGTTGCCCGTGGTTACATGTACAACTTAAAGTTATCTATCAATAAAGCATTTGAGGTTACTTATATTCCGAGTAAATACGATAATTTTGGACACATAATTTTTCAGAGTTAGTTCAGTAATTGAGCTGTTTATTTTGAAAGTGGCCTAAGTCCATTTGTCAATTATTTCCGGTTGCCCATGGTTACATGTACAACTTAAAATTATCAATCAATAAAGCATTTGAGCTTACTTATATTCCGAGTAAATACGATAATTTTGGACACATAAGTTTTCAGAGTTAATTCAATAATTGAGCCGTTTATTTTGAAAGTGGCCTAAGTCCATTTGTTAATTATTTTCGGTTGCCCGTGGTTACATGTACAACTTAAAATTATCTATCAATAAAGCATTTGAGCTTACTTATATTCCGAGTAAATACGATAATTTTGGACACATAAGTTTTCAGAGTTAGTTAGTTCAATAATTGAGCCGTTTATCTTGAAAGTGGCCCAAGTCCATTTATACTTAAATTCAGATATTTATAATCAATAATGTCGGAAGTCAGTGACGAAGGTAATTTTAATGAATTAGTATTTAACAAGTTAACCCCGGTTTTTGGACAATTGCTTTAGTTGAATCATCAGTACTCGTCGCCTACAAAAATGTTCAAATGATCGCGCGAGCAACGTTCAATAGAATGGAATGCACCATTGTTGATTAAATTGTTGGTCATCTCGTAAGCGGCGATAAGGTAGAGAGATTTTCTTTTACACATTTTATCCTGCTCATATTTGTCCTGTAAATTCGTCCGAGCCCCGGCAATCCGGTGATAACAGTTGTTTCCCGCAGTTCCCCTGATTTCTATGTGTTTCACGGTTCGTCCCATGAACCCGAAGGTGCGCGGTGACCTTTATAGCGAGGCTTCTACGGTGCCAGGCACTCAGAGGGACATTTCAGCGTTCGAACCAGCCGGTGGCTGTTACCATTCTAGCTGGAAAGCCCCGCGAACTAGCTGTACAACCGTAATCACCGCTTCGCTCATGTGCATGTAAACGTCGGGGCAGAGTCGTGACTTTTTAAGAGAACCGCTATTGGTTAGTCAGGGTTAAAAGTTCCGTCCGGCGGCAGCCGTAATTGGCAACATTTAGATGCCGAAAAGTTGCCGATGCGCCCCGGTGAAACTTTGTCCCTTGTTCGACGATTGTTTGCAATTTAAGCGACACGGCTAATGGACGCGGGGCACGTAATAAGTTGCGAGTTACGATCGAACCGTGCGGCGAATGTCGGGCAGGGCCGGAACGTGGACACCATCTTCGATGCCGCCTGCACGAAATCGCGTGTCCCCGGGACGCCGGCTTCAAAGAAAATTGTCGATTAACTGGGACTAATGGCCCTCGGTGGCCCGGCGAAAGCCCTCTCTGTTACGCCGCGTCATACAGATCAATTTGGCCCCGATCCACCCCGTTAGGCGATTAATTCGATTTAATTGCTCGCCGACGATACAACTCGAAAATATTAACGGAAAAGTGAAACGCGAACACCGCGGTATATATGAAATATCAACTTCTGCTATCGAGCAGAACGTGCACGGCGACAAATCGTTGCTTATACAGTTACCGGATCGCGACTGTGCCGCGATAAAAGTAATGAATGATCGACGCTAATTACCGAACCATATCTGTGCACGTAAATGTTCCGTGACAAATGGCCGATGCTTGCTGCCGGGTTATTGTATTCAGTCCGCGCGAGGGTTTATCGAAGTCGTTTTTAACTTCGATGAAATCATAAACGTTGGAAATTGATTTTTACAATCGGAAAGCTCGGTTTGGACGTTAACGCCGGATTTACGGAACCCGTCAAAATGACGGGTCACTAATTTTTTCATTCACGATTATTCGTATCGTAAGGATACATTTATGAGTTATTTATTCAATTCATATGTACATTTACGGCAAATGTTGCAAGAATACTTGTTGAAAATCAGGATAAATGTCTTATTGTTACTTTTATAAACTAATATGAAACAGCTGTTTTTTGTGCTCCGTAAATCTAGCGTTGAAATAAACATGTAAACGTTGATTAATCGATCAGTTGAAAACAATGATGTTTTCGCTCGATATTACCTCGAGCAAATGTATACAGCACAGTGAAACTAATCTTCATGGATCAGGTTAATGTTTGTCACGTAAAACCATAATCGCATAGTATTATGTTATTCTGTGTACCGAAATACTGGCTGACCGATGACAATGTGGCGGTTATTTTGCGTGTTTGGAAAATGGTATTTTCTAAAAGAAATTTATATTTCGTACTAAGTCTAATCGTCTTAGTGTTTTTTTCGTTCTGCATAAAATATTTTTTAAGCTACTCCTTCTAGCCATGTTAGTTTTCCTATACACCTTAATTTTATAGATATACATATAAAAACATATAAAATGTTATATATTTTATTTATATATATTTTTTATTATTTAATCTTCTTAATTTCTTTAAGATTCATAGAACGTAAGTACGGTAAAGGAGTAATTAATGTCGTGCAACTGAAAAAAATTGAAATTTGTTAGATTGAAAAAGAATGTTTCCGAAAATATACATACATCAACTTTTGTGAAGATCAAATTTTTTCAATAGTCCATCCGCCATATTGGATCCGCTATTTTGTTTTTTCAAATTTGAAGTTCAGATTCGTAATCAGTACTTCCGAAAATATATATACATCAATTTTTGTGAAAATCAAATCATTTTTTCCAACTGTCCAACCACCGTATTGGATTCGCCATTTTGTTTCTTCAAATTTGAAATTCAGATTCCTAATCAGAATTTCCGAAAATATACATACACCAATTTTTGTGAAAATCAAATCATTTTTTCCAACAGTCCAACCGCCGTATTGGATTCGCCATTTTGTTTCTTCAAATTTGAAATTCAGATTCCTAATCAGAATTTCCGAAAATATATATACACCAATTTTTGTGAAAATCAAATCATTTTTTCCAACAGTCCAACCGCCGTATTGGATTCGCCATTTTGTGTTTTTGACTTTTCAGGTTTAGATTCGCGATCAGCAACCATAAAAACCCTTACATACAAATTTCCACTGAAATCCGTCACTGTTTTCCGAATGGACGGCCGAGAACCTGGCCGACCGAGTATCAATCACACAATACCATTCACACCGTCTACGACCGTAACGACTGACTTGCGGCCGCACGAATCACGTTTGATCAGTATCAACGAACGATGACGATCCGCCGGTCGATTCGCAGATCCGCTCGACCGTCAACCACGGTTGCTAATTAATGCCGGGGATTCCATACGTGCCACGAAATCTTTGCAGATTCCGAAGCGATCGTGGCGGGCTCCGATATCGTAGCGGGGATGGCAATCGAACCTGAACGAGCCCGTTTAAGCGAATGAACGTCGTTTCACGCGTCCCATCCGACAAGCGGCTCACACTCCCTCCGGCAATTTATCCTCCGGAATTATCGGGGTCTCATCGTTTTCCCCTTTCTTCTCGCCGCGACGCGATCTCCCGACCCCCCCACCTCTCGGCCGTGCGTCGTGCGGGAACCTCGTGTGCCATCTATTGATTCGCTTCGCCCCCCCCCACTCCCCGGCCCATCCGGCCCGCCACCCTCTATCCATCCATCCATTATGCATACCGCGAGAACGGAAGAGCCTTCTAACCACCGACTTACCTGTTGCGAGCTCGCACAGGCCATGGAATTCCCAAAGAACTCGGCGCCCCGGCGCACAAAGCGTCGTCCCCGAGACCATCCACGGGGCTGTTTGCGTTATAGATTCATCGAGATCGCTTTGTGCTGCTCAGCCGGCTGATGGAGTTTCGAGGGGCGGCTGTTTACTTTGGGGGAGCCGGTGACAAAGCCCGGTTACCGAGACGGAGGAATCTGCTCGCTTGGTTTCGGAGGCCGCGGCTCCAACTTTTCCTTGTAGATCCGCCGCGGCGGAATGATTGACCTTTACCGCTGAAAATTCTTCTGGCCGACGACATCCAGCCGTTTTATTGCCCCCTCAGCTATTGGATCCCAGCTGCTTTATCGTCTCGCGATGGAACACGCTCGACCCGTGCTGCTTGCTCGCAGATTTACGCCCGTTTTCCCCGACGAGTTATTGCCGTTTACCACCAAATTATTGCTACTAGCTCAATGAAAACCGAGTATTTGGAAAATATCTCGCGATTTTAAGCGACCCGCCGCTCCCGATAAACGTTTGCTCGGCGGGGCTTCCGTGTCGGGAACGGTCGGCACTCTGTTCTTGCTAATGCGGGACAACGGAACGGAGTTTTATGGGGGAGGGACTGCTCTCGCGGGAGAATACACTCGGTGTAAAAAGTATTCGTACACACCTTTTAAAAACGAAATAACTTCTTTACGACTGGGCCGAGCGATTTGAATTTCGTCGGCGTGCCGGAGGGACGGATGCCTAGAAAATTGTTTTCAGAAGTTCATCGTAAAAAAGTGAGGAGATTTCTTCCAGCTCTTTTTGTCCGAGCCTGTAACGAGAATTTGAAACGTGCTTCTTGTAGATATAGATAATTGATACGCGTATTGAAAATTTCTTTCAGTTCGGTTAACGTTCTTATGAGCTGTTCAAATTTTAAGTTCGTGAAAATAGCAAAATGCATTCTTTTCTGAATTTTTACAGGTCGAGACGAAATAGCTGAAGAAAACATAATTTTTCAATTTTTTTAGCATCGAGAAAACAATTTTTCAGCCAATGCCTGGTAAATGAATCCCTCTAACAGCCCAAAAAATATTTGAACAACGTGGCCCAATTGTAAAAAATTATTCCGTTTTAAAAGATGCGCACGAATATTTTTTACGCCGTCTGTACGCTGCGATCAAAAATATATTATTTTCTAAAATGTTTGAGTTGAGCTCGGAGTTTTTTTTTCATGGAATCTGGTTATTGCTAGTCACGTATCATAGTCCGTTTTACATAGACTGCTCCGTCGCGCAGGAGCGAAACATGTGGAGTCTTCGTCGGCAGGGTTTATGACGCGAACGTGACGAAGAGGCTATTTTTGAGATTAGGGCAAATTTCACATTCGGCGGCCATTCGATGTCTATCTTTCCGTTTTCGTCTTTCTCAATAGCCGTGAAGTATCATAAACTTGCCATTTTCGAAGGATCTACCCAAAATCGTAGCAGAAATCAAGATTACCGACGGTTCAGCTGAGCGAAGCTTGCAACGTTGCCAAGATCTACAAAGATTCCACGTTCATGCAGCTATCGGTGCTACTCTTTCCGAAGGTTGGCGCGCTTAGGGCGTACGAAAAGGCGTGGCCGATAGTTCGAAGACGCGCTGATTGGAAAATTGCATCTTTTCGGCAAGGGCCAACCAGCGAAAGGGACAACCTGAATCGTCGTACGGACTCTCAAAAACGAGAGTTATTAAGCCGGGCTGTGATGATGCCACAGTCATTCGGAAATAGTTCATTATTCGGGACAGCTCTTATCCATCGATCGAGAAACATAATTGCAATAGTTCTTGTCTACCATACGCGCATCCACTGATTTGGATTGGCATTGATCCGATTGCCCAAAATTAGTTTGGCGGACAATATTTCAGCGACACAGGAATCAAAACGCGTTCGCAATCGATTTAATACTGCATCGCAATGTCAATTCCTGAGGTCATTTGAAGTAACTTTTTCCTTGGCGAAAATGCAATCCGCGGCTTCGTTTACGAGTTATTAACGAAAAACACTGACCAATGGGAGGCGATCGAGCCAACGAGCGCACTATGTCCGCTGATTGGCTCGGCCGCTTAGCGCCGGGCGAGCTTGTCTCTCATTGGTCATTGTTTTTCATTAATAACTCGTAAACGAAGCCGCGGACTGCATTTTCGCTAAGGAAAAAGTTACTTCAAATCACCTCAGGTACCACCCCTTTCAGAGTATTAACATAATTATGGGACACCCTGTATTTCGTGGATGTTGGGTATGTAGGGATACGAATGGTTTACTTCCTAGTAGCTATTTTAACTAATTTAGATATGAAAGCTATTTATATTAGATGTAAGAAATAAATTATTGTGAGACTGAAAAAGTTGGTAAAAAAATATGTAAAAGAAAATTAACGCGCAATGATCTGAATCAGTCTATATCAATGACTAAAAGTGGACACCTTTTAGCGTATTGAACATAGTCGAAGTTTCGTTCTTAGCGATTACTACTCATCTTTCAATTAGTCGAATTTTTATGCTCATTGTCAATTACGAGAAGTTGGAGCTGAATACAAAATTTCTTTTCTTAAAAGCTTAAGCCAGTTTAAAATAATAGGATTAATGTTCCTGAAATTTTCCAATGTTTTTACTGTCTTACATTTTAGTGACCGATTATTCTCATAAATGCATAAAATCCGCGAGCTAGTTATTAGCTAGTTATTACCAAGCTTTCATGGTAATGGCTACTAGCTAATTGTGATTTCTTTAATATATAAAATTTAATATTTTATCCTGTAATGGAACCGGACAAACGAAGTTAAAAAAAGCTGTATCTGATATCGAATGTATTAATTGAAACATTGGGAATAAACGTAATGCTCGGCATAAATGGATAATTCGATATCGCAAGATTCAAATGTCCGGTTGGAACGCAGATACAGAGGTTTTCCACCGCGACATCTTTTCGCCTTTTTCTGAGAATCATGTATGCCCTACGGAGAATTTTCTAGGGTCGCGAGTTTAGGTTCAAGTAAGGGCCTCTTGGGAACCCGTAAACAAGGATTCCATGAACTTAGAATTCGGGGCACGTATGCACATCCGCCACCATTAGTTTTAAACGAATTTTGTGGTAAAAAAAGGGCCACAAATTCGACGCTCTTCAAGCAGTATGTTAGAGTCGATATCTCTGTGCATTCTTCAACACGTGAAAGTCAACAAAACAAGGAACATAGAATCCCTGAGGTACAGTGCACGTTTAGACAATTGTAAACTCTAATCGTTCTTTCTGCAACAGACTGTACTTTAGCGTTGGTATATCTAGCCTAATTCATTCGATTATTTTCGGAATAAGTGAATTATTTCATATCGCAAGATTCAAACGTTTTGTTCATCAAGTTTTATGTAACTTTACAATGACAAGAATATGTTCTTCACTTCTCGTATTCCACGTTGAAATGTTCATTAGTTCGCTTTCCAATCCATTATTTAGTAAGGCGTCTGTTAAAAACATATCATCGCTTCATATCTGAAATTTCCTTCCTTATTCCCGCAATGCTTCTTGTCTTGTAGAAACCGAGAAGCATTGAATGGAGAAAATTAATGGTTCGCCCGCTCGTCCTTGGCTGTACTTACTTCTAATAAAACACAAAAAGAATTGACCGATACTGATGATAAAGTACTTCTTCGCTATCCTTAACTTCATATATAGTTCAGCCACCAAACTCATCAATTCGATGAAACGAGAAGTAGAGGAAAATGTATAACTTTCAAAATTCTTCGAACAGCTTTGAAACTACCTTCCGAAATTGACGCATATCAAAATTCTTTATAGTTGTGGAGCTCACAGTTCTTTAAATTATGCACAAGCTGTGCTTCGTACTGTTTTATTTCGCAAGTGCAACTGTAATGTTAATAATAAAATGTCTGCTCCCTCTTTCTTTTCAATTTTTATTTCTCTGTAGCGTGGTTTGATCTGTAAGGGAATCTTTGGAAAGCTGATCTACTAATTAAATCAAAGCGAATATAATAATTTATTGTATGTCTGCTCTCTCTCTCTCTCTCTCTCTCTCTCACTCTCTCTCTCTTTAAAGATCGAAGTTTTGAACTTCGTGCTGAACGAAACTATCTGGAAAGGCAGCTGTCAGCATGTCGGTGTACATAATTATGAATACATTGTAATGCTAGGATAAAAATAATGACTTAACTTTTTTATCTCTAATTTTTTATACGTGAAAATTTTTTTAATACATTAGTCAGATTTTTCCAATTAAAATGAGACCAAACACGACGTGCATTAGACCATATTTATTCATTGTATGCAGCAAGTAACTTATTTAATTTACGAAAAATGCATTAGAAAAACCGATTTTTAACTACATACGAAATATTAAAGGCAACGTCAAAGAAGGTATGTATATATGTCCTTCGAAAGAAAATATCAGTGAAGTTATGCTATTCCGGGCCTACGTTCGACCGATATTCGGAGAAGAGATGCCCCAATTCGATGACACTCGGAGGGTGGATTGCCTCCATTCGACGGCATTCGGACAGACGCCACGATTCGACGGTCACGTACTTAGTACTTAACACGTACTTTGTAGCTCTGCAGTTTTTCTTACCTGATTAACACCCAAACAGACCATTTCTTGTTGTTTTCCGGGAATTCGCGGCGCGTGCCGCGTCACACGCTTGACTGACTCTGACGAACCTTCGCATCGGCTTAGCGAGAATACTGTAACGATGCTTATGAACAAGTTTTGAAGGTACGTATTCTTGATCTATTACTATTTCTGTTCTTCATAATGTAACAGCAATTTCTTTAACCCTAGAAAGATAACCATATGACAACGTACGTAAAAGATAACCATACGCTTCAGAGGCGCATGCTTTTCTAAGGCGTCAATTTTATACTAACAATGGATATTTATTTAAGTTAATCTAGTCATTTTAAAGGTTTGGCATTATTGTAAAAATAAAATGCATTTATATTATATTTTTTTATATTTTAAGTAATTTTAAACTTAAATCACTAGACCTCTATGAAAAATTAACAAAAATCAACAGTCTTTCGCAGGCGCCTCTGCGACGTAGGTTATCTTTCTCGGGTTATCACTAAACCCATCGAACAGTAATAGTAACATACATGCCTTGTAAAAGTGACAAGATCGAACTCGTTTAAGTTTAGTAAAGTTTCCGTTATCCAATAATACAATTTATTGAAGCATTTCTGATGGATTTAGAAAATTGTGAAATAAGAAACCAATCATTTTGACAGTGTTAGGTTTAATTGTTAATTGCGGAAAATTGAGTAGTTCGATGACGATTCAAATACGCCGAGTCAAAAAAATTCGGTAACCGCAGTCCAACGATTAAGAGAACGATCCTGTACGAATTTTTCACTCCGCACCGAATAGGAACAGACGCGGAAGCGCCGTTAACGATCGACCAACGAAACTCAACAGCCCAGTCCGCGTAAATAGACATATAGGACGCGACGGCCCTGTAAACAATAATTTAGCATAATCGTCCGGACTAAACGTTACGCCGGCCCAATAACCGCGAACGCGGCAATCGCAAACAGTGTCGCGGGACTGCCGCCGTACTTTACTCTCGTAATCCACCGGCAAACACCGCATAATACAGACATACGTGGCAACGATCTCTCCAAATTGTCCTTAATGCCTTGCGTCCCGTGTTTCAGGGATAGGATCCTTGCAGATTAAGTCTCACGGTTTCCCACAACTGTATACAGATTCTTTCATTGATTATGGTATGTGCACGCGGCGAAAATGGAAACAAAGTAAACGTTCGAGAGCGTATGCTGCGACGCGTCGGATAGCGGAGCCGGTTACAGTGCGGTGATATCAATTGCTGTGCCTTTGATTTGTTTTCGGACGTAAATAACTTTCTATTTATCGAATAAGTTTATTAAATTTTTTAATCACCTTCATCGAATACAGTAATTTCTCTCTACTTCGCGCTCGGATTGCGCACAAAAATGGACAATTCGGGGAGAGGAGATACGATTACTCGAGACTTGTGACTCGCTTTTATAATTGTTGACAATTGGTAACTATAAAAACGAACCTCGAAGGCTCGAATCGTATCTCCTCTTTCCAAATTGTCAATTTTTGTGCGAGAATTAGGGAGAAATTACTGTATTACTATCAGAGGTGATAACATGTTTTTATAGTTACCGATTGTCAACGATTATAAAAACAAGACGCAAGACTCGAATAATCGTACCTCCTCTTCCCAAATTGTCTACATGTTTTTTACAAGTCGAAGGAAAATTAAGGAGAATTTACTGCACTTCGAAAATCGATATCTTATTACAAGAGTTTCTAGTTTTGTGCGCAATCTGAGCGCGAATTAGGGAGAAATTACTGTAGTCGTCTTTTGGCAGTCTTGTCCGAAGTTCGGTTCAATTGCAACCTTGACGCGTTTGCAGCAATTTGCAATTGATTGTTCCACATCATTTTCGTTTCGTTCTCTCGTTTCGCAACTGTTCTAATCTGTCATTTGTTAAGCATTCGAGTTTTGCGAATGCATTAAATATAAGTGTACTGAAGCATCGCGGAAGAATTCTATTTTGATAATTGCACATATAGGCCGCGGATTTTTATATATTTGTATGAAACGTGAACGTAGAAAACGCAATTAAATTATAAAATACACAATTGAGGCATAATATACTAATAAATTCAATAATGTTTTTACTTCGATGATAATACATTGAAGTCGTCGGAGGAGAAATTAAGCCGGTCCTAATTTGAGTCTTTGAAACAGGAAATGTTAAAGAGAGGGGGTAAGATTTCAGATATAGATTGTTCAGAAATTGAGTCACCGATTGTCAACGACTATAAAAATGAGACGCAAGGCTCGAATAATCGTATCTCTTTCTCCCAGATTGTCCATTTCTGTGCGCAATCTGAGCGCGAATTAGGCATAGTTGAAGACGCGCATAGATGTTCACACGAACATTACACGCGGAATTGTGCGTACATTTCAGCACGCACGTCGCAGCGAACATTTTCAGGCGAAAGGAGGATGGTTTATGCGATGGCGGTATTTTTACAACGGAAGTGCGTACTTCGAGAAAGGCAACGGAGCGCTCGTTTCACGTATCATCGGAAGAATCCAATATAATATGATAATGCGTTTACAGAGTGATAGAACGAGCACCTTCTTCTCGTTCATCATAATTTCCGATGCGAGCGTTCATCAATTCTCGAACGCGCAAGCCCTCGACAAAGATCGGTGATCGATGTAGTTCCACGAATGCAGAGTTGGCTGTCGATGTAATTCTATCTGTATTGTTCAACAAATTTTAGCTTTCTCTGTTTGTTCCAACGCTGGACAGGTAATTGTTAGCGAAATTAATGTAGAAGCTCATTTTTTGCTTTAATCACAAGTTCTGAGAAACGAGGTATGTTTCTTCTTATAAAAGAGGTATGTTTATGTTTATAACATTTGAAGACTATTGTAGAAGATTATTTGTTATATTTTAGTCGAAGTTACAACGAGTTCAATGAACTATGATGCCGTGATCTTGCGATGTTCTTCTAGGCAGAAAATGACTTCAAATTCGAAAAATGTTGCATGTATCAATATGTTATGAAAATTATGTTTATCTGTAGTCATAAATATCTTGAAATGATCACTTTGACTGTCACGACATCACTTCAAAACTATCATAAAATTGAAGTATTTTGTTTAGGCAAGTTTTAAAAATAAAATCACGAAGATATGATAAATTAGCGTATAAATTCATTTGCTAATCTGAGGAAATAATTATGTCACCGGTAGTCAAGGTGTTAAATGAACAATATAATTTGTTCATAAATTATAAATAATATTATATCATATAAATAATATTATAATTTTAATAAATAATATTATAATTTTTATAATAATAATATTATCATTTGAATTTGTTTTTCTGTGCTTTATAACGATAACGAAAAGATATGGGAGTTTCATATAGAAACACATAGAGGGAGAGAGAGAGAGAGAGGGAGAGAGAGAGAGAGAGAGAGAGAGAGAGAGAGAGAGAGAGAGAGAGAAAGAGAGAGAAAAAGAGAGAGGAAGAGAGACAGAAAAATGGTCTTGAGAAAAGTTTTCCTACCATCGTCAGGCGTATCTCTCATACCTATCTAACATTAACCTAAACGTATTCTCCATAAAATCAAGCATAATAAAGACATTAAAGCATTTCTCTTTAAATTACATATTCGTCATTTCCACCCGTCAGGATTACAAGAGAATCCCACGTACACCGATCAACCTCGCTCTCCGCCACGCGCGATTTCACGAACGGAAATAAATCGACTTGCAGATGTCCCGATCGGAATACTTCTTTCGAACTGCTTTCATATTCTATGGTCAACAGGAAATAATCCTTGTTAATCACCGAGACGGATCCCGCTTTGCGTTTAAACGCCGCAAAATCCACCGATATCCGCTCGAATCAATGTCGGGGCTGTATTAAATCGATCGGGGCCCGCTCGATAAATAACGCGCCACTACTTAAAACTTCGTAGTCGCATTAGCGCGTTAGAGGCGCGGGTGTTAATTTCGTATTGGATCGGCCGCCCCCAATCAATTACGCGGCCTTTTCATATTTTCCCCAACACTATTGTAGCTTGTCAGACAATGGCCGCGGGTAGGGCCGCGTCGCTCGGTGCGTGCACGAGCCTCGAACGGCCGCCGCTATCGATTTCGTATTTATTATCGGGCCCGGCGGTAACGTAGTTTATCATAATTTACGGCAAATAGGCCGAGGCTCGCGCCGTCACACGTCGTAATTCAGGCTTGACTGACGCTAACTCCGCGGGATTATCCCTTCTGCCCACACCGGATTCGAGCCGTCACGGTGCCTCCCTGTTATGGACTTTGCGGTTTAAGCGTTTTTCCGCGCCCCCGTCCACGGCTGCAACCAGCCCCGCGTAATTGACGCCGCCCTCCCCACCTCCTCCCCCGGTCCCACCCGGTTAGGCTATATATTGAAAGAAACGATGATGGATTCGTTTCCTGGGCCGATGCACACGCCCCATGTGCGTCTTGTTGCGCTCGTTTGTAATCATTTCGGTTAACAGAGGTTGTACCGCTCCACGCGTCCCCGTGTTACGCCTCGATGTTAGACGATATTTTATTGCAAAACTCGATCCGCGTCGATCAGTCTTCGTTATTGCGCCGGGATGCCTGGCGAGGAGAGTGAGTTATGAGTGAACCACGGACGCCTACGCGTATACAGATTTTCATCGATTAATTTACGGATTTCAGGGAAATTTGCCATCCCGAGGCGGATGCCGGGCCGTGCCAGACCCGGCCACGGTGCGTTTTATTTCGGATTAAATCGTAAATAATAATATCGAACGCGATCTGTTGTTTCAGCCGATTCGTTGTACTTGCTAGAAAAATTACGTAAGCCATGTAACCGGAGATTCGAGACAAACAAACAATCCTGTTGTATTATTATATCTTATGTTTATTGAAATATCTGAAACCTTATGAAACGTTATGAAACGTATTGAAAGTGCTGCTTAACCCTTTTGCTACGGCGGTTCAGTCCGCCGTAGCGCCCCTCCTGAACGGAACCACCCGCCGAAATTGTGCACATTGCGCGTGGATAGTGTATTTGGGAAGAGAAGGGATTTTTCTTTAAAACAATATAGTTATAATTTCTGCATAAGGTATAAAGTTATTTAATAGGTAAAAAAAGTTTCATTAACAATGGAAAAAGTGAAGAAATAATATATAATATACAGTAATAAAATAAAACATAATATTCATAATACAAAACATTATACATAATAATTAGTCCTAAAGTTAGTACTTTCGATTTTCTATCCCTTTATGACATGTAACACAATAATAATGGGAAATGCAGGTAGAACAAATATAACTTGAATGGTGTGTCGTTTATTTCGGACTGTCGTTTGTTTGTTTCGTCAAAAGATTCACGCAATAGTAACAAGAGGCGGTGCAGTCCAAAAATTAGGTCGCGATTTTACTAGCATGTCGGATATATCCGGCGTTCGTCCCCAGAGGGCGATCATGTGGATGTCGGATATATCCGGCGTTCGGCTCCGCGAGTGTTCATATGGATGACGGATATATCCGTCGTTCGGAGCGAAAGGGTTAAAGCTGGTGTTCCTACGAATTAATCAAGATGAAAAGAAGGAAAATATGTGCAAAGTGGACGCGAATAAAAGAACAGTCTAAATTCTCCCTAACTTTTTCCTTCAGCTTGTAAACGTCGCTCGACGATAATGGTTGGAGCAAAAATGTTGAATTTATTTCATGTGCTCTGTTCCTTTGTTCTTTCATGAAAGTACAGAAAATGAAATGAAATATATGCTCGATACCAGTAACACGCGCATACGATGAACACGTAATTCATGAGAGGTTAAATTAAATTAAACTTGTGCGTGTCGTAATTTAAAATTATAACACGTACCATGATGTTCTTATAATTTTTTCACGATGTTTCATTCCATAATTCTTAAGAGGTATATATCCCGTGTAACATTTATTTCTTTATATTATTTCTTTATGTACTAGAATATTTTTTTAGATCATAGCGGCACTAGTACTAGACCATTACCAAAATGCTTTTTTAAAATTTGTATTACTTGGAATGTCAAAAGAAGAAAATATTCTCGGTTTCTAACTTTGTTATCCGAGCTTATAACGGAAATTTAAAAAATGCTTCTCATAGATCTCGATAACTTATATGCATGGCGAAAATTCTATCGAAAATCGCAGTTTTATTATGATATTGACTAAAAACTGGTTAAACAAGTTACCGAGATCTACGGAAGGCATTTTATAAATTTTCATTATAGGCTCAGATAAAGAAGTTGGAAAAAGAGAGTTCTTTTGATCTTCTTTGTCATTCTAAGTAATAACAAAATTTAAAAAAAGCATTTTGGTCATAGTCTGGTAGACTAGTCCCGCTATCATCTGAAAAAATTCGAGTCCCTTAGTCCAGTTTTAAAGAAGTTATTGAGTTTTAAAAGGTGTACGAACACTTTTGTGGTCCACTGTATATTATTTTCTGCGATACTAGAATGCTGAGTACAGTAAATTCTCCAAAAATTTTCTTTCAGCTTGTAGACAGCAATTTCGGAAGAGGGGATACGATTATTCGAGCCTTGGACCTCGTTTTCATAATTATTATAGCTCATTTTATAAAAATGAGTCACGAGGCTCGTATAATCGTATCTCCAAATTGTCCATTTTCGTTTACAAGCTGATGAAACATCGAGCAAAATTTACTGAACTATGTTCAAGTTTCAAGCAAGATTCGATCAGTATCATTGAAACAGTTTTATTTTGTTCGTCATCCCAAGTAATAGCAAAATGAAGAAACTTCAGTCATCGTCTAGTAGACTAGCCCCTCTATGATCTAAAAAAAAAAATCCAAGTCATTCTCAGTTATGATTTCAAAAAGTTATTATGATATTGACTAAAAACTGGTTAAAAAAGTTACCGAGATCTACGGAAGGCATTTTATAAATTTTCATTATAGGCTCAGATAAAGAAGTTGGGAAAAGAGAGTTCTTTTGATCTTCTTTGTCATTCTAAGTAATAACAAAATTTAAAAACAGCATTTCAGATGTTGTACGAACATTTATGCGAGCCAGTGCATGTGTAGTATCAACGTCGCTAGACACTTGTTACAACACGAAGAATTGACAGTTCTCCGTTCACAAACAATTCTGCACCGTTTTACTCAGACACGCCGACAATCATTCTCTCAAAACTACGAAGAAAACGCTCTAATCGCTGCGATACCTGCGAACAACAGAGAAAAAACTGTTACCTCTCGCGCGGCCGCGTATTGCAGAAATCCCGTTCCCCGTTTCGCAAAGAGTTCCATCCGGCCTCGAATAAAGTAGAAAGCTCATTAAACTTTTAATTAGCCGGGGGTTTCGGACATTGTTGCGCGCGGTAAATCGTAAAATCCGCGTGGCGGTCTGGTTACGAGTGCGCCGTATACGGCGGCGAGCATAGCCGGCGTATCGTTTATTCGATCGGCGATTACACCGTTTAGCCCCGCGTGTGTTATCGTAAGAAGTTTCGAGAGAATACTCGAGCCGTTAATCCTCTTCGTTCTGTATCGCTGGTCCGAGCGGGTGTCCCCGCGCGCCGAAGAATTATCCCGTTTCCATGTGTATCGATTACTGACCGTCACGCGTGCATAGCAGCGGCGGGTCGATGATGCGCCGTTACAGACAGCCAGACCGTTTTATCATTGCACACGTACCTATGCCCGGGGATCCCCTTTCCAATAATGGAAATGGAGAGGGCATTCAAGTAGACATTGCGCCGTGCGGTAGATTGCTCCGACGCTGTACAAAGCCGGGCGAGCAGACGACACGGGCAGGGGATGCTCGTCTCCCGGCGATCCGGAGACATTTTCTCTACTCAAAGAGAAAGACCCGATCCTCCCTCTCCATCCTTCTTCCCATCTCTCTCTCTCTCTCTCTCTCTCTCTCTCTCTCTCTCTCTCTCTCTTTCACGCGCTTAGTCCCGGAATAAGGCTATTGTCAAGGTTATGCCTCGAAACTCGTTCGAGCGAATTTCTCGCTCAGAGACGTCGCCTCTTCCCAAGCGCTCTTTTTTCTCTCCTTCTCCCCGCGTGCTTCTCCTTTTTCTAACGACGACGACGACGACACAAAGCTCCCGTGCTCTCCCCCCTCGAATCCTCGGGCAGAGTTCCGTGGCATTGTGCTCGCTCATACGGCACGGTTCAGACGAGGATTAGGATCGAACTCGACCGTTTCGGAGAGCACGCGCGAGCGTGATCCGCTTCGCGCGATTCTGTTGCCGGAAGATCGGTCCTCGCGACGATAGCGCGTGCGAGGACCACTGGTGTTACGGCCAAGTGACCAGGATTTATGGCAGGGGCCATGTGCTTGGGTACCCGGACGGTATGGGCCTGTCCCGGGCCGTTCCCGGGCACATGCGGCCCCGTCATAACGTCTCCTGGTCCTTGATTACGGTCCAGTCAATTACGGTTGGGTCTGGCACTGTTCGGGCACGTAGGCCCATCAGCGCGGGATGTCTAGCAGGAGTTATTTTGCCACTCTCCCTGCTAACTCCCGGCCCACCGTTTTGGGGCAGTCTCACTGGATCTGGGATTGCAGTGATTGGACCGTAATTCCTTGCCGCCCACCCTAGGTCAAGAAGAGTAGGGAGGACCGAGGTGATATTAGGGATGACCCCGGCCCTCTAGTAGAGAGACAAGACAACCATGGTCAAGAGAAGAACCTCGTCAGAGACACAAGGGACTCACTGGACACGAGACCACAAGGGACTCACTGGACACGAGACCATAAAGGACTCACAAGACACAGAAAAAACCTTATTATTCGGACGGCACACCACGTGCAAATTTCTACAAAGCTCGAAGCTCACAAGGAGCATCAACGAGCAGTAACGACTGGTCTTTTAATTTATCCCGCAGTTCCGGTCGTAAACGGTTCCACGACGACTAAGATTCGTTGATTATCGCGTGAATGTATGCGCGTGCCATTTCAGAAATTTAGCCCTTTGCACTCGAGCGGTGACTCCGAGGTACTACTAAAATTTGTTATATCACCTGTGAGTTTTAGAAGAAAAGTTATAAATAGATTTTCGTCGAGTTCAGACTCGGATATTTAGGAGCCATATGCAAGCGAGGACCTTGACGACATGTTGGAAGAACTTGCTATAGATATAAGATAAGGATAAAAGATAAGGAACTAAACTCTGTTGATAATACATTGGACAATATTCACTGGAACGAATTCTCGCTAACAGTCGTTTCCGTTCACCGGAAAAAGTGGGCTACCGATGGATTTATCGTCTGACATTGGCGCAAGTGAAATGCTTTAGCTATTCTTAGATAAAGAAGCGATAAGCCTTTTCGTCACAGAAACTAATAAATATGCAGAGCAAATTTATTTCGAGTTCCTATATTTATATTTCAGTGCTTATTCCTTTAAATTCCTTTGAAACATCCAACTGAAAATCCTATTAACTTGAATAAGAGGAGCGTCACCCATGTTTGGGTGACGGGGCACCCACGGAAGCAGATCCGTCACCCAGATCTGGGTGACGCGGCGAAGAACGTGTTAAACTCGTTTTCACGCGATTTGGGAGAGATACAGTAATTTCTCCGAGAAATGTTTGGAGTCGAAACATGCAGATCCAAGAATACTATAAGACACGATTCTTCGAGCCTCGCGGCTCGTTTTTATAGGAACTCGGGGCAGTCGGCGAAAAATGGCAGCGCTCAGCATGCCGGTATGTATTGACACGAGTACGTGGTAATGCTAGAATAAAAACAATGACCGCGATTCGACGGTCACGTACCTAGTACTTATCACGTACATTGTAGCTCCGCGGTTTTTCTTGCCCGACTCCACACCCAAACAAATCATTTTGTATTGCCTTCCGGGCATTCGCGTCGCGTGCCGAATCACACGCTTGACCGACTCCGTCGGCTCTTAGCATCGACGTAGCAATAAATTACATAGGGGTAGGTCTAGCACAGAGAAATTCAGAGCAACCCGAAATTTGACATTTCCGGGTTAAAATACTGTATTCGGGACTAAAGTGTAGAGTACACTGAAGTGTAGAGTAGAATCGTACTTTACCGTGAATCGAGTTTCGATGAAAAAGTAACATAGACCTTTATTCGAGGTTTCCATTCGATTGCCGATTGCATTAAAAAGACAATGGAAACATTATTGAAAAATGCAGGAAACAGGATTTCGATTAAAAACCCAGGAAGATTTGACTCGCCGATAAGGGTGGAGCCAAATCTCTTCGCAGCCATTTTGTGTTCCGCGATAGATATTACTTTGGTAAAAAGAAAGTACGTCGAAAGCAATATAATATACAGGGTGTCCCAATATTATGGTATTTCCGGGAAATGAGGGATTCCTAAGGTGATTTGAAGTAACTTTTTCTCCTTAGCGAAAATGCAATCCGCGGCTTCGTGGACGAGTTATTAACGAAAAACAGTGACCAATGAGAGCTCGGAGTTCGCCTCGAGCCAGCCGAGCTCGCCTCTCATTGGTGAGTGTTTTTCGTTAATAAATCGTTAACGATGTCTCGGAGAATATTTTTGTAAAGGAAAATGTTGCTTCCGATAACTTCAGGAATCTCTAATTTCCCGGAAGTACCATAATTATGGGACACCCTCTATATGTATGTCACTTCGGGCTATGTATTCGAAATTTGTTCAGCGTCGTAAGTATATACGACTATGAAGATATAAGTTATAAAATGTTTATCACAGACATACATTTGTAAACGTCGACAAAATTAGGTCATCAGTTAATTGCTATCTCACGAATTTGAACACTTTTTGTACCTCAGTGACATATATATAGATGATGTTTATAGTTTTTGCAATATTTCCATTGTTCCTTTCCTTTTCGAAGAAATTTCAACGGTCAAATAAATGTATGCTTAGGGAATAATGAAATAATAACGAGAAGATAATTGTGCAGTTGTGGACAATATAATAAATTTGGAAACTATTTAAAACTGATGGCGTTCCGATGATTATGATGCTTCTTGTTATTTCGTCGAGCAAGGTTGCCTGAGAATGTACGAGAAAAGATTATGAGAGGCAGAGCGACAACGATAATGCAAACAATGTACTCGGTTTAGAGAAACTTTTTGAACAATATTGGTAGAGTCCCATCCTGTTTGGGTTCAAAGTATGTCCAACTCTTTGATTAATTTATAGCCTTAACTTAGGGTAGTGTAACACTCTAAAGTCAGTGACGAATTTTAATGAGGCACTAAGTGCGCATTTCACACGGCATCTGTTGAATGTACATTACGTCGCGACAACCAGCGAATTTTGCCCCGAGTTATTGATTCTGATAGAATTTCTTAGATGCGCGCTTGCTTAGATGACAGATCCTTATTTGGCGCTTTTCATTGAAACCATTTCGCTTGATACTTTAATCTTAGAGCAAAGTATTTAATAATCAGATGCTGAATAAGCTAAGCAGATGCCTAATTCTCCCCCAATTGTTTCTCAGCTTCTAAACAAAAATGGAGAATTTTGGACGAGTTATTCGAGCTTTGCACCTCGTTTTTATAATCGTTGACAATCGGCAACTATAGAAACGAGCCGCGAAGTTCGATGAGCCGGTGATACGATTGTATCTCCTCTCCCAAATCGTCCATTTTTGTTTGCGAGCTGAAGGAAAATTGGGGAGAAATTACTGTGTTTCCTAAACGAAATAATTGCAAAAAAGAAAAGAAAAAATTGTGATGTGCATAGCAAAAATGCGTCGGTTTGAAATCGGTTTGAACGAGCCTCGCGGTTCGATTTTATAGTTGTTGACAATCGGCGACTAATCGTGTCTCCTCTTCCCAGATTGTCCAGTTTTCTTTATAAGCTGAGGGACAATTGGAGAGAATTTACTGTACTTTGCAATCATCAATATGATTGGAAACAAGTCCGTTAAGGACATTACACAGCAAGTAAACTCGATGAATATCGACAGCATTTAGTTTCGACTAATCTCTCAGTCTATAACAGTTTTTCCAAGCGTGGATTAAGAAAGAAAAACTATCGAGTTTCCACCTGACTCATTCAGGGAATCGCAATTCTTGTAACAATAATTATTGCAAAATCAAGGATGGTGCCAATGAGAACCAAAAGTGGACAATAATCTGCGCGTTGTTCTACATTTCTCACATGAAATCTACATTTCCTACGTCTTTGTATTACAACCAGTAAAGTACATTAAGATTATAAAATAGCTTACACTGTAATGCAAATTTCCACATTGTAAAAAGCAATCTGAATAATTCCTTAAAATCAAAGTAACTTAATGAGATCATAGTTGAGAAATTAAAATGCACAATACTCAATGCACTTTCAACTTTCTTTTGCTTCTTATATATAAATATACATCTTATATATGTATAATTATTATATTAATAATTATATATTATTATATTATTATATATTATTAATAATTAATTATTATATTAATTTATAACATTATAAATACACGAAAATGTCTCGTAATCTGGAAACGGAGGGTTCCTGAGGTCATTTCAAGTAACTTTTTCCTTAGCGAAAATGTAATCCGCGGCTTTGTTCACGAGTTATTAACAAAAACCATTGACCAATAGAAGGAAAGCTCAGCTCGCGCAAGGCGGCTGAGCCAATGATCGATCGAAGTCCAGTTCCGCTGATTGGCTCGGGCGCCTAGCGCGAGTTCGCCTCTCATTGGTCAGTATGTTTCGTTAATAACTCGTAAACAAAGCCGCGGCTTGCATTTTCGCTAAGGAAACAGTTGCTTCAAATCACCTCAGGAACCCTCCATTTCCAGATTGCGAGACATTTTCGGGACACCCTGTATATCTTACGTATAAAACAATCGCAAAATGCTACTATTGTTCGTACACATCTCTAACAGTAACATCATTCATGATTATTGTGTAAACCAGTAAAATAAGTAACTGTTACCGCAAACCAGATTCGACATAGCAATCGCGAAGGGATTCGACATAGCGCCGTTGACCGGCCGTGGACAACGCAAGCCTACAAACTAGGATATCGAATATACCATTAGATCTACCCAGATGATCGATATCCGAGGAACGAAAGACAGCAGTTCGCGTCTCCGGCCGTCGACGCGTCAACAGATCCATCAATCAGAATCGAGTGTCCAACAGGCTGGAATCACTGTTCGGTCCAGACCGAGTAATCTTCAGGGACGATCATCGAACGGGACAAACTACATTTGCAGAGCAAAGTAACGAAGTCGCTGAAGGCTACATAGGACCGATTCCTGGGCCAAGAGTACAGCCCTCCCAGCTTCTTTTCCCGGCATCCCGATCTGTTCCTCCTTTTTTCTGCCACGTCCCCCCCAAAAAGGGGAGACTCGGTTTGATGGAGGAAGCGACTCGAAGAGCGGGCAGAGAGCCGGAAACGGGGGTGCTCGCTTAAATCGTTTCCAGGGTAAGTAGTAACAGACTGTGTGTGTCGGACAACGGGTGACTTTCTCGAAGTGGAAAGTCGTAGGTAGCCGGGAAACTCCTCTATTTGCCACGGGAATCATAGACCGTGGGCCAGAGGGGGCCGCGGGGCTCGCCGAAGGGTAAGCTGGGCGAGCGAGGTTGGGGGGACGGGAGAAGGAGGTGACGTGGGCAAGAATCACGGATTGAAATTTACTCGGAAAGTTTGCGATCGAGGCGCGCCCCTCGGTTTCGAGCGCCGTGAAAGACCGGAAGGGAAGTAAATATGTCACGTTCGATCCGCGCTCGAGTGGCTGGCCGAGAGGGTTGTCGAGTTTTTTCCGTGAATGCGAGATGCAGCCGGCGAGTGCCGTTCTTTCTTCCCTCCTTGTTTCCTTCGTCGACGCCTCTGGAGGTTTCACCGGCGAACCCGCGAATCTTCTTTTGTCGCTTTCCCGGCGCGCGGAGCGTCGACTTTGCGTTTGTTTTATTCGATTCCGCCGGTCGACCGTGACGTGCAACCTTTCGGTGTGACGCGAGGTTGCGACCTTTAACGCTGCACCCTCGGTGCAAATCGTTGACTACAATTCACGGCTGTTGAACGATTTTTTGAAATGCGGTTTGACCCTAAGTTTAACCCTTTTCACGTGGGTGTCACTTTTTTCGGAGGACATGACGGAACTGCCGACGATTAGGCTACTCCGAAAATTAAGAATTTCTGTCTTACACAATGCTTAGCAAACGAGAATGGTATTCCAATCTTTGTAACCGTGTTTATTCAGTCAAAAGACTTCTTTCAAAATGGCATTTATACAGGCTGTCCAAAAATTATGGTATCTCCGGAAAATTAGAGATTCCTGAGGTCATTCGAAGCAACTTTTTCCTTTGCAAAAATTTTCTTCGAGGCATCGTTGATGAGCTATTAATGAAAAACGCTGACCAATGAGTGGCGAGCTCGGCTGGCGTGAAGCGGCCGAGCGGAAGTACGCTGCGTGCGCTCGTTGGCTGGGCCGCCTCGCGCCAGCCGAGCTCGCCTCTCATTGGTCAGTGTTTTTCGTTAATAACTCGTAAACAAAGCCGCGGAGAAAATTTTTGTAAAGGGAAAAGTTGCTTCGGATCACCTTAGGAATCTCTAATTTCCCGGAAGCACTATAATTTTGGGACAGTCATAATTTTGGGACATCCTCTTATTGAAAACTCTTCAAGAAGATCGTATCGAAATGAATGGGTCATAATTTGATGGAATGAACATCTGTCAACAAAACGATTTTTTAAAATACGAAAACAACAGTACCAGTTAACGTCGATTGGTTTACGTAGATTGTTTATTAATGCATCGTCGACCGGCAATATTACAGCGCGTAAGAACACGAGTTAACTTCTAATCGGTCAACAATGTGTTGAAATCCTATTGATTAAGATTCTATGTACAGTAATGTCTCTCTAATTGACGCTCACAGATTGTACACAAGAATAGACAATTTGGTGAAAGCAGATACAATTATTTGAGCCTTGCGGTTCGTTTTTATAGTTCTTTACAATCCGTCACTATAAAAACTAACCGCAAGGCTCGAATAACCGTATCTCCTCTTCCCGAATTGTCCATTTTTGTGCACAATCTGAGCGTCAGTTAGGGAGACATTACTGTACTTATAGCATAAATGATTCAGTGGAATTCAATGATAGAGAAAACATTCCAAAAAACTAAGAATGTTAATGTATTAATTTCAAGTTTTCACAACTATTTAAGAAAGAAACGACATTGTTCTTGGCTTCTTTGCGTTTCATAAGAGGCAAACAATTTTTATTTTACATAAGAATCCGCAGTCTAGTTATTATTTTTTGTGATCTACTTATAATATACTATTATATATAATGTAATATTATATATAATCTATATATATATATATATATATATATATATATATATATAATGTAATATTATATATAATCTATATATATAATGTAATATTATCTTTGTGAAAGATCAGTGTTAGAGAGGCTCGTTCTGCATAAGTCCAAGTGGGTTTGGGGATGATTTTGATGGCATACTTTTCAAAAAATTCTGGAGCGAAAAATTTGTCGTTAATTTGTTAAGCTACAAAGGCAACGTCATTTTACTTACGTACTATCGATTCCTTCGAATTTGCAGTCTGGCAATTGGCGAACACACAATCAACTTTTACGAATATTCCTACTTTCATAGGTTATTTTATAAAAATAGGTACAAGAATAATATTTCTTTCGCAAGATAGAAAATCTCTCGTGTGGAATATATAAAATAAATATTTTCTCTCAGAAATCTGCGTCTGTCATAAATACGAGATTCCCGATCGAGTTATTTTTACTGGCCATCAAAAAATTGCACACGGTCGATCACAAAAATATTCAGACATTCAAATTGCAGTAAATTAATTATTGGAGTTCGTTTGAGATGTTAGAAATATAATACTACTTTATTGAACAGTGTGTAAAAAAAGTGTGTACAAACGTTGCATTTGGTGGGAACGTTAAAAAGCATGTTTTGCCAACTCTTTCTTATCTAAATCTGTACCGAAAAGTTTAACAATGCGCTTTGTAAATCTGGTTCACTGTTACGCATGCAAACAATATCAATTGTAAGAATCCTAAAAAATTCATGTCTCCAGGACCAATTTCGAAAAAGATTATTCCGTTCGAAAAAGTGACCGAACAAACTATTATTTGGTATGTTTGTAGAAAAAAAATATATTATTCGGAGTTAGAACAAAGGCATCAAATTGAGGAATGGAGTTATTCTGAAAAAAGAACAATTTTTGCGTATAGCTCGCGATGAGTCGGTTAGAAAGTGAAACTGAATACTGGCACAATAAATAAAGCGTGCCATTATATAAGTCGTGCAGCGCGCTGCATTCTTTCTGGTAACCCATTTTCAATTGAATAGCGCGAGTAAAGCTGCAAGCAATCAAATCCGTGATCCGAAAAAATCCATTCCGCCGACGAAAATGGGCTCGTGCGCATAAACCTCTTTCCCATAAGCGAGCTCTGCTTCGCGCCCGTCGCTCGCCGGCTATTTTTTCCTCGTTAATCAAACGACCGATCAAAAAATACCGACGGCGACGAACGAACGAGGTCGTTTCTGTCGCGAATTAGCAATCACCGCGTGCTGATTGCCGGCCCCGTCGAATCTGATTCGCGTTAAAATATCACCGCGCGAACTTTCGTCCGACGATCAGGGGATTTTAATTGCTCTTGATTGGACAAGTAAAAAACGAGGAGCCGACGCCCCAGCAAACTGTAAACGAGCCACTCGAAACAACACGCGCATTTTGCTCCGATAGGAGCCGGTTACAGTCGGCTGACCAATTGCTGTGCCTTTGCTTTGTTATCGAGGATAATTAACTTCATATTTATCGAATAAGATATATATTCAATTTTTTCATTCAGAAATAAATCAAATGGAAGAAGAAGAACATTTTGTATGTCTTATATTCGAGATAAATATGAAGTTAATTATGCCCGAAAAGAAGTCATAGACACGTTAATTGGTCACTCTGAAGCATCGCGATTTAATTGAATTGAAGAAATTTCATTTTTCTTAAAGTTATACCGAGAATTCGGAACGCCGTACAATGGTATAAAAGCTTGAAATCATGGGCAAAATCCTAAAAATCGAAGTTGTCGTTGAGGAGTTTTTGACTTGCGGATTGGTTAGTTTAATGATGCGTCCGTGTGGTGGGAAAAACGAAATAATCCATACATTCATACCTGAATGACGACAATTGCACTTCGAATTTCGAATTTGTTGGGCTACTCGTGAGCGTGACCGACAGTACGAAGTGGATAGTTTAAAGCGTGTATCTATTTGTGGAAATGTTTGTTTTCAATCGTGTAAAATGGATATTGTTCCTGGTGATACGTACAACATTTTGTACCGGTAACATCTCACGAATTGTTAACTATTACATTAGTAAATCGATAAATTGTAGATTCAAATTATAAGAGCAAATGGAATGCATTTACTGTAAAGTTATAGTCACGAGATTTATTATGAAAAATTCAAAATATATATCCTTAATACGGCAAGAATACCTAACAAAATTTCATCTTCAACCTTTCAGCTACTGTAGGCCAATAAGATACAGCTCCGCGTATCATTTTTTCAACATCTCACCGGCCATATTTGATCCGCCATTTTATCCTTGGAATTTTGAAATTCAAATTCGCAATCAGGATTCCTGAAGATATATGTACACCAATTTTTGTTAAAATCGAATCATTTTTTCAACAACCCGTCCGCCATATTTGATCCGCCATTTTGTTTTTGGAAATTTGAAATTCAAATTCGCAATCAGGATTCCTGAAGATATATGTACACCAATTTTTGTTAAAATCGAATCATTTTTTCAACAACCCGTCCGCCATATTTGATCCGCCATTTTGTTTTTGGAAATTTGAAATTCAGATTCGCAATCAGCGACCACGAAAACCCTTACATACAAAGTTTCAATGAAATCCGTCACTATTTCTTATTTTGGCCATGATTTCGAGCTTTTATACCACTGCGCGCCGGTTCAGAAATGGTTTACGGTGTTTTCACAAGTAAAGGAAATCGCTGCCACCAGGAACTCTGAAAATATGTATAGATATTATATGATTTCCAGGATCTTCGAATCTGATCCGCCGAAGATCCGACTTTCGTTATTTCATCGCCGCTCGCGGCTCATAGTTCGTTCCATTTATTTTGAGAGCGACCCGCGTTCCCGGCGCTGTATATGCCACGGTTCGGGATCGACGTGCTCTCGCTATTCCGAGTAAATGGGAGCAACAAAAAATCCGAAAAGGGAAAACAATATCGTATTTTTCTGCCGCGAAAGTCGTTCGCGCCAGCGCGAAATTTGATCTCGTATTATACTACTGTGATCAAAAAGTAAGGTGAAATTGTCATTTAAAACTCCCGGACATTAGGAAGGCAGGCAATTGTTTTTTTCCTAGGTTGGTAGGACTGTCTATAACAATTGCCAAGCGTCTGTTTGTTAAAAGGTTTAATTATCTCCGAGTTACACGTGTTTTAGTAAACGACCAAAAGTGAATTTTTCGATTTTTACAATGGGTGATTTTGTTGAGCAAAGAACTTGCATCAAATTTTGTTTGCGGAACGAATATTCTTGTGCGGACACGTTGAAAATGTTGCGGAAGGCCTTTGGTGATCAAACTATGGCACAAAAAAACGTTTATAAGTGGTACAACGAGTTCAAAGCGGGCCGAGAACGCGTTGAAGACGAACCGCGCTCTGGACGACCATCAACGTCTACCGACGAGGGCCACGTCCAAAAAATCGAAGATTTGGTGCTTGAAAATCGTCGACTGACAATGAGAGACCTCGCTGATAGTGTTGGAATATCATTTGGCTCAGTCCAAACCATTTTGAAGGATGATTTGTGTCTCAAACGCGTCAAGTCTCGATTGGTGCCATGTCATACTGCATTGGTTCTTCGCGACTTTTTGCCAAAAACTCGACTCATATCGTTCCGCAACCACCGTATTCGCCTGATTTGGCTCCGTGCGACTTCTGGTTATTCAGCAAACTCAAAAAGCCAATGCGGGGACGCCGTTTTGACACGATTGAGGAGATAAAAACCGAATCGAAGAAGGTCTTGAAGGCTATACCGGAAAAAGACTATTCCGACTGTTTCGAGGACTGGAAAAAGCGTCTGAAACAGTGCGTTTTATCGGACGGGGATTACTTTGAAGGGGATGAAATTGATTTGGAAGAATAAACAAAAAATTTACATTTATAAACAAATTCACCTTACTTTTTGATCACAGTAGTATATCCGAGTTAGTTGAGCCGGCGAAATTGAAATTGATTAACTGGTGGCACTGTGCCGCTTATCTTATCCGTCGATGCTGTTGAGTTGCGCGCCGGGAAATGTGGAATATTGTTTAACTAGGCGGGAGATATGCACGACGGCCGACTTTATCCGTAATATTTTCATTTTATCGCAACATTTATTTGTCATATCTTTATTACGACTATTGTGGAAATAGATGTAATTCAATTGTCGGACGAGTTACCGGCGTTTTCGACCGTATCCGTATCGAAATATTTTTGGCGCAAAACATTTTTCACGTGTTTTGACCAACAATTTTTTTGTGACGCTATTGCAAAAGGATTTTACTTTTACATGTGCACTTTAAAGGGGAAAAAATGCTTCTCGATTCTCTGTTTCGCTTTCGCTGTTTTTCTGCCATTTTTTTCAAGAATTTATCAGCGTATCCGTTTCATGACGTCATATGAAGTACCGCGTCG
Source organism: Megalopta genalis (assembly GCF_051020955.1). NCBI lineage: Eukaryota > Metazoa > Arthropoda > Insecta > Hymenoptera > Halictidae > Megalopta > Megalopta genalis. Next base: position 15,606,071 of record NC_135020.1, on the reverse strand, counting down.
GTCACAATTCGGATTAATTGTTTAGAAACATTATGCATCGTTCATCATATATCATTCTGAAACAATTTTGCTAGTATTTTTAGAATGCGAAGCAGTAACGGTAGCATTTACTCTAAAAAATTTCAACGTTCTAGTTTTAGGTTTCGATAATTCAATTACATCGATTCTGTGATCACGTTTGAGGCCGATATTGAGCAGAAAACGTGTGAACAAATTTTGTGTCCGCAGATTACGTAAAAAAAAGTCAAATTTATTTTCAAACACGTTCTTATCATCATTCACGGTATAATAATTCTAGTATAATATCTTATACTTTACTAAATTGTTACTTTATTGCATTTCGTAATTAGAGATACGTCGTATTTAATAATTTTTTAATTTAATGATTTTAATTTAATCATTCATGGTATAATAATTCTACTATAATATCTTATATACTTTACTAAATTGTTACTTTATTAAATTTCGTAATTAGAGATTCTTTGTATTTAATAATTTTTTAATTTAATGATTTTAATTTAATCATTCATAGTATAATAATTCTACTATAATATCTTATACTTTACTAAATTGTTACTTTATTAAATTTCGTAATTAGAGATTCTTTGTATTTAATAATTTTTTAATTTAGTGATTTTAATTTAATCATTCATAGTATAATAATTCTAGTATAATATCTTATACTTTACTAAATTGTTACTTTATTGCATTTCGTAATTAGAGATACGTCGTATTTAATAATTTTTTAATTTAATGATTTTAATTTAATCATTCATAGTATAATAATTCTAGTATAATATCTTATACTTTACTAAATTGTTACTTTATTAAATTTCGTAATTAAAGATACGTTGTATTTAATAAATTATTTCGGCAAGAAAATAGACAGCGAAACAAACGGTCTGCGATGTGTTCACGAAAGTACAATGTCCACGTTTTAACAACGATTCGGTGTTCGAAAGCTTCGGAAAGTAAACGATACCAAATTTTTTGTTGCGCGAAAAGCAAGTAATTTCAGTTGTCTCGAAACAGGTTTCACGCGAAGAACAAGAAATTATCTGACGAATGGCGAAGCCCCGCTGCCGGGAACCCCTGAAATCGTTGCCCGTTCCACCGAACTCTCATGAAACTTCCATGGAACCGTTACCACGACCATCATCCTTATTTGTGTCGTCGGCCGCGGATTATACGAGAGTCAACGCAAACACACCGCGACCCCAGTATTTGTGTAATATCTGACTGAAATTAGCATTTAAACGGACGAGATCGAATGGAGCCATCGAGGACAGCGGTTTGCGAACAAAAGAGATAACGAAATTTCGATTTCCGGCAATACGGTTATCTTTCATATATGCGTGTGCCGCTTATACGCTGGAACACTGGATTGGGATTTGCTTTTAAAACCGCTTTTTATCACGCCGCAAATACATCATTTTAAGCTTTTAAAAGTGTTTTTTCACTAGCAGCGTGGTATAAGTTCTTCAATTACGCTGGTTATATTTGTCGACTGTATTGCAGCAGCGGCGAGCACGAAGGTAAATGCTTCCTAATTGACGCGCGCGCGCGCATGGATTGTGCACAAAAATGAACAATTTGGGAAGAGGAGATACAATTTTTCGATACAATTAAACCACTCGTATGACCATTGCAAGCTTGTCGCTAAAAGTAGCGAATTCCGCATAGTGTCATGTGTATTGTGTAACTATTTGTTAATATTACGCAAATAACGGAGCAGTATAAAGGAGAATATGTGGCGTCGCATCCCTCTACCTGAGCGCGGCCGCTAGCAATAAAACAAGTATCGTTCCTAATCCTCAAAATTCCCTAAAAATCACGCACCCCAATAAAACAATTCTCCTCACATCTGGACACCTCGACCCGCACGGGACTTTCCCAACTTTCACCTTTCCTACGAAAGTCCATCTATTCCTTTCTTCTCTTCCACTATAAAAGAAACAAACGCGCAACTCCAAAAGCTCAGTCTGTCCTAAGTTGCTAGTCCTACGACGTCACGCTAGTCGCGCCCGCGCTCATCGATAACAATTCAATAAACTGCATTAATAGTAACCTCAAACACGCGCTCCGATTCGCTTACCTTCCCTTTAGCGCTAAAAATATAAGAAAGATAGGCGTTACTGAATCGGAGGCACACGACTGCGTCTTGTTTTTATAGCTGTTGACAATCGGTCACTATAAAAACGAGCCGCAAGGCTCGAATAATCGTATCTTCTCTTCCCAAATTGTCCATTTTTGTATGCAATCTGTGCGCCAATTAGGGAGAATTTGCTGCACTTCTATTTCAAACGTACCATGATATCTAGAAAAATATTCGACATTGAAAAAACGAAATATATTCGTTCGACAAACTCCCACATTTCGTGCAGAACAGTTTTCGTCTACTAATCTGTTAAATGTTGCATCAACTATAAGGTTATTGGCAGCAATTATAATCGAGCCGGCAGTTCGTGATGTTATATACGCGGTATTAAATTATAGCGATAATATTATCTGAGTTTATTGGTCAATGTGGCTTTGTTGGGTCGAATGCGTATGTAACAAGTTCATCGTCCAAAATGGAAGTTATTATTTCATCCTATATTGCTATATTAATGTTACGCATTAGCGATGTTTATTGAAACGCGGACTTAGCGCCATCGATTTATTTATATTTGTTCTTCTGTAATGCGAGGACAAGAAATGCTTCCGGAGCTGCACTTTCAAGAGCGTTGGTAGTAGTACAAGAAAATATAATAGGGACAAGAAATAATTGTTTAATAAAATAAATTTTAGTCCCCAATGTTACTGTGAAAACGGGTAGACGTCGCTATACCGTTTAAATATGCAGGATAAAAGGTACAACACACCTATCGGAGAAAAGAAATATACTGTTCCAATACTATAAAAAAATTGGTAGTTGCACTAATTTCACCCTTGGGATCTCCAGCGCCTGACTTCTTATACTCTAAAATGTTATCACCTATGGTAATACCATACGATCAATGGTTGCGTGAAAGCAGCTTGTAACACTCACTGAACACCCTGTACGTTAATTCTGATCTGTATCGTGCTCAGAGTTGCAGAAATGTAATTTAATTGATTTCTTCCCTGAATTGATCAAGTCGGATGTATGTATGCCGAGTAAACTATTCAATTATTTAAATCGTCAAGTCGATAAAGCGAGTCGATGAAACAAAGCTTTTTTCGAACACCGTGGGCCCGATACGTGTCCAATATAATTAGATTATCGTAAAGATCGTCTACAGCTTTTTACGAATGAAAGCATTGCAAGCTATTTTTGTCTTCCGATGCTTGCCAGACACGATAAAGAAATTATAACTAAAAAACGTGTCAACTAAAAAATTATAGATATAGCTACAAAAGAATGAAAGTCACTTTGAGAACCCCATAAAAAATAAACCAAGAACGAATCTAGTGTTATCACCTTGAAAATTTCTGCAAACATCGAAGCAGAAAATGTTTCTTCCGCTTAAATGTTGCGTTAAATATTTATACAGAAAGAGAGAGAGAGAGAGAGAGAGAGAGAGAGAGAGAGAGAGGGAGAGAGAGAGAGAGAGAGAGAGAGAGAGAGAGAGAGAGGGAAAAGTCGTTCGACGAGTATACGATTCATAGAAATGTCCGTTTCACGGTGAAAATAATAAGAAAGCGATTGACAGGGTAAAAGAGAGATCAACAAATCTCTCGAGCCCCTCCTCTTATATTCCCGCGGAGTTTTTCCCTGGAAAAAGTTATTCTTGCAGAGATTTTCGCTGCGTAAAATATCACTGCGGGCTTCATCGATATTCCATTTGCAACGTTCAGCGTCACGTTCACGGGCGCAGACGGTCGAGGCGAGAAGGATCAGTACCGGTACGTTGGCACGATCGTGTCGCGGTGGAAGGACCATATTCGGAGCGGGTCCTTTACGAGGAAGTAGTCCAATTTTCCTATAATCCCTGGCAGTCCCCCTCCCTAAGGGACCGCCGTCGGCTAGTCCACGTCGAAGACGAAAACTCTGCTCTATCGTCTTTGCCTTCGGTTTACCGGAATCCCCGGGATTCGGTAATAATACATGAACAGCCTGGAACCGTACCACTCGAAGAAGGAATTGAAATTTTGATCACCTTTGCCATCTGTATTCCTGATGGCCGCTTAATGTAAATTGGATATCTCGAGTCGGGCGTAGAACCGATATTTACGTCGATCCGGAGATCCTTGTATTTGATTACACGGTCCTCGAGCGGAACGACGGCCACGAGTGCATTTCGTAGGCTTTACATAGGACGTTCCGCGGAAGATAATATGTTGGTTCAGCGCGGATGCTCGGAACTCGGGAGCTTCGAAATTTCAGAACACCTGACGAGCGTCTGGAGCTTAAGACCGCAGAGCCTCGGAAGTTCAAGGCTGCCCCGGCGGCACAGGATTTCAGTTATCGAAGCTTAGGAATTGAGAACTTGGGACTCGAGATTTTTTGACGCTTGGAAAACTGACGTTTAGGAAGCCTGGCACTCCCCCCCCCCCCTGCCCTCGGAATCTTCGGAGTTCAGCATTCTACGGCGAGGAAGAGCCTCGCAAGCCGAGAGATTTTAGTATTCAATATCTCGGATTAGAACTTCAGATTTATGAGATCTTAAGGGCCTTACGGCTTCGTGGACTTACAATCCAGACGTTCTCAAAATTGAGATTCTTAGGGAGGATTTGGAATTTAAGGTCAGCGCAGTAAATTCTACCTCGTTGTTCCCCTATCAGAGGCCTGCTTACGTTATCTCTGTACCGTTGCTACGCCTATGCTAATGTTCGACGAAGCCAGTCGAGCGTGTGATGCGACAGGCGGCGCGGCTCCTTTGATTAGAATTTCTGGAATTACTATTCGTAATATAATAATATAAGTGTCTTAATTTTAATGTTTAAAAGCTGAATCTGTTTTAACGTATATTGCTGATATTTTTCTGATTGAAATGAAGCTAAATATGACGTAGTTTGGACAGATGTTTCTGATTGTATAAAATATAATCAATCATAATGTGGTTGAATATTTAATTATATATTATATATATTAATTGGCTGGCTTTTAAGTTTGCCGATTGCCCCGATTTTCGTTCTCTCTCTCTCTCTCTCTTTCTCTCACACTCACTCACTCATTCTCTCCTTCTCTCTCTTTCTCTCTCTCTCTCTCTTTCTCTCACACTCACTCACTCATTCTCTCCTTCTCCCTCTTTCTCTCTCTCTCTCTCTCTCTCTCTCTTTCTCTCACACTCACTCACTCATTCTCTCCTTCTCTCACTTTCTCTCTCTCTCTCTTACTCTCTCTCTCTTTCTCTCTCTTTCTCACTCTCTCTCCCACTCTTTCTCTTTCTCTCTCTCTCTCTCTCTCTCTCTCCCCCTCAAGAAATGTGGACAACTACAGTAAATTCTCCCCAATTGTCTCTCAGCATGCAAATAAAAATTTGGGACGAGGAGATACGATTATTCCATCCTCGCGGCTCGTTTTTATAGTTGTCGACAACCGGCGATTATAAAAACAAGTCGCGAGGCTCGAATAATCGTACCTTCTCTTCCGAAATAGTCCATTTTAGAGAATTTACTGTACCTTGAAATTACCAATAATTATTTCATCGCCAATGTTTTCATCAACACGATTCCAGAGCGACAACGCATTTCTCACCGACATTGTTTATACACGTTGAAATCACCGACAAATGTTTACAGCGACTCTCGTTTCACCGCAAATGTTATTATCGACGCTCAGAATGTTTGGAGTTGACATAACCTTGACATAACTTGACATTACCTTGACATAACCTCTTCCCACATTTCTATTTGCAAGCTTCATGGAGAAAATTTACAGTATTTGCGTGCAGATAGACATCGCTGTTAAGTGAAGTGAAGCCATAAAACAGATTTCGCAGAACGAGTTGGGGGCTATAATTTCTCCAGTATTTGAAAAATGTTTTGAATTCTTGGAGAAGCGTTGGTGCATATGCATTGCCTCGGATGTAACCTATTTTCTACGTGACGAAGTATATTTTAACGAGTTTTATAAGTAATTTCTACTGAATTTTTAAATTCCGGTCACTTTTTGTACATGATGCATGTTAACACGTTAAGTACCGAAAATCAACTCCAGAAATTCCCATAGAATCTAATTCGTTTGATTAATGAAACTGAAACTACTTTACATATCCCGACAACCTTACTAAAATTCAGTTTGTAGGAATATGTTAAAATAATATGTACCAGTGAACTGAAAAAGTATAAGATTCGTGGCTTATTTTTCAACAAACAACGTTTTATTCCGAGATTTCGAAGAAGCTTGTACAACGATGGAAAAAGCGTGCGGATCACAAGTTGACTGTAGTAAATTCTCCGTAATTTTCCTTGAGTTTGTGAACAGAAGTCGACAATTTGAGAAGAGAAGATACGATTAGTCGCCGATTGTCAACAAGTATAAATACCGAGCCGCGAGGCTCGTTCGAACCGATTTCAAAGCGACGCATTTTTGCTCCACACCACATTCTCTGGCATAGAAATTTGTTTCTCAGAGACGATGTTCCTTGATTTTTGCAATTATTTCGTTCAGGAAACACAGTAAATTCTCCGTAATTTTCCTTCCAGCTTGTAAACAGAAATCGACAATTTGGGAAGAGAAGATACGATTATTAGAGCCTCGCGGCTCATTGTTATATTTGTTATACTACGAGCGTCCCGCGCTCACGAACACCGCGAAAGCGGCCGTATGCGAGATCTACTATCAGCCATAAACTCGAGAAAACTAGGAACTCTTGTAATAATATATCGATTTTCGAAGTGCAGTAAATTCTTCGTAATTTTCTTTCGGCTTGTAAAAAAAAGTGGACAATTTGGGAAGAGGAGATACGGTTATTAGAGTCTCGCGGCTCATTGTTATACTTCTTAGAGCCTCGCGGCTCATTGTTATATTTGTTATACTACGAGCGTCCCGCGCTCACGAACACCGCGAAAGCGGCCGTATGCGAGATCTACTATCAGCCATAAACTCGAGAAAACTAGGAACTCTTGTAATAATATATCGATTTTCGAAGTGCAGTAAATTCTTCGTAATTTTCTTTCGGCTTGTAAAAAAAAGTGGACAATTTGGGAAGAGGAGATACGGTTATTAGAGTCTCGCGGCTCATTGTTATACTTCTTAGAGCCTCGCGGCTCATTGTTATATTTGTTATACTACGAGCGTCCCGCGCTCACGAACACCGCGAAAGCGGCCGTATGCGAGATCTACTATCAGCCATAAACTCGAGAAAACTAGGAACTCTTGTAATAAGATATCGATTTTCGAAGTGCAGTAAATTCTCCGTAATTTTCTTTCGGCTTGTAAAAAAAAGTGGACAATTTGGGAAGAGGAGATACGATTATTAGAGTCTCGCGGCTCATTGTTATACTTGTTAGAGTCTCGCGGCTCATTGTTATACTTGTTATACTACGAGCGTCCCGCGCTCACGAACACCGCAAAAGCGGCCGTATGCGAGATCTACTATCAGCCATAAACTCGAGAAAACTAGGAACTCTTGTAATAAGATATCGATTTTCGAAGTGCAGTAATTTCTTCGTAATTTTCTTTCGGCTTGTAAAAAAAAGTGGACAATTTGGAAAGAGAAGATACGATTATTAGAGCCTCGCGGCTCATTGTTATACTTGCGTGCTGTCGACAATTATAAATGCGAGATTATAAAAACTCGAACGATCGTATCTCTTCTTTCCAAATTGTCCACTTTTGTTTACAAGCCGAAGGAAAATTACGGAGAATTTACTGCACTTCGAAAATCGATATCTTATTACAAGGGTTCCTAGTTTCCTCGAGTTTATGGCTGATAGTAGATCTCGCATACGGTGTTCGCTCGTCGCGGGACGCTCGTCGCGGGTTCCCAAATAAACGTTCGCTCATTCCGGAACAAATTTCCATAAAATCGAGCGCATTCGAGCGAGCAGAACACGATCGGGTCCATGAAAAATCGCGTCGGTTAACTGCGGGCTCCGCGAACCGCGAAGATCCAGCGCGCGTCGCGTACGATTTAAGCAGGCCACCGTGCCGCCTCTATTTCTCACCGTGCTCGTTGTCGGTGGTTACAGGGGCCCGCTCATAGATCGGCACGTCGAAAACGAGAATTACATTACCACATATCAATTCTGGACGCTGTACACCGAGCACACGCGCGCATTCGCGATATTGTGCCGGGCCGTGTGAGCGAACGGTGAATCGGTTCGTGTATCGACAAAACGAAATTTACGTCGTCCGGGGCCGAGCACCGCGCTGAAATATTATCGGTTCGTTTCAAGCTTACTTTTGCATATTCATGCGCGGTTGGCGAGACGAGGTTGCCGGGAATGTCCTATGGAAACTGCGTGCAGAACGAACAGTGAGAAAAACGAACTGATTCTTCGGCATAGAAGAATGAAAATGGAGCGGCGGCAAGCTTCGAGGGGGAGTGAGGAGCATAAAAAGGGACACGGCGGAGCTTAGAAGTAGTAGAAAAAATTGCGAGCTCCGGTCTCTGTTCGAATACTTAATGAAAAATCGGGGGAAATCACTTTTTACGTAGATTATCGTCCCTTTCTGGTTCGAGTTATATAGCGAGCGAGAAAATATTGGCGCATCCAGTTTTTCTGCGTTAATGGAGGTATAAAATGGAATCTCGACGCGATCTGGATTTTTTAATATTTTATCGCGCACGAAAGTGACGCGTTCGTTTGGAATGATTACGTTTTCTTAACAAACGTTGCACCGGAAACAGAGATCTTGTAGGAATAAAAGTACCTTGACATGTATTAATGTTAAATGGAGCATCACATTCTACATTTGCATAATCCTGAATTATTATATGCAGCGTTGCCGAGAATATCCTGGACATCGACAGCAATGAGTTAACTTCAATCCACGCCAATTAAATGGAGTTTAGAATTAAACCACTCGCGTGACCATTGCAAACTTGTCGCTAGAAATAACGAATTCCGCGTAGTATCAGCTGTATTGTGTAACTATTTGTTAATATTACGCAAATAACGGAGCAGTATAAAGGAGAACGTTAAAAAAATATGCGTTATTGAATCGGAGATACACGACTGCATCTTGTTTTTATAGCTGTTGACAATCGGTCACTATAAAAACCAGCCCCAAGGCTCGAATAATCGTATCTTTCCTTCTCAAATTGTCCATTTTTGTATGCAATCTGTGCGCCAATTAGGGAGAATTTACTGCACTTCTATTTCAAACGTACCATGATATCTAGAAAAATATTCGACATTCAAAAATCGAAATATACTTGTTCGACAAACTCCCACATTTCGTGCAGAACAGTTTTCGTCTACTAATCTGTTAAATGTTGCATCAACTATAAGGTTATTGGCAGCAATTATAATCGAGCCGGCAGTTCGTGATGTTATATACGCGGTATTAAATTATAGCGATAATATTATCTGAGTTTATTGGTCAATGTGGCTTTGTTGGGTCGAATGCGTATGTAACAAGTTCATCGTCCAAAATGGAAGTTATTATTTCATCCTATATTACTATATTAATGTTACGCATTAGCGATGTTTATTGAAACGCGGACTTAGCGCCATCGAATTATTTTTATTTGCTCCTCTGTAATGCGAGAACAAGAAATGCTTCCGAAGCTGCACTTTCAAGAGCGTTGATAGTAGTACAAGAAAACATAATAGGGACAAGAAATAATTGTTTAATAAAATAAATTTTAGTCCCCAATGTCACTGTGAAAACGGGTAGACATCGCTATACCGTTTAAATATGCAGGATAAAAGGTACAACAACACCTATCGGAGAAAAGAAATATACTGTTCCAATACTATAAAAAAATTGGTAGTTGCACCAATTTCACCCTTGGGATCTCCAGCGCCTGACTTCTTATACTCTAAAATGTTATCACCTATGGTAATACCATAAGATCAATGGTTGCGTGAAAGCAGCTTGTAACACTGACTGAACACCCTGTACGTTAATTCTGATCTGTATCGTGCTCAGAGTTGCAGAAATGTAACTTAATTGATTCTTCCCTGAATTGATCAAGTCGGATGTATGTATGCCGAGTAAACTATTTAATTATTTAAATCGTCAAGTCGATAAAGCGAGTCGATGAAACAAAGCTTTTTTCGAACACCGTGGGCCCGATACGTGTCCAATATAATTAAGTTATTGTAAAGACCGTCTACAGCTTTTTACGAATGAAATCATTGCAAGCTATTTTTGTCTTCCGATGCTTACCAGACACGATACCGTGGCAATAAAAAAATTGTAGATGTACTCCTACAAAAGAATGAAGGTCGCTTTAAAACTTTGAAGATAACGATGACATTCGGTAGCTATAAAAACGCGACGCAAAGCTCGTATAATATCAGCGCGAATTAGGGAGAATTTGCCGTACTTTCCTTCTTACGCGTTCACTTTAAACGGGACATGGTAACGAGCTATCGATATTGATCGGCTTTCCGCAAAAGCAAACCGGCCGAATGAATTATTCGCCGCAAACGGTTTCCGGTTTCCCGTTGCACGGTGTCACGTAGGACCGGATCGTAGACGGGGACCGTGCACCCGGTATCACGTAATATCTTCGTGTACGTGGCTGTATCTAAACTCGCAACCGAAATTACTTGTTATTGTACCGTCTTCTTGCCACGGGAAACGTGCGGACGAGCGTGCTCCAGCTACGCGATTAGTTGCCGCTCGATACTTAGGAGCGATATCCGGCTTCGAACAGTTTCCGCCGGACAATTCCGCAGTTCCACGGATTTCGTGACCCACGGCCAACCGAAACAACGGCCAATCTCGATCTTAGGTGCAGGACTGTTTTTCACGGGGACGTACGCTTCCGGAAGTCCACTCGATTTGTCCCATTATGCCACAAGAATGAGCACAAAACTAGCCGCTCTACGGCTGTAGAGGTAAAATTCTTTTTACCAGGTCGGTGCGCATGAAATATTGGATTTTATTTGTTACTTAAAGTTTATTATACCGGTTTAGTTATTCCTTTGCTTCTCGGAGAAATTCTCGAACAGAAAATTTCTCGAATTTCTTTACTATACGAAGAGTAACATTTTCTTGAAAAGCAGTTTCACGGGATTCCGAAATTTTCACGCTGTTGGAGTAATATTTGGTGAATGTGAATTCATCCGATACATTCGTATAATTTTCCGATATGAATTTGGTAGCAATGTTGCAAGGATCACTGACAACATACAACACAAAGCTTTCGGAAACAATACTGTGAACGAGAGTGCAGCGTCAGTTCGCGAAATAATCAATTGATACAATGCAACAGCAAGGTATTGTGTATTTTTGAAATTTAAACAAAATATCGGACTGTAAACTAACGCAAAACAATATTCATTCCCGACATTCTGTACGTATTTTTGTAACCTCCGATAGGAAAATATTCGAGGAGGACCGTTAATTAAAATCGAAGGGTACGGATGCATTTAATGATTAAATGAATGCGAAAAATGCTCTTCAAAATTATATAAATATAAATATATATATATATATATATATATATATATATATATATATATATATATATAAATATATATTTTGGAACTTTTCTGGGACTTTTCTGGAACTTTTCTGGAACCTTTCTGGAACTTCTGGAATTTCTGGAACTTTTCTGGAAAATTTTATAACGTCTTCAAAATGACAGAATTTTAAGTTCCTGATCTGTATACTTAAAGTATTTTAGTAAATATTATATCATATTGTTATAGATTCATCCAAATGTCAACTACGATCTTATGAAACACGGTATGATTTCAATGTTGAGACATACAGGGTGTTACGCCTAACTGGGAACAGTGAAATATCTCGAAATAGATCGAAGCTACGAAAACAATGTTTATACAAAAAGAGTTCAGTATAAAGAGATTTTTAGGTAGTATCAATAATTTTTTTGTTGACAGAATGGTGAATGATATTTCAAGGTCAAGCTGATTTTTTTTAAATAGGACCATACATTTTTTTAGTGATTGATTATATACAATAATAATATATTATTATTATATATTATTATTATATATATATTATCATAATATATTATTATTATTATTATTATTATATATATTATCATAATATATTATTATTATTATTATTATATATAATCATGTAAGTAGCAAAACAGGTCACTGCAATACTTTCTTTCGATATCTTGAACAATGAAGATGACAATAGAGATTGCCAAAAAAAATATGATGGTACCCCTTTTCCTTATCACGTATATCTAGTTTCATCGTTACTGATAAAAATTTCCGCGTGGAATATCTGAATTTCTACTTTATTGTAAATAATATCATATGTATTTCTGTTAATTCAGCGCATCGTTGCCAAAATATCTATCATCGTAAATATCTCTGCATCAATTAATTTGAAACAATATATTCCAATTAGGAAGCTGGCTTCCGGACTCCTCAAAGCGCAATACCTCGGAAATTCTAGTTTTCTATTTTCCTTCTACCATCGTATTCATCATTTTGCGAGCCAGCAGCCCGCTAATTAACCTCGGGGCCGTGCAGGTATGTTTTAGCAAACGGCGGCGAGCCAAAAAAGAAGAAAGAAAATATTAGAAGGAATCTTGCGGAACGGGTACACACACTGTGCGCCGTAGGGAACGCTTCCGAAAGACGGAAACGCAGAAGACGTTTCACGTTCCACCGTTTCGGCGGAATAAAATATAAGGGACGACCGGCGGGACCGTGAAACGGACCGATGTAACGTGGATCAAGCGGCGCGTTTCAGCCGCGAACGTCACCGCAAAAAATCCGGCCGCCATAAACGCGTGTTTGATGGCCGGATAAACTGGCCCCGTTTACGTTAATGAATATTTCATATTCTTTCTCCCCTCCCCATCTGTTTCCGAATATTCATTGAGTCGCGCTGCGTTTTTTCTTTCCCTTTCGCCGGCCCAGCGGACCGAATAAATTTCTGCCCGGTCGAGATTCGAGGTTCGATAATTAATAAAACATAATTCAGCCGTGAAAATGCGACATCGGAAACGTAGATGGCGGTGGAAGGAGGCGGCGCGGCGGGCCGAGCTGCGGGAATTCGATGATAAAATTTCCGGGGCAAATTGTTTCCGTGAAAACAGTGCTCGATGTTCGTTCCCGCATATACTCTGTTCGATGCTCGTATAGTTCATACGCGGTACATTTGTAAATGATTGATACAGATTTCCGATCAAATACAGCGCGGTCACAAAGTCGAGCTCGCTCGAGTTTCGAAATATTTGGAAAATTCTCTTTTTACACGTTCCCGAACAAACATGGTATTGTTGCCAATTGCTCGAACACGGCAAATATTTGATTATTTTTTCTTATCCATAAGAAGTCGTAGCGTTACGTGTTGTTGTTGTTAGCTTGTATGGCTCTCTCATATTCGATGCAGATTGCGCAAGGAGATAATCGACGCATTATGCGCGTTCTACGCGAATTGAAGCGTATTTCGAGTGTCGATTGGCAGACGACGATGCGATTTCGAAAAATAAACGCGTTCGCCATTTTGCCTATTCGTCTTTCGAAAACATCGTCGATGCTTATTATTGATTTTTTAAGGTCAATTTTCATGAATACATGATAATACATAGTTCTTACTAACTTCTATACATAGTTATAAACAATAGTTATATACAAAGTTCTATACATAGTTCTATACATAGCAACTTCTAATACATAATTCTTATAAAATGGATGTACTGTTATTTTAATCTATTTTTACGTAATACCTATGAGGTGTTAGAATCTATTGAGAGCAAGAAAAATTAAGGACTCCGCCTGTTAATAGAAACAACAGAAATCACGAATTTGTAGAATATTCACGGGACCATGAAAATTAATTGCGCGAAACTCGTTGGGGAGATGGTTTCATAACATTTGCGTAGTCAGCGTTCAAAGTGTCGGGTTCCATTTTCAAATGGGACCAACGAAATATGAGGCGAATTTGATAGCATAACATCGATCAATGTAGCAGACAGTGTGTACAATTTTATTTTTAACAAACGCAGCTATCAAAGGTATTGCAATCAGTCAGAAAGAACATTTATACAATAACTGAAACGCTGAAACGAGATCAATTCGCTTACTAACCTGAATTAATTATTTAATTCAATTAATATTAAACAGATCTACCGAAAACAAAATTACGAAATCTCATTGTTTCTGTTTTAGAATACAAAAGCCTGGACAAAGTTGACACGAATACGTCGAAGCAAGTAAAATGGTCTCTTCGATAATAATGACGTCGTAACGTATTTTATAAAAATCGGCTTGTCGAGTTTTCATAACTCCGTCCCGGATGTACAATAAATTTTATTATTGCGGTCTTCATTTTTTTTTCACGTATTTACGTAAACGAACAGTTTAATTAACTTCCGTGAAACGTGCGAGAGAGTTCTGTTTTCTCTTTTCAAGCGTATGAGAGCGGGCGTATTTCTGCGTCCGAGTGTACATATGTACAATTAAGTTTTCCCCGAAACTATTAAATTTCTATTTGCAAAATTTTCTGGCGCTGCCAACAGTCTCTAAATTAAACATTGGAGGGAGCATACATATTGGCGGATGAAAAAATCGAATGTCGTCACCGAATAATATTCAATTATTTGTATTTCCGTGTGGTATTTATTAGAAGAAACAAAAAATCTTCCAACTGATTTCTTAAAATTTGCCTCTGTAGAGGAGTAAATAAGTAAATAAAATAAAGGGATAATATGTAAAATTAATAAATAATAAAAATAATTAATATAATAATAATATATAATAATAAATAATAATATAATATAATATAATAATATGATATAATATAATATAATATAATATAATATAATATAATATAATATAATATAATATAATATAATATAATATAATATAACATAATATAATATGATATAATATAATATAATATAACATAATATAATATAACATAATATAATATGATATAATATAATACTATATAATAATAAATAATTAATAAATAATAAATAAAATTCTCTTGCACCGAAAAGGTGTTATTCAAATTTTTGCGGACAAATCTCCTTTTCTCGAGTCATTCCTTCGCAAACAAAAATTCTTCGAAAATCTTCGTCATTTAATGCTTTCCTCGCCTCCTCTGGCTTGTCCATCTTCGGAATTCATGCTCCTCTTTTTCCGGGGCGACGTTAATCCGCGGATTTGAATACCGTCGGGTCGGTTCGATCAGAAATTCAACACGACCGTTTTACGGTCGCGCGGCGTTGCCCCGGCCGGATTCGAAAAATATTTTCGCTCTAATCCGCTCCCTCTGTTTCTGTGTTCAGCGGCCGTGCTCATGGTCCGACCCTTTCCCGACCCCCTCCGCGCCCTGCGGTCTCTTCGTCTGGTCCAGTGTGTTCCGTTCATGAATATGGAAAATTAGACCTTTCTGTGACAGAGTCCTCGTTTTTTCCCCCGTTCCGCCTCCCGTTCCCGTCCACCGCGTCCCTCCCCCCTTCCCGCTCCCTTCCGACCGCCGACGCACCCTCTTTTTATCTCCGTCGCGCGTCCGCATTCTCGCAGCTCGCAAATTGATTCCGCGCAAGTGGTGCCCCGGCTCGCGACGCCGCCGTTCTCTTGTTGATTCAAAGGGGGAACGGATTGGTTTACTGGGCGCTCTCGGACGAAAATTGAAATTCACGGGACGCCGCGAAACCCGCGGAGAATGGATTCGTGGCCAACGAGATGGCGACACTGATACGGTTTATCTTGGCGACGAGAAGATACCGTCGTCGGTCAGGATTTTCCTCGGGACATCGAAACGCCTGTACTTTGCTCGCCGGATCGCTGTGTCTTTCGATGACAGCGGTTGTTACGTAAATTGGAAAATAGCGTTCCTTCTCCGTTGGAGATTGTGGGAGAACTGCACACAGCTTTTGCATTTCAGATTTAACCTTTCGCGAATTATATTCGGCATTTTTCAAATTTAAGCGATCCTTTCGCGACTGAAATACAATTTTTATGAGGAAGATATTAACCCTTTCCACTCGAACGGCGATTCCAAGGAGCCGTTAAAGATTGTTATGTCACGTTTCAAAATAATTTTGTTAATCAAATTCGGTCAAAATTTTCCTTGGGACATCGAATCGCCTGTACTTTGCTCGCCGGATCGCTGTATCTTTCGATGACAGCGGTTGTTACGTAAATTGGAAAATAGCGTTCCTTTTCCGATGGAGATTGTGGGAGACCTGCACACAGCTTTTGCATTTCAAATTTAACCTTTCGCGAATTATATTCGGCATTTTTCTTAATTTAAGCGATCCTTTCGCGACTGAAATACAATTTTTATGAGGAAGATATTAACCCTTTCCACTCGAACGGCGATTCTAAGGAGTCGTTAAAGATTGTTATGTCACGTTTCAAAATAATTTTGTTAATCAAATTCGGTCAAAATTTTCCTTGGGTTTCGAATCGCCTGTACTTTGCTCGCCGGATCGCTGTGTCTTTCGATGACAGCGGTTGTTACGTAAATTGGAAAATAGCGTTCCTTTTCCGATGGGGACTGTGAGAGAACTGCACACAGCTTTTGCATTTCAAATTTAACCTTTCGCAAATTATATTCGGCATTTTTCTTAATTTAAGCGATCCTTTCGCGACTGAAATACAATTTTTATGAGGAAGATATTAACCCTTTCCACCCGAACGGCGATTCCAAGGCGCCATTAAAGATTGTTATGTCACGTTTCAAAATAATTTTGTTAATCAAATTCGCTCGTATTTGAAGAACTGTTGGAAGTATAACTGTTGCATCAATCACAAAATTCAATTTCATATTGCATAAAATGCATTAGGTTGTATGAAATGGAAATACAGTGGGTCGGAAAAACTATATTAAATTTTCCGTTAATTTGGCTTCGAGTGCAAAGGGTTAAATACCGAATGGGAAATGGCGATTAAGAGATATTCTATTATTGAAAATTTTTACTCTCGCGTTTTTGATCCTCGAATCAGATTTTACTATTTTAATGATAGATACGATTTCAAAAATAAATCATTACGACTTATAAAAATCGTACTTTTTAAATGTTATAGTACTTTGTTAAATAAACGTCTGAAGTGGTACGAATCGCGAAATTTACTACAACTAAGGAAAGCTTCTGATGAACTTTTTGATACGAAACATAGAGTGACATAAAAAAAATTCAATTTTTATGTAATAGATATCAAATACGAAATGTGAGAAGGGGAGATTAAGAGATCTTCTATTGTTAAAGATATTTACTCTCGCGTTTTATCGCTATATATATCCCCCCATTTTATAGGTTTCATTCATTAGTTTCATAGGTTAAAAAATGAAAAAAAAACAGATTGACATGAAAAAAACAATACATTTAACCACGTTAAATTTATATTTCTATATAAATCATTATCTTCTATATAATCATTATCATTATCTGCTCGCAGTGAAAGTCTGTTAAATATTCGATACTTGTGTTTGTGCTTTTAATTACATCGGCGGTAATTATATCGGTGTAAGAAATAATTCGAGAATTGAAGAAATATGTGTACGGAGACGAATTTGTCGTGCGCGGAGCTCCGCGAGTGTCTGGTTCTTCGTAAAACGTGCCTAAGATAGCCTCTAACCGCTTACTCGTTTAGAGGAACACCGGTAAGGAAGACGTAGAGCATCCTCCAATAACCAGTCTAAGATCCAGAAAGAAAGGAAGGCCAGTAAGAGCGAGGAGCACTCCAACAGCCGATCAAGATCGTCCTCTACTCACCCAGTTCTGACGAAGTTCGCGAAGTACTGCACGATGCTCTCCGAGAGTGCCACTTCAGACTTGGTATAGTTCCTTGGGAAGTGGCCGAAACCTTCCACCAGCGGCGCACCGAAAACGAAGGGCAATTCCTCGCCATGAACCGAGCCCATCTTCTGAAATCAACAAACACGCGAATCGCTTAACTTGTTATGTCAACGTGTTAAGGCATCGTGCAAATGAAATACTTCGCTCTAAAGGGAGTGGCCAGTTTCATCGGTAATAGCAAGCCAACTTCGAGTTCCCTTTTTTCAGTACCTACTGCAGCTACTAATTTTTAATTCTTAGAGCACGTAATAGCATGCTAGGTGAGCGTTTAAGTAAGAATTGCTATATCTATATAATTACTATATATCATATACTATATCATTATTATACGGGGTGTCCCAAAATTATGGTACTTTTGGGATATCAGAGATTTCTGAGGTCATTCGAAGCAACTTTTTCCTTTACAAAAATGTTCTCCGAGGTGTCGTTAACGAATTATTAACGAAAAACACTGACCAATGAGAGGCGAGCTCGGCTGGCGCGAGGCGGCCAAGCCAACGAGCGTGCGAAGCCCAGTTCCACTCATTGGCTCGGCTGCCTAGCGCCATGCGAGCTCCGAGCTCTCATTGGTCACTGTTTTTCGTTAATAACTCGTAAACGAAGACGCGGATTGCATCTTCGCTAAGGAAAAAGTTACTTCAAATCACCTCAGGAACCTTCATTTCCCGGAAACACCATAATTTTGGGACACCCTGTATATCAGTTAGAAGTTTGAAATATGAGGTAATGAAATTATAGAAATATAGTAAATACTCACTAATTGACGCTCAGCTTGGAAACAAGTGAGCAATTTAGGAAGAGGAGATACGATTATTGCAGCCTTGCGGCACGTTTTTATAGTTACCGATTGTCAATAACTATAAAAACGAGCTGGATAGCTCGATTAATCGTACCACCGCTTCCCAAATTGTCCATTTTTATTTCCAAGCTGAGTGTCAATTAAGAAGAATTTATTATACTTGCTACTTTTATTAGTAAAAGCACACAAATTTTCAACTCGATCAGTCGAATGATTACTGAAAAAAAAGAACACGGGTGGTGGAAAATGTGATCTTCCAGCATTAGTATTGTTATATTAAAAGGACCGGAACAGTTGTAAATTGTCGTAAAGTAAAATGTTGTAAATTGTAATTTCTAAATTGTAAATTGTAAGCTGTAAATTGAAATTTCTAAATTGTAAATTGTAAGCTGTAAATTGTAATTTCTAAATTGTAAATTGTAAGCTGTAAATTGTAATTTCTAAATTGTAAATTCTAAGCTATAAATTGTAATTTCTAAATTGTAAATTGTAATTTCTAAATTGTAAATTCTAAGTTGAAAATTGTAATTTCTAAATTGTAAATTTTAAGCTGTAAATTGTAATTTCTAAATTGTAAATTCTAAGCTGTAAATTGTAATTTCTAAATTGTAATTTCTAAATTGTAATTTCTAAATTGTAAATTGTATTTTCTAAATTGTAATTTCTAAATTGTAAATTGTAATTTCTAAATTGTAAATTGTAAGCTGTAAATTGAAATTTCTAAATTGTAAATTGTAAGCTGTAAATTGTAATTTCTAAATTGTAAATTCTAAGCTATACATTGTAATTTCTAAATTGTAAATTGTAATTTCTAAATTGTAAATTGTAAGCTGTAAATTGAAATTTCTAAATTGTAAATTGTAAGCTGTAAATTGTAA
Source organism: Megalopta genalis (assembly GCF_051020955.1). Taxonomy (NCBI): domain Eukaryota; kingdom Metazoa; phylum Arthropoda; class Insecta; order Hymenoptera; family Halictidae; genus Megalopta; species Megalopta genalis. Next base: position 15,586,560 of record NC_135020.1, on the reverse strand, counting down.
TTTCTAAATTGTAAATTGTAAGCTGTAAATTGTAATTTCTAAATTGTAAATTCTAAGCTATAAATTGTAATTTCTAAATTGTAATTTCTAAATTGTAAATTGTAATTTCTAAATTGTAAATTGTAAGCTGTAAATTGAAATTTCTAAATTGTAAATTGTAAGCTGTAAATTGTAATTTCTAAATTGTAAATTCTAAGCTATAAATTGTAATTTCTAAATTGTAATTTCTAAATTGTAAATTGTAATTTCTAAATTGTAATTTCTAAATTGTAAATTGTAATATCTAAATTGTAAATTGTAAATGCAAGAAGACCTAATCCAGATCATGTTCCAAACATCTCTAATTACATGCATTACTTCGTCAAGTCACAACAATCAAATTAGCTATTGACAAATCTATGAAGCCATAACGAGGTTTTCTCACTAAAACTTTTCGAAAATAAAGTCCCTAATAAAAATATCTTGATTCTATGTTTCCAACTGATTTTTCCTCCTTTTGTACCCTTCGCTCTAGATAAGTCGCAACTTCTAAACTTTATGTGCGCGTCGGACGACCGGGCAACAGTTTTTCCAGAACTTCGCAGATTTCGCAAGTTGTTCAAGCTTCCGCCGATGGAAACGATGGGGCCATCAATGAGATTCCCATCACTTTTCTCTGGTCACGTAATTACCGCGACGACGGAGGAATTCATGAGATAGTAATGCGTCGCTTAGCGGTCGCCCCGAGGGATTTACGAAACGCTATCCTCTAGGTGCGGATTTGGCCGCAACCTCGATCACGACGGACACGTCAGGTGCGCGTAATTCAATTTCTTCGGTGTCCGAGACCTTTCGACCGGAATTACCACGTTCCTGACTGGATGGCTCGCCTGTTACAAGATGAAACGGCGACGCCGGTTTAATATCGGCACGATAGTGCGCCTGCAATGTTTCAGGTTTTCCGAGCTCGACTGGTTTCACGGTGTCCAGCGAATTTTGGATTGCAAGTGATCTTGACTGGTCTAAAGTCGCATTGTGCAATAGAAAGTGCACTATGTAACGACTCAGCAGTTTTTATATACCAAGAACAATGGAAATTACACCGTGGCCCCCTGAGCGAACCATATAAAGAGTGCATGGCAGTCAACGTGTTAAGGAGGTATAAAATGCAAGAAAACATATATCGACACGGTCTAATAACATTTTTCTTTTTTTTTCTTTTTACAGCGGATAATCTTTTAGTGGACGAAGGAAAATTTTCCTTAACACTGAAGTTACCGAGTTCTAAAGATAACTACCATATGTTGTTTTATAAAAATTAAAACAAGATTGTATTTACTTAGACCTTCCGTCATTTTTATTGCAATGTAAACTTGAATAGAGTTTACTGAAACGTTCCTTGAGAAACAATCTTTACAATTTCAATATATTTTAACATAAAAAATGGGTCGCATTGACCTGCTAGGTCAATATAGTTCTATACTGAAAATGAGAATTTGCATAAAAATCCGCAGTCTGGTTATAATTTATCTGTGTACAATGTACAGTAATTGATGCCGAAATTGTGCACAAAAATGGACAATTTGGGAAGAGGAGATACGATTATTCGAGCCTTGCGGCTCGTTTTTATAACCGTTGACAATCGATAACCATAAGAAACGAGCCACAAGGCTCGAACAACCGCATCTCCTCTTCCAAAATTGTCCATTTTTGTGGACAATCTGAGCGTCAATTAGAGAGACATTACCGTATTTAGTAAAATGATCAATGAGACCAACTGGAGACTCTGAACAGAACACAAAACTGGAAAAAATGTACAAAGTCTTAATTTTTAGGGACAATTTGAAGGGACTGAAGTTATGGAAATTAAGACTTTAACCCGAGAAAGATAACCTACGTCGCAGAGGCGCCTGCGAAGACTGTTGATTTTTGTTAATTTTTCATAGAGGTCTAGTGATTTAAGTTTAAAATTACTTAAAATATAAAAAAATATAATATAAATGCATTTTATTTTTACAATAATGCCAAACCTTTAAAATGACTAGATTAACTTAAATAAATATCCATTGTTAGTATAAAATTGACGCCTTAGAAAAGCATGCGCCTCTGAAGCGTATGGTTATCTTTTACGTACGTTGTCATATGGTTATCTTTCTAGGGTTAAAGAGAATTGTGTGAGTCGGATGACAGGCACGCGCGTCCAAAAGTCTACGATGACTTTTAGACGCGAGTCAACGCGGCTCGTTTCGGTTCGTTTCGGCATTAAAACGTTTGGGTTACCTATCTAGTTATTTATTGATCTCATCCACTGGGGAACGGGAGTTCACCGAGTTTCGAGTCAGTGCTTCGAAGCCAGTTGATATCCGAGCCCACGTTAATGATGTTTGGAGACGTAAACGTGTCCCGGAGTTTATCAAGTGAAGTTTTTAATGCGAGCTTGTACTCTTTTACAAGAAGTTGGGGGAGAGGAAGTTGGATTCCTGTTTACTTTTCTTTTACCGTTTTCAAGAGTGCAGCAGAAAAACAACACTTGCTTTTGACGTGTGCCATTCGCGAGTTAGAAGAATTATAGATGATTTGTGAATTATGTTATGTTTGTCAATTCTTATAGGAAATGTTTCATCCGATCTGATACTTGTCTTGACTTTTTTGCTATTGCAAAAAGTGATCTACAGCTCCGCGATAACAAACAACGAAAACCAACAATCATTCTGGTCCAAATGTTGAAGCATGTACTTTCGGAATCTTTAGTTAGTTTTTCAAAGACCTTTCCACATCATAGAGGATTATTGAAGAGTGAGATTTTTTCGATTGAACATCTTTCAATTAAATTATTTCAATTGTAATTATTATAATATTATTATATTATTATTATAATATTATTATATTAATATTATAATATTATTATATTATTATTATATTATTGTTATAACATTATTATATTATTATTATAATATTATTATATTATTGTATTATTATTATATTATTTCAATTGTAATTATCAATATTTATATACCGATTGCTGCTGAAAAATGCTGTAAATCTTCTTCGGAGTCATTACATTTCCGTTAAAAAGTATTTCATTCTTAAAATTGTGTTATTATATTTCGTCGACCCTATGATAAATGTTTTCTTGATTATTTGACAAACTTATAATTAGACTACGGAGCTTTATGCAAAAGAGAAATTTCTTGCATCAATTGCAAAATAAAGCTTGCTTTCATAATTAAAAATAATTGAAACCGGTGTATTGGCATTTTCCAATCACCTGAACTTTTTCACCGTTTTAAATGGTACCTTCTCACTTGCGTCGTAAATGCATAAAATCCGCGCTCCACTTATAATAAACTTTGGCCAGAAATTGTTACGTTAATAAAAATTAAAGCTTACATATTTGACACTATACTTCGGAGCTTTCGAATGATCTGCTTATAAACTGTTTTCCATGTAATTTCACTGGAAGAAGGGGTTCTGCTGAACGCATTTCAGGGATTATCGACGAAGGCAGCCGGGGCAATTACGATCTCGAATCGCTGCATTAGTCCCATACTTCGTTTAAACACGCCCTTAAGCCGTTTGTTACAACGGCCGATTAAAGAATTACGCAGAGCCGTTGTTCCCGGCGAAATTCCTCGCCGATTAGCTCGGTTTCGATCACTCTCGCGTCCACCATCGCGTCCGTCATTAACTCGTGAAATCGGCCGCCCTTCTGTCTTCGAGCGGAACATTCGCGAGTTTCATTTATTCCGTTTCGTTAATCTCAGCTTTCCTATGCAACGCGTTCAGAAATCGAATGAAAATATCAGGACCGGCGTGGCTCTCGGTTCTTCGTCCGGAAAGCGGCGCATCTCACGGATCGCAAAGAAGTTGCACCTCGAGCCAGTCCTCCTCCTCCTTTGACATCCACTTTTTTGCAACTCAGATGTCACTTGATTAATGTAAAGTACGTCTGCGAGCGGCGCCAACTCGATTCCCGCATTCGTTTGCTTGCTCCGTCGGATTCCGTTTGTGCTCTCGCGTCATCTTTGTGCTATCAGGTTATACAGCCTTCCTTTTTTTTCCATCTTTTCATAAATCCTACGACGCTGCATATTTACCATACTCGAGTACGTATCGTCGAGTCGATCGGCCGAATTGTAATTCTCCGCTTTCAGAGCCGGCGAGAATTTCGGGAAATTCGGAAAAATTCTAACGAATATTTCACTTTCAGCTAGAAATTTTGAAATTTCTCACAAAAATAATCCTGTTTCGGAAAATTCGGAAAAATTCTAACGAATATTTCACTTTCAGCTAGAAATTTTGAAATTTCTCACAAGAATAACCCTGCTTCGCACGTCCCATAAATAAACGACGCGTCGCCGCTCGCATTTTAGTTCTCTTGAATTCAAGAATATGATCGTGACGCGCCGATACAAACGATCTTCTGTCGGTGCAACACGATACTAATAGACCACGGAAGAAAGCCGATCGATCACCGGTTCCTCGAATTGTTTCGAACCGCAAACGACGCTAAATCCTACGACGCTGCATATTTACCATACTCGAGTACGTATCGTCGAGTCGATCGGCCGAATTGTAATTCTCCGCTTTCAGAGCCGGCGCGATGATATTACTTGCGTTAGCTTTTTGCGCGGAATAAATTCGCCCCGTATCAAATATAAATCTATTTCGTGAATCGCGGCGGACCGTGGTCGATACGTATCGACTGCCCGGGGAAATTCCGCCGCCGCTTATTGTATCGCCGTTATTTCTGTTCCGGCGCCGGAAAATAAACGCGAACATTAAAAGATGTCTTTTCGTAACCAGCGGCGAGCCGCGTATTCATAATGCCGTTGTAAATTTCTATCAACGAAACCGGATCAATTAATTCCCACCGCAACCGCACACGATTCTCTATTGAAAACTGCGGCTATTGATTCACCCTTTCCTTTCAAACGTCTTTCAAAGTACACAATATGTTCCATCGGGAAACGTGTTTGTATATCGCGGTAATTAATCGTTATTACGCGGACCCCTCGGCCGTTTCGCTCGCTCCGCGGCGCATTTTTGAAGCGGAGCGCCTGAGATAAAGGAAGTCCTATTTTGAGCGGAAAAGATTACACGTTCTTGCGAATGCATTTGATATTTTATCGATTTTATAAATATACATTTTTCTATTGTAAATAAAAGATAAATTTTCAATTTTGTAATTCACCATGGCGTGGTATCTTTGGTAACAATCTCCCATGTGCGTTCTGGGTTTACTTGGACAAGTGTCACAGTGTTCGCTTCGCCAAAGACAATACCGCGTCGGTATTGTCAGTCAAACCGACTACACAGTTAACGATTAGCTTCACGACTGACTCGTAAAATGATCGCACCGAATGGGAGTTCGATTATGGTCCAATTGCGCGCCGAATTGCCCCGCTGTTATCATTATTCGATGGAAGGTAGATTGGCGTGTTACCCTTTTCATCGCCATTGATCAAAGCAATTGCAGATCCTCGAGATTATATGAACTTTTTCTACATGTCCGTTGGCGTCAGTTTGTTTTTGGAAGATATTGAAGATAGATAGCCTGATCAGGGGTTACTCTGCTGTCGGTTGATTCATAGCGGTTCAGCGTGACCTCTTTAATGCGTGATTCCGTCGACGGACAAAGCTCGGACGATGACTTTTGACTCGAAGTTGTGCCGATATCCGATGGAGCGCATTCGTTGGCACATGTTTAAGAAATTATGAGATCTTTGTCCTCTATCTTAACTCTTAGCGCTCCGCGCGTTTCTCGAGTACTGTCTACCAGCAAGTCCGGCGCATTTTTGAAGCGGAGCGCCTGAGATAAAGGAAGTTTTATTTTGAGTGGAGAAGATTACACGTCCTTGTGAATGCATTTGATATATTTTATTGATTTTATAAGTATACATTTTCCTATTGTAAATAAAAGATAAATTTTCAATTTTGTAATTCACTTGGACAAGTGTCACAGTATTCGCTTTGCCAAATAGAGTTACTAGACATTTCTTTCAAGTTTAGAACATTTTCTGCGTAATTGTTGGTTTCCTTTATAATTTCATTTACCGATTCGTCCGTGAAAAATAATTTAAAATATTGTATCGGCTGTTCAATGTTTGTAGGAACTTGTGGTCCAATGACCTGTGGCAATACGCTAAAAGGTATTCTATCTGGAATATGTAATTCTTCCGTAACATCACGCCATTCATCTAAGTCTCGTAACGAATCTTCGCTTTCGCTTTCAATAATTCTCATTCTTCGTCTCTTTGGCAGTATAATTTCGCTGCTACTACTCGAAGTGTCATAATCATAACCAACATTGTCTTCCACAATGACTTTTAACTCTTCAAAATCAGATACGTTTTCGGTATCACTCGGCTCTAAATTCTCATCGTAATATTTATTTTTCTCCATGTTGCTAACCATAGAAGAGGTCAAAAAATGGTTTAACCCTTAAATGCATAGAGTCCCAAAAATGAATCAATAACTTTTTGCGCGAATACCCGACAACAGTTTTGATATCGATACATTTGGCTGAATGGCAGTGATTCCTTTGTCCATTGACTTATCAAAAATTAACTAAAATAATGACATTTGACTTCAATATTTGTATCTTTCTGACGTTATACCAATTGGCGTGCATTTTTGATAGCGGGTTCATTTACGTACTTTTGGAAGTGGATTATTTAGAAATATTTTGGTGTATTCGTTAAACAAACAATATTTTCTAAAGGTAAGGCTCTTATTTATTAATTTGCTAGTACTTTTGTCTATATTCCGTAACTATCATGTGTATGGAGGGCTTATTTCGTGTTGATGCAAAAATGGGACAACATGCACTAATGGTAATAATTACGACATGTATTTAGTACTATGCTTCCTTTATTGGTTTGTTGGTTTTGTTTTGGTGTGGTATGCATGTGGTTTATAATTTTGTTATAGATATGTCATACTAACTAAAGAATTTTTATGTCTATTTTGCATAGTGTACCAAAAATGAATCATTAATATTTTTCAATAAAAACCCTATAAGATATGACTTATAATTTTTTTAAATATTTTTCCCGATTTCCACTCATTTGAAAAATTATAACCCTATTTTTTAAATAAAATTCATTAATTCATGCATTTAAGGGTTAATCGTAATGGTACAGACTTGGCACGTTTTAACTACAGATAACAATTGCTAACGCCGACGATAAAATGACGATACGGAACAAATGACAAATGTCTCCGTAGCGGAGCCTTCGGAGCGCTAAGGGTTAAACAATGCGCGGCAGGGGCCAAGCTTATCATCATTAAAAGCGATCGCGAAACCTTAAAACAGCGAGGAGCGCTGCGGATTAAGTTCCATTTCCACGAGAAAATTGCTTTCCCGTCGGTTGTCGGGTTTCGATCCTACTTGCTGGCCCGTTAGAAAATAGCTCCTCCTTGTAACTGGAGTTCGCAAGTGCGAGAACGAGTCGGAAGGAAGAGTGAAGGGGGAAGAGGAAGAGGGAGAAAGGCAGGAGGGATAGGTCACAGTTTCTGGTTTGCAAGAATCAGTTGGCATTTCGGTTATGGATGCTCTCGAGAACACCGTCCCGAACTTCCCGAGAACGTCTTCTCGGCCCCGGCACCCCCTTTGATGGTAGTTCCTCTCGGCGAATTCTTTGCCAGAAGCAGCGAGCAGAAGTTGCCCGTCCAGATACGGTTTTCTGATTGCGATAGAGTAAATAAGTAGCAAGGAAGAAATTACTTCATGCTATTAGGTTGCCGCGGAGAAAAAGTTGCCGCGTTTTTGTTCGGCTCCGACCTTACCAGTTCCGCGGAAGTTTCCCGCGCGGTGGAAAACTTTCCTGCCGGGGAACAGTTTACGATACGCCGGCTTTTTTTGCGAGATTACAGGTATAAACAAACGGGACGACTTGGCTGCGAACGTAAGTACGCCGGTCGCGGGCCACGGCTGAAACGGCACTGCCTACTAAATTCGTCTTTGGATTACGTTCTCGACGCTTCCGAGGCTTCTCAGGCGCCGATAGGTTCGCCAGCGGAGCATCCGGAATGTAATACAACTGTTATGGGAGCCTCGTGTGCTTTTTGTGTTCCCGTGCGAAGATTAGTACTGTTTCTTCTTTCGTTGTTTACATATTTTCGTAAAGCTGCTGACGAGCTATGGCGGGGTGGGGGATGTTTGCGCAGTACGATACTAGGGCAGCTTGCCGATAGAATTTTTGACGGGTGGCTTGTCCGAAAGAGCGGCTCGGAAATGTTATTTTGATGAACTTTTGGACGCGTCAGGTATTAGATTTAGATAATTTAACGCGTTCCATGCTGAGCTGTTTTTACTCGACTCTTCACACCAGCCATTCGATATTTTACTAAAAATTGATATATTATATGTAATTATTAATTATCGTATATATAGCAATGAGACAAACTTGTTGTAAGCCATTCTTGTAGTGGAAATTAATTTGTCAGTTCTAAATTTGTTATAAACTATTTTTTTAACGCATTAAATAAGCACGTAGGCAAGTACCATCGGTGGTGGTACACGTGGCATAGAACGTGTTAAGATCTGCTGATTTACGATAGTATCGATGTAAGAACAAATGCTAAAGATATTCTTTTCTTCTGTTCGAGCTATACTTATATTTATACAATACCGTTAAATAATACATTTAGATACCTACAGAAATAAAATACAGAAAATTTCTAACAGAACGTTGTTAGAACAAAAAATTAAAATTTAAAATTTTCTGCACGTTTTTTGACCCTCCTTTAAGCATGCTAGGGTTAATACAGTAAATTCTTCCTTAATTGACGCTCAGATTGGCCTCGATTCACACAAAAATCGACAATTTGAGAGGAGGGGATACGATCATTCGAGTCTCGTGGCTTATTTTTATAGTTTCCGATTGCGAACAATTATAAAAACGAAGTGCAAGGCTTGAGTAATCGTAGCTCCTCTTCCCAAATTGTCCATTTTTGTTTACAATTTGAGCGTCAATTAGGGAGAATTTACCGTGTTTGGGTGCAAGCTTTTGCTCGGAAAATTCTAACGAATATTTCACGTTCAGCTAGAAATTTTGAAATTTCTCACAAAAATAATCCTGTTTCGGAAAATTCGGAAAAATTCTAACGAATATTTCACGTTCAGCTAGAAATTTTGAAATTTTTCACAAAAATAATCCTATTTCGGAAAATTCGGAAAAATTCTAACGAATATTTCACTTCCAGCTAGAAATTTCGAAATTTCTCACAAAAATAATCCTGTTTCGGAAAATTCGGAAAAATTCTAACGAATATTTCACTTTCAGCTAGAAATTTTGAAATTTCTCACAAAAATAATCCTGTTTCGGAAAATTCGGAAAAATTCTAACGAATATTTCACTTTCAGCTAGATATTTTGAAATTTTTCACAAAAATAATCCTATTTCGGGAAATTCGGAAAAATTCTAACGAATATTTCCCATTCAGCTAGAAATTTTGAAATTTCTCACAAAAATAATCCTGTTTCGGAAAATTCGGAAAAATTCTAACGAATATTTCACGTTCAGCTAGAAATTTTGAAATTTCTCAGAAAAATAATCCTGTTTCGGAAAATTCGGAAAAATTCTAACGAATATTTCACTTTCAGCTAGAAATTTTGAAATTTCTCACAAAAATAATCCTGTTTCGGAAAATTCGGAAAAATTCTAACGAATATTTCACGTTCAGCTAGAAATTTCGAAATTTCTCACAAAAATAATCCTGTTTCGGAAAATTCGGAAAAATTCTAACGAATATTTCACTTTCAGCTAGAAATTTTGAAATTTCTCACAAAAATAACCCTGCTTCGCACGTCCCTTAAATAAACGACGCGTCGCCGGATTATTCTTGGATTATTCTTGGATTCAAGAATATGATCGTGACGCGCCGATACAAACGATCTTCTGTCGGTGCAACACGATACTAATAGACCACGGAAGAAAGCCGATCGATCACCGGTTCCTCGAATTGTTTCGAACCGCAAACGCGCGCCGATATGTTTCCAAATGAAATTAATGGGATCAAGAACAGCCGCGCATTCTCCGTTAACCGTGCTGTCCGACAATGACGGAAACCAGTTGCCGAAACAACTTTGATAAAGCCCCGTGGCGACCGGGACAGTGACAAATTCGCGACAACGGTTTCCCTCCTTGGTGAATCGTATTTTGGATTCGGCTAAGAGCACTCCCCCCCTCCCCGCTGCTCCTCTGCCCCCTTTCTTGTTCTAACTCCGTCCGTGTTCCCGTTTGTTCCCCAATTCCGGTTCGACGAATGGCCTTCAAGTTCAATTACGTGCGGATATGACCGAGAAATGCACCGATTCTAACTTCAGATTGCAGAGCATTAGGCTACAAACAAGCTATGGGGCTCTGCTAGTGGTGTACGCGTTGAATAAGTAGCGTTGGATAGACTATAGATAGACAAGCATACGAGCCTGGAATATTACTGGTAGAATTTAGTTCAATCTCACACATGGTGTACCGCGGTGGGAGCAAAGTGGTTATATTGTAACACGATAAAGTAGGATTTCGAATGACGAAGTGTGCTTCACAGTGTATGATCATAGCCGATGCGACGCGCGAGAACTTCGCTAGACGTCATGCTAAACTGCTGAGACCAAATGAATTCGTTATGCTTGAAATTACATATACATAGAATGAGATTAACCGCAGTGGAACGTATCTCCTCTGGCAAGTAGATCAGTCTGGCGAACATAATGAAATTATGTCATATATACAGTGGGCCACGAAAGTGTTCGTACACCTTCTAAAACGCAATAACTTTTTCGAAACTGGACTATGTTACTTGAATTTTTTTAGGTGATAGCGGAACTAGTTTACCAGACGCTTTCTACTAAATGCTTTTTTTTTAAATTTTACTATTACTTGGAATAACAATAAAGACGAAAAGACTCTCGTTTTAATCCGAGCCTATTTAATCTGAGACTGTAACGAAAATTTAAAAAATGCCTCTCGTTGATCTCGGTAACTTATATGCGCGCTGAAAATTTTATCTATATCAGTTGACGTTGTTACGAGATTTTGACCAAAAACTGGAAGAAATCGGCAGTTTCTCAAATTTTTCAACGCTTCAAGTTTGACTTTGGGTTAAGCGATTTCAATAAAATGTTCAACACGCTTATAAGTTACCGAGACCTACGAGAGGCATTTTTTAAATTTTCGTTATAGGTTCAGATAAAAAAGTTAAAAAACGAGAGTTTTTTTATTTTTGTTGTAATCCCAAGTGATAGCAAAATTTAAAAAAAGCATTTTAGTCATCGTCTGGTAGACCAGTTCCGCTATCATCTGAAAAAATTCAAGTCTCTTAGTCCAGTTTTAAAGAAGTTATTGCGTTTTAAAAGGTGTACGAACACTTTTGTGGCTCATTGCATATTATTACTGCGATACTAGAATGCTAAGTACAGTAAATTCTCCCCAATTTTCCTTCAGCTTGTAAACAACAATGGACAATTTCGGTAGAGGAGATACGACTATTCGATCCTTGGACCTCGTTTTTATAATTATTATAGCTCATTTTATAAAAACAAATCACGAGACTCGTATAATCGTATCTCCAAATCGTTCATTTCCGTTTACGAGCTGAAGGAACATTGAGCAGAATTTACTCAACTATGTTAAAGTTTTAAGCAAAATTCGATCAGTATCATTGAGACAGTTCCACCATAGCAAGTAGAATAAGTCAGACACATGATCAGGCATACAGCCGTGGACACTTTTCAAAGCGGTATAACTTTTTTCAAACTTCATAAAATGAGACCAATTTCTGTTTAGATGTTACAAACACTAGTTTGCCAGACAATCTGTCAATAAAAATTTTTTTTTTCAAAAATAGCAATCGGTTGAAATAACAACGGCGAAGATGCAAACAGTGCTTTTTTTTGTTCTCGGTATATCGAAGATCCTTAAGGTTCTTTAAGACATTAAAAAATTACTGTTGGTATAACTATAATTTAACTCCCGTTAAATTATAGCGCGAGAGTGAATCTCGACTGATAGAGCACAGACGAAGCGATTGGTTCGCACGAAGCACAAATCGACTTGTGTACAAAAAATTGTGAATAAAAAGTTTTTATATTCATTGTTTAACAGACTAGCCGTTCTATCATCTCAAAAAATTCGAATGTTTTGGTGTCAATCCTCGATCAATTTTAGAAGAGTTGTGTTAGATTTTTAGCAAAGTTTCAGAAGCTATTCACTCCGTAACAATTAATGATGACTTCAAATAGACTCCATATCGCCAGTGGTAGCGCTATCGAACATAGTGTCAGTCCACCATCAAGTCACCATTATTGATAGGGGGTCTATGTTACGTCATCATTTGTGATACAAATTCAATTAACCGTCATCGATCAATAATTATCCATACAGAGTCAATTTGTCGCCGTGTTACCACTAATGATATTAAAAGAGCGGTCACCGTTTGAAGGTTAAACAACGGAACCCGCCGATCATGATCAAAATATCGATACGATACCGAAGTCTAAAAAAAATATATATCGATGTCCGATAATAGTAGCGCGTAACTTTCAGCGTAAGCGCGCGATTCGACTGTTTATCAATAAGGATGAAATTCGAGCGGATAAGATAGACTCGGAACGGAGAACGGGTTCGTAATCAGAAACCGTGGAACGAGATTGTCAGTGGTCCATTTAGAAGGAAGAAGCCCGATTGCATATTAATGGTTATGTTGCAACAAGATTGACTCTGGCTCTCTCACTCTCTCTCTCTCTCTCTCTCGTTCTCTCTCCCTTGCTCTCTGGCTCTATCGCTCTCTGCCTCTCTCGCTCTCTCTCTCGCTGTTTGGCTCTCTCGCTCTCCCTTTCGCTCTCTCTCTCGCTCTCTGGCTCTCTTGCTCTCTCTCGCACTTTCTCTCTTGCACTTTCTCTCGCTCTCTGGCTCTCTTGCTCTCTCTCTCTCTCTTGCACTCTCTCTCGCGCACTGACTTTCTCACTCTCTCTCTCGCTCTCTCTCCCTTGCTCTCTGACTCCCTCGCTCTCTCTCTCTCTTGCTTTCTGGCTTTCTCGCACTCTCTCTCTCTCTCTCGCTCTCTCTCTCGCTCTCTGACTCTCTTGCTCTCTCTTTCGCACTCTCTCTCTCTCTCTCTTGCACTCTCTCTCGCGCTCTGACTTTCTCACTCTCTCTCTCGCTCTCTCTCCCTTGCTCTCTGACTCCCTCGCTCTCTCTCTCTCTCTTGCTTTCTGGCTTTCTCGCACTCTCTCTCGCTCTCTCTCTCTCGCTCTCTGACTCTCTTGCTCTCTCTATCGCACTCTCTCTCTCTTGCACTCTCTCTCTCTTGCACTCTCTCTCGCACTCTCTTTCTCTCGCTCTCTGACGACGGAATATTAAACGGCCGCTGACAGTTAATCTCCAGCGAGCAGGGTTCATCGGTGGGGTCTAGATTTCTAGCGGTTGGCCGGCCCATTCCTCCGTCGGTCGACCTTAGTCAAATCTCCTCGGGCTGCGTAATAGGAACCCTAAACCCAGTCGCCCAGGCAAATACACTCCATTTGTGTACACGTTATGTATGTGGACTGCAATAATCGGTCGGCCGGCCCACTGTGCCAGTCATTCCGTTGCGTGCTCGCGTGCTCGCTGAACCGCGCCGAGGGCATTTAACAACGTGGGGATCTGTTCGCCGGCTCTTGTCTCGCCGTCGAATAAATCAACCGCGACAAAGTTCCACGGATCGCGGGCGCTTCTCGATCCTTGTTGAAAGGCGGACGAGTGTCGGGGCGCGGAATTATAGCGGGACGCCTCGTTTCGGTTTCGCGGAGATTATCTCGTCGGGACATGGCCGACGAACTCGAAAACATTTAACCAGAATCGCGCGAGTGTCTCGAACAGTCGAACCCGCGTATACCGATACGGTCGGCGTCCTCCAATTGAAACGGGGATAGCTCGGAGAACGAAGGAATAAATGAATCCGCCCCGAGGAGCCAGATCGGACGCGCGATACATTCGAAATCGCGGATTACTTCGGCGAGGTCCTGCTGCATTTATAAAAGGTGCCTTATTATGCCCGAGATTTGCGGATAGCGCCGATACCGATAGCATTTTCCTAAAAAGCTGGATCACGGTTTCCGAGCGGATCGAAGAACGAATGGGTCGACCAGAGCGTTACCCGAATGAAAAGTGGATAACGTAGACTGTCGTGTTAATGATTTTATGAGTTGAACGTTATTTCAAATTATTATGCAACACAGAGCAATAATGTGAATTACCTTAACCCTTTGGAGTCTATCGGGACATACAGGGTGTCCTCGGGTCATTTGAAGCAACTTTTTCCTTTACAAAAATTTTCTCCGAGGCATCGTTAACGAGATATTAACGAAAAACAGTGACCAATGAGAGGCGAGATCAGCTGCCGCGAGGTGGCCGAGCCAACGGCGCCAGCGGTCGAGCGGTCGAATCCCAGCTCAGCTGCCGCGAGGTGGCCGAGCCAACGGCGCCAGCGGTCGAGCGGTCGAATCCCAGCTCATCTGGCGCGAGGCGGCCTAGCGCACGAAGCTCGCCTCTCATTGGTCACTGTTTTTCGTGAATAACTCGTTAATGGTGCCTCGGAGAAAATTTTTGTAAAGGAAAAAGTTACTTCAAATCACCTCCGGGAGTTAACATAATTATGGGACACCCTGTATATCAGTCGAGTCTACGCGTACTCTACGAATCATTAACATCGATTTATTCGAATACGAAGCTCCGTGCAAAAAGATGTCACTCTAATATAAATAAAATGCGCACCCTTTCCGCTTGTACCACTAGTTCGGTAACACCCTGTATAATTTAATCTAACAGATGAACAAAGTATTTTCCAAAATGAAAACTCTTTAATTCGTGAATAGCGAAGTATTGAGTAGAATATTAACAGAATCTCCATAAATATCGCATTACACCTGAAAAAAATGATGCCTAGTTATTATTTATGATCACTATTATATTGCAGGAGATAGAAATTAGGGTATACAGGGTGTCCTAAAATTATTGTATTTACGGGAACTGAGGGGTTCCTGAGGTCATTTGAAGTAACTTTTTCCATAGCGAAAATGCGATTTGCGGCTTCGTTCACAAGTTATTAACAAAAAACAGTGACAAATGAGAGGCGAGATCGGCTGACGCGTGACGGCCGAGCCAATGAACGTAACTGGACTCCGTGCGCTCATTGGCTCGGCCAATGGCTCGTGCTAGCCGAGCTCGCTTCTCATTGGTCAGTGTTTTTCATTAATAACTCGTTAACGATGCCTCGGAGAACATTTTTGTAAAGGAGAAAGTTACTTCAAATGATCTCAAAAATCCCACATTTCCCGTAAATACCATAATTTTAGGACACTCTGTATATTGATACTTGTCTGTGAAACGATATTTCCGTAACATTGCGTCTCCTTCGCAACAGGCAATTCTTGCCATTTCCAATTTCGTCGTATTATCGCAGACAAAGAAAATATTTGAAGTGGATAATGTTGTTGCCTAACTCGGTGTGTATCAGTTCCATAACTGCGTCGGTTGCGCCGATCGTATGTGTATCTTGCCGTGAATATTCTCCCTGCGCAACGGCGAACTTTGTTCCAATAATTATCGAGGCGTTAACGTCGCAACGAAAGCTTGTACAGATCGCTAAAACATTCGGCGAACAGCGCCCTGCAACCAGTATCGGTTATCCTGCGCAGTGTCGCAGTTCCAAAGCTTGCCGCAGTTGCGAAGACGCCGCGAAACATTGTAAAGCTCCTTCCCATCGTATCACAGCATTAATTGAAGGTCTTCCTATTGCGAACTTGCTTGCTTACGGCGTAACTTTCGTCAGACAATTACGCTGCGACACCATGCAACGTGTGCGAAACAAGTAAAATAACTGGGAAGAGTATGTGCGCGCAAACGCTCGACGTGATTTCTTGCTAATAATCAGAAATAACAATTAATTAGTACAGAACTACTATGAATGGAAAAATTGTGAATCTTTCTGTAACGAAATTATACTTGTCTTATAAACCATATTATATATTATATATTATTTAATCACACGTAATTTTAAATCATGACTCGAAGCAATTTGAAGCAAAATGATTTTTACATTTGTGACATTTTTTTGAACGTTTCGATTACAATCAAAAATTGTGATCGAAAATTATTTTCGTTTCTGATTCATATCAACGTAAAGTATTCTGTTATATTCAATCAAATTGATTTTTCATAGTTTCAAGTAAATTGAAACGTACACTGAAAAACACTTCCAAATGCACTGTAACCTATGTGCACTAAAATGGTCTACAGATACTGAAAAATTACACTATACTGATTGGTATGCAATTTACGAATCATTTGAAGTCACCACGTTACTATTGGGTTGGCAACTAAGTAATTGCCGATTTCAGTTATAGATGTCTCTCACTCCCATTTTTATAATATCCGTAAATGTTATATATTATACAATTATTATTATTATTATTATTATTATTATTATGTTATTTTTTATTATCCGTGAGTGTTAGCAACTGGACAAATTGAATGCAGCGGTCAAGGAAAAGCGAGCAGAATTGGTCAATCGTAAAGGTGTCATTTTCCACCAGGACAATGCTAGGCCGCACACTTTGCTGTTCGAAACTCGTGTTTGTAGGTTGCGAAGAAAGAAAGCGTTTCAACACGATGAGGGAAAATGAAAAAAAAACACCGATGTTCGTTTGGTAGAAATTCCAAGGAGCCTGAGTAAGCTGTTCCCGAATTACTCGAGCGACCGGATTTTTACCAGAGTCGCAGAGAACTTGCAAGACGACCGTTTCTGCGGACTATAACGTGATCAGCCTCGGATCGAATGGTTTTTCTATCTGCGCAAAGAGTTTTCGCGTTTTTTCTTTTTTTTTTCTTTTTTTTAACGTTGCCGATCAAACATTGTCATCGTTCCTCGAACTGCGATTCCAAACGGGTGCTCGATATTTCTCTTTCAGAGCTTTGTGAACGTTAAACCTCAGACGCACGAGCTTTTTTTTGTCACGGATGAAAGAGTACCGTTGGAAAGTTACTTTGTGCGATAGAAACTTTTTTTTTCAGGTTAAAGCAATTAAACCTGGCGAGCTTTTCGGGTTGATATTCAAATATTTCTATACTCTTTTTCGTCTCGCGGATACGCGCGCAGCGGTTTCAGGTATACTGTAAATAAACTGTCTATTGGGGAATTGTCAATACGGAACTCTATACTCCCAGGAAAAAAATTGTTCGATAATTCAAAACGATGTTTTCTTGTCCGAAACAGATTTTATTATACGGAAAATTGGTGCTGAAAATGTCACTGTTTGCTAACAAATAACAGACGAGAAGCTGCTCGACGAAATTCGCGGTCAATCGTACCGAACGCGAAGAAGATTGTTGTGAGGTTCCGTTCGTAGTTGCTGATTCGTTTCATTATGTAGATTTAACGTTTTTTATCGTATCACTGCTGGCAGAAGAGCAGCAATGCAGTTGCTGCGCGAACGAAATATAAAGAATTGAGCGGGGGTTAAAGGGTCGAAGTTCCAAATGGAATTAGCGAGCGTTGAAACGATTCTGTAAATACGTTTGACTCGGTAATTGATTAAGTAATTGAAAGGCTTACTGATTAAGCGCGTGACCGAGTCCTCGAATAAGTGACCGAATGAGCAAGTAATTATGCGAGTGAACGATTGCTCTATTTGATGCGACTGAAAGTGGCCGATCTGTTAAATCTGCAGATCGACGACAATCATTGGCCATGCTAAATAATAGTAATAGAAATCATTTAGCCTATTGCGTGACACGAGCGAATTCAGGAGTTGTGCACGCGATGCGATAATCGATTCTCCTTCAGAATTACGCTCGTAATCAACTTTTTCTCTTTTAAGTTTTATCACAAACGGATCAGAGCCCAGAAACGAACATGGGCCACACTATTTTTTAACTAGTTTACGAACATCATTTTTGTCGTAACATACCTGATACAACTAAACCATTAATAATAATAATAATATAATAATCCGCTATGATAAATTTTTACATCCTAGTTCCAGTTTCATTGATCAAATTAGTTAGATCACGTGGGCATTTTTCGGATTAATTTTCGGCGCTTAACGTATTAACATATACAGGGTGTCCCAAAAATGTCTCGCAATCCGAAAGTGGCGGGTTCCACAGGTCATTTGAAGCAACTTTTTCCTTTACAAGAATTTTCTCCGAAGTACCATTAACGAGTTATTGACGAAAAACAGAGACCAATGATAGGCGAGCTTAGCTGGCGCGAGGCGACCAAACCAATGAGCGGAACTGGGCTTCGCGCGCTGGTTGGCTGGGCCGCCTCGCGTCAGCCGTGCTCGATTCTTATTGATCACTGTTTTTCGTTAATAACTCGTTAACGGTGCCTCGGAGAAAATTTTTGTAAAGGAAGAAGTTACTTCAAATGATCCGAGGAACCCGCCATTTCCGGATTGCGAGACATTGTTGGGACACCCTGTAGTGCTTAAATCAGTGCACATAACTTCGCGAATTTTGGAAAGATATCATTTGATTTCTCATTTCTCGAGAGTAGAAAAATATCGAAAACTACATTATAGTTAGCGTAAAAACTAATCGCACACTGAATGTCAGATCTTCGATAAATCGTCGATATTTGAACAGTTATAATTTCTAAAAAAAAAATTCTCTTCGTTCGATCCAGTTTTCAGAGAGTTATTGTGTTCTAATGGGTGTCTGGAACCTTTTGGCAGCCGCTCTATGTCGACAATATATCAAAAATCGGAAGTATATACACTGTACAAATACTTTTTACACCGACTGTAGCTAGGATATATATAGCAAATATTGACGATATTTCACCGACGGTGTAACGGATCTTTGATTTTGATCGGCAGGACATAAACGAGGGCGAAGAGTAATAGGACATAAAGTGTCGAGATTATGTGCCGTTCGGATCGAGAGGCGGGGGCAGCAGTGTTATCGGCGGTCGAAACTTCGTGAAATCCTGCGGCTTTCTGGTTTATTTGCTATTATTTCATCACGTTTATTACTCCACTTTCCTGGTCCTTAATCGCGACGAGGGTCAGTAAACAGGAGGGTTTTATCGGCGAACAGAATCGACGAAACCGTCCTCACGGGTGATTTCCAACGGCGGCGCACGCCGGCTAGTCCGGCCCCGCACATTTTTATTACGCGGTCAAAGCGATTTTAAATCACCCCCGGGACGTACCCGTGTCCCTGAAAGGTTTCGCCGTCTTCGGCCCCCGGTAATATAAGAGCCTTACCCTCGGCTTGGAATTAGGGTCACGATGCTCACGAGACTTGCAACCCATTAATAATACCGTTACCGTGGATTTTTCCAGCTACTATTTATTCCCGGAACAAAGGAACAATCTGTTCTCGCAGTGAACCCGCTTTTCTCTCTATGTAAAAGGCGTACCAATTAACACTCGAAATACGGGTGCACCAGTTTGTGTTAATTTTCGCTTTATAGAAATTAGAAGAACGTTTTGTATCGAAGAATTGCACGAAGTTTTTTCACAAGAAAATATTATATAAATTAATATCATATGAATATTATAGAAATGGGAAATCAAATGATATTTTTCCAAAATTCGCGAAATTGCGTGCACTGATTTAATATATAATATTAATATATATGAATAAAAATAATATATATAATAATAATATATAATAATATAATATAATATAATATTATATTATATAATATATATAAAAATTAGACCTTCAAATAATTTCTGAAACTAATGACATATTGCACATATTACACATATTACACACTAATCGGAATTATATCAATAATATATATTATTGACGCGGTATTTCTGTACGAACTAAAAATTGAACTGAATGATAATAATGAACTGCACAATAATGTAACAAATGTAAGTGTAAGATCTCATTAGTTTCAGAAATCGCAGTTATTTGAAGTTCTAATTTTTAAGCTTTAAGCGTCCTTGATGTAGTTCGCGTGGAGTTAAGGATCAATTGAATAAATATCGAATGAAACGATATTCTTTTAAAAGTAGATTGATTTCCCTGATTCCGGGTTCATTCGTTATATTAAATACATCTTACATGAAAATGATCACGGCAATTATATTTGCCGTGTACAGAGGATTAAAAAAATTTCCCTCGTTATCCTGGGAATATATGTAGAAGTATATATCAAACGTATTAATTTCGTCGGCAAAGGGCTAATTAAAACGACAGATGAGAAGTTCCTTTTCAGAGTTGTCGATATCTCATGCTGCGTATTAATAATAATGCTGCGTGGTCAATAACACGGCCAATATATTTCACGAATAACACGCCGAATAATCAATAGCGAGCAGCATCTATTCTTTTGATCGAATGCAACGCGAAAAGAGAATGTTCCAACTAAAATATTATTCGTCGATGCAGTCTGCCGCGCCGGTCCGTGGCACAAAGATTGCGAAAAACTAATAATGAAAATTAATTAAGCCGACAAAGGTAGACGCACGGAGCGACATCAAAGCGGGCGGCGAAGCAAATTGGAAATTAATTCAACGCCTTATCTTCTTCGGGGCCCATTGATTCATCATTTTCCGTCTACTTTCGTAGTCGGCGGACCGTGTAATCTTTCGTTATTTAATTCCGACCATTAAAGCGCCATTAATTTCCGCGGAAGAAGACGCCGTCGAATTTGTCACCGTCCCTCCGTCGACGCGCTATCGTTCAACCGACGCGGCCCGGCTCTAATGTTTCATCCGCGGACGTTCGAGAGCGATGGTTCTGGTATCGATTTCCATCGCTTTGATTCGTCGAAAAGTCCTCGACCGGTGTGACTTTTCCAAAGGTTCTCGCGTTACAGTGAACTCTCACAGGCGGACCGAAACGCCGTCGACGTTTCCTACTTTCGCGATTCGCGCTATCATCCTTGCGGAAACTTATCTTTAAAGGCGAGCCTTTGCGTGTCTTAAATCGTTAGGTTCTTTTTTTTCATAAAATATTATGTATGGATAGATAAAATCGACTTAAAAAAGAAACAAAACTACAGCCTCTGGCAATAAGTTTTCGATCGGACGCGTTAGCACGAAATTTATTAAAAAAATTTATTAAATTTATTATAAATTTATTATATATATAAATTATAAATTTATTATATATATAAATTATGAATTTATTATATATATTATTTATTATTTATTATTATATATATGTTATATATTATAAATTTATTAATTATAAATTATAAATATATAAATTTATTAAATTTATTAAAAAAAATTTATTAAAAAAAAATTACATTGATTGTTTCGAAGTGTAAAATAATATTCTTTGTAATTAAAAGTAACGAGGAATTAACACTAGATTTACGGAGCACAAAAAACAGCTGTTTTAAAAGTAACGTTAAGACATTTATTCTGATTTTTTAACAAGTGTTATTGTAACATTTGCCGTAAGTAACATATAAATTGAATAAATAACTCATAAATGTATCTTTACGATATGAATAATCGTAAATTAAAGAATTAGTGAATCTATAGTGTTAATGGTTAATATAAAGTAAATAAGAGCAATAAAAAAACATACGATCACTTATTGTCAACGATACACAAGTGAAAGAACAAAATGTTGCATGGAAAGAAGTGTCCGGTCAGTAAAAATACTGAAAAACAGTTTCCGATCATGGCCCGAATTCATGGTACAGTACTGTCTCCCTAATTGACGCTTAGATTGTGCAGAAAAATGGACAATTTGGGAACAGGAGTTACGATTATTCCAGCTTTGCACCATGTTTTTATAATCGTTGACAATCGGTAACTATAAAAACGAGTCGCAAGGCTCGAATTCGCTCCACTTCCCAAATTGTCCATTTTTGTGGACAATCTGAGCGTCAATTAGGGAGACATTAGTGTAAGTCTTACTTTAATTACTGTAGTCGAATTGAAAGCATAACTTTGAAATGCTATAATACGGCTTTGACTCAACTTTATTGGAAGAATCATCTCTAGGTAGAAGAATGAAGCAATAAGTACGCTATAAAATCATGTACCGTAAAATCATATACTCGACTTTTCAGGGTACAGTAATGTCTCTCTAATTGACGCTCGGATTGTCCACAAAACTGGACAGTTTGGGAAGCGGAGATACGATTATTCGAGCCTTTGCGGCTCGTTTTTACAGTTACCGATTATCAACGATTATAAAAACGAGACGCAAAGCTTGAATAATCGTATCTCCGCTTCCCGAATTGTCCATTTTTGTGCGCAATCTGAGCGCGAAGTAGAGAGAAATTACTGTATTCGATGAAGGTGATTAAAAAATTTAATAAACTTATTCGATAAATAGAAAGTTATTTACGTCTGAAAACAAATCAAAGGCACAGCAATTGAAATGAAATGCTATAATACGGCTTTGACTCAACTTTATTGGAAGAATCATCCCTAGGTAGAAGAATGAAGCAATAAGTACGCTATAAAATCATGTACCGTAAAATCATATACTCGACTTTTCAGGGCACAGTAATTGACGCTTGGATTGTCCACAAAAATGGACGATTTTGGAAGAGGAGATACAATTGTTCGAGCTTTGTGGCTTGTTTTTTATGGTTATCGATTGTCAACAACTATAAAAACGAGCCGCAAGGCTCGAATAATCGTATGTCCTCTTCCTAAATTGTCCATTTTTGTGTACAATCTGAGCGTCAATTAGGGAGACATTACTGTGATTGGGAGAACGTGCGTAGTTACTAGAGATAATGAAACAATTACGGTGTTAGATAAAATCTATAATGACTTCTACAATAAATAGTATTGCATATGGATCGCCGTCGAAATGTATTTCAGCAACAACGAATTTGTTTATATCAGACATTCGAATTTATATAAAAGTATCGTTGTATAGCAAAAAGGACAATCAGATTATTCGAACAATTATTTGAAGAATACGTCGACAGAATGCAGCGATTATTTTCGCACGAAACTAACGATTACAAGAATTAAATTAATAGCTGATATAGTTTCAGGACAGTAGCAGTAGCTGTAGCTGTTTGAAGGTGTCGAACGCATGGAAGATGAATATAAACGCAAGAAGTCGTCGCAGAAATGTAAACAGACGTTCGATGCTTTTAGGATATCAACTTAGTCGTGTGATTCCATTCAGCGAACAAGCGAGTGACAAGTGTCAAAAGTGACGAAAACAACCCTCGCGCAAACAATCTCTAACGCAGAACGTTGCGCTGTCACGCCGTGCCATCATCCAACATCATCCCAATTGGATCGTAAATAAAATATCGGGCACAGAACTAATAGGGTCTCGTTTTAATCGCATTATCAGAATCGTTGAGTTTCAGTCGCTAAATTCGTGGATCCCTAGAACCTTGCACGAAGGATTACACTTTGTGAATATTCTCAGCAACCATCGGACTTCTCAATATCCACGATCCTTCTCCATTAGAACGGTTTCTCCCTTCATATCTCGTTCCATTGATCTTCCGCGAAAGTTTCGACCGTATTCAATGAAAACAATCCCGATACGCGCATCAATCGCGTGGTGCGATATCTTCGAAACTGTATCGGCACTCGAAAACGGAAGCTTTTTTCGCGGGTTCGACAATCTCTGCAGCGATACGAACAAATCAAATTTGCGTTCTAAAAGGAAGAAGATAAATCGTCGGCGAGAATAGCGGAATCTCGAAGCGATCGACGAGCTTTCGGTGTCTTTTGAGAACGTTAAAACGATCCACGGATAAATTGTTATCTAGATAGATTTGTATTCGATCGGTTATTCATTCGATAATGTTTGAGAATGAAATTTTATTCGAATTCTGTTTCGCTTTACGAAAACAAAATTATAGAGAAATTTCATTTCGATCGATTTGATCTGCGAAGGGGCGAATTTGATTTGCAATTATGTCAAGGATATGTCAAGATTATGTCAACCTCTGTAGCGATACGAACAAATCAAATTTGCGTTCTAAAAAAAAAAAGAAGGTAAATCCTCGGCGAGAATAGCGGAATCTCGAAGCGATCGACGAGCTTTCGGTGTCTTTTGAGAACGTTAAAACGTCCCACGAATAAATTGTTATCTAGATAGATTTGTATTCGATCGGTTATTCATTCGATAATGTCTGAGAATGAAATTTTATTTGAATTTTGCCGGATTCTGGTTTAGGAGAACAAAATTATAGAGAAATTTCATTTCGATCGATTTGATCTGCGAAGGGGCGAATTTGATTTGCAAAACAGTGAATTTGATTTCGAAACAAAAGAGGTGAGTTCGATTTGGAAAAAAAAGGTGAACGTGATTTGAAAAAAGGAAGATGAATACGATGCGCGAAAGGATGAACTCGCAGTGCAAAACCGGCACTGTGCCCCGTGTCATGGGTGCATAGGAGTCCGTGTCAGCGATAAATCAGCCGTGCCAGCCGGTATCGCGTTCGCGGATGATGGAAATGTCGAAAATAACAGGCAATAGAAACGATGCCCTCGCGCCGAGTTCCACAAGGCATCGAGGTAATGTCCGTGAAGAAGCCGGGGGACAGATTTGGCCGGCGTTTCCGGATTTTCGCGAAATTGGGGGCGTTTCGTGCGGCCGCTGAAAAAAGCTCGACACGGACGAGCCGGGCCGCCACTCCGCGCGTCCGGGCTTTTCCATTTAAATTTAAATTGGCGCCGTTGGGAGCGCGGGTCAGCGCACCCGTACAATGCCGAGGAAAATGTCGTTGCCCGGAGGAGCGAGAAAATGCGAGGAAAATTGGCACTCTGTGTAAGATCACCGCTGCTGCGAATTTCTTTCACGGCCAATCGGAACGGCGCGCCGTGCTTTACGGTAGATCGCGCCGATGTTATTCACGGGCACGCCAATTCGTCGCGTCGCGTTGACTCAAGGTTACGAACGCGACGATAACCTGGATTTGCGGATATTAACCCTTTCGCTACGGCGGTTCAGTCCGCCGCAGCGCCCCTCCTGAACGGAACCACCCGCCGAAATTGTGCACATTGCGCGTGGATAGTGTATTTGGGAAGAGAAGGGATTTTTCTTTAAAACAATATAGTTATAATTTCTGCATAAGGTATAAAGTTATTTAATAGGTAAAAAGAGTTTCATTAACAATGGAAAAAGTGAAGAAATAATATATAATATACAGTAATAAAATAAAACATAATATTCATAATACAAAACATAATACATAATAATTAGTCCTAAAGTTAGTACTTTCGATTTTCTATCCCTTTATGACATGTAACACAATAATAATGGGAAATGCAGGTAGAACAAATATAACTTGAATGGTGTGTCGTTTATTTCGGACTGTCGTTTGTTTGTTTCGTCAAAAGATTCACGCAATACCAGCATGTCGGATATATCCGGCGTTCGTCCCCAGAGGGCGATCATGTGGATGTCGGATATATCCGGCGTTCGGCTCCGCGAGTGTTCATATGGATGACGGATATATCCGTCGTTCGGAGCGAAAGGGTTAACAGGTTCACAGTTCGACCGTCGTGTCACCCATATATGGGTGACAGAATTAATGCTTTGCACTAAAAAATGGTAAAATTAAAAATAGCTCTTTCGACCCATGATATTTCCATTTTATGTAACATAGTGCATTTTGAACATACGAAATTGAATTTCGTGGCTCGCGCAACAGTTGCGCTTTCAACATTTCTTCAAATATAAACAAACGAGTGCAAAGGGTTAATTGTTCGGATTTGAAAGCTGATTTTTACGCTAATCTCTATTTCACAATTTTATTAAGATCTGAAAAAAACGTAAAAACGTTGAATAATTGATGTCACACGACTGAACTCTCCAATTTTTATTTTCTATGTACATTAACTACTGCCCAATGTGTTTCTTCCCCTTTGTTTCAGGATTACAATGTACATTGTACGATGACATTTTACTTCTGTGTACAGTTAATTGTGAACCATACGATCGTTAATGACCTCTCAGTTAATGGATCGTTTTAATTAAATAATAATTTTTTAAAAATAATCAGTCATAACTTCGGTTGTGCCATAGTATTATTAATATATATTAATATATATTAATAATATAATGTAATATAATATAATGTAATGGTAATGTAATGGTAATGTAATGGTAATGTAATGGTAATGTAATGGAAATGTAATGGAAATGTAATGGTAATGTAATGGTAATGTAATGGTAATGTAATGGTAATGTAATGGTAATGTAATGGTAATGTAATGGTAATGTAATGGTAGTGTAATGGTAATGTAATGGTAGTGTAATGGTAATGGTAATGTAATGGTAATGTAATGGTAATGTAATGGTAGTGTAATGATAGTGTAATGGTAATGGTAATGTAATGGTAATGTAATGGTAATGTAATGGTAATGTAATGGTAATGTAATGGTAATGTAATGTAATGTAATGGTAATGTAATGTAATGTAATATAATATAATAAATATAAATAATAATATAATATAATAAATTCACATTAAATTGCACTATGTTATAATTTATACAAAAATACATTCTATCAAAAGAGAAAGACAAACCAACGTCACCTTGAAATCTCTAACAAGAAAACTGTTTATATAACGTTATGGCTTTTCCGTACCGAACAACTTTTGCTAAAACGTTTTTTACTATCTTACGCCGTTTCTGAGATGTTCCGTGTTTCTAACTTATTAATATCCGTTCTTCGAAAGAAGATGGCTGAAGCCATGTAACAGCTGCATACTTATCTTACTCCTATTACTTCGGAGTTGCAACATAAGAGTGAACAGCTCTTTATGGCTTCAGGTATCTTCGTGTTACGTGTTGCTTCAACAAGCCATAGAAGTAAGTCAAATAAATCGAATAATTTTCAGATATTTACTGAAGCACAAATTTAGCATGCTAGTAACGAGAATTAACCCTTTGCACTCAAATGGTGACTCTGAGGCACCACTAAAATTTGTTATATCACGCTTTAAGATAACTTCTATATTAAAAAGGTTTAGATTTTAAAAATTGTTAAAAGTGTCCCAATACGCATTTTGTCATATAAACGAGAAATAGTATAAGTAAGAAAAATGATTTTATATTTAGAGTTAAAATAGCTTCGAGTGCAAAGGGTTAAGAGTAGTAACTGTTGTAAATAGCACTGCACATTCAGATACTTCTTTAACAACTCTCACAAAAGGTTCTCCATCCCAAGTATTCAATATTTCGTCGGACAAATCACGATCGTCAATATTTTTTGGTTCAGCAGATTTATTTTTACTTTTTGTCGATTGTGTAACACTTGCTGTTTCAAAGCTGAATTACTCGAAAGTTGTGGTTTAATAATTTTCTCTGCCTCTAGAATCGCATTTCTAACAATCTTGCACGGTTAGTAGCTGCAGCCAGTTCATTTATTTGATTACAAACTGTAATAATTCGAGGACGTACTGCTTCCGGTGCATGGTTATGTTTTGTAGGGTCATGAGAACGAATAATGTTTTCCATTTACAAAGTACTGTAGCTACGCTTCCTCTGCACTCGTAACTGTTTCCATTTTTGCCACTTTTTTCACAAGTCCAGTAGAACGGATTGTCTCTATTTATGCATTTTTTTATACGCGAAGCGTCGATAATAACATTCTTCGGTGAAACGAGGGTCGATGTAAACATGTGTCGGCGATTTCAACGGTATACATGTAAACAACGTCAATGAAATGCCGTGTCGCTGAAATCGCGTCGGTGAAATACGATAAGTGTAGGTATTACTGCGCTTTCTGAATGAAGGCGAACACTGATAAAAGTCAATGAATGAATTAAAATTGCGATTGCTGTGACTTGCATGTCATAAATTATCAATATTAATTCATTATCCACCAATTTCCTATTTTTGGGATACATTTTCAAATTTGTTTTTTTTTTAAATTGCAACTTCTAAATGAAATACAGCCGTTAAAATAATGAGAACACATCACGTGCTCCATGAAAGTAGTAAGAATTTATGCTATTTTGTTTCAAATCATTGTAAACTTCAGGTTGAAGCTAAAAATCTCAACCGGCCTTGTGCACGTGTTTATTTCTGTTGTCGTAGAGTGTTCACAATACTTCTAAATAAAAAACTTTTAATTAAAACTTGTTCCTTCAACCTTGTTTTACACATGCATCGAGAAATAATATTTCAGATACACAGAGTGTCCCAAAATTATGGTATTTGCGGGAAATGAGGAGTTCCTCAGGTCATTCGAAGTAACTTTTTCCTTTACAAAAATTTTCTCCGAGGCATCGTTTACGAGTTATTAACGGAACACACTGACCAATAAGAGGCCAGCTCGCCTGGCGCTAGGCGGCCGAGCCGACGAGCGATCGAAGCCTAGTTCCGCTGATTGGCTCGTCTGCCTTGCGGTAGGCGTGCTCGCCTCTCATTGATCAGTGTTTTTCTTTAATAACTCGTGAACAGTGCCTCGTAGAACATTTTCGCTAAGGAAAAAGTTACTTCAAATGTTCTCAGGAACCCCTCATTTCCCGGAACTACCATAATTTTAGGACACCTTGTATAGTACATTCCGCCAATCTCCCAAAAATAGAACGGTCTTTAATCTTCGTATTTAAATAAAAACAATAACAATTATGGTATTAGTATGAATATCATTGTACAAGTTAATTTAATTTGTTTTTAATGAGTTTTTAATGTTTGTAATGGGTTAAACGAATAAAAGATTATGAGATTCTGTTTTAGAATATTACACGCTACGAAATGTTAGATGTTTTTTAAAACTTTCATAAAATACCACAGTAATTAGTGCGTCCACGGTAATACCCAAACTTTCCCTAAATGTTGATGATTTTAAGGTAACCCTGTTCGAAGCGGTATGAGCGGTGGACGGTCGTTCATACCTGCTTTATAGATCGCAACAGTTCCCTAGTTAGTCCGCTTGCGATTACTGGCGAAAGGAGTTTCGATAAGTAGTGCGATATGTTCTGCGAAGGTTGGCGAATAACCGCTGTTAACACGTTCCGTGCCGAGCTTTTTTTACTCGAATCTTCACACTTTGATATTTTACTAAAACTTGATGTATTACGGGCAATTATTAATTCTCGTACACATAACAACGTAACAAAAACTTATCAACGCCCATTCTTGCGGTGGAAATTGATTCTTCGGTTCTAAATTTCTTGTAAACAATTTGTTCAGTTCACTAAGTAAACATGCAAGCGTGTACCATCGATGGTACACGTGACACGGAACGTGTTAATTCGATGATTCACGAATGCGGCGCCGGTCGGCTTTAAGGCCGAAACACGCCGACACGACGGTCTCAGAACCGATTCAAGACCGCGCTGTGTACAAGTCGTTACGACTTACGACGTAGCCGCGTTTAGAAAGCAATTCCCGCTGCGAGCTGCGCGACTTCTTGCGCCGGCATCGCGAATGCATTAGCAAGTAATTGCAGCGTTAAACGGTCTAATTCTAAAGACTGTTTTAGATCTCGCCGGGGCTTTCCGTGGTACCAGAAACGTGGTAAGTCTTTCCTGCTGACGCGGAGCACCCTTTCGCGGAAGCGTTTAATTAAATGCGCCGAGGTAATGCCGAGAGAATTGCCTTCAGAATTCGCGATTATATTATTCGGCAGAGGCTTAAATACAAACAGTTGGCTCCAATTTTCAAATGCGCGTCCCGTCCGACGAGTTCGCTCCGAGAGGCTTTCTAGTCGCGAGTAACCTTGTATTTACCGGAATATAGCGTTCCTTCACGGCGTAAATACCGAAATAATACGCCTGACAGTGTTACTGACACTTCGCGGAACCGTGCGCGACGCGTTTGATTTATGAACGGCGCTATCTCCTGACCGTCAGACTTATCTTTGACCCAATTTCTCGATACTGCACGGTGCGCCCGTACGGGCTGTCACGAACTGTTCTCTCTCTCTCTCTGAAACTATATCAGCTATTAACTTAATTCTTGTAATCGTTAGTTTCGTGCGAATATAATCGCTGCATTCTGTCGACGTATTTTTCAAATAATTGTTCGAATAATCTGATTGTCCTTTTTGCTATACAACGATACTTTTATATAAATCCGAATGTCTGATATAAACAAATTCGTTGTTGCTGAAACACATTTCGGCGGCGATCCATGTGCGATACTATTTATTGTAGAAATCATAGATTTTATCTAACACCGTAATTGTTTCATTATCTCTAGTAACTACGCACGTTCTTCCAATAACAGTAATGTCTCCCTAATTGACGCTCGGATTGTACACAAAAATGGACAATTTAGGAAGAGGACATACGATTATTCGAGCCTTGCGGCTCGTTTTTATAGTTGTTGACAATCAATAACCATAAAAAACAAGCCACAAGGCTCGAACAATTGTATCTCCTCTTCCAAAATCGTCCATTTTTGTGGACAATCCGAGCGTCAATTACTGTGCCCTGAAAAGTCGAGTATATGATTTTACGGTACATGATTTTATAGCGTACTTATTGCTTCATTCTTCTACCTAGAGATGATTCTTCCAATAAAGTTGAGTCAAAGCCGTGTTATAGCATTTCATTTCAATTGCTGTGCCTTTGATTTGTTTTCAGACGTAAATAACTTTCTATTTATCGAATAAGTTTATTAAATTTTTTAATCACCTTCATCGAATACAGTAATTTCTCTCTACCTCGCGCTCAGATTGCGCACAAAAATGGACAATTCGGGAAGAGGAGATACGATTATTCAAGCTTTGCGTCTCGTTTTTATAATCGTTGATAATCGGTAACTGTAAAAACGAGCCGCAAAGGCTCGAATAATCGTATCTCCGCTTCCCAAACTGTCCAGTTTTGTGGACAATCCGAGCGTCAATTAGAGAGACATTACTGTACCCTGAAAAGTCGAGTGTATGATTTTACGGTACATGATTTTATAGCGTACTTATTGCTTCATTCTTCTACCTAGAGATGATTCTTCCAATAAAGTTGAGTCAAAGCCGTATTATAGCATTTCAAAGTTATGCTTTCAATTCGACTACTATTTTTTTTTTATATTTATTTGACAATCTGATAAATTGAACAAGAAAATAGATGCAGAAATAGTACAAAAGAAGTAGGTTTGTGCACAAAAGTGAACAATTTGGGAAGAGAAGATACGATTATTCGAGCCTTGCAGCCGTTTTTATAGGTGTTGACAATCGGCAATTATGAAAACGAGCCGCAAGGCTCGAATAATCCAATCTCCTCTTTCCAAATTGTCTAGTTTTGTCTACAATCTGAGCGTAAATTAGGGAGAATTTATTGTAGTCGCTAGAAAGACAGAGCTCTTCTCTATGTTTTTACATGAAATGCAATATCAATGTTTTTCACAAACAAGAACTAGGCCGGGAAGCAGCTGTTAGAAGTTGTTTTGGCATAACCTTTTTTTTTGGAAATCCAAACAGTCAGGATAAACATCCGACGAGTGTTGATTCTTCAAATACAAACACTCTTCAATCGCATCTGCTAGAGATGAAAATTCACCTCTGCTTACGAACCGACGTGAAAGACTACGTAAATGCAATCGCGCGCTCTGTTTTAATATTTCATAAAATTATTTTCACCCGACAAGCTCGTTCCTTTTAATTACCTTTCGAGGTTTCCGCGAGATCTCCTTTGGAAATCTTCCGTCGTTATAACTCTTTAACGGTGCATAATAACAGAAAAAAGGCTTCAAACAACTGCTTTCCGGTTCTGTAAAGCTGTTCAGATCAAAACGAAATAATATTGCGTTATTACATTGCATAAGAGAAGAATCACTGGTACGTTACAACATCAAGCCTAGTGTTTCATGTAATCTGTGAAAAAAAGTTATGTGCCGACAGGTAAGGTAATTTCAGAGAAAACAGTTTATATTCGTTCTTACGGCTCAACTTTACATAATATTTTTTACTTTGAGAATTCAAATTAACTTTCTTAACTTAGATCATCTTCTTGTCAGATAAAATTCTAATGGGAAAACGAACAAACTCTGCATACGATTCGTCTTCATTAGAACTTGTTAACACATTACTTCCCGACGACAATCCAAGGCTTTTTAAAACTCGACGATTCATAGTTATGGTTTTACCTTACTTTTGTTAACAAGAATATTAACTTTGATTATCAACTAACAAAAATCGTTGGGGAAAAATATCAAATAATATTAATTAATATATTATATATATTAATATAATATATAAATTATATAATATATTGTATAATATTAATTAATATATATATATATAATAATATCAATTAATATTAATTAATAATAATAATAATAATATATAATATAATATATTATTATTATTATTATTATTATATTATTAATATATAATATAATTATATCAAATAATATTTTTTTAAATTGTAATGTGAAAGCATATTTGAAAGCGTTTTTAAAATTTAACAAAGTCATTTAGAATCCCGACGTGCTGAGTTTCATCGTGCATTATTTTCATATATTTTTAATACAGCTAAACATTTTATGAAAATGTTAATACCAATAATACTGAAATTTACACACACACACATGTACACACATGATGGTACTTTACAAATGCAAGAGTTACTTTAAAGTGTCGTAACTTTGCGAAGAAAAATCCTAACCACGTCTCATCTCTTTTAAATTAAAGGGGAAGGATGAAACTTCATTCAGCTGTAAACAACATCTCCGAAAAAAATTTTACGAACTCCATGCATTTTGTCAAACTCGGTAATTTTCAATACGACAAACATGGCCTCACATTTATAGGGTTGCAGCGATAAGGGCGCATCGAACTTCAAGTCAAGAAACACGATCTTAAAGTAGAGATTTCAAGCTTTAATTTGAAAGAAAATGCATCATCCTGCGATGATTTTTCGCGAAGGTATCGTCGGTTAAAGTTGACCAATTTCTATCCAACATTTTTCTATGCTACAATTTCTCTGAGCAGTATATTCGCGAGTACAGTCAAAACTAATTTGAAAAGAAGAATATATTTATATCAACCCTTTGCACTCGAGTGGTGACTCTGAGGCACCGCTAAAATCGTTACACCAAGTTCCAAGATAACTTTTTACATTGTCAAAAAGCTTAGATATAAAAGATTGTTAAAAGTCTAACCGTTGTACGAGTCACAAGACTCGATTTCATATGCATGAAATGGACTTTGTCATATAAAATGGAAATACTATAAGTCGGAAAAAAGTTCATTTAAATATACAATTAAAACGGCTTCGAGTGCAAAGAGAGTTAAAGTTTTATCTCGCAGTTCAATATGCAGGGGTGTTGCGCGTACATCGAATCTCGGCTTATTGATTGGCTTTGTGAAACGACTGAGCCAGAAATTCGGAAATC
Source organism: Megalopta genalis (assembly GCF_051020955.1). NCBI lineage: Eukaryota > Metazoa > Arthropoda > Insecta > Hymenoptera > Halictidae > Megalopta > Megalopta genalis. The sequence continues at coordinate 15,553,329 of NC_135020.1, read as the reverse complement.
GCGATTAATCAGAGGAACGAAGAATAATGGTTTGATCCGTCGACCTCTGACAAGTGGAACCACCGAGGATCGTTAATTTATCGAGTCGACGAGTGGACAAGGCCAGCCACGTGTTCCACGTGCCCGCCGGAAGAACCAAAGGTCCCCGTAAGTGGCCATTACGAGCTGTACTCTCGTTCTGAAGCGTATGATCGAGTCTATGGATCCGATTCCGTTGGCCAGTCGCCATAAAACTAGGAACGAAGTCACGACATCCGATTTACTCAGTATTACCTTACCTTTTGGCTACATTCTGCCTGGCGGAATTTCATGTCGCATTACTGTGGATAAGTATAAATTCGGGAAATTCGTCGTTCTGTCAATTTTCTCGTTGTTTTAGGATCACTTGTAACTGTAATTTCTACACTTATCGAGAATTTATGCTGAACACCGCACGAAAAAACAATACGTCGAACAAAACGATCGCTTACGTAAATGGTGAAGGAAATAGAATACAAGAAACGGTTCTTCAAGGTTTGCTATGCGTCGATGTGAAACGACGAACGATAAACTTTTAATTTGTGCCGTGATACCATGTTTTGTGGATATTACGAATATATCGATTAAAAACAGACTGTATTTTTTGGTCGCTATTTATTTGCATATTAACCAAGCACGTATTGTAACCATCATTATTAAACGTTATTTATTTGACTAATTACAACTTTATACAAAGACCTACGTTAATTCTGAACTGTATTTTCTGGTCGCTATTTATTTGCATATTAACCAAGCACGTATTGCAACCATTGTTATTAAACGTTATTTATTTGACTAATTACAACTTTATACAAAGACCTGCGTTAATTCTGAACTGTATTTTTTGGTCGCTATTTATTTGCATACTAACCAAGCATGTATTGTAACCATCATTATTAAACGTTATTTATTTGACTAATTACAACTTTATACAAAGACCTGCGTTAAGTCTCAACTGTACTTTTTAGTCGCTATTTATTTGCATATTAACCAAGCATGTATTGCAACCGTCGTTATTAAACATTATTTATTAGACTAATTACAACTATATACAAATATATGCACCAATTATCAACTAGTCGAGTTTCAAGCTAAAACGATCTACAAAGACGACAGAACCATACTATTTTAAAACATGAAAATCATGCCACATTACACGGCGATAATAACAATTTAAATAGGATTATTAGAAACGTTAATTTTTGTTGCAAAGGGATTCTTCTTATCATCGATATATAAATAAATAATTACCGCTCCTAAAACTCCTATTCAAACTGTTATTATCGCCGTATAATGTGGCGATAATTCTCATGTTTCAAACTAGTATGCTTCTGTCGTCTTTGTAGATCATTTACGAAGGGATTCTTCTTATCATCGATATATAAATAAATAAATAAATAAATAAATAAATTTCGTTAGCTCAACTTCTGGCCAAAATGTGACCGCGGATCCTTATTCCCTGTCGGTCGAACGATCGAACTCGAAGACAAAATATCGAGACGTCGGCCACGATGTAAGCGGCGCGTTATCGCGCGGATCAGCTGGAAGAATCTCGAAGCGGCGAGCAACCGGGCAAAATGGAATTCGTTCGCGCGCGGCTACGCCGACCGTATTATTTGCGGACGTGCGTAGTACCTGTTGCTGTAAAGCGCATGCATAATCGGCCTACGGGCGGCGCATATATTTCAGAGAAACAAATTACTTCGCCGCGGCCCGTTTCCTTCTCTGGCCGCCCCCAAGCCGCCGCCTTCCCTGTACTCCATCCGCTACAAAGGTTAAGCGGCTTTGCTCTATAGCCGTGCCTTAAAACTGCTGCCCGACAACCGTAAACTTTCTGATGAATACTTTATCGGCCATGCAAGCGCTGCCGCTGCCAGCTGAATACGCGATAACGCGGCGCATCCCGTCGGCGCGAGATGCGCCGGCCGGATGCACTGACCGGATGAACCGGTTCCTTGATTTTCGAGGATCGTGCTGCACTCTATGCCCGCTCAGACGTGTCCCTACGCGCTTTAGGATTCCCTTTCCCGACAGATTGATCGCGTGATTCTGCTTAACGAATTACATCCGGCCCGACTTTGACACCGTTCGAAACAACTTCGGCTACTATCGTGTGCTCGGGCGAGCGAGACTTCTGGGAATTAGCGGCGCTGATGGGTCCGGAAGCTCGTCGCCGTTTCTGCGAAAATGTGGAATTCGCCCCGGTGCGAGGAAATTCTCGCAGAATTTTACTGTCACGCCGGAGTGCGACAACAATCGCACGAAGTCGGAACAATTGATTTTATAACGTAAATCCGGTGACTTGTTCGATGACGGCTCTGGGATAAGAGTTCTTTTAGGAACAATACAGGGTTCCCCGGAGAGAATCATCCGATTTCAGAAATTTATATTTTAAAAAATTACACACAGAAAATTATAATTCAAACACGAATATAACGGGAAAATGTGCGAGTTTTACTTTTTATTATCTTTTTCTCATGTACCTAACCGTTGGATTGGTCGCAGTTCATCCGATAATATGGTTCTACACAGTTGGCCTCCGAGATCACCCGACCTAGCCCCATGCGACTTCTTCCTTTGGGGATTTGTGAAGGATCTTGTCTTTGTACCACCTTTACCTACAAGTGTAAATGAACTGAAAAAACGCATTCGTGATGCTGTACAAACAATTACCAGAGATACATTACACCGTGTTTGGCAAGAACTTTCATATCGCAATGATATCATACGTGTAACGAAAGGAAGTCATATTGAACACTTGTAAACAAAAACTCACACATTTTCCCGTTATATTCGTGTTTGAATTATAATTTTCAGTGTGTAATTTTTTAAAATATAAATGTTTGAAATCGGATGATTCTTTCCGGGGAACCCAGTACATTATTGCTGTTAATCGTACAAACGGATTATGCGTGGTAGGCGATGAGCTAGCTAGAATGAGGACGTTATGTGGCCGGTAAATAACATCAACAAATGATTCCGGTAAGAAAAGTGTTACAAACGTTGACCTCAGGGAGAATCTAAACGAATTGCAGCAGTTAATATAAGACTCTTGAACAGTCTTGAAGAATCTTTATGAAGATGCATTCTTGACATTGACCTCTTATCTGACAAGTGTATTGAATTAATTACCGAAAGTGTGCACTTGTGGTCGATATTCATAGAGTGTACAGTCAAATACGTTATCGTTAACGATGATAACGATCGCACAGGCTTGAGATTAAATGTACAGTTCGGCAACTTGCTTCGTAATTCGCGATTGAGACTGTCCTCAACATCCAATTTTGTTCCGTTGTTTGTTTTGGGGTATAGGACAGTTTTAATTCATTCATGAGGAAATGTTTCATCGAATTACGAGCGTCGCAGTACAGAAAATGGATTTTTATTCATATGAAGACAAATTTTGTCCGCAGTGTTGCCAACTGTACATTTACAACCTTCCAGCATCAATATTTCGCATAAAATAATGAGAGCTCAGTGCAGTAATTTCTCCCTAATTCGCGCTCAGATTGTCCATTTTTGTGCGCAATATGAGCGCGAATTAAGGAGAAATTATACTAAACTAGGTAAGTGACCGCCAAATCGTGGCATGTGGCCTCCGAATTGCCTTTGAATCGTGTCACGTGGCTTCCAAATTGCCTTCGAATCGTGTCACGTGGCCTCCGAATTGCCATCGAATCGTGTCATTTGGCCTCTGAATTGCCTTTGAATCGTAGCACGTGGCCTCCGAATTGCCTTCGAATCGTGTCACGAGGTCTCCGAATTGCCATCGAATCGTGTCACGTGGCCTCCGAATTGCCATCGAATCGTGTCATATGGCCTCTGAATTGCCTTTGAATCGTGTCACGTGGCTTCCAAATTGCCTTCGAATCGTTTCAGGTGGCCTCCGAATTGCCTTCGAATCGTGTCACATGGCCTCAGAATTGCCTTCGAATCGTAGCATGTGGCCTCCGAATTTCCTTAGAGTCGTAGCAAAAAAATTAGAAATAAAAAAGTTGAGTCATAGTTTATATTCTAGAATTATAATCTCCATCTTCATGTTAATGTACACCGGTATGCTGGCCGCTGGATTTTGTAAAATCTTTTTTCGGAGATGTCGTTCGCAGCTGAACGAAGCGTGATCCTTCCCCTTTAATTTAAAAAAAAAGATGAAACGTGACTAGAATTTTTTTCACAAAGTTACGCCACTTTAAACTTAGTCTTGCATTTCTGGCATGAAATCCAAGCTTGCATCAACACGAGGAACTAACTACACGCAGTAATAGAGCAACGCGGAGGAAACACAGGCTGCTGAAATTTACACACTCATGTGTACATGCACAAATATGGAAACGCACACGGTGTGCAAGATTCGACCGGCAACCTCCCGGTGGTGAACATCCGATAAGACCAATGCTGGTGGTATTTCATAAATGCAAGAGTTACTTTAAAGTGCTGTCACTTTGTGGAAAAATATCCTAGCCACGTTTCATCTCTTTCAAATCAAAGGGTAAGGATCAAACTTCGTTCGGCTGCAAACGACATCTCCGAAAAAATATTTTACAAACTCTGTGCTTTTCGTCGAACTCGGCAATTTTCAATGTGACAAACATGGCCTCATGTAAACAGGAATACAGCGACGAGGGTGCATCAAACTTAAAGTCAAGAAACATTGTCTTAAAGTAGAGATTTCAAGCTTTAATTTGAAAGAAGATGCATCATCCTGCGATGATTTTTCGCGGAGATATCGTCGGTTAAACTTGACCAATTTCTATCCAACGTTTTTCTATGCTGCAATATTTTTGTACAGTGTATTCGCGGGTATAGTCAAAACTGGAAATTATGCGTCGGTTGTCATTAATGGATAGAACAAAAATATTGAATATATTTCATTTTTTTCTATTGCTTTGTTCTTTCATAAATGTACAAAAAATCAGATGAAATGAATATGCTCGATACCAGCGTCACGCACATACGATAAACAGATTGTAATTTATGAGAGGCAAATTAATTTATTGTGCATGTCGTTATTTAAAATTATAACATTAAAATTATATATTATTATAAAATTAAAATTATAAATAGTATGCCTATAAATAAAATTTAAGTGTAAGAATTCTCGTGTAACATTTATTTCTTTATAATGTGCTGCATTTTCCCGAAGTTTAATGTAACAATGGAATAGAATTATCTTGTTCTGGTGAACGAGTATGGCAATCGCGGCAGAATTTCGTATCCTTTCACGGTAATCCTTATAATTCCAATTATTTGAATCACTTTACGTTGTTGTTGACGATATAAGAAAAACAATTCCATCAACACCCCGCATTGCCGGTCGCGAAATTGTGGATTCGCATAAACATCCGCAGTCTGCTAGCAATAAGGTTCATTGTAATGCCGAAATACGGGCGCGGTAGACTTGTTTCGCCCGACTATAATGCCGACAGAAATTTAATTAAGGCTAAACAACGTGTCCTGGCACCGAATTACGGGAAAAAAGCGTCCCGAAGACGCTGCTTCGGCGGAATTTCCGTTCGCCGAGACAGGCCCAGGTGCAACCAGCCTCGAATTACTTTAATTAAGCAACCAAACCGAAAACGGAGCGGGGTCACGGAATTCTCCATGACCAACCATGGGGAAGCCTCTCTCTTTTATCCGTCCGACTCGAAGGCGCGCCCGTTCTACATCAGTCATTAAAGCCGGGAGGATCCTTTTCAATTAGCTCTGTAAAGAAACGGTTCGTAGCTCTTGAAAGGAGCAAGGAGAACACAGCGGGGAGGAGTCAAAGGATGGAGGCAGACAGTAGTAAAATCCTCGGGTACGATCGCGACTTGGATAGCTTTAATTAAATAATATCCTATCTCGTCTCCCATTTCGTCCCCCGGACTCGCCGTGATAATGAACTTTCGCGGAAGGAATGTCCTGTCATCCTAACGTCATCAATCATACTGGATGTAGCAGGAAGGACGAAACCGGCTGAGAAGAACGCGGCGGAACTTTCCATTCGCTCGCGTACAATTTGAAACGGTGCACAGAGAAATGTTCGATCACAAAAGCTGGCAACAATGATATCACTTGTTCTCGCGAGAACGAAATAAACGAAAGAAAAGTTGTCGAATGAATTGATATACGTTTATATATAGATATCATGTTTGTTTGTATTATTTTACTTTAATACAAATTTCACTCTGTAATAATGGATTTAAGTCTGCTGTGTTCCTATTGTTCTTACGTATCCCTGCATTTAATCTAATTAATGGCGTTTAGAAATTCATTTAGACACGAGTTCATAGTTAATTCTTTTTGTACCATAAACAGAAATCCGAAATGATTTTTTAACATCATTGATTACGAAAACAAATGTAATATAGGTTTGCATAATTTCTTTGCGACATGTAAATGTATAATGTTATAGCAAATGCTGACATAAATGGGGGGACACTTTAGGACTGCAAAGGGTTAATAACATCGGAAGAAGCATCGAGACTGCACTGAATTATTGGTAATTATTTTTTAACATCATTCATTACGAAAACAAATATAATATAATTTCTTATATTATTCTTCTTATCTATCTATCTATTTATCTTCTTATCTCGCATAATTTCTTTGCGACATATAAAAATTTATCAAAATGAATGATTCAGAAAGAGTGTAACGCTTCGCAAATGCATCAAACGAGAGAATGGTATTGGAATATTGTTTTTTGTATATTCAACTATCTCAGGAAGCAAACGTAATATGTTTTAATCAAGATTGTTTGAAATGTCCTATGGCTGGCTTTCGAGTCCAAATACTCCGTTGCGAAATTTATTAAAACAACTGTTCCCTTTTTTTCGGTGAAAGCTACCCTTTCTCTCGCTTTTCCGTTTCAGAAGATATTTTTACCTGAGCACGCAAACACCGGAGATGAATAATTAAATTGCGCCGAGAATTATCCATTTTCGCTATTCACCGAACCATCCGTCGGTAATTGTGGAAATAAGAGAGCGACAAGAATCATATTTTAATTTCATTCGGCCGCTGCCTAGCGGAATTGAAATTTATGAAAGTAACACGAAACAGGGTTTCAGCTCAATACGATTTGCTTCGTTATTTCAATTTTTTTTGCTTCTCGTGAATCACGTGATTCCGATGTATTGATCAATTCCACGAATATAAAACTTGGATCACATTTTCCTCTTTATTAAATCAGTCAAAATCAATTTTTGACCTGATACGCTCGGATTTCGAAAAGGTTCAATAATGTTGTCATTAATATTTAATATTAATATTTCATAATGTTGTCATTCTTAAAAATCTTTATTTGCACTTTATATTTACTTCACATTTTTTATTTACTTTATGTATTTCTGAAAAATATAAATCAATGAAATTTGACATTGTAAAAGGTTTAAAACATTTGAGAATATCTATAAATTTACATCCCACGAAAATTATTAACCCTTTGCACTCGAGGCATTTTTCGCTCGGGCGAGCCAGCAACTCGAGAAGTTAAGCGGCAAGTTTGGCGAATTCCTTGCTCCAAAGTTAGGACAGATTACACGTACAAATTAATGTATAAAACTTTTATATTTTAATATTTCACGTATCTTTACATCTGCAGGAAAAAATTTCGTAAACTTTAGTCGCTGATTACTCTCAAACTACAAGAGTAATAAAACATTCCATAAATTTTTAAATTATTCATCTCATATATTATTTGAACTATAACATGCTTGATCATTGTTCACCTTAGCCAGATAATTTAAACTAGGCCGTATTATACGTAGAATACATTTTTTTTAATATGTGAAAGAATCTACAATCGTATTTCAATTTTATCTGGATAGTATATTTTTGATATTATAATAACATTATTTTACGCATAGTTCATATTACGAACATGTTTATTTTATTGCAGATATCGATGTGTACAATGTATCGATATTTTGTGGTCATGGTCATGACAATTCCACCTAGTATATGTTAATTTTATACTTTGTAGTGCACTGACGTTATTTTGTATAATAACTGGATAACATAGCTACACGATCGAATAATATAATTATTTTATAAAGTAGCTACCAAAAGAACCGGTATTTTATAAAATATCTACTAGATACACGTAACAGCAACGATATCGTATAGACCAAAGTCTAACAGTAAAAGATTTCATTGGTTCGTGTTAACCTTTTAGGCACGACGCGCCACTATAGTTGCTTCCGCGGATGACATCTTTCAGAACGACACGCCACTATAGTGGCTTTCGCGGATGTCATCTCTCTGGACGACGCGCCACTATAGTGGCTTGCTCTAGTAGCTCACTCGCTCATCTTTTGAATCAAATAATCGTCTTCATATGCATTGTTTCACACTTCTTTTGTCTTCACATCGATTTACAACAGTCTACAGGGTGTTCCAAAAATGTCTCGCAATCCGAAAGTGGCGCGTTCCTCAGGCCATTTGAAGCAACTTTTTCCTTTACAAAAATTTTCTCCGAGGCACCGTTAAGGAGTTATTCACGAAAAACAGTGACCAATGAGAGGCGAGATCAGCTGCCGCGAGGTGGCCGAGCCAACGGCGCCAGCGGTCGAGCGGTCGAATCCCAGCTCAGCTGGCGCGAGGCGGCCGAGCCAGCGGCGCCAGCGGTCGAGCGGTCGAATCCCAGTTCCGCTGATTGGCTCGGTCGCCTTGCGCCAGCTGAGCTCGTCTCACATTGGTCACAGTTTTTCATTAATAACTCGTTAACGGTGCCTCGGAGAAAATTTTTCTAAAGGAAAAAGTTGCTTCAAATGGCCTGAGGAACCCGCCACTTTCGGATTGCGAGACATTTTTGGGACGCCCTGTATATACAGTACACAGACTCTGTACAGTACATATCAGACTCTGCCGTCCAGAGAAATAGCCTCGCGCAGAATTCAGCCGTACCTAAAAGGTTAAAAACAATCGAAAAGCCAGCATAAAATGTCTAGCTTCTCTGAGCTAGGTTTTTACATTTCATAGCATTTTAGTACAGTATATACATATATAGGGTAATAATAAGAGGGTAATAATAATATATGTATATAATAATAATTATTATTATATATATATATATATATATATATATATATATATATACATATTTTTTTTTATTATTACCCCATGTATATACTGTAAATGCTGTGCACAGCAATCTCGCTAATATACTATGTTATAATAATAATAATGATAATAAAAATTATATATATATAATTATTATCATTATCCTCTTTGTTATTACGTCGCATATATACACAGCCCGAGCGCAATAAAAACGACGTAATAACAAAGAGGGTAATAATAATTCAATCCGGTGTTGACCCCGTGAAAATCTACAATATCCTTTCGCCGCGGCGCGATTCGCTAACCTTCTCCCCCATCTTCTCTTCGCCGTACTCGACCGGAAAGGATAACGATTTGCAACGCGGCTCAGAGAGCCAGAGCAAATATTTCTTTTATGCAAAACCGATCTGGCATCGCCGCGAATTTCTGCCGGACGAAATGATATATGGCTTGTGTGTACGTTCGCAAGAAGAGAACGCAAACAAATATCAGCCGGACCGTAATGTTGCCGCAGCTCTGTATTTATTCCGGAACTCGTACGTGTATCTCATATTTCCGTTTCGCAGTGCTTCGGGCCAGTTAGTCCGCCTCTGTCATTTCAATTTGAGGTCCGCGGACCTTGCTTCGAATTCGCAAGCGTTTGCCACGGTATTCCGCTGGCTCGATGCTATCCGCGACCGGCTCTTTCATCGTCTTTTTAAGTTCGAAGCCATTCGGCAGGAATAAATCTCCTTTTTCCATGTGGGCTCCTTACGTCGACGTACGGTCGAACGACGGCACGATGTTGGAAATCTTTTGATACGAGACGAACGTATCAGCTTCGATCTTTGGAACTTGAATCGTTAACCTTCCCGGAGTAGAAGCAAATTTTGTTGCGCGTGCAAACGCGGTATTAAATATCTAATGTTTAATCATTTTTAATAATGTAATTATAATTAAATATTTAATAAACTGAGTAGAAGTCGCTCGTGTTAAAACAGCAACGTTAAATAATTCAATAAATCACATTCAACATCTTCATTCAACATCCTGCCATTCCATTCGTCCGCCAAAGTCTTTCGCATCTCATGCCACATTCTTTCACGTTCATTCGTTGGCATTGAAACACCATATTTAGAATAAAACAATCTGAGAAAATTGTACAAAAATTAGAATTAACTCGCACTACGATTTCTTTCACAGCTACGTTGATCAATAGCACGATAATTTCCCTAATATAGAATGGGACAATTTTTACTTCTTGTATATTTGTGATTTACCTATATTTCTAGATTTGGATAACAGCAGAATCAATTTCTATTCGAATTTAGAAAAATAAACGAATAGCTTTCACGTTTAGTATGAAATTTTTATCACGAGCCTGACTTGTTATAATGCAAGTGGCTAAAGAAAAGTGTCCTTGGTCAAGACTGTTTACTGTAAAAATAAAATGAAAATACTATCAGAGCTTAATAATTTATTCGTTTTCTGCCTTTTAAAAATCTGCATTATATTTACCATATTTATCCACCTTCGCAGAGTATAAAGAACGATGATTATATTCAAAATTAGATTGCTCCGGGCAGAGAGTTCTATGATAAAAGCAGCGTCTCGCTGGTAGCCGGAAACATATATTACACTAACATTATGAAATAAATAACGAAATACCGTTTGCAATTAAGTAAATGAATAATAATGGAAAGTAAAGTCGCAGCGACGTATGATCAACGACGATTCGTGAAGGAAAAGCTTCGTTGTAGTTTAAATGAAATAGCACGTGTATGTTCGCAGAGTTCTGCGATAAATTGAAGATTCTTCTTCATTTTATATTTATAACTTCCAAAGCATTCCTGGAAGCAATAAATTGAAGATATTCGTAGAATGTATTTGCAGTTCATTTATTATTTTTAAAATAGCTGCTGCAGTAAATGTGGTAAATGTGGGAAATATAATACGATTTAACTGCAATTTTTCAAGGAACTCGCGTACAGAAATACAGATTTTCGTTCCACCCTTTAGTTTACTTTATTATTTAGCTTCGTAGAATCGAAGAGAACGTTTACATCAACAAATATCACTTTTTCTTTATTACTAAATTACATCTACAGCTATAGCTTCATTGAGCTAACCGGCAAATTCGATGAACAAACATCACTGTCATTTCATGTTCGATCATGGAAGGATCGTTTAGTCTCTAACGTTACGAAATCCAAGGAAACGATTACACATTAACTAACGTTTGTATTACCGCCGTTTGTTCTTTCAGCCGGCGAAAGAGATGTTTCTATTTTTCAAGTCATTACACAGCAATCTGTGCCGCAAAGAGAATTGCAGAAAGACGCGCAGACCGTTTGAGCAAATCTGGAACTACGTAGGAAGAGAGCCTCGTCAAAGAAGGAAAACGAAATGACAAGAAGAAAAGAATGAGACGAGACGGTTCTTAAGTATTTCTCAGACGAAAATGCTGGCACTCGATGATCCGTTTTGAAGGCTCTGTGCGACCCGCATGAGGCGCAATCAGATCGTTCTTACGAACGCGGCAGTAAATCGGAAACGTCGTGGAAACTGTTTCACGGAATCGGGGACTGTGTTATGCAATTAGCGCTAATTGCAGGAGATTCGGGATGGGAAAGGGAAGCCGACGCGCAACGTATCCTTACGGGCAATGAAACAAAGCGAAGGGGACTAAATTAAGCAAACGTAAGCCACTCAAAGGGATTTCCGCCTCGGTCGACATTTCTTGCGGGCCGAGTTAAGCTTTCTTTGACAATTAAATTTAATATCACGCTTTGCCGAGTTAGGAAGCGCACGAGACGTCGTGACATCTTCGTCGCGTGTTATTGCTTGTTGGTAACGTTTTTAGTTGCTACGTTCCGGCCATGTTGCCGCGCTATTGTAATGGAACCCCGGAACATCGCCCGCCGCGCCGCGGTGCGACTCAAAGCAGCGCGGAATGGCTTCGTCGGACGAGTAATTTGTAATAATTGCTCGTGGTATCGTTTTTGTACGTTCGCGCAATGTCAGCGTCATACTCTTCTTCCCTTTCGATAAGAACTACCATGTAAAATGACTCGTTTCTCGTTAATTTTTTCGATTTCTTAAAGGATTTGATTCCATTACGGGTCTTCCTATAAGTACTACCACTTTATTTCTTTTTATCTTTTGCTACAATTTAATTCGATGAACAATTTGATGTAAAAAAGAACATTTTGTTTCATTGTCATGGCTTGCATTTTTTTTTAATGGACTTGAATATTCCCCGTCACGTAAAAATTGCAATTCTTACAAATTCTTCAAATAATTGTAATTCTTAAAGACTATTGTTCGTAAATGTATTAATTTCTGCGTCGCAGTGTAAGGTTTTTCCGGATATGAAAGGCAGAACGATGAAGACTGAGAATGTCGTAAAATGCTGACGGAATGGGACATGCATATGTCTGCAGAATGTTTGGGCAACTTTGAGTGATCTGATTTTATTGCTTAGGTTCTTCGAAGTTCTGCGTAACTGATAGAGCGTGAGTAAGTGTGTGTGTGTGTGAGAGAGAGAGAGGAAGAGAGAGAGAGAGTGGGAGTGTCAGGGAAACAGAGAAAGACCGAGAGAGAGAGAGAGAGAGAGAGAGAAAGAGAGAGAGAAGCAGAAAGAGGGAGGAAGAGAGAGAGAAGCCGAAAGAGGGAGGAAGAGAGAGAGAAGCAGAGAGTGACCTGATTTTATTGCTTAGGCTCTTCGAAGTCCTACGTAGCTGATAGAACTTGAGTGAGTGTGTGTGTGAGAGAGAGAGAGAGAGGGAGAGAGAGAGAGAGAGAGAGGGAGAGAGAGAGAGTGGGAGAGACAGGGAAACAGAGAGAGACTGCGAGAGGGAGGGAAAGAGGGAGAGAAGCAGAGAGAGGGAGGAAGAGAGAGAGAGAGAAGCAGAGAGAGGGAGGGAGGGAGAGAGAAAGAAGCAGAAGAAGGGAGGGAGAGAGAAAGAATATGAGTAAGGCTGAAACAGCGAGTGCGATAGAATGAGACAGAATGGTAAGCAATGAAGGGGAAAAATGGAAGTAACGCGAAAGAAAACATTGGCAAGGGGGTGGAAAAATCGAATGCATTTGAAGGAGAACCGTGACCCGTAAACTCGTGCGTTGTCGTTGTAGATGTCACTGTCGTTATTGTTGTCGTAGTTGTTGCCATTGCTTAAGTTGCCGTTGTCATTGTTGTCATTGTTATTCGCGAGAAGTTGTTCTGTTCCGTAGACTGATCGTTATTTTGTTCATAAACTGTTGCTCTCATTGCTATTTCTCGCTAAAGCTCTCTGTGCGTTGTTTCGTTTTATCACGGTGCCTAGTAGAATTCCTTAAAATAATCCCTACAACAGACCATAATCGAATCTTGACTTTTTCGCGACTCCGGAATTTCCCACGCGAATTTCCTTGCGGGAACGAATATGGTGCAACTTAATTTTTACGTGCCGATGTAAAGCTCTCCGTAACTTCGAAGTCCCGTGCACTGATTTATCATTTAGTTCTAACGTAACTTCACTTATAGCTACAGTGTGATAAATGTATTTCGTGTTCGGTTATTTCTGTTATTTCTGTTAATTCTATCATACGAAGGTGATTTCGTTTGTATCTTAATTTTGACGTTTATTAAAAAATATAGATTCGTTGTTGATTTATGTCCAGATGTTGATATACAGTAGTCTTAGCTTACATAAATTATTTTGGAACCCATACAATCGATTCGGGTTACTATAATACAACAAGTTGAAGAGTCCGTTAAAAGGTCAGCGTATTCCAAATTTTCAGTCACGAGAAGACCGCTATGACGAATACAAGCGATTACTCGTAATCACAGCGCATACGCAACATTATCTGTCGCACTGATGTATCAGGTTCGGTTACGTTGATGAGATCTAATTAATTGGTCGCTAGCTGAATTAAGTGGCGTAGCGGTAATTAAAGCAGCCGCATTATGTGACAGCGGGGAATTCTGTTTCTGTTATTATACACGGTCTTCTGTCCGCAAACATTTTACAGCTTTTCATTACCATTTTCGAGCAAGGGGCTCGGTATGGCTGCGATTAAAAATATCCCCGTCGAATCGTCTCTCTGCGCGGATCGAATTATTCGATTGCACCGGCGACACTCCGGTGCACGCCTCGCCTGTTGTAGTACATTTCAATCACAAACCGATTGCAGGCATCGCTTTAATACAAATGTTACAAATAGGACAGTGACAAATGTGAAAATTCGGAACGATATTTCGTTACATAGAGAACACCGGAGAGCACGCAACGCGGCGTTATCGAACATTTCATTGCGTTAATTTAATTTCAAACAATTACGTTATAACTTGCAAATATCGGCCGGAAATATCTGACACCTATTTTTTCCTTTTCGTCTTTTTAATTGTTCAATCAGCATATTTAAGAGGAATGGAGTGATTTCCACGCAACAATGCCCATAAAAGTCATACAAAATCGGAGTAATCTAGTTATCGATGTACGAACGGAAAAGGTAAAAAATTAATTACAGCAATTACTTGTGTAATCCTCTTACATTTTGCAGATCCTAACGAAGTCGGACTTATTCAATCGATCATAACAAAGACACGGTGCTTTTAAAAATGTAGATTTGAAATGAATATCTCGAAAGCTTGAAACGAATATTCCTGTTTTCCGTAATCACGTTTAATTCTACAACTTCCACAATTGTGTAATTTTTTATAGTATACTCATAAAGAATGAGACTTCGTAACAATTTGAGAACAAAGTCAATATTAACAGATTATCTATCGAAAGCCTATCATTAAAATTTTCAATTATCGTGCTATAGTTAGAGACATCTAAACAATCTCTATCTACTTAATAATCTCAAATGAAATAATTGGACAATTTATATTCGGAAGTTTTTAGCTGGAAATTCTAGTCTTTTGACTATTATAAAATCATCGCCGATAGATGATGCGTTAAAAAGAGGCAACTGATCTGTCGAAATAGTAAAACTATTGCACTTGCTTAACACTTTGGCTCCCTGGTCAGTAACATACGACTGACACAAATTTTTTACTACAAGATTACACTACGAGATTACACAATTCTAAGTAAAGCAAACGATGTTAAAATCTGCGATAAAGAGGTTAAAAATGTGTCCATTGTAATAAATACATATCATCGTTTCTAATCTTACAGGATGAAACGAGCTATCCTGATTTTCTGTAGCAGCGAAGATAATAACTAAATTCAACGTGTAGAAAAAAATTGATGTTATAATCAACGATCTGGGCGTTCGGGATCTCGGAAGGGAATCACTGAAATCGGGGGTTCAGCCCGGCGAGCAGATAGTATCACGAATTATTTACGTTGCCCCGAAAGACATCGTCCCGAAGTATCCTCGTGCTGATCGCGGTAATCGCTATCAAGAAAAAGCGTGGGGAGGAAAAACGTTTCCCGAAAGCCATTCGTTGCGGACGGGAAACTCCGTGGCCAAGAGAAAGACCGATCCCCGCTGTAAAATTCCGAGTCCGTCTGTGAGAAGGGAAAGTCCCTCCCTCTCTCCCTCTTTCTCCCTCTCTCTCTCTCCCACTCTGGAATTCGTGAAAGCTTTCTCGGAGAAAGCCGCTTGTAATCCACGGCCAAAGTGAAAACTGACGTTGCGAATGGGCCCCATCGATTCTGCGGGAGGGAGAACGAAATTCGTTGGAGAGATCGTTTCTGGGAGATTTGCGAACGTCCTCCTGGCCGATAACATCGCGCGTTGTGCGGATCGGCGTCCAAAATCTACCGTAGACTAAACAGCGCGTTCCGCAACAAACCAGTTTTCCCTGTTTTCTTTTCCCCCGGAGAGAACGACGAGAACCAAAAGAAATCTACGCAAAGCAAACACCTTTTTCATCGCGCAATGAAATTTCCTGTTGCTCCGTGACGCGCGCGATCGACGAATTGTAAACAAATACTCAGCCGTGTATCCCGAATCGAAGCTCCTGAATGATTTTTATTCTGTCGCAGCTCGTCCCTCCCCCGCCCCCTCCGCGTCCCGGCCATTTAATTCCGTGGATTTTAATTATCGCGGAGCCGATCGGAAAACGTAGATTTATTTCCACCGTAGTGAAAGGCGGATCGATCGAGACACCGGAGTCGGACAAAGAGAGAAATCGTGTAAGCCCCCGAATCGAATCGATTTATGCTGAATCGTTCGATCCGATGGAATTCCGGCGAATACCGGACTCGGCGCGCCGATATCCCCGCTTCCAAGGGACCAATAAATTCTTTTCGAGGGGCACTTTATGAAAGCGTATTTTATGCAGCTCTAAAAAGAACGTTTCACAGCGAGTCGCCTCGTCGCGCCAATTACTCCCATTTAAAAACTCCGCCGATTTAGCTTGGGCGCGACACAACGGAGAAAAACAACAGGCGAAAAAATGACAAAAGCAAAATTTGTTCATTCTTTGCACCGGCGCCCCGGGCCGGCCCCCGTGCCGCTTTGTCGCTCGCGAGGGAAAATTCCGCGTTCCGACTAATAATCGAATTAATTGGTGGCGACTGCCAGTTCGAGGCTGAATGATGGCACGATTAATAAAAATCTCGCCGCCGCGGCACATAGAAGCGGGGCTATCTATGAATGCGACGGGGGAATTGAAGTTTAATAAGGCTTTCTCTCTGTGTCTCTCGCTGTCTGGAATTCCGAGGGACTGACGTAGGTACTCAATGAAAGGTAGCTTACGATATGGCATGCGTATATCTAATATGAACAAGCGTGCGCAACATTCCGTACGCTATCCGTGGCATGGCCGCTCAAACGACGACTCGTACGCATAGAATAACCTGCACACGCAGTTTATCAGCATGAAAGCCGCCCGCACGCGAGCTACGCAGACTCGGCGCATCATCCGGTTTTGCTGCACCCGCAACTGCGACAACTGCCCCTATCGTCGTGTCCCAAATGTACCATTTTCTCGACTTACTCACGTGTCGGGTAATTTCTTTCACGTTTCACGTGTCAAACTTCGCGGCTTTTTGGTTTCGCGGCTACAGTGAAGCCTAGATTGTCCGGATTCATCAAGAGAACATGAGTAATAAAGTTTAATATTATCGAATAATATTATTATTAATATTATTAATACTATTAATATCATTATATTATTATTAATATTATTAATATTATTAATATTATTAATATTATTATATTATTAATATTAATATTATTAATATTATCAATATTATTATATTAATATTATTTATATTATTATATTATTATTATTAATATTATTATATTATTATCGGATAATAAAGTTTAATATTATTTAGTTAGTTAGTTAGTTAGTCAGTTAGTTCAATATTATTATTACACTACTATAGTTCAATATATTATTCAATAAATAGTGCTACATACGAATCATTTTACAATTAAACTGATCTACAGGGTGTCCCAAAAATGTCTCGCAATTCGGAAATGATGGATTCCTGAGGTCATTTGAAGAAACTTTTTCCTTAGCGAAAATGCAATCCGCAGTTTTGTTTGCGAGTTATTGGCGAAAAACAGTGACCAATAATACGCGAGCTCCGTTGGCGCGAGGCGCCAGCCAAGGAACGCGCGAAGCCCAGTTCCGCTCATTGGCTCGGTCATCTCGCGCCAGGCGAGAACTCTCATTGGTCACTGTTTTTCGTTAATAACTCGTAAACGAAGACGCGGATTGCATTTTCACTGAGGAAAAAGTTGCTTCAAATCGCCTCAGGAACCTCTTATTTCCCGGAAACACCATAATTTTGAGACATCTTATATGGAGCAAAGTAAGATGCATAAATAAGTTTAATTTGTACTGAAACTTTTAAAATGCGAAAGAGAAAATAATAATAATTGTTAACTTTCCAGTATAGGTTTCGTTAATCAAATTATTTCAATATTGTAGTAAGTTTTGAGGTGGGTTCATAACGTTCTCCATAACATGACTTTTTTTTATCTGTCGTTCTTTTTATACAGGCTTTTCTCTTGCGTGCTCCATTTTGAACGTCACACTTTTATCACTTTTTATGTTATGGATCGTTTCGACCTATTTCACGAAGGAAACTATTGGGAGCATGATGTTTCAATTTGTGTTTTTCAATTTTTTACTTATATTTCTCTGGTCCTTTTCCATCTTTTATATTTTTATCGCGTGGTTCTCTCGGCTGCTGCTTATTTCCCACGAGTTTTCAGTCGAAAAAAACCGAAGAAGAGCAAACAAAGATATTTTCTGTGACTTTTTCAGAAAGTTCAAGTAGATAGAATAGTTCTATCGCGTAATTTAATCATATACAAAACATTATACGGGGTACCAGTTTCTTTACTTCAAAGACACACCTCGCAACTCTTTTTTGCATCAAATAAAAGATCACATTTCCTGAAACAGGACCTACAACTCTCTCTCTCTCTCTCTCTCTCTCTCTCTCTCTCTCTCTCTCTCTCTCTCTCTCTCTGTGTGTGTGTGTGTGTGTGTGTGTGTGTGTGTGTGTGTGTGTGTGTACCAAGTAAATATACCTGCACATATATTGCGTGAAACACTTATCTTTCAAAATAAATTACAGAATTTAATAAACATCTTGATCGAACACGCGAACTCGTTGTATAAACACTTCTCGATAAGATCTTCCATTAAAAACGTTAACCACATGTTTACCGAGCCAGTTATTTCTTCAACGTGGCATTATTTCATCGAAGCCCAGGAATACATCTACTTTCTGACGCGTCGGTCGAGTTCCGCGGGATTATAATGTTTTCCCGTCGACGTCACCCCGCTCATCCCACACTCGACGTAATCGATCAGTTTTCCTATTATCGAAAGCTACGGCGCATTCACGATCGAGAATCTGTTCGACGGATGGAGGAGGGCAGCTAGGCGAAGGAAAGATAAGACGAGGGTTGGTAAACGCCGGGCGGAAACGACGATCGCTTCCGCAAACAATTTAACGTAAATTGAAATCGAAATGGAGTCGTAATGGGTAGCTGCGGAGCGGCGGACTGCGAGGGACGTTGCATCCCCGGCGCCTTTATTATTTTCGACGCCCACCGTCGGCACGTATTTCGAGCTTACAACCCGCCCCTTTCTTGCGCCGATAATCCATGGCCAATGGGGCGAATGACGAACGACGGAAATTGGCTAAATTTCGGTGAATGCGTATTCGTTACGGAATCTCTGTCACGCGATGGACGTACATTATGTAAGAAAAGTATATATAAGTAGAGTTTTGTTTTATTTATTTGTTTGTTTTTATATAATATAAGCAGAGTTTTTTTTAGAATTTTTTTCATTCATTCATAAAAATGCGTTTTGTCGGCGTGATGAAAGAATCGAACTTATAAACAATTTAGAGCACCTCAAGCTACGTCTACCCCTAAAAGTATAAAGATAAGGTTAAATTACGTTAGTACGCTTTTCAAGGGATATAAGATTGTCATAGATTTTTATTACGATTAAATGTGTTATTGTGGAACATTTAGACTATACTGTTCGATAGATTGATGTTACTAGGTAACGTAACGAGCTTCGAAATATTCATTTGAAATGCATATAAAATAATATACGAGTGAAAAGGTAAAATACGAGCGGTTACCTATTATGGAACATCGTCGTTGAACCGTTCCCGTGCTCCATATTCAACGTCCCTACTTTGAAACGGGCATTTGCAAAATATGAACATTTCCCATTCCAAAATAGGGAATGAAATTCACGTTGAATATGAAACACGGATACCAACTCTTTCATAAATCATGACAATGCAAAAATCGAAGTATATAATATGGAACAGTATGTTCTTACATAGAAACACCTGTATTCGAATAAACATTTTCTTTTTACAGCTTACAAGGAGAACTCCTCACTGTTGACGCTCACTTTTTTATTAGATTTGGTACAGTGATAGAGCTTGCAAAGCTGAATCCAATGATACCCGGTTTTAGGGGCAGATGGCTTATAGTTTTTGAGATAATTAATGTTAAAGTTGTTAATAAAAGACCAGAAAGACGCGCTGCATTACGGCGCGAGGGTCACGTAGGCCGCATCTTCCCCCACTCCCTAATATTCCTAGTACTGCGCTGGTGTAGTACGCTCGCGGTACTGAGAACGGTTCGGCGCCGACCGATGTTACCCGAACCGTGCACCGATTCGCACCGTGCATACGCTCTCTCATTCGGTCGGTACCGAACCGTTCCGCGTAGGGATGTCGGTATTGAACGGGTATTGCATACACACGTATACACGTGTAGTTAATATATTCGTGCAATAACCTGTGTACAGCTCATTAAAATACAGGTATACAGGTTATATGCGTTCCGAAATACATGGGTACCGCGTAATTAATGCATTCGTGTTTTAATTTGTTCAAAAAATGAACACTTTAGATTCTTGGTATAAAGACAGATTATGAATCGATGAAAAATATTTCCAAATAAGTCGCACAACCGTTTCTTTGGATTTATTTCTTCATCCGTATACATATACTTTTTCGTCTGCGCGAAATTAAGAAACTCTTGTTACTGTACTTTCTAAACAAATTATTTGAAATTATTTTTAACAGATCTATTATTTTTTTATATTTATTAATTTCTGAACGTCGATTAATTACGCGTGCACTCATGTACCTGTGTATTAAGAAGTACACGGGTTAATACACGGACATATTAACTAAACGTGTTTACCTGTGTATGCAATACCTATTTAAATCCGACATTCCTACGCGGAACGGTTCGGCTCCGATCGTATGAGGGAGCGTACGCACGGTGTCACTCGGTGCACGGTTCGGGAAAGATCGGTCGGAGCCGAACCGTTGCCAGTACCGCGAGCGCAAGGGTACTACACCAGCGTAGTGCTAGAAATATTAGGGAGTGGGGGAAGATCCGGCCTACATGACCCTCGCGCCGTAATCCAGCGCATATTTCTGGTCTTTTATTAACAACTTTAACATTAATTATCTCAAAAACTATAAGTCGTCTGCCGCCAAAACCGGGTATCATTGGATTCAGCTTTGCAAGCTCTATCACTGTACCAAATCTCATAAACAAGTGAGTTTCTATCCTGAGGAACTCTCCTTGTTAGTGGGAGTCTCAATTGAGCGATGTTTTTGTTATTAATAATATTAATAACAAAATATAATTAATATATATAATTATGTATATTATATATATATATTAATAATAATATAATATATAATATATTATAATATATATTATATATATTAATATAAAATAATGATTAATATTAATAAGTGCCCAGTCTAATATCCCTGGAAGGAGGGTAATGGACTCGGGAGTCGGCACGGCGGCAGTTCGTGAGCCTCAGTTGCTCTGAATTTCATTGCAACGATGAAATTTTAATTGTAAATATTTAAAATATTATTGTTTACCTGACTCTATAATGATGTATATTCATCAAGAGTAGAACGCGATTACAAGTACACGATTAGATGTACAAAATTGATGACTGCAAGGTCTTGCACTCTCCTTGTCAGTGTCGCAAACCGAGTACAGTGCGTAGAAAAAATCGTTTGAATACGTGCGCCGCGGAACTTTCGAACGAGAAATTCCAGCTACCTCTTTTACATAATGCAGATCCGTCGGCTATGGAAAAATGAATGTTTCATCAGTTTCGACCGAGCTTTCCGTGCGAGCTGTTTGTAATTGAATCGCGAGATAATTATTCACCACAATTGGATGTTACGTCGGCTGTCGGTAAATATTGAACAGCACTCGCAACATTAATACCTAATAAAATATTAATGGCCGTGTACACGTCAGTAGACGATGAAATCAGCGCGAGATGCTCTCCGCGTAATGGTGCTGCAAGTTGAGCTTTCGATGCATTCGGCAGCTACTAATCGACTGGGGCGTGCATCTTGTAATATCCATATTACCGGTACTAATGCACCGCGATTATAATTATTTACTCCGCGTAGCATGTAATTATTGGGATATTTTATTATCCGTCGTTTCATCATCGGGGTTAATTACACGCATAATTTAATACAATACCTCGAACAGCAGACAGACGTCAACACATAATTACATACTGAATGCAACTTCAATCGCTCCATTATTCATTCCAATAAGTCACTGGATGTTGATGTAATATTAATTTAACTCGGGGGCGATACTGATAAAAATTCTTGCGCGAAACATAACGCTATTAGTAAGGAAAATAATATAATACCGCAATAATTACATATTGTTTTTTAAAAGTAAAAGTTTTCAGAATGAAAGAAGTTTTCAAAATACAGTCAATGTATTATATTGATCTCAATCTTTCTTTCTCTCTCTCTCTCTCTCTCTCCTTCTCTCTCTCCCTCTCGACACCCAGTCAAATATCTTCGAAACCATCGATGATACTAAAAGATATTTTAAACGAAATTTGAATGGTTTTACAAGGCATCATTGGTCTAGAAGATATTTTAATTTTAGTAATGCATAGTGCTAGAGCACTCACTTAAAGTTAGTGTTGAAAAATACGACCTCTCTAGCCTGAATACAAAGATTTACTCTCGCCTTGATAATTAAAATATCTTCTTAACCAATGATGTTGCGCAATAAATGCTTTAATATTTTTATAAAGAAAATGACGAGCTGAATCGACTAGTACAATAAAAACTATATAAATCCATTAAAAAATAGATAAAGTTGACCTTCATATGTCTTCGACACGTTCAATAAGAAAAATCTTCTTAATATCAGAATACGTGTCCCCTAAAATCATTCAAATTTCGTTCGAAACATGTTTTAGTATCACCGACGGTTTCGGAGCTATGTGACTGAGTCGATTTATATCGGTTACCCTTTATAGCGTAGTATATGACGCATTAATACATCATAGAACGTGATCTCGTAACAGCTCGAATCGTTCAAGCAAAAGGCTGCAATAGAAATGGTATCCATGAAACGTCACACCGAATAATTCAGAAGTAACGTCGGATTAAATATTCGACAGAAATGGTAGAACCCGATCGATGCATCAAAAGAACTCGCAAACAGGTTGGGAAATTGAAATCCCGTTGGCCGGTTGTTTAATTGCTTCTTTTCTATACAGCGGAGACCCGCGGTTTGCCTCTCGATTCGCCTTTAATTACCACAAAGTCTCAGAAAAATGACGGTTGCCGGGATCGTTGGCCGGTCCCGCGGTGATTACCACGGACTGAATGCAATTAAGCTGCGAGAATTGCGGTTGTTTAGTTTCAGACAGCGTGCACAGACGCAAATATAATTTCCCAAGATTAACCAACTCGAGGGGCCGTCTTGCGGACGCGTTTCCACCGCAACCGGCTCGCCCTCTGACCTTCCCTTAGCAGGATAACAAACCCGTCGACAGTTCGCTCTTAACAATCCGTGAGTTTTAAACTCATTACGAAATTTATTCCGCGTCCGTATGCACCCGTCGACGATCTACGGGGCCCCGCGGCTCGTTCGACTGGACAACGGCGCGAGGAACGACCGGACTTTCCCTTCGTCGGGATTTGCGCGCTTTCCACGGCAGATTTGCGGAGACATCGGTGGCGTAATTATCAGCGGCCGGTGCGAGCCGCGAGGGCGATTCACTGGCTAGTTCGTTATAGGTCGACCAACGACAAAAACGCAAATTACGATGCGAGCTCCGATTTTGTTAAAGGCTTTTGGGGAGCAAGACTGAAATAGATATATTTGCGACATTTTTGTGCAATGCAGTTACTAGTTTAACGAGGGGTAATCTTCCGATACTCCTCCGGCTAATAAATAATAATTTCTAGACCTAATGTTCATCTGTACATTAGTATTGCGATATTTTATAAGAACTTTTCGTTTATTTTTATAGTTATTTTTAAGTCCGCTATAATTCTGTATGCCTTATAAATAAACACTTTACAATCAAACAAACGACAAAAACGCAGCCTCGGTTATGGACCCGATTTATCATCCAGAAATGAGCCGTTTATTTCGAAAGTGGCTTAAGTCACTTTACCGTAATGAAAAGTGGTGATTTTTTAATGTTTGTACGAAATTATTTGTACCGAGAAAAATATCAGTATCCTGAGATAACAAATACAAGTAAATCTTCTCGAAAGTTAGCATCCATATTTTTAACACGTTCCGTGCCGAGCTTTTTTTACTCGAATCTTCACACTTTGATATTTTACTAAAACTTGATGTATTACGTGCAATTATTAATTCTCGTACACATGACAACGTAACAAAAACTTATCAACGCCCATTCTTGCGGTGGAAATTGATTCTTCGGTTCTAAATTTCTTGTAAACAATTTGTTCAGTTCACTAAGTAAACATGCAAGCGTGTACCATCGATGGTACACGTGGCACGGAACGTGTTAAACGTGTTAAAAAGCAAACCCTTAAATATATCGACTTAAAAACTAAGTGACTTATGCCACTTTCAAAATAAACGGCTCAAATATCGTCCTCCGTGCCTTTACACCGTCGCACGATTGCGTGAATGTAACGGGGATCACGTGGATCGTTGTTTCAAGGTAGAAACGTAGAATTAGGATTCGCATGGGAATCGAAGCGACGGATTTCCATGAACTCTTTTACGGGAATGTTACTGATCAAAAGTTCCGAAACTTTTTAAAAACGTACACTGACCCACAAAAGTGTTCGTACACCATTTAAAACGCAATAACTTTTTCAAAACTGAACTGAATGATCTGAATTTTTTTTACATGATAGAGGGATTAGATCTACTACATTAGATCTACTAGACAATGACTAAAAAGCTTTCTTTTTAATTTTGCTATTACTTTGAATGAAAAGAAAAAATTAAACACCCTCGTTTTCTTTAACTTTTTTATCCGAGCCTATAATGAAAATTTAAAAAATGTTTTTGGTAGATCTCGTGAACTTATACGCGAGCTGAAAATTTGATCGAAATCGGTTAACCCAGAGTCGAGCTACGGGCGTTGAAGAATTTAAAAAACTGCAGATTTCTTACAGTTTCTGGTCAAAATCGTGGTAAATTGCGATTTTGTTGTAACTCATAACAACGTGAACCGATTTCGATAAAATGTTCAATATATAGCATACAAGTTACCGAGATCTATGATAGACATTTTCTGAATTTTCGTTATAGGCTCAGATTAAAAAGTTAAGAAACGAGAGATTTTTATTTTTTTGTTATTCCAAGTCATAGTCAAATTTAAAAAGGAAAAGCATTTCAGTCATCTCGTCTAGTCCCTCTATCACCTAAAAAAAATTCAAGCCATTTAGTTAAGTTCTAAAATAGTTGTTGCGTTTTAAAAGGTGTACAACTTGTACAACTTGAAAATTCATCGTGATTGCAGTCCAGGAATTCATTGTCGGAGTTACAACCTTGATTTCTTACTGCTACAATAGGAAGAAACTGCTCGAATAAAAAATAATACCATTCAATTTGTCGCCAGATGGCGTTATTTATTGATAAAGTGTTAAGTGAGCCACGCGTTGTTAAGATTTAGAAGGCGTAAAAGGATTATGAAATCAATTGCTCTAATAAATCTTGTTTCTTCTGCTACGTTATTTTAGGGGTTGTTCTGATTTTTCGTGTATTTTACGGACACTGGTGTAGCAGTTAACGTGTTAGACCCGTTTCACACGAGGCTGTTTGTATCGCGAAGCGCGTATGATGGATAGCGACCATACATTATAATTCAATGAGAGCGTTCAGAAGGCGATACAGTGCCGCCGTTACTTTTTCGCGTGTTAAACGCTGTATCGCATACACGTGTGTCACGACGCACGTATCCTCGTGTGAAACGGCTCTTAAGCTGCGAGAAGAAATTTCGTTCATTTATTTAGCGGACTGCGGCATCATAACGTCAATCTTTCATGTGTTTGAGCCCTCGTTAGCGTGACGTGTAACTTGTCATAGTCTCGTGAACGTAGAAAAAGAACTGTTTCATTAAAATTACTTTTCGCATACGAACTTTGGGAAAACATGAAAAATTGAAGGAGTTCTGATTTATACAAGGGAACGAAGATTTCTCGCTTTAACACGTTCCGTGCCACGTGTACCATCGATGGTACACGCTTGCATGTTTACTTAGTGAACTGAACAAATTGTTTACAAAAAATTTAGAACCGAAGAATCAATTTCCACCGCAAGAATGGGCGTTGATAAGTTTTTGTTACGTTGTTATGTGTACGAGAATTAATAATTGCACGTAATACATCAAGTTTTAGTAAAATATCAAAGTGTGAAGATTCGAGTAAAAAAAGCTCGGCACGGAACGTGTTAAATATTCATTTTATGATATTATATCGGCACGGTTTAGAACAATTTTGTTAGAGACAAAATCTTCGGACAATTTCTGTGCTTCGTGTATCCAATTTAAATCGAAATACAAAAGATCTGGAAACTCGCGTGTGCGTTTTCCGAACGCTGGTAAAAGACCCGAAGATTCGAATGTTCGTAGCGCGAATGCGTTCATATAGCTCCATTGTAAACAGACCGCGGAAAGAAATTTTTTTCAGCTTTGATCGCCGCACTCGTCGTTGCTTTTATAGCTTTTGTAGCAGCTTCATAGTAAATACCCTCAGGCAATCGATTGCTCTCGGGCAATTATCCCCCTAACGATACTGAATTTCTCGAGCTGTAAAGGGAATACTTCCTGCTACTTAAAATTTATGTCTGTTCCTTTTATTGTAACGTTTTCGATTTTTTTTTAAAATCCTAGACAAAGATAAAATAATAATTTTGCTAGAGAAGATTTCAGTGGTCATACAACCCTTCAATAAAAGAAATACAATATCGATGTATTTTCATAATATATGTAGAGCTGATTTAATAACTTAATCACCTAGCTGCGTCGATCCATTTTTAAGATCAATTTTGTATGCGTTTTATCGATCACACTAGGCGCGGTTTCTTTTGATAGGTTGTTCTAGAATTATTCAAAAACGTGCGAAATTTATGAATATGTTTTTCTTAAGCATTTTAACCAAAATCGTAGAAGTATTTTTGTTGTAAGATGTAAAATTGCCATTTCCTTATACGATAGCTAAGCGGTTAAGGGCGAAACAATTGAAACAGATAAACAATATAATAAATAAGCAATAAATAATAATAGATAAACGATAAAATAAATAAAAGGTTAAATTATTCAAAATGTAATAAATAAAAAAATTATTTATTGCTGTATTTAAGATTCATTTAAAGTAGGTAATGCCCAGATACGTACGAGTGCACTCGTATATTTCGAATTCTAATTCTTAATAATGGGTACGCAGTCATTGGTAGGTACACGGCCTTTATTAGACCGCAATACACATCACATCGTTATCCACAACACATCATTCTTCAATGGAATGCTCAAACATATTATTATTTCATGATAAATTAGGAGCAATATTAAAATCAAGCACGGTACATTTATTTTATAGATATTTTTCGTATAAATTATTATGTCAAATACAAACACCACTGTGTCAAAACCAAATGTGAGATCATCTTTCACACCATTCTCTCGAATAGTTTCAACAATTGACAGCGGCTCTCAAAAAGTAATTGCTAATACATGCAAATGTGTAGTCGTCTATTGACAGTTACAGCGCAAGCTTCAGTTTTCGCACCAAAAATAAATAAATGAGAAAAAGAGAAGTAAGAAATCTGAGTATTATGTTTTTATATATTTTGAAATTTTATATTCAAATTTGTTTCCTGAAATCGAAAGAGAACGTGAACAACACAATACATCTGGCTAAAGTCCTAAATTCTCACTCGACTTCCTATGAGCACATCAATTTTGTACTTTTTTTATCGAGTTTGTCAGTTTATCAACAATATAAGAACATAAGAATTAAGAACATTGTCATGTTTTTGACGAAAATTCAAGATTGCAGCGTCATATCAGCAGCATGATGTCAGCGTTGTATAAATATTTATATGCGTATATATAATCATTTCTACCACATACCATGCATCGAAAAATTAGCATATTGACCGTGAAAGTTTAGAAAATAATTACTTCATAGTTTTCTAAATAAAATTGCAAAAATGTACTGCAACTTTAACGTCCTAAACCAGTAGTCAATCGGCCAAAAAATCCAAAACGCGTGACCCGACTAAAACGAGTTTATTAATTTACGACATAAAAGAAGCAACAGCTTCGATTAAAATCGATTCTTTAAATTTGAATTATAACTTCCTTTATTTCGACGTTCTGTTTGTGCTGACAGAACTCTCTTGAACCTGTAGAAAATCTCACCAATGACACCAGCAGCTATTGCATTTGAAAGCTCTACATAATTTCTCGTATATACAATTTAATAATACAATTTAATATAGAGATTGTACCTCTTCTGTCACAAAATCTTTCCACTCCAGTCCTCCAAACAGGAATCACCATAATAATTCAAGCGTGGCACTATTTGCTATTGTCCTTGATTCCGATCTGCACTCGAGGAACCTCAGGGAGCGACTGCGGCTCTTTCGGTTGCAACTTGCTGCCACTAGTGCTCGTGTATACATCGGTTGTCAATGACAACGCGAGTGTTCACTTTCACACGAAAAATAAAAACAAAGGGGAGCCAGGAAATCAGGGAAATATTTTCGTCTACGCTTCAACCCTTTCCATGAAATCAATATCTTTCCACTGGAAGGCACTGTCAAACTGCGCTAGGCTGCATTAGGTGCGTTTATAGACGATTACCAACAGCGTTCACTACGCTCCGTGACGGAAGTTCGGAATATCGAAAATTATAGGTTGCGATTTTAGAGGTAGAATGCAGTTTCAGTGAAAGAGTGGGGAGAAAAGAGATACTCGCGACTTTTACGTGGCAGTTGCTTTCCGTCTACGGCCTGTGAATGGATCTCTTCGATTGTCAGTATTTCAAATTCTGCCGGTTCCATTTGCTGTTCATTGGGCAGTGGCCCTATCAAACAAACATAACAGCTATACCTGCAAGAATTGTTATAATAACTGTGGCAATAACTTTCTCCATTTCTGAGGTACGATTGATAGATTAGTATAATTGTTAGGCTGAAATTTCGTAATATGAAACATCTGATATCGGGAACTTATCGAAGATAGAGAAACATGTTCTTTTTTAAAAATGAAACCTACGTAAGCAGACAAAGGAATTAATTCATAATTATGTTTACACGGTATGTACGGTTTAAGTTGTACACACGGTTATTTTTGTAATTATCAGAACTACGAAAAAGTGGTTTAATCAGGACGTTGTGTGACGATATTTATGAATTTAACATTGACATTTTTTAAAGAATAGTTATGTTCTTTTTATTCATATCTAACTAACATATTTTCAATACACTACTTACGTATGTTTATTTTGAAATTTAGTAATTGTGACTATACTGTCTATGTATGTACGATATTTTGTTATAATATGAATTTGCAAGGTACGACATTAAATAGAATCAACAAATAAGGTATGAAAGGTAATTGGAATAACGTGAAGATTATATGATTGTCTTGCTTTAAAGGGTACTCGACATGCATATATAAATATATTTAATTTCATATTATTGCACATCATGTCAAGCACTTCGTACATTGTGACCTTGAGATAACTTTTAAATGAATTGAGCTATCAACAAAAATTCTTGTGCTCATTTTCCATTTGTCCTCCATCCTAATCTATTAGAAATGTATTAAGATAATGAAAATGTTTAGATTTCTTAGTTCATGTACTAAGTAATTCAACTGAATCTGACGCGAGCCACAGTATTCAAAATATGAAGATTGATTAACCTGTCCTTTTCTTTAAAAGAATTGCTTGACATTTTGATTTAAAGGCGACGATACTTTTGCTAAATGACGCAATTCAATCTGTAATATTTTGGTCTAACAAGGAGAGGTTCCCAGGGTTGACGCTCACATTATGATGAGATTTGGTACACTGATAGAGCTTGCAAAGCTGAATCCAATGATACCTGGTTTTAGGGGCAGCCGTCTTATAATTTTTCAGATAAATAATCTTGAAGTTGCTAATAAAAGATCAGAAAGACGCGCTGGATTACGGCGCGAGGGTCACGCAGGCCGGATCTCCCCCCACTCCTTAATATTCCTAGTACTGCGCTGGTATAGTACCCTTACGCTCGCGGTACTGGGAACGGTTCGGCTCCAGCCGATGTTATACGAACCGTGCACCGATTCACGCTGTGCGTACGCTCCCTCATTCGGTCGGAGCCGAACCGTTCGGCGCAAGGATGTCGGTTTTGAACGGGTATTACCTACACACCTATTCATGCGTAGTTATTATATCCATGCAATTAACCCGCATACTTAATCCACGAGTGCACGGGTTCCGAAATACACGGCTACACTTGTAATTAATATATACGTGTCTTAATTGGTACAGAAAGTGTACACTCAATTTTTGTGTGCATAAAAACAGATTATCGATTGGTTAACAATATTTCCAAATATCTCGCAATCGTTTCTTTTGGTTTATTTCCTCATCCATATTTACATTTTTGTCTCAGCAAGTAATAGCATATACCAATAGAAACTCTTATTGCTGTACTTTCTGAACGAATTAATACGTGGATACGTTAATTACATGTGCACTCATGTACTCGTGTATTACTATGTACACGGGTTGATACACGAATATATTAACTACACGTGCATACGTGTGTATGCAATACCCGTTCGAAACCAACATCCCTATGCGAAACGGTTCGGCTCCGACCGAACGAGGGAGCGTACGCACGGTGTGAATCGGTTCACTATTCGGGCGTCATCGGTAGGAGCCGAACCGTTCCCAGTACCGCGAGCGAAACGGTACCACGCCAGCGCAGTACTAGAAATATTAGGGAGTGGGGGAAGATCCGGCGTACGTGGCCCTCGCGCCGTAATCCAGCGCAACTTTCTGGCCTTTTATTAACAACTTCAAGATTAATTATCTCAAAAACTATAAGACGACTGCCCCTAAAACCAGGTATCATTGGATTCAGCTTTACAAGCTCTATCACTGTATCAAATCTCATCGAAAAGTGAGCGTCAACCGTCGAGACTACACCTTGTGAGTTATTTGTAACAAAATGTGCAGTATAATTTATTCTTGAACAGATCTGTCACGTCATCAAATTACGGAATGATATGCAAGTTTTTGTGGAGACCCTTCCGTTTATTTTGTCAAACTTTTGTGTAACCATAGCCTATCTTAACTGTTGGTTCAACTTGGAAAGGGTAAGTACATTTTTCCACCACCAGTAACAATTAAATGCGGTGCTCATTGAATATCGGAGTATGGAGGGAAATATCTATACTACGCGTAGTTTCTTTCTGTCAGCGGAAATTTCGAATCTTCCCGAATACTTTGATATTTTTAGCAGATCAACGTTTAGCAAGAATTTGTCTGGTCAAATAAGAGTAATTTTCTTGTAACAGTTGAAAGGAATGCTGGAAAGAATAAAATACGATTGGCACTGTGCGGCGCTGAACAATGAGGACCATATTCTTGAAGCTATCATGAAAGATGGATGGAAATATTCATCGTACTTTTTAAGTAATGGAACAATTACCCTATCAACCCATCTACTTACATTCATAACATTATTACTTTTTAAACCAATAATGTTCCTTTCGTTTCTACATTGATTTAAGTATCATTCTTGCAAACTGATACAAGAGTTAGTAGTTGTTTCGTTTCGATAGGAAAATTATTCATTCAGTGTTTAAGCGTGAGGCTGCCTTATTTATTATTGTATGAAAGAGCTTCTCGCGTGTTCCTAATATGATAACATTGTATCATTAGATTTCAAGATTTTCTGTCTATTTTGAAATGTAAAACGCCAGTATTTTTCATAATTCTTACGTTTTGCTAATTTTGTTTACAGAATAATTAAATATACTAATAAAGAGTGTGTCGTTTTCTCTCAAACTAGCAGTCATATCACTAAGCCTTGAAATATGATTATTTAATCTATCGTCAAAGTTTGCTACGGTTTCAACGACCGATTTGCTCGCCATCCATCCCATAATTCCCACATGCTTTTTCAGACAACGGTAGATAAGGCAGATATTTCGGATCCGTACCTTACAGTATAACTGTAACAAATAGCTCATTTGTCTAAGCGAGTCTGTATATCGACGTGCCCGGTTTCAGCGTATGGATATCCAGTGACGTTGTCCTATCTTATTTTCCAAGTGACACCAGTGATACTAAACAATTTGTTCGCGTTGAATATGACTTACGGCCGACCGCCGATCGAGGGTGAATTCTTTGTTGATCAAGATGAATATTTTTCACATATTATGATATATCTAAATGTCGTCATCTGCACGGGGTGCATGATCACATTCGCTACAAACTTGCAGTTCAATATGCTAGTTCATCACGCGTGCGGGATGTTGGGCATTTTCGGGTGAGTTGTCAAAACAGAAAGCTCGGTAGAACCACGATCTCCGAAGTGATCGGGGATACTTGAATGATCGAGTAATGGGAACACATACGTAATTCACATGCTCGATTAAATCTTTACCGATCTATCGCCGAATCTAACTCTCACTCGGTTACTTCATTTCTCGGATGCGTTATTTGTAGACATCGTTTGGAGCACATGTTTCATTATGCTTCGGAGAAACCTGTTGAGGATGACAAAGTAAAAGCTGCTATTGCCCGTACCATCGAACAACACAAACAGATTATGCAGTTAGTATATTTCCTGAATACTTTCATGCTAAACCTATCGAGCACTGATAATACCTGACGCGTTTGCCATTGAAGGACTGTCGAAACTGAATTTTGGGCTCTAATTTAACACCAGGTTTGTCGAGCAATTTTATGTTGCTTCGTAAAAGTAACAAGCACATTCAGATTTTTCGCGATTTCTATTATAATATGTGCCCAATGAAACAAATTTATTACATAAATTTCCCATAAATGTGTCTTTATAATTTCAATAATTGAATATTAAAGAATTATTAATTAACCCTTTCGCTGCGGAACGCCTAAAAATGAATTACTCTCTCAGCAGCCGGCGCGATAGTAGATTGTCTGTACGAACGACACGATACGCGCGACGCTCGTAAGACGGTGTGCGAAACCGATTTTGCTGGTCTTTTCTTTGAGGCGACTGGCCGACACGGCAGCCAAACGATAATAGTAATAATGATGATAATAACAATTTTAGAAATTTTTAACAATCTTAAATAATATAGACAATTAATATAATATATTATAACAAAATTTAATAATCGAGCGCCAGAAGGCGCTGTCCGCTGAGAGAAAGTGTCTATAGCCGAGCGCCAAAAGGCGCTGTTCGCAGCGAAAGGGTTAAGATTATTAAAGAATTGTTATTATTAGTATCAAAATATCGCGTTCCGTAAGCCAATAAAGACTCTCTTTTTCACGGAAAAGTTTTCATAATTTCAACAATATTTATATGAACCATGCGGAACCTGTCAGTTCGAACGGCTTGGTAGGTTTAGTGGTAATGCATTACTTACCGGACACCTATTCTTTTAAATAACATTCGCAATATCTGGTTTGTTGATTTTTAATTGAATTGTTATTGCATATTTCTGAGCATTGAAACACAAATTTTTTAATAGTACTCACTAAACACCGGTAAATAATGTGTTAACTTTTCTCCAAAGGCTGCAAAATTATTTCTGAAATAATATTTCATTTCAATTTTCTCAATGGCTATTCAAGGTACATCGACACTGTAAATAGCTATTATTCTGCGGCTTTCAGTTTGCTGTTGCTTCTCTCTACCGTCATCATCGGCAACTTGATGGTTATCGTAAGTTCATATCGGTTATTCAACTGACAGATCTATTTTCTAAGATGTAATTATTCACATGTAAAATCTTTGATTTCAATATAGATACACGCGAATACACAAATACAAAACGCAATAATTTTTTTAAAACTGGACTTGAATTTTTTTTTAAATGACAGCGGGACTTGTCTACTAGATGATGAACAAAATGCTTTTTTTTAATTTTGCCATCACTTGGAATGACAGGAAAGAAATGATAAAACTGTCGTTTTTTAACTTTTTTTATCCGAGCCTTTAACGAAATTTTAAAAAATGCTTCTCGTATATCTCGGTAACTGATATGCATGTTGAAAATTTTATCGAAATCAGTTGACGTTGCTATGAGTTACAACAAATTGAAGATGATAAAAATCGCAGTTTTATCACGATTTTGACCAAAAACTGGAAAACAATCTGCAGTTTTTTAAATCTTTCAACGCCTGTAGATCGAATTTAGGTTTTTTAATCA
Organism: Megalopta genalis; assembly: GCF_051020955.1. Classification (NCBI taxonomy): domain Eukaryota; kingdom Metazoa; phylum Arthropoda; class Insecta; order Hymenoptera; family Halictidae; genus Megalopta; species Megalopta genalis. Next base: position 15,519,119 of record NC_135020.1, on the reverse strand, counting down.
TCGTCCGGTAAACTAGTCCCGCTATCATCTAAAAGGATTGAAGCCATTTCGTTGAATTTTAAAAAATTTATTACGTTTTACAAGGTGTACGAACACTTTTGTGGGTTATTGTGTTAAGGTTATGTCATCTTCGACAGAACTTGTAACAGTGCTGCGATTAGGATCATTCTTTTTTTGCAAATTACGAAAAATAAAATTAATAGCGTTCTTATTATACATGGTACACGTAATTCACGTGGCACGATGGAAACTTGTATTACAATGTTCATTACTTATAAATACTCCTGTTTAGTTGTGCCTTAAGATTAAAAACATGGAAGGCATCGACTTAATCGCTACGGCGATGATACACACTTGTGGTGTATTGTCCGATATGTTCTTTAACGCCGCTTCGGCTCAGAGGCTTATAGATGTCAGTTCAGATGTTTTTCGACAGATGTGAGTAATTAACAAAATTTCCTTACTTTTTATTAATTCCATGAGAATATCGGCAGCTGCACTCAACCTACGCACTAATATTTTATATCTGTGCGGTAGCCTTCCCTTAGATAATTAACTAAATAATTCTTGCATAGTTTAAATAAATTGAATACTGTTCTTTGGATTATTTATAGTTATTTCGGTGTATCTTCCTTCAGTTGTTACGTTTATTTCTTCCCATGTTATCGTAGATAGAATAATGTACATCCTTTTCTAGAAGAACTGTGTTAATGGATTCAAAATGTTATAATTACGAATGTTAATTACTATTAATGTGTAACAAAAAAGAAGTAATTACTGATATTTGCGTTGCGACAATCGCTGCGCAATAAATAACTGTCAACAATTGTGCATGTCTTTGCATATTATGTAATATTCATCGTAACATTCAAGTCGTTTCTGACACAGTTCGTGAGATAATTCATGAAAAATATTTCGAAACAAAAATTAATTGCACATTTACAATCCTAGGTATTTCGGGAAATGGTACGTAGGATCGGTCTCGAACCAGAAGATATTGCTCTTCATGATGCGCAAATGTATGGAACCGACCGCAATTGAATTCGCCAATGTTTTCACGATATCGACGGAGAAATTCGCCACAGTAAGGCAGCCGCATCAACGACCTTCTAAAGCTTTATTATTATTTCTTATTACAAATTGTTTCAGATACTGGAGAGTTCGATGTCGTATTTCACGATGATCTATTCCATGCAATAATTCGTAGTTTTTCGGCTAGGTGTCAAATCCCTTCGATTCTTATACATATAGTGTAAGTCTGAACGCATTAAGTTGTGTGCAATCTTAACCGGTTCGCATTGAATTGTCCTCATGTTTGATGCAAGAGCAGCGAAAAGAATGGAGTAAATAGAAACGTGCGAGCAGTCAGTAAAGCATTAATTGCACATTTTTGTCGTGGATGATATAATGATTGTAATAACGAAACGAACAATTGTATTCTTGTACTTTCTCGATCAATGAAAATATATTCAGACGATATAAAAATTAGAGTGAAACTCTTTTCACTCTAGATTATAATGTTAACAAATACAAAACCTTGATACAAATAACGAATGAGAAAATATAATTTATACATATGTTAATTTTTAAATCTGCATAAAAATTGACCCGTCCAAATAGTAACACATTAAATTATGTGCAACATTGTAGGATTATTATTTAATGAAAAATTAGTATATCAATCGTGAAAGTTTAGAAAATAATTACTTCATAGTTTCTTAAATAAAATTGCAAAAATGTACTACAACTTTAACGTCTTAAACCAGAAGTCAATCGGCCAAAAAATCCAAAACGCGTGACCCGACTAAAACGAGTTCATTAATTTACGACATAAAAGAAGCAACAGCATCGATTAAAATCGATTCTTTAAATCTGAATTATAACTTCCTTTATTTCGACGTTCTGTTTGTGATGACAGAACTCTCTTGAATCTGTAGAAAATCTCACCAATGACACCAGCAGTTATTGCATTTGAAAGCTCTACATAATTTCTCGTATGTACAATTTAATAATACAATTTAATATAGAGATTGTACCTCTTCTGTCACAAAATCTTTCCACTCCAGTCCTCCAAACAGGAATCACCATAATAATTCAAGCGTGGCACTATTTGCTATTGTACTTGATTCCGATCTGCACTCGAGGAACCTCAGGGAGCGACTGCGGCTCTTTCAGTTGCAACTTGCTGCCACTAGTGCTCGTGTATACATCGGTTGTCAATGACAACGCGAGTGTTCACTTTCACACGAAAAATAAAAACAAAGGGGAAGCAAGAAATCGGAGAAATGTTTTCGCCTGCGTTTTAACCCCGTCCATGATGTCAATATCTTTTCACTGGAAGGCACTGTCAAACTATACGGCTGCATTAGGTGCGTTTATAGACGATTACCAACACGTTTACCGCGTCCCTTGACGGAAGGCCGGAATATCGAAAATTATAGGTTGCAGTTTTAGAGGTAGAGTGCAATTTCAGTGAAAGAGTGGGGAGAAAAGAGATACTTCGGACTCTACGTGTCAGTTGCGTTCTATCTACGGCCTGTGAATGGATCTCTTCGATTATCAGTATTTCAAATTCTGCCGGTTACATCTGCAGTTCAGTGGACTGTGGCCCTATCAAACAAATATAATAGCTATACCTGTGACAATTGTTATGATACTCTTGATAATAACCTTCGCCATCACTCAGGTACGACTGATTGATTAGTAATTGTTACGGTAAAAGTTCCTAATACGGAACATCTGATTTCAGAATCTTGTCAGAAAAAGAGAAACATGTTTTCTAAAATGAAAGAAGACGAAACGTTTAATACATTATAATATTTAGATAAAGTGTTGCGTGTTATGGAGGAAAATGTGATGTGATGATAAGTACTTGTCCTCGGATAACCTTGTCTTCTCCTTTGAGTTCTTCTCTAATTTAAGTTCCTTAACATTTTCAAAACACGTCTCACGCATGTGTTTTTAATAGTGTGATAATCTAACTGTACTGTGAATGTGTATTGTAATAACAATGACCAAAGGATGACATTCAATTAAAAAGACAAAGATATCTGAAGTATAATTTCATCAAAATATTTCCAAAATTTGTTCCTCGATCGAAACTCAAGGTCATCTCTACTTTTTAAATAGTACTATATATATATGATCAGTCTTCTTATATATATATGTATATATAAGATTATATATATATAGATTTAATTTCATAGTCAACAATTTGGTACATTATGAACTTGAAATTATGGAAGACTGATCAGAAATCGAAGCTATGGTTTTTCGTACTTTGACCCGAGCCATTCTATTACAACAATTCTCGTGCTATTTTTTAATTTGTCTTCTATCCGAATCTGTTGAAAATGTATTACTGTTGTGAAATATTTCACATTTCTGAGTTTGATGGTCATGCCATGCTCACAACGAAGTCAGAAATATGTAATGCTACTTGAAATATGAAGATTACTCAGAGTTTTTATTAATAAAATTCCTTGATATTTTTGTTTAAAAACGATGCTATCTTTGCTAAAAACTTAGAGTAAACTTTACGTTGCGGGGGGCAGCCAGACCCTTGGACACTGGGTATCGGGCGAGAAAGCAGAGGCCAATTGATTCTATCGTAACTACTTCCACCCAGCAAGGTCCGAATTGAGATTGCTGCCGCCATGGTCGAGGTCGGGTTCCAGATGAAGTACCTGGGACTCGTCCTCGACAGCCCTACCGACCGCCACTTCCAATTCCTTGACCACCGAGTGAAGCGAACGACATACCTTATCCGACCTGCCTCCTCTAAACGTAAAGTTTATCTAATTTAGTTTACAATATTTTTTGATCAAACAAAGGAGAGGTTCCCAGGGTTGACGCTCACTTTTTGATGGCATTTTGCACAGATATAGAACCCGTGAAGCTGAAGGCAACAATACCCAGTTTTGGGTGTTGACGGCTTACTGATTCTGATATAATTAATGTTAAAGTTGTCAATAAACGACCAGAAAGACGCGCTGGATTACAGCGCGAGGATCGCGTAGACCGGATCTTCCCCCACTTCCTAATATTTGTAGTACTGCGCTGGTGTAGTACCCTTGCGCTCGCGGTACTGGCAACAGTTCGGCTCCGGCCGATGATACCCGAACCGTGTACCGCTCGCTCATTCGGCCGGAGCCGAACCGTTTCGCGTAGGGATGTTGGTTTCGAATGGGTATTGCATACACACGTATGCACGTGTAGTTAATATATTCGTATATCAACTCGTGTACATAGTAATACACGAGTACATGAGTGCACATGTAATTAACGTATCCACGTATTAATTCGTTCAGAAAGTACTGCAATAAGAGTTTCTATTGGTATATGCTATTACTTGCTGAGACAAAAATGTAAATGTGGATGAGGAAATAAACCAAAAGAAACGATTGCGAGATATTTGGAAATATTGTTAACCAATCGATAATCTGTTTTTATGCACACAAAAATTGAGTGCACACTTTCTGTACCAATTAAGACACGTATATATTAATTACGAGTGTAGCCGTGTATTTCGGAACCCGTGCACTCGTGGATTAAGTATGCGGGTTAATTGCATGGATATAATAACTACGCATGAATAGGTGTGTAGGTAATACCCGTTCAAAACCGACATCCTTGCGCCGAACGGTTCGGCTCCGACCGAATGAGGGAGCGTACGCACAGCGTGAATCGGTGCACGGTTCGTATAACATCGGCTGGAGCCGAACCGTTCCCAGTACCGCGAGCGTAAGGGTACTATACCAGCGCAGTACTAGGAATATTAAGGAGTGGGGGAAGATCCGGCCTACGCAACCCTCGCGCCGTAATCCAGCGCGTCTTTCTGGTCTTTTATTAACCTTTTAGGTACGGCTGAATTCTGCGCGAGGCTGTTTCTCTGGACGGCAGGATCTGATATGTACTCTACAGAGTCTCTGTATATTCTGTCTGTATATTGTTAAGATAAGTCTGTATATTTTAAATCGATGTGTAAACAAAAGAAGTATGAAACAATGCATATGAAGACGATTATTTGATTCAAACGATGACCGAGTGAGCTACTAGAGTAAGCCGCTATAGTGGTGCGTCGTTCAGAGAGATGACATCCGCGGAAGCCACTATAGTGGTGCGTCATGCCTAAAAGGTTAACAACTTTAACATTAATTATCTCAAGAATTATATATCGTGTGCCCCCAAACCCGAGTATCATTGGATTCAGCATTATAAGCCGTAACACTATACTAAATTTCATCAAAAAGTAAGCGTCAGCTCTGGGGACATCTTCTCGTAAGTTATTCGTAGCAGAATCTGTATCATAATTTGTCTTGAATAGGTCACACATATCCTTAAATTCCGGGGTGATGCTGAAGTTTTTCTGGATACCTTTTCATTGATTTTGGCAACACTACATGTGTTCATATTGTATTTCAACAACTTGTTCAACTTGGGATCAGTAAGTAGATTTCACCACTACGAGAATTCACCCTTACCCTGTAAACGTTTCTTTAGTTTATGTACTTCATAAATGGGAATTACATTGACCCCTAATACTTTTCAGTGAGTAAAAGTATTTAATTTGAAGTATTCATTCCTCAAAACCTACAATAATTCGTGTAACATGTTCGAACATCCTAAATTAAGATTTGAATATCAAGATTGTATTATGGATTGTTTAGATTATTATTATTCTAAACATTTAAAGTGAAATACGAAGAATGCATTATTGTGATTAAAAAATCGTAACATTTGGACAAATAAGAAATAAATAAATAAAAATAAAAATTCTGCGGAAAACTAACGTCCCGTCATTTGGTGTAATACTTTCTTATGTAGAGTTCATCACATTACACGAATTTGGAAAGATTTATTAACATTTCCATTTAAATAATTGAAGATTACCTTATATCTTGATAAAAAAGGATAATAACATAAAACTTATTGGAATATTATATGTCTCCCTTAAGAGACATGCACCTTCTATCTGAAACATTTTATCATACATCAAGTATTTGCTGTCTAGAATTACTTGATCCTTTAAAAGACTCTGGTGTCAAATTGGCCACCGTTTATGGCGCAAGAGTTAATTAAATGCGAAGCTCATTGTATGGTCAGATAATCTATACTATGCGAAGTTTCTTTCTGCCAGAGGAAATTTCGAATCTTCCCGAATGCTTTGATCTTTTTAGCAAGTCAACATTTAGCATGAATTTGTCTAATCGAATAAGAGTAATTTTATCGTAACAGTTGAAGGTAATGCTGGAAAGAATAAAATACGATTGGCGATGCGCAGTGCTGAACAAGGAGGACCATATTCTTGAAGCTATCATGAAAGAAGGATGGAAATATTCATCGTACTATTTAAGTAATGAAACAATATTGAGAATTTATATTTAATACAATGGAATTAATATTTAAATCGAAAATGACCCTATCGCATTCACGTTGATTAATTACCATTATTGCAAACTGATACAATGGTTAATAGTCGTTTTGTTTCGTTTAGAAAAGTATTCATTCAGTGTTTAACACGTTCGCGCAGGCTCTGCAATGTGAGTTTCTCTGTACTGGGCGGCAGCTTGATACATATTTGGTTGTACTCATTGTCCAATGGGAAATTTGACCTTGGGTTACCGGTGGTTCGACCCACCCAATGGAATATTTAAGCGTGAGACTTCGGTGGTTCGCGGTGGCGTGAACATGTTAAGCCAGAGACTGATTACTTTGTGACTGCTTTACTTTTTGCCTTATTTCCTACTGTATGGAGAAGTTTCTGACGAAAAAGTAGCAGCAACTATACCACGTTCCACAGAACGTTCAGGTGATTGATGCTGCCGTTGCAGCCGAGTGATTATTACACTACGATGCCCAGGCGCAGAGTAGTCTCAAGCTTATGAAAATGTTGAGCCAAAGTTAAGGAATAATAAGTATAGCTCAAGTTGTGTGTGTGTGTGTGTGTGTGTGTGTGTGTGTGTGTGTGTGTGTCAATTTATTGGCGTAAAGGGTCTTATTTTCTCCGTCAAAGGTCGTCTGGATTGAGAAATTCCAATAACAGCATTTTCGCTAAGGAAAAATTTCCTTCAAATGACCTTAGAAACTCCCTTTTTCCAAATTGCGTTACATTTTTTTAGTATTATTGCGTGAAAGATTCTAAGAACGTATCAGGATTTAAAACCGAAACATATCGGAGCCTATGTGAACTCTAACAGTATGCAGAAAATTATTGAACATTGGATGTTTCTGATAATCTTTCGAAGTAGAGTCAGAAAGAACTTTCAGGAATTTTACGACACTTACATTACATTAAACAACTAAAACTTTGAATATGGTGCTTAGTACTTGGTAGCGAAATGAGACTACTCTCAAAATGTGATTAATATTTAATCTTCGGACAAAATTTTCTACAGTATGAACAACCGATTCGCTTAACATCCATGCTACAATTCTCAGATGCTTTTTCAGACGAAGGTGGATAAGACAGATATTCCGAGTGTATTACTTACAATATATGTATTTGTAATGAATTTCTCATTTATCTAAGCTTGTCTACATCTATATTGACGTGCTTGGTTTCAGCGTGTTCATATCCATTGATGTTGTTCCTTATTATCGTCCAAGCCACACCAGTGATATTAAACAATTTGTTTGCGTTGAATATCAGTTACGACCGGCAGCCGATCGATGGTGAATTCTTTGTTGATCGAGATGAATATTTTTCACTTATTATAATGTACCTAACCTTCATCCTATGCGCATCGAACATAATCACATTCGCCACAAACTTACAGTTCAATATGCTAGTTCATCACGCATGTGGGATGTTCGCCATTTTTGGGTGAGTAATCACAACTAAATCTATAGTAAAAACTTGATTCTCTGAACCAGTCAGGAAGATTCGACTGTTCGGATAATAGAACAGTTTCTTAACTAGCGTGCTCGATTAAATATGTGCTGATCTATCTCTGAACCTAGATCTCTATCGGTTGCTTTACTCCTCTAATAATACTTCGTTTTAGGCATCGTTTGGAGCACATGTTTCATTATAGTACAGAGAAACCTGTTGAGGATGATAAAGTACAAATTGCTCTTGTCCGCATCATTGAGCATCACAAACAGATTATGCAGTTAGTGTATTTTTTGAACACTTTCACGCTAAAACTACAGAACACTAAGCCTAACTGACGTGCGTTGCATTATCAAACTTAAACACTGAATTTTTGGCTCTAATTTAATACAACTAGGTCTGTCGAGCACTAAGAGCATCAATTTTATGTTGCTCCATAAAAATTATAAATATATTCAGATGTTTAACCATTTTTATTATAATATACGTCCAGTGAAACAAATTTGTTGCATACATACCCAATATATATCCTTATAATTTCAATAATCGAAAGTTAAACATTTTGGAACGTGTCAAAATGACTCGTTCCGTCAACCAAGGTTATTTATAAATAATAAATTAATAAATTTATAATTAAATAAACTAGAAGATGTGCTTGAAATAAGGAATTTGTTCAATTCTTTCGTATTAAAAGAGTTTTTATAATTTGAACAATTTTTAAAGTAAAAATGCGGAACCGGTTATTTTGAACAGCATGGTCGGTTTAGTGGTAATACATTATTTACTGGACACTTATTTATAAGCTTCCAAATGACTATGCTAGAATGAAATGAAGCTTTGGAGCAGTACAAAAAGGCGGCGAGCATTGTAAGTTGGCTTGGCCGAGAGGTTTTCTTAGCAACACAACCAAGCAGAAGGGACCGACGCGACACGAGGTTACAGGAAAGCGAAGCACTGTTCGCGCATCGTTGTCCCCTCCTGTGTCGGTTGCGTTGCTAAACAATCCCCTCCCCAAGTCAACTCCCAACTCTCCCCCACCTTTATGTGTCCTGTCTGTTAACACTGCTGTGGGGTGTCCTTTTAAATAACATTCGGAAAAACTTGTGTATTGATTGATTGATAACTGAACTGTTGTTGCATATTCCTCAGCATTGAAACATAGATTCTTTAATAGTTCTCACTAATTACCAGTAAGTAATGTGTTAACAATTCTAAAGACTGTAACATTATTTCGCAAATAATATTCCATTTCATTTTCATAATTGCTATTCAAGGTACATCGATACTGTAAATAGCTATTATTCTGCGGCTTTCAGTTTTCTGTTGCTCTTCAGTAGCCTCTTCATCGCCAACTTGTTGGTTAACGTAAGTTCATGTATGCCATTTGACACATTTTTATTCGCACGTAAAATCTTTGATTTTTATATACATAGATACATATTGAGTTTATGGGCTGATGAAGTTGTTTTAGCATGTTTGATAAATGTTCTGGGAGTACATACTGGGATTGGGGTTATTTTTATTTGTGAATAACGATAACTAAATTAATAGTGTTCTTACTGTACGTGCTACATATAATACAGATGAAACGTGTATTACAATGTTCATTACTTATAAACATTTATTTTTAGTTGTGCTTCAAGATTAAAAACATGGAAAGCATCGACGTAATTGTTATGTTAACAATTACACCACATATAGTGGTGTTTTCTGATATATGGGCCTCTATGTTTATGGCTGCGCTTTCGGCACAGAAACTTATCGATGCCAGTTCAGGTGTCTTTCAACAGATGTCAGTAATTAAAAAAATTTCCTTCATAATTCCATGACAATATCGGTAGCTGCATTCAACTTCCGCACTAATATTACATTTTTGTGTAGTAGCCATTCCTTGGATAATTAATTAAATAATTCTTGCATAGTTTAAATAAATCGAATACTGTTTTTTTGGTTCCTTTACAGTTATCCGAGTGTATCTTTCTTCAGTTATTACGTTTATACATACAGTTTATTTGCTACAATTTTACGGTGAATAGAATAATGTACATCCTGTTGTAGAGGAATTGTTTAATGAATTCAAAATTTTATAATTACTTATAATAATTACTATTAATGTGTAATAAAAAAGAAGAAATTACTGACGTTTGCGTTGTGACAATCACTGGGCAATAATTGACTGCTAACAATTGTATATGTCTTTGCACATTATGTAATATTCACCGTAACATTCGAGTCTTTTTTGACACAGTTCGTGAGATTGTTCGTGAAAGATATTTGGAAACAAACATTAATTACATTTGTTCATTCCCAGGTATTTCGGGAAATGGTATGTAGCATCGGTCTCAAACCAGAAGATATTGCTCTTCATGATGCACAAATGTATGAAGCCAGCCACAGTTGCATTCTCCAACATTATCACGATATCCTTGGAGAAATTCGCCACGGTAAGAGGAAACCGCATCAACGATCTTCTGAAGCTTTCTTATTATTTCTTATCATGGATTGTTTTCAGGTTCAGAAAGCAACGATGTCGTATTTCACGTTGCTTTATTCCATGCAATAATTCGTAGTTTCAGTGTACGATCTTAACCGTTTCGTTTTGAAGTGAGATCATGTTTGTTGCCAGAGCAACGAAAGGAACCGGGCAAATAGAAACGTTCGAGCAGTTAGCAAGCATTATTAATTGCACATATTTGTCGTGGACGATGCAATGTTTGTAATAATGAAACAAACAATTGTGTTACTGTACTTCATTGATCAATGAAAATATACTCATGCGATACTAAAATTATATCTCACGCATTAGAAACTCCTTCCACTCTAGACTATCATGTTGGCAAATACAAAAGCTTGATACTAATAGCGAATGGGAAAATATAATTTATACATATGTTAACTTTTAAATCTATACAAAAATTGATTCGTCCAAATAATGGCACATTAAATTATATGCAATACTGTAGATTCTTGGAACATAGGGAAACTGTCAAATCCGCACCTCTGGCATCGTAGCATATCTATTTTATTATCGTTATACGTATGCTAGATACTAAAGATACGAAATGATCAGAATACCAAAGACAACTTAACTGTGTCATAGCATTAACCAAGGCTCGGAATTAACTTGCCCGCGGTGGAGCATTTTCGAAAACTTGTCTGAAATGTGCTGCGGAGTGGTGGCGGGGAGATCTCACAAATGGGATTGGATGATGCCAATGGATTCGCATTTCATACCACTCTTCGAAAATGCTGTTTCGCGGGTGAGATAATTCCGAGCCCTAGTATAAACAAACGACAGATCTGACATATAGTATAATAACATTTAGTATTTAGTATAATAACATTTCTACGCCAATTTCTTTTTCTATTTTGTCGACGAATTAATAGGCATTTAACATAGTCACAATCTACTTTACCCACCTTTTTACAATCAACTTTACGCACAAAATTATGAGTTTACACTTCTCAAGATTTGGGCCTTATGTAAGAATATTTTTCGTTGGAAAGTGAGTCATCCGAAACAGAAAGGTTCAAAGCAGCACGCCGTGGTCATGGCATCATCAAGCAAATTCGTCCAACGGCATAAAAAGGCTTGTATTCCTTGACTCAATTTTTTACCTACTTCCTAACTCTTGTGTTACTAAATATCTGCATAATCTCACTAAAACATGACATCGGCGCGCTGCTTTGAATCTTCCCCTGTCGAATGACTCATTTTCCAGTGAAAAATATTTTTATAGAAGGACGAGGAGCGTACACCCATCATTTTGACAGTAATTTTGTCACTCTACTACTTATCGCGCCGTTACAGATCTAGCCCTTTAACGCTGGAAAATTGGAAAAAGTGCAGGCCGTTGCAGAACGGTCAAATGATTGTCAAGATTATTTTGTCAAAACTTTGTACTTCTTGGTATAAATGTAAAAATGTCTTGTATATTTATTTTGTATATAACGATAGTAAATACAGAATTATATCGTCATATATACATTTGAAAAAGAATATAAAATATAAAAAATATAAAATAAAATATATACAATATATATACTGAAAATAACCTTGACGCTTATTCTATATCTATTTTTCGTATAAATTATAACGCCAAAAATAAATTTCATTAATTTACGATATAAAAGAGGTAACTGCACTGGTTACAGTCGATTCTTTAAATTTGATTTATAGCTTCCTTTATCTCGACGTTCTGTTTGTGCTGGCAGAACTTATTCGAATGTGTAAAAAGATTCACCAATGACACCAGCAACTATTGCATTTGAAAGCTCTATATAATTTCTCGTGTACTCACAATTCATATAAACAGGAACTGCTGATGGAAGCCAAATCCGGATCTTTGGCATCGTAGCAGATCAACTTTCTCAAATACACATACATATATTTATTTCTACCACATATTATTTAATGAAAAATTAGTATATCAATCGTGAAAGTGTAGAAAATAATTACTTCATAGTTTCTTAAATAAAATTGCAAGAATGTGCTACAACTTTAACGTCTTAAACCAGTAGTCAATCGGCTAAAAAATCCCAAACGCGTGACCCGACTAAAACGTGTTCATTAATTTACGACATAAAAGAAGCAACAGCATCGATTAAAATCGATTCTTGAAATTTGAATTATAACTTCCTGTATTTCGACGTTCTGTTTGTGATGACAGAACTCTCTTGAACCTGTAGAAAATCTCACCAATGACACCAGCAGCTATTGCATTTGAAAGCTCTACATAATTTCTCGTATATACAATTTAATAATACAATTTAATATAGAGATTGTACCTCTTCTGTCACAAAATCTTCCCACTCCAGTCCTCCAAACAGGAATCACCATAATAATTCAAGTTATTTGCACTATTTGCTATCGCACTTAATTCGGATCTGCACTCGAGGAACCTCAGAGAGCGACTGCGGTAACTGAAAGAGTTACCATTTGCTGCCACTAGTGCTCGTGTATACATCGGTTGTCAATGACAACGCGAGTGTTCACTTTCACACGAAAAATAAAAGCAAAGGGGAAGCTAGAAATCGGAGAAATGTTTTCCATGACGTCAATATCTTTTCACTGGAAGGCACTGTCAAACTGCATGACTGCATTTGGTGCGTTTATAGACGATTACCAACACGTTTACCGCGTCCCTTGACGGAAGTCCGGAATATCGAAAATTACAGGTTGCAGTTTTAGAGGTAGAGTGCAATTTCAGTGAAAGAGTGGGGAGAAAAGAGATACTTCGGACTCTACGTGCCAGTTGCGTTCTATCTACGGCCTGTGAATGGATCTCTTCGATTATCAGTATTTCAAATTCTGCCGGTTCCATTTGATGTTCATTGGACAGTGGCCCTATCAAACAAACATCATAGCTGTACCTGTGAGAATTGTTGCAATAACCCTTATGATAACCTTCACCATTGCTGAGGTACGACAGATAGATTAATAATTCTTCGGATAAAAGTTCCTAATATGGTGCATCTGGTTTCAAAAACTTGTCAAAGATAGAAAAACATGTTTTTTATAATGTAATCTTCGCAAGGAGACGTAATATTTAATACGTAATTATGCTTAGACAAAGTGTTGCGTGATATCGAGGAAGATGCGTTATATTCATAAGTGTTTGTCCTTGACATCGTCTTGGATTTCCTTGTTTTCTCCTTTGAAGGTTACATTTAAGCTTCTCAATATGTTAGAAATTTTCAAAAGTCTACTTGCGCAGGTGTTTGTAAAAGCATGATAACTAACTGTGAATGTGTATTATAATAACAATGACTGGGAAAAATGAAATTCAATTGAAAAGACAAATATGATATGAAGACAAAGATATTTGAAATATTCTAAAGCTTATTCCTCAAAATATTTCCAAAAAATTGTTCCTCGATTGAAACTCAAAGTCATCTTTATTTTTTAAATAGTACTATATACATGTATATAGATTTAATTTCATTATTTTGCACATCATGTCAAAACAGTCAATAACTTGGTACATTGTGAACAAGAAATGAACTTGAAATTATGGAGGACAGATCAGAAATCGTAGCTATGGGTGTTCGTATTTTGAATTGATCGATTCTGTTACAACAAAATTCTCCTGCTCTTTCTTAATTTATCTTCTATCCGAATCTATTGAAAATGTATTACTGTTGTAAAATATTTCACATTTCTCAGTTTGATGATCATGCCATCGTCACGATGAAATCAGAAATATGTAATGCTACTTGAAATATGAAGATTACTCTGAGTTTTTATTAAACAAATTTCTTGATATTTTTGTTTGAGAGCTACGTTATTTTTGCTAAATTAATTAATTTAGAGTAAACTGTACGTTGAGGGGAGGCAGCTCGGATGACATTGACCTTGACATACGTTGTCGACGTCGCCCTTCTGAGTGACCTTCTGATGGTTTTAGTCGTGTCCCGTTTTATATGGAAAAGTTGTGCTTAAAAAATATATCGCAGTCACAACATTGCGATTTATCCATTTCACATGAATATGATCTTGATTTTGACGCATGTTATGAAGGACTCTCTCCGAAATTTGACGGCCATAACTAATTTGAAACTGGTCCTCGTAGAGAACGGAAAGGTCGGCAGTGAGATAGGCCCGACTGCGCACACAATGTTTACAATAATGCAATAACATTAACGTTATAATTGTAATTATAATTATATACAATTAATTATAATTATATAATGCAATAACATTAACATTAATGCAATAACATTGCACTAACAATAATGCAATGTTTACAATTTGCATCGGGAAACGGAATCCTACGAAATTTCGAAGTCATTAGCTGAATTCGGGAAACATACTTCTATAGCATTTGAGTTTTATGGACTCGTAACTTCGTAATGCTCAATTATTAAAAGAACATTTTTTCTTTATGCATTTGTAATGTTTAATTTGTTAAAACTTTCAACAACAAATAACTGCAAGCATCATACCGAGATGTGGTATTTCTTATATTCGCATATCCAGGAAGAGCAGATCGTTTCTGGTATTCTGCTACTGATTTTTGGAAATTATATGCCGTATTCGGCTAAACATTTTATCCGATTATTACTGGCGCGAAAATGTTAATATTATACGTATATAATAGTGTTCCTAGGTATTGTCTATGTCAGACCTCCGTCCGGTCTAACGAGTTTCCCCCCACTGCGATTCCGCAGGCTGGTCATCATCCGCTAAGATGGCAAGCCTGCGGACGTGGCCTCTGGTTACCAGCCGGTGTGTTTGTAGGACGAAACTGCCAAGCTCTTTAAGTAAATTATTGCTGATCGATTCGATAACAGTGTTGCCAGAGAATTGATGGCGTGACGAGAATTTCTTTGCCCCCTCAGCCCCGCACCATACCCTGCAATCGCCAATAAACAGAAATTGGAGCAATTGTGGGGAGCGCCATGCGCCATCAATTCCCTGGCAACTCTGCTCGTCGGTCACCATTGGGAGGCGGGGCCTGATATGCGACAGGGTCAGTACGGCTGTCGCGAGGGACGTTCAGCGGTGGTCACAATTAGAGAGGGTCCTTTTTCGGGTCCGCTAGAAAGCGTCCCTGAACAATCATTTAGCCAATCATTTTTTAGCCAATCATTTACGCCCGCAGCGTCGATGACGTGAACGTTTCATTCAAATGTTCTGCAAATTCTCTGGGAATCAAGTATAGACGCAATACTTCGGCCGCCTTTCCTTGCGGAACTCGCACTTTAGGGTCTGTGTGTGGTGGTGGCGGTGTCAGCTGACATCTCCAACGAGTTCATTACTGTTCCTTTCGACAAGATCATGGAAGCTGTAACCCTTAGCGCTCCACGCGTTTCTCGAGTACTACCTACCAGCAACTCCGGCACATTTTTGGAGCAAAGCGCCTGAGGTAAAGGAAACCTTATTTTGAACGGAAAAGATTACACGTCCTTGTGAAAGCGTTTGATTTTATTAATTTTATGTTGCTAAGTATAAAAATGGGCAAAAAATGTTTTAATCGTAATGGTACACACGCTAAACACGTTTTCACTACAAATAACAATTGCCAATGTCGACAAAAACATAGCATCTTCGGTGTAATCATGCTAAAAACATTAGGCTCCGCAGCAAAGCCTTCGGATTTACGGAATAAATGGCGGATGTCTCCATAGCGGAGCCAACGGAGCGCTAAGGGTTAAATTACCATCGGGTGAATCCATACTTAAAGAGGATGATCGGGCCCTACCTGACCGGTAGGACAAATGAGTTCCCCGGCCATTAACCTTTTAGGCACGACACGCTACTATAGTGGCTTCCGTGGATATCATCTTTTAGAACGACGCGCCACTATAGTGGCTTTCGCGGATGTCATCTCTCTGGACGACGCGCCACTATAGTGGCTTGCTCTAATAGCTCACACGCTCATCGTTTGAAAATAAATAATAATCGTCTTCATATACATTGTTTCACACTTCTTTTGCCTTCACATCGATTTACAACAGTCTACAGGGAGTCACAAAAATGTCTCGCAATACGGAAATGGCGGGTTCCTCGGATCATTTGAAGCAACTTCTTCCTTTACAAAAATTTTCTCCGAGGCACCGTTAATGAGTTATTAACGAAAAACAGTGATCAATAAGAATCGATTACGGCTGACGCGAGGCGGCCCAGCCAACCAGCGCGCGAAGCCCAGTTCCGCTCATTGGTTCGGCCGCCTCGCGCCAGCTGAGTTGGGATTCGACCGCTCGACCGCTGGCGCCGTTGACTCGGCCACCTCGCGGCAGCTGATCTCGCCTCTCATTAGTCACTGTTTTTCGTTAATAACTCGTTAACGGTGCCTCGGAGAAAATTTTTGTAAAGGAAAAAGTTGCTTCAAATGGCCTGAGGAACCCGCCACTTTCGGATTGCGAGACATTTTTGGGACACCCTGTATATACAGACAGAATATACAGTATCAGACTCTGTACAGTACACATCAGACTCTGCCGTCCAGAGAAATAGCCTCGCGCAGAATTCAGCCGTACCTAAAAGGTTAAGGTGCGATGCGGGAGTAGTGCGGTCTATGGGTTCCTCAAGGATCTGGGGTGGGCCTTCCTCTTCTATGGGACATGCCATATGACCTAATGCTCTGGGCGAGTAGACTGCAAGGGATCAACGTCACGTGCTACGCGGACGACACGCCGTTTCGGGCCCTGTGCGGCGGGAGGGTGGGGCGAGATATCTTTCGGAGTGGGGAGCGGCCAGTGTCCCCTCTTTGTTCCGGGCACTGGGACAACGGGTATGTGACGAAAAATCAGAGGCCAATTGATTCTATTACAAATACTTTCACCCAGTAAAGTCCGGATCGAGATTGATGCTGCCATGGTCGAGATCGGGTTCCAGATGAAGTATCTGGGACTCGTCCTCGACAGCCCGGCAACTCCATGACCCCCGGGTGAAGCGAACGATATACGTCATTGGTCATAGTCATTCGAGCTGCTTCCTCTAAACGTAAGGTTTGCCTAATTTAGTTTGCAATAAGGAGAGTCTAAAACAAGGAGAGGTCCCCAAAGTTGAAGCTCACTTTTTGGTGAGATTTGGTACATTGATAGAGCTCGTAAAGCTGAAGCCAATGATACTCGGTTTTGAGGGCAGACGGCTTATAATTTTTGAGATAATTAATGTTAAAGTTGTTAATAGAAGACCAGAAAGACGCACTGGATTATGGCGCGTGGTTCACGCAGGCTGGATCGAACCTCCCACCTTTCCCCACTCACTAATATTTCTAGTACTGCGCCGGTGTGGTACGGTTACGCTCGCGGGACTGTGAACGGTTCGGCTCCGACCGATGATACCCGAACCGTGCACCGATTCACACCGTACGTACGCTCGCTTATTCGGCCGGAGCCGAACTGTTTCGCGTAAGAATGTCGCTTTTGAACAGGTATTCCATACTCACGTATCAACTCGTATACTTATTAATATGTATTAATTCGTTATTAATTCGTTTAAAAATGATAACAATAAGCGTTTCTATTGCTATATTCTATTATTTGCCGAGGCAAAAAAGTAAATATGGAGGAGGAAATCAATAGGAAATTCAAAAATCAATAGGTTACTTGGAAATATGTTTAATCAACTGATAATCTATTTTTATGCACAAAAAAGTAAGTGTTCACTTTCTGCACCAATTAAAATGCGGGTATATTAATAGCACCTATAGCCATTTATTTCGAAACTCGCGCACTCGTGTATTCTTGTAGCCGTGTATTAACACGTTCCGTGCCGAGCTTTTTTTACTCGAATCTTCACACTTTGACATTTTACTAAAACTTGATGTATTACGTGCAAATATTAATTCTCGTACACATAACAACGTAACAAAAACTTATCAATGCCCATTCTTGCGGTGGAAATTGATTCTTCGGTTCTAAATTTCTTGTAAACAATTTGTTCAGTTCACTAAGTAAACATGCAAGCGTGTACCATGGATGGTACACGTGGCACGGAACGTGTTAAGAAGTACACGGATATATTAGCTACACATGAAATGGTGTGTCGGCAATACCCGTCCAAAACCGACTACGCGAAACGGTTGGGCTCCGATCTTATGGAGGAGCGTACTCACGGTGTGACTCGGTGCACGGTTCGGGCATCATCGGTCGGAGCCGAAGCGTTTCCAGTACCGCGAGCGCAAGGGTACTATACCAGCGCAGTACGAGAAATATTAGGGAGTGGGGGAAGATCCGGCCTACGCGACCCTCGCGCCGTAATCCAGCGCGTCTTTCTGGTCTTTTATTAACCTTTTAGGTACGGCTGAATTCTGCGCGAGGCTATTTCTTTAGACGGCAGAGTCTGATATGTACTCTACAGAGTCTCTGTATATTCTGTCTGTATATTGTTAAGATAAGTCTGTATATTGTAAATCGATATGAAGACGAAAGAAGTATGAAACAATGCATATGAAGACGATTATTTGATTCAAACGATGACCGAGTGAGCTACTAGAGCAAGCCACTATAGTGGCGCGTCGTTCAGAGAGATGACATCCGCGGAAGCCACTATAGTAGCGCGTCATGCCTAAAAGGTTAACAACTTTAACATTAATTATCTCAAGAAAGATATATCGTGTGCCCCCAAACCCGAGTATCATTGGATTCAGCTTTACAAGCCGTATCACTCTACTAAATCTCATCAAAAAGTAAGCGTCAACTCTGGGGGTTTCTCCTCGTAAGTTATTCGTAGCGGAATGTGTATCATAATTTATCTTTGACAGGTCACCCACGTCATCAAATTACGAAATGATATAGAAGTTTTTATGGATACCTTTCCGTTGATTTTGTCATCGTTAGCTATGTTCGTAGTATATTTCAACTGTTTGTTCAACCTGGGAACGGTAAGTAGATTTCACCACTACGAGTATTTACCTGCTGAAAGCGCTGAATTAATTGCGTTGCTTATTGAATATCGGTGTATGATCGGAAAATCTATACTACGCGTAGTTTATTTTGCCAGCGGAAATTTCGAATCTTCCCGAATACTTTGAGCTTTTTAGCAAGTCAGCATTTAGCATGAATTTGTCTAATCGAATAAGAGTAATTTTATCGTAACAGTTGAAGGTAATGCTGGAAAGAATAAAATACGATTGGCGATGCGCAGCGCTGAACAAGGAGGACCATATTCTTGAAGCTATCATGAAAGAAGGATGGAAATATTCATCGTACTTTTTAAGTAATGGAACAATATTGGGAATTTATATTTAATATAATAGAATTAATATTTAAATCGAAAATGACCCTATCGCATTCACGTTGATTAATTACCATTACTGCAAACTGATACAATGGTTAATAGTCGTTTTGTTTCGTTTAGAAAAGTATTCATTCAGTGTTTAACACGTTCGCGCAGGCTCTGCAATGTGAGTTTCTCTGTACTGGGCGGCAGCTTGATACATATTTGGTGGTACTCATTGTCCAATGAGAAATTTGACCTTGAGTTACCGGTGGTTCGAGCCGCCCAATGGAATATTTAAGTGTGAGACTCTTCGGTGGTACGCGGTGGCGTGAACATGTTAAGCCAGAGACTGATTACTTTGTGACTACCTTGATTCTTGCCTTACTTCCTACTGTTTGGAGAAGCTTCTGACGAAAAAGTAACAATTTTAGAGGAACCTGATCGAGGACCCTTGCGCGCGGAATAATCTCAAGCTTATGAAAACGTTGAGTTTTATGAAAGCAGTTGATTCGTTGGCATTTATATCTTGATAATTGATAATAAACTATTTATTTTAGCGTTATTATTATATAAAGAAATCACTATTGTGATAAAAAATCGACATACACTGTTATTATCATCTATCCTCAAATACTATTTACTAACTCAGTATTTGGTGCATTGTTTTTTACTACTTGTGCACATTACTGCCGTTGCATTACAGTACTTAACCTGTACAGCGCAGTTCTCGATCCTAGGAATTGTGTAGCTGTGTGTAGAGAGTAATCGGAATATCCGCAATATTTGACTCGCAGAAATAGATACATAACCGCAATAATATATGCACAAGTGTAGTTTCTTTTCACGTTACGCTTTTCAATGAAATTTGTGCATTCAAAGATCCAATATTTTGAGAAAAGTAAATATTCAAGTTAAAGAATAATAAATACTGCTCAAGTTGTCAATTTATTGGCGTCAATACCTACACCTACATTAATACATTTCATTGAACGTCTAAAACTTTGAATATGGCGCTTGATACTTGGCAGCGAACTTTATTAATTACGATTAAGTTTGCTTTTCTCATTATATTCGGATTATAATTGAATTTATTATTAACAAGTGTATCGATTGTTATTAAACTAGTAGTATATTACCAACTCTCGAAATGAGATTACTATTTAATCTTGGGACAAAGTTTTCTCCAGTAAGAACAACCGATTCGCTTAATATCCATGCTACAATTCTCAGATGCTTTTTCAGACGAAGGTGGATAAGACAGATATTCCGAGTGTATTACTTACAATATATGTATTTGTAATGAATTTCTCATTTATCTAAGCTTGTCTACATTTATATTGACGTGCTTGGTTTCAGCGTGTTCATATCCATTGATGTTGTTCTTTATTATCTTCCAAGCCACACCAGTGATATTAAACAATTTGTTTGCGTTGAATATCAGTTACGACCGGCAGCCGATCGATGGTGAATTCTTTGTTGATCGAGATGAATATTTTTCACTTATTATAATGTACCTAACCTTCATCGTATGCGGATCGAGCATAATCACATTCGCCACAAACTTACAGTTCAATATGCTAGTTCATCACGCATGTGGGATGTTCGCCATTTTTGGGTGAGTAATCACAACTAAATCTACAGTAAAAACTTGATTCTTTGAACCAGTCAGGAAGATTCGAGTTTTCGGATAATAGAACAGTTTCTTAATTAGCGTGCTCGATTAAATATGTACTGATCTATCTCTGAACCCAGATCTCTATCGGTTGCTTTACTCCTCTAATAATACTTCGTTTTAGGCATCGTTTGGAGCACATGTTTCATTATAGTACAGAGAAACCTGTTGAGGATGATAAAGTACAAATTGCTCTTGTCCGCATCATTGAGCATCACAAACAGATTATGCAGTTAGTGTATTTTCTGAACACTTTCACGCTAAAACTACAGAACACTAAGCCTAACTGACGTGCGTTGCATTATCAAACTTAAACACTGAATTTTTGGCTCTAATTTAATACAACTAGGTCTGTCGAGCACTAAGAGCATCAATTTTATGTTGCTCCATAAAAATTATAAATATATTCAGATGTTTAATCATTTTTATTATAATATACGTCCAGTGAAACAAATTTGTTGCATACATACCCAATATATATCCTTATAGTTTCAATAATCGAAAGTTAAACATTTTGGAACGTGTCAAAATGACTCGTTCCGTCAATCAAGGTTATTTATAAATAATAAATTAATAAATTTATAATTAAATAAACTACAAGGTGCGCATGAAATAAGGAATTTGTTCAATTCTTTCGTATTAAAAGAGTTTTTATAATTTGAACAATTTTCAAAGTAAAAATGCGGAACCGGTTATTTTGAACAGCATGGTCGGTTTAGTGGTAATACATTATTTACTGGACACTTATTTAAAAGCTTCCAAATGACTATGCTAGAATGAAATGAAGCTTTGGAGCAGTACAAAAAGGCGGCGAGCATTGTAAGTTGGCTTGGCCGAGAGGTTTTCTTAGCAACACAACCAAGCAGGAGGGACCGACGCGACACGAGGTTACAGGAAAGCGAAGCACTGTTCGCGCATCGTTGTCCCCTCCTGTGTCGGTTGCGTTGCTAAACAATCCCCTCCCCAAGCCAACTCCCAACTCCCCCCCACCTTTATGTGCCCTGTCTGTTAACACTACTGTGGAGTGTCCTTTTAAATAACATTCGGAAAAACTTGTGTATTCATTGATGACTGAACTATTGTTGCATATTCCTCAGTATTGAAACATAGATTCTTCAATAATTCTCATTAATTACCAGTAAGTAATGTAATAACAATTTTAATGACTGCAACATTATTTCGCAAATAATATTCCTTTTCATTTTCTTAATGGCTATTCAAGGTACATCGATACTGTAAATAGCTATTATTCTGCGGCTTTCAGTTTTCTGTTGCTCCTCTGTAGCCTCTTCATCGCCAACTTGTTGGTTAACGTAAGTTCATGTATGTGTTTGACACATTTTTATTCACATGTGAAATCTTTGATTTTGATATACATGGATACACATTAAGTTTATGTGTTGATAAACTTGTTCAAATGCCTTTACACTTAATGTTTTGGCATGTTTGATCAAGATTCTAAGAATTACTGCGATTAGGGTTATTTTTATTTGCGAATAACGAAAACTGAATTAATAGTGTTCTTATTATATTATATTATACATGCTGCACACATAATTCACACGATAGGGTGGAAATATGTATTACAATGTTCATTACTTATATACATTTATTTTTAGTTGTGCCTCAAGATTAAAAACATGGAAAGCATCGATGTAATTGCTACGCAGATAATATACTTTTTTGGTGTGTTGTCCGATATGTTCTTTAATGTTGTTTCGGCACAGAAACTTATCGATGTCGGTTCAGATGTCTTCCGGCAGATGTGAGTAATTAACAAAATTTCCTTCGTTTTTTCGTAAATCCATGACAATATCAATAGCTGTTTTCAAAGTAGGCACTAACATTTTTGTATAGTAGCTTTACCTTACGTAATTAACTAAATAATTCTTGCATAGTTTAAATAAGTTAAATAGTGTTTTTGGGTTTATACTATTTTCTCAGTGATTGCATTTATTGGTTCCAATGTTACATTACCATACCAGGGATAATTATTTATCCTTTTCTAGAACATCTATTAATGAAATCAAAAAAGAAATTTAAAAAAATAAAGAAATTATTACAGTTTGCAGTAAGTGCTAAAACGATGTAACAATCACTGAACAATATAATTGACTGCTAACGATTGCGTTTGTCTTTGCACATTGTACAATATTCACCGTAATATTCAATTCCTTTTTGTAGTTCTGAAATTATTTTTCTATATTCATACTCGTTATAATGAGGATAGTTCGTGAAAAATATTTCCAAACCCACAGGGGCAGTGTAAAGATATAATAAGAAGTTCGTTTCATTATTCTGAATGTGGTATGCATTAATTACGTATTTCCAATCCCAGGTATTTCGGGAAATGGTACGTAGGATCCGTCTCGAACCAGAAGATATTGCTCTTCATGATGCGCAAATGTATGGAACCGACCTCAATTGTATTCGCCAACATTGTCACGATATCGTCGGAGAAATTCGCTACGGTAAGGCAGCCGCATCAACGACCTTCCGAAGTTTTATTATTATTTCTGATCACAAATTGTTTCAGATACTGGAGAGTTCGATGTCGTATTTCGCGATGCTCTATTCCATGCAATAATACGCAGCTTTTCGGCTAGATGTCAAATCCCTTCGATTCTTATACACCGTAAATTTCAAGTTAAGCAGTGTACAATATTAACCCTAGAAAGATAACCATATGACAACGTACGTAAAAGATAACCATACGCTTCAGAGGCGCATGCTTTTCTAAGGCGTCAATTTTATACTAACAATGGATATTTATTTAAGTTAATCTAGTCATTTTAAAGGTTTGGCATTATTGTAAAAATAAAATGCATTTATATTATATTTTTTTATATTTTAAGTAATTTTAAACTTAAATCACTAGACCTCTATGAAAAATTAACAAAAATCAACAGTCTTCGCAGGCGCCTCTGCGACGTAGGTTATCTTTCTCGGGTTAACCGGTACGTCTAGAAGCGAGTTCATGCTCGATGCAGCGAAAGGAACCGAGTAAATAAAAACGTGCGAGCGGTTGGTAAGCATCATATTTGTCGTAGATGATAAAATGTTTCACAAATGAGCTAAGTACACAGAGGTTATCTTTGATTCCACTTGCAATAATGAAACAAACAATTGTGTACGTGCACTTTATTCGTCAATAAAAACACAGTAAATTCTCTGCAATTGTTCCTCAGCTTGTAAGCAAAAATGGACAATTTAGAAATAAGAAATACAATTATTCGAGTCTCGCGGCTCGTTTTTATAGATGTTGACAATCTGTGACATATATATACTCTCGTGGTTCGTAGTTGTTGATAATCGGCAATAATAAAAATTATTTTAATAAAATGCGATTATTCGAGTCTCGCGGCTCGTTTTTATTGTTACCGATTATTAACAACTACGAGCCACGAGGGTCGAATAGTCGTATCTCCTCTTCCCATGTTTGTGTACAAGCTGAGGGCGAATTAGGGGAATTTACTGTACATAGATTCAGGTTTCGAACTGTTTCCTGCTATGTCCGATTCCGATCCACATTAGGGTTGTGCAATAATTACTACGCTAGTTTTCCCATTTCTTCTGATTTATACATGATTTAAATATGGTAAAACTTTTTTTTCTATCAAGCAATTGCAGAGAAAGACGGGAGATTGCAATAATAAAAGTCACTCTGTATCAGTCTTGGGCAACTTGGCGCTCGCAAACCGCATACGACTTCTTTCGCCACCGCTCCGCGATTCCCGTCATGATGATTTTGCACAGAATATAGATTCTTTGTATAGTATAGATGTATAGAATATGTCACTCGCAGCACACAAATTCAACATTGAATACAATATTGATTAAATACAACTGTTACATGCAATTTCAAATTGTTTCTGTTGCGACGGCAACACCGAAGGTCGAACGTCCCTGGCCATCCCTTGAGCAATTAAGCAATATACCAGCGACAGTAAAATATGCATCCGAACGAAAATACCCTTCGACCCGACGAACGGACAACACGTGCGACAGACTCATAAATTCCATATTTCACAAAACAGAAAAATTACAACCCGAACTTTCGAACAGTTTCCCACTCCTCACTTCAAGTTCCTTCCGACACACCCATCTCCAATCAAAAACGCTTCATTTCCTCCACCAAAACCCACCATCCACCAATCAACCAAAAAACCGAGGTGACAAGCGGAAGGGCACCTAGAACGTTAGTCAGAACCGTTAGAACTCCCAGAACTCGTAGAACTCTAAGAACGCAGATAGAACGCAAATAACGCATCGCTAAGACCATAGCTGTACTGTAATATTATTAAAGTGTACGTGAAGGCAACCAGCGACTTCGTTCAACTTAATTCCATTTGGAAACATCGCGCATATACAGTTCCTTTACCGTGAATTAATGATCAAATTTCATTCCTGAGTCAATATACCTCACCGCGAAAGTAATAGAATGGAGTGCGGTAAAAAACGAAAATAAAAGTTCCTTTTTTACTTTCGCGAAGCAACAGTGCGTAACGATGATAATGATCTGATCGTAGGTATGTCAAGGTTTCAAATCGTGGTAC
The DNA here is from genome assembly GCF_051020955.1 of Megalopta genalis. Taxonomy (NCBI): domain Eukaryota; kingdom Metazoa; phylum Arthropoda; class Insecta; order Hymenoptera; family Halictidae; genus Megalopta; species Megalopta genalis. Next base: position 15,493,386 of record NC_135020.1, on the reverse strand, counting down.
AACAAAAAATACGAACGACCGCTTCGAGCTTTCAAAAACTGCGCGCGACTGGTGCCATTACCGGAATGAACAAAAACTTGTTCCACGAGAAATATGTACAGCGGTTTATTTATTCAAGCCGTTTAATTTGCAGATCGGGTCGCCGCGCCGCTCCGAAGCGTGATCGTCATCGATTGCTAGGATTCAGCTCGTTCATTTATTTATCTGTTCACGGGGCATTGTAAATATTTTATGGTGCAATTTTGAGGACGCGTTCACCGATGCGCAGCCCCGCGCCAATGTTACCAGCGGTTTTATTTCGTTGTCGAACACGAACAAGACCTTTTTATATTTCGTTATAACGCATTGTTGTTCGCGTGACAGATCGTTCATGCGGTGCCGGACGAAGCGTCTCCGGTGACTTGGACAATTTCTAGATTTCACGGAGGGCTTGAACGAAACGATAATCGCGTTCACGCGGATACGTTCTCGCGTGTATATTCAGCTGATGAGCGCACGAGGCACGCAAATTATTCAGCGTCAGAGCCGACAACGATGAATATCGTTAAATGGTCAACCGATTGCGACCGCAATGGTTTACGAATTATTGGGACGGTCACATAAAGCGTTGCTTTCCATCTGCTGGCCGCAGTGCTGCGTTAACTTCGTCGAAATGTACACTGGATCGCAATGGACGAGACGGGTGCGAAAATCTTTCGAAAATATTATGACGTTCACAGTTCGCGTATACAGTGGCTGATCGTACATATTTTAGAACGCAGTTACTTTTTTAAAACTTGATCAAGTGACTTGATTCTTTTTTTAGATCATAACGGAACGATGACCGAAATGGTCAATTTTTTTCAATTCTGCTATTGCTTGGAATGACAAAAAATAAAGGTAAAAAATTCTCGATTTTTTAACTCTTTTAGCCGAGCCTATAACGGAAATTTAAAAAATGCCTCTCATAGATCTCCGATAACTTACGTGCACGCTGAACATTTTATCGAAATCTGTTGACGTTGTTATGAGTTGTAACGAATTATAAATGGGAAAAATCATAGCTTTATCACGATTTTGACCAAAAACTGGAAGAAATCTGCAGTTTTTTAAAATCCTTCAACACCTGTACCTCGACTCTGGGTTAATCGATTTCGATCAAATTCTCAGCACGCATATAAGTTACCGAGATCATAGCCTTAAATAAAGAAGTTATAAAACGGGAGTTTCTTATCTCTTTTTTTGTCATCCCAAGTAACAGCAAAATTAAAAAAGAAAAGGAATTTTAGTCATCGTCTAGTAGACAAGTTTCTCTATCACGTAAAAAGGATTTAAATCATTAAGTTCAGTTTAAAAAAAGTTATTATTAGACTGCGAATCTTTATGCATCTATGACACGTGAAGATCGTTAGATTGCAAGTATAAATTAACAAAATCTAATAGTATCTCTATTTTCTTTTTACAATGAATGATCTTTCAATCAAAGATGGAAATCTTCCTTTAATTCTAACTTTTATAAAATCACATGTAAAAATGTGAGTGATAGAACAACGTTATGGTAACGAACATCTTCGTAAATCGAACAGATGAGATAAGAAGTTTATCAGATAAACAAAAATGTGGAATTTCATTTGGACAACATAAACGAATGAAGCCAATGTTCCAGTCATGTTTTCTAGTTTGCGTGTGATTTGCAAGGAACGAAGTACCTGGCGTACTATGAACAATTTACGTGGCCAAGCAAACGATATACGCACTACAGCGAGATTTTATCAAGTTTTTTTTTTATTTATTCTCAATGCAATAAACAGAAAGCGTTCCAGTATTTTCCGGTCGAAGTTTGACGATATATTCGATGGGTATAAGCGAAAGAAATATTATACAAACATAGAGATTTTATTGTGACACGAAAAATTGTAACAAAAATGTGAAATACGGAGAGAATAGTATCAGATTTACAGATACTATAATACAAAAGTAAGATACATTTCCAAACAGTACGAATAAAAATAGCCGAAAAATACCGTAAATTTTTAAGTATATATATTTCATATTATTATATTATTATATTGTTCATGCGGTGTACTATAGTAACTATATTCTAAACCACTACATTCCCATACTAAAATACGATGTTTTCTTCAATTATTGTACCGATATAGTTGTATACTTATCCCATAATTTATTTAAAGGAATTGATACTTCCCCCATATGATTGTAAGTGAAATTAATTTTAATCTTCCATTATAAGGAATTTTGCTGTTATTCCTACAAATAAGTTGAAAGTGAAAGTACGAGTTTATGTTAATTAAATTAAGTTCGTTAAAGAATAGAATCAGAACTGTGCTAGTTGAATAATTGAAGAGTACTTTATGTTACAATATAACCATGTTAGAAAAATACAAAATTATAGATTTGTTTTCTGAAAGAAAATGATCGATGTAATTATAGCTCTTATGTTGCAACTATTGCAAATATGAAGTAACAGGAGTGTTGAGAATATAACTATAACCTCATCATCGTAAGCGTAATTAAAAAAAAATGATTTTGTTTGCAATAATTATGATACTATTTAAATACTATGAATTGTATTGTATGGGACGTTGTTGCACCAACAACGCCTTATAACTTCGTTCGAATGAAATTCTATCATATTCGTTTTAATTAATATTTTCTTCTTGTAATCGTTTAATTTCTTAAGATTTTGGAAATAATTCAATTGGCTTGTTTCACATATTGCAGTCACATTGAATTAATCACTGCTGCTAACTTCTTCCTAAAAAATATGCGCGAAAACACGGACCAGATGGGTCAGTGAACTTTCTCCAGAAAGAGCAGACAAGTCAAACTCTATTTAATTGGGTTAAACAAAATACGGAAAAACCAACGAAACCCCTGTACGTAAGTATGAAAATCATCGCGAAATATTCTCGCGAAGTATAGAAATACAAGGAGCATTATCAATAAAGAGAATTTTATTACAGCATATAGCGTGTCTCATTGAACCATCATTTCTCGATAATTATAGATTTCGCAGTATACATATATATATATATATATATATGTATGTAGGCTCGTACGGAACGATCATTCGAAAATAGTAATACCAGTCGAGTAATTAAATGGGACGAATGATCGATCGACGGTTTTCAATCATTGGAAGCGCGCGTCGTTCAGCATTCATACCGTTTAATTACAAATCAATGATCGCCGTAATCCACCAGATTATTTACGATAGTGATCATTTGCGTTTACCGTTCCCGTCGATTCGCGTCCATTCATGTACTCGGAACAACGCCGTAATTAGTTAGCCGGGAGACTGTTTTAAAAATACTATTTTACCACGGCGACGAATGACGTAATTATTATAATTCCGCACGTTCCGACGTGTGCTACGTCTGAATGGATTTTCGTTCGCATTTACTTCGTTACATTTAATGACGTTTGACAACATTAATTTCTTGGTTTGACGGATATATATATTTTGGATCTCACAAAAATCTTATTTTTTTATTCTGACTTTTTGTTATTTTATTTTTTAATTTTTTAAAATTATATGTATAATATATAATATATTATATACATATATAATTAAAATACAAAAAATATATTATTTATTAAATATATTATAAATTAATAATTATATATTTATTATATTAATTATATATACATAATTATATTTATTATATTAATTACATATACGTAATTATATATATTATATTAATTATATTAATATATTATATAATAAAATTATATATTGAATATATAATGAATATATTATATATTATATTATTATATTATATTATATATATTATATATTATATTATTATATTATATTATATATATATATTATTATATTATTATATATATATATTATATATATATATGATGTTGTTGGTGTATGTTACATCTCTTGCGCACTTTATGTAATTTTTATGCAATGTACAGTAAAGGTTGAAGTTGATGTTTCATGACAGTTTCCCGTAACGAACTGATGTGTATTTTATAAAGAACGAGAATTTCATCTTTCGGATGCGGTTGTTTCAACTCGATACGTGTAATGGTTTCCGATATATCATCGTTTGGAGAGAAGCATGATTTTCAATAGCGCCGCTACGTCTATCTCGTTCGCACTCGCTCGGATCTCTCGCTCGTCCCATTGACCCACCTACGCACTCTTGTTGGTCAATGGGCGGCGTTGAGTCAGCGCTTTTTTACTATGTATTACTACCGCTGGCGGTGCAACATGCGTATATTCGGGTCGCATGCACGCATATAGAGAGCGTCGCATTTAAAGTTTCCCATGCAATCATTTCCGACCCTTATCGGACGTCGGATGTTCAGAATAATTAAAATATGATGTCACGGAGGAGGGTTGCGATGAATTAGTATTCGATAATGATAATGTAGACACCGAATGTTTTACGATCTTGAGAACTTATGGCATCGTGAGATGGCAAATGAAACAATACCTTACGAGTGTACATCCATAAATAAATATGTGTGATTAAAATTTCATAAATTGAGCAGTAATGGATTATATTTAAGTTATGGGGGGTATATATTATTTAAGTAGTGTAGTATTAAGTATAGTATTTAAGTTATATATATATATTATTATTAAGTTATGGATTAACTCTAAATTGATTTAAAGTTAATACTATAATTAATACTATAATAATTATATATAATTAATTATATTGTATTATATATCACAATAGTTTCATTGAAAGAGGAATTGTTGAGCCAACAAAATATTTTGTTTACATATATTATTTAAACCATTGTGAGTATCGACCATTTTATGCACAGTTTATTGAATTGATTGTTGTATAAAATAAAGTTGTTCGATGCAGTGTTTGATCCTTTGCATTCGAGGCTGTTTTAAATCGCAAATGACGTCATTTGTTTCAACCTACAGATATTTCATTTAGTACGATCGTTTTTATTCGATATTATTTGAATTTATCGAATACAGACGAATTTAATACTGCGACAATTCTTTTGAGAAACAATACAACAATTTCTAGCGGCGTCTTAGAGTCGTCACTTGCTAAGTGACGATTAAGCTAAGCCACCAGAACTTCTGACAAGCACGATGATGGGTTTCTGTTAGATTAATTTTCAAGCTTATAGTCACTTTACATCGTCTTCTCGGCCGCGGTATTATCGAAACTTTTCCTTGAAATCGGCCGATCTGCGCAGCGAAACTGTTATTAATGCGCCTGGTCCCATTGATTTCGATTAATTACAGGGTATAGCTATGGTAATTAAGGTACTATATAGATCAAACACAATGTATCTATAGATCGAACTGCCTAGCTGGAATCGCAAGTATCATATTAATTGTTTAGTGCGATGTTTGTTCGACTGATTGACAGGATTTTGAAAATGTTTACTCTAAACTACGGGCGGAGCGTGGCAATAAATATTGATTGCTATAATTAGGTAAATTCGCCCATGTTTCTCCGACGTAATACACTGTTCTTCGTTGCCGTAATTCGGAAAGTGGGATAATAACTTGGCGAACTTCACCGGGGATTTATTGTGTTTCACGTCGCGCAAAGTTTCTGGGGAAAATTCTTATGAAATTACCCACCGAATACACCCCGACGAGTGGAGCAGAAAATTTCCTGCGAACGAGGAAATTTACTTTTCGAGTTATTCAATAAGTAAGCTACACCGAGGATACTGCGATGTGTATGAATAACAGCCCGCGGCAATAATTCTCTGGAAATGCGGCAAGTTGAATGAAAAAGAAAAATGTTGAATTATTTTATATCGATTTTAAATTCAGTAAATTTCAAATCACACGCGAGACGGTTCAAAATTAGTTGTCTCGCCTAGATTTTCTTTTTTATTTTAATCGTCGTTTCGTTTGTTTTATGGAAAAATATATCCGTAATAACATTTGTCCGTGCTATATAATAATTCATTGCTCGAATATTATTTATCATTCGATAGGATTAAGCAAAGTCAGAACCAATTTGAGCGCTAATTTCTTTTTCTCTTAATCTGCCATTAGTTTATTAATATAAAAGACATTTAATTTGCATCGTGAAATTGTTAATTTACCGTGGCAAGTTGAATGTTCTCCTACGAAAATCAGAATCGAGGGAAACATAATAATTATAATTGCTGCAGAAACGGGTTATCGATCGATATAAATATATTATGCATGATCAACTCTCGACCAATTTATTATTTATCAGCGGACCCACTTTTAGTTATAACGGAAACAATTAATTAATGTATGCAACGATCGCGGAATATCGAATTTATGTTTACAGATTACAAGTGGTACGCGTGAATACTGATTTGTTATTGGTAACGATTAATTATTAATGCAGCTACGTTTATTTAATACCCGTATTCGCAGAAGTAATTATTTAAAATAATTTCGAGATACTTAGACACGGGGTTCTACCTTGAACATTTTTAAATTGCCGATGCAACAAGGACTTTGTATTTACGACCACGTTTTCTGCACGTAACAACAAATTCGCCGATTTAATGTTGGCATCGCCGATTTATAGAACACGGAAATTATTCGCATGCGCAGATCAGTTGCGACCAATTAATTTCACCTTGGACGGTACTAATTAAGAGACACATTAATATATAAAATACATATTAAGCGATTCATTAAACGCGGTTAAATGTACGCGACTGCCGCAAACAAAAACTGTCCAATCTTCCAGTGACCGTTCGAATTACAATTAGCTATCGCAACGTCCAAAATCGTCGGACAGTTTAAATTTGCAATTGTACGTATCGGAAATGTTGTTGAGATTTAATTAAGTTTATTATTTTCATATCTCCGGCTGGACGAGATCGTTCGCTCGGTTATACCTGGCCAATATTGATGCATGGTAAATTAATATTCAAGCCACATTACTTGGAGGAACGGAGAAGTGAATAAATTACCGTTCCCCCGGACGATTATAATTGTTCGACTATATAAAAGCCGGCCAAGTTCCTCGGTTTAGTAGAACGCCTAAGCTCGTCCCCCGATAAATTTTCACTCGCCGCAGAAGTTACCACGCTCCCATAATTCTGCCGTGCCTCAAATTCTACGGTCAGCGGTTCAACGTGTACGGAAAAAAGAGCTTTGCTTTGGGGGTCTCACTAGAGAACATGGAAGCATTTAGCTGCGCTGATTCAGCAGAAATTAATTGTACGTAGTTGAATAGTTTCGCATCAACAATTTTTATTCCGGACGAATGGCACGCGCAGCCACACTGCGGGCTTTCTTACGTTCAACAATTGCTTACTCGAACGTGGAAACGTTTAATAGTACGTAATACAGTAATGTCAGTAATGTTCGGATTGTCCACAAAAATGGACAATTTTGGAAGCGAAGATACAATTGTTCGAGCCTTGTGGCACGTTTTTTTATGGTTATCGATTGCCAACAACTAGCTGCAAGGCTCGAATAATCGTATCTCCACTTCCCAAAATTTCCATTCTGTGCACAATCTGAGCGTCAATTAGGGAGACATTGCTGTATACCTTATTTAATAGACAAATTCAACTATGTGTATCTTAATTTCTCGCGGAAAAAGACGTAGGAAATTCATCTTTTTTTTTACATTGTTCCATCACTACAAAAATTCTGAAAAATTTGAGGACCCTTCTTTTGGTAGTATCTTATCATACCGTTAAAATGGCGAGGGCATAATTCTTGGTTTAAGAAAAATCTGCATTTTTCCGAATTTATTTTTGATTTTGATTTTTTGCTTTTTGGCTACCACTGTTTGCAAGCGAAAAATCTAGAAAGGTTCTCTGATATTCAACTTGTGATCCAAAATATATATATATATATATATATATATATATATATATATATATATATAGTCCATATTTTTTTCAAAATTTGGTGAGATTGTTTAGTCTAATTGTTGAAATTTTGCAAAAAGTGATTGTCTCTTGACCAGATATGGAACAGTGCAAATTTTGTTATGTCAAGGTTATGTCAATGAATGTCTCTTCGCTAGTCTTGCAATTTTTGTTGATAAACTCGTGAGGGCAGATTTGACGATCTAATCCTATTATGCCCTTTATCTCTGTCTTACGATTCGATGAAAATAGAATCGCATTAGTTACACGATTAAAAATACACATACTGATTTACCATGGTAAGAGTGGAACATGTAAAAAATGGTAAAGATGGATTTGAATTGTTTCTTAAACTTGAAAAAGTTCTTCCATGGTCATATCGATTGTTATTTCGAGGCTTTCAGTTTTGTTCTGTACATCAACATCGTTTCTTTACGATTCAATGTTACAGTCGGTACCGAAACGAACTGAAAATTCTATTGGGTTGGCAACTAAGTAATTGCCGATTTCAGTTATAGATGTCTCTCACTCCCATTTTTATGATATCCGTAAATGTTATATTATAAAATTATTATTATTATTATTATGTTATTTTTTATTATCCGTGAATGTTAGCAACTGGACAAATTGAATGCAGCGATCAAGGAAAAGCGACCAGAATTGATCAATCGTAAAGGTGTCATTTTCCAGCAGGACAATGCTAGGCCGCACACGTCTGTGTCCACTCGGCAAAAATTCATGGATATTGGTTGGGAATTGATGTTACACCCACCATATAGCCCTGATCTCGCGTCATCGAATTACCACTTATTTCGATCCCTGGACAACTTCCTTCGTGGTAAAACTTTTAACGATGATGACGCTGTAAAATCTCACTTAACTCAGTTTTCGGCCGAAAAGGATCAGACTTTCTACGAGCGTGGAATTTTCAAGTTGTCGGAGAGATGGCAAAAGGTCATCGCACAAAATGGAAAATACATTACAGATTAAACTTCGTTCCAAGTAAAAAAAATTTTTTATTTCATTGAACAAATCGGCAATTACTTAGTTGCCAACCCAATATAAAACCATAACCTTAAAATGATCTCGAAAATGAAAAAGACCTGTAAAGGTCGTGTAAGACCGAAACAAATACAAAGAATTCGTACTGTTCGCCCTTTATGCCACTCTTTCAATCCTTCCTTGCCATTGTTTCACGAAGACAGAATAGCAAGGTCTGCGGCGTGATAGTAACTCGATTTTTCGAGATCGGCGATCCTTTGTACCGCCGCTACGCACTCCGAAGGGTGAGAATAAGCCGCGCGCGGTACTAACGTTAAAATAATATACCGGGCTTTCTAAAACTTGGCCAGTCTGTTATGCAATTTAATCTTCATCCTCTTAGCGGTTATATTATTAGAGAACCGGCAATGGTGTATAATTTAGTCGGACCGTTCCGTCGTCGAAGAAGAGGGAGAAATGAGAAGCAGCTCATAAACGAATATTAACGTGCATCCTGCTCTCGCCGTGAATTCTTTTATTCTCCGTAGACGAAGCAAACGAGCGCCGTGCACAATTTCAAGCATTCTTTCGCGAAGGAAGCGTGCGAGTTTTTGCGTAGAATATTAAATTTCGAATTTATGAGCCGGGGAAATTGCATCCACCGTAACGAGCAGGTAACTCCGCCGCGCTCTGCCTGGACAGCAGAGGAAGAGTCGATGGCAACGCAGACTTCTGCCGATACAGACGGATTATTAATGATGTTCCATGTAATTAATTTATCTTGGCGACTGCGCGCGCGCGGTATGCGTCCCGGATCTAATTACCCTGGCGGGATGGTACGCTTTAGAATGCATCTTTAAGCAGTTTCGTAATCGAATGTACAGATATCAATGATTCATCCGGCCGCCGATAAAACATTCCTGGCGACTGTGCACGGAAAACGTTTACGATGAAGCTTGCCCGCGTCCGATAACCACGGTTAGCGAAAATTCACTTTGCCGTAACTTTTCGCATTTACCAAGCCCGTCGATAAATAATAGTCTAAGGATAAACAAGAACTTCGCTGTTCTCTAGCCCGCGATTGTTATTCCATTCCGAAGGGTGCACTTTTCTGTGAAGTACACTTTCTAATAGTACTTTTAGGACAGTTTATGGATTTTTATTCGATTTTTAACACCAGATTTACGGAACCCGTCGGAACGACGGGTCACTAATTTTTTTAATTTACAATATTCATATCGCGAAGATTCATTTATGAGTTATTTATTGAATTTATGCTTATTCAATTTATATTATATTTACGGCAAATGTTACAATAATACTTGTTAAAAATCAGAATAAACGTCTTATATAAATTAATTATATTAATTTAAAAAAATAAAAAAAATAAAATTAATGATATTAATTTATATAACCTTAATTAATTAACTAATTTATAAAACCTCTTTTATAGATTAATATAATACTGCTGTTTTTTTTGTGCTCCGTAAATCTAGTGTTAACTTGATCGAATTTAACTCTTTACACTACGATCTAATTTATAGCTACGCTGATTAACACTTCTTCGTTCATTCTTGTACATCTTTATTCAGTTTCATTCCTAGATTACGAGAACGGACGAATCGAATTTTGTTTCCTATTTGGAACGAACGAATAATATTTATATTTAGTAGATCGTGTATGCAATTTGTTTCACGCATCTGTCTTGTTATTATCGTGCAAGTGACTAATGTGCGCGTTGACTGTCATTTTGGTTGACATTTTCGCAGAGGTGCTACAAATGTTTATTTCATTAACCCTAGAAAGATAACCATATGACAACGTACGTAAAAGATAACTATACGCTTCAGAGGCGCATGCTTTTCTAAGGCGTCAATTTTATACTAACAATGGATATTTATTTAAGTTAATCTAGTCATTTTAAAGGTTTGGCATTATTGTAAAAATAAAATGCATTTATATTATATTTTTTAATATTTTAAGTAATTTTAAACTTAAATCACTAGACCTCTATGAAAAATTAACAAAAATCAACAGTCTTCGCAGGCGCCTCTGCGACGTAGGTTATCTTTCTCGGGTTAAAGCAAGCTGCACGTTGTCCACTACAATGGAAATCGAAAATGAATTTTCTATCCTACGAATTGAAATAATTCTGGCACGATGGCTACAACGTTTTCTTTGGTTAGCGGAGATGAAATCACTTACCTGTGTGTAGTCGCCGTCCTTCATCTGGTAGTCGAAGACGTAAAAATACGTTTTAGGCATCGGCTCTTTGTCCGTCTCGATTATAGGCGCGACGTGAGGGTTGTTAGGTTTCTTCGTGTGCCGAAGGGTGAAGAGATCGCCGGTTTGCACCAACGGTGCCACGAACTGAGCGTCGCTGAGCGCCTGGACGCAAGCATCTTTTGTGTTTATGGGGTGCTGAACGGTGCGCTCCCAGTCTGTGTACTCATTCACCACCTGGAATGTCGTGACAAAATTGATTGTAAGTATGATTTAGAGTTGAAGTTGACGCTAAACCTAATCCACGCCGGTCAAATGACCGGTTTCACAATTTTTATTTCGTGATTATCGAAGTCATAAAGCTGCTTCCGCTAAAAAGTCGTGGATATATTTCTTCAGTCGGGCACACACTGTTATAAAAATTGTGAAAAATTTGAATAAATTTGAATAAATTCTATCTTGTGTAATTCGTACGAGGAAATTTTTCTTATCCGTTTTTAGACCTCGGTAGGTTCGTTTTTTTTTATTTTTAATTCATAGTAAGTTTATGATTTATTTCACTTGTACTTTTTGTTGGAAATACGCCCTAATATACATGTGAGCAATGCCTGCAGGTTGTGTGATCGAGCGTGGTTTGTGTTGCGACTGTTTTTCACTTCCGTGTGAGCTTCGCATCAAGTAGAACCGTGATATATATATATAATATAATAGAAAAGTTATAACCACACTCGCTCTCTCTCTCTCTCTCTCTCTATATATATATATATATATATATATATATATATATATATATATATATATATATACATATATGTATATATGTATACCTTTTATATTCAAGTCTATTGTAAAACCTATATACAAATAAATAATCTCAACACTTTCAACAATTTGGCATATATGGATCATGTTTTAAGATACAAGTCAAAATTTTCAAAAATATGACTTGCGCCACTATGATTCTGATATAATCAAGCAGGGTGTTTCATAATTTATGGCACAAATTGGGTCAGGTAGATTCTATGGCTGGAAATATAACGAAAATCAGGAAATAACAATATTGCGTGGGAGACTTCGTTTTTGGGGAAATCAAATTTAAATATCAGTCGAATATATTTTGACCAATAATTTCACTGAGAATGATAAACTAAATTCAATGAGAAAAATACACTGATTATTTTAGTATCCTATGTTTAATGAATTCTTCGATCGTATCCTGAAAATAAACAAGTCTTGACATTTTATCATGTGTACAAACGATCGTATTAGCGATCTATTATATAACGATCGGTTATTAATTAAATACACGTATACTAGGACTGATATTTGAATGCAATTTTTTTTGAAAACGAAGCCTCCCTCTCAATCTTGCTATTCTTGATTTTCGTCTTACTTCCAGCCATAAAATCTACCTAACCCAATTTGTACCATGAATTATGAAACACCCTGTACGTGGGCATATTTAATTTCGCATAGATCTCTATATGTCACGGTTGATTTAGGTCATAGACGATAAACTTCTTTACGAAAGTTATCGATCGATAGAGCTAGAGAATGACTTTATTAGTAAGCGCTGATAACGTAATCTGATCGATAGCGAACGCATAAAAATCGTCGACCTATTTCTACGTTCGTGTCATGCGAGAAAACTGTTTACTATTTCATGATTCATTCTGATTTTTCTTTCTCGTTGTATACTGTGTTTTAATCAAACATTTCGAATACTACGTTTTACGAAATAAAATATGCACTTTCGCACACTATATCACGACATTCGAATTCGTTGGATTTTCATGCCTGGATAAACACTGTGGACAAATTTTTAAGCTTCGTAAACATGCTCTGTTATAATAACAGCATATTTTCATTGGAAATAGCAATTATAAGTGTCCTGAACAGTTTGTTCGTTACCGATAACCATTACCGACAAGTGAAATTTATTTCAACGGCTTATAAACAAGTTTCTGTTATCGACATAACCTTATGACATAATCTCGACATAATCTTAACATATTTGGATAATCGTTGACACGAAGTATGATCAGATGACAAGAGGATTCGTAGGTCGAAGCGTCGGATAATCGAGATTCTACAGCTGAATAAACTTTAGCTGAATTCTGCAGCTAAATATATTCTCATGATAACCATTACCGACAAGTGAAATTTATTTCAACGGCTTATAAACAAGTTTCTGTTATCGACATAACCTTATGACATAATCTCGACATAATCTTAACATATCTGGATAATCATTGACACAAAGTATGATCAGATGACAAGAGGATTCGTACATCGAAGCGTCGGATAATCGAGATTCTACAGCTGAATAAACTGAACGATTTTAAAATTACAAATATTTTTCCACCGTTTTCATGATATTTGTTTCGCTCGTGAAACTATTTGCCCAAAAGCTCGAAAAATTGTTCGCGAACAATTCTAGGTCCCGGCGTTTTGATTGGCATTGAATCGGTACACCGCGTGACGTAACATTGCGCGTATATCTATTTCATTTCATAACGAAACCGTAATCCTCCATGTTTTTATTATCCTGTACGCCGACGAAAATTAAAACACCGATGGAACCCGTTCATCTAGGATTTTATATTAACACATTTTCCCGGACTTTTTATTTCGGGGTCTGTCGTGATCACGCTGCGCCAATCATTCTCGCGAAAAGCATTATACCAGCGAAGTTATCGTTGTAACAATTCGATGATGGAACAATACCCGAACAGAGCACCCCACGTACTGTCACACGTATCGATTACAAACGGCGCATATTCCAATTTGGTTGAACGTCATAGAGTTTATTCGAATGTAAAAGCAATTAGCGAGCACTCAACGTATCGCGTTCTAATAAAAAACGCGGGATAAAAACGTCTGGCCGGGTATGACACAAATAATCCAGACACGGTGATCGGCGCCGGGAGGTTTCCGAAAAATGCACGCCGCCACCGGCGCGTCGTTCGGCAACAATTAAACGCGAATCGCGCCATAACTACGATGAAATTCATTGGAGCCTGAGCGCGACGCGGAACGAAATTCAAGCAGCCGCGGGCGGAATCGCGACGCGAGCTCGTTTTATTAACGATACACACGCGAGCCTACAGCCAGCCTGGTTCCGTCGTCTCGCCCGGGGAGAAAGTTCCATGCCTGCAGAGAGTATCCTGCTTTTATTATTCGAAACAGTTTTTCCCGAAGCGACACGCGGCGCCGCGGAACGCGAGCAGAACGCCGGGCGGTTCCGCGGCGCGGCGCGCGCTTTGAGGGACCATCCACGAAAATTGCAAGTTCCGCCAAAGCGACTCCGTCAACGACAATGACGATGATGAAATCGACAAACGGAATACCGTCCTTCCCCCCTCCGCTCAGCCCCGCGACAGCAATTCGGTTCCATATGGCGCTCGTATTTTGCCTTTCCATTTGGTCGCTACGAAATTTTTATGAAACATCGATGCACGGCGAATAGTGCTTCTTTGATTTGCAGCCGATGTTGCTGGCGGAAATTTGGAAAAAGTATCGGAGATATGAAAGAATACAAAAGGGGTCTACGGCCTCGCCGCGAAATCTAGGCTGAATCGATACACCGGATACTTTACAGATTTTTCGGGATGTTGAACAAGTTTTTGTTTCGAGAATTGTGTTTAACAGCTGTTAGCGGTGTCGCTTTAACAGCTGTACAGTAAAATGACCTTGGCATTTTGTTCGTAGATGCGTGAATAACGGAATTAGCAGCTGAAACAATTGCGTGGGCCACGCTGTACAGCATGGAATAATAATTATACTTCTTGAATGTCTCGGTTATTTGTAAGGATATTGGAAAACATTTTATGCGAAGTGAATGTTTTATTTAACGCTAGATTTACGGAGCACAAAAAATAGCTGTTTTATAAAAGGTAGTTTATAGCTAGTTTGTAAAAGTAACAATAAGACATTTATTCTGATTTTTAACAAGTGTTATTGTAACATTCGTCGGAAGTAACTTATAAATTGAATAAATAACTCATAAATGTATCTTTATAGCTAGTTTATAAAGGTAACAATAAGACATTTATTCTGGTTTTTAACAAGTGTTATTGTAACATTCGTCGCAAGTAACTTATAAATTGAATAAATAACTCATAAATGTACCTTTATGATATGAATAATTAAATAATAGTTAGTAAATTAGTAAATTAGTAAATTAGTAAATTAGTAAATTAGTAAGTTAGTAAATTAAAAATTAGTGACCCGCCATTTTGACGAGTTCCGTATATCTAGTGTTAATATTCTATTTACTGCTGCGACGACGTAATGTCAGCTGTAACTCGCTGTCTGATTGGTCCGCATTTTTCGTTAGTAACTCGTTGACAAAGTCGCGTAGGACAAACACATGTGATTTATATGCTGAATATATTTCGAACGTGGAAAAACGTCAAAGCTGCTTTGTGAAATTTAGAAATGGTGTTTTTGACACTAATTCAATCATGCTGGTCGAAGCGACTGGTCTTACGTTAATTATATTCAGATTGCTCGATTTACGAAGACTTTTTCCTCAGAAACGATTCACTAAATTCTAGTATGCAAGCTTACGTAATAATCGAAATGGTGAGATGTTTAAATAAATTCAGTCTTGTCATTCTTATAAAGCAACATATGTTAGTCACTTTTTAGATTTCGGTAAAGTGGACCATTTACCATTGCACATGCACTGATGCGCTCAAAGAAAGATCTAAGGGCTTGCAAGTGTAGCGCTCTTCGAGCAATTTATATTTCTTCTTTGAAATTTCTTCGTAAATGCATTAATAACGGAGTTATTATTAACTACCTGGTAACAATTGCGTGGGCCACCCTGTATATAGAAAAGTTCTGACGTGTAGCAAATATTTGTATTCATAATTTTGAGCACACGAGAGCTGAATATAAATCCGCGAGTTGTTAATTTTATTATTATTATTATTTTTATTATTATTATATTATTATTATTATATCATTGTTAATATTGTTTATATTATATTATATTATTATTATATTATTATTATATCATTGTTAATATCGTTTATATTATATTATATTATTATTATATTATTATTATATTATTGTTCTTATTATTTAATTCCGATGTGTTCCGTTCTCAAAAATAGACATACTCGAGAAAATTCAGTTTTGCAAAAACTGAAACCGATGCAGAGAAACCGAGCGTTCGAACAAATGAAAATCTATAAGAATCGTCCGCTGATTACTGAAACACAAAATTGTTTGTCGCACAGTGTAATAAGTGACTTGCCCGCGCGGATTGTGTTTTGAATAATATCACCGTGATTTCCATTCGGCGGAGTAATACGGAATCATTGACGGCGGTCGGCATGGTACCGCTTATCAAAGAGAGAAGCTTTTCATTTGAATGCGGGACGAGATACGAATTTTCGCGGTGTTTTCGCGCGAACGGAAGCCCGATCGCGTCGGGTGCAATTAAATCGCGATTTGCGGTTGAATAACGTTTTACGATTATGGATAATTAGGCAGGGAAGCCGGGAACGATATGTTTTTATAGTTAGCTGGCGGGGGGAGCCGCACGGTGCCCGATGATCCGGCGAACGTTCGCCGAATTATTCCCTAAGAGCATTATGAAAACGAACGCGAAATGGACATAATCTTCGGAATCGGTAGCTTATCTGAATATTCCCAGGACGAGCAACGCTGATGCTCGACGCGGCTGCAAAATACTCGCGGCTTTCGGCTGCTTCGCTCTTTATGCTTGGGTTGCGGTCAGATACGAAACCCGCGCCGAGATATGTTTATTAACAGTCTTATCGGCGCTAATGGAATACGCGGCATAATTAAATCGGCAGATGCGGGACGTAAACGACTGGATAATAGGAATAAATTGAACGCACGCGCGTATGTTGCCCATGGGAACGCCGCGCGGATCCGGCAAACCGTGTTTCCCGAAGTGTGATTTCATTCCATGTCCAATCCTTATTTTAATTCTCGCGAACTAAATTTCTGATTATACGGTTTGCACACGCCCGCGGTCGAGGAGCCGCTGAAAGCTTTAAATATTGAATTCACTGCTGCGTAAAAGTGTGCGATTGTTACTTTGAAAACTCGATTTGCCCGTGTACAAAGCGTCGTATGAAAACGTTTGTTCCCCTCTTTCTTTTGTATATCCATCATTTCGGCGCACTTCATTATTTAATTGGAAACATTGTCGCGAAAGATGTAATTGTTCGCATGGAAGGTAAGCGCTGCTGGTGACTGAGGTACAAATTAAAAGCTACGGCTTCGGTGGCTCAAGTTGAACAATTTAGGGTGAGTTTTATAAATTAGAAGAGAACATTCTTCAACGTATCTTCAACGCGTAACGAACCTTCTAAAACGTAGTAACTTTTTTCAAATTCAACTAAATGACTTGAATTTTTTTTAGGTGATAGACGAACTGGTCTACTAAACCATGACTAAAATGCCTTTTTTAACCCTCTATGGGCCGAATTTTTTTCTTAAATATAAAAAGATCTATGCAACGGAAAATCTGTTATTATAAACCTATATGTGCTAATTGAAAAAATATTGAACTGTTTAAAGAACTTTATTATAATCAATTCAATTTGTAACTTTAACGCCTTTTTGGCGTTAAACATTGATGTACGTTGCACTTGGAATTGGTTGCCGAATAGTTTCTTGTGGTCCTGAATTTTCCTCATCCGATGATAATTCGGTACTAAATTCATCGTCATTGTCAATAATATTTATGCGTCGTCTCAGAATCTAATAAAGAATCTTCGGATCTGCTACCGCCAATGCGTCTAATTCTAATTCCTCTTTTATTTTTATATGATTTTGTATCCATATTTTGGGTATTTGATATATAAATTTGAAAATAGAAGGAAGCACAACTATTGTCCTAAATACACTCGAATCTACCACAATAGTCCAATGTAACCTGAAAGTTACAAAACTGTATCGTATACAAATAGTAACAAAATGATTATTGAAATGCAAATAAATAAATTGTTATTGATATACGAACCCAGAGCTATTATATACGCTTTTTTTATTTAGTAAACACCGACGAAAGCACAAATAATCTTAATTGCACAATATGGTCCCTTTGGTTTCTATCTGCAGACAACTTGCAAGGTATTTATTTTGACATTTCAGGTTGATGAAGCAGCCAACCGTCATCAATATTGTTATTGGTTATTTCAGAGGCATTATATAATTAAGACGTATACATCATCTTGTGAAAAAAACTAAAACTATTTGGTAAAATGTGGATGTATTAGCTTGTGACTTGAAAGTTACATGGGCCCATAGAGGGTTAAATTTTGCTATTACTTAGGATGACAAAAAAAAATTAAGAAACTTTCGTTTCTTAACTTCTTTATTCGAGTCTATAATAAAAATTTTAAAAATGTCTTTCGCAGGTCTTGATAACTCATATGCGTGCTGAAAATTTGTTAAAAATCGATTAACTCAGAGATTCGAGGCGTTGGAAGGTTCAAGAAACTGCAGATTTCTTCCAGTTTTGGGGGAAAATCGTGACAAAACTGCGATTTTTGCCATTTTTAATTTGTTGTACCCCACATCAACGTCAACTTGAAATATCATCATATTATAAAATTTTCAACGCGCATATAAGTTTATCGAGATCTACGAGAGACATTTTTTAAATTTTCGTTATCGACTCAGATAAGAAATTTAAAAAGCGAGAGCTTTTTATCCTTTTTGTTATTCCAGGTAACAGCTCAATTAAAAAAAGAAAGCATTTTATTCGTCGTCTAGTAAACTAGTTATTGCGTTTTAAAAGGTGTACGAATACTTTTGTGGACCACCGTATGCGCGCGCGTGTGAATAAATTTTATTTAATTCATAAAATTAAATAAAACGAGTTTTCTTTCTCGAATTATACGTGTAACGTTACGCTAACGAAATAATCACGGTGAAACTACTCACTGTGTAAAATATCTCCGTAAGATGGTACACGTAGGTGTTCCTCACGTAAGTTCGAATGATTCGGTCCCTCCTCTCGCCTTCGAAGCCCAGCTGGACGTCTTTCTCAGCAAATTTCCATAAAGCTTCGCTCGTCGTCACGCCGAATAACAAATCGTATTTGTTGTTACTCGTGATGGGCTCGCCGTGTTCTGCTTTCTTCGGAAGTGGGCTGAGAAACAGAAAATTGTCAACATGAAGCACGTCGAATTACAGTCAATTCTTCCCAATTGTCTCTCAGCTTGTGAACAAGAATGGACAACTTCAGAAGAGGGGATACGACTATTCGAGTCTCGCGGCTCGTTTTTATAGTCACCGATTGTCGACAACTGTAAAAACGAGACGCGAGGCTCGAATAATCGAAAAATAATAATAATAACCTCTTCTCAGTTGTTCATTTTTATTTACAAGCTGAGTGATAATTAAGGAGAATTTATACACGTCGGATTTATACAGCTGTAATGATTAAAATTCTTTTATTCTCAATAGTTAGCTAATAGAAGAAGAACGTTTATATTTATCTTGTGTCTACGTTTAGTTTAAAGCTTAAATGTTCAGAACAGACAAATAAAGTTTCGTTTCAATTTGGAAGGGAAGAATAACATTTTATTTCAATTTGAAAGGAACGAATGACATTTTATCTTAATTTGAAAGGGACGAATAAGATTTATATTTTGTAGTTTCTGTTTCGAATCTTAGTCGCGACTGCGGCAAAGTTATTGTCCCATCTTTTTGATGCACGGTAATGCATGGTGGGACTTCTCAATAGTTAGCTGATAGAAGAATTACATTTATATTTATCTTGTGTCTACGTTTGCTTTAATGCTTGACTTTTCAGAACAAACAATTAAAGTTTCATTTCAATTTGAAAGGGAAGAATAACATTTTATTGCAATTTGAAAGGGACGTATAACATTTTATTTCAATTTAAAAGGGACGAATAAGATTTATATTTTGTAGTTTCTGTTTCGAATCTTTATCACGACTGCGGCGAAGTTATTGTACGGGCTTAACTCTTTGGGGCACAGTGGGATTAAAAATGTCCCATCTTTTTGATGCACGGTAATGCATGGTGGGACTTCTCAATAGTTAGCTGATAGAAGCAGAACATTTATACTTATCTTGTGTCTACGTTTACTTTAATGCTTAAATGTTCAGAACAGACAAATAAAGTTTCGTTTCAATTTGGAAGGGAAGAATAACATTTTATTTCAATTTGAAAGGGACGAATGACATTTTATCTCAATTTGAAAGCGACACGAATAAGATCTGTATTTTATTTATATTATTTATTTTTAAACGAGACTTATATTATTTATTCGACTGCAGTGAAGTTATTATACGGGGTCAACTTGTTCTTCTGAAATTACGCTTGGCAAATTGTCGTGCGTAAAAAGTCCGACGATTTTAAATATTAATGTTCGAAAAGTGTAACGTTATATTCGTCTACGATGCATGTTCACGTGTCTCTAGGAGAAAAAATTATTGCACGTAGTTGTCTCGACTGGCAGGCCAGTTGTCGCTGGCACGATCCGAATATGCTAATGACTTGGTGGGACAAGGCTGGGTCATTTACAATCCCGCTAATGAACCGCACTAATGTCCGCGGCGGATCGAGCTGGTCCTGCATCTACTTTCCATTTAATGAGGGGCCTCGATAAAGTCTCCGGACGGGAAACGAAGATATTAAGGAAACTTGCCGGAGATGAGGACGTTATCGATACTTTGCTAAGAGTAGTTTAAATAATCACTCATTCTGTCGCGCCGCCGCGCCGGTTACAAAGTAGAAATGTAATCGACGATTAAAGCCCGCAGTGTAACTTTTTCGGTTTGCGAGTGTTTGCTGCAGGTTTTGAAAAAAAGTTCACGAACATTTACTGATCAAGTAGAAATCTAAATTTCTCTTACTTCGCGCGCGCGCGCGTTTAGACACTCGAATTTTATAGCATATGTAAATATGATATAAATATAATGTAAATATAAATGTAATATAAATATAATTATAATATAAGTGTAATATAAATATAATATAAGTATAATATAAATATAATATAAATATAATATAAATATAATATAAATATAATATAAATATAAATATAATATAATATGAATATAATATGTCTAATATATAATATATATATATAAATTATAATTGAAAATATTTAAATAAAGCATGGTGGTAGAAGTTAACATTTAGCATTCTTGCTGTCAACAACAAATATTCACAAAACACATTTTTATACCATTTAAATGGAGTAAAATATAGCATTTGGATTGAAAAATAAAAATCGACAACTATTGATACGATTTTAAAGGTATGAATAATATTTAATTATATAAATATAATATGTATTATATTTAATCTTTTTATTCAATCTAATAGAATTCATCGGAAAGAGGACTGTAGGAACTGTGGATAGCAGAAGTCTCGAATTAGAATCTAGCCCAAGCATGTTAGAAGGTGTATGTTTGATGTATGTATATCGGGTGCTCACCCAAATCCTTGGAATTCCGGACCCATGTAGGACAACAGGTCCTTTTGGAAGTCGGGTTTGATGACCACACCGTCAACGCTTGGCCCGAAAGCGCTGAGAAAGGTCGGTGGCTGAATGTCGACCTGCATCAGTTCCTCCAGACTGCGTCCTCGAAGACAATTGACGATCAGTTTGTTGTCCTTGAGCAGATTCTCGGGAACCGTACAATTGACAGCCTTGGCGAGCTTCAAAGCGTAGGAGACGGGATCCTCGACGACAGCCCAAGACGCGAGCGCGCTGCCCGAGAGTAAAATTGCTCTTTTGAATAGACCTGGACAGAGAAAATCATTTCGCTTGTCAATACTCGTGGACGATACTTGTTCGATGCCGATTCTGGAGCAAGCGTTGAATGGCCTAACGGAAGGCACGATCGCCTTTTATGATTCGTGTCGGTGACTCGATTCTTTAGGAACAATACGCCTAATTTTTAACACAATTTTTATCATTCGCTGATTGAAATGGAAAGACAGGTGGAGCTAATGCAATTTTTATCGACTATATTATAAACAATATAATTTTTAAAATCGTCTCTTATACATATATGTCACAGTTACAGCAATTGGAAGTTTTTCAATTGTTTTCTTAGAAGAAAAAGGGAATTTTTAAATATCGACGAGAAGAGAACAGAATTTTATTTACTTTTACCTATTTAAAAGAAAGGAATAAGGTTCGTATTTAAAATAGGTTATTACTAGCGATCTCTATTAGAAGTCAGACTCGTGGAAATACGTGGCAAGAGGTTAATTAAAAAATTACTATGTTTCATGTGTTACTTAGATGCATCTCTCTCATACACTTTAGAATAGAACCGAGAATTTTCCTAAAGGATTCGATTTCAGGGATTCTTAAATCGTCCTTGTACCATGTAACCTACATAGGGCTGCCCTCCTGAGCACTATAGAGGCCACTTACAAACTCGACAACTTTACACTCCTCATAAGTTGTATGTATACAAGAATTTTCTTCAAAGAAATTCAATTTCTTAATAGAAAAATACCGGGCTTCTAAAGGTGAAGTGTCTGATTAAATTTTAAGAAGCTCAGAATTTTTCGTTCTTTATCAGGACATGTAAAGAAGCAGGTAAAACTTGTCGCAATAATGTACACGGTTTTACTTAATGAAGTACAAAATTTCAGACATGAAAACAGATATTTAAAAGTTATCTTAATCTCATTGTTGAAAGAGCTTTGTCCTCTGTAGTCCTTGGTTACAACAGTCTATCCGTGAGACCGCTCTGAATTCTCATTTAACATTGGATTCCTTTCAATGGTACTTGCGACGTTCTCGCGGCATGCACCTTTCAATTAAAACTTAATTTCTAGCTAGCGCGGTCAGCTTTTATTTATGAGATCCCAATTATTAGAAACACCGATTTAATTTCGTTTGCTGTTCCGGGAGACTGTTCATAGTAATTACATTGCTTTCTTGGAACTCGTTCCAACTCCGAACCGGACTTCTTTTGACGTTTGTAATTAACGGAGTCAGAATGACGTCTTTAGAAATTCAAACGAAAAAATACACATTTCGTACCCTGGAAAATAACTCGAGCCGATGCTTTAGCTAAGTGTGCATAAATCTTACGAAAATATGTGACATTATTACGTTACACGTATTTCCTTTGATCGACAAATTATTTTACTTCACTTCGTGTTAGAAAATCTTTACATATTATGGACAATGCGCTGTTTTGCACTACGAGTGAAGTTTTACGGATAAAATATTTAGTTTGGAATTGATTCAATCGATTGAATATCGTTCTCTTAAATCGATATGAAGAAGATTGGTGACACCATTTGTTATATCAGCTTCAATTTTTGAAAATACAAGTTTTCCATTATATTTGCTAATGTTTAATTATACTGTTATATTATTATTATATTATACTGTTATATTATTATAATATTACAATGTTATAGTATTATTATATTACAATGTTATATTATTATTATATTATAATGTTATAATGTTATGTTATTATTATATTATAATGTTATGTTATTATTATATTACAATGTTATATTATTATTATATTATAATGTTATATTATTATTATGTTATAATGTTATGTTATTATTATATTACAATGTTATGTTATTATTATGTTATAATGTTATATTATTATAATATTATAATGTTATATTATTATTGTATTATAACGTTTAACAATAAAGAATATAATAAACAATGGTCTGTCACACCTCTCATAGTAATTACGCTAGTTTTGAGGTTCATAGTAATCGCGAGTTCTTATCGAACGTATTGAAGTTATTTTCAATGTTGATTTATTCCCAAACAAATTCTAGTATTTTCAATTTTAGAATCAAATCGGTATAATATAATGACACTTTTAAATCATGACGTATTACAAGTGCAAACAATAAGTCATAATAAATAAATTATTTCCACGGGGCACATTGGAACAATGTGTTATTTTATGATTCGACTGATGCATACGCTATGTTACAAAAACCCGGAAGACAAAATGTCTCTCTAGAGTGGTACGTTATCGGCAACCGTCCGCTAAATCGGAAGAAAGGTGGTTAATAGTACGTATTCCTTAAGGAACTTCGCCGGAGGAGGTTCATAAATCATGCAAGCAGAATCAAGTCGTTGAGTTCGCGAAGGAAAGCGCTGAAAAACACGGTCCAATCGCAACGGCCCGGAAAATCAACTGTGGCATACAGACTTTCTTACTTTTCACTTCCGCGATCTTTCACCGAACTCGATCGCGAAAGAAGAACCGACGGGCGACGTCTCGAAACAGCAACCGCGGGACGTCACCAGCTACGATTCCCCTTATTAATCTTTCATTACGCCGCGCGGGCTACGTACTGCGGACGACGAATCGAACGTAGCAAAAGTCGCGTGATTTATAACAGAACGTTCCGTAATCTGTCGAAGCGAACCCCGCCGTCACGTAGAACTCCGCAAGAACTCGGGACAAACGACGCGAACTTTCGCCGGGCTGCCACACCGGCTGCCGGGCAGGCACCGACGAAACTACACGAAAGAAGATTCCGGAAGATTCCTTAATTAATCAGTTTCTATATCGAACGCGAAGAAAGTTTTCGCGGATGTGTCCGTAAGCTCGGGCTCGCGTCGCGACGACCGATCGTGGGCCGAGACAGGCTCTCACGCGTTCGAACGAAGAAAAATATGCGAACTGTTTGTGAAATGTTTTTATTTGATTCGAGTACATTATTGTAGAGACAGTAGATTTTCGTAACTATTCTATTTATTAGTAAATACAATAAATTCTTCCTAATTGACGCTCAGGTTGTACACAAGATTGGACAATTTCGGAAAAGGGGATACTGTTATTCGAGCCTTGCGGCTCACTTTAATATTTGAGCCGTTTATTCTGAAAGTGGCGTAAGTCCATTTGTGTTAATTATTTCCGGTTGCCCGTGGTTACATGTACAACTTATAGTTATTTATCAATAAAGCATTTGAGGTTACTTATATTCCGAGTAAATATGATAATTTTGGACACATAATTTTTTAGAGTTAGTTCAGTAATTGAGCCGTTTATTTTGAAAGTGGCCTAAGTCCATTTGTTAATTATTTTCGGTTGCCCGTGGTTGCATGTACAACTTAAAATTATCTATCAATAAAGCATTTGAGCTTACTTATATTCCGAGTAAATACGATAATTTTGGACACATAAGTTTTCAGAGTTAGTTAGTTCAATAATTGAGCCGTTTATCTTGAAAGTGGCCTAAGTCCATTTATACTTGAATTGAGATATTTATTATCGATAATGTCCGAAGGCAGCGATGTCAAGGTAATTTTAATTAATTAGTATTTAACTAGTTAAACTCAGTTTTTAGACAATTGCTTTAGTTGAATAATTGGTACGTATACGTACTTACAGTTAAATATAAAACTTGAAATTTAACATTAAATTTTAGACATTATTTCACCAATGGGAAAGAATAAAACGACAAGACCTTTTAGTTCGGATAGTGAAGAAGAATTGGTGACTAACGATTTTACAAATTTTACAAATTTTGTTGAGTGTCAACAATTATAAAAACGAGCCGCAAGGCTCGAATAATCGTGTCTCCTCTTCCGACCGCGAATTAGGGAGAAATTACTGTACCTTGTAGCCCCGCGGTTTTTCTTACCTGACTCATACCCAAACAGACCATTCTGTGTTCTCTTCCGGGAATTCGCGTCACGAAAGTGGCGTCAACCCTTAGCATCGACGTAGCAATAAATTACATAGGCGTAGGACCAGCACAGGGAAATTCACAGCAACCCGAAATGTGGCATTTCCGGGAGCAATGCGAGGCTCGACGTGTCATTGTCCTTTGAAATACACTTTCTGTACTAACTGACGCTCAGATTGTGCACAAAAATGGACAATTTGGGAAGAAGAGATACGATTATTCGAGTCTTACAGCTTTGCAGCCCGTTTTTATAATTGTTGACAATTCGTGACTATACAAATGAACCGCAAGGATCGAATAATCGTACCTCCACTTCCTAAATTGTCCATTTTTGTGGACAATCTGAGCGTCAATTAGAGAGACATTACCGCACATAGTTTCGCATACTAATAGTTCCGATAAATGTCTCGCGCATCTAACTAAAAACAGAGCTTCGAGTCCGAAACTCTAGAAAATCATGGAGGCTCTAAATCCAAAAGATTCAGATAAAATTTACATAACAGACTATCCTTGCGACCAATTTCTAATTATACAAAATTTACCACAACATTTGACTATCGTTTCTTCAGAATCGTACGTTCCGAACGAGCAGTGCTTAATCCCAAGATCCTCGCTCTAACGCAGCGAGCATTTTCAACGAGCTCAAAGTTCCCTTCTTCTTAACACTACACAAAGCCTTTACATCCGCCCATCGTGTTCGTTATCGAGGGTTACGTCATCCGGGGGTTAAGCCAGGGAAACAGTCTGTTACACGCTTTGTCCATGATCGGAGGAGAGAGCGGCGCCGAGAAGTATCAGCGAAGGGATGTTCGATATTAAAGGAAGTTTGGTGCGAGGCCGCGTTACGCCGGCCTCGTAATTAACTTGGCGACGACGACGACGACGACGACGACGAAGAGGACGACGACGACGGCGCGGAAAGACGTTGGGGACGGTCGGGACTTTTAATGGAATCCGAGGCGTGGTTACTCGAAGGTGGCGCGGAACGGGAACGGGAACGTAGATCGATGTTAAGCAGGAAACGTGCAGAGGCCGCGCGGCCAAAGAAGAAGGAAATTATATCCGTGGAAAGGATGCCGGGGTAACAAGCACGCCGGATATGCTTTTCAACGATCGTCACGTACCGTGGATAATCGTCCGGCGATTTTCTTCTATTGCGGTCGGGCCGTGAGAAACTCTTGAACAGAGAATCCCGCCGAGATAAGTCTGCCTCTCTGTTCTCTTCGGCCGGGGTGCATCGACAATAAGAATCATTACATTTCTGGGTCTCCGTTATGCGGCATTCTTAGCGGCGCCGCGGCCGCACGGTCACGGATTATGGAAATTCTGTTATGAATGTTCGGGGCCAGAATAATTCAATTCGGTTTCGCGTGCCGGGGACCCCCGGAATTTGTGATACACGGTCGCCGAGAGGTTTCGCGCGGCCCGGACATTTTTCATGTCACCGGCGTGCCATCGTCCCGCGGAATAAATGTTCGTACGGTCGGCCACGCATATTACCTTTTCGCCAAATATCTCATAATTCCCGGGGTATCAAAGGGCCGGCAGTGCTCGAGGTTCGTCGAGCGAAGAAAACCATCGTTGCCGGGGCTGCTCGGCGAACCGGGGACTCGCGGCGACGGCTTTCAAAGCGATAACTCTAATTAATAACCCTTTCGATTCCCGGCTCTCGGCCCGTTCATTTATCGGGGCGGACCTTGTGCCCGCTGCTTTCCCCGTTGACGGATGAAAATTGTCGCGGATGTAAATAGAGTGCGGATCTTTATGCGAAAGAAAAATTGTATATGTTAATCGCAAGAAACGTAGGTTAGACGAAAATGTCTTTCTTCTTTTAAGGATTCTGATTAATTGAAAACAATGTAACAGTATCCTTGGAGTCTTGTAACGTCGTTACAGCTTTGTATTTGACGTATTCGTATTTATTATAAATGCATAAAATCCGCCGTCGATTTGTAACTATGACAGCATCAATGTGGATAATGTGGTACAGCACGTAATATAGAATATACAGAATATATGTATATATTATTTTATATATATATATATATTATAGTATAGTTTAGTATAGTTTATAGTTTATATATACAGGGTGCCCCAAAATTATAGTATTTCCGGGAAACACGGAGTTCCTGAGATCATTTGAAACAACTTTTTCCTTAGCGAAAATATTCTACGAGGCTTCGTTCACGAGTTATTAACGAAAAACAGTGACCAATGAGAGGCGAGTTCGATTGGCGCGAGGCGGCCGAACCAACGAGCAGTCGGAGCCTAGTTCCGCTGATTGGCTCGGTCCAGCGCTTAACGCCAGGCGAGCTCGCTTCTCATTGGTCAGGAAAAAGTTGCTACAAATGACCCCGAGAATCCCTCATTTCCCGGAAATACCTTAATTTTGGGACACCCACATATATATATATAAATTTATTAACCATTCTATATTTATTAAACCATGAAATATTCGTATAGTACAGTGTGTCCTATGTACTATATCAGTATTGAATGATTTTATTAACACAATTAGAGTATTACTTTTGTCAGATCTATGTAATTTTCTGTCGAATTACATGTGCATATAATATAGGATATAATATAGTATATAAATCGAGCATTTAAAATATTAAAAATTGTCAGCTGTTTCACCGGATTGGATGAAAGGTAATACAGAGATCACGATGATAACTAGACTGCGGATCGTTATGCAAAACAAAACGTTTATTTCCTGCGTCAGTCATTTTAATATTTTAGCTGTGAACTGGAAACGATAGCCAGTTTTATCGAACCGCGTACTTTATTGTACTCATTTTATTCGTGGTTGCCATAAATGGATAAAACTTGGCAGTCTAATGATAACTACTCTGCCGAATGCTTATTTCGCGATGATAACAAAAATACAATCGGGATACACGAAATGAATTATTCAAACGCCAAAAATATATTGAAATTGTTCGCTAAATTAATCGGTTCCTATTCGCAAAGCAAACTTGCATCTGTTTTAATCGTCATGTTCATAATTTTTAAGTTGAGAAAATATTTTTCAAGCACTATATATAGAAACGTTTGATAGCCGTCCACATGGTTTTCAACTTTCGTATTCTCGTGCAGGGTAGAAATTTCCCCATTTTCTATTGCTTGATACTGTAAGATGTTCGATTCCTTTCGATTCGAGATGCAAGACGTATTATTTATCAAAATGTGAAATTACGAATGAAGTAAAATTTATACACTTGAAGTACGAAGTAAAAATGTATAATGCATGATGTAAAAAAAGTAACAAATATATCTTTTCCCGCTCACACTGCGATACACAAGCGATACTAACACTAGATTTAGGGAGCACAAAAAACACGTGCTTTATGTTAGTTTATAAAAGCAACAGTAAGACATTTATTCTGACTTTTAACAAATATTATTGTAACATTTGCCGTAAGTAACATATAAATCGAATAAATAACTCATAAACGTATCTCGAATAATCGTAAATTAAGAAATTAGTGACCCGCCATTTTGACGGGTCCCGTAAATCTAGCGTTAAAAAAGAGTCAAACGCGATGCTTTATCCTGCAAAGTCAACCTTCGATGTTTCGCCACAATGCATCAACAATGTATTCCGCGCAACTTTGCAATAAAATTTCAACCTCTAATATCCGAATTCGCTGCTATCCAAACACGTTTCACACATGACGAACTCGACGCGTGGAACATGATTTATTATACAAATCAGTCGGCAGATAGTCTAGCACAGTAACCGATTGTAAACAACTGTTTCATTATCCAAACACCACGGTCCTCTGATTAGTCCGGCTAATCGAGCTACCACTTTAATTTTAATCATTGCCGTAGTAACCGACTGCAATCTCTGCAAACATTCGCACGAAATTATGGATCGGCCAGTACCCCAGTTGTTTGTATATTCGCGGTGTTGCAACATCGATGCTGAATCAGCAGCCCAATACCCATCGTGTCCCCCTCGATTCCATCGAAATTCGAAGGGTGTGGAATGCGGTGTGCCTTTGCGACCTCGGAATTCCGGGCTGTCGGTGGCCCGCGAAACAAGAAACAAAGAGAAGAACCGGCTCGCATGATCAGTGTTAAGCACTCGATTCTGATCAACTTTTAGGATACGGCATTCGGTGTCGCTTGTAACGCGAAGGGCCGTCCACTTTAAGGCGACTAAATCAGAATATAGTGACGGGTTTATTGTTGTCCTGAACTCCTCCAAAGTCTGAGTGATTCACGGCCAAATTGTCGCGACTGAATCGTTAACGTACTAAAAGAGAATACAGTAATTTCTCCCTAATTCGCGTGCAGATTGTGCACATGAATGGACAATTTGGGAAGACGAGATACGATTATTCGAGCCTTGCGTCTCGTTTTTATAATTGTTGACAATCGGTGACTCAATTTTTGAACAATCTAATATCTGACATCTTACCTCCTCTCTTTAGTATTTCCTGTTTCAAAGACTCAAATTAGGACCGGCTTGATTTCTCCTTCGACGACTTCAATGTATTATCATCGAAGTAAAAACATTATTGAATTTATTAGTATTTTATGCCTTAATTGTATTCTGTAATTTAATTGTGTTTTCTACGTTCATGTTTCATACAAATACATAAGAATCCGCAGCCTATATGTGCAATTATCAAAATAGAATTCTTCCGCGTTGCTTCAGTACACTTATATTTAATGCATTCGCAAAACTCGAATGTTTAACAAATGACAGATTAGAACAGTTGCGAAGCGAGGGAATGAAACGAAAATGATGTAGAACAATCGATTGGAAATTGTTGCAAACGCGTCAAGTTTGCAATTGAACCGAACTTCAAACAAGGCTGCCAAAAGACGACTGCAGTAATTTCTCCCTAATTCGCGCGCAGACTGCGCAGAAAAAGGAACAATTTGGGAAGAGGAGATACGATTATTCGAGCTTCACAGCTCGTTTTTATAGTTGTTGACAATCGATAACCGTAAAAAACGAGTTACAAGGCTCGAACAATCGTATCTTCTCTTCTGAAATTGTCCATTTTTGTGCACAATCTCAGCACAATCTGCAATTAGGGAGACATTACTGTAGTTAGAATCACAGATTGTTGCAAACGCGTTAAGTTTGCTATTAAACCGAACTTCGGACAAGGCTGCCAGAAGACGACTACAGTAATTTCCCCCTAAATGGGGAGACAATGGACAATTTGGGAAGAGGAGATACGATTATTCGAGTCTTGTGTCTCGTTTTTATTGTCAACGACAATACGATATTGTCGTTGACAATAAAAACGAGCTCAATTGACTATAAAAGCATAATAATTGACAAATTAACTATAAAAACGAGCTGCAAAAGCTCGAATAATCGTATCTCCTCTTCCCGAATTCTCCATTTTTCTGCGCAATCTGAGCGCGAATTACGGAGATATTACTGTATTCCGAAATTACTAAGAAATAAGAAGACAGAGAGTTCAACACCCTTTTACATAAAAAAAGAACATTTCTTTACGATAAGTGTGACTAATTTATATTACGTATTCCACTTCTCCTTATCTTTTATGTAAAGAAATTAAATATTCCCTTGTACAGTTTAAGATCTTCGAAACAAGGAGTCACATTTATGTTGAAAATTTTATAAAATATTCTTTCTGTTCCACATGTATCCCCAAATATTGCCTGCTCTTAGAAAATTGCGTATCTTAAAAAATATTATGCAGTTTATTCACTGGAGCATTGCCATTCATTCAGTAGAAATTTTTGTTCATTCACTGATCTTTCACGAAATCTCACATTACACTTCTATAATATCATTAAAGAGATTAAATAACGATTTGCGAAAGATAATTTTCGCAAACATGAAGTTTAAGTGTTCATTCGCTGGACAGATTATCCAACAACCCTCGCATAAATCTCTCGATGATCTGACATCGCAACATTTCATCGCTCTTTTATGCGCGTCGTTCACGCATGCAATCTTATGTCAGCCACCACACCGAAATCAGAATCAGAAACTGATTCTACTGTCCTTAGATCCTTGGATCTGAGACAGAACCTGCTAGACAGCCTTATCGAGTTCTCTAACTGACCCCTTTCTTTGCCTCTCCCGCAAGCAATTCCCAGAACCTCCGAAAAAACTGAAGAAATGAAACGCGCAGCTGTGTCGATGCATACGACAAAGTGATCCCCGGCGCCTTCGTACCTAGCAATCCGGTCCCGTGGAAGACCGCGGTTTCATAAAGACAGGAACGATTTTCCAATGGCGCGTACGATGCGGGGCGATATTTTACGCACATAATATCGCGAGTTACGGTCGTTCACCCGGTGTTCCGTCACTCGTGCTCATTCGTTCCGCGGCTGTGCGCGACTCGCCGGGCAATTCGATCGGGAAGGAACGCCTGTTAGCCGATCGGTTAACCACGAACAAAGCTACGAAGAATCGACTCGGATGAAGATATAAAGGGGGACAGCCAATATCGTCGGCAATGTGTTACCGGAACTGGCCGGGCACGACGTGGCGCAGCGCACGTGTTACACCCTCTTTCCACGAATGAATGTGACTGAAGGAAGACTGCTCGAAACCCGCTGGGAACATTACGAAACGATACCTCGCGCGTCCGGTCCTTATCGCGGAGATTGGAGCCATTGTCGAGAATTGAATACCAACCGGGTGTAAGGGTCTAAGGCACATTTAGCACAATTTCGAGATAAACCGGTTCGAAGGCTGTGCAGTTCGCTCGTAATCTGTCGGCGACATTCCGCTGTGCTGAAGACTCTTGCTCTGTCGATTGATCCGAGAGGAAGGTTCGCTTCAAATGTCCTCAGAAAAGGGGACACCAATGAATTTGTTTCGAGTAAATTGGATCTTATATCGCAGGGAGAATTTGTATTTTCAACTAATTAGAATGTAAACTGAACCAACTGTACTGAACTGCAGTAACGTCTCTCTAATTGACGCTCAGATTGTCCACAGAAATGGACGATTTGGGAAGAGAAGATACGATTATTCGAGCCTTGCGTCTCGTTCTTATAGTCGTTGACAATCGGTAACTCAATTTCTGAACAATCTAATATCTGACATCTTATCTTCTCTCTTTAGTATCTCCTGTCTCAAAGGCTCAAATTAGGACCAGCTTGATTTCTCCTCCGACGACTTCAAGGTATTATCATCGAAGTAAAAACATTATTGAATTTATTATCATCTTATGCCTTAATTGTGTTTTATAATTTAATTGTGTTTTCTACGTTCACGTTCGATATAAATACATAAAAATCTGCGCAATTATCAAAATAGAATTCTTCCGCGTTGCTTCAGTACACTTATATTTAATGCATTCGCAAAACTCGAATGTTTAACAAATGACAGATTACAACAGTTGCGAAGCGAGGGAACGAAACGAAAATGATGTAGAACAATCGATTGGAAATTGCTGCAAACGCGTCAAGTTTGCAATTGAACCGAACTTCAAACAAGGCTGCCAAAAGACGACTGCAGTAATTTCTCCCTAATTCGTGCGCAGACTGCGCACAAAAATGAACAATTTGGGAAGAGGAGATACGATTATTCTAGCTTCACAGCTCGTTTTTATAGTTGTTGGCAATCGATAACCGTAAAAAACGAGTTACAAGGCTCGATCAATCGTATCTTCTCTTCCGAAATTGTCCATTTTTGTGCACAATCTCAGCACAATCTGCAATTAAGGAGACATTACTGTAGTTAGAATCATAGTGACGTGAGTTATATTTTCCTCATTGTGACAGATAAGGAGTGTTATTGTTTACCAACAGGTGTATTGTTGACTGAGCAAATCTATTGTTGTAATAATTTAGAATTGAGTTAATTCGTAGCAATTTTATAATTGACTTCACATGTCTCTTTTTATCATTCTCGTATGTATAGATTATATTTTGAGACACGAGGCTAAATTTACGAAAATGTTACTTTCGCCACTATGAATTCTGATCCATTCAATTGTTTACAAGATGAAGGAAAATTAAGGGGAATTTGTTATACCTACGTCGAAATGTAAAATGTGCTGTAAAAACTGATTTAAATGCATGCGAAAGTGTATTAATCATAGCGGAGAGTATTTTTAATAACGATAAAACCATTTTCAATGATACATATTTGTTTTCGTTTGTTTTTACGGATTCGTAAATAACTTTGAACTTGAGCTTCAGGGGATAGAAAAATTAACCCTTTGAACTCGAGTGGTGACTCTGAGACACCGCTAAAATTTGTTATATCGCGTTCTAGAATAATTCGTATATCAACAAAGTTTACATTGAAAAAATTGTTAAAAGTCTAAGTGTCGTGCGAGGTCACAAGACTCAATTTCATCTGCACAAAATGCACTCTGCGATATAAAATGAAAATGCTATAAGTCAGAAAAATTATTTTAGAGTTACAGTTAAAATAGCTTCGCGTGCAAAGGGTTAAGTGACGCGCGAAGATTTTGCACGCTCGCCGCTGGCCACGCAATCACCTTGTATTCGACTTTATAATTTCTTTATGCGAACGGATCTTGAACAGTTAGCAAACGAATTGTTTGGTTTATTTGCGAAAAATTCAACTTCACGAATTCTGAAATTTAACATCTTTTTTACGCAATATCTGCAATGTCTGCGTACTGAAATGATATACAGAGACTGTGAAACTATACTATACTTGCTGCGTCGCGAAAGCTTCCACACAAATGCTTATTTGTTTCGCGAATACAGCAATAGCCTCGGTTGTTATTTAACTACGCGACGGGTTGTTTCGTTCCGGGCCCCGAAACAGCGATACGTCACGAATTCATCGAAGGCGATGAGTAAATTAGAGAGACGTTCGCTAGAATGAAAAATGAGGCTCCGCTCTGGACGGACAGGCCTGACAGGATTCGACAATTTACAGAAGAGCTTGCTCATTCAGCCATCAAGATTCTGATAAGTCGGTGCTCTTTTTTCTCGCCCGTTACTCCACCGGTGATTTATTATTTCCATTCGGAAGGGGCTTCGAAATGCCGAGCAGTTCTTCGGAAAGACAAAACAATCGAGACGAGTGGAAGGTTTCTTCGTGGAATCTATGGCGTACTATGCATACAGCGTACTATAATATAATGCGTACTGTGCAAATGATTGAAATCGGTAACAGAATTAGCATCGTTGATCATTTATCGTAATTAACAATTACATTAGTTTTAATCATTAATCTAAATTAATTAACGATTGAAATATTATTGTTAATCGTTAATCGCAATTCACGGTTAATTATCTTTCAACTGTTGGCAACGATTAAGGACTAAAGTAGCAATCCTCCTCCTAATATAAAAATATAATAGAATAATAAACGTCATAAAGACAATTCTTAATGGAATTGTATAAAATATCTTTCCAATTCCATTAAAAGTCATTAAAAGTCAACAATTATTGACTGTCTCTTTAAATCGACGATTGACGATTAATTTTATCAATCGATTAATTTAATCGTCGATTTTTGCCTTTTGCGATTAATGCCTTTAATCAACGACTTGCGTTTACATTCATCAATCAATTAATTCAATCAACGCCTTTCCGACGATTAATGCGTTTAATCGTTTTCATCGATCATTTAATTAAATTAAGAATTCTAATTGATTGATTCCCAACACTGTTTGACCTTTTGTTGGTTTAAATAGTTCAAGCTATGACAAGAGATGTCTTTTTTGCGGTATCGTTAACTGGAAATATTTAGGGTCATAGAGCATAATTTTTAGAAGTATTGAACGAATGCAAGTAGTACAGGTCAATAGTGTGTCAGTCGCATGTCTACGAGTAGTATAAGTCAATGATGTGACAGTTGCAAGTCTAGAATATATTTCTCTACAAATCTAATTTAATGAATTGAAAGTGCAATAGATAGTTCGATACTCTTGGTATAGTTAATGGAGATCTGCAAAGTATTTGTCTACGAATCTGAGTTAATTAATTAAAAGTACATTAAGAAATTAAATGTTTCTGGCATCGTCGGAGATAATTACAACTTTATTATTAAGTTGAGCAAACGTAATTATAACTTTAATATAAAGTTGTAATTATAACTTTATTATAAAGTTGTGCAAACATATTTATAACTTTATTATAGAGTTGTGCAAACATGATTATGACTTTATTATAAAGTTGTGCAAACATAATTATGACTTTATTATAAAAAACAAATAATTCTCATATTTACTGTATGACTCAATGATCCAGAGTCAAGGTTCTAGTCAAAGCGAATCTCGTCCTCGTCATGCATCCGCAGACACTAACGGTCCTAATATTAATTATTAACGGTCAAGATAAAGACCCAGTCGAAAGAAACAAATCTGCATTGTCTTAAGTATTCGAGAGAGCAATATTGTAGAGATAGTAGGTTTTGGTGATTATTCTATTTATTACTTCATACTGTATTTATTACACACTTCTCTCCCCAAATTGTCCATTTTCGTTCATAATCTGAGCGTCAATTAGGAAGAATCTACTGTAATACGCACGCAAAATAGAATACAAAAAGACAGTAAAGCAGTATACAATAATTCTCGTAATCGTACGCCGAAGTCGTAAACCGTGTCCGTTGTAATATAATTCCGTATCGTTATCCGTATCGTAAACCGTAATTGTGATCGCGACCGTAGATCGTAATCGTAATCGTATTCGTGACCGTGATCGTAAATTGCGCGTCGACGTTCGTCGCGTTCTGTCTCGCGCCCTGCGAGCGCATCCTTTTATTGGTGCGCCGGCCAACCGTTCAACGAGTCTTCCTTTGAATTTGGCCGTGCCGTTCGACCAGCGCCTAACAGCCCCTTAGCGAAATTGCGATCTTAATATAATAATAATAATAATAATAATTTATTAATACGATTATTATTAATATTATTATTATTAATTATTTCTTATGTTGACAATTTAACTCGAACAAAATTATGGATTATCGAATACAATTTCTAGAAGCGTAAAACAAATTGTAGTATAGGTATTATAGTATAAGTGAGTGAAGAACATATCACATTATCCTTAAATCTGGATTTTCCTTAAGCGACGCGATATTGGCAATTTTCCCGGATCACATGCTGCCTGATAAAGCAAAAATAGCAGAGATGTGCTCGATATGTTTTTCTGATAGCGTGACACGTAAAACTGTCATTTAAGCATACTCAAATGTAGTTGAACCGCTACTTTTCTGAAATCCGTGCTTTATATAAAACTACATTCTACGTTCAAACTTCGAAGGCGCGCAGATTTTAAACCGACTCGCATAAGCTTATTCCCATTGGGATTCCGATCGAGGTTCTCGTTAGTGGTCCCGTTCTGAATCGCGGAGATCGGTAGGAATCTCGGAAGAGGATTGAATTCTTCTTCCATTGTGAGGAGAGAGGTGGTTCGACGTCTTGTTACTTATCGGATAACGATTTTTCAGTCTGAGCAATCTTTAGAGATCCGTCGCACGGTAATATCGCGTTCGCGACGGGAATTTTATCGTCGAAAATGCCCGGTCTGGTTGAGACAATCGGAAGAGACATACAGGGTGTCCCGATGTTATGGTATTTCCGAGAAGTGGGGGATTCCTGAGGTGATTTGAAGTAACTTTTTCCTTAGCGAAAATGCAATCCGCGATTTCGTTTAGGAATTATTAACGAAAAACGCTGACCAATGAGAAGCGAGCTCGCCTGGCGCTAAACGCTCGGCCGAGTCAATCAGCGGAACTGCACTTCCACCGCCCGTTGGCTCGGCCGCCTTGTTTTAACTGAACTCGCTTCTCATTGGTCAGCATTTTTCGTTAATAACTCGTAAACGGAGCTGCGAATTGCAATTTCGCTGAGGAAAAAGTTACTTCAAATGATCTCAGGAACACCTCATTTCCTGGAAGTACCATAATTTTGGGACACCCTGTATAGCCAGGGTTTTGCGATATCGTTCGAGAAAAGTCGTTGGCATCGAATCTGAAGTTGGATTTTTACAGGGTTGCGCGGAAAATTTTAAAAGTTTCGACAACCCTGTAGACTGTCAAGATAGCTTGCAGGAGGTCGTTTTCAATTGGATGAACTTCGAGCACGGACACGTGGATAGAAAAATGGGATCAAACGTGAAATCGAACTTCTTTTAGGCAGCACCGGTTGTTTATTGTTCCCCGAAGTCATCGAGTTTCTAGCGTTTCTTTCTCGAGGGCTTACAATACGATTGTTGATGTTCGTCAACAACTATAAAAACGAGCCGCGTGGCTCGAATAATAATCTCTCGAATAATCTTCCCGAATTGTCCATTTTTGTTTACAAGCTGAGGGACGATTGAACAGAATTTACTGTAATTTGAAACGGGGGTTTTCAAGAGAAATTTTCACGAGAACTCGCATTGATTTTCGATGTGCAAACGGAAAATAAGAAAAGTAGCCTGTAAAGACAGTCAGGAGAGACTAAATTGTACTAACAATGAGTAGTTCTTCGCATCATTTAAATTATAATCATTGAATTCAATTGTTATTAGTATAATTAAATTATAATCAACAAATTTTTATTTTCCAAAAAAGTGTTTCTGTAATTTTCGGTCTGCACTGCACGTATTTTATTGTATGTGTCGTTATTTTTAGATCAAGAATGCAATAGAGAAAATATATTATACGGTTCATAAAATACGAAATGATTTCTGTTTTTCATGAAAACGTTCTACTATCGAAAACTGTATTCAAGTCTGTAAACACTTTATTTCTCAATCTGCACTTTTGTGTAAAACATGTTTTCGTTAAATTATTAAATAAACTCAAATTTCATGACTGTCAATTCAGATTCGCGTATAAAAAACATTAATAGAAACAGTTTTTTTAGAAGGTGCAGAATGAGAAAATTTGACGCTGCTTTGAGGTTTAATCATATCAAAGCTCTAAAAAACTCTTTATGGTAGCATCTATTTATCATTCGAAGTATTATCATTAGATAGTCCTATCATTTTCTGATCACGCCATTCAGATTTAAATAACATTTAAATGATTTATTAATTTTATTTGTACCTGCTGAAAATCCCACGAGCCTGATTTAATTACTTACTAAATATAACAACGAATTGGACGTTTCCGTTTTTAACTTGCGAGATTCCGAATTATTTCTAGAACGACAGAACGCGGATAGAAGCAGCTGAGAAGTAAATAAAATGTCAGCCGCGCGTCGGCGTGGTATATAAATTTATACGGCAACGGAAGAGGATTTTCGTATCGTTGATAATTTCACAGTAGTCGAACCCCTGGAAACGCAGTGTCCGACAATGGAAGAGCGTTACTCACCGCGTGTGACAGTTGGGCTGATGGCGAGAAAATGAACGCAAGCGGCACCGGTCCCTTGACCCATCAGCGTCACGTTGTTGGGATCGCCGCCAAACAGGGCGATGTGCTCGTTGACCCAGTGAAGCGCCGCGATCTGATCCATGAGCCCGTAATTCGCGATCCTCGCCTTGTTCTGGGGCGCCACGTTGGCGTTCAGAAAGCCGAGCACGCCCAGCCGGTAGTTCATCGTGACGATCACTTGGTCGGTGTAACTGGCCAGGACGCTGCCGTCGTAAGGGTTTCCGCTGCCCCAGTCGTAGCTCTCCCCGTGAATATACAGCACGACCGGATGCCTTCTACCACTGTCTGCCATCCCTGCGAACAGAAAAGTGTTTCCTCAGCACATCCCTTACTCGTAACTCTGACGCCAAAGTTCCATCATTCGTTAAGCGATACAAGCCAACAACAACGCGCACAGTCCAGTCTAACCGTGTACATTCCAGCGACGAAAAGATAACATACTTTAGAATTAAGTGATTTTTATTTGTTTAACGTTTCGATCGAGGTTTCATTTTTATACAAACTTTGGAAAAACCGCGACACATAGGCGCGAATGAAATAGAATTGAATAGCGCCGGTGTAAACAATTTTGTTTGAAAAGGAACATTTTTATCGAGATATAGTACGATATAGCAGGTTTAAGTAAAAATAGTGCATAGCAATAAATCGTGGAATGATATTTAATGCTTCATATTTTGTGGCTTCTTCTTTACGTTCGTTAACAGTGGTTATTAACTTTGAGAAAGATTTTTAATGTTTTTTAATAGCTTTTTGCTTTAATTGCCCCACTTATATTGATTACATTTCTTTTTTTTTCGGTAATGTTTTACAATTGTCTGCGATTTGCATATATGTGTATATAATTATTATATATTATATGTTATATATTCTGTATGGATCTATATATTTCAAATTGTTGCATATATATATGTTGTTTTCTGTAATTCTATATAGTACAATTCTCTATGGATCTATATATACTTTAAATTGTTGCATACACTTCAATATAGTTTCTATATATAGTGCTGCACATACACTTGAATTTAAGTGTATTTATGCAATTTAAAGTATATTGATCCATGGAGGATAGTAATATATAGAATTACAGAAAACAGCATAGTGATATATAGAACTATGTAGAACTATGTAAAGATATATATATATATATATATATATATATATATATATATATATCGCTTTTACTTCTGTTTATTATTAGTAGACTGCGAATTCTATGTATTAATGGGAAAAAAATAAGTGGGACGAATATAGCATAATAGAAAGATTAGAGCAGTTTAAGAATGTTGACAAATTATTATTAAAGGAAGAAACAAACTTTTTAACAAACTACTACTTCTTACACCCGATGCAGATAATTATTTTTCACGAAGATTCGCAGTAGTTATTATCAGTACAAATTACATATTGACTTCATTCCGATAACACGGATATTTTGAAATTCGTTCAATATTGTGTTTGGAGAGTCAACGTCTGTTTGCAAATTCCTGTAATTAATGGACCAAGATATTGATGTCGTTTGAATATCGAAACCACCGGATTTATTTACACTGATCGGTATACCGCTGATTTTATACATTTATGAGAATCCAAGTGCGTGAAACGTGATCTAGCATATATATTGCGAAAATTTAAGGGGCGCCGTTGATTTCATTTGTAATTTAAGAGAATCCTTCAGAAAAGGTACATAGAAGCTTTTGCGAGACTGGCGCTTCTTTAAATTTCTCCAAGAATTTGGAGAATTTTACTTGCACCAAAAACTTCATGTTAGTAAAAACAGAATAGTGTGCAAATGGACTTTCCATTTTACATTCTGAGAATAATAACTATCGTTGTTCGAGTACGCGTCAAACAATACGGAATGTTTACTCTAGTCGCAGAATTTCTTTCCGCCGCTATCCTTCTGCTAACTTTTCAAATATATTGGGTTGGCAACTAAGTAATTGCCGATTTCAGTTATAGATGTCTCTCACTCCCATTTTTATGATATCCATAAATGTTATATTATAAAATTATTATTATTATTATTATGTTATTTTTTATTATCCGTGAATGTTAGCAACTGGACAAATTGAAAGCAGCGATCAAGGAAAAGCGACCAGAATTGGTCAATCGTAAAGGTGTCATTTTCCAGCAGGACAATGCTAGGCCGCACACGTCTTTGTCCACTCGGCAAAAATTGATGGATATTGCTTGGGAATTGATGTTACACCCACCATATAGCCCTGATCTCGCGCCATCGGATCACCACTTATTTCGATCCCTGGACAACTCCCTTCGTGGTAAAACTTTTAATGATGATGACGCTGTACAAACTCACTTAACTCAGTTTCCGGCCGAAAAGGATCAGACTTTCTACGAGCGTGGAATTTTCAAGTTGTCGGAGAGATGGCAAAAGGTCATCGAACAAAATGGAAAATACATTACAGATTAAACTTCGTTCCAAGTAAAAAAAATTTTTTATTTCATTGAACAAATCGGCAATTACTTAGTTGCCAACCCAATAACTCTTGCTTGCGCCGAAGACAGATGTTCGACATCGACTTGTCAGGGAACGAAGCTCCGCACGAGAAACGAAAAAAAATGCCGCTCCACATTTCCCGGTTATTTTTTCATGTAAATTGGCGGGTTTTCGGGCTGCGCCGGCAGCTCGAAGATAGCTTGTGTTTCCCCAGAGTATGGAATAGTTATTATTCTTACCACCTTTGTATGGGCACGGATGTGTGGGGCCGCGTACGTTTCAAAGACCGTGCCGTTTCCGTTCTCCTTGTCGTCCCGTTTTCCGGTTTAACCAGGGTAAAACCGTCGAAGAACGCGCTAGAGGTTGTGAATCAGGGGGCTAGGGTGGGGCCATTGTTCCCTTCGGAGTCTGTCAGCGATTTACGGTCGCGGGAGGAACGTAACACGGGGAGAATTAACCTTGCAACGGGAATGGTGGGCATGACGGAATATTCTGCCGGATATGACGGCCTGCTAATGCTTCTTCTGCTATTGTTACCGTGGCTTTTGCGTGTTTCTCTGTGACAGCTCCGCGCGCCGGGTAATGCGACGGCGACATGTGTCGATTCGTATGTGAGAACGTGTGAAACGCCGCTCCACCGAAGGAATATAATGAGGGAGGAGACGGCGTTGGAAGCGGCGAGGGTTTTGATTGGAGTACAGTTGTTTTATCATGGGCCCGGGTGAAAGCCAGCGATTGGGTGCGGTTCTCTCGGCAACCGTGTCCTCCGGTCTTCGGATTTCGCACGTTTCAATTTTCTATGCGGCCGTCGGGACATACGGAGCGGAGCGATAACTCTGATCGCTTCAAATGTTTTCGTTATTTAGTGGTTCGATATTTTCGTTCGCTAAGTGCTTTGGTTATGTCAAGGTTATTTTTCATTAATTAATCAAATAATTTTTAATTCGTTACTTTATTAATTTTTAATGCATTACTTAATTAATTTTTAATTCATTACTTAAATAATCTTCAATTCATTACTCAATTAATTTTTATTTCATTACTTAATTAATTTTTATTTCATTACTTAATTAATTTTTAATTCATTCATTCATTACTTTTTCATCAATCAATTAATTAATTTTTGATCCATTAATCAATTATTTTTAATCCATTAAATAGTTTTTAATTCATCAATAAATTAATTTTTGATCCATTTATTAATTATTGTTTAATCCAAATTTATCATAGCGGATGATATTTCGATTCTGTTGACTCCATTAAATAAAATATCAAATGTCTGTTATAACAAAAATGAATTTTCAAATATAATCAAAAATAATTGTCACCCATTCGTGACTCATGCGTTATTCACCGTGTTAAATATCCACGAGGAAAGAAAGAAATTTACGTTATTCAGAATGTTTGTTCTCGTATTTTTTCATAATACTTCAAAGTATTCATATAAACACAGAACGTCTCGCTCGGAATGTTTTGATCGACATCGAGTTGAAAACGTTGATAAACAGAGATTCCAGGGGAACTTGTCCAGAGTATTCGATATCTCGCGCAAAGTGTTCGATGAGGGACATCGAGTTACGAGACTTCTCATCCGCGGTTGCAAAGTGGATAAATACTTCAGACCAGCTGACGATATTTGCTTCAGGATCCGTCGCGGAACATTTCCACTTGGAAATCCGTTTTCCAAGAGCAGAATTAACACTATGCGAACGGCATCAATATACCTTCAGCATTATAAATTTTCTTTACGCAGACTTTATTACTTAATTTCACGGCGACGTCAATTTTTTCCCTAATACACATTGATTTCTTTCTTTGGTAGTTTATTAGTTGTAATAGAAGCAATAATAATAAATTGTATATAAGAATAAAAATCGATTTTCCAACAGAATGATACTTTTGTATTCTAGCCAGAAATTCTCGGCAATTGTTAAATCAACGATAAGTGGACAGGACGTCGATCGATTATTTATACGAAAATGTAATTGCATCAATTACGAAACAATAGAAATACATATAAAAATACAAATTCACATTGTATACATATCAATACCGGCAACAATGCGATCAACATATTGTTCCAAATATTGTTGCAACGTTTAGAAGTGAAAGGACATTTCCTTGAACATCTAATAATGCATCTAGAAAGGCAGGATACATTTTTATTGATATCTCCCGACACCTATTATGCAGAACAGCAAAAGTGTTTGAAATAAAAATCGTGTGAAAATGTTTTCGAAAAGATTATACGAAATATCGAATAAATTAATTCGTCATTCTATTCAAGAGACAGAAATGTTACCTCTTCATTTTCTAAGAAACCACTTTTTTCTAAAATAATCAGTTCTTACATTATAAGACGTTGGTCCTTTCATACCATTTAAATCCCGACAATTCTAATCCCACATTTGCAGTGGCTTCAGAAAACTGCATGTAAAACTTGATCTTCCCAACCCTGCGCGAACTACTCAAACTTTCTGCATCAAATCATTGATTCCATCGAAGGGAAGAATACCGTAACCGGAATTTAAATAGTTCTCTTACTTCTTATCGCTGGACGCGGATCCCGCCCCCTTTTCCGCCAATGGTAACATCACCGGAAGCCGAAGGGCTATCCCTTCCGAAACAAAGACCGATGTTGACCATGCGTCTGGTCTTATAGAAAAGTTGCAGCCGGCTGAAGAGACTCCGACCTTTCTTGGCGGGGCGACTGCCAAAGGGGATTCACAGTTGATCTCTGTCCGCTGCTTCGGAATACATACAGGGTGTCTCAAAAATGTCTCGTAATCCGGAAATGGAGGGTTCCCGAGATCATTGAAGCAACTTTCTCCTTAGCGAAAATGCAAACCGCGGCTTCGTTTACGAGTTATCAATGAAAATCAGTGACCAATGAGAGGCGAGATCTGCTGGCGCGAGACGGCCGAGCCAATGAGCGGAGCTGGGCTACGCGCGCTCGTTGGCTCGGCCGCCTCGCGTCAGCAGAGCTCGCTTCTTATTGGTTGGCGTTTTTTTATTAATAACTTGTAAACGAAGCCGCGATTTGCATTTTCGCTAAGGAAAAAGTTACTTTAAACAACCTAAGGAATCCACCATTTCCGGATTGCGAGAC
Source organism: Megalopta genalis (assembly GCF_051020955.1). Taxonomy (NCBI): domain Eukaryota; kingdom Metazoa; phylum Arthropoda; class Insecta; order Hymenoptera; family Halictidae; genus Megalopta; species Megalopta genalis. The sequence goes on along the minus strand of NC_135020.1, from coordinate 15,448,811 downwards.
ATTTTTGGGACACCCTGTATATACTGGGTGCGCCGGAAGCAACGACGCAAGCCGAGAAGGACCGAACTACGTGAAAGAGCAACTACGAAATCCACGGTGAAATTTGTTCGCTCGACATTCCATTCCCCAGAAAAATTGAGTTCGAACGTTTACGGAACAGACGTGTTCTTGACAGGCTCTTTACCAAATATGCGCGGCCCGCTCAATCAGGAGTTATTTTCTATGTAAAAATAGATTTTCAATCTAGACTCTTAATTAGAAAAAAATTCAGTTCGACTATAGGTTCTGTGTGTACGCGTGCGCGCGTGTACTCGAAAGTTTCAAATTGGGTTCACTTGGGGGAACCAGGTCACGGAAGAACAAATTTTGTTGTACGGTTCATTTTTTTACGGTTCGCACGCAGAGCAACTCTTAATTATACTTGCTGCGTTTAGTTCGAAACTAGGCAAGTGAAAGTGTACTCGAACAAAAATATTGAAATTGGATTATCCTGGAAACCAGGCCACGGACGAAGAATGCCTGTTTCATGGTTTTAGCTATCGATTCTCCCATTAGTAATTACTCAATTTCCAGCAATTCAAATTTTTCTAAATATTGCGTTAGGAATAACGAAAACGTTACTGGTTGTACGAGAAATAATTTCGAAATAAATTCTGTTAGAGAATGTGAGTGGGGTGCGTGTGTGTGTATGGGGGCGTTGAGACGACGAGACGATCGTCGTTTCATCTGGGGGCCACAACAATGTATCGCGTGGCTCCGTGTTTTGCTATCGATTAGTTTTAGTTCTGTTTTAGCTATACAAGGGCCACGACGTGTCACGTGTTCCTATTCTTTTCTATCGTTGTTATTTCTTTGTCATTTACGTTTCTCAGTTTATATTGTTACGGCGACTTGTCCAAATCAAGTCGCTGTAATGTGAATATATTTTAATATATATGTTACAGTGAAACACCGAAATCTGGAGAATGTCGACTTTCACCGGTGAATGTCAACTTTCACATAGTCGCTTGGTGTATGTCCGAAATATTTGCTAAATACCCTTATTTCTGACTTACACCGGTAAATGTTGACATTCATCATGCACTAATGGTGAATGTTGAACATGTTGGAGATTTATATTTTCTTCTCCGTAATTCAGTCGCTATAAAACGCCACAAGGGTGACGTAACTTTTTCGCCTCTCTTTCTGAAAGGAATGGCCAAGAATTTAAAATACACGGTACATTCTACATGAGAAAAGAAAATAATAGTAATAAAAAAATTACTTACTTATGTGATTCAAATCTTATTTATTGCAACAACTTAAACTATTATGACACTTTGAACTGCACAAGAGTCCCTTGCTTTTACAACTGCATTTATTTGTGGAACACTTCCTTTTGCAATGACAGGTTTTGGACCTCCACCAGAGCATATCTGTGATTGTCGACACACACCGGAGAGGTTCCGAATGTACAACAATGTAATGAAATATTCGATCTTTCACCGACGTATTTGGTATCTGTTGACATTCACCGGTGAAAGACGACATTCTCCAATTTCGGTCATTCACGGTATCATATATATATATAATTGCGAATATATTTTTAGTACGCCAAATTCCAAAAGTGCTAACAAGCGTATTGTTACATATATTGTGAAACTGCCCTGTTGTGAACAACTCCTTAGGAAATAATGGAAGTAGTGGTATATATATAATTGCGAATATATTTTTAATACGCCAAATTCCAAAAGTGCTAACAAGCATATTGTTATATATATATATATATATATATTGTGAAACTGCCCTGTTGTGAACAACTCCTTAGGAAATAATGGAAGATAGGAGTTGTCACGGAATAGTTATACCAACGGACAGTCGAGAGCCGAGATCGGACCGTCGAACGATCAACATTACAAATTCAAAGATCTGTAATATAATTGAATTGTGTGTATTATATCCTATACTAATTGTAAATAAAATACCGCGACACGAGAAAAACAGAGAGATTCGCAACAATATAAGTAAATATATATTATTTTGTCAGCATAGTTTCTGTTTACGTGATTATTCGTTGCAACCTCTCCCGTTGTCGTTAAATAAACGTTTATTTTAAAGAAAACTTAAACGAAATCCACAATTCGGACTGAACGATCCTTTCGTCAATTGCATAGTTGCAAAAAAGAATCGTGGGTTAATTATATTTTCTATATTTCGCATGTAATATACAGTAAAATCGCGATTGTGTACAATTATTCGCGCCTTGTGACACGTTTTTATAATTACCGATAGTCGACAACTATAAAAACGAGCCTGTTTCCAAATTTCTCTTCCATTTTTGTGCACAATCTGGGCGCGAATTAGGGAGATTTTACTGTACTCTTGGAAATGAAATGTTTTATTTATAGGAAGAGATAGCATGAAAACTGATATTTTACAGAATTTACGATCCACCCTGTACAGAAGCTGCAGTCACGTTCATTCCAGGTCGTCGAATAACCGGAAGCAGGTTCAACAACCCTCCCTTGGCGCGTTTTTAATTTAAGTAGCTGGGTCGACGATTACCCGGACATCGACAGAGGGAAACCCGTCTGTTTGGAGCACCCGCCGACAATTCTTTTCACCTTTGATCAGCGTATTCTTTTTATCTCGCGACCATGTCCCTCCCTTTTGTTGCGCCGAAACCGTGTCGAATGCGGAGGCAACGTTTTATCTCCGATAACAATTAAATTGAAATGCTTCGGGAGACACACGATTTGCATGTACGTGTGCGCGCGCGCAGTAAGTTGAATGAATTGTTGCCGGATGAAATGGGAATCCGGTATCACGTTTTCCATTTGACTCTCATATTTCTAATTTCGCGCCACTTGTCCCGCGAAACGGGGACGAGAGATCAGCCCGGCAGTTGTAAATTAGAATGAAAAGTATTTTTATTTGCCACTGTGCCGGGCGCGACGGTTATTAAATTCAGCTACACACTCGCGGCAATACATACCTAGTTTCGTGTATTTTCGACAAGCACGAGCAAAGTGAAGTGATTTCGTGCAAATATTTTACTAACACTTTATCTACATATATCCATACAATTCTTCGGTGATTGCTATCAATATCGTATATCAATATTTGTGATTTCGTGGATATTGCTCGAAAATCTCTTAAATGGTACAGTAATGTCTCTCTAATTGACGCTCAGATTGTCCACGAAAATGGACAATTTGGGAACAGAAGATTATTCGAGCCTTGCAGCTCGTTTTTTTTAAATAGTTGTTGGCAATTCGTAACTATAAAAATGAACAGCAAGGATCGAATAATCCGTATCTCCTTTTCCCAAATTGTCCATTTTTGTGGACAACCTGAGCGTCGATTAGAGAGACATTACTGTAGTCATGAAACAGATTGTAGTTGCTCTTGATAAATTGATCAAGTACAGTAAATTCTCCCTAATCGACGCTCAGATTGTGTAGTCCATTTTTGTGTATAATCTGAACGTCAATTAGGGAGAATTTACTATAATCCGTAATTATGTATTTTATAAAATTTAAAAACCATAAGACAATCGTCGATGGGTATTGTATTTAGTATGAGACCGAAATGACTTTTATTATCATTTTTAGACGTCGAGTTTTCATACTTGAAACACATAAAGCATCCACGTTCTTCGACAAGAATCTGTCGAGTAAACTAAACGCTATTAACACTTCATTTGCCAAAAGCTTGTATATCAATAAACTTTTTAGTGATCGAGTTATGAATAAGAGGAGCTAAATAATTATTTTTCAAAGAATTATTTCAGTGAAAACTGTTGCATTATGTTAGTGCAAGTGATCTTGAAATATGGCAGAAATTATTGTCACGTTTGATTAATTCTTTAAGAAATTCTCAACTACGATTGACCTACGATTTTAAAAGGACTATTAATAAATTAGTCTAGATAGTCTAGACATGTAAGTATAACCAAAATCAATCAATATTACAAATCTGTCGAATAAACTATACGCTATTAACACTTCATTTGCCACAAGCTTGTATATCAATAAACTTTTTAGTGATCAAGTCACATGAATAAGAGGAGCTAAATAATTATTTTTCAAAGAATTATTTCAGAGAAAATTGGTGCATTATATTAGTGCAAGTAATCTTGGAGTATAGCTGAAATTATTGTCGCGTTTGATCAATTCTTTAAGAAATTCTCAACTGTTGACCTACGATTTTAAATGGACTATTAATAAATTAATCTAGACTATTATAAATATTGTCGTTTTTACATTTTTACATTATAGACTAAGTAGTTTCGATTCAACAGGTCGAACGAGGGCCTTGAATCTTACCAGAACTTTGCGGCAGACTCGGCATATTAAGCACAAAAAGTTCCAAGAGTGTTTTTCGAGGATTAAGCTTAAGGCTGAAACGAATCGCTCACTAGCCGCGCGCAGTTGATTCGTTTTTCACCTAAGTTTCCCGTAGCTCGTCCCGATTCCTCCTTTGTCGAGCACAGGAAGAGCTTTCCCCGCTCATTATTTCGCAACTCTTAAACGCCACCGCGATGGGTAGAAGCTGCGAACGGTCTTTCACTCTCCTTACATTTTTCCTTTTAATCCTTACTTCTCTCGGCCTCGTCCTTAGCACTATTCCGATACATTTCATCGGATCAGCCGAATGAAAGCCGAAGCTTAAAAGCTTTTATGAAAGCCCGATGAAGGAGAGCCGTGATAGAGGAAATTAGAAGAAGGGTAGTGGGCGTGTGAAATAAAATCCCGACCGATCACTTTTAACCTATTTCATAGAGTGTCGTTTCGAGCTCTCGATCTATCCCACGATTTTTCTTCTGCCTTACATTTAAACGACTGTTATTTCATAACTGGGAGAAACGAATTTCTGTTTGGATATTTCTTCGAGAACGGAATACGAGAAAATGTGTCTGTGTTAAACGTCGGGTGAAAATTCGCGAAGTTGTCACGGGCATGAATCATCGAACGACAAATGTGGTGATATCGAATTGGTAAGAGGTGATTTACCACTCGCTTTGTAATTTAAGTCCGAGCTTTCAGATTAAAACGTACTATTTTTAATGGCATTTGACGCTCTTCAAACGCAATGCTGGAAAACGAAATGAAAATAATTCGTATTGCTTTAAAATCAACGTTAAATGGATATCCGAGCGACATTCGAACCTCTTGGCGTCTCTCATCGTAAACAAATGGGTTAAATCCAGAACTGTGTAAGTTAAATATTTTGTTATACGTGTACAGTAAATTCTCCCTAATTGACGCTCAGATTGTGCACAAAAATGAAAGAGAAATTTGGGAAGAGGAGAAACGATTATTCGAGCCTTGCGACTAGTTTTTACAGTTGATATCGATAACTATGAAAACGAGACGCAAGGCTCGAATAATCGTTTCTCCTCTTCCCAAATTTCTCTTCCATTTTTGTGCACAATCTGAGCGCGAATTAGGGAGAATTCACTGTACTTTTGGAAATGAAATATTTTATTTGTGTGAGGAGAGATAGCATGAAAACTAGCATTTCATGCGAACAATGAAGAAAATGTTAATTGGAATATTTTATTCTTTTAAGTTCATTTCGGAGCGCAAAACATTAATGTACGCTCAGTGCCTCTCTCCTCGCCATTATAAAAAGTTTCTCACTCTCTCGAAATTTCCCATTATGATATTGTCGTCAAAAAGTATTGTTTGCCGACCTGTCGAAAACAGACTTTATTACAGAAACGAGAACAGATGAATAAACAAATATACTCGCGCATCGTGTTTTTATACGTGTATGAGAATTCAGAGTAGCGCAGAGTACAAAAACATGAAATAAGTGCATTCAAAATGCTATACGAGTCTGCAGTTTAGTTCGACTAAATACTTTAGTTGGATTAATTGTTCGTTCACAAAGAGGAATAGTTCAAATAATGAAAACTTTGAACGATGCCTTTTTGTAAATACTGGTCGATATACTTGAGAAGAGAATGAACGTAGTTTCTTCACAAAGGAGTTGTACAAATAATGCATGCTTTAAACAATGCACTCCGTTACATGCGAATATACATGTTTGAAGTTCGGTTTGAAAATATTATAAATTCTCGTACTTTAATATTGAGTCTCTCCTTTGTCTATTTTTCTGTCAAGGAACATACGAAGTCAAAGAATTGCATTTTATACTTCCCTCTCTCTCTCTCTCTCTCTCTCTCTCTCTCTCTCTCTTAAAATAAAAATATATTATTTGTTGAGGTATTTAAAGTAGTACTTGGAATATTTTCCCTACGCGTTTTATCCACCACTGGTTATATCTAATAAAGAGAATCTGATAATAAATTATGAAAAATAAAATCATAATGGAAATTCAAATTTCACAGATTAAATTATGAAACGCAAACATTCAATTATGTAGCAAAATATATGCACGGCATCGTACAAACTGCAATTTATCTGATCGTGTCGTACTCCTTGAAGGCTCCCAGCTGTGAATTTCATAAAAATAAATATCAAAAGAGAGAGAGAGAGAGAGAGAGTTGAACTTCTGTAATAACAGTGTTGAAGTTCGATACCAAGTTCTGCAAACAGGGGAGTTGTTTGTCGTGAACAAACGACGACTAACAGAAGTGTTAATGAATTGTGAAAAGCGTACAGTGGAGAGCTCGGGCACAGCTAACTAGGAGAAGGTAGAAAATTCAGTCGATATTCGTATCACGGATCCATAGAAAATTTAAAACGCGTTGTCCTGGAAATGACACTTTTCAATACGAGGACGTTTTTCTTAGAAATCACTGAACCGAACCAATAACTCTTTGTCGCGCATGTTCAGTACGTGACTAGTTACAACTGGAACTACAACATATTTTTTTCCTTTCTTTTATAATAAGGTAGATGGAAAATATATTAAAGCTTTTAGTTATTTCACGTATTTTGCACAAAGACTATCATTTCTTTTATTTTCGTTTTTTCACCGTTTGTGGAAGTTGCAGTTAAATTTTTTTATTCGTGTGAAGTAAAGATAAGATGTAATTTTATAGAGTAAATTAAACTCCAGGTTTGTTTAAATTAGGTTAAGGTGAAAAACTATGTGCTCAATGTTACAAAATATTTCGTGAGAGCTTAGATATGATTTAGTATATCTCCGGTTAGACGGAACACATATTTACAATTTTTATGTTGAAAATCTAATGATCTTACATTGCACTTCGTATATGCGTTTCAACATAATATTTAGACAGACATGTTTTCATATTAGTCTTTGTGTAAATGAATCTTACATTAAAATTTATATTTTATTGTACCATTTAAAATGTACTTTTTAAACGAATATACATGGGTATACATCATAAAGTGGTAAACAATATAAAAATTTTGTATTGCACATACACATTTTGCATTGTGTGTTAGCTGCATTGTGTGTTAGCTGCATTGTGCACTCTGTTTACAACGTATCGGTTCCGTAATTCCGACTCGCTTTGTTTTGGTACAGTGGCCCGCGCGAGAAGCAAGCCAGCTCCGAGATTTGCTGCAAGTGTGAACACATTTGGACGGTGCCCAGAGTGAGTAAACATTCCAATGTAAATCAAATGGAAGTTTCAGAAGTTCCAGAAGCTCCAGAAGCTCCAGAAGTTCCAGAAGCTCCAGAAGTTACAGAAGTTACAGAAGCTCCAGAAGTTACAGAAGTTACAGAAATTACAGAAGTTACAGAAGTTACAGAAAGTCCTGAAGTTCCAGAAAGTTCAGAAGTTCCAGAAGTTCTAGAAAGTCCAAAAGTTCCAGAAAGTCCAGAAAATCCAGAAGTTCCAGAAGTTCCAGAAAGTCCAGAAAGTCCAGAAGTTCCAGAAGTTCCAGAAGTTCCAGAAGCTCCAGAAGTTACAGAAGTTACAGAAGTTACAGAAGTTACAGAAAGTCCAGAAGTTCCAGAAGTTCTAGAAAGTCCAGAAGTTCCAGAAAGTCGAGAAAGTCCAGAAAGTCCAGAAGTTCCAGAAGTTCCAGAAAGTCCAGAAAGTCCAGAAGTTCCAGAAGTTCCAGAAGTTCCAGAAGCTCCAGAAGCTCCAGAAATTACAGAAGTTACAGAAGTTACAGAAGTTCCAGAAAGTCCTGAAGTTCCAGAAAGTCCAGAAGTTCCAGAAGTTCTAGAAAGTCCAGAAGTTCCAGAAAGTCCAGAAAGTCCAGAAGTTCCAGAAGTTCCAGAAGTTCCGGAAGTTCCAAAAGTTCCAGAAGTTCCAGAAGGGAACTTAGGATAGGATAAATAATAGGATAATTAATAATTATATATAATACATCAAATAAAAAAAAATAACAATGAAACAAACTTATTATGTGCCATTCTTCTGGTGGAAATTAATTCCTCAGTTCCAAATTTATTATAAATTATGTTTTAGCGCATTAAGTAGACGTGTAAGCATGTTCCATCGTCGGCACAGACGGTGTTAAGTGTCCGTCGAGTACGGAAAGGACATTTCGACATCGACAACCCCCGTCTCTGCAACCGCTTTAAACATGTCTCGAAACCGAATTTCCATTTGTTTAAAAAGCATTGCGACAAATGACAAGTCATGGCTCGGATCGTTATTATCAAGTAATCCTCTTGTTTAGCGCAGTCGCTGTTGCCCTAACGAACCCTGTCCGAATCCCCCGAGGCGGAGCCTGAAAGGGAACGCTTAGTTGAGCCCCGGCTACTCTCTTGTGATGAGCAGAAAGCTCCATGGTGCACACGCGAGTGTCATCAAAAGGGCGGTCCGTGGGTGCATTGTGCTGCGACCTCGCAGGCAAAGCAATAATGTGGTGGCTCGCACCCCTACCTCCGTCCTTATTCCCATACTCGGTCTCCACCCCCTCCACTTTGTTGCAGCGAAATTAAATTGCTCGGCGCGTTTAAGTAGCGTTCCTATGGCTGACAGCCCCTTGCTATGAAACTTACTCGCTCGACAAACGTTTTGGAAGCTGCGGAGATCAACGTCATTGCGAGCTACGTTAATTACATCATTCGCGTCCGTTAACTCGATCATTGGCAAATTTTTTGTACCGTAAATTGATTCGTATGTTTTTAGTCAGGAAGCTGTTAAATAGATAGACACGAAAAAATTCATTCGATTTTCGTTCCGAAGAAATGTCTGACTGTACAGCGCATTTTTGGAAATTCTACGTTCTATTATTGCCAAATTTATTGTCAAATTATTATGGACAGTAGAATTAAAAATTTGTTTGTACGCTTCGCTTGTCTAGTCAAAATCGAAATTGGTGCTTGGTAGAAATGAAGAAATGTTTGAAACAAAAGACACTTTAATAATTGCATAAGACTGTTTGATATGAAAATTAAAAATGGCAGTATTTATTAGTAACGAACGAAAAAAAATACAGCATATATGTATATTATCTGATTAATGTTTACAAACTACATTACTTCGATCAATTTGATTCTCATAATTTCTACAGCTGTGAATCCTAGTTTACAAATAAATAAAGAAGTACAGATTTGTATAGTTTTATATAGCGTTTTATAGTACTGCCGACGAGTATACTTGAGCTTTCGATCCAATAGGTAGGAAACACTACAGAAAAAGAGTGCAAGAAGTCTGAACAGATAAGAATCACGCTCGCGTTCTCGGCGTTCAAAAGCCATGGGAAATGAATGCAAATTCTAGTAGGATTACCGCTCTCGGAATTTTTTTGCATTTCGCTAGTTTCCGTCCGCCGGCATCAAGCAGTGCTCATCGCCTTCGAATTTTCCTTCTATTAGTTTCTCGTCGCCTTTGAACAAGTCTTTAACTCGCTGCCCGGATTTCTTTCCCGTTTCTCCAGCCGCAGCTTCTCTGACGCGCTCCGTCCTCTTCTGAAATTATCCGAGGATCTTAATCAAGTAAGTACCTCGTTGGGAGCTGCTCCGATGAAATTGCCGTAGCATCTGTCCGAGACTCTTTGCCATGGCCGATGCGTCTCTCGCATAAACACAGGTGAGTTTATTAATGCGGTATGCGTGCGGGGCCCCTTGACGCGCGCGTTACATGCGGAATTTCGTTCGAGCGTTATTTACGAAATGCGGGAACCACTGACGAATGCTAATTGCGCGCGAGCATGTCGTTGTTGCGCGAAATAAAATTGCTGTGAACGAACGTTTCCGGCTGGGGAAGCAAATTGTTTCTCTTGTAAATGTTTGTTAAGATCTCGAGTGGCTCTTGTTGTACGAGGATGATTTAAAAATTTCCTGCATTTTAGCAGTAGAATTTACTTCAGGTAAATTCTCCTTAAAGGTTTTTCGCAGATTACCTATAAAATATCTCGTATTTGTTTATCCGCGAAGCAGCGAGTAACGCTTTCATGAAAATATAAAATGTTAGAACGGTGGAAATAATTGGGCTGTTTAAATAAAATTTGATAAAATATTGTACCGATGCTACAGATTTTATGAAACAGGAATTATTAATTTTAGAAGCACCATAATTATCTCGTTTTGACCCTTGTCAATTAAATGCACTTTGTCCATCTGTTAATGCGCATTCTTTATGTATAAACAAGTTATCAGAAGTCACTGCATCGACTTTCTAATTTTGCACGTAATTTGAGCTTTCTTATGTCTTAGATTATAGTATTAATAATGCAAGAACAGAGTCGGAAACGCAAACGAAAGGTAGGAGAATAGCGTAATTTATTTGTCAAGGTTATGTCAAGTTCAGAAAGTCCAGAAATTCCAGAAAGTTCAGAAATTCCAGAAGTTCCAGAAAGTCCAGAAATTCCAGAAGTTCCAGAAGTTCCAGAAGTTTCAGAACGTCCAGAAAGTCCAGAAAGTCCAGAAATTCCAGAAGTTCCAGAAGTTCCAGAAGTTCCAGAACGTCCAGAAAGTCCAGAAAGTCCAGAAATTCCAGAAGTTCTAGAACGTCCAGAAGTTCCAGAAAGGCCAGAAAGTCCAGAAATTCCAGAAATTCCAGAAAATCCAGAAAGTCCAGAAAGTCCAGAAAGTCCAGAAAGTCCAGAAAGTCCAGAAAGTCCAGAAAGTCCAGAAAGTCCAGAAAGTCCAGAAAGTCCAGAAAGTCCAGAAAGTCCAGAAAGTCCAGAAAGTCCAGAAAGTCCAGAAAGTCCAGAAATTCCAGAAATTCCAGAAAGTCCAGAAATTCCAGAAATTCCAGAAAGTCCAGAAAGTCCAGAAAGTCCAGAAATTCCAGAAAATCCAGAAAGTCCAGAAAGTTCAGAAATCCAGAAGTTCCAGAAAGTCCAGAGTAGCGTGATTTATTTGTAAACAGGTATGAAATGTTAAACGCTGAAACTGGTAGCAGTGAAAAGTTAAGGAGACCGTTACCAACAAAACTGTTCAGGAACGAAACTGGGAAAGTAGTTGTACATTTTACATAGAATATGTGTATACATATAAGAGATACATACATATTTGTCTATTCGAGGCAGCTGTTTCATAAATTCGTATCTGTCACCTATTGTACTGCTCGGCACCTTCAAGTAGGGGTATGGCATTCTAGAGTGACGTACACGTTTTACAGGCTTAAGAGAAAATCCCTCAACAGGAAACAAGTTCGCTCGGCTTTATGATACGTCAATTGCTATTAGCTGGCCGGAAGAACTCTGAGCCATCTGTTTCTGAATTATACCTCGGGCTTCTCCTGTCACTGGATGAAGGTAAACGTAATTACACCGCCGACCTTTGAGCATTTCTAGCTATCATAGATCGTAAAATAAAAGAATGTTTGAAATATTATTAAGTATAGGAGCTATTAGGATATTTCAGAACAGAAATGTACGTTGATATAAAGATCCGTCTGGAAATAATAAAAGAATAAGATGGTCATAAAAGAAAAAAAAGTCAAAACTCATCTTGAACGTATCCTTAATAATCTACCAGCATAATCTATTAGGATTTGACTAGGATCTATAGTCAAAAGTTTCATAAAATTTTGATGATAATCGTTAACAGAATAGATCTTTATTATTTCATTACTGTATAAAACATTAATATAAAACATTACTTTATAAAACTTTGCCTATTCGGTTGCCATGAGATTAGATCTTAGTCTCAAAATAATTTTTTCATTTCACGGGGAAGAGAAATTTTTCATGAAGTACGAAATCTGAAAGAGTAAGACAAAGATCTTCTTATAAAATCATTTTAAACAAAACATGTTCATGTTTTAATCTCGGGTACTCGAATTTTGCGAACTTTCGAAACCCGGTTCAAACCCGAAAAAATTTCCCACAGTAATTTCTCCTGGAAATGCCAAATTTCAGGTTGCTGTGAATTTCCCTGTGCTAGTGCTACGCCTATCTAATTTATTGCTACGTCGTCGCTAAGGGTCGACGGAGTCGGTCAAGCGTGTGATGCGGAAGAGCAAAACAAAATGGTCTGTTTGGGTGTAAGTGAGGTAAGAAAAACTGCGAAGCGGAAGGTATGTGGTAGATACTAGGTACGTGACTGTTGAATTGTGACATGTTCCCTTCGAACTGCCTTCAAATCGTATTATGTGGCTTCCGAATTGGCTTTGAATAATTGGATGTAACATCCGAATTGCCTTCGAATAGTGGCATGTGACCTCCAAATTGTCTCCAAATAGTGGCATGTTCCCTTCGAATTGCCTTCGAATCGTGGCATGTTGCCTCCGAATTGCCTTCAAATCGTATCATGTGTCCTCCGAATTGCCTTCGAATCGTGGCATGTGGCTTCCGAATTGCCTTCAAATCGTATCATGTGTCCTCCGAATTGCCTTCGAATCGTGGCATGTGACATCTGAATTGCCTTCGAATAGTGGCATGTGGCCTCCAAATTGTCTCCAAATAGTGGCACATTCCCTCCGAATTGCCTTCGAATCGTATTGTGGCCCCCGAATTGCCTTCGAATAGTGACATGTGGTCTTCGAATTGCCTTCGAATCTTTGGATGTGGCCTCCGAATTGCTTTCGAATCATGGAAAAAATTTATAAATAAAAAAGTGAGGTCATCGTTTTTATGTTAGCATTAATACGTATTCATATCAATGTGCACCGGCATGCTAACCGCAGCCTTTTTTTGCCGACTGCCCCGAGTTTCTATGAAAAGGAGCCGCGGGACCCAAAGAATCGCGACTTAGTATTCTCAGATCTGCCGGTTTCAATTCCGACCTCCGAACATTTCTCGGAGGAATCATTGTACACCCCTAGAAGCAAACAATACAGAAAGAAGATATCAATACCGGCTCGGCGTCGGTGAACGGCGCGCGTTTGGCATCGTTCCCCTACTTCCGGCAAACGTCAACGATGCTCCCTTGATGCTCCCACAATTAAAGGACAACAGCCTCCGCTGGGGATTCAGGTCGTTCCCGGTAGAGTAACACGGAGGCGAGCCGAAAAAGTGTTCCATTTGTAGATCGCAGCCGAGTGCGAGGCTAGTGAAGGATGGAAGTAACGCGGCGGCCGCGACGACGACAGCGGGGACGGGTATATGAGTTAACGGGCAAGCAGGCTGTCGTAACTGGCCTTTGTCATCCAGAGGCAAAAGACAAATAACCGCGGCCCGCCTTTTATCTCGCCACCTACGGAACCGCAAAAAGCCATTCGGAGTTTCTGCTCTATTCTGGACGCCGGACGTCCTCCGGATTTCATTCTTTTCCCCCGTTCCACCTCCGGTCGACCGTGCCGCCCTATTCCTCCACCACCGCCCCTCCCCTCCCTCTGGCAACCAATGCCCCTCCGTGCTCCGTGCGGCCCCTCGTTCACAGAGCTCCCTCGCCCACGGTGCCCGCCATCTCGCAGCGCGGCACAAAGTAAGTACAAAGTAGGACAAGTTAAAAGTGGTTCTCGTCGAGGCTTAGAAAAACGCACGAGGACCGGTTCGAGGCCGAAAAATAGATTCGCCGTCGGTCCTCAAAGGTTCTCGAGTGCCGTTTTACGGGGCCACTGCATCTTGTGCCCGAATCTGTCGCGCGTTCGACGGTGTTCCCCTCGTCATCGGTCGCGCGGATCGCTCGGGCTCCTTGGACCACGGCTTTCAGCAACCCCTTTGTGAAGCGGACGCTGAATCGTTCTCACCCCGTTCACCGAGACGTCGCGAAAGCTCCTCGAACGGTCGTATATACGTTCCCGAGTTTTTCTCAAAGCGGATCTCTCGCTCGTTAAACGACCGGCGCTGGTTTCGGGTCCGGCGCCGACGATGATGAAATTGAAATCGTCCTTGGACGGGAAACGGCGTTCGGGTTTCCTCGCGAGGGTTCCAGGAACGGTGACGTCGAACGGGGAAATTTCAGTAATTACCCGACGATTTAATCTCGAGACGAATGCCGCGACACAGATTTTGCCTGTTTCAGGAGGATGGGAAGAGGATCAAAGAAGTTCCAGATCTACGGTTAATCGGTTGTAAGGAAAGCAATGCAGATGAAGCCATCTCTGGTTACTTCCGTCGTCTTAATTAGCGCTTTCATTGTAAACGTTCGCTTTTCTATGACGCGTGTTCTCCTGTAGCTTCATTTATACTAATATCGGGACAATCGTGGTACGTACCGATTGCGAATAACTATAAAAACGAGGCGCAAGGCTCGAATAACCATATCTCCTCTTCCCAAACTTTCCATTTTTGTGCACAATTTAAGTACTAATTAGAGAGAATTTACTGTATATTTAATCTCTCAAACTGTAGATCATGAATCACGATTTTCAAGAATTGAGTTTCGGAAGTTTTATCTAAGTATTCCGTGAACTGTTGTATATGAAAGTTAAGATATATATTATTTCAACTTAAGATATATTTCGCATTAATCCAATTTTGTTTATAAATAATAACAAGAAATAAAGTAGGAGTATTATTTTATATTTTGAACTTTAATTATATTTATATATTAACCTTAACGTAAGATATTCTCCTTCTCTTTCTATATTTCATTCATTTGTTTTTCATAGTCCTGTTCATCCTCCGATTCTGAGATTATTCTTTCGTTCGTATTCATGGGTTTTATTTCTGTGTGAATTTAATACAAATAAAATAAAATAAATATTTTCGATTGTCATAAAATAATATTGATTTACCATTTCTTCTTACTATTTGATGTTGATATGAAATTATCCATTTTTGAAGGAAAATAAAATAAGTAACCTAAAATAGTAACTCTCGGCTCGTGAAATAAAACAAATGTAGCCATCGGTAGCCACCTGACCCCGCCACCTGTCTATGGAAATTGGACTCGCACCACTTTCACAATCAATGGCTACGCAATTTCTTTTATCGGTCCATTCTAAATTGAACTAAGCATTGACATTTTTTAAGCTACTAAATATTAACTAGTTACAGATAACAATTTTACGCTAAATTAAGCATAAACTACGCGATATTTGATTTTGTTTAAAAAATGGACTTACACCACTTCCAAAATAAACGGCGCAAATATTTTCGACGCTGCCGACACGAACTATGTCTTCTTTTTGTTTGCGCAATAGCTGAAATCGGCGAACGGGCGTCCTAAAGCACGTGAATAATTGTAACAATTTCGATCTTTTCGGATAGCACGAGGCAACGAACGCGGAACAGAAATGAAAATCGCGCGACGTTCGATCACCGCCGATCGCCGTAAACTATGTTCGCGCGCGTTCGCCTCGAGTGGCTGGCCAAAAACCGGCGGATTCGAGGCAGTTTCGAACTGAAAATTGGATAAACCGTAGGCGGGCGCGGCGTCGCATTACTCAGCCGCCTCGACGTTACTTCTAGCCAGGGGCGAATCCATAAATAAAGGGCCGCGTTACCGGTGTACGCCGTTAAACGGGCAACCCTGCGGGACAGCCCCACTCATCGCGGTTTACAATTTAGTGGCGGCACGTTAGCGATGAATCGCGGTGCATTATCCGCCCGGGACTGCAGTGAAATCAATATACTGGCCCGTGATCGATTTTTCTAAGCAATTCTGTCCTGTACACCGCGCTACGAACCTTGGGAATAATTGACTTTTCGCACCAGATGTGCGACTTTAGATTGAATTAACGATAAGCATCGATAATATCGATATGTTACCCATAATTCTATGCGAACGGCTCATAAGACAATTAGTGTAAGTCCGTTAACCTTAAAATTAAGATTGAGGATTTTGCAAATTTGCTTTTTAGAAAAATAACAATGCCACTAATAATGCGAAGCACGATTTTTATTATAATTGAATAAAAGAAATTAATGTCAATTCTTAATTATTTTATTTAATTCTCTTTAATTTTATCTTCGTTTATAATCTTTTTCGTTTCGTTTAGTCATTCTGTGGTCGATGTGAATGTATTGCTATGTATTGTTTATTTATGAAGAAGTTCGCTATATTGATTTATCGTCCGAAAGATTCCTTGATAAAGATGTGTCTGCACTGCGTGACTCATTTTCATGGAACGAAAGTGACGAAATAATTTGGTCAGTTTCGAAAAATAATTTTTACGTTAATCAATTATATCTACTTAATTTTATAGGATACGTGATATGTAAGAATGACAATAAAGTAATTGATATCATACAACTTATCTTTCCAATTGTAATTTTATTAAATAAAATATTATCTTTCTGAAATTGTTTAGGTGAGTGTCGTGGCAGTCAATATATAAATGTAAATATTTTAATATATAAATATGAATATTTTTATTTGTGTTTGTAATACATAAATATTTTAATGTATAAATATAGATATTTCTATTTGTATTTGTAATAATTACAGACGGTATATTTTCCAATTTTGTATAGAAACAATAGATATTTTCTTGGTTATTCATAATGCTTAGAATAATATTAAAGCAACAGCGAACGTTGATACCGATCAAATTGCAACTAATTAGTCATTGCATTCGATGTGAGTTTTATCCAATACCATTTGGTATAATTGCATTCGATTTGCACAGTTTAGATTTAGATTGCAGGGTAAGTAGGTAAATGCAGGAGTGATGATTTCTAAGTGAGAACCTATTAAATCCTTATTTGTCGATCAACCTGACTGCTTTATTCTGCACAGATTAAACGTCAGTTTTTATATCCTCGTTTATCACTGCACGCTATCGAGAGATTGAAATTGTTACTGTTATATGTAGGTGGACACTATGACAGGTATATATCGATACCACCGACTGTCGAATAAATAAAGAGAAATATGATTCGCGTTAGTACCGATAATACACAGTCCAGGACAATATATTCGACGATAGCGTAGAAATAGACATCGACGAAATTTTGACTGAATCAACATTTTTACCAACTGTTTCAGCTTCATTTATTGTACGCACATTTTTATTCTAAATTTTATTCTAAATTTTACTTTAATTTTTATATTTTAAAACGCTTTACAAATAATTAAAATTCTTACCAGATAACAAATTTGCGCAAACAATATTCACGGCTCGTTAAATGACTCAAAATAAACTAGTCAACGTCGATCCAGGTTAAATTTGCATCTAATTAACAATCTATTTAACCGATAAGAATAAATAAATTAATATTTGATCCAGGCATTTAAAGTCCTCCCGTCACTCGGCGCACTGATATCAGACGAACATAAATTTCTCCGCGGCAAAAGTCTCGAGTCGCGGTGTCGAGCACTCCGCTCGAATTTCATTCCAAGTTTTATCCTCGTAGCGAGGCGCGCGCGCAATACAAATAATTGTGACGATTCACGAGCAATTCCGGCCGAAACTCCGCTCTAAGTCCTCGTTCGCGCGAGCTTTGCCTAAACTCTGAAGCAAAAGAGGCGGAAGAGATGGATCAGCAGAGAATCGTTCCCGGCTGGTAAAGAAATTTAGCAAGCGGGCAGAGAACGTTCCCGTCGTCTCTCCGTCGACTCCGCCGTGGCGAATGAAGGGGCGAAGAAAAGGTTGATGCTGGCACACACACACGGTGCTCTCGGTCTAGCGGGCTCCATCAAAACGAACTTCTTCGTTGCTCAGACACTCTTCGTTGCCCCAGTCGCAGCGCCGGGTTTCGGGAAGGAGCCCGCGCAAGTAGCGCTGCATATTTGATGGGACGTTCCCCGGCATCCTTTCAGCCTGCAAGTTTGCCGGTATTAGCATAGTAAACATGGATTTACGTTATGCCTATGCATTCCAGCGCGAACCAGACCAGACCGGAGCAGACCTGGCCCGGCCCGGCTCGGCCCGGCCCGGCCCGGGGATCACCGGGGAACTAAGACGTCTACTAGCGCAGCGCACTTAAGCGTCCGCCATCTCCTCTTCCGTCGCGGAAACTCCTCTCGGGCACGTATACCAGTCGCGTGCGACTCGATTGTCGCGTCACGAACTCGCGGATTCCACTTTCTTTGTAAGCCGACTCGAGCGGCGGGAATCCGCTCGACCCGGAGACCGAAAGAACGGACAGCTCGATTTCTCGGTCAACGTTGAACGGGTTATTCGTGACAGCGGATGTGCCACTCGATTTATTCGCGATTTATTCGAGTACTCGAATTTCGAGCAATCGTCGATATTTCGAATCGTGTCGAGCGTTCGAATTCTTCGATCTACTCGAAATCGGCGAACTGTTCTAAACGATAGATGCCTTTTTATGTAAACCATACATTTGACCGCTGTTAATCATTTTTAAGTTCATTAAAAAGCACGACATACATACTTAAGTGTTAGATACAGTGCCTGATAAGTTTTATGTATCCGAAGTAATATGTAATAATATTGTATAATATATTGTATATTGAATTGTAATATATTATTACAAAATAGATTGCTAATAACCCCGTAGGAGGTTTCATAGCTTGATAAATAAAAAAAGACTGTTCTAAGCGAAATGTGGGTTGAACTTGAACAATACGAACTGCTCAAATACTCGTGCTTTATTTAGCACTCCTCCTCAAAACGAGGCAGGTTTTACTCGAAACATTCTTTAAAACGCTCTGCAGGATGTCCCATAATTATTTTGACATCCGGAAAGATAGATTCCTGAGATCATTTGAAGTAACTTTTCCCTTAGCGAAAATGCGAATCGCGGCTTTGTTTACGAGTTATTAACGAAAAACACTGACCAATCGGAGAGCGAGTGCGGCCGGCGCAAGGCGGCCGAAGCCTAGTTCCGTTTATTGGATCGGCCGCCTCGCGTCAGCAGATCTCGTCTCTCATTGGTCGCTGTTTTTCGTTAGTAACTCGTAAACGAAGCTGCGGATTACATTTGCGCTAAGGAAAAAGTTACTTCAAATGACCTCAGGAATCACCCCTTTCCGAGTATCAACATAATTATGGGACACCCTGTTTAATTTAGAAAATAATTGCGTAATTAATTCCAAATGTGACGCCGTGTTTAAATTGTGGACTGACTGAAAGATCGGATATAAAAGTTCAATAAAATATATTTAAAAATCGGTGGAAAGAGTGACTGATCGAGGACTACTACGAGGTTGAGAGAACACTGATGACTGATTAAAAAGTTGTCTATAAAGACTCACATACAGAAAATCTTAATATTAAGCGTGTGAAGTGAATTTAATATTAAGTGGTTGAAGTGGTAAAGGAAATGAAGTGGAAAAATACAGTGGCATGTGAATAATAATGGATAACAGTGGAGATCCTGACTTACGAAACTGTTTATACGACATGGCGCCGGAAGGTTCGTGAGAAAATACCTTAGAGTCTTGTTTCGTCTCTATCGCACAGCGTTCGATACTCGAGGTAGTTTATATGTCCGACGACTCTCCAACTAATTTATGATGTCAGCTCGGGCTGGTCGAAGACCCTAGTCCTTGCTGCGAATTCGAAATTCCTAGGCAATCCTATATCTTACCTCGGCAAACAGTCTCTTAAATGCGTCTTAACGGCTACATTCGCATCGAAGTGTTTGACCACCAAGTGTTGAAAACAGCCACGTCTGACTTTTGACATGTAAACGTCACGACGACTTCACTTTGCGCATTTTCCAAATTTCTTGACACGTTCAACGCCACGTCACCCACATGTGGGTGACGGCTATGTTTCCACGGTCTTCGTCGAATTAAAGCAAGATTTTTGGAGGTAATTTATAGTAATTTTATTTGTAACGCAACTATGACGAATATAGACAATATTGGATAACAATAAAGTACAAAGTAAACAAAAACAAACATTAAAAATATGCTTATACTAATAATATAATAATATAATAAAATAATAAAATATAAAATATGCTAACAAATTGTACTTATATTTAAATTTGTTTTTAAAATATTGTAACATTTTATTAGTTACGATGGAATCCGTTAAAACATTATAAACATAATTGGGGTGACTATGAATACTCAGGACAATACGTTATAGTCTCATGTAAATTTTTTTTTCTTCGTGGCGCCGGAAGAAACTACCGATTCACGCTGGGCGTCCAACGTGTTAAAAAATTGCTCAAACACGAAAGTACGCTGCTCGAATAACAATTGAGTATCTCACGTCCTTTTTTCTGGCAATAGTGGAATGTTTAAAATTAAAATCGAGCATTGCATTTTCACGGATATCACTTGGGTCTGGGTTTAAAAACTTCCGCTCGACGTCAGTTTTTGTATACAGAATCGACTCAGCTGTTCGAGCTCGACACCGGCCCAGGTGAACGGCCCGCATTGTATACATTTGACAGTCTTCTGTTCGTAACGTCGCTATGTATTTGTCGACTGGGCGATCCTTCCAAGTAAATCCCAATATCAAATCCGTTTACCTATTTTCCTTGTTTCCTATGCAGCGCTGTTCGTTAGGGCATCGACCCTATGCTCTGTTAACCCTAGAAAGATAACCATATGACAACGTACGTAAAAGATAACCATACGCTTCAGAGGCGCATGCTTTTCTAAGGCGTCAATTTTATACTAACAATGGATATTTATTTAAGTTAATCTAGTCATTTTAAAGGTTTGGCATTATTGTAAAAATAAAATGCATTTATATTATATTTTTTTATATTTTAAGTAATTTTAAACTTAAATCACTAGACCTCTATGAAAAATTAACAAAAATCAACAGTCTTCGCAGGCGCCTCTGCGACGTAGGTTATCTTTCTCGGGTTAAGTTAAATGAAATTTTTGTTATAGGCTCAGATAAAAAAGTTAAAAAATAAGAGTATTTTTTATTTCTTTTTTTTCGTCATTCCAAGTACAGTAATGTCTCTCTAATTGACGCTTAGATTGTCCACGAAAGTGGACAATTTGGGGAGAGGGGATACGATTATTCGAGCCTTGCGACTCGTTTTTATAGTTACAAACTGTCATAAAACTATAAAAACGAACCGTAAGGCTCGAATAATCGTGTCTCCTTTTCCCAAATTGTCCATTGTCTCCCCATTTAGGGAGAAATTACTGTAGTCGTTTTTTGACAGCCTTGTCCGAAGTTCGGTTTAATAGCAAACTTGACGCGTTTGCAACAATTTGCAATTGATTGTTCCACATCATTTTCGTTTCGTTCTCTCGTTTCGCAACTGTTCTAATCTGTCATTTGCTAACCATTCGAGGTTTGCAAATGCATTAAATATAAGTGTACTGAAGCATCGCGGAAGAATTCTATTTTGATAATTGCACATATTGGCTGCGGATTTTTATGTATTTGTATCGAACGTGAACGTAGAAAACGCAATTGAATTATAAAATACAGTTAAGGCATAAGATACTAATAAATTCAATAATATTTTTACTTCGATGATAATACATTGAAGTCGTCGAAGGAGAAATCAAGCTGGTCCTAATTT
Source organism: Megalopta genalis (assembly GCF_051020955.1). NCBI lineage: Eukaryota > Metazoa > Arthropoda > Insecta > Hymenoptera > Halictidae > Megalopta > Megalopta genalis. Next base: position 15,427,236 of record NC_135020.1, on the reverse strand, counting down.
GAGTCTTTGAGACAGGAAATACTAAAGAGAGGAGGTAAGATGTCAGATATTAGATTGTTCCGAAATTGAATTACCAACTGTCAACGACTAGGCTCGAATAATCGCATCTCTTCTCCCCAAATTATTCATTTTTGAGCACAATCTGCGCGTCAGTTAGGGAGACATTACTGTAACAGCAAAATTTAAAAGAAGCATTTTGGTCATCGTCTGGTAGACTAGTCCCGCTATCATCTGAAAAAAATTCAAATTCAATTGTTGGTCCAGTTTGAAAAAAGTTCTTGCATTTCAAAAGGTGCGCGAACACTTTTGTGGATCACTGTATAGTTTATTACATCAGCGTTTACAACCATACAGTTGTAAACCATACACTATTCTTCCTTGCAAATCCCATTAGAATCCTCGACAGGAAAAATAAGTATTTACACGAAGATGAATAGATTGATCGTAAATCATCGTCCGTGCATTAGCATCGCTGAAAAGTTAACAATAATATCTCTCTTCTGGTTCGCGTATTTCGAAGCGATGCGGAGGCGTAGCCACTGACCGCCTAGTTTCGAGGACATTTAACGTTGGAGAGACGCGGTTTGGAGGATTCGAGTTTAGCCAGCTGTGGCGTTCCACGTGTATAAGCCTGAGGTTTGGCACTCGAAGCCTGCCTTGGCAGTTTGTGAACCCGGCCATCCGTGTGCGTTCGTTCGGTCTCATTGTCAGCGCTGGAAGTTCCGTCGTTGTCGCGCCCTAGGACTGCGGTATTCTAGTTACTGGGCCGAAAGAAAATGGATACAGGTCTGTTTCTGCTCGAGATCACTGATTAGTGGTTCCGTGACTAAGTGTTAGGCTAAACACGGGGGAGCCAATCCCCGTGGGACTAGAACGAAACACTTGTCGAACCGTTTCACGAGACCTAATTAACCCTCGCTCAACCGGCTTCAAAAATTTATCATACACCTACAGTCTGTGTAAAAAGCTTTTTTCGCATGGTTATTTACAATTTTTGAGAAATTTTCAATATTTGAACTGTTATAATTTCGTAAGAGCGTGTCGTACGACAAAGGTCCTGGACTTATTTTAAAGCACGATTGACTTCTACTTCCACTTTTATTTTCGTCGCGGGCCGTGCCCTGATTGACGCTTAGACTGTGTACAAAAATGGCCATTTTGGGAGAAAAGGTTCGATTATTCTAGCCTCGCGACTCGTTTTTGTAATTGTTAACGATCAGTATTTATAAAAACGAGCCGCAAGGCTCGAATAATCGTGTCAATCCCAAATTGACAATTTTTGTGAATACTAAATAGCGATTATTCGGGCATCGCAGCTCGTTTTTATAAAAACTCGCAGTAGTCGGCAAGAAAAAAGCAACGGCCAGCATGTCGGTGTACAGTAACACTTTAATGGCCGCTTACGCAACATGTGTGTGATGTTTTAATAATTATCATACAAAGGAAAAATATTAAATTTGTTGTTATTGTTGTCGTTGTTTTCTTTTTGTTTTATGCGTATGTTCGCACACGTTGAATTATTTCACGAATTTACATAAATATTGCCGGCCTCTGGCGACGTTTTACTGCGTAGACGTGCGGCCATTAAAATGTTAATATGAATACGTAGTAATGCTAAAATGAAAACGATGACTTAACTTTTTTATTTATAATTCTTTGCCACGATTCGAAGGCAATGCGGAGGCCTTACGATACGATTCGAAGGCAATTTGGAGGCCACGTGCCACTATTTGAAGGCAATTCGGAGGCCACATGACACGATTCGAAGGCAATTTGGAGGCCACAGGCCACATGGCACGATTCGAAGGCAATTCGGAGGCCACGTGATACGATTCAAAGGCAATTCGGAGGCCACGTGCCACTATTCGAAGGCAATTCGGAGGCCATACAGCACGATTCAAAGACAATTCGTAGGTCACGTGATACAATTTAAAGGCAATTCGGAGGCCACATGACACGATTCGAAGGCAATTCGGAGGCCAGGGTCACAATTCGAAGGCAATTCGGAGACCACATGACACGATTCGAAGGCAATTTGGTGGTCACAGCCCACATAACACGATTCGAAAGCAACTCGGAGGTCACATGACACGATTCAAAGACAATTAGAAGGCCACATAACACGATTCGAAGGCAATTCGGAGACCACATGACACGATTCAAAGACAATTCGGCCACGACTCGACGGCGATTGGTCACGTACCTTGTAGCTCCGCGGTTTATCTTACCTGTCTCCTCTTCCGAAATTGTCCATTTTTGTTTTTCAAGAATTTACTGCAGCAACTTCCACGATTCTGCTCCCCGAAGGTCGCTCAAAGTGCCGGACACCGTAGACTGCAGGCAATAATCCGGGTGCTTCGCGTTTATGTCTGGAATCGGCGTCTCCTATTTTCTTATGCTTCCGTTCCGCGCAAACGATTTGGAAAATTAATTACAGGGTCTACGTGATCGTAATTAGAATTACAGGCTCGACAGAGACGGGCAACCTAATTAGCGTTTTGCGTTTTCGTACAAAGCCAGCGGCTTGTTAGTCGAAACACGCGTCGGCAGACAGAGAACGCGACCGCGCTTACGTTCATTCCGTCTTCAGAAGTTTCTCTTCCGTTCGTAGTTCGCAGTTCGTAGTTGTTACGCTCTTTTGCCGGAGACAACGAGCTTAGCGAGTGTCTCGCCGACGTTGAAACAAACGCTTTCTCCAATCGGGCACCGCTGAAACTGGATTCCCCGGGCACAGAACGAGCTGCTAGATGGCTGCGACTAGTATGCTCGCGGAAGTTTCCAAATAATTCGAGCGAAGAATTCTTATTCACCGATTGGACGGTTTTCGGTTATTCGATACCGCGGAGTTTCCATCTTATGCGCATAATGTTTCATTTATGATACCGAGACAGCTGATATTATGCATGCATGAGAGAGATGATAACGCGACGCGCAAAACGGTAGAAATATCAGAACGATGGAAGAATGTAGAAATGTTGAATTATGAAAGTTATTAATTGTGAGAGGCGAAGTGGCAGTTTTGTAGCAATTGAAAGAAGCTTTTTTATTTTGCAAAATTCTACTAAAGTAAAACAGAAATACGGATTTGTAAATAAAAGTTTCTTTAAGGACAATATATAAATTTGTTCAGCTCGTTCGCTTTCGTTAAACAAACTGTTTCCTTCCTCGTTACACAATCCGTTCTTCTCTGTTTTTCCAATGAATCCATTCACGCTCGCCTTCTGACAACTGACCACCAGAACACCTGATCGATATTAATCAATATCCCAAAACACCTGACGTATGCTAATATATATTAATTAATTGCACCAGACACATAGCACACGCATATAGCACACACGTATAACAACATACATTAATCCCATATAATCGCATAAAATCCCAATCAAATCCCATAAATCTTTAAAACTGTGTCGATATTAAAGTATCTAAGTTCACTAGAAATTATTTTGTATGGTCTTATATAGAAATAGAAGATGCGATTTTGTAAAATAAAAACGGCTCATAGTCCACACATGTTTATAATACCTTTGATCGCACGAAGTTCAGTACAACAAAATATTGAAAATATTATCATTTAAAAGTGATCATTTTCATTTTCTTTCGGAATATAATAAAATCGCTCATAAAAGGAACAAATTGTTCGATACGGATTTTTAAAAATTAGTACATGCTATCGACACCATTGGACGGTTTGCGAATTCAACAAATTCATTTTTCAAACAGTTTTTATGCGAAGATGTTAAGGGATCAGATTCTTGTTCGAAATTGCAAAGGGGTTAGAATCGAGTCTTGTCCCCGAGTGTAGCAGGATAATACGCAGCACCCAGGACAAAAAAGCCGATCAACGAGGTTGCGGAAACAGCGTATGGGGGATGTGAGTTTGCGGAGTATGTAGATCCTAGCGAAGCAAGCATTAGGAGCAAGGCTGTTGTTGGATAGATTTGGGTGTAACCAGCTGCGATCTCTCACGTGTATAAGCTTTCGGATTGACAAGCCTGAGATTTAATGCCGCGAACCTGTCTGAGACGCGTGAATTTACCAGCACGCCGACACGTGTACGTTTCAGCGTAGAATACTCTCTCTCTCTCTCTCCCTCGCTCTCTCTTCCGCTCTCTCTCGCTCTCTCTCGCTCTCTCTCGCTCTGTCTTGCTCTCTCTCTCTCGCTCTCTCTTGCGTTCTCTCCCTCTCTCTCTCGCTCTCTCTCCCGCTCTCTCTCTCGCTTTCCGTCGCGTTCTCTCTCGCTCTCTCTCGCTCTCTCTTGCGTTCTCTCCCTCTCTCCCTCGCTCTCTCTCCCGCTCTCTCTCGCTCTCTCTCGCTCTCTCTCGCTCTCTCTCGCTCTGTCTCGCTCTGTTTTGCTCTCTCTCGCGCTCTCTCTCGCTCTCTCTTGCGTTCTCTCCCTCTCTCTCTCGCTCTCTCTCTCTCGCTTTCCGTCGCGTTCTCTCTTGCTCTCTCTTGCTCTCTCTGGCTCTCTCTTCTTCTCTCTCGCTCTCTCTCGCTCTCTCTCGCTCTCTCTCGCTCTGTCTCGCTCTGTTTTGCTCTCTCTCGCGCTCTCTCTCGCTCTCTCTTGCGTTCTCTCCCTCTCTCTCTCGCTCTCTCTCCCGCTCTCTCTCGCTTTCCGTCGCGTTCTCTCTTGCTCTCTCTTGCTCTCTCTGGCTCTCTCTCCTTCTCTCTCACTCTCTCTCGCTCTCTCTTGATCTCTCTCGCGCTCTCCCTCGCTCTCCCTCGCTCTCTCTCGCTCTCTCTTGCGTTCTCTCCCACTCTCTCTCGCTCTCTCTCCCGCTCTCTCTCGCTCTCTCGCGTTCTCTCTCGCTCTCTCTCGCTCTCTCGTGCTCTTTCTCTCGTGCTCTCCCTCGCTCTCTCTCGCTCTCTCTTGTCTCTCTCTCTCTATCTATCTCTCGCATAAATACTTGTTATTGATTTTTCTTCTATGTATCTTTCCTGAAATTTGTAATGAAGAAGCAGATTGCTTTGAAGATCGCACTGGTGTACCACGATCTGATTTATAATTAAATTCTCAGCCCTTCGCAGTAACAAATTTGATTTTCGCTTCCCAATTTCACTTGAAAATACTTTCTACCGGAACCAAATAGAAAATAACTATAGGCGTTTTTTATCAATTGAAATGAGATTGTTTGATGCAATTCAAAGTTACTTGGGTTTCACCCGAATTAAATTCCTTTCATAGCTTCGTTCGGCAAGGGATCTACGTTGAAGCTAACTTGATTAACTTTCTATCCTCGCGGGATATCATGTTCCATTTAATCATTCAAGTAGGTAACTCCTTACTTTGATGAAAATGTGAAAAAGCGTACTTCAGTGTAATCGACGAATTTCTTCTTTTTCTACAGGACAAGAACTTTTATTGATTTCACTTACAGCACGAGTGTTGTTATTTACCTATCCGTAGAAACAAACAAAAACAAATATCTATCATTGAAAATGGTTTTATCATTCTTCAAAATACTCTCCATGATAATCACTATATTTTCGCATACATTTAAACCAGTTTTCATAGCACATTTTTCATTTTCCTTCCTCCTAATTTTCCTTCAGCTTATAAACAATTGAATGTATCAGAATTCGAAATTTTCATTGGTTCAATAATAGATTGTTTGAGCCTATGTGTGAGAGCTCGCATTGTCACGGTGAAAAGTAATCCCGCGTCGCTGGACGTTTTTTTCTTATTTCTCGGTTAAATCTCTTCACGTAATATCCTATGTGTGCTTGTCATACTAATGGCCAGGGATGGTCACAATCTCACGATGTGTCACATAACGATCTTGCAATATCAATACGCGAACAGCATCGATGTTTTCTGGCACAGCAACCGATTTTGGACGACCTTTTTTAAATTCATCCATGAGCGAGCGACGGCCACGATTCAATTTACTAAACCAGTGATGTACAGTACTTTTAGATGGTGCTTCATCGCCAAAAGTCGAAGCGAGTTGATCGATGCACTGTTGTTGCGATAATCCCCGTCGAAAGTCGTAGTAAATCATCGCACGGAAATTGTCACGAGTTAATTCCATTATTTTACCGAGATGAAATTTTCAAGACATTGTAAATAAAACAAAAATAGGATCCGTATGACATAACGTTGTCAATACGTATACCGTCACAAAAGGACAAACTTTACGACGAATTTTTCAGATTGCGCCTATCAACCAACACCAGTGTTGCCAATTCTGGATATACAGGGTGTCTCAAAATTATGGTATTTCCGAGAAATGAGGGATTCGTGAGGTCATTTGAAGCAACTTTTTCCTTAGCGAAAATGCGATCCGCGGCTTCGTGTACGAGTTGTTAACGAAAAATAGTAACCAATGAGAGGCGAGGTCGGCTGGTGCGTGGCGGCCGAGCCTATGCACGGAACTGGACTTCGCGCGCTCGTTGGCTGGCGCCTCGCGCCAACCGAGGTCGCCTCTTATTGGTCATTGTTTTTCGTCAATAACTCGTAAACAAAGTTGCGGATTGCATTTTCGTTAAGGAAAAAGTTTCTTCAAATGACCTCAGGGATCCACCATTTCAGAATTGCGAGACATTTTTGGGACACCCTGTAGATCAGTTTAATTGTAAAATGATTCGTATGTAGCACTATTTATTGAATAGTATATTGAACTGTAATAGTGTAATAATAAATAAAACTAAATAATGCCTCGGAGAACATTTTTGTAAATGAAAAAGTTGCTTGAAATGATCTGAGGAACCCCATATTTCCTGGAAATATCATAATTTTGGGACACCCTGTGTAAATAGCATAATATTTGAAATAATTTGACGATACATAACACGTAAACATAAACAAATGAACGTAAACATTACAGGTCTTCAATTATTTAAATTTCAGACCTTGACGCATAAAATAAAAGAAAAATTTACATAAAACCAAATATTATGGCAATCGATTCATGGAAATTTTTTTCCTTCAATGACATCCGAAGGTCATCATGTCAGAGGTCGTTGAATTCGTCTTAACGTCGTTTACAATGCTACGAATTTAAAATTACCTAGTTTCATTTAAAAATCTAACGGTGACCTCGTTTTTTATCGAAGATCAATTTATATACAAATTTAAACAATTGCAGTTTTTTGTCAGTGAAATATTAATTAACTTTGATAGAAAACATTTTCTTCTCAGATCATCAGAAGGGGCTGAAAAATCCGCTAATTTCTGACTCACCCTGTATAAAACAGAAGTTAGACGTTTCGTTTATTAATTTCTGTTATAATAAATGAATTAAATCTGTAATTCGGTGATAATATAAGAAATAGTTTTCATGCAATGTTGAAAAGAAAAAGGAAATTTTAGCCTCGAACAAAAATTAATCTATAGTTTACTTAGTACTAAGATACTAAGATATCGGTTTACATTTTCGTCGGTTCCGTCAGCGGGCAACGACGGTGATGTAAACTGTATATAATAGATACCGCGATACATCATCACCGGTACCATTAGATACACATCGTGCCCTGACTGTTTGGGGATCCCAGCGTCACGTATACAATGTGAAACGCGACAAATAAACGTCTCCGATTGGTGGATAAGACGAACCCAAGAAGGGTATAAAAGAAGCGTTTCTTCTTACCGGACTCTCAGTAGAGTTTGGTCGCTCGATCGTTTTCGCCCATATACCTTCTCTCAATAAAGGAATAAAATAAAGTCTTTTTTAAGAAAAGAATTAGAATCATATTCATTTTCATTCCATAATCCCAACATGCAACTTCTATGATACCATAGAGGACTGACAGTTACATTAGACACCCTGTATAATAGAACAAGGGCGCACGAGTCTCTCTGTTAACGCGTTTCATGTCGGCGGAGCTGAAAGTTCGAGCGATCGCAAATCAAGGTTTTCACGTGCGAGGAACTCAGACACTGCATCTAGTCATTCGTAAGCCGTACCTACTCTCGACGATACGTCGAGCGACGGAGAGGGGAAGGGAGGAGGTTGGTAAGCTCATAATCGCGTTATCCGTATTTCCATATAATGCCTAGAAGCCTGTTATCTAGCTGTCGTTACCCACACGACTAACCCTTTTAATCGGCGCTGTTACACGTGCACACCGGCGGACAATTTAATAATCGGAGGCGTTGTAACGGCGAGCCTTTCTGTCTGCACGATCGACGACGTTTACGCGGGATCGATCGATCGTTCGTTCCCCCGCTTCGCGTTATCAGTCGCCTCCCTTTTTCTCCTTTCTAGTCACGGTTGGCATAATGAGCCCTTCTGGAAATATTACGCTGGAAATGAACGTGCTGTCGATTAAATATTGGTTTTGCCCGGTAAGTTCGCGCCGATTTTTCAGGAAAATTCGAAAGGCAACATTTCTGTAGGTCGACATATATTTATTTAATTATGAATGCACCATATTATTGTACAACTTTCCTTCGTCTTTCGCGCGACTTAAAGATCCCGTCCTCATTGAATTTCTTAGGTTTATCGGCGATGACCTTTTTGAAATGCTTTTTTACGTCGTCGAAAGAGTTAAAGTTCTTGCCGTTAAGGGAATTTAGCGAAGACTTCGATAAGTGGAAATCGGGAGGTGTAATGTCCGATGTGAATAGGGCGAATGTGGTAGGACATCTCAGACAAATTTCAACAACGGGACGTTCTTTTTGTATCGCTGGTCTCAGTTCATCAAATTATGGTCAACGTTTATCTGAATTTATCGTTCGATATATGAATTTATTCCCACCAGGCTCACATGATTTTGTACGAATGAAGGCCGACTTTTGGGCCTTGATGATCATTTTTGTAAATGATCCATTTTTCACCGCCAGTGACTATCTGCTTCAAAAACTATTTGTTTAAGTTGTGTTTATACAGTGAATCAAAGATCAAAATGCGGTTCAGCAACATTTTTTCCGTTAAGCTGTTTCGAGAGAAATGCGATTATTATTCCATGAATCGCGTGTGATATAAAATTTCCTGCATGCTATTTCTATAAAGAGCTTGTGTCATTATTGAAATCCTATGTTTCAGATCACTACTCTATTAATTTGATAGTTATAGTTTCTATTACTAAAATTTGGCATATGATTAAACGAAAAATGGACGAAATGTCCAATGAATGAACATAAATTAATGAATGAAGGGGAACAAAGACAAACAAGAAACAAACTAATCGAATGATCGTAGTGAAAAGGACAAAAAATAGTGTTGAGTATATAATAAAAATTACATATATTCATAAATTATCGTCGTATATTACCGTCGTGTCCCTTACGACACATATTGAAAACAATCATTTCTCTTTTAGACGATTTTCACACACATTTATGTGTCATTTATTTTCGTATCGGACGATTATTGACGTTAAGATGAATTTTACTAGTCCGGTCACGAAATCAATTACAAGGTAATGGGTCAATCTGCATGTGAATGCAGTGTTGGAAATGTTTATTGCATTGTTCTCAAATATACGTAGCGCGCACAATATTAGCAACAACATGATCGATAAAATCATTCATACGCGATTTATCCTGCACAACATAGTAAATTACATATATTATTGCAGTATATAGTTATTTGTATTCATTCCGTGCTATAACAAAAATATTTCTACTACCGTAAAACATCGCGAAATGAATTCTATGTCTACATTGTGTTCCGAACACGTGATAGCGCATAAAAGAGCGAATGTTCACGAAAAAACTAAAATATCGAATTGGAAATAAAATATTGTGACAATTTCCACTCTGTAGCTACATTATTAAATAAACAAAATTGACTCTCAGCTAATGGTGATATTTCACAAAGCTTGGATAAAGAGACTGTTTATTATTCAATTCTCTATTATAACCATGAATCCAATGTACTTCATATAGTATAGCTTGCATATTATAGGATTATTAATTAATACCTACCGTACGTTACAACCGCATTTAATGCAAATTAATACAGTTAAACAACCACATCTAGCTCGTTTCACGCAATTATCATGTAATTTTCTGCTTGCTTAGCTATTAATAGATGATCATGATAGTTAATGTCACTGACTAATTATGTTATAATACACTATTAACAATTGTACATTTCGCTACACTGATTTCCTATTTTTTAAACACGTTCTCGAGAAAGTCATGATTTTAGGCGTGTAATCAGCCGATAGAGACTGCACGCTATGTTAAGTTTTACTATTGCTAAATTTTCTTACGATCGGCTTAGATTTTCATCGTAAAATTAATTGGCGGTGAATTAATCTATAAACAAAAATACGCAATCATTAAAATCTCGACAGGATTGTAAATAAAGTTTGTGTGTAGAGTAGTAGATGGCGGATTTTATGTACTTATGATGAATTTGGCCATGTGAAATACTAAACAATAAAGACATTACAAAAATTGGAAAGTCTACATATAATCTCCTTATTTCGTCGAAAACATTAAAAAAAGAAGTACATTTTTATTTCATTTATGCTTCTTACAATTGAATCGGGAAACTTTTATTTTGCTTAAAGCATAAGACAAAGGTCCATCACCTAATCATCAGTGATAAATCATCACTAATTAGAATGTGGATTTGATGCATTTGTGACAGAAATGAATTAAACGAAATATCGAACAGTGACATAACCTTAAAGCATAAGACAAAGATCCGTCGCCTAATCATCAGTGATGAATCATCCCTAACTAGACTGTGGATTTGATGCATTTGTGACAGAAATAAATTAAACGAAATATCGAACAGTGACATAACCTTAAAGCATAAGACAAAGATCCGTCGTCTAATCATCTGTGACGAATCATTACTAACTAAATTGTGGATTTGATGCATTTGTGACAAAAATGAATTCGATGGAATAGAGAGCAGCGACATAACCTTAAAGCATAAGACAAAGATCCGTCGCCTAATCATCAGTGATGAATCATCACCAACTAGACTGTGGATTTGATGCATTTGTGACAAAAATGAATTCGATGGAATAGAGAGCAGCGACATAACCTTAAAGCATAAGACAAAGATCCGTCGCCTAATCATCTGTGACGTATCATCACTAACTAAATTGTGGATTAAATGCATTTGTGACAGAAATGAATTAAACGGAATATCGAACAGTGTTAAATAAATTTAACAATGCCGTCACATTATTTCCAACTAACCGAAAATGTCAAGAAAAGAAAGAAATTTTCCTCGAACTCCTGCATATAGCAACCGAAATACAAAACTCATATCCGCAGTCTGTTCACAACAATTACATTTTTATATTCAGACGGCTTCAGATAGACCAGGCTATGTTTCAAACATGCTTCGTGAAATGTACGAAACTGGTTAAAGAGGAACCGAGCTTTTCGATATCGGCATTCGTTCCGAAAGTTCGGAGACCGCATAAACATCAGCCACCTAATGATCATGATCGCATGCGACGGGCAATTTCATGATGCAATCACGCGAAAGCTCGTGAATCAAAAACGGCAGGAAGAAATTAGCTAGCTCGGTTCCGATATCAGCTTTTCGGTGGCTGGCCGGGAGAGAAAAAAGAGGAAAGAAGAGGGGGCGCGGATCGGAGGCGAAACAATTTACAAGGGGCAAGCAGCCGCTGTTTCCTGCCGTTAAACGATTTCCGATTACACACACTCGCGAGGGGTGAACGCTCGCGAACGAGCGAGCGAGCGCGTGCGCGCGCGCGCGCAACGCCGCCCAACACACGGCCGGTTATAGGCGCGCATAACGGATGCGCGCAATTACGATTCAAATTTTACGACTTGCTTAACTTAAATTACGCGACCCCAATTAAGCGAGATCGAGCGCGGCTGCCAAGTTCCTTTTCCGGCCAGCCCTCCGGCCCCGCTCCGCGCGGCCCACGCTGGCAGCTTTGTATCAAAATGCGGTCGTTTATGGCCCCCTGTTCCTCTGAGACACGACTGCACGAATATGCCTGTTAAGACACTTGGAAAGTTTGCAGGCTGTTTAACGAATAATTACTGTATTTGCCGACGCGATAGACGTTCGGAACACTTAGCCCTGGCATGAACCTAACTCAAACCGGGCCTAGGCCAAATCCGTGTGTAATTTCGGGTAAAGCCCAGCTTGGCCCGTGTCTGAGACGCAATTATCACAAATATTCCATCCGAGCTGGTATTAACGAGTCCCTGATCTAATGCGGATTGATATTGAAACCTGAGAGGTTGTACTTTCGCAGCGAATTCTTGCTTTTCATTCGTCGCGTGGCTGCAACGATGCACATTGAAGAAATGCATATTGAAGAAATTTTCACAGAAATCGAAATACTCTCGTACGCACATCGAAATGTTTATATGCATTTGAGAAATATAATGACAGTAATTAGAATTTTACAAATTCTTTGAAACTACTTGTTGTCGTCTGATTCGATGTTTTTTGTTACGGTATCCTCCGACTCGTTTATGCCGATTTGTAAATCATCGAAAATTCTTGCTTGAATTGAAGCTCCTTTTTCATCTGCAAGGACTACGTACTCTTCACTTTAAGAAAAATCTTTATCGGCCTTTTTTGAAATCATTTCTCGACGTATAGATTTCTTTGAAAATTGATAGTGTAGATAGAGTATCGCAGAAAAAGATTGTACAGGGTGTCTCAAAATTATGTAACTTGCGGGAAACGAGTTCCTGAATTTATTTGAAGTAAATTTTTCCTTAGCGCAAATGCAATCCGCGGCTTTGTTTACGAGTTATTAATGAAAAGAGACTGACCAATGAGAGGCTAGCTCGGTTGGCGCAAGGCGATCGAGCCAACGAGCGTGCGAAGCCCAATTCCGCTCATTGACTCGGCCGCCTCGCGCCAGCTGAGCTGGGATTCGACCGCCTCGACCGCTGGCGCTGTTAGCTCGGCCGCCTCGCGCTAGCTGAGCTGGGATTCGACCGCTCGACCGCTGGCGCCGTTGGCTCGGCCGCCTCGCGTCAGCTGAGCTGGGATTCGACCGCTCGACCGCTGGCGCCGTTGGCTCGGCTACCTCGCGGCAGCTGATCTCGCCTCTCATTGGTCACTGTTTTTCATTAATAACTCGTTAACGGTGCCTCGGAGAAAATTTTTGTAAAGGAAAAAGTTGCTTCAAATGGCCTGAGGAACCCGCCACTTTCGGATTGCGAGACATTTTTGGGACACCCTGTATATACAGACAGAATATACAGTATCAGACTCTGTACAGTACACATCAGACTCTGCCGTCCAGAGAAATAGCCTCGCGCAGAATTCAGCCGTACCTAAAATTAACTCGTTAATAACTCGGTTAATAACTCGTAAGCATAGCCGCGGGTTGCATTTGCGCTAAGGAGAAGGTTACTTAAAATCTCTTCAGGTACTCCTCGTTTCTCGGAAGTTACTTCATTTTGGAAACATGCTGTATAGCAATATTAATAAGGCAACAATCTTGATGCGAAAAGATCATTTTAGTTGTTTTCTTTGAAATTAATTTTTTCGGGTGCTTCTTAATTGTAAACTAATATTATTCATGCTTCTGTTTAAATTCTCCATGTGTAAGGTATAACGAACACTTTTTAACGCTCGTCACAAATAACAACGTAAAGTAGCCCACAAAAGTATTCGGACACCTTTTAAAACGCAATAACTATTTTAAAATTGAACTAAATGACTTGAATGTTTTTTTTAGATGATAGGAGAACTAGTATACTAAATGATGGCTAAAAGCTTGTTTCTAAATTTGCTATTACTTGGAATAAAAAGAAAAAATTCAAAACCCTCGTTTTTTAACTTTTTTTATCTACGAACACTTTTGTGGGCTATTGTATTTTCGATGAATAAACTGAATAAATCAGATAATACTAGTAAATAGACTGTAAGTGGTTCTACATGCCATTGTTATTTAGCAAAGTCTGTTTATATTTTTCTTCGCTTTATAGTTATTTCAAAAATAAAAATCGTGCTGTTTATATCTTCTAAGGTATTTATAATAAGCACTAAGTAACAGGCGGTAACTGCAGGATTAAGTTTAACAGCGAGGATATTAAATCGTGCGAAATCTCGCTCATTAACACTATCATGATTCTTATCGTCTCACGTAACGCGAAGATAATGCTGTTTTCACTGTTATGGTTTATATAAACTGTAATAGTATTTCTTCCAACTTTTCTTTTTATCTTAATTTAGGATTAACGAGTGCGAAATGAAGAAAATTTACTATCATCGTCACCGTTATTATTATTATTATTATTATTATTATTATTATTATTATTATTATTATTATTATTATTATTATTATTAGGTCAACCCGTAAGTTGTGTTTTATCTTATCGCGCTTTACGTACGCTTTATCATTTTTGCTACAAATTACACATCTCCGTCTTCTGTATACACTTCATTTCGATGTCGCATATAGAGAATCCCGAAAATGTCTCGTAATCCGGAAATGGGAGGTTCCTGAGGTCATTTGATGCAACATTTTCCTTTACGAAAATTTTCTCCGAGGTTTCGTTTACGAGTTATTAACGAAAAACACTGACCAATCAGAGGCGAGCTCGGCTGTTGCGCGGCAGCCCAGCCAACGAGTGCACGGAGCTCAGTTCCGCTCATTGGCACGGCTGTCTCGCGCCAAATGATCTCGCCTCTGATTGGTCACTGTTTTTCGTTAATAACTCGTAAACGAAGCCGCGGATTGCATTTTCGCTAAGGAAGAAGTTGCTTCAAATGACCTCAGGAACCACCTACTTTCGGATTGCGAGACATTTTCGGGATACCCTGTATATCAATAAATGCAATGCATACAATGAAATCAAATGGTTATAAAACTATTTAAAACGAAACGATGTATAATAAATCAAGAAAGAATCCAATCACATGTCATAATGGATAAACAAAAATTTAATCGAAACATAAGCTCTCAATATCGAAAATTGGTCGTGCTTACATACCCTCTATAAAATATTAGAAATATTATACAGAAGTTTCTAATTTAAAACCTGGAAAGTCTTCAGACAACAGTGTCAAAGAATCGATCAATAAATGTTACTTAATTTAACGCTCGCCTAAGCAAGTTATTTAAACGAAAAGTAATCACTAACTCCGCGTTTAACCTCAAATCTACAAAGTTATAGCTCTCTTCACGGGTACTTAAGAAAGTGCTCGAAGTCAATGGAGCAGTCTCGGGCCTGTTCATAATACTCTCGCCGCGTCTCTTAATTACACAGTGTGCATAGCTTCTTCGCGTCTTGTAACTAAACAACAGCCCCTAAGCCTCTCCAGTGTTCTCGGATTTCCTTGCGGAAATTGTGCCGAGTTACAAGTCGGATCGATGCCGATTGGTTTTGGCGGATCACAGGAGTCCACGCGGAGGGCAAACAAGCCTCCGACAGACACACTTATGACAGGATTAATCGATGTCACTCTGAACGGAGCCTGGCTATTTAATTAAACTAATTAGCATACTCCGACAACGCGTATTGTTTATCTCCAGGAAGCTTCTCTCCTGTTCCTGAACTAGCCGGGCGTTGACCCAGTTGCGCCGTGGGTAACGTGGGATCGACCGGCGCGGCGTACACACGGCTGAATCCACTCGCGAGACGAATCAATGGAAACGCGAAAACACCGTGAGAATTGATTCATCGATAACTGGTAACGGGTCCGAATGGAAGCCCTCGCAGAATAATTAGAACGCGTTTGCGAGCACCGCTGCTGTGCGGCGAGTTTAACGGAAGTCGGAAGCTTTTGTTTCGAGGCGAACCGGGTAGAAAGCGGAAACGAGATGGGAGTTGTATAAGTGTCGGTCGATCGGAAATTCGAGGGAAATCGATGGGGGAACGCGGTAATGTTGGCCTATTTTTCCCCGTGCCGAAAGCAGAAAATCGAAGAGAGAGAGAGAGAGAGAGAGAGAGAGAGAGAGGCCGGTCGAATTGTTTGCCGGCTTGCCGCGCCGTCTTCAGAAATGGATTTCGAGGAATTAACGGGTCCGTTCGGACTCAATCAACGCCGCAAATTCCAGTCTGGCGGCTGAAATTGCGTTAGCCATGCGTCCCAACGACGTCATGGACACGTTAATTCAGTTTTAAGTAATTAACGGCTTGCTAAGTACGCGCCGGCGCTATTTAGCGCGGCTTCTCGCGCGCATCCGGCCGTCCATCGAACCTGAATTTCATTAAAATTTTCCGCAATCGAAGTGTCGCGAGCCTCGACCTAATGGCGTCCAACGGAATACAGTGGAACGATATTCGTGGGAACCTGTAAGGAGGCAAATTGGTTCACCTAATCAGCTTGCATTTATTAGTTTACACAAATGAAAGTTCATATTCCGCTGTTTCAAGGTTGTCCCAAAAGTGCGTCTCATTGTTCTCGCCCAATTTGTACAATCCAAAATTAGAGCGGTTTTTAACCATTTCGAGACTAAGGGAAATATTTTTTCCCATTTTAAAATTCGTTATTGTCGTATTCAATTATTGGTTATTTTTGGTACAAAACGCAATTTGCCAGCATACGACGTGCAAAGTGCGGAAAAAATGAAACGATGTGCAAATTGTGCTAAACGCCGCATATGAAATAGAACGCATAATATAGTAATGTCTCCCTAATTGACGCTCGGATTGTGCAGAAAAATGGACAATTTGAGAAGAGGAGATACGATTATTCGAACCTTGCAGTTCGTTTTTATAGTTGTTGACAATCGATAATCATAAAAAACGAGCCGCAAGGCTCGAACAATCGTATCTCCTCTTCCAAAATTGTCCATTTTTGTGGACAATCTGAGCGTCAATTAGAGAGACATTACTGTATATGTACTGTGTGCAATGTTCATTTTTGCTTCACAACCGAAACAAATTGCTCCTCATAATATCATAATTAGCACATCATTTTGTATAGTAATTTTATTTCATAATTTTGTATTATTTTAGTTATAAAACATTTTGTTGTAATAAACCAATAAATAATAAACATTGCGTAATAAGCCTAACCATAATTCGTGTTGCCTTCATAGTCCATTGGGAAAAATATTTTCCATAAAATTCCAAAAAAACTACACATTGTTATGCATTGTTTTTAGGATTTTTATTTATTTTACGTCTAAACAAACTAAAACAAACAGTTACATACTAATATTTACTCGTAGCAACCTTATGGTCCTGTAAGGGTTAACAGATTAAGAATATCAACTTTAAATATCACCGCAATATTAAAAGTTATTCGACTAATGAAACCGAAACTGGAAAGACAAAATTCACCGTAGGAAAAAAGAATCTTGGTAACATTCAGTTTGATCCAACGCGTTAAGAAAGGAAGTAAAGCGCTGTTCATTTGTGCTCGTGTTACCGAAAGCACCGACTGTTCAGAAATTAATTATCGTTCGTGCTAGTAGCAATTTGTTTGTGACGTTGGAAATGAAACTTTCTTTAGGTCAACGTGTCCGATAAAAAAAAAAGTATCGAAGGGAAAATCGATATTGCCGACCATACGGTTGCAACTTGCAAAAACTCAATATTCTACGAAATGAAGGATGACAGATGGAAATGAGTATGCGCGATTGCATGAGAGAGTGTGAAATTGGTTGGCGCTGTTTTGATCACCAACAATAATGAAGTTACGCTAAAAAATGTCGTACCGAACGTCATCGACTGGAACATTGGCGATCGTTCGACAGTTGTAAATTTAATCAAGTACGCTGTTTATACTTCGCGATCATTGTAAACCCGTTATTGACGTCAATAAAGAAAGAGAAGAAACGAGAAGAAAAAATGTCGAGTACAAGATGATAAAAAAGAAAAACGTTCAAAATAACCTCGATCGTTATGAGGTGCGTTACGAGGGTTTTTCTTCTTAGAAATGTCTGGACAATATGCAGGGAATTACCTCTAGAATGTGTGATCATTATTTTGTAGACACCGTGTGTAACGTTTTACGACGCGAGCCCGCTCGGCAAGTTCCGCGAGAGTTCACGCGCGTGTTCCGCGCGAAATAGACGCGCGCTGACTGTTCCGGCGTTTCCCCCGGGCGTCATAAATGCGTTGTTACAGTGATGGGGTGACGTGTTCCTCCTTTTACGGGGACCGAGCTTCTTTCTGACGTTCTCGCGTCGTTCGGACGCCCTCGTAGACTGTCGAATCCTTCTTCGGGGATTACGACTGGGGTTTATGACGCTGCCGCGGTAATCTTGTAGCTTCAACGTGTTGTCGAACCCTGTCTGGAGACTCCCCCAGAGTCTGCTGCGAGGAAATTTAACCGTAATTTATACCCGTTGTCGAGTCTAAATGTAACGTAAGCAGTTTGGAAGTGTGCCGAACCTTTAACGCTACAAGGATAATGAGCGCCAATTGATGCAAACACAGTCTTTCTATTCTTCGACGCTTCGAGAGTACAGTAAATTCACACTCAATTATCTTTCGGCTTGTGAACAAAAATGGACAATTTAGGAAGCCTCGCGGCACGTTTTTACAGTCGTGGATTGTTAACAACTATAAAAACGTGGCGCGAGGCTAAATTAATCGTATCTCTTCCCAAATTGTTCAGTTTTTTTTTGTACAAGCTGAGACTCGATTAAGGAGAATTTGAGCCGTTCATTTTGAAAGTGGTCTAAGCCCATTTGTGTCAATTATTTCCGGTTGCCCGTGGTTACATGTACAACTTAAAGTTATTTATCAATAGAACATTTGAGATTACTTATATTCCGAGTAAATACGATAATATTGGACGCATAAGTCTTCAGAGTTAGTTCAATAATTGAGCCATTTATTTTGAAAAAGTGGCCTAAGTCCATTTATACTTAAATTGAGATATTTATTATCGATAATGTCCGAAGACGGTGATGTCAAGTTAATTTTAATGAATTAGTATTTCACAAGTTAAACTCAGTTTTTGGACAATTGCTTTAGTTGAACAATCAGTACGTTTAATTGATGCAGTTTAAAAAATTTACGCAATATACATACTTACAGTTAAATATATAACTTAAAATTTAACATTGATTTTTAGAAATTATTTCACCAATGGGAAAGAACAAAACGACAAGACTTTTTAGTTCGGATAGTGAAGAAGAATTAGTAACCAATGATTTCAAGGAAAATCGAGAAAGAAAGAGAATTATAGAACAATATTCGTCGTCAGGGGATGAAGTTACAGATAACAATGGGGAGAAAAGATCGATGAAACGTACATCCAAAAAGGGCGAAAGATTAAACGGAATTCGGGAAAAAGATATTGTACTCGAACCGGAAATATTGTACCTTCAAAAGTTTTCCAAAACAAAATGTAGACGAGCAGTAAATTGTTTTATAATTTATGTAGTTAAAAAATGTTTTGAATCGCATAAATTATGTTTTCGAAGCGTCGTAAAGATATATAAAATAAATTGAGTATTGTTTTTTTCAATTTGAAGCATCTTAAATTACGTCGAATGGACTTGGGCTCCTTCAAATTCTATAACGAATCTGGTTGTTAATTTTGAAAGTGGCCTAACTCCATTCTTGGTAAGGAAACGCATATTATTTACTTAATAATTGCCATTATTTTAATAGGAACTATAAACTTAACTCCTTCAGATACATTTAAGCAGTATGACTCATTAGTATCCTGTACGTATATTTTTAATTGCATTGAAACACAAACCCTTAAATATCTCAATTTAAGTATAAATGGACTAGGCCACTTTTTTTTCTCAAAATAAACGGCTCATTTATTGTAGTCAAAATTTACCATAATAATATCTTTCGCATTCCAGAAATCCTAGTTACAGTCAATTTATTCGAATCTATTACAATAACAATGAATACCAGAAACCTAGTTAAAAATTGTGTTAATAAACATTTGTGCAATATCCATAAATTTAAGCCACGGATATATTCGTTCCTCTTTCATCGAGTCCTAAGCTCCAGACAGGTTTCAGTAGTATAACCGGAAATACGTCAGACCGATTCACGAAAATATGAGACTATGATACAACATGTCCCGGAAGGGGGGAGGGAGTGCTGATATGTTCATTAACCACGTGTAATTCTCGTCGAATTTATGTGGAATATTTCCGCAGTCATACGAACTCGAGACAAAAGAGGGTCGAGACGGGACGTGTCGTGCTTGGCATCGGGAATAAGACGGCTGGCACGCCGGCAATTCCGTTCGGGGATGCGAATAAATAGAGACGACGATAAAACGGGCCAGGGGTCGTGTCCGTATAAAAAGCGTCCCTCCCCGCCCCGCAATCAAAACAGTCGCGACGAGAAATAAAATCAGCAAACCGGCCAACGAATGCAAATCACGACCGGAAAGTTGTGTAAATTGATTACTGAATTATTTATCGGGCCTGCCCTGCAATCCTTCTTCCGACTTGTTCCGAAGAAAGGCTCGTCAGCGTTGCGGAACAGAACTCGCACTTTCCGGCGAATAGTTTTCTGGATGAATGGTTTCGGAAACTTGCTCCTTTTCTTTCAACTCCGCCGCAGTTTACTGATTTACGGGCCCGCTTTTTTTCGCCTTGTGCTACGGGATACCTGGTTAGAGCCGTCGCGGGGAAACAGATTAAATAGGATCTTACGAAACTCGATTATTTAAGTACAACTTTCGTTTCTGAACAAGAGCACTTCTAAATGCTAGGCTTTATATATATAGGATGTTTCGATTTTATCTTACGAGAATTATAAGTTGATCGTTGTAATTGTGAAATTGTATATTATTGCGAAAGATACCAATGACTGGTTAATGACTGGTTTCTCTGATTTCTCTTTCCATCTTTAATGGAAACATTAACGATATTACTGTTGTTGAAGTGGTAACTGTGCAAATAATAATTGTCGTTGGTACAGCTTGCGAAAGTGTTCGAACACTTTTTGAAACGCAACAACTTTTTTCAAATTGGACCAAATGACTTGAATCTTGTTTCGATGATAGTGACGATGACTGAAACGCTTCTTCTTAATTTTGCTCTTACTTGGAATAACAAAAAGAAGTAACAAGCTCTCGTTTTTTAACTTTCTTATCTGATCCTATAAGAAGAATTTAAAAAATGCCTTTCGTAGTTCTCTATAAGTTATATGCATACTGAAAATTTGATCGAAATTAGTTTACGTTGTTGTGAGTTACAATAAATTGAAGATTGCAAAAATCGCAGTTACATCACGTTCTTTTTTACAGTTTTGACCAAAAACTGTAAAAAGTATACAGTTTTTGAAATTTCTCAACGCTTGTAGCTTGACTCTGAGTTAACCGATTTCGATCAAATTTTCAGCATCCACATAGTTATCAAGATCTAAGAGAAACATTTTTTAAATTTTTATTACAGGCTCGGATAAAAAAGTTAAAAAGCGAGAGCTTTTTCCTCTTTTTGTCATTCCAAGTAAGAGCAAAATTAAGAAAAAGCATTTCAGTGATGTTCGAACGCTTTCGTTATTGTACATTGTAATACCACGTATACATATATCACAGTTTTTTATAGTACATTTATCAATAATTATAAAACAAAAATTAAATCATCATTCTTTTTTCTATCCTCATGTTCATGAATTCGTGGAGCTATCACGTTATTGTTGGACATCGCCAAATTCATTCGATAACCCAGTGAATGACATTTCCCTGTTTCAGTGGTACAAAATTCATCTGTTCACTCAATCATGATACTCTACAGCTTCTCGCTGCCCTTCCTATTGGACGGGGACCAACAGATCTCTTCATCTTTTCCAGCTCTTCACTCTTTGACGCGTTGTGATTTATATTGGCCACTCTCGAACTATCGGACGCTTCAAAATTACTTGTTTCTGAATTTTTCTAGAATAATCAATAAAATTTTCGAGCTGTTCTAGAAGGAAAGTTGTTAATAATTATTCAAGCCGTATCACATGAAATTGTTGTTATTGGTCGAAATGAGAGAAGCATATTTTTAAATTTTTATTGTATAAAAATATGTGTTACTAGCTTCAGTGCATTCTTTCCAACGAGATTCCAAATGATGCGTCCCATGTTTATATGAATAAAAGAATTTTAAAAAGAAGTAAAATTGATTTTTATAGAAATAGTTTGAAGAAAAGGAAAAGATTTCAATGCGGACATTTTAAAGACAAATAAAAGTTATTGTACGAATTGTTATACACTAGGATAACAGGATCAAAGGATTTCTTTTGGACTAAACAATTGTCGATATTTCAACTACTCTATCAACAATCTACGCAACAATCTACCTGGACTCATTTCAAAGGGTAAAACCTCTACTTTAAATCCTATAACTCAATTTCGTCACGAATCCCCTTTTGTTGCGAGATATAGCGGTAAACTGAAGGTACTCTTTCATCCCCAAATTTTATAAACCGAAAGGACACTGCGGAGTTTAATTTACATAACGTTATAACATTATATTTTCCAATCTATATATAATTATTCAGAAATTTGCGGTCAGAATTTGAAAATATCGTAAATCTTTACGTCGAATATAAAATGACCACCATTTCTAGGCGGTTAGAAGCGGTAATCCAAGCAAAAGGTGTCAACGCAAGGTATTAATTTCATTTATCACCTAATTCGCTTCTTTCGTCTCTCGGCAAACATCTGATTATTTCGTTAAATGTGCATTGCGTCCATAAAAAATGTGCATATCGGTCTGAATTTTTCCACAAAATAATCTATGCACGATACTGTCACAGAATACACCAAAGTTAGATCTAACTATAACGCAAATCAGATTAAATTTCATCGATATCTATCCTCCCGGTCGGTCCACTGACTTTTGTCCCGGACTGTATCTACGAAGGAAGTTAGGTCACCAAGATCACTGGACCAGATAGAGCGGTATTTTCTCCCTTTACCGCGGACGTTTCGTCAAACTTTCATCGGAACGGGCCGTGCACGGTCCACGAGCATCCACGCGGGCCGGACCGGCAGTAAAAGGTTTCATCCCGGTGTAAACCGTTTTTTTCCCGCCGACGAACGGAAGCCCTCGCCGACTCGTCAGGCAACAGTCGTAATTCCAACAGGAGTTCGATTCCATTGGAAAGTTTCGACTCGGGTCGTTACGTTTTTATACTCGATTACTCGATAACCGTTCGCCGGGTATCGTGCTTCCGGCGCATGCACACCTGCGGGAACACCCCCGACGCCCGATGCTCCGCTGCGCCGTAACGTCATCGACGATAAGTCAATTAACCGACTTTCAACGCGCGGTGGCCGCCAAGTTCTCCGACGAAGGCCAAATGGACCAGGTTAAACGGATCGGCCCGATGGTGTGCGGATCGAAGAGTTGGAACGGGGACATCGATTCATGCTGGGAACTCTTTGTTGAATTTTATTTCGACGGAGGGTCTCGTGCTTGCGGTCGGCGAAGTGGCGCGAGCTTTCCGAGACGATCGAGTGGCTCTTTTTAGACGATCGAGTGGCTCAGTTTTGGGACCGGGCTTGTGCTGGACTTGCTGCAAACAGTTTCCTAACACACGTTTCCGCCCGGCAGAGGGTAGATACGTTTATTCCGCACCGCGAATTCGTTGTTCGATGGTATCCGCGAGTGAGTTTCGTCTTCTCGACTGGCACGGTTCTTGAATAAATATTTATTATAATTATGTTTGTATAAATTATATTTTAACACGTTCCATGCCACGTGTACCATCGATGGTACACGCTTGCATGTTTACTTAGTGAACTGAACAAATTATTTACAAGAAATTTAGAACCGAAGAATCAATTTCCACCGCAAGAATGGGCGTTGATAAGTTTTTGTTACGTTGTTATGTGTACGAGAATTAATAATTGCACGTAATACATCAAGTTTTAGTAAAATATCAAAGTGTGAAGATTCGAGTAAAAAAAGCTCGGCACGGAACGTGTTAAGGAAGAAGAAGGTATTACACAATGACAGCAGATTTAAATGGAAAGAGCAAACACAGTACAGTAATGTCTCTCTAATCGACGCCCAGATTGCGCACAAAAATTGACAATTTTGGAAGAGGAGATACGATTATTCGAGCTTTGCGGTTTATTTTTATAGTTATAAATTGTCCGCAATTATAAAAACGAGCCGCAAGGCTCGAATAATCCAATTTAGTGGACAATCTGAGCGTTGCGCACAAAATTGGGCACAAATTGCGCACAAAAATGGACAATTTGGGAAGACGAGATACCATTATTCGCGCCTTGCGTCGTGTTTTTATAGTTGTTGACAATCGGTAACTATAAAAACGAACCTCGAAGGCTCGAATCGTATCTCCTCTTCCCAAATTGTCCATTTTTGTGCGAGAATTAGGGAGAAATTACTGTGTTACTATCAGAGGCGATAACAAAGACAAAGAAGGAATAGGACTCAGACAATAGTTGTTAATTATGAATTATATAAATTATCAATAGACTACAAATTTCATGCATTTTTGCACAAAAACGACTAATTCAAAATCAAAACTATAAAAATATCTTTATATACGATAGAACTTACTAATATTCTAAATATTAAAAATATTTAAAATATTAAAAAATATTCCTTCTGATTTATGATTCTTTCAATTAATTCTGATCATTTCCATGTTGCACAAAACTCCGCGATCGAATGATCAATATTAGTGTCGATCGTTAATGAAAGAGAAGCCCGATTTCAATTACCAAACAAAATTAAGAGGTAAACACGAGTCTTTTTTACGCGGGATACCGATGTCGAGATATGAAAGTAAAAACAACACGGAATTTAAACGTACTCTATGATTCATCGTGTTCGCACGTACATATTTAATGTGGAAATGCCGTAAACAGTTTAGTTATCGCAATATTGTTACAGCCAGCTACGTCAAATATTTAATGAGAAATGTTAACGCGTTGTTGATCGGATATAGCGAAGTGGATCGAATTACTGTTATTGGGTATTTTTTAAGAATTGTGTGTGTGTGTGTGTGTGTGTGTGTGTGTGTGTGTGTGTGTGTGTGTGTAATATTTGAATGTACTTATTCAAAAAAGAATTTTCATTTATGAATGGTGTGACCATATATTTTCAACATTGGCATGCTGTTTTGTTTATGGTGTTACAAATGGGCCTTCGTGCTATGAATTCCGCAAGAAAACAATTTATTAATGGTTCGCGAATATACTTCGTAACACCTGTGACCGTGCACTTGTGTAACATTAGTAAGGAACGAGTGAAGTACTATTGATTAAAGTGTTTCTGCCTTTACCTTATTCACAATAATTCCGTGTTTCACATTGTCACAATACCACCGTGGAAAATTTCAAGAATAGAAGTTGCCGTCTATAATAACCAATTAGAGGTTAAATAATAACGAGGTAAAAAATACCGTAAAATAAATGAGAATAATTAAAATATGTCACATCGTAATGAATATTGTTTAAAAGAAACTGTTAAAAATTGCAATTAGCCGAAGCAGTTAGAAAGAAAGAAATTGTTAGAAGAACATATTAATAGTCGTTTACAACAAAATCGGTCGATGCAAAACGAAACATGTAAAAACCTCTTTAAAGTTATAGTTACATCCCAAAATTAACGAAAGAGTGCAACGTTCGCCATCTTTAACCATTTGTTACTCATAGAAACGACAACCGATTTAGATGAAATTTTCAGTCCATACACATTCAGTCCAGACATAAATTAACAAGACAATGAATTCCGATCACTGTATTCACTGTTATATAAATCTAGCGTTATGATAACATGATAGTGTTACATCAACATGTAGCTGCCAAAATTTCCATTTCCATTTTTTTTCTTTGTTATGAATTTGATACTTTAACATTCAGTTTGACTTGATAAAACTTTGGCGAACAAAATTTATTTATTATAAATAATATTTCACTCGTCTCTGCACAAAGATTTTAGTTCATCGATACTCCCCCTCCCCCTCCGAGAGAGAGAGAGAGAGCGAAAGAGGGCGCGACAGAGCGAGGGAGAGAGAGGGAGAGAGATAACAAGGGAGACGATAGAAAGTAAGAGAGAGCGAGACGGGAGAGAACGAGAGAGAGCGAGAGACAGGAGAGATCGAGAGAGAGCGATAGAGTGCGAGAGAGAGCGAGAGATGGGAGACAGCAAGAGAGAGCAAGAGAGAGCAAGAGAGAGCAAGAGAGAGCGAGAGAGAGCAAGTGATAGACGGGAGAGAGCGATAGAGAGCAAGTGATAGACGGGAGAGAGCGATAGAGAGCAAGTGAGAGAGCGCGCGAGAGAGAACAAGAGAGAGCAAGTGAGAGAGCGAGAGACGGGAGAGAGCGAAAGAGAGCGATAGAGTGCGAGAGAAAGCGAGAGATGAGAGAGAGCAAGAGAGAGAGCGAGAGAGACGGGAGAGAGCAAATGATAGACGAGAGAGAGCGAAAGAGAGCGCGAGAGAGAGATGGGAGAGACAGGAGAGAGCGAGAGAGAGCGAGTGAGAGAGCGTGTGAGAGAAAGCAAGAGAGACAAGAGAGAGTGAGAAAGAGCGAGAGAGAGCGAGAGAGAGCGAGAGAGACGGGAGAAAGAGAGAGAGAGAGCATCCATTTCGTTTCGTCGCCACAGAATACAAAGTCATGACATCACGACAGTTTCTCGAGTGGCTGTGACCATGTCAACAGAGAGACTCGATCAACTCAGCATATCGAGAGCCACGAACACAAACGTCAAGATCCAGTCCGAACCAATTTTCCGAATCTTTCGGCAAGTTTCTCGGCGCCTTTCGCGAGTGCGCCCGGTCGGTTCGAAAGCTCGTGGGCTGCCGGTAATTTACTTTGAAACTCGGTGCAATTTCGGTAAATCGGCACCCGACGGTTCCGCTTCTTTTCTGGTTCTGAAAGCTCCGAAGCTGAAAGACTTTTCCCGGTGTTTCTTGTACGTGTCGCATGCGCCCAGATAGAACGGTGAAAGAAATAGTGAAATTCGGTCCGAGGCAGGTGGCATCGCCGGGAGAATGAATGACCGAGGCCCCGGTTTCTCTTTTCCGTGCCTGCAGCCATCTTTACCGGGCTTTATGGAGACCTTAACCTCCTCAAGGTCCTAACTAAAAGCGTCACGTACGGCAGAAACGCGCGGCGAAAATTGTCCGCACCTCTTGAGCCGTCGTTTCGTGGCAAAATGCCGTGGAGGACCCGTAAAGTAAACGTCTGCCCCGCGTCAGTTTTAAAAACCTCCAGGCTCGTTTCAGTTGTTCGACGAACAGACCGCCGAGATAACTGAATCTATTTACTGGACCGGAGTTCCTAAATCTTTTATAGCAAGCCGAATGCCGCGACGCTCCTATGTGGGCAACATCGTTCTGTGATCGGATTTAGACGCTCGTGTCGTCGCGAATTCGGCGGACTAAATTTTTGCACCAAGATTTTCACTGTTTCTGACTAAATTGCTTTGCACAGTTTCTTTCGTTTTATGCTTTTAATCGTATAAATTTTCTTCATCAGAGTTTTATCAAGACAAACTGGATGTTAAAGTATCGAATTCGTAACAAGGAAAAGAATGGAAATGGAAATTTTGGCAGCTATGTACATGTTGATGTAACATTATCATGTTATCATTACACTAGATTTATGTCAAAATGACGGGTCACTAATTCTTTAATTTACAATTATTCATATCGTGATGATGCATTTATGAGTTATTTATTCGATTTATATGTTACTTGCGGCAAATGTTATAATAGTACTTGTTCAAAATCAGAATAAACGTCTTATTGTTACTTTTATAAATTAATATAAAAACTGCTGTTTTTTGTGCTCCGTAAACTTAGTGTTCAAGTTATTTTTCAACATAACTTTCCTGGAATACAATATTTTATAAATCAGCTAGAATTGAGACGTGAAAAAATTCGATATTAATGATTGGCTCATTCGCATGTCAAAATTGTGTTGATTAAATCGATAGAATAATGTAATCTATGGATAATTTTACACAATTTACACAGAAATTAGTTCTCCATTTTAAACCAATGGAAGCAGAATCGTCTCTTTCGTACAGATATTTTTGTTTTGGAAATTGCAATGCTGTTCTTTTTTGTTCTCTAAAAGGTGTGCGATTTCGAGCCGCTGAAGCCGCCAAAGCATTGTTGACTTTTGATTCGCGGCTGGTCTGTTAGTCAGAAATCAATTAATACGATCTGCGCGTGCTAACGAAATTGGCGACGTTGTTGAATATCAAATGTCAACAGAGTGTCCGGTGTACACAGGACGCGTTTGAACACCGGCAACATTCGGGTGTGACTCGAATCTACTTGCCTCTCTACCCGAATCTCTATCGTAATGAACACTGAATACAGTAAATTCTCTCTAGAATGGCAAATTTAGGGTTGCTGTGAATTTCCTTGTGCTAATCCTACATCTATGTGATTTATTGCTACATCGATTTATTGCTAAGGTTCGATGGAAGAGAACGCAACACGATCTGTTTGATCATTGTTTCTCATGATCTGAGTCAGGCAAGAAAAACCGCGGAGGTACAAGGTACGTGACCAATCGCAACAATTGTAAACGATCAAGTTCTCCGTCACATTGCCTTTTGAGACCATGAGACCACGTGCCACTTCAAATAGTGGCACGTGGTCTCCGAATTGCCTTTGAATAGTAGCATATGGCCTTCGAATTGCCTTCGAATAGTGGCAGGTGGCCCCTGAATTACCTTCGAATTGCCTTCGAATAGTGGCAGGCCGCCTCTGAATTACCTTTGAATCGTAGCATGTGGCCTCCGAATTGCCTTCGAATCGTAGCATGTGGCCTTCGAATTGTCTTTGAATAATGGCAGGTGGCCACCGAATTGCCTTTGAATCGTAGAATGTTCCCTCCGAATTGCCTTGGAATAATGGCACGTGGCCTCCGAATTGCCTTCGAATCGTAGCATGTGGCCTTCGAATTGTCTTTGAATAATGGCAGGTGGCCATCGAATTGCCTTTGAATCGTAGCATGTTCCCTCCGAATTGCCTTGGAATAATGGCACGAGGCCTCTGAATTACCTTCGAATCGTAGCATGTGGCCTCCGAATTGCCTTGGAATAATGACACGTGGCCTCCGAATTGCCTTCGAATGAGCACTAAAAGCGACTGGTTTGTAATTCTTTATAAAAATAACAAGACAAGCATAAAACTATCTAAAGAAATAGATAGACACAAAAACATTCTTATAATCTCAATAACTGTAAAATAAAGAGTATGAAATCTGTCATTCTCTGACTCCAGTGCTTTAATAAAATAAAAATAGAAAAACATGCATGGTACTCTTTCAACTACGCTGAATCTACTAACCCTTTGCACTCGAAACGATCTCAGCTCTGAATCCAAAATAACATTTTTACTTATAGTGTTTCCACTTTATATGACTAAATGTATTTGATTCATATGAAATTGAGTTTTGAGACTAATGCAATAGCTACACTTTCAACAGTTCTGTTTTAAAAATTTAAGTAAAGTTAATGTAAAAATAATTTTGTAACACGATTAGTAACACACTGTTTTCAGTGTTGCCTCGCAGTCACCACTGGGAACAAAATCATCCTAAACCTAAAGAAGTAATTCCGCTTCAAGGCATTACAAGCATTCTCCTCTCTGCTACGACCGCCCCGTTTTACCCTTTCAGTCCTAACAATGCATCGAACAGTATGCATCATATAAGATGCATTGAACATACTGCAGCAGAACCGAATATGCCGCGTACATACGCACATAGCGGGCGAGTTGAAGGACCGAAACCTCTCGAAACGTTCTTGCATCTTACGGTTCGTTACCCGAAGCTATCATTAGCCTGTCCCGGCCGCCCGTCAATGACTTTCTTCGGTACCTTCCGAAAGGTTTCGTATTCATATGCATGACCGGCGGCTGATCCGTTTCTCGATACGAGTTCGATTGCCTCGCGGCCCTGGCCCCCATGAATATTGAGTTCGCGCCCCAGCAAACTGTATCCTTCGGCTCCGCCGGCAGAACTTCCCTAATTGCGCCGCTATGAATTCCGATATCTGATTAACGCGCGGCGTAATACGCGCCGACGAAACGGTGAAACGCTCGTTAACGAATATTGTTCGCAGCGTGGATGCTCGCGGAAAAGTGCAGCCGTGTCGGGTCGCGTTGATCTCGTGGGAACTGAAATCACGGATTTCAGGTAAAACGAGTTGGTCCGAGGTGTACTGAGAGAGAAAGAGAAAGAGAGAGAGAGAGATCGAAAGAGGGCGTGAGAGGGTGACAGAGAGCGAGAGAGACGAGAGAAAGCGAGAGAGAGAGAGAGTGAGAGAGCGCACGAGAGAGAGAGCGAGAGAGAGTGAGAGAGAACGCAAGAGAGAGCGAGAGTGCGCGAGAGGGAGAGCGAGTGCGAAAGAGTGCGAGAGAGAGCGAGAAGGAGCGCGAGAGAGCGCGAGAGAGCGAAAGACAACGAGAGAGAGAGAGAGAGAGAGAGCGAGAGAGCGCGCTAGAGACGAAAGAGGGCGAGCGAGACGAGCGAGAAAGAGCGAGAGAGAGAGAGCGGGAGAGAACGCGAGAGAGCGCGAGAGAGCGAAAGACAACGAGAGAGAAAGAGAGAGAGAGAGCGAGAGAGCGCGCTAGAGACGAAAGAGGGCGAGCGAGACGAGCGAGAAAGAGCGAGAGAGAGAGCGGGAGAGAACGCGAGAGAGAGCGAGTGAGCGGGAGAGAACGCGAGAGAGAGAGCGGGAGAGAACACGAGAGAGCGCGAGAGAGAACAAAAGAGAGAGAGGGAGAGAACACGAGAGAGCGCGAGAGAGAACAAAAGAGAGAGAGGGAGAGAACACGAGAGAGCGCGAGAGAGAACAAAAGAGAGAGAGGGAGCGAGAGAGTGATAGAGAGCGACAGCTTCTCGAATCGATAAGCGATAATCGCTCGACGCGATTCTTCTCCTTCTTCCTAACATTCGCTCAATTTAAATAGCAACACCGAGCACTTCAGAGACCAGAGTATTCTCTGTTTTCCAGGATGAGGGATACCTGGCCGGAAATTGTCGGCCATTCTCTGTATCGTTACGATGTACACGGGCCGGGGCCGTCGCTTATGTAATTACAAAACATTCAATCCCCTCGGGCGAAGATATAACTACGCTTCAAGAGGTCGACGTGCCGCGCCGGTTTGATATCCTGCGGGCGGTCGCGGATTTTATACATATTCCGCCGACATATTTTCAAAATATTCCAATCCGACGCGCAATTTAATCGCGAAAGATTGGAGATTGTTCGAGACTTCATGTAATTACGGTAACGTACGATGCGTCCAGTGACAGTCCCGTAAATTGCGTGACGTTTCGCCTAGCCGGGGCGAAGCGATTTTCAAAATTTTTGAATAATGCAGCGCGGGACGATGATTGGAGAGATGAAAACGCTTTGGGGCTGCGGAATGCACGGAACAGAGCGAAAATTGAACGCGTAGCGTTCGCAGAATACACGCGAGGATCGGCTTTGACATGATTTTTATAGTTGCCACGCTTATGGAGTGAAGTATCTCTGCATCTGATATCGTTTTGCGAAGTTCGCTTCTTGTAAGTGAAAGATGTTGGAGTGTGCAGCAATCACTTTGCAATTGTTTTTCTCAACTATTATTGTCAACTATTTTATTTGCATAAATTGAACTGTAAATAGTAAGTATATATTTTTGGCATACTCTGTGTCATTATTGACGTATTTTATATAGTCTATATATTAACACTAAACCGGTTCCAGATATTTTAATTAAAAATCATTGGAATTATAAAAACTCTTTCATGAGGAAAAATTGAATACGTTCCTTAGTTCAAGTGTACATTGTAGTAATATTATCAACAAGTTTAAATAAACTCGGTTTTGTCATTTTTATGAAGCTCTTTCGGTGCTCGATACGTTTTGCATCAAGAATTCATGAGCATACATAAAACATAAACTTTGTACAATTTAGTATAAAGTTGTACGAAACGACCGATTCCACATTTTTTGTTTTAGAGTTGCTGAAATCGTAAAGACTCGTTTCATAGAAAATGTTGAATAAATTTCTCAATCGAAACAAATATTGTAGCAAAAATGGAGAAAGGTATAGATAAGAACAGTTCCTTCGTCGTAATAAAGCAACGCACGTTAGTTATTTTTATGACTCCGGAGATTCAGTGTTGATGTACAAAGGAATATAATTCAGACATTTTTGAAAATGACGTATAATTCTTATTAATAATGATTTCTTTAATTCAAATTGGAGAGCGATAACACATCGTTGTAACGAAGTTATTGCATGGTGCCAACAGAGTGTAGATACTACATTATATTAGGTCATTAAGTATGCATTACGCATTATGGTATAAATATAAAGTATGCATATCATATTTAATGACCTAATACATAATAAATCTCTGGCGGTAAAATGAAAGAGTATAAATCAGAATTACTAGTTGCGTAGGCCAGCGAATTTAAACTGTTATAAGATCACACGTTATTCTTTGATCTTCAAAAATTAATAAACTATAAGGTGTCCCAAAATTATGGTACTTCCGAGAAATTAGACATTCCTGAGATCATTCGAAGCAACTTTTTTCTTTAGAAAAAATTTCTCCGAGGCATCGTTAACGAGTTATTAATGAAAAACACTGACCAATGAGAGGCGAGCTTGGCTGGCGCGAAGCGGCCGATCGGACGAAGCACTCTCATTGAGGTGAGGTTCCGCTCATTGGCTCGACTGGTCTCGCGCCAGCCGAGTTCACTGCTCATTGGTCAGCGTTTTTCTTTAATAACTCGTAAACAAAGCCGCGGATTGCATTTTCGCTAAGGAAAAAGTTACTTTAAATGACCTCAGGAACCCCTCATTTCTCAGAAATACGATAATTTTGGGACACCCTGCATATTTTGTCTCATTAACCACTCGCTATACCATGTTCTTCACAATTACAAACTTTTTCATTTATAATGATATCTTCGAAGAAAAAGGAAACATAGATATTGATTTAGAATTATTATAATTGATTGTAACTGATTATAATTGATTATAACTGATTATAATTGATTATATTATAATTGATTTAATATTATTTAGAATTTGATTCTAAATAATTCATTCGCGCATCAGAGAATAATGAAAAATTAAGTCACACGGTACGTTTCAAAGATGTGAAATGTCTCTCTCTCTCTCTCTCTCTCTCTCTCTCTGTCGCCCTCTCTTGCTCTTTCTCGCATGCTCTCGCGCGCGCGCGCGCTCTCTCTCTCTCTCTCTCTCTCTCTCTCTCTCTCTCTCTCTCTCTGAGGACGACAACGCAAGCTCGAAACTCTTCGGCCGGATGCGTGAAAGTCGCAAAGGAATCGCGGGGCCGCGACGCAACGGTTTTTGCGAGAGGTCCGGCGCGTACCGGTCGAGTCGCGAAAATAAGCCGGGCAGCTTGTAATTCCAGATTAGCGGGGCGTGGATTCGGAGCTCCGGGCCAGATGACTCGATTATAAACTTGCAAGTGTCCCGCGGATTATCAGCGTAATGCGGGCCGGCCCAACTAGCAATACGCTTATGGAAAGCCGGCCGCCACGCCGTTCCGGACCCCGCAATTCTCGTCTCTATCAGCCGGTATTACCTTGGAAGACTGCAAATTGCTGCGTGTGCTCGTCGAAGCCGCAGACTTAGCCGGAGATTCGGAGCTAACGCGACCAGCGACAACAACGATCGATAGAGGGTCGGATTTTGTTGAAAAGCTGCGCCCGTCCATGCCTGGGGAAATGCCGTTGCCTAGCGGGACTTGAACGCGATTTACCTGGTTGTTGATCCCACCCAGAAAATCATCGCCTCGGCTGAACCTAAACAATGGAGCTACGATGTGGATCCTGACGTCTGTTAATTCAAGTATTAAGGGAGCAGGCAATATCGCCAGTGAAAAGGTCGAATTCTTCAAGTAGAGCAATCGAATTTTTCAGATAAACGAATCGAATGTTGCAAGTGTTATTTCTTTGGCCACCGTAATACGACTTAATTAATTAGAGATTAGAGTGGAGCGAACAGTACAGTATCCAAATAGTTTCCAGCTTGTATAGAAAAATCGATAATTTGGAAATAGGAGATACCATTATTTAAGCCTTGGGGTTCTTTTTTATAGTTATCGATTATAGAAACGAATTTTTCAGATAAACGAATCGAATTTTGCAAGTGTTATTTCTTTGGCCACCGTAATACGACTTAATTAATTAGAGATTAGAGTGGAGCGAACACAGTACAGTATCCAAATAGTTTCCAGCTTGTATAGAAAAATCGATAATTTGGAAAGAGGAGATACGATTATTTAAGCCTTGGGGTTCCTTTTTATAGTTATCGATTATAGAATCGAATTTTTCAGATAAACGAATCGAATTTTGCAAGTGTTATTTCTTTGGCCACCGTAATACGACTTAATTAATTAGAGATTAGAGTGGAGCGAACAGTACAGTATCCAAATAGCTTTCAGCTTGTATAGAAAAATCGATAATTTGGAAATAGGAGATACCATTATTTAAGCCTTAGGGTTCCTTTTTATAGTTATCGATTATAGAAACGAATTTTTCAGATAAACGAATCGAATTTTGCAAGTGTTATTTCTTTGGCCACCGTAATACGACTTAATTAATTAGAGATTGGAGAAGAGCGAACAGAGTGCAATTTCCAAATAGCTTTCAGCTTGTATAGAAAAATGAACAACTTAGAAAGAGGAGATACGATTATTTAAGTCTCGCGGTTCCTTTTTATAGTTATCGATTGTCAACAATTATGAAAACGAGGCGGAAAGCTCGAATAATCGTGTCTCCTATTCTCAAATTGTGCATTTTTGTTTAGAAATTGAAGGACAATTTGGAAGAATTTACTGTACACAGTGAGAATTTACTGTATTTTCTTTCATATGGAGCTTGCGTGCGAATTGATGATTGAAGAAAAAAGCAAGAGTAATCAAATGCAGAGTGATTGCAAGCGCGTTTCACATTTTCATTTATTTCCAGTATACACTGTTGAGTGAGGCGTAGATAAATAAGGCCGAATAAATTAAACACGATCGACAAATGACAGATTTCATCACACACACAAATCGGATATATCGATATTTTTATTTCATTTCTGAAGTCTGATGTCGCAGGTTTCAACGATGCCGTTGTACAAAGTTTAAAAATTTTGATCGTCTCAGAAACATGCTTGAATAACTTGACATCCTCAATTTTAATTGCATCGTCGAATTCAGGAGGTCTGCTATAAGTAATGTTGGAATTGTAATTTATCAAAATCGAAGAATATATATTACACCGAATAAATCAATATTATAAATTAGTATTATAAATTCGTTTACTCGTCGTCGTTTGTAACATCAACAATTATGAACTCGTTGAATTGTAACAATGAATTTGTTTTTAATATCGTTGATGAATGTGCTCGCAATTAACTGTAAAAAGTATTAGCATTTTTATGAAATCTTAAATTCATAAACAAATTTAGATCCTTAACACACCTAGTTGTATTTGTTTAAGAAATAGAACTGTTACAGATCACGTAAGTAGAAAAAGACTGTCACTGATCAGGCAACTAGAATGAGAATGTAACTATGATAAGACGAGTGAGAAATGACAAACGATCGAAACAAATAATAACTAATTTTAAAGTAATTTGAAACATAAGAATTTCATAAACTGGGAGGCTGTCAGATCGCAGTAAAAGTTGACAAAAGTGCAAAAATAAATAGAATTATCTGATAATAAATTCTCTTCATTTTCGAAGGAACTGATTTTCGCTTTCGTCTAATTATGTTTATTACTTTCTAATATCGCGACATTTTAAAATAATGTTTCAGTGATTGAAAAATGAATATCACGCGTATCTTTTACATTTACGCAATCGTCCACTTTGAAGAGCGGCTACCAAGCGTAACAATTCAGGATGAAAAATACAATTTTATTTTCAATTAAACCTGCGTAAATATTTTTAATTAAAATTTCGGTTAAAATATTTGGAGCGTGCCACTTGATTCACTTTCTCCGTTCAACGAAGATTGGAATTTTATATTTGACTGACAGAAAAATAATGGGAATATTTGTTATTCCTCAACTTTTAACGGAAAATGTTTGTTGCAAGAGACGATTGAAATTGAAAAAAAAACCTTATTTGGCTTTATTAAACTTAGGTAGTTAATAAAATTGAAGCAACTCTAACAATTATATTACCTGAGCATCAATGTAGTGTGAATACATTTGAAAGTATATGTACATATTAGATATTCATATATTAGATATTCATATATTAGATATTCAATATTATGCGATATTCATATAATATATATATTAGATATTCATAATTTCTTTGAAAACCAAGCATTGAAACTAAAAGTAATAGATACCTAAAATAAGCGGCGTCATGAAAGTTTAAATTAACATTTAATTAATTTAATAGCAATGTGAACTGAATTAATTTCAATTAAAATTTCTACCCTTAATACATTATAACATTACGTGGGCACTGGAGC
Source organism: Megalopta genalis (assembly GCF_051020955.1). NCBI lineage: Eukaryota > Metazoa > Arthropoda > Insecta > Hymenoptera > Halictidae > Megalopta > Megalopta genalis. The sequence goes on along the minus strand of NC_135020.1, from coordinate 15,390,997 downwards.
ATACGAATCGATTAATCTCAAAATGTGCTGAATGTGCTTTAGACCCATATTATCAGTTGCTAGTCAAATCTATAGAGATCTATAGCGTTGCATAAATTTCGTATGGATGTCGATAATTCATTTTCTATCGTGCTCGAAGTATTTATAGTTAAAAAAAATAGTTGAAACCGTTTGCATGGGAACAGACAAGGTTAAATTCAATGCACCGAAGCCTGCGGAAAATTCATCATCGTCACCAGGGCTGCGCCCACCGCTGGAGAAAGGAACGTCCGAGGCGTGGAATCACTTTCGGTCGGCAATTAATTAACTGGGAAACGAAAATCCACCCTTCCACGACTTAACGAGACCCTCTTCCGTGCTGTTGACCTTTCGCTTTCGGTCTGCGCCGCGGAACACGTTCCACCATCCCGGCGAATTAAACTTCGTAATTAATTGTCGACCGGCCTTCGCGGATTCTTTGTTTCTTCGGACTCGCGGCTCAATGGGACAGCCATGGCCGTCCTACTTTCGGAATATTCTCCCATACTTTAATCCTTAATTGGAGAAACTTCGTTATTGTCTGCGTCTGGTAACATTTCGTCTCGCTCCAATTTCAGAAAAAACGCTCCATATTAAAAAAAAAAAGAGGAAGAAACAAAAACGTTGTACGCGTACTTCTATAAAAAAATCTCCGCAGATAGTTTTAATGACAACGCTGTTCAAAGCGCATTGTATTTCGGCTTTTTCCCATCATTGTTATCATTCCTATTATCCTACGCGATAGTATTCGAACCTAATGTTCCTTTTATACCTTCGTTTCATCGTTCCAACCATTCTTCTATTTTCAGCGAACTATTCCGAATTCGAATAGAAGTAGAATTAGATTGTGAATGATATATGGAAAATGGACAAACTTCCTAAAACAATTATTCTATGGAATATCTTTTTATTTGCAAAAATACACACTTAGTCGATTGTATTGTTAACAGATCCTAGTTGACAAGTAAACTAACTCGTACATTTTGTTCCAGAAATTGTTAAGCTGAGTTACGTACCGCTGACGATGTTCACTCCGAGATGTTAATTACACAGACTATAACACCGTGTCGGAATCATTTCGATGATTTCGAACGTGATTAACAAAATATGCGCGTTTAAAATGTGGTTATTTAATTCTCTTAAATGAAGGTAAAATTCGATTTCTCTGTTATTGACGTTCAGCATACAGATATACAAATATATATATATACTTATACATAACATATATACAACAACTATACTTTTCTAATATACTTAACATTATATCATTAATAGTATTATATATATAATATTTTATTATTAATATTATTATATGTATATAATATTTTATTATTAATATTATTATATGTATAATATTATATTATTAATATTATTATATGTATAATATTATATATAATATTATATATATAAGTACTAACAACAATTGATCTGCAAGTTCGACAATTACGTATCGATAATTACTTATTTATCGAACCTGAAGGCCAATTTTTATTAGTAATTTTCATAGATCCTGGAATATATACATATATTTAATTAACAGTTAGTTTCGACGAAAACCCTCAAAATAAGACTGTTTCGAACACATAGGAACACTCACTCCAGAATCTATCAAAAGTACTAACAAAAATTGATCTCCAAGTTCGATGAATAAGTAATGTCATCGACCTACACGTCAATCAGTATACGCGGACCGAAGCCCGAGTAATTGGAACGTCCCAATTCGCGTGGAAGCAATTACACTTTCGATACGCGTGAACATAGCCTCAAGTGCATATCGGCGAACACGAATCGTGAACGAACGTTCCTTCTAAATCTGAGCGTGGGGAACGGTAAAAAGCTGGGCAAAAAAGCGGCCTCTAAAGAATTCTCTGCCCACTGGAAGCTAGATTCTTAAGCCCTCCCCCCCTCTCTCTCTCCCTCTTTCTCTCTCCCACTCCGTGATGCACTTTTTCCGCATTCGTCCGGAGGCCGCATATTTTTGCCGTGTCCGACGAGCTCGGTCGTGCTCGCAAACTGGAAGCACGGGTACCGCGGGAATCGCAGGTCGGTTATGTGTGCCGTGACTCGAGCGACGATCGAATTCCGCTGGATCTTTCAGCGGCGCCGCGTCGCAACCCCTGCCGCGCCCGGTGGCTGCCGATTGTTAGGATCTGAATGGAGAAAAATTGGTCGGCATTCGCCGGCTGGCCGGCACGGCCCGATTCGAGACCGGCTCGAGCCCGATTGCGCTCGGCCCGGCGCGCGGTCCAGGTAGTCATACGGGCCGGTAGGAAGCCGACGTAAAAAAGAGTCCATTGTCAGCCGGCACGTGTAATTCATAGTGCGGCTTCCCGTTCCCGTGCCCGGCACCGCTCGTAAATACCATTTTTATTTCTTCGTTATTCCGAGCCTCCGGCTCGGTGCTCGATACGCGCGCTCGCCGAACCGTTCCCGTGTGCGCCACCCACCCGTGAGTTGATTCACTTCCGGTTATGTCTGGTCCGCGCGAATCGAACAACGTTGCCTTCGAAGTGCCGAGCGGCCCGCTAAATAAATTTACGGAGCAGATAATACGTTATCCCGCGAAAGATTCCGGCCAGGTTCAACCCCGAGAAATTTATAGGCCGGCCGGCGAGTACGCTGGGCTTTAACGTTTCGTGAAATGCTCGGCCCGTGCGGCCCGCCGACGCGTCGTCCACGGTAAAGGTCCGTTCACACTTTTCGCACATACTTGTGTCGGAGACACGGGTCGATACGGTTCCGATAACAATCGGATCGAGCGGTTGTTGAATCTGATGCGAAACGGTTATGAGAAGCGAAAAAATGTTATAACTCTATATTATGGATGTAATCGGTTATGGCAGATTTCGATGCCTAAGAACCGATGTTACAGCTGTTCTGTACTGGTTCTACAACAGTAAGACCCGTTTCGCACGAGGCTGTTAGTATCGTGATGCGCGTATGATGAATAGCGACTCAATGGGAATGTTCAGGCGACGATACAGTATCACGATACTTTGTCTTTTTTAGGTTTCATAATTCCAATAATTTTTGACTAAAGTACCTGGAACCGGTTTAGTGTTAATATATAAAACGTATAAAATACGACGCAGGTTTTTTCGTATTAAAATTATCATATTTCGTAGGTTTCTCTCTGGTGTTCGGTCCTATGTGCATTATTATATCGATTTCATTACGGTCCCAAGTTCTTATTGAATTTATAAAAATATTAGTATTAGAACAGTTTTATCGAGATATTGAATACAGGGTATCGTAGCTGAAGCAGGTCACGCAATTTAAGTGGTTTCGTAGCAGGAATACTATGGAAGAAAAATCTTTTTGTAGGGTTTTTAGTTTTTCGAAGAATATATCGGTATTTATAACAGAATATATTCGGGTGGCCTCCCATAGCTTGAATATCTTATATAAAAGGTTCTCAATTTGTTAAAATTAAAAAGGGGGAGGGGAGAATAACCATAACTTGATCATAATCTCCCATAACTTGAATACCTTGTATAAAAGATTCTCAACTTATTAAAATTGAATAGAGGGGAGGGGGGGATAACCATAACTTGATCATAATCTCCCATAACTTGAATATCTTGTATAAAAGGTCCTCAACTTATTAAAATTGAATAGAGGGGGGGGGGATAACCATAACTTGATCATAATCTCCCATAACTTGAACACCTTGTATAAAAGGTTCTGAACTTATTAAAATTAAATAGGAATTTTAAATTATATAATTAAATAGGAAAATTAAATTGTACATAATTTTCATAATTCACATAATTTTACTCACTAACATAATTTTATTTACTTAAATAATTTTCATTCGGCATAAAGATCCATAGTCTGGCCATCGCAAGAAACTGGACGCAGTAAGTGTCGTACTCGTATACATATACATATAATACATATGTCACAAGAGTGCGAGCGTATTTCGAATATATCCTGAGTTTATCGCGAGCGTGCCTCTAATGTGAAACAACCTTAACCGAGCAGTCCTTTCAGAACGATTAAAAGCTAACCGCGCCGGTATGCCAGTATCCGGAATAAACGCGGACAGCGTGGCTAATCTATAATCGGTTTTTAATTCGCATGGCATGAATTTTTCCGGCCGAGCAACGCGGCAAATTTATTCGAACGTTCGAAGGGGATTACACTTCCCGGAACAACCGATTCAACTGGCCGGGCCGGTTTGAATACGATTCTCCCGCCCGTTTTTACGAGCCCGAGCTTTATATCATTTTTTTTTTCACTTACGTGCCACCGATAAAACGCACGAATTTCGGTTCGATAGCCGACTCCGTTTATTCAGCTGCGATAAGCTCACGGTCGAACAGATATAATAATTTCGGGAGCCCGCTGGTATCATTTCCATCACGTTGTTGCATCAAAATTAATACATGCTGCTCCCAATAGAAACTATTCGAAATAACTCGTTCGAGCTGACGTTGCGGTCGAACGGAGAGCAGCGCGCGGTTTCATCTCGTTTAGGCTTTTTTGGTGTACCTTTTGCACCTTTGCAGAAGGTGCATCAATTGCACCTTTCCTGGATGCGTTCATTTTCGTGTCGCCGAAATATTGCCCTTCAAATTAACCCTCGTTCTCGCACTTATACAAAATATCCCATAATTATGTTAACGCGCGGAAAGGTGTGATTCCTGAGATCATTTGAAATAACTTTTTCCTTAGCGAAAATGCGATCCGCGGCTTCGTTTACGAATTATTAACGAAAAAAGACTGACCAATGAGAGGCGAGCTCGCCCAGCGCTAGGCGGCCGAGCCAATTAGCGAAACTAGACTTCGTTGTCTCGGTTGCCGCGCTCGTTGCCTCGGCCGCCTTGCGCCAACGCAGCTCGCGCCTCATTGGTCAGTGTTTTTCACTAATAACTCGTAAACGAAACCGCGGATTGCATTTTCGCTAAGGAGAAAGTTACTTCAAATAATCTCAGGAATCCCCCTATCCGGGTGTTAACATAATTATAAGACACCCTATGTTTCCAACTAAATGTGTCCCTTGTGTACTAAATTGAAACTACCGTAAAAATTTGATATAATAAGGGGCAAACAATTTATTTGACCAAATATTTATCAATATAGAAAAATATATTTAAATAATATTCTCTTCACACTTTTCAGATAGAAAGAATCAACGAAAGCGCTTTTTGCTTGAAGAAAATATATAAACTACACATTAGCATAAATTCGCTATAATCATCGATACAGAAGAATTTTGCAAAATTACATTAAATACACGTTAACCATATCACATCGCATGATCTCTAATGTACTTAACGCAGTAGTTATAAAACACAGTTTTTAAAGCCCTGTAATTCGTGGCTAAATAAATTTTATAATAGCAGCGGCATTTTTAATCGCGAATGAACAACCACAATCATTAGTAACACGATCCACTAATTTAACCTTTCACGTTATTATGTAAAGTAGAGTTTTAAGCTGCTCTCTCGCATGGTGCAATAATTCTGAAACCATTAACCTCCTCAGCTGTGCAGCTCGATTTTTAATGCCCATCAAACACAGAGTACATGGGGCTGCTGTAAAATCGAATTCAATTACAACGAAATGGCACGTGGCCCTTTGGAAAAATCAATTATGTTATTGCTCATACTGATCGATATTAAAGTAATTACAGTAATTACGGTAATTGCTTTTCCACGCGAGGAGTATATTCGTCGTAACACAAAAAAACTGTTACTTTTTCATGACGAATAAATTGACCGCCGGTCGTATATAGATAACTGTGCGGGTTAATAGATCTCTCAAGATGATCTACAGTCACATGCCGAGACTTTCGTCTCTGCGCGAACAATATTCTCTCAAGAAAAATCGCTGAACGTAATTTCGATTGGTCGAACGTAAAGCGACGCGGAAGACTCCCCCCAAACAAAAATGAGTTTTTAAATTTGCCAGAAGAATGGCTCTAATCAAGGAAAATGAAAAAGATAATAAATTTTTCCACGTTGCTGCTCGGCGCTTCAATTATTTCGCTTCCGGCTGGAAGATGATATTAAAATTCCCGTGTTTTATCCGAATACGCGAGATCCGGGGGTTATTGCCCTCGTGCAAACATCCCGTAACGCATCCGCTGGTTCCGCGGAGAGGAATTGCGGCGGCTCCGCGGCCAAGCTATTGCACGATGAACTTTGTAATGAATCGAAGAACGCATGCCGCGGCGGACAATCGGATAAACGTCGCGCGTTATGGATTCCGCGATAAGTCAAACGAGCCGTATAAACGAGAGCACCGGGGGGGTTACTTTTATTTCGTAAAATTAGTGGACACGAAGATTTAAATTGCGTGCGCCGCTACGTATGTACTTGCAGTTTCATTTTGGCAGGTTACGACTGGCATAAAAGTGAGACGTAACGGGATCGCGCGGACATCGGCACGAATAACGTGCCGCAAATGGGAAAAATTGTTGCCAATAGGAAAACACGGATTTATCAGGAACGTCCGGGGCCCAGTCGACAAAAATCGCGATCGGGTACGGTAGAAACGAGCTTCACATGTAAATAGATCAATTCAGGGCCACGGCTATGTTATGCGTGGAGCGTGAAAATGCATTCTATTGTTTCATATGGTGCGCGCGCGTGTGTGTGTGTGTTTACGTTGGAGCAACGAGCTGAGCAATGTGTACATATTTTTTGATATCCCAGATTGTCGAACTGGCAGATAATCTTTGGCCGCCCTGATAGTAGATATATATCTGAAAATTCAATGAAATACGTAATCATTTATGCGTACAACTTTTGTGGTGTTTGAATAAAATATTATCGAAGATCGCTTTCCGCAGCGTTGTTTCGAGCTTAAAAAGCCGACGCGAACATGTAGTAAAATATGTTTCGCTACAGAACAATCGTATTTTTAGGAATTTTATTGTTTATCAGAAATGAAACTATTACAACTATATGTATAGCATAATCGCTATAATTTTTACCAGCCTTTTTTTACGTGAACAGTAAACTTTTTTTAGAAAAATAGAACGAAACATGAGGAAGTTATACTATATTTTACTGGCAATACGATCGTGTACCTCAGTTTTTTATGTTTTTAATATTTTTCGATAAACAAAGGTGACCTTTATTTTCTTCAATGGAATGCTACGTATGTTTTTACATCGTGTGAAAGAGTGCGTCAAGGCGAATTCAACCATGCAGTATATTATGATCCCATGTTTTTCTTGCTTAATATTGGTTTGTCTTTCTTTTCAATTGCATTCAAATTCATCACGTACTCCTGCATCGTTTTTTTTAATAATTTCCCTGCCATCACGGCTGATTTTGCTATACTTTTTATATTGTGCTGATAGAATCTTTGTGACGTCCTGCAGAGGTTCCAATATTTTTTTCTTATTCACAATATTTTCACAATATTATTCACAATATTTTCACAATATTATTCACAATTTTTTCACAGTATTATTCACAATATTATTCACAATATTATTCACAATATTATTCACAATTTTTTCACAGTATTATTCACAATATTTTCACAATATTATTCACAATCTTTTCACAGAGTATTATTCACAATATTTTCACAATATTATTCACAATCTTTTCACAGTATTATTCACAATATTATTCACAATATTATTCACAATATTATTCACAATTTTTTCACAGTATTATTCACAATCTTTTCACAGTATTATTCACAATATTATTCACAATATTATTCACAATATTATTCGCAATTTTTTCACAGTATTATTCACAATATTTTCACAATATTATTCACAATCTTTTCACAGTATTATTCACAATATTATTCACAATATTATTCACAATATTATTCACAATTTTTTCACAGTATTATTCACAATATTTTCACAATATTATTCACAATCTTTTCACAGTATTATTCACAATATTATTCACAATATTATTCACAATATTATTCACAATTTTTTCACAGTATTATTCACAATATTTTCACAATATTATTCACAATATTTTCACAATATTATTCACAATATTGTCACAATATTTTTTTTCTTATTCTTTGTACAGTAGATTGAGATATTGAATACTTTTTACACACTTCGCGGGTCGATATACTTCTTTTCAATAAGTTATATGTTTCATAAACACGAAATATTCAATTCAGATAAGTTGCCACCAACGATTCATTGAAAACCGCTGCTCACACGCTTTTATGGTATCTACGTGTATCGAATGTAAACAATCTCGTGTAAATCTCTTGTGTAGACACCTCCGTGCAGAATCAAACGTAAGAAATACATAAACACAAACATTCGGTGTAAAATTCAGTCAGAAATACAAATGAATAACCGGCGATCAGCAAAACGAGTAGAAAAATATTGTTGTCTGCTAATTTCAGTAAAACAGTTGTTAATTAATGTAGGCAACAGATTCTTTGTATTCTCTATTACAATGCATTCATAATTTATTATTACCTACAACAGTACATGCATTGGTTCAATTTCGCTCCTCACTCTATGTCCAGAATTCCAGAAACCAATATTTCAGGAGATATTTTACTTTCCACGTGATATCGTCGTCCAATATCGCCACCAAATATTGAAACTTCGTCCAGTGTTATTGAATGTACAAGACGAAACATTTTACAATGTTTATGGCCTGCAATACAATTTATTCTTTTCTTTTTCGTTCAATTACAATGTTTTGCAATTTTTGCGTAAACGCTATACAATTGCATATTGGCTGCTGCATTAAAATTCGTTGATATTTATTTCAGTAGCTTTCATGATTTTGTAGCACCAGTAATCAGATTTTCGTGTTTTACTAAATGATCATAAAACAAATAATTGAACACGTTTGCTGGCAGCGTTTATTATATAGCATTTTACTAAATGCAACGTTCCTTTCTCCGAAATACGAACAAAAATAATGCCATGAAAATCAAACGGTAAAGTGAACTATGTAGTTCATGTTCTTTCATAAAATCAAAAATATATATTTTACCCAATTTTAATATTCTATTAAGTAGAACATACTCCGTTGGGAATTTAAGTTAACACGTTTGCTATCGCCATCATGCATGCGTGACATCGACAGTTTAGTTGCGTACATAACGGTGGTCACATTAATTTTATAATTTTACGTACCACGTTATTTATAGTCATAGTATCGCAGTACGTAGCATTTATATTCACGCATTTATATTCATAACATTCTTTTGTTATATTATTTTAACATTTTATAAGGGAAATGCATTTTATTTAGTAGAATAATTTAACATTTGAAATACGGTGGCTCTGATTAATATTCGGACACATTTTAAAACGCAATAACATTTTTTAAAATTGGAATAAACGATTTGAATTTTTTTTTAGGGGGACTAATATACTAAACAATGACTAAACTACCTTGTTACGATTTTGCTACTACTTGGAATGACAAAACAAAATAAAAGACTCTCGTTTTTTAACTTTTTCATCTGAGCCTGCAATGAAAATTTAAAATCTGTGTTTTCGAGATCTCTAAAAATTTCGTCGAAATCGGTTCACGCAAAGTCAAGTTACAAGCGCGTTAAAAGATTGTTAAAATTGCAAATTTCTCACACTTATTGGTCGAAAGTGTTAAAAATCGGGATAAAACTACGATTCTTGCGATGTTTCGGTGAAATTTTAACATGCATACAACTTATCGATTTCTACAAAACACATTTTCCAAATTTTCGTTATAGGCTCAGATAAAAAAAGTTAAAAAACAAGAGTTTTATTTTTTCCTTTGTCTTTCCAAGTAATAGAAAAATTTAAAAAAAAAGCATTCTAGTTATGTTCTAGTAGACCGATCGCTAAATTCGAGTAATATTCTAGTAGACTGATCATCTAAAAAAATTCAAATCGTTTAGTCCAGTTCTAGAAAAGTTATTGCACCGTGAAAAGTGTCCGAGCATTGTTTAAATGACGTTATTTAACGAACAGATCTCTATGATGGAAGAAAACGTATAAATAAACAAGGTTAAATCGCGGATTTACCAGTCCGAATAAAAGCAGTTGCTACCCGAATCCTCGCCTATAAACAATTTACCGGCGGCAGATCGCACAAAACCCCAGTGTTCTACTTCCGTGCTGATAAAACCCGGGTGCTAGCGGAATAGTTTGTTCGTGAAATTCGTGGGGGAAAACTTCGCGTAATTATGATGGAATCGGCGCGAGCACACGAGCGACGATTGCACGAGGCGTCAACCGGTTTTATAAAACGCTCGACCGCGATGTATCGCCGCGAATCTCTCGCGTATCGCTAGCTACAATATTTTTCTTCCAATTCGCGCGGCGTGAAAAAAAAACTGCATTTCGTCGAGCGGCACCGGGTCCGCGGGCGCGTGTGTTCCGCTATATTTTTCAATTCCGCTAAACGATCGCGAATCGTATGAACACTCGAGAGAAACCTCTTCTAGAGGAAACATTTATACCGACGAATTTATCAGCGATCACGATGCAAAGAGATACTCCGTTACACTCGGAAGCAAAACAGTCCGAGATAGAATCATTCGGGTCCAAATAAATCTGCAAAAGTTCCAGTCACGATAAAAAAACCAGCGCGCGATCCACGGGAAAACCTTTCACAAGGGAAAAAAAACATTGGTTCCGGTGTGCTCTAAAAAAAATGCCAGTTCTCCTGCCGGCCCATTGTTCCACGGACAAAAATCATTTGTCCGATCAGATTTAGTGGTACTTTCTGCTGCGAGCATTTCGTCGTACATTTCGACGACCTACTATGGCTAATTTTTGTTGGAACGATATCTAGCCGGGGAGCGCGCTCGAAAATGTTACACCGAACCCTCTAAATTCTACTTGTTACGAGACAGTTTTACACAAATCCGCGTCTCGCTGAAAGCGCAGAGGCAGTGAGTGGGATGCCTTTTATGGGATATAAAAATTTTCAATTAAATTCCTTTAAATTGAAGTGAAGTACTTATGCAAGAGAAAATGAATCGACCGATCGGATAGACCGGGGGCCGCTTTTTCGCTCGCCGGGCGAATGCTTTAACCAATTAACCCTTTGCCGTACTTTGACGAGTCCGACTCGTCGTGAAAATTTCTAGTAATAACTCATTGAATATAGATGTTATGCTGTCCTTTAAAATTGGAATATTTAAGTATCGAAGTGAATTTAGGCACACAATAAGCATCAATTTTCTTTCCCTTCTGAGAAATTATTGCAATCGAAACATTTCTAATCGCAGTAATTACTGCGAACAGAATGGTATGTCGAGGGGTTAGAAGTAGTTCCGGCAGACCGACAATACAATCGAAACAGCAGAGGAAGATGAGCGCCATTTAACTCTTTGGGGCACAGAAAATATATCAAATATATAAAATATAATATGATATATAAAATTTGGAGATTTCAGAAAATAAAGGAGACCCGTGTTGCACGCAGAAGTTTTATTGCGTTTTAAATTAAACAAAATTAGTATATTTTTATTAACAATGGAATCACATAATGTAGAACCATAACAAAATAATAATAATTCAATTCAATTTGTTGTTGTAGGAGGTTCCATCGTGACACGTGGGTTCACGAATGCGCATGCAGCTATTGCAACATTTCGAGGTGGGTCTAAAAATGTCCCATCGTGCATTACCGTGCATCAGAACATTTTATATTGGACATTTTTAATCCCACCATGCCCCAAAGAGCTAACTTCGTACAATAACTTCGCCGCAGTCGCGACAAAGATTCGAAACAGAAACTACAAAATATAAATCTTATTCGTCCCTTTTAAATTGAAATAAAATCTTAAACGTTCCTTTCAAATTGAAATAAAATGTTATTCTTCCCTTTCAAATTGAAACGAAACTTTATTTGTTTGTTTCGAATAATTAAGCATTAAAGCAAACGTAGACACAAGATAAATATATTTCTCAGATTTCCTACTTAGCAATTCGAAATTGAATTATTCTATTATTTATTTTCTATTTGACGTTATTAATTAGCCTCTTCTATTTAAGTTAGCTTCTTCTATCAGCTAACTATTGAGAAGTCTCACCATGCATTACCGTGCATCAAAAGGATGGGACATTATTAATCCCCCCCCCGTGCCCCAAAGAGTTAACAGTCAATCAATTCGTAGCTGATAAGAAGTCCGACATTTCGTATTACACGTCTTAACAGATTTTCAGTACGGCGCTGCGCATTTAATATATTGGATAACGATCGCCGTCGATGCTCCAGTCGATCTCGATATTACGTTGCAGCAACGGGAGTGGCCCGTGAACTTGCATATTTATGCGTCGAGACGGCGACTTTCGAACCGCTGCGCCCGCGGCCACTAGCCGTCTCGACCCGAATCATTCGTCGGAAATTTATGTGCTTCCCGGCAAACGAGAAGTTAGCATCGACAAGAATCGTCTAACGTCGAGAAATAACTTGCTTATAATCGATAACACGGCGAAACCACGTCGGATCGTTCCGATACACGGTTGATCTTTTTTCGGCAATTTTCCGGCCGCTGCACGCACAGAATTTTCATCGGTTTCGCGGCCAGAAAGAACGCTCCGGAAGCCGCTCGATCACGAGAATCCGCGGATCGAAACACGATAAAGGGATTGCTGTTAGTTCGGTTAATGACTCGCCATTCTGACGGACTGTTGCCTCGGTTGCCGCGTTCTACTCATATTTCTGCATCCTTTCGCAATAGTTTCGTCGTTTTTGCGCGCCCGGCTTTAATAAATATCGCACTTCGAAATTCGGAGCGGAGATGAAAATTGAAATTTTCCTGAGGAATTCTGTACATTCCGGAAATACTGGGTCGTCTATCCATGCATCCTTCGTAGTAAAATCTATTAAATTTATAAGGTGTGGCGGGACAGGTAAAATAACCGTACGGTCGAATGCCTTGCAAACATTGAAAGTGCGTTGAGATCGAGATTGATTAACCTTTCGCGTAATAATGATACTTTTCAAGATTAAATATGTTTTTCTCGTAAAATCTGCATTGGTACGATCGTATGACAAATCATATCCGATACTTTGACCTCAAAAATTTCATAAAATTAAGATGTTGTATTTAATGAAATTAAGATTGAAGAGTTATCATGTACGAGATCAATAAAATTTTCAACGCTTCTTCGTTTTACGAATTCAAATAAAATTAGGATGATGATTTTATATTTCATTGCAAGCGTCAGTTCGCGAATGATTGAATTTCGAATTGCTAGGAAATCTGAGAAACAGTTTTCCTATTGCGAAGGGTTAAAAATCTAGAGAACGATCTTTTATTCCGGACTTCGTTTTCGAGAAAATTGTATTATATTTTTTTAACCACGCGACGCTTTTAATCCGTTGACCACGATGAGCATTGCATGAAGACGACATTAGAGTACCGAAATCCGTCTCATACTTTCAATTATACATTTCATAACGCTTCTTTTAATGTAAAATTACAGTTGGATGAAAATAACGATCAAAAGTACTGCACTTAATCTAATTAGTAAGTTTCTTTTTTTGCAACATTTATGTGCGATGTTCTACACTCAATTTTTAGATGGCACTACATTCTTTCTTATATCGTATGAAAGATTATTGAAACAAATCCAATCGTGAACAATGCTATTATTGATAGTGCACTGTACCAACTTTGTTTTCCCAAAACTACTGTAAACAAAGAAACGCACACACGTCGATACGTTGTTTCCAGAATACAGTATAACTATAGTACCTGAGATATCGAGTTGAAATCGGGCGCGCCATTTTCTTCGGGCTCAGGTCGGGTATTTTCTTCTGATTCGGGTCGGTTCTTTTCTTTCGATTCGGGTCGGGACCCGAAACATTTGGATGCCCGGAATGTTCCGGTTACTTTGATGAAATATTTTAATGAAATATCTAAATATGACTCTCCGATCCTGTTTTGAAAATTTCAGGTACCCGAAAGTTTCCAGGATCCGTTATGATTTCGAGTACCCGAAAGATTCGGTCCCGACCCGATCAATGGCAAACCCGACTCGAGGCTGGGGTACCAGAAGTTTTAGATAACCGCACACCCCTATCATTTACGGAAAAACAATAACCAATGTAACAACTTTACGAACATCTGCTGGCGTATGTTGCTGGCGTGCGATATTTCGATTTGAATTTTTTCGCAAACGAAGCTTCGAACCAAACATCGTTATTCCGTATTTTTGTGTTCCGCTATATTTTCCATTGTATTCCACGCGTCCGGGTTTGTTAGCTTGCCAAGGTACTTTGCAACGCTGGAAGTTTGTTGAGGGTATGAGAAACTAACACAGTGTTATCACATTTACATAGCAGAAACACAGATATAGGGTGGGTCACCCTTTGCTTCATTTTCACGATTAGTCGCTCTTCTTCTTTTTAATGAAGCAAAAAAATTCGAAAACTGTTAAACGGGGTTTTTTAATAGAAATCTTGAAAAGAAACCAACAAATAGAGAGTGCAATCTATAAATATACGAAACGTGCAAGGGTGTCGAAAATGTTACATTCACGTCTTCGTATCGCAAGGAGCAATTCAGGAGTGGTTAATTATCAAGTTCAATCTAGGATTCTCCATTTTTTTTAAGTCCATACTTTTCGGCATTTTTCACTGTTTGCGCTATTGTTTATTTCCAAACGACGACTGCACTGGAAGTTGATGAGAAAATACGATCGATAATGCAACCTGCGCATCACTCGAGTTAAACTTCAACTAAAAAGAAATTCAAAGTGTGACTCGAATAATTCTGTACTCGAGAAAAGATACATCGTCCAAACATTTTATCTACAAAAAGACTAAATCACTTGGTAAGAAGAAAATTATATCTAAACCATCTATCGGTCGAAAACCTTATTAATTAAGTAATTCAAGTGATTACTCGCGTGCGTGCATACAGCGTGACGATCAATTCCGTCATGCTCAAATTCAAACCCACAGCCATTAATTCAGTATCGTCGTCGACGTCGTCTATCAGACCATTCAATTCAATCTACTTGGCAGTGGTCATTCATAGTTGCCTACTGAATGTTCATTTGATTTTTCGTACAGGATCGTGACCGTCGTTTACTAATCCCTTGACATAAAATGACAAGTTCGGGTGGTCATTCATTTCATGTGCCTCTGTAGACTTTGACGAGTCTAACTCGTCAACAGCTGTTTTCGGCGGACGACGTGCAGGCTATTATTAGATTACTCGATTGCTTCACTCGTGCGTCGATTCTGGTTTGTTTACAATGTTCAAGATGCCTCATCCTCTCCTCCCTTCGCGACAGTGCCAATAACAAAGTTGCATTCGCAAGTCGGTAATCCAAATTTCAAAATAAAACATTCTCTTTCTCAGCTTGCACGTAACTGTTCAGTCGAGCCAAATTAAATAGTATTTTTCGGACGCATCGAATTCCGTTTTATTTGTATGTGAAGGGGTTAATAGGCTGTCGAGTCGATGAATAGTTCAGCTGAGAATATTTACCGATATATTTGCGCCGGTGGTCTTTCGATTTTCATCTCGGTACGTCACGCGACTCGATTATGCCAATTAGAAACGATTAGACCGAAGATCATTAAATTCTCATTTTTGTACGTCACTTTACTAAAATTAGAATTCACGGAAAGTTTCTCCGATCGTCTAAATGATTTCTCATTGCGAAAACGAAATACAAATACTATTAGAGCTTCTTAATTTATACGATTCCTTTTATTCGCATTAAGAGGGTATTTTAGTATAAATTGCGTTTTTGTCACTTTCTTTAAGATTCTTTTTGCGAGGAAACTGTGACACCATTTGCAATCACGTTTAGAAAGTTTATTTACGCATGTTTCAGTGACATTTAACTGATCAGTTGCGCCAAATTAAATAGTACTTTTCGGACGCATCGAATTCTGTTTTATATGTATGTCAAGGAGTTAAATTGTGACACTAAAAACCTTCCTTGCTTTTCTTACCGAACTTGTAATCTGAGCAACTTTAAACATCGTTTCATTGATATTGTTATAATGAGAACAAGTTTAGTGAACTCTTAGCAAACAAGCTCATATTAAGCATGGCTGTCTGCTGGTGAATCTTGAAAACGTTTCTAGGTTAATTACTTTCGTGATCCTTTGAACAATTTTCTCTTACTTTACGATGTACCTTCTTAATTGTACTATAATATTACAATTATGTAAATTGTGCAAAGGTATGAATTTTGATATTACTATTACGTATTGATTGTAGTTAAAATGTCCTGTAGAATAGAAATTAGCATGTTTCAGTAACATTTAATCGATCAGTTGAGCCAAATTAAATAGTATTTTTCGGTCGCATCAAATTTCGTTTTATTTGTATGTTAAGGAGTTAAATTGTGACACTAAAAATCTTCCTCGCTTTTCTTACTAAACTTGTAATCCGAGCAGACAGTAGCAATAACAAAGTTGCATCCAGGAATCGGTAATCCAAATTTCAAAATAAAACATTTTCTTTCTCAGCTTGCACACAAGTTCACATTTAGTTCAGTCGAATATAAATTAAATAGTACTTTTCGGACGCATCGAATTCCGTTTTATTTGTATTTCAAGGAGTTAAATTGTGACGCTAAAAATCTTCCTCGCTTTTCTTACTAAACTTGTAATCCGAGCAGTCAGTAGTAATAACAAAGTTGCATCCACGAGTCGGTAAACCAAATTTCAAAATAAAACATTCTCTTTCTCAGCTTGCACACAAGTTCACATTTAGTTCAGTCGAATATAAATTAAATAGTATTTTTCGGTCGCATCAAATTCCGTTTTATTTGTACGTCAAGGAGTTAAATTGTGACGCTAAAAATCTTCCTCGCTTTTCTTACTAAACTTGTAATCTAAGCAGACAGTAGCAATAACAAAGTTGCATCCACGAGTCGGTAATCCAAATTTCAAAATAAAACATTCTCTTTCTCAGCTTGCACACAAGTTCACATTTAGTTCAACCGAGGTTAAATTAAATAGTACCTTTCTGACGCATCAAATTCCGTTTGATTTGTATTTCAAGGAGTTAAATATTGCGACGCGCTAAAAATCTTCCTCGCTTTTCTTACTAAACTTGTAATCTGAGCAGACAGTAGCAATAACAAAGTTGCATCCACGAGTCGGTAATCCAAATTTAAAAATAAAACATTCTCTTTCTCAGCTTGCACCCAAGTTCACATTTAGTTCAGTCGAGGTTAAATTAAATAGTACCTTTCTGACGCGTCAAATTCCGTTTGATTTGTATGTCAAGGGGATAATATACAGTCCGTGCTTGATACACGCGTTCGTCGCGACGCGATGCTAACATAAGGGAGTAGCTGGACCGCGGGTAATATTGTGGAGCTAACTAAAATTTATACGCGGCTTGGAGGAGCGGACCGTGTATTAAACGTCAGTAATTATTGCATTGTAAGGTCGCCTCGCATTAATTTCGCGGGGAATCGGGCGAGAGCACGGCTTCCTGGTAAATGGAGTCGCGTGTGAAAAGCGATCGTGTGACGGAAAGAGCCAGCGGACATTGGATATCGCGATTACACGTTTGGGATGCCGGAATAATTAATCGCGTTCACCAATTAATTAATCATTTCGGCGTAACAGCCGCAGAATTTCGCTGGGACAGCCTAGTCCGTAGCTTTTCTTTTATCTAGCATGGTAACGTAAAACGCCGACAAATTCAACCGGACAAGATAAAAACGACGCTGCTGAAACACCGCAGTGCTGATGCTGATACGCGCGTTCTATGTATGTACGCGAGCACATAATCGTTGCACGAGCAAACTTGGCTGCCAGTGCTCGCTAAATTGTATCATATTGTTCTTTATTGTGCTGAAATTACTGGCGGTGACGAACGATACGTTATCGAATTAATCAGGCGTCTGTCGCCATAATTGTTCCTATGTAATTCACATGAATTGTTGAACATGGGAAATGTTCGTGTACAATAGCAATGATTACCATGCGCGCAAGAAATATTAATATTAAAGCGATTCTACTCGTTTGTACTCAATATGGAGAGAGAAGGGAAACGGTTAATATCGATGTGTGAACGCGCGTTCAACAATTTTCAACTATCGAGGTTGAATTCTATTTCATTTAATACATTGAAAATGTTGGAATATTTCCATTTTTATCATTACCACGCGCAATACATTGCTTTATATATTATTAACAGGTCGGCCGAGTCTCTGTTTTATTTCGCTAATGAACTCGGAATATTAATTTCCATAGTTTAATAGGCAAGAGAGAGAGAGAGAGAGAGAGAGACAATAGTCAGCATTGTGAATTACTTTCATAGTTTGAATATTTTCTGCTTCGGGTAACATGTTGGAACATTGCGAACACCATCGCCATGCAAATTACTAGCATGACGAGTTGTAGAAAAGGCAATTTCGAAATTTCACTCGGTACACGGTGGCGTTGCAAATTTCACAACCGGATTGCTTTTGTAATTTCTTTTCAGAAAGAGTGGAATTTTTATTAATACGATATGTGAAGCAGCAGTTTATATGCGAGTGTGTACTGCAAGTGCTGACCACATGATTCGTTCTTAGTATGTAATTACTTACAAGCTCAGAAGTCTAACATATTCAAAAGTTACAACGTTTCAATAGTATTCTTCTCCTTCTTCTTCTTTATGCAAAATAAAAATTATTTGAGTTAATTGTAAGAAATATAAATGATATAAAAATATATTTTCCCTTTTAACAATCATAATTAGTTGGAAACGATGTAACAATATCCTTAAATTTTTCTAATGTCTTTTGGGTTTTCAGTTAGATCTATTCAGTTTTGTCATAAATGCATAAAATCCGCGGCCTAGTAATTAGAAATACAGTAATGTCTCTCTAATTGACGCTCACACTGCCCACAAAAATGGACAATTTGGGAAGAGGAGATACGATTGTTCGAGCCTTGCAGCTCGTTTATATAGTTTTTGACAATTCGTAGCTATAAAAATGAACCGCAAGGATCGCATGATCGCATCTCCTCTTCCCAAACTGTCCATTTTTGTGCGCAATCTAAGCGTCAATAAGGGGGACATTACTGTAATCATGTGTTCATCAGAAGAATCTGAAGTTAATGCTTTAGGAATAAGTCAACGCTCTTGCATTTTGTATTTGTTGCGTTTGTTTCACTTTGTCTCGATTGTTCCACGCTGCCTGACTCGCGTCGCGCGCCTCGCTTGCCCGCGGTCGTGTAAATAATACACACACACACACACACACACACACACACACACACACACACACACACACACACACACGTAGCATAGGCACACGCGTCTGATGTGCTCCTAGCCGATAATGTTGACCACGGGGAAGCGAGACGTGACGGGAGCCAGGAGGCGTTGTTTGTTTTTAATCAGCCGGTCTCGTTTCGTGGAAATTTGGTGTTGCGGCTAACTTGAAGCCGATAGAAAGGGATAATTTGTGTCAATAAGGAAAACGCGTTTACCCTAATCCTGCTAAGACGTTAACCCTTTGCAGTCGAAGCTATTGCAATTCGAAATCGAAAACATGTTTTCTGATTTACAGTATTTCCATTTTATATGATTTTGTACGATTTGTTTATATGAAATTGGGCCTACTGACAAGTAGAATGAAATTTTTACAGTTTTTTTTAAAAATATAAACCAACTTGATACTGTTACAATTATTTAGAAAAATAGTACAGCAATTTTTAGTGACGCCTCAGAGTCGCCACTCGAGTGCAAAGGGTTAACGTGAGTGGGAATAGGTTCTGCACTTTTCTCAGCGGACTTCTTCCGAGCAACGGACAGTAGTGAACGGAATGTTTCCATCATTGTTAATATTTATAAACATTATCTTGGACGGAGACATCTGCGATAAAAGAATAGACAACAACTAACCTCTTCACGAAGTCGATTTTCTCGAAAACAGAGCCCGGGATAAAAAAATATTATACCAAATTTTTGTCTTATTTTTTCCACATAGAGTCACCCCCATCTTAGTTATATCAAGAATTCCGACCCACTCAACATTTTTACCCATCATGTTCTGACTTTTGAACGCAATAATTTACTTATCGATTAAATAAATACGCCTAAAGAGCAAATTGCATTTTTTGTAATATACATTCACATAAAAATTCTACAAAAACCAGTTTGCCCAAAGAAAATTACATAAATTAACTTTTGCCCGTCGCTTCAGTTCATTGAATTTCATTAACACCGGAGCTAAAAATGAAAACAACAGAATGCATATTTTTACACCATGCCGTCCGCAGATCTTAGATATGATTCTTTTGTTTGACGCCGGCATAATAGCTTGGAAATTTTAGATTTTTAACAAAATTTCGAAGATGGCGGTAATATAAATTCCTAAAATGAAGATATGTCATCCGAGAATTTCTGTACTTAATTCTTAGTTAAATAAGCACAATGCTACAGTTAGTTTGTTGCCTTTTAACACCCAAGAAATATAGTTCAAATGTTATTTCAGTTTTTTAAAATGGCACCAAAGTAATACCACCGGCATACAACACATAGTTCTTGCATGGCTGGTGCCACCGGACGACATAGTGTTAATATCACATTTTAATAATCACAGGATTAGTAAGTATAAAGAGTTCCTGGCTCCACGAGCTCGATAAAAAGCAGAAGTTCGCGCGATAATTTTCTAGTACCTAATTTGTTTTCCTTGGGGGAATCGAAATTAGCTCCTGGAAGAGTGCGAATCTCGGAGTCCTCGTTCATCAAGTGGTCGATTGAATTAACCGAATAATTTCCGACACCGAGGGTCCCGGTAAATGTTTCCCCCCCAGACGCGGTTGGAAGCGTCGAGTTAAAAAGAAAAAAAGATCGTAAAATTCGGTGCGGGCTTGACGACGTTCCAGGAGATCCAATCGGCCAGAAACGTCAGATTATGCGGTGTACCCGTCACGCGTAACTCGCTCGGGACGTAACTTTTAATTTCCATAAATCATTTGCCTCGCTTGCGAGGCTCGCCACTTCCGCGCGAAGGCCGAAAGGAAAGGACGGACGGCCAACAGGGATGAAAACGAGATTCCGCGTTTATTGCGTTACCAATGTTTTTCAACGGTGGAAATCGGTGGTTCGAATTCGTTGGGAACACCCGCGAACAATCCCGGCGTGGAACGACGGGACAATCGAGGGGGATTAACAGTCGAGACAATGGAAAGATGATGGTGTAAAAATGGATCGGCGTGTAGGTGGAACGGGTTAGAAACCGGCGCGATCGACAATGGTAGAGCCATCAATCTTTCCTGCGCGGATCGCCATCTACCCTTTAAGAGACCCCCGTACTTTCACTCCTTTTATCTCGGGGCGAAGGTAATCTTTTAACGCGGCCACGGAAAAAAAGCTTTTTGTTCCGAACTTCCACCCATTCTCCACCCACGCCGAGAAATCTTTCTTCGGGGAGCCAACGACCATGAAACCTGCCGGCAAATTCCTTCCTCGAAGCCTTTCAGGTCTGGCTTTTATGCTCGAGATCCCGATCGAGAGGGGGGCCGCGGGGCGGGTGGAGACGCGGCCGGCTGTATCAGTTTTTAATCAACGTCGCGTGGCTCTTTTTTCAGATCCCGTGAACTGGCTAGTCCCCAGAGCCGCGGATCTGTAAAAAGGGATTGCGGTAACGAGTGTTTTAAAAGAGATTGAGGTAATTGCGGCGCGGAGGGGTTGGTTTTAGAATCGGGAACGAGCCCTCCAAAGAACTGGGGCTCTCTGAAGGATCGAGAGAGGTGTTCAACAGTTCCGTTGTCGAGTTCTTTGCCCTTCTTTCCGGCCCGGCTCTCTGTTACCCCGTTTCCGCGTGTGCTTGCTTCCGCGGCCGAATGATATTTCCGGAGTTACCGCCGCGGCGGTGCTACCACTTTTCGGCTCGGTCTTCGCCCGAGTGATTTAGTACGGCGCCCGAACGGATTCGTGTTTACGCTAAAAATCGCGGGACCGATGGATGCAGTGGCCGGAGAGCACAGCAGATACCTAAATCTCGATACAGAGTCGGTTACGGTCGACCGCCGGACCCGGAAACGCTCTTTGGGTATCGACAAAATCGTTAGTCCCGCCGTGATCCGATTTACGACGCAACAAATCTCTGTCCCGGCGGCCGTGGACGCTCCGGGGCTTTCTCGTTGATCTACTTCGACGCTCGTTACACGTTATTGCAGTAGGCTGTTCGGTAACGAGGGAACGTTTTGCCCGTCAAACGTCAGGACACGCCTACTCTAAGGCAGATTTTCAAAGAATGTCGCGTCGCGGGCTCTCTGTTGATGCACCGTAATTCTGACGAGCCGCAAGGTTCGAATAATCGTGGTCTCCTCTTCCCAAATTGTCCATTTCTGTGCGCAATCTGAGCGCGAATTAGGGAGAAATTACTGTAGACGTCTTCTGGCAGCCTTGTCCGAAGTTCGGTCCAATTGCAAACTTGACGCGTTTGCAGCAATTTGCAATTGATTGTTCCACGTCATTTTCGTTTCGTACTCTCGCTTCGCAACTGTTGTAATCTGTCATTTGTTAAGCATTCGAGTTTTGCGAATGCATTAAATATAAGTGTACTGAAGCATCGCGGAAGAATTCTATTTTGATAATTGCACATATAGGCTGCGGATTTTTATGTATTATTTGTATCGAACGTGAACGTAGAAAACGCAATTGAATTATAAAATACAATAAAGGCATAAGATACTAATAAATTCAATGATGTTTTTACTTCGATGATAATACATTGAAGTCGTCGAAGGAGAAATCAAGTTGATCCTAATTTGAGTCTTTGAGACAGGAAATACTAAAGAGATGAGGTAAGATGTCAGATATTAGATTGTTCAGAAATTGAGTTACCGATTGTCAACGACTATAAAAACGAACCGCGAGGCTCGTATAATCGTGGTCTCCTCTTCCCAAATTGTCCATTTCTGTGCGCAATCTGAGTGCGAATTAGGGAGAAATTACTCTACATCGAAAACATGCTTTCAAGTGCTTGGTTTTTCTTCTTCCATTCTGCTGTTTATCGAGTCATTTTTTAATCAGCGTTTACAGTTTATTTATCAGCGGACTGCCGATCGTTATGCAAAATGAAAATGTTGCACATCCACTTCACGAAGCACTAACTGCATAAAGAATTATTTCTTCGTTTAATAACTTTCATACGTTACAAATAATGGAATTCGATCCTTAAAATCTTCTACGACTTTTTACGTTTCGTGTTTCTTTCATGTTTTTAAAATTCGCGATCTATAATTATCTGAGTAGAATGAGATTAATGTGTCCGTGATGGACGTAGTTCTTTTACTGACTTAGGGTCGTCTCGATCCGACAGGATTTCGACTATTGTGGCAATATTAAGTGACACATCCTCTAATTGATTTTTATGTTTATTGTTATGTACAGAACATAGCTGAGGATGTTGTTAAATGTTTTAATTTGTCACTAAATAATCTATGTTTGATAACGATAAACAATATATAAATGTTTAAATTATAACATTGAATCTTACGGATACTTAGTCATTTTACCTGTTAACATAATTATATTTCCGAGCCTGCATATATTACATTAATTATACCGAGGTTCTCTATGACCTGCTCTTTGTTTCTATTTTTAGAGTTTCTCTCTGGTTTCATTTCGCTTTTATGTTACTCATACTTTAGTTGTACACTTACAAGGCAAGAACCCCACAAAAATTCATGAACAAAATAATGAGACTTTCAAGTTACAATTCTCTACCTTTTAAAAAATTAAAAAAAGTTCGACATAAATGACAATTTCTCATAATTATTGTCCTCTTTGGAAGTTGTTTTAAATACGTGATAAAATGAAGGAAACCGAAAAAACAATACTAGAAAACTACCCTAAGTCGCACCGATCCTACTATTCTGCCACCTAAAATAGTGGATCGTTCCACGATCGTTATCGGAAGGTACGTTTGGGCGATGACAAGAGCATCGTCAAGCAAGGCGGGGCAGATGGAATTTTGCTTAATTGAGAGTATACTTGGAGCGCCGCGTATTGCAGCTCAGAGTTCCCTGTCGAAGTCAATTCTGACTCACCCCGATATATCACTAACACGTTCTATTCGCAATTCCTCGAACTCCTCACGAACTCTGAATCTGCCTCGAATCCTGATGCGTCGAATCTGATGTGCATGTGAAAGCATCACAATACTAGAAATCGCAAACAGTTATTCCATATTTCTATTGCCACAGGTATTGCATTAGATGATACGATTTTGTGAAGTCTCCTAAATAATTAGTAGTCCCCTAAAATGTAGTTTCTGAGATCAACGAAAGAGGAATAAAATAGTCGTTTCTGAGTATAAACAATTCAACATTTTCTTTCTTTCCTCTTTCTTCATTTGTTTTCCTTTTTCCTCCACAAAGCTTCGTTCAAAAAATCGAAGGATTTCTAGATTAAGAAAGTACAGTAATGTCTCCCTAACTGACGCTTAGATTGGGCAGAAAAGTGGACAATTTTGGAATAGCAGATACGATTATTCCGACTTTGCACCATGTTTTTATAATCGGGCTATCGTAAGCTCGAATTCGCAAGGCTCCTCTTCCCAAATTGTCCATTTTGGGGACAATCTGAGCGTCAATTAGGGAGACATTACTGTATCTCGAAGATTGATGAATCTCGAATTGTAATTGATTTGGAATCAGGAATTTCGAACCTTGTACAGTAATTTCTCTCTAAGTCTCGCTCAGATTCCATACAAAAATGGACAATTTTGGAAGAAGATGGACAATTTGATTAGTCGAGCCTTGCGTCTCGTTTTTATAGTCGTTGACAATAGGTAATTACAAAAACGAGCCGTAAGACTCGAATAATCGTATCTTCTCTTCCCAAATTGTCCATTTTTGTGCGCAATCTGAGCGCGAATTTGGGAGAAATTACTGTACATGAGATTTTTGTTTTGCTGTTTAGCCAATGTCAACGTCAGCTCATTACCAAATTAGATCACCGAGTACGTTGAATTTCATTTGGTCGCCAACAAATACTCTGCACTACTTCACTCACTAATTATTCCAGGATTTTTGTCATTTTACCTAGCCGCAGCATCATCATTTCTTTTCCAGCTATGAACACATTCCTAAGAACCTCATAATCATACTAATTGCGGAAAAACCAGAGAGGAGCTTTCTGAATTTACTTTCCCAATAACGCGTTCTATTCTCCCTTCATGAAATGAAGATCTTACCGAAATTTCTGCCACGAGAATCAACAGTAAATTTGAAGTGAAGCCGGATCGTTGCAGCAAAGTTATCTCAGCCAATAAAAGTAGAAGATTCCACTACTTCCGGCCGCTTCTACTGTTCGGACGGACAGTCGAAAATTTCGGACCAACGTGTCGGCTCCAGTTTCTTCGTATTCACTCCGAGCTGTTGCTTCTTTTTCGGCAAACCTCGGAGTAGCCGAACCTTAAGAGATGAGAGACAGACGCGTGCGAGAAGCGTTCCAACCGATTCTGTTTACCGTGAGCAAGACCAGATATTCCACGGCATCGAAACAATTACGAAGCGCAGCAGCCACTTCGTAGTTCGAAGACAATATCCAAGAAGTTTACCAGTTTCTTTCCGCGATGCCGACTGAAAATGGCTGGCAACTTCACGCCGCGTTATCGGCAGACAAAAGTAACCGCACGGAACAGGAGCCGGGGAAATGGTCCGTTCGTTTTTGCCCCGGCCGTCCTGACGCTTCCTTTCGAATCCTTTGTCTTCGCGACCGCGACTTCTACCGCTCATTGTCTTCCTCCGTTTCCCTTAAGCGGGTTTCTTGCTGCACGGGTTCTTGCACCTGACTCTCGACTGCGAACTCGCCACTTCCTGGCCCCCGTCGTCGCGCTCCTCTTCGTTTCACTATTGTCTTCGCGCAGAAACTTTCGCGGACACCGTGCCCTAGGTATCCGTACATTCCTGACATCAAACGATTTAGCGGAGCCGCGCAAATACGGGACTACTTTGAAGTGACCTTCTCCGGCTCGAGATCGACGCCCTTGTCCTGCAGAATTCCGGCCAGAACGTGCTCGATTAGAAATTACGGCGGTAACTGGCGCGAACTTTTCTTAATCGTCGGATTACGGTCGTTTCGACCCTGTTTATTGCCTACCTTACATTGATAATACAGGGTGTCCCACAATTATGTTAACACCCGTAAAGATGTGATTCCTGAGATCATTTCAAGTAACTTTTTCCTTAGCGAAAATGCGATCCGCGGCTTCGTTTACGAGTTATTTGCGAAAAACAGTGACCAATCAGAGGCGAGTTCGCCTGGCGCGAGATGATCGAGACGGCCGAGGCGGCCAATTAGCGGAACTGTGCTTTGTCCGCTCGTTGGCTCGGTCGCCTCGTGACAGCTGATCTCGCTTCTCATTGGTCGGTGTCTTTCGTTAATAACTCGTAAACAAAGCAGCGGATCGCATTTTCGCTGAGGAAAAAATTACTTCAAATGACCTCAGTAATCACTCCTTTCCGGGTATTAACGTAATTATGAGACACCCTTTATTGTACATATTTCGTATCTCTGATGTCCCCTTATTGTTTATGAAAACATATTCTGTAACAATATTATGCTCTCTGTAGCGCTTAAGAATATAAAATAATGAAGAACATTCTTATGTTAAATTAAAAAATATCTCTACTACTTTTATCTTATAGGGTACAATATAGGTACAATATTTATTATAATATTTATCACGGTGCTATATTATTATTAAGTATAAAATATTTATTATTATTATTATATATTATTTAAATATCTTTTATAGGTACAATAGGATTCCTTTATTAACGATTGATATGTCTATTACTTCTCAAACGTGTATAGTTATCCGATCTACGGAAACAAAATTATTTTGTGAGAAATAATAACTGTTCAAAACCAAATGTTCAATTTTACTGTAAAAATTGTACATTCGCATTAAATCAAATCTAGACAAACCATTGGTTCGATCGTCAGACAAATGATTATAGTGCTGTTCTTCGAGTTACAGTTAATATCTCAAGCTGATTGGGATCATTTAATCAACGAAGAAAACTGTGTTCGAATAAAAACGGACTTCTCGTACAATTTCCCGGGGACATTTCTAAAGAATTTAACTGGAAGTTCCTGCAAAGGAAAGGAACTCCTCTTTAATTCTTATACGTTTCGCAGAAATGGTTACGCAAAGAATCCTCAGGCAGTATTTCGCTAATCTACCTAATTTACTACAGAGTATTATGCAGTTGGTATGCGTGCAAAGAGCCTTTTTATGTTTTCCGTATGGAGGTATTTTTACAGAGGATATTGCAAATATCCTCGACGAATGGATAAAGCATTTTGCCAGCTTTAAGCTTCTACGGACAGTTTTTCTTTCATCTTTTTGTAAAAGATTTAATGGATTAGCAATTCCTTTGAAACTCTTCATCGCAGAAAGAGCTAACACTAATTCTGTCAGCATGAATGTTCTACCTGCTTTTTTTTACCAATTATTTTCCAGTAAATAGTCGCAAATTTTGTTCGATGAGTTCTATGTGAAGAAAAATCTGCCCCTTAAGGGTTTTCAATGCACGTTAAATCGTTCGATAGCAGACCAAGAAAAACCCCTTTGTGCAAAATCCCAACCTTGTAGCTTTCCGGACAGGGTAGATACAGGGTAAATTAGATCGCGCGCTTTCCCGCCCATTTTTCCCCTTTGGCGGCTTTCTAAAATTTTGAAAAAAATCAGACCTATTTTGGATTACTGGGCAATTTTTTCAGATTTTTCGGTCGCAAGCTGTGGTTACAGAAAATGAAAAACCAAAGAAAGATCGAAAAACTGTAGATTTCTCGAAAATAAACATTTCTGCCCTCGACATTTTAATTCTATCGAAGGATATTAGTAAAACACGGTATTGTCAATTTTTATCAGATTTTTGTAGAGGTGGAATAATTTCGTAAAAATTAGAAACTGAACTTTCGACGTTTTAGAAGTTACTGAAGGGAGAACATGAGCGGAAGAGCGCACGATTTAATTTGAGATTTTGCACAAAACGGTTTTTTTTGGTCAGCTATCAAACAGTGTGATATGCGTTGAAAAACCGCTAAAGGCAGGTTTGGCTATTTTATCCAGCTGGGCCATTGTGTCCAACTCTGCGGACATTTTGAGTTAGTCAAATATTTGACAAAAAGAACTGTTTTTAGTTTCGGTTTTAGTTAGTTTAGTTTTTTTAGTTTCTGCTTCCTATACTACGAAAGAAAAACAACTTAGACAAGTGAAAGTAGAAACTTCACTCTGCGAAGTTTTGTTTCCATTAATACTTGACCTGATGTTGTGTAACGTACTTCCTTTAATTATTTTGCTTATAACAGAAATCTGGGGTAACTAAAATCTCGATAAACAGTTATAAATTTACTATTACTATTAAAAAATAGCTAAATTTTTATACGATTTATTACATATATTTTCACTTGACAATTAGAGAAACCTTCACAGCTAATAAATTCTTAAACAAGTAAGAAAATGTATATTTATTGTTTACATTATATATATAATTTTAATTGGTAAATGTTTACAATTATTTTTACTCCATATTCAATACATTATATACATTACGATAGAAATCTTCGTAACGAGTCCGACATGATTTTACACATAGTGCAAGGAATTAAGTGCTTCAAGAATGACAATGCGATTCTAGGAAAAATCTACAGTAAATTCTCCCTAATTTTCCTTCAGCTTGTAAAGAAAAATGGACAATTTGGAAACAGGAGATACGATTATTCGAGCCTTGCGTCTCATTTTGATGGTTGTTGACAATCGGTAACTATAAAAACGAGATAAGTACAATAAATTCTCCCGCATTTTTTTCACCTTGTAAACAAAA
Organism: Megalopta genalis; assembly: GCF_051020955.1. Classification (NCBI taxonomy): domain Eukaryota; kingdom Metazoa; phylum Arthropoda; class Insecta; order Hymenoptera; family Halictidae; genus Megalopta; species Megalopta genalis. Next base: position 15,362,240 of record NC_135020.1, on the reverse strand, counting down.
ATGGACAATTTGAGAAGCTTATTATTCGAGCTTCGCGGCTCATTTGTATAATTTTCGATTGTCAGCAATTATAAAAACGAGATGCAAGGCTCGAATAAAATTATATCTTTCCTTCCCGAATTTTCCATTCTTGTTTACAAGCTAAAGGAAAATTAGGGAGAATTTACTGCGCTTCATCAATATCGCGACGCAAACACTCCGATACTCGTTTACCGTTCCCTTGCTACGTTGTTCACGTCCTGGGACCGTGTTGTCAGTATTTTCACGGCGAGCGGAGCGATCGCTCAATGCTTCGTTAGGGAAGAATCCTATTAGGAACTACTTCATCGAGAAATCGAACCGCCGACACGGTCTACGTGTACGAGAATCAGCGTGCGGCGATGGCGGCGGACGATTGCGCGATTATTTCTTTTCTCTGGCCGGCGAAGAGAAACAGCGTCGCCAGAAATCCTTGTCCTCTTCCTTTTGTCGGGTCATTTGCTAACAAACGCGTGTGCAAAATCGACGCACAAACGGCAGCCGCCGGCTTCCTCGTTGCGAGTTTGCCGCGCGTTTGTTGTCGGAACGTCGAGACGGCGCGGCGCGGCGCGTCGCGACGCGGGGCTGAATCTGCGGGAAACAAAGATTCGTTTGTCCGTATCGGCTGCGAAAAAGAACCAACGAGAGAAGAAAGGGAAAGCGCTTGGAAAGTGGAAGATGAAGTCTCGGCGGAACGGAGGCGCGTAGACGTAAAAAGCCACGCGGACGAAGAATGAACTGAATGAGTCGCATGGCGATGCGACCAGACGTGATGAAGAATAATAAAAGTGAGCGAGGACGGGGCGTCGCTGCCACGAAATGAAAACTCGACCCGATGAGAGGGCGACGCGATGGAAGGAACTCCATTTACGGACTTTGAAACGCGTGAATCTTGAACTCGAGCGTAATCAAAGATCTTTGTTCTTCTAATATGCAGGATGTTCCGCAGAGCCGGCCGAATATTTGATTTATTCGAGTCGAGTATTGATCGATCTTTCGTGCTGAGTTTAACGTTCGAGTTTTTTAAGTTACTCGAAATCGACGAACTGTCCGGGAAAATGTGATCTGCTCGAATTACTCGAATATTTGAAAACGGATACAGTAAATAAAAAATACAGTTAAAAAATACAGTAAAAAGATACAATAAATTCTCCCCAATTGTCCCACAGCCTTTAAATAAAAATGGACAATTTGGGAATAATCGTACCTCCTCTTCCCAAATTGTCCATTTTTCTTTGCAAGCTGAGGTATAAAATTGCAGAGAATTTACTGTATTCTGTGGATAAAATCTATTTACACCCTTTAAAAATCAATAACTCTGCTGAAATTGAACAAATCAAATTAAATCATTTCTTAGCTGTTAGAACTCGTTTACTAGACAACGAGTAAAGAGGACAAAAGAACAATAAAGTACATAAAGATCTCGTATACTGAACATTAGCCATAGCAAACAATTATATTATATAATAACATACTAAATATTCTCGGCGTCGTGTAAATCCGGTTGTACAAAAGCGTAAATAATCTTTTCACGGTATGCTACAATTGACATAACTCGAAACCAGAATTTATCCGTCGCTAAACAGAAATCAGCAACCAAAGATACAATAAAACCAACGTATTGCAATATCAATGAGGTGGCTCTATGCACGTGCTCTAGCAGTGGCTCTATAGACATACAAAAGCATGTAAGTATAGAGCGACCCAGTTGAATATATAATATCGAAACCGATTATTTCATCTCTTTCGAAGATGCAAAAATTGTTTCTAATGGATATTCAATTATAACGGGATTGTTCCGAAATCGCACGCAAGTTATTTCAGCCACAAAATCAATGTTAGATACTTTACTTTAATTGCCACGAGTTCAGATTTCGTAATAAAAACTCAGGAATCCGGCGTGAGACGGTAGAAAAACGGGCGAACGAAGTTGATTTCTCCGTATTTTTTCAATTAACCCTCGCCTGGCCGGACGGACTCGGGATTCATGCTGACTCGTACAATGTTTATGTTTACGTATGCGTGAAATGCAGCTAGCATTGCGATTGACTAATTACACCTACTCTAACCCGGACTTCTCATTCCCGTGAGACAGGAGCCATCGTGTGTCGCGTAAGGATACAGTAATTTCTCCCTAATTCGCGCGATTGTTCGAGCCTCGCGGCTCGTTTTTATAGTTACCGATTGTCAACAACTATAAATACGAGACACAAGGCTCGAATAATCGTATCTCCTCTTCCTAAATTATCCATTTTTGTGTGCAATCTAAGCGCGAATTCGGGAGAAATTACAATATATTGTAAATTCTCTCCAATTGTCCCCCAGTAAACAAAAATCGACGATTTGGGAAGAGAGATACGATTATTCGAGCCTCGCGACTCGTATTTATAATTGTTGACAAACCACGATTCTATTCAAGTCGAAAGCAATGAAATCCAAACTTGGATCTACGTGGACCCTGCTCCGCTGCTCGCAGTCATAAACGGTCCTCCGTGCGAGGGTTAATACTAAATTTTTTAATTTACGATTATTCATATCGTAAAGATACATTTATGAATTATTTATTCAATTTATACATTACTTACGGCATACGTTACAATAACATCTAAGTCAGAGTAAAAATCATTAAAAATCAGAATAAATGTTTTATTGTTACTTTTATAAAGTAATATAAAACAGCTGTTTTTCGTGCTCCGTAAATCTAGTCTGAACAGTACATAATAAAATTGAATCATTCTTATCTAAAATAATTTTCGTATTTTCCATAATATAGAAATTTACGATATTCAATGATACTAATTTAAAGAGTAACAACACAATGGTTTTTCTCGTACCGTTTCGGAATTCCAAGTTGTTTCAGCGATGCCAGATATCTCGTTCTATTCTCCGTACTTCGTAATGAAAACTCGCGGACCCGGTTAAAGACGTTCGAAAACCGGACCAGCCATTTCCGCGGTATCTTCGGGGATCGTGAAGATGGTTCGACAGCCGCCGCGGAATTGGCAATAAATCGGAGGTAATGAAAACGAACCTCGAAGCGCGCCGGCCAAAGACAAAGGTGATAGGAGGAGAAAGGCGACGAGGAAATGCTTTCGAAGCGACCGGAATGGATAAGGCACGGCGGGAAAGTATTGCCGGGCTGTTCGAAAGGGTCCGGGCCTGAATAAAGAATAATACAGCGGAGTAACGAGCGGCGGCCGTGACTGTCGCCGCGCGAGTAAAAGAGGACCGGACGAAAGCTCCGCGCGGCCTGAGATTTAGAAGCACTAAACACTGATTCCGACTTAACGCTGAGATACAACCGACGAACGTTACGGCTGTCGCGTGGTTTGCGGTCCTACGATTTAGAGAAAGCCCGCGCAGAAACGGACCGGCCGGTTTTATGAAGAAACTTTAGTGACCGGCGAACTACGCCCGACCTTTTCCGTTCGGGCTTCTCTCGGCCCGCTTCCTGCTAATATCTCTTCATTACCGGTTAACCTATTACAACGGGACACTTCGCAGAGCTAAAATGCCTGCTTAAATCTTTGTCGTCGAGAGGCGTCTTCGAGTTCCAACTGCGCCAATTTCGGCAACGAGATTCCGCCGCGCGGGCTCCAGCGGATCCCCGGTTCAATGAGATAACCCGCCGCTTCTTTCCTCTTAAGCCCGGCCAGATTGTCCCGAATCTGTTTCCGAGTTTTGCTCGCAGCAGTTCGCAGACCGCTTCGGGATTATTGGCGCGAACTTGACATCTTCAGCGAAGCTCCGGATTGTAATCGAATGTTCCCAAGCGGCCGCTTTCGTTAAGCGGTTCTCCACTTGACACCGTAAACGTAACGACCGATTTCATTACGAAACGTGCGAAGATCGTCGACGTACGCGTCTGACGCGTGCATTCGCCGCTTGCGGCAGAACGCAGACATGTTTGCGACTAGACTGCTGCTGAGAGGAGGGATTCCTATACGCGTTTCGATACTCAAGTTATGAGATACATGGACAATTTTGAACGGTCATTTTGTTGAATAGAAAAATTTCTTTTAAAATTTTATACGATTTCCAATAGTTCAAATTATTTCGTTTATAATTGAAACAAGCAAAGTAACACTTATCAATTATACATATTAGACAGTGGTAAGTCAAGTTCCAAAACTGTTTTCAAATTGCAAATATTTTCCTCGCAGAACTAGATTGTGTATGAAAAACCTAATTAGTGGGATATGTGAATAAAAAATCTTGATCGCTTGCTAAGCAGATCGTTCAATTACATGAAACTTCTGGAATTTGACACAAAGACCTGATGATATCAATATGTCGTCAATCATTGTCTTCAATGGATTGAAACCGTTTATAGGAAAACGAAAGCATTACAGACAATTGTTTCAGTGTACAAACGCATCGTATCACATCTAAAAGCATGCGAAGGATGTCCCAAAATTATTGTTCAAGATGGAAATGAGAGGTTCCTGAGGTCATTTGAAGTAACTTTTTCCTTAGCGATAATGCAATCCGCGGCTTCGTTTACGAGTTATTAATGAAAAACAGTGACCAATGGGAGGCGAGCTCGCCTAGCGCTAGGCGGTCGAGCCAACGAGCAGTCTAAGCGTAGTTCCGCTCATTGGCTCGACCGCCTGGCGCCTATTCGAGCTCGCCTCCCATTAGTAGCGCTAGGCGACCGAGCCAACGAGCAGTCTAAGCCTAGTTCCGCTAATTGGCTCGACCGCCGGGCGCCTATTCGAGCTCGCCTCTCATTGGTAGCGCTAGCCAGCCGAGCCAACCAGCAGGCTAAGCCTAGTTCCGCTCATTGGCTTGCCGCCTCGCGGCTACTAAAGCTCGCCTCCCATTGGTAGCGCTAGGCGGCCGAGCCAACCAGCAGGCTAAGCTTAGTTCCGCTTATTGGCTCACCGCCTCGCGCCTACTCGAGCTCGCCTCCCATTGGTAGCGCTAAGCGACTCAAGCTCGCCTCTCATTGGTAGCGCTAGGCGACCGAGCCAACCAGCAGGCTAAGCCTAGTTCCGCTCATTGGCTCGCCGCCTCGCGGCTACTCAAGCTCGCCTCTCATTGGTAACGCTAGGCGGCCGAGTCAACGAGCATTGCATTCAGAATGCATTGAGTTCCAATAATTAGTATAGAACTTCCAGCAAAAATCTTGGTACAAGCCGAATCAAATAACGTGGATGTAAGAAAATACTATGTAAGAAAAGCTTGACAATATGCGTTGGATATTGTTAGTCTATTTATATTCTTGCTCAATATTGGTTATAATAATGTCTTCTGCAGCATGCATCGTGACAATTGTCGCGCCTGTTTCATCACTCGATTGGGACGTTTTGTTTTCCAGCGCTTCGCAGTCAAAGGAAATTAACATCGGTGTCAGTTTACTCGATGTTGATTCATTACTGCACGAAATCATTGATTGCCAGTCGCAATTAACGGTTAGCTTTTTAATTTAATCGATGTATAGTTACAGCTAACTGGAATTACTATTTAATTGGGATGATCGATACGTTCAATATTTCATCATCAGTTCCGGTGGTTCAACTTTTGAAATATCGTCCATTGCGAAATAAATATCTGAATACGCGATTCATCGTCACGAATGCGACATTAATTCACACGTGTTAATTGTCTTTCGGCACAAACTTTTGGTTCGGCATGTATTATCCTCAGCTTAGCTTTAATTAAATTAGTAGATCTCTGGATGCAAATGTATGGATCACCGTGCTGTTCGTCAAGAAAACATACGTTTCCATTGGGAAATATTTTTGTTATTTCACCATTATAACTCGCGTGCATAATTCATTTGCAAATTTCAATGAGAAATCAACAATTAGTAATTTACGATTAATGTTTGTTTTCTCCCAATTGACGATCAGCAATTGTTACTTTCAATCATTTTCGATAATTTGTCGACCGATCATTGGAACAGCTGTTGTTATCGACGAATTAAGTATGACAAATCTTTCAAAGATGTTTAAAAGGCAATCGGTAGACACACAGCGATGCGTTAACGTAAAACGTCATCAGGACAAAGTTACACTGTCGCAAAAATGAAAATGTTTCCCTAAAATTATTTTACTACGAAACGCCATCGTCGCCGTCTTTCGGGAGAAGATGCAAGGAGAATTAAATAAGAACTTTAAGATTGAACGTGGACGAGAAGAATTTCTTTGCCTCTGGAAGAGCCCACTTCTGGAATCCGAAAAGCGGATAGTTAACGGGCGCTCGCTGTATTTATTTAAGCTTTCCCGCGTGTTCCTCTGGGGAGCAAGCGTGCCGGGGAGTTTCAAGTCGGGTGTGAATTAATTGGACGCGACGACGCAGGGCTGGAACAACCTGGAACTGCGTAGAGAGCGCGGGAAACGCCGCGTTATTTAATTCTTGGGCGGCAACTTATGCGATCTCGCCTACCAGTTGCCGAATTAATTTCGTCGACATGTATTCCGCGGTCTTCCTGAATATGCAAGAAATGAAACATTGCCGTGGACGTGCCGGCAACTCTCGACTCAGCCGCCGTGTAATCCGTTCCATTGGATTCTACACGGTTTTTTGCGCAGACCTCTTCTACGTTTAGAGACGGCCCCCATGAGAGAGTGTGTGTGTGTGTACACCGAACGTGAGAAAGTGTCGTTACAACGTGTACTGTATTGATTTAGCCAACTAATTGCTCGCTACGGGAATCTACCAGATCATCGTGGACAATGCAAGTGAAACGTTGTGAAATGAAATTTTGCATTCTCGTAATTGTTGTCCGTAACGCATGGTAAAAGTTCGAAGGAATATTTTAGACACGAATGTATAAATGCATGGCTGTCACACAATGCAATGTCACTGTAACTAAAAGAATAAGAGAAAAGTTAAAGTTATTACGGTTCAAACACTTTGCCCGTTACTGTTACTAAATTATGAAGATTAATTGTATAATGAAGTAGTTTCATCACTGTTTCTGTTAGGGCCAAGTGGCCAGGATTTATGGCAGGGGCCATGTGCTTGGGTACCCGGACGGTATGGGTCTGTCCCGGGCCGTTCCCGGGCACATGTGGCACCGTCATAACGTCTCCTGGTCCTTGATTACGGTCCAGTCAATGACGGTTGGGTCTGGCATTGTTCGGGCACGTAGGCCCATCAGCGCGGGATGTCTCGCAGGAGCAGATTTTGTCACTCTCCCTCCTAACTCCCGGCCCACCGTTTTGGGACAGTCTCGCTGGATTTGGGATTGCAGTGATTGGACCGTAATTCCTTGCCGCCCACCCTAGGTTAAGAGAAGTAGGGAGGACCGAGGTGATATGAGACATGACTCCGGTCCTCTAGGGGGCAGAACAGTCTTAGAGCGATAGACAGAACACTCTTAGACAGACAGAACATACAGAGAGTACAGACAGACAGAACATTCTCAGCAGATAGACAGAACATTCTCAGCAGATAAACAGAACAGTCTTAGAGCGATAGACAGACAACTTCAGATAGACAGAAAGCACAGACAACACCAGACAGACAGACAGAAAGCACAGACAAGACAGAACAGAACAGAACACATAGAGAGATACGCGTAACGGTTAGGTTGCGCGTTACAAATAGTCCCACTACAGTGGGTGGTCCTTCGAGGTAGTCGGCACCAAGTGCAATATTCAGAGGATCTCCGTCATCCATCTGATGAGTCCTCAACAGTTTCAGCTTTAAGAGAAAATACTTTATTTTTCAACTTGTTTGTAGCGTTATGTTTCAATAACTTGAATTATGTTTCAATAGTTTGTATTAAAAATAAATTTACAAAAGATTGGAAATTACTGTTTTGAGAATATTGTATTGTAAGCTAAAATTAATGAAAATTAATGATTCACATATAACATGTAATAAACTTTAATTCACAAACAATAACGATAACGATAACGGTGATAACAATATCGATAACAGTAGAACAATGAGCTAGAGTAAAATCTGCCTAATTGACGCTAAGATTGTACACAAGAATGGACAATTTTGGAAGAGGAGGTACTCTTATTCGAGTCTTGCAGCTCGTTTTTATAGTTGTTGACAATCGGCAATCGTCGTCTATAATTTAATTATGGCGGAGGCTCGAGTTTCAGAAACAGATGAATGCTATGAAAACTTTTGCACGGACTCCTGATTAAGAGAAGGTTTCCCGAGGAAGAAAGTTCAACGTGCTCTCAGAAATGAAAATCCTCTTGATTAAAGGTGGAATTATTCGGGGAACGACATTTGTTACTTAATAGAGGTAATATCAGGTCAATATTAACGTGACTTTGCATTGTAAAATTGCATAGACTCATTTACATAAAGCGGTATGGAACTTCAAATAATTATGTTATACATTATACAATACATCATATGCTATTCTACTTAATCGTTTCCTTAACCTTTTAGGTACGGCTGAATTCTGCGCGAGGCTATTTCTCTGGACGGCAGAGTCTGACGTGTACTGTACAGAGTCTGATATTGTATATTCTGTCTGTATATACAGGGTGTCCCAAAAATGTCCCGCAATCCGAAAGTGGCGGCTTCCTCAGGCCATTTGAAGCAACTTTTTTCTTTACATAAATTTTCTCCGAGGCACCGTTAACGAGTTATTAACGAAAAACAGTGACCAATGAGAGGCGAGATCAGCTGCCGCGAGGTGGCCGAGCCAACGCTACCAGCGGTCGAGCGGTCGAATCCCAGCTCAGCTGGCGCGAGGCGGCCGAGCCAACGGCGCCAGCGGTCGAGCGGTCGAATCCCAGCTTAGCTTACGCGAGGCGACCGTGCCAATGAGCGGAACTGGGCTTCGCGTGAGTACTTAGTATTGACTTTCATTACATGATTTAATTATTGGAGGCGCGCAGAACGCACTGAAATCTCGCATAAATTACGTTGAAATTTTGATGGTGAAACTTTGTTGAGGATATAAGTGTTTGCTTAGCATTAATTGCATGTTGGCGAACAGTAACGCGTCTAAAACATAACATATTCTTGATGCTTCAAAATAACTGGCATGCCAACAAATATTTAAGCCGTTCGAACATAAGAGAAAATTTGAAAATCGCATTAAACTATTCTTGAACATTCTCTGAAAATGTATCATTTTGTGATTACTGTGTTTGGGGAACTCAAATTGTCATTGTATGAATATTATTTCAATAGTCACGCAAAGCTGGAGTACATACGATGAAAAAAGATTCCATCGTTTCATGCTCCTGTACTATAAATTATATGTGCTATATAATTATATGTACTATAAACAAAAACTACATTAGAAACGATATAAATTTTACCAGTATACAAGAGCAATTGCTGTAAAACGACTCCAGCTGTCCATTATGATAAAAATCCAGATCCCTAAACGTTTACCCGTTGCTACATGATTGCAACTAATTTAAATATTCGGTAAAAGAATTGCCATTTCCACTAGTTACCGCTGCATACATTTAAACCTGATTACGTGATCCCAACAATTACACGAAAGAAAATTTAATTGCACAATTCATATTAAAAGTAATCTGAATAACGTTTCTCGTTATTCAAGCACCATACGGAAAATTGGATTTCTCAGGTGTATCAGCTACTATAAAAGATGTATTCAGCACACGAAGCGAAAGAATCGTTCTGAAAAATACGCGAAAACTTTCCCGAACCTTCGTTTCATTAGGGAAAACGATTGTTTCGCCAGAACTTTTGCAATAACGATTAAGAAAGCAATCGAATAAGACTGTAACACGAGTACAATATTTCTCGTAGAAACTGGATCCTAAGCGGCAAGATCAACGCCAGGGGGAAAGCACAAAGAGAGTGGTGCGATAAAAGGGAAATGAAATTTTCGGATGTTATCAGGCCGGCGAAGTTCCCCGGCCCCGGGATCAAGGGCCGGGGGAGTAACGCGAGTTTGTCGCGGGTGGTTCCGGCGCCGGTGTCACGGTTCTCGGTCGCACTAATTATTCGTGCACGCGAGCTCTGATTACTCGCGCGATTTCGACGGAACACGGGCCAGAAATTATGAAGACGTGCCGCGAAGTCGGATCCCCGGGTTTCTCGTTCCCTTCCGACTGGTCATTAATTAAGAGGCTCACGCGCAATTACTCCTGCGGAGCTCCGGCTCCGGAAGAGCGGCGTACTTGGCCGCGCGTGTACGAATTTCTCACCGCTTCCGGTATTCCCTTGGAGGCGGGTAACGGTACCGGCACCACCATCACCACCACCGGCACCACCGCCGGCACGACCCGTAAAATAGACCGCCGTACGGATATACGGTAACGCGTTCACGGCGCGGCCGTTTCGATAAAGCTTGTCCTCGCCTGGCGAGGCACGTTCGCGTGATCGTGTACTGTATTAGGCTTATCGCCGTCATAGCTCATTCTTCGAGCGACCGAGCCCCCCCGCGCTTCCTCGAGCTACGGTTAACGCTCAAATATGGCGGGGAAAACGATTATTGACAGTATCTCTGCGCCGATACGGTTACCGAACCGGATGAAATCTTCGCGATAAGAAAATTTACGGCCGTTCGAGTCGGACGTGACACGAGCTGAAATGTAGTTATCGCTCCGTTCCGTTGAACATTCTTGAGGCGCGGTGGAACTTCGTTCCGATGGGACATCGGACCATACGCGATCTTTCTATTCTGGTCTCGGTTGTTCGAGGCAGCGACACGAAGTTGACGAGTGCCTGTTCGGTCATTCAAGCTGTACGCTATTAGGTCAATAGCAATTTAATTCTTTGCTCTTGGATGTGTTTGTCGAAGGTCTGGTCGACGGCTCTACCGTTGGTCATTTCGGGACCGAGAAAATTAACTATTTTCGACCGTCAAAACTGCACCGATACGATCCTGTGTCGAATACTTTGATCCAAGAGTATGACAATTAGAGTAAATTCTCCCCAATTTTCCTTCAACTTGAAAACAAAAATGAACAATTTTGGAAGAGGAGATACGATTATTCAAACCTTGGTTCGAGTCTGATTATTTTTATAATTATGTGTCGTGTTAGTTTTCATCGTACGTCCTCTTTCCAAATTGTCCATTTATGTACGCAATCTGAGCGCGAATTAGGGAGAAATTACTGTATACTCATCTTAATCAGTTAACTGTTTTACACATCGATTATCTTTATAGTATACATCTAGCTATGTTTCTTCATGACGAATAAACTTGTCAGAAACAGCTGACCGGTTAACATAGACAAGGTACACGAAACAGTCGGTATATATGTATACACCGACTAAAATCCTATCGTATGCGTAGTGACCGCATAATACGATATAAAAGTTCAGTTAAATTTATTCAATACACGAAGAGTGAAATATGAAAATGTTGAAATATCACCCGACGATCTCTCGTGGCTGCCCATATTCCTGACGAGCGCGTACAATTTAAACTCTGCGAAATCTAACTCGATTTATTTTAAAAAATTAATCTACGACATGGCATACTATTTCATTATTGAAGTGTAATGACATATGCAAAAAATGATATAGAAGAAATCCTGGTGATTCTCTGTTTTACTTTAACCTCTTCTCGTATCATTTAAAGCTCTTCTTGTTAACACATTGCGGACGGCTCACGAGATATCTCGTTTTTAGCAAATCGAACGTTGCGGACGGGTCACGAGATATCTCGTTTTCATGTTTTTTTTATTTAATCGGCAACAAGCAACCAGCCGCAAATATTTCTGTTACGTAACCATGGTAACGAAGCCTCCCGCATTCCTAAGTAATTTTAGCGAAACAAATGAATCATTCCAAGCATGTAGAAATGATCAGTCATTATAGCCACTCTAAATCAATATTCAAATTTGTATAATAAATAATAGTTAAAATGTAAAAACTCTTATATAATAAACTGATATATAAACTATGTATATATAGTATTATTTAAGAATACTAAATGCAAATTAGAAGTGTGCGTATCCGCTTCCTGTTACTTGCCAAGCATGTTTTTAGAGCGTTCGAAAATGTGCGGTCTTTGAACGCGCAGAGCCCCGTCCGCAATGTGTTAAGTCTATAATATAATACCTATTCAGAATGGTTAGCAAATGAAAACATTTTCTTGTATGACGTATCATATTATTCATGGTAAAACATTATGTATCGCAATATGTAATCATGCGAACCTAAAAAATGAATAACTATCTCGATATACGGTGGAGTTGTACCAACTTTCAAAAAAAGAAATGAAAATTAAATGAGTTTTTACGTGGAGAAAGTAAAAAATTACATATCATAAAATTGTATGAAATGCAATTTTCAATTATCGAAACTAATTCGAAACAGAGGAGATTACATAATTCCTTCGCTGTGTATTTCATTTTTCTCCAAGAATTACTTAGTAACAAGTCGACGCCAAGTACAGTAAATTCTCCCTAATTTTCCTTCAGCTTGTAAACAAAAATAAACAATTTAGAAATAGGAGATACGACTATTCGAGCCTTGCACCTCGTTTTTGTAATTGTTGACAATCGGAAATTATAAAAATGAGCCGCGAGACTAATAATCGTATCTCCTCTTCTCAAATTGTCCACTTTTGTTTACAAGCTGAAAAAAATGCGGGAGAATTTATTGTACTATCGTAGACTTGTTATTAAATTCTTGGAGATAAAGAACGTACACACTGAAGAAATTATGTAATCACCTCTGTTTCGAATTAGTTCCAAAGATTAACATTGCATTCTTAAAGAAAATGTTATGAATAAAATGTAATATTAATATTGCTGGTATAGTACCTCAGAGAACACTTAAAACGAATTGAATTGTATCCGTAATTGATCGTTCAATGAATTCTTGATTTGGACCGTTTATTTTGAAAGTGGTGCAAGTCCACTTTCTTTCGTTTCGAGAAAATTGAATGTTAGCAGATCTGACAATTAAAAAATATAGGTTAATTATGTGAAGTCTGGGAATGTTTGTACTAATTTATCAATATATAATTTGATTATATAAATTTCTTTTAGGCGAATTTAACTGAAATAATATACAATTTTCAGGCTGCAAATGGACTTACACCACTTTCATAATTAGTCAATTGTAAATATCATTTAATTTCAATTTTGAAATAACAAATATCACTTAAAATATATCTTATATCAATCCAATTTTGTTTATAAATACTAACAAGAAATACAATAGGATTAGCATTTTTTATTTTGAACGTTAATTATATTTATATATTGTTAAACTTAACACAAGATATTGGTATTATTAATTATTTATGCTCTTCATATGACAGTGTTTTAAATATTCATGATGCATAGGAGGTATATAAGGTAATAGCTGCTGCATATCCTTATATTTTTCGTATGTAATAGGCTTGGCATCGTGATGGAAATTGGATTTACATCACTTTCATAATCAATGCTTACGCAATTTCTTTTACCGGCCAATTTTAAATTGAACAAAGCATTGGCATTTTTTAAGATATTAAATACTAACTAGTTATAAACAAAAAGTTTACACTAAATTAAGCATAAATTACGTCATATCTCATTTTTTTAAAAAAAGGACTTACACCACTTTCAAAATAAACGGTCCATTTATCGATTTCGAAAACGGAATTATCAAGGAAAAGGCGTGATTAAACTTTCCGAACTTGATATTTCGAATTCTACCGCGGCACGTTAAACAGTCGGCATAACTTAATTGTTTTTTAAACGTAGCCCGATAGACAAGAGGCCGCACTTGAATTCATCCGAAGTTAGTCTATGGGCGGTCGAACATTGAACACGTTTCAGTCAGATCTAAACATTCCGAGGCCGAAACAAAGCGGTTGTTCGTGTTTCAAGACACGGCTTGTCATGCGTTTCGCATGATTCAAAGCGGCGCTGGCCGGCGGAATCCGCATCGACAGAAAAAGGATCGCCTGCAACTAGCGCGATACAGCCCCTCAAAACAATTATTCCGAGCGCACAATAAACAATTGTCCCTGGTAATCGAAGTGGTGATACACGGGGAAAGCCCGTAGCCGGTAAAACCAGCGATGAATAACGAGGCGACGCGGTCCAGACCCGATTGTTCGGCTTGTGTATCTGAGAATTAAAAAAAAAACAGAGGGAAACAGAAACGCCGGGGAAAGAGATACAACGATTGGAACAAAAGCGTAACTGCGCGGCCCCGCGTCGAACAAATATTTTTTCACCGAATTTCGCGGTTCCTGTTTGAAACAATTATTACATCGACAGGCCAATTCGCGTGGAAAGGGGCGGTTGTTCGAGCCAACTTGTCGCTCTCTGGCTGCGGAGCGCGCGTCCGATAACTACCCGAGTAGTACACATCCGATTACAACTTAGACGTTTCGAGGATGTCAGCGGTTTACACGCATACGTGTGCAACCGACTTTGTTTGTCCATTAGAACTGCGTATAAACTGCACATTTTCATGGGAGAAAGTAATATAAGATGACAATATCATTTTATTGAATTATGAATGTAAAACGTCAAGTAACTCGAAAATATTAATATTAATATTAATTTGCGAAGCAGTAATTAACGCCAGAAATAAAACACGAACTGCCATAACATTGGAAGTAATTGATGTATTTAAATGCTACTTCTGGGGAGAAAAATATTCGATCGAAATAGTGAAGACGATTACTGACAAAACTATCTGAGCGTTAATTAGTGGTACTCTAAAATCATAATTAGTAGTACTAATTAATAGAGTACTAAAGTAAGAATTAATAGTACTAAACAGGTATTACATATATAGATACAGTAGAAACTTCCTTATCCGAACATTTATTTTCACAATATTATGTTATTATCTAATCATTGTGTTATTTACATACATTATCATCTAATAGAAAACTTGAATGAAATTTCTAAACATTACAACGTTTTTGTATCAGGATATTATAAAAATAAACCTTCGGATGAGAAAGTCATTATGGTATTATACAGGATGTCCCATAATTATGTTAACACCTGGAAAAGAATGATTCCTGAGGTGATTTGAAGTAACTTTTTCTCTCCTTAGCGAAAATTCAATCCGCGGCTTCGTTTACGAGTTATTAACGAAAAACGCTGACCAATGAGAGGCGAGATATGCTGGCGCGAGGCAGCCGAGCCAACGAGCGGAACTAGGCTTAGACCGCTCGGTGGCTCGGTCGCCTAGCGCTACCAATGAGAGGCGAACTCGAGTAGGCCCGAGGCGGCCGAGCCAATAAGCGGAACTAGACTGCTCGTTGGCTCAGCCGCCTAGCGCTAGGCGAGCTCGCCTCTTATTGGTCACCGTTTTTCGTTAATAACTCGTAAACGAAGCCGCGGATAGAATTTTCGCTAAGGAAAAAGTTACTTCAAATCACCTCAGGAACCCCCTATTTTCAGATTACGAGACATTTTTGGGACACCCTGTATATTTCGTAAAAGTTTCGTATTTAAACAAAATATGAAGAAAATCAAACGTACACGATGCAATTATAATAACTTGTATAGTTTTCAAAGAAATTGCGACAGCTAAAATCTTCGTTACTCTTGCAGATACAAAAACGTATGCGAGAGAAAATTGTCTGCCTCTTAGTGCACGCAGCAACCTAATTGCTACCTTTACTAAGACACAACGTAACGCGAGCGAAAATAATTGCCGGCACCTAAAAAAAGATTTAACTCATCGATGACCAATATTCTGAACTGCGATTAGACTGCGGTTCAAATAGACATTCTTTCATGCAACAGTTCCCCGTCGAAGACACCGAAGCAACTATCGACTTCGCAGCCCGCGAAACGAGTATATTCGTTGATCGCCACCGAATCGACGTTACAGGTTTCGCTCGCCAGTGACGCATCATACCATCGATTAACCCATTTTCATCGGGAATCAACGCGGCCGCCGCGTATCATTTCACATGGCCAGGGCCGGAAGAAACGTCGAGTGATCGTTAATTAACATTTCACGACGACCCCCGATGTTGCCCCGTTACATCGGGAACGACTCGTAAATCCAGGAGTTTCTCGCTGACCTGATTCTATTCTATGAAATTCCGCATCCCCCACGCTCCCCCGTCCCACGGTCCCCGCATATTTTACAATGACGACACACACCGGGAACGCTGGCCGTAACTTACAGAATTATCGAACGCAACGCGCGCTGGCTAAGTGTCCACCAAGTGTTCGGGGGGGTAGGGGGTACGGGGTGGCTTCCATTCGGTAATGGAGATTAAGCAGCCGTTTGGTTGTGTTCCAAACAATCGCGACGACACTCTTGCCCAGTTCTAATAACGACTGCTCCCCTCCCCCTCTCTCCTTTTGTCTGCAATGCGACACCGAGCTGCGACCTCTCTCTCTCTCTCTCCTCCCCCGCCCCCCACCCTATGGAGTATATTTTCGAAAATTCATTTCCACACACACACATATTAATTTTCCGCGAACTCAAACGGAACGACTGGCCGGTTGTTACGCCGGAGTGTAAAAGCTAGACTAGAGTACCGTGCTTTTTCGCCTGCACGGACCGTTTATTTGCTGAAAACGAACGTCAGGCGCATACGTTGATTGGAACACGGTCCTGGCTTTAAATAATCCACTTCGAAAATCCCAGTTTGTTGTTCGACGGACAAAGGATTCTTTGTAATGCGTCGGAGGCTTTTGTTCCGCTGAAAGGGTAACGACATGGTATCATCGTCTGCTTATCTAGGTGTTCCGGCGTACAATTCCAGATAATTTTTACCGTTCTAACACGGAACGAAATTCAAGTACGGCGGTGCTCTGCCTGTTGAAACCTGGCACGAAAGAAATACAGCCTGCTAAATCAGATACGAAATTTCCAGTTCAGCTTGCTAAAACCGGTATGTTAAGAAAAAAAAACCTAGACGCGCGAGTCGCAATTGTCGAACTGCTTTAAACGCGATCAAATTGTAAATGAAATGTCAACAAAAATGTATAATAGACACAGATGTTTCTCCACGTCAGCTGTCTCTTTCTATCATCGCTGCTCGTACACGTTATCGCCAGCAACGTACATCGTCGAGATGAAAACACAAGTAGAGAAATGTCTCTCTAATTGACCCTCAGATTTTCCACAAAAATGGACAATTTGGGAAGAGGTGATACAATTGTTCGAGCCTTGCGATTCGTTTTTATAGTTATGAATTGTGAACAACTATAAAAACGAGCCGCGAGGCTCGAATAATCGTACCTCCTCTTCCCGAATTGTCCATTTTCGTGGACAATCTGAGCGTCAATTAGAGAGTCATTACTGTACGTATTGATGCAAACCGAAATTACTTTCTTGCCAACCTAATATAGTAATTTCTCTCTAATTGACGCTCATATTGTCCACAAAAATGGACAATTTGGGAAGAGGAGACACGATTATTCGCGCCTCGCAGCTCGTTTTTATAGTTCTTGATAATTCGTTACTATGAAAACGAACCGCAAGGCTCGCACAATCGTATCTCCTCTTCCCGAATTGTCCATTTTTCTGTACAATCTGAGCGTCAATTAGAGAGACATTACTGTACGTATTGATGCAAACCGAAATTACTTTCTTGCCAACCTAATATAGTAATTTCTCTCTAATTGACGCTCATTATTGTCCACAAAAATGGACAATTTGGGAAGAGGAGACACGATTATTCGCGCCTCGCAGCTCGTTTTTATAGTTCTTGATAATTCGTTACTATGAAAACGAACCGCGAGGCTCGAATAATCGTACCTCCTCTTCCCAAATTGTCCATTTTCGTGGACAATCTGAGCGTCAATTAGAGAGACATTACTGTACGTATTGATGCAAACCGAAATTACTTTCTTGCCAACCTAATATAGTAATTTCTCTCTAATTGACGCTCATATTGTCCAAAAAAATGGACAATTTGGGAAGAGGAGACACGATTATTCGCGCCTCGCAGCTCGTTTTTATAGTTCTTGATAATTCGTAACTATGAAAACGAACCGCAAGGCTCGCACAATCGTATTTCCTCTTCCCGAATTGTCCATTTTTCTGTACAATCTGAGCGTCAATTAGAGAGACATTACTGTACGTATTGATGCAAACTGAAATTACTTTCTTGCCAACCTAATATAGTAATTTCTCTATAATTGACGCTCATATTTTCCAAAAAAATGGACAATTTGGGAAGAGGAGACACGATTATTCGCGCCTCGCAGCTCGTTTTTATAGTCGTTGACAATTCGTAACTATAGAAACGAACCGCAGGAATCGAATAATCGTATCTCCTCTTCCCAAATTCTCCATCTTTCTTCATTTCTGAGAGCACGTTGAACTATCTTCCTCAACTATCTTTCCTCTTAATTAGAAGTCCGTGCAAAAGTTTTCATACTATTCATCTGTTTCTGAAACTCGAGCTTCCGCCAGAATTAAATTATAGGCGACGATTGCCGATTGTCAACAACTATAAAAACGAGCCGCAAGGCTCGAATAATTGTGTATCTTCTCTTCCAAAATTGTCCGTGCCTTCATGCGCGTACACTAGGTTATGCAATTATCCTTTGTTCAATATTCAGAGAAAAAAAACTGCACTGAAATTTGTCATCCGTTTAGCCGACAAGCTGGAACTTCTTTGAGAGATACCGAAGGAAGATTGAACCGAGCCGTCTTGTCTGCGAACGGAACATCATCGATAATTACCATAATTACCTAGCAATTAGGATTCAGTCGTAGCGGAAGATGACAATGCCCTGAAGATTATGGGAACGATTAGTATCCATCCAGCGGTGACGTCATCCGTCAAGTAGAACAATAGACAAATGGCGCCAGGTGTCGATGTAAACCTATAAATCCACGAGAATGGATTTGCACTTGTTTGTCCGCGCAGACGAACAAAGTAATCTCGACAATTAGAGCTCTTTATAAATTCAATACTGTTCTCACAGAGATCTATACTCATTATAGAAGTTAATAATAGTAATATTTATAGAAAGAAGAAGAACATTTCCCCAAGAGACAGGCGCGAACCGAAGAATGTCGCATCTATTAAGTTCGCTTCAAACTCTCCGCCGTGTGTCTGAAACGATATTGCAAGGCGAAGTTGAGGCAGTCGATGAAAGTTCTGGTTAATCCCGGCATTCCGTAAATGACAGTTTAAACAGAAATTTTAATTTCCATTCTCCTATGGACGCTTTCGACAGTGCGTTGCCCCATTGGATTCAAGTTTCTCGGGAACTGACTTTTGTCGCTTCGACGTCGAAATTAATATTCTATTGAAGGACGCATTCCGAGACGAGGCGTCTCGGAACCCTCTGCGTCTCAGATTTGGTCGGAGTCGAACTTTCTGTTTCGCTGAAATCATTTCGCGATACATCCCCGCGACGCGGCACAAGCAAATCCGCCAGGCGGATCTCTCGATTATGACGCGAGATTTGGATCGCTGTGACGAGAGAACGCGACGTAAAATGCCGTCGTCTACGGCGGGGTTTTTTGTACGCGTTCGGCTTAGCGTCGACTCCTCGTTACGTGATTTACAAATTTCAATTAACAATCCGCCCACGCGCAACTTAACAACGGTGTGACCGTGTGCACTAACATGACAGCTCGCGTCTTGTTGATAGTCGTCGCCAGCCGCGTCTCCGCCGACTCGTTCCTCGGATTACTGCCGGCTAAATTTCGAACTTCCGATGCGGAAACGCCGCCGTTAGAATGGCCTCTTACCAGAGACCTCGCTCGTCTTCGAAGGGTTTATCGATGCTCTAAAAGAAACCCCTTCGCAGGACTTGGAGCGGCCTCGCAACAGGTCTCATCCAAGTGGACTACTTTGTAAGGAACATCTTGGGAACGGCACGTGTCGCTCTGGTTTCAGGGTAGAAGAAACTTTGAGCAACATCGGATTCGGTCTGACCACCAAGCACGCTTCATGGTGGGACAATTATTCCATGGGGACCATAAAACTGATTTTATAATAACGTTTGACAATTATGAAAACCGTGATTTCTAGTAATTTTTCGGAAAAGATTAATGGATCTTCGTCTTTAACCCTTTCATGGGCACGATATAAATTTTCAAGATGGCAGCACATTTCATCGGTGAGAACATTCGAGCCTGAAGCTTATCACAGTGCCTATGAAAGAGTTAAATAATTATTTCTTTTTTAAATGAATATGTTAAATTCAACCGCAAAAAATACTATAAAAAATACGAAGTAACAGCTTCGTTCACGGAACAGGTTTTTCTTTCAAAGACTTTTTTTCGAAATAAGTACGATTTCACGAAGATTTTATATAATATATTATATGATTGTAAGGATTTTAAGGATTATATTATACTTATAATATTATAAGATATCATATAGTATAATATATGATTTTATTTAGTTGATAAACAAATGGTTTTTGAGAACATTCATTTTTTAGAAGATTGCATTTAAGAGAAGTCATTATTACGTCGAGAAATCAATTTTCGTTGAAAAGAGTACGTTCATGTAAAAAATACGATAATACAATAATTATAAATACAAATACAATAATTACCGCTGATTGTACAATATATGTACTATTAAATCCCCTAACGTTTACAGAGAAAATGTCTAAATTCACGATACTCTCAGATTTACTTGCACCTTCTTCTAAAACATGTAACATCGTTCATCTAAAATATTGTCATTTTGTATTACAGAGAACAAAAAAATATTTTTAATATCCCCCATGGATTCAATAAAAAAGAACATATCGAAATGACTGCACAACTTGTAGCAGTATTCTCCATCCAACGGAGAAACAAGTGTAGTTTTTTGTTTATTGCACGCGCGTCGAAAGGTCTTCGCCTCGGCGAAATAAAAAGACGGAAAATCAAAACCGGTACGGCATTCTGGAAATGAAATACTCGACGCAGCTTCGAGAGAAGTACGTCCGAAGTTCCAATGGTCACGCTTTGATTAATTATTGACTCAGCTTCGCGTCCGTGACTTGTAATACATTTGCTGATTTATTTGAACGGCGACTGCGCTGCACGAAAGTGACTGCAGAGGTTCGAGCGTTTGCGCGAAGTTCGGCGAATATTTCATGTTACGGTTGATATATGTATTTAGTCGGAGAGAACAGAGCTGGGCCGCGGAGTTTGGAAGCTCTGTGGTCCGACAAAACGTGTGTCCCCGCGCTACCGGTGACCTGCACGCGGGATATAGCGCCGTCGTCGTACGAACAAATTTTATCGCTCTAATTTCGAAAAAGTTTAATGCAATAGTAATTGTGAAGTTTCTTGAACGCGGGAGTAGAAACTTTGATGGAAGTTCTTTAGTCTGGCCAAATGCAGTCTTAGCTACTCGAGCGGATTCCCCACGCCGTATTCTCGTTCCTGCGTTCTCGTCACTGCAGAGGAGCAATAGTGCAATGCTCGAATAAGCGATACCGCAATTAAAAGTCACGTGGGCAAGCATTACCACGGCGGGCTACGTATTTCAAGAAAAATGGAAACAAACCAGCGAAAATAAACTCCGTTCGTTTTCCAATTACGATACCCGCCGCGCGCTGGGGATCGGTTCAACTTGCCGTTCCGCGGATCGGTTCAACAAATTCCGTCAAATAACAATGCCGCGAAAACTGTTCTTCGAAGAGCGAGCGTATATTTGTTCTTCAACAAATATTTATAAAACCAACTAATTTCGTTGCAGCCGTCTTTACTAACTATCCAACCCGGTTGCTGTGCTTGCGTTCAAGAGAAACGGTTTCGGAAACGAATAACTTCGTTCGATTTTCACTGAACCTGAGAACATGGAACCATGAGAAGAGCACGCTGTTTTACAAACGAACATGTTGGAAGCATAATAATTACTCTTGTTTTTTTTATTACAAATGAATCTTTTGTATGAAATTGTTACGTGGGAAATGTTCTGTTTGTGGCGGAATATTTGGATAGACGTATCGTTTTACGATCGGAGGCCAATCGATGTAAATGGAACTTTTGTGCATGTTCTTCGATGCAAGAAATTAGGCACTCTTACTTCTTATGCTAGAAAGTTTCAAACGATTTAATTATCTCCGTTTTCGTGCCCGGCGAGTTACACTAATTGTCTTCTGACCGCTCCAGAAAAAGTTTACTGATCAAAGTAAGAACTGTTTCAGTCTACACATTTATTTCAACAAAGGTTAGTAGAATTATAATTCCATTATGGCGGAGGCTCGAGTTTCAGAAACAGATGAATGCTATGAAAACTTTTGCACGGACTCCTGATTAAGAGAAGGTTTCCCGAGGAAAAAAGTTCAACGTGCTCTCAGAAATGAAAATCCTCTTGATTAAAGGTGGAATTATTCGGGGAACGACATCTGTTACTTAATAGAGGTAATATCGGGTCAATATTAACGTGACTTTGCATTGTAAAATTGCATAGACTAATTTACATAAAGAAGCAGTATGGAACTTCAAATAATTATGTTATACATTATACAATACATCACATGCTATTCTACTTAATCGTTTCCTTAACCTTTTAGGTACGGCTGAATTCTGCGCGAGGCTATTTCTCTGGACGGCAGAGTCTGACGTGTACTGTACAGAGTCTGATATTGTATATTCTGTCTGTATATACAGGGTGTCCCAAAAATGTCTCGCAATCCGAAAGTGGCGGCTTCCTCAGGCCATTTGAAGCAACTTTGTCCTTTACAAAAATTTTCTCCGAGGCACCGTTAACGAGTTATTAACGAAAAACAGTGACCAATGAGAGGCGAGCTCAGCTGCCGCGAGGTAGCCGAGCCAACGCCACCAGCGGTCGAGGCGGTCGAATCCCAACTCAGCTGGCGCGAGGCGGCCGAGCCAACGGCGCCAGCGGTCGAGCGGTCGAATCCCAGCTTAGCTGACGCGAGACGGCCGAGCCAATGAGCGGAACTGGGCTTCGCGTGAGTACTTAGTATTGACTTTCATGGCATGATTTAATTATTGGAGGCGCGCAGAACGCACTGAAATCTCGCATAAATTACGTTGAAATTTTGATGGTGACACTTTGTTGAGGATATAAGTGTTTGCTTAGCGTTAATTGCATGTTGGCGAACATTAACGCGTCTAAAACATAACATATTCTTGATGCTTCAAAATAACTGGCATGCCAACAAATATTTAAGCCGTTCGAACATAAGAGAAAATTTGAAAATCGCATTAAACCATTCTTGAACATTCTCTGAAAATGTATTATTTCGTGATTACTGTGTTTGGAGAACTCAAATTGTCATTGTATGAACATTATTTCAATAGTCACGCAAAGCTGGAGTACATACGATGAAAAAAGATTCCATCGTTTCATGCTCCTGTACTATAAATTATATGTGCTATATAATTATATGTACTATAAACAAAAACTACATTAGAAACGATATAAATTTTACCAGTATACAAGAGCAATTGCTGTAAAACGACTCCAGCTGTCCATTATGATAAAAATCCAGATCCCTAAACTTTTACCCGTTATTACACGATTGCAATTAATTTAAATATTCGGTAGAAGAATTGCCATTTCCACTAGTTACCACTGCATACATTTAAACCTGATTATGTAACCTCAACAATTACATAAGAGAAAATTTAATTGCACAATTGTCATTGGATGCATATTAATTCAATAGTCACGCAAAGCTGGAGTACGTTCGATGAAAAAAGATTCAATTCGTATGATGCTCTTGTATTATAAATTACGAAGTATTTGAATCTCTCCTTGAGATACACGCTTTTATGTACTTTGTGATTGTATCGTTAGAAGAAACAAGTACAGTAAATTCTCCGTAATTGACGCTCAGATTATATACAAAAATGGACAATTCGGGAAGAGCAGAAGCAATTATTCGAGCCGTGTATCTCATTTATGCAGACGCCGCATTTAACCTATTAAGTACCAAATATGAACTCAGAAATTCCCAGAACATCAAAATCGTTTAATTAACACTAGATTTACGGAGCACAAAAAAACTGCTGTTTTATATTAATTTATAAAAGTAACAATAAGACATTTATTCTGATTTTTAACAAGTGTTACTGTAACATTTGCCGTAAATAATATATAAATTGAATAAATAACTCATAAATGTATCTTTACGATATGAATAATAATATAAATAAATTAATATAAATAACATAACTAACATAAATAAATTAAAAAATTAATGACGCGTCATTTTGACGTAGGTTCCGTAAATCTAGCTAGTTAATGAAATTGAAATTGAGGGTCACAGTTTACCAATGAAAATATTTCTAGTAATGATTTCTAGTGATTTCTAGTAATTTTTCAAAAAAGATTAGTAAATCTTCGTTTTTATCCCTTTCATGAGAACAATATAAATTTTCAAGATGGCAGTACATTTCATCGGTGGGAATATTTGAGCGTGAAGCTTGTCTCAGTGCCTATTAAAGAGTTAAATAATTATTTCCTTTTTAAATGCATATGTTAAACACAACCGTAAAAAATACCCGAGTAACAGCTTCTTTCACGGAACAGGTTTTTTTTCAAAGACGTTTCGAAATATGTACGATTTCACGAAGATTTTGTTAATATATGATTTTATTCAGTTGATGAACGAGAATGGTTTTTGATAACATACATATTTAGAAGTTTGCATTTAAGAGAAGTTATTATTACGTCGAGAAATCAATTTTCGTTCAGAAGAGTACATTCACGTAAAGAAAATACAACAATTACCGCTGATTGTACAATATATGTCACAGTTTACCTTTGAAAAAATTTTCAATGGTAAATCTTTCCTACTTTAAAAATCCCAGCAACATTCAGCTTGTCTAATACGACAATAATTATGAAATTCAAAACCCAGTTCAAAGTTAGTATCGCCCATCCGAGGAATATTCTTGATATTTATTGTTCAGAATAGAAATGCTGCCCTGGGAAAACGTAAACAACCTATACACATTACGGTCAGACAAGAAACGTAAACAAAAGTGCGGACGGAATTTTAAAGAACGCCTCTCTCACGGTACGAGCTGAAATTACCTGGCGCCCTCCCGGCTTCGGATCATGTCGGAAAGATTTTCTCGGGACGAGCTTCGAAAAAGAAGAAAAAAAAAAGAGAAAGAAAGAGAGAAGAATGGAATAGAATAACGGAGATTTTTCGATGAAATTGGAAGACTGGTTTTTATCGATGAGCGGTTCGCTCAAACCTACGGACGTGTTCCTTTCATATCCGGGTATTATTTGACGGGGGACCCTCGAAATGAGAAGCAGCAACGGCAGACGAAACCGGCGGGGCTGGCAAGAAGAATCTCATTAACCCGATCGTGAACCAGGAGAAAGAATCCTTTGATTTCTCTGTTTCCTCGTTTTCCTTTGTGCCGACCCGATACGAGAGGTGTGCTCGAAAAATATGTTTCATCTCGTTCCCGCCCCTCCGTCATCGGCGTCGCGGGTGTGCGCGCGCGCGCCAGCGAGCAAGCTTTCTTTATCTGTTTCCCTTCTTCGACGGGCTTCCTCTTTCATATCTGACTCCGTCGGAGTGGATTCGCTTCACGTGTAATCGTAAATTTGTTCGACTGTGCCCGAAGGATGGGCACGGTCGCGAAGGAATCGATACTACTCTATTAACGTGCCCCGCAACCGGTATCCCATCAATATCGAGCCTCCGTCTCTCGCTTTGACAATCCACGCTGACCGGAAACTGCACTCCCAATAATTTGCATCAGGTTCGTGGAAGACGCGGCCGCGCGTTTCGCAGCGTCGCCGCGATCAGAAATTCGGCGGCGGGAGAATTGATTCCCTTAGCAGTTTTACGGCGCCGCGCCGATACGACGACCGTCGCGTTAATGACGCGTTTTCTCGTCCGCCGACAGCTCAAAGACGCACGGCGACGACGACCCGCTTCCAGTATTTGAGCCGGCTTTCGTAGTCCGTTTCATGTTTCGAGAGTGTTCCTTTCAACTCGTTCTTTCGGAAGCATTCCACTGTCTGACCAAATATAGGCTGAACTACTTGCGCCGGTTCTCCGCGTTCCGCTGTCGTCTTTACGAACCGGTTTTATAGTTATAGAGAGGGAGAGAGAGAGAGAAGGAGAGAGAGAGAGAGAGAGAGAGAGAGAGAGATGGGTGGAGTTTCGAAGCGTTCGGTTCATCCACTTTTTATATTATAGGGATGTTATGAAATACACATTACAGGAGTCTCACTTTGGAAATTGGCTGGACTCGGCTGCACCCGGAACTCGGGGAATCCGACTGCATTTTCCTGCGCGAAATGCACTCGCGCGGTACACGTTAACTTACAATGAATGCCGCGGTCTATTAAATGGAAAAATCAAAACGCGCGGCGCGCCGGTTCCGGATTTACTTTAATTGCGGAACGCTTTTTAGCGCGGCGAAAAAAACTTCCGACCACTCCCGCAGGAAATGCAGCGAATGAAATTTTCATGACGAAAAATTAATGCATTCTTTAAAGTTTTAGTGGTCGCAAATGGAAATTATTTCAATGCTGCAATGTCTATTCTGTTTTTGTACCAGCAAATGTATAAAAACTAATCAGTTCATTTTATTAACAGGCTTTTAGGAACCTGCTATTCCAATATTACTGAAATGGAGAACATTATTTGGAACAATAAAATTGTTCGTTTCGGCTAATTCACAAACTAGGAGTTGAGAGACTTCTACAGCAATTATTCGAAAAGTTACTATTTCAATGACAAAAATATAAAAATTTAATTCATTCCCTTCGACCAATTCGACATTAAAAAATTCGTGAACGCAGTTAAATATAAGTGAGATATAATATATACCACAATTGTTTTGCGAATATTAATTAATAATATTCATAATATAGTATTAATTAATACAAATAATAATTTCTAGTACGAAGAGTAAAATATTTGAGATGATTAATCAGAATGGCAACACTAATTTTTATCTGTCATCATTTTTATGCTTCTTGTAAATAATTTCACGTTCTCTTATACAAATTTTATAATTTAAAACAAGAATAAAACGATTGGTTTTTCATTAGCACTGCTTTATTTTAAATTTTTCCACCGTTATTTCCTAATCTTCCAATAATAAAATGATCGAGAAACAATTCCGAGAAGTAATAACATCATTACAAAAATGTCATTCGCTACGTCAACAATTTTTCAGCTGAATTCGCATAAGCACATCATATTATACATACTTAACACGGTTAATGAAAGTTCGAAACTAATTTTATTGGGAGATTAGGGTGCGGTCTATATCCTCGGATATTAATTTCTGCTTTGTTTCACAGGAACAGCTGCATCTCGTAACTGCCGAGTGCATCGTAAAATGGTTCATAACCAGAAAATTAATCGTGATTCGGTCTGCCCGCGAGGAGCAGCGGCAAGCCTGCACGCGATCGAAGGTCTCGAATCCCAGATTCGAGCTCTCATTGTCGTTGCTCTGGTGACGTGGACGAAGATTAAGTGGTAGCTATAGAACTGAATCTTTTTATTCGGAGCCAGGAATCCTCGTTACAATGGGCCACTACGAGGCTTACATCGATCTGCTTCTTGTCGCGCGACCCTCGTCGAACCGGGGAGAACTTCCGGTTCGAGTGGCGAGAAACTCGGCCCGAAAGTCATTTTACCGGAACGACTGGTTTCTTGTCCTGTCTCGATCGACTGTGCGCGGTACACGATACTTCGGAATGAATTATAAGATCGTTAACAGTAATTACAGTAATTTCCCTCTAATTCGCGCTCAGGTTGCGCACGAAAACGGACAATTTGGGAAGAGGAGATACCATTATTCGAGCCTTGCAACTTGTCTTTATGGTTACCGATTGTCAACAATTATAAAACTAAGCCGCAAGACTCGAACAATCGTATCTCCTCTTTCCAAATTGTCCATTTTTGTGGACAATCTGAGCGTCAATTAGGGAGACATTACTGTACCATCTTTATCACTTCCACCATCGAAATCTCTCCCCTAGATCTAGAACATACTCCGTGAAATTTTCGATATAGCTTGCGAGACTCATTTTTCTCTCGTCTTCCAATCAGTACAGATCACATTCTTCTACAATCTTCGTAATAATAATCATTCTTACAGTTCGTTTACAGTTCGTTTTTTTATAGTTGTTGACAATCGATAACTATAAAAATGAGCCGCAAGGCTCGAATAATCGCATCTCCTCTTCTCAAATTGTCCATTTTTGCTTACAAGTTGAGGAAAGATTTGGGAGAATTTACTGTATTTCGTATTTGTTCCATTCGTTGAAAACCATGCAACGCGTTTCCAAAATTTTAAATAATGTGATTCACTCTGTGCAAAATACTCAATTAATAATTAATAATTGATTTGCATGTTATTTTATCGTAGAATTTAGTACCATTTAGTACCAAACAAGCACGAATAATCGTATCTTCTCTTCCCAAATTGTCCATTTTTGTGCGCAATCTTAGCGCGAATTAGGGAGAAATTACTGTATTATATTAAGGCTACGGGAACGTTTTGTCCAGTCTGGGAAATGAAACTTAATCGAGATGGCTCTCACCGTTTAATTAACATATAATTTAATTTTATAGGTTTTCAATGCCATCTCCATAAAATTTTTAGTCTTTTGTGGAATAAAAATCTTGAACTTTTGTAGAATAAAAATCTTGAACTTTTATAGGATAAAATTCTTGAACTTTTATAGGATAAAATTCTTGGTCTTTTGTTGAATAAAATTCTTGGTCTCTCGAACGATAAATTTTCGTTTATTCCCATATTGCTTTATTTCGTGCTTTGAATGTTGTAATTTTCATTTTTTAAAGCCAGGAACTTGGAAACCATGTTCAATAGAAATTAGTTGTTTGTTTGATTACTTTATAATTTAAGTATATTGAAATTATGCTCATTATATTACTATAAGGGCTTAATATACTTACTATTTTATTATAACTATAATTTTAATCCCTTCGTTGTGTATATAATACATTTTTAATTCCTCTGTAAATTTTTATCGAAGTCTGTATAAAATTTTTGTAGCATAAAACTCAGCGAACTTCTTCATTCTTTCGTATGTTAATTTTTTACTGTTCTATTTTTATTTATTGGAAAATTGATGTGTACGTTCTCGTATGTGATATTCATCGAAAACACGATGCGAATGTTCAACTGTTACGACCATGTTAATTTCATGCTACAACTCGTAAAACACACGATATTATAAATTCATTTTTTATTGGACAAAGTGGAATAATACAGTAATCACGTTTCATCGAATAAAATATGTAGAACTTCCAATGGAAAATAATTCGTTGAATTTTAAAGCGTATGTGTTCAGCTTCGAAAGTAAAATATTTAATGTGCCGTAAAACGTTTATAACTTTTTGATTAACATCGACTTCATACACGAGATATAAGCTTACACGAAAATATTTTATTTTCCGAAGTTTTACTCGCTTCTAAAATAGTATTTTATTCAAACCGCGTATCCTATACTACTTCAAATAGTATCTACTTTGAATATTTTACCTCTAAATTCTAACCCCCCTCTCCCTTGTGCTGGTTATTCCCATAAGCAATGTATTATATATAGCCAACTCTTCCCAGAAAAGCGAATATAAATTTGTACCTCTGGTCATCGCTATCATAGTTGCGTGAGAAATAATGATATTTAATCCACGTGATGTAATTCCAACGTTATATAAATATAATGTAATTTTAACGTTAAATATGATACAATTTTTATATTACCAATATACGAATACAATGATGTTCAAACATTATAACAGGATTTTGTTAAAGACGAATTACGTAAATGCAATTGTTCACTTTTAATTTGTTAACGACCACGTGGTAACTAACACTAATATATAGACGCTCCTGAAGAAAATTGTTTCGCGAATGTAGAAGAATAAATTTATTATTTCACACGTGTAAAAGATGTTCGAAAAAAGTTGCAATGATTTTCGAAATATTTCATGGGCGCCACAGTCTTTTCAGCTCCGACTGCGCTGGAATTAATCGGAGCAGTGATTTTATAACAGAGAGGCACAACGTACTGCCGTAGTACTCTCGTTCTTGTCAATTATGAAAGGACTCGACATACCGCTGTGCAAAGTTTCAGTAATCATTTGAGTGGAATCTCTGATCTCGAAGCTTCGGCAAACTATGTGAAGTGGTTTTTGCGGCGAAACCAAAGGCTAAGAAAGATCAAAGCTCTTCGACGGCTAGACCAAAACCGAAGTATAAGCTCTGGAATTCGGTAGCATGGGCTGGTTGCATTAGAATTATTCTGCGTTTCATAAATTATTCGGGTACGGCGCGGTCTCTCCTTTCGACGTATCGTTAATTAAACCGGTGGAAACACCGAGAAGTTCTCGGTAAATACGAATCCATGGCCGCCGGTACAGTCTGCTGCTCCTCGCCAGTTCTCCGAGCTGAACTCTTGGCATATTCGTAATGGCTGAGGATCCTTGGCTACGAGAATGAGGTTAGCGGCAAGGAGTTTCCTGCCGGCGACGAGGGCAACTGCAAAACGCGCAGCTCAGACGGGCGGCGTCGTTTACGTTTCCCTCGGAATGTCTCTTATAATTAAGTATTAATTAAATGGTTAACCTGGCGCTCTCTCGGTGTTTCGTTTACACGACGTTTTATGAGCAGCCCGGCGCAATAGACTGCGATTTTGGTTGCGTGTTTGCCAACCGACAAAACCAACCGACGACGATTCGACGCCGAAACTTTTGGGCGATACGTGTCTAAACCGTACGCTTATCAAATGCTGTTCGTGTTCCGCTCGGATCACTTCGCCGAAAAATACTGGGCTTTAAATTTGGCTACTGTAATCGCGAATCGTAGCAAACATATACGCAGCTGGGTACCAAAAGAAGACTTTTTTTGTATAGTTTTATTTTTGAGGTAGTTAAAACGACGAACATTGGCAAAATGCGCGAAATAATCAAGACGAAGACACGCGAAGGACATTATTTGAGTTTCACAAGAAAGTAAAGCAAATACGCGTCAATTTTATGAAAAGCTATCGTACTCACCGAACGCTAGCTTTTATTCTACAAGACATTTTAACCGTAATTAATACGTAATAGTAACATCAAAATTCATACTTTTGCACAATTTACATAATTGTAATAATATAATAAAATGAAGAAGGTATATCGTAAAGTAAGTGAAAATTGTTCAAAGGATCACGAAAGTAATTAATTTAGAAACGTTTTCAAGATTCACCAGCAGGCAGCCATAATTGATATGAACTTGGTTAATAAGAGTTTACTAAAGTTGTTTATATTATAATGATATCAATGAAACGATGTTTAAAGTTGCTCAGATTACAAGTTAAAACAGAATTTGATGCATCCGAAAAGTACTATTTAATTTGGCTCAACTGATCAGTTAAATGTTACTGAAACATGCGTAAATAAACTTCCTAAACGTGATTGCAAATGGTGTTACAGTTTCCTCGCAAAAGGAAACTTGAAGAAAGTGACAAAAACGCAGTTTATACTAAAATACCATCTTAATGCGAATAAAAGGAATCGTATAAATTCAGAAGCTCTAATAGTCTTTGTATTTCGTTTTCAAAATGAGAAATCATTTAGACGATCGGAGAAACTTTCCGTGAATTCTAATTTTAGTAAAGTGACGTACATAAATGAGAATTTAATGATCTCCGGTCTGATCGTTTCTAATTGACATAATCGAGTCGCGTGACCTACCGAGATGAAAATCGGAAGACCACCGGCGCAAATATATCGGTAAATATTCTCAGCTGAACTATTCATCGACTCGATAGCCTATTGACCCCTTGACATACAAATAAAACGGAATTCGATGCGTCCGAAAAATACTATTTAACACATTGCGGACGGCTCACGAGATATCTCATTTTTAGCAAATTGAACGTTGCGGACGGGTCACGAGATATCTCGTTTTCATGTTTTTTTTATTTAATCGGCAACAAGCAACC
The DNA here is from genome assembly GCF_051020955.1 of Megalopta genalis. Lineage (NCBI taxonomy): Eukaryota > Metazoa > Arthropoda > Insecta > Hymenoptera > Halictidae > Megalopta > Megalopta genalis. Next base: position 15,330,493 of record NC_135020.1, on the reverse strand, counting down.
AGCCGCAAATATTTCTGTTACGTAACCATGGTAACGAAGCCTCCCGCATTCCTAAGTAATTTTAGCGAAACAAATAAATCATTCCAAGCATGTAGAAATGATCAGTCATTATAGCCACTCTAAATCAATATTCAAATTTGTATAATAAATAATAGTTAAAATGTAAAAAATCTTATATAATAAACAGATATATAAACTATGTATATATAGTATTATTTAAGAATACTAAATGCAAATTAGAAATGTGCGTATCCGCTTCCTGTTACTTGCCAAGCATGTTTTTGGAGCGTTCGAAAATGTGCGGTCTTTGAGGGCGTGTTGAACGCGCAGAGCCCCGTCCGCAATGTGTTAATTTGGCTCGACTGAACAGTTACGTGCAAGCTGAGAAAGAGAATGTTTTATTTTGAAATTTGGATTACCGACTTGCGAATGCAACCTTGTTATTGGCACTGTCGCGAAGGGAGGAGAGGATGGGGCATCTTGAACATTGTAAACAAACCAGAATCGACGCACGATTGAAGCAATCGAGTAATCTAATAATAGACTGCACGTCGTCCGCCGAAAACAGATGTTGACGAGTTAGACTCGTCAAAGTTTACAGTGGAACGTGAAATGAATGACGACACCAACTCGGTGTTGTATGTCAAGGGGTTAAGAACGTTCGGGATACCTGTTTCGTTCAAATAAGCATGCCGCTTATTAGGATAAGTCGTATATTTGCATGTTTTACTTTCGCGGCGCAGAACGACGAATTTTATTTCCATTTCATCACGCCGTCCGCCGAAAACAGTGGTAATAAGAAATGAATGATAATCTCGACTCGTTATTGCGTCGTGCATCAAGGTGTTAACAGCAGACAGTTTTTCAAAATGAGAGAAGAATCATTTCGAAAGTTAATCTTTCGGAAAACTATCTGCTCTTAACACTTTATCGTCCGGTCGTGGTTGAGGCTGCCACTCAGTAAGGACTGGCTTAGTCGCGCGCGCATTTGCTCCCAGTACCGGCTAAATTTTCGCTATTCATTATGTTGTGCTTATTCCTTTAAAAATAATAATAAATAATAATAATTATTATAATTATAATTCATAAGGATATGGGGAGGTCAGCATACAGGAGGTCAGCTACTAACAAAACAGTGAAGAAGCGAAAACCGTCGATAGCTAAAAGTCGATTAACAGGCTATCGGTCGATAAGCATTGGCAATCGAAAAGCCGATTAATAGGCTATCGGTCGATAAGCATTGGCAATCGAAAAGCCGATAAATAGGCTAGCGGTCGATAAAGTGTTAATATTCTGCTGCTAATATTTCGAAAGATTAACTTTCATTAATGTCTAAAGAACTTTTGCATACACCTAATACAGCGGCTATATTCGCAACAGTCGCGAACACGCGTTTCTTGCAAATCCGCCTCTCTGAACCACCGGCACTCACAAATAAATCAATATTTTTGATATAAAGTTCAATTCGCTGATCCCCATACGGACTAGCAAATACGTCGAGCGCGCGTACGGAATAAATGTGTTTGTTAGTTTTGTTCGGAAACCTCCGGCATGGTTTTCCGGACGTCGAAGAATGGGGATCCGAAAAAATCGAGAGAGAAAACATCGTGCCGGATTGTGACCGATGTAAGCTCCCGCAGTTCCGTTCCACTCGCGGCGTTTTTCGTTCCGCCTCGGACTTGCCGGTTAATGGGTTAAAAAGAGCGAACCTGAAGAGCCGTCGGAGCTAAACGTCTGAAGCTTGACAAAGCACCTGAAAAAAACCGGCACAACGAGCTGAAAAACAACCGGCACGGAAAGGGAAACATGGATTTTCGAGAACCGTGCGCGTTTTAAATCTTAAACGAAAGGACTGTTGCGCGTTGTTCGGCCGGCATGCGGGAGATGGAGGGGGGGGGGGCTCCGGAACGCTTAATTCCGCGTCGCGCTCACACGCGAAATTTCATTCGACGAAGATTATTGCTAGAATAATAACACGGACGTTTTTCCCGCCTCTGCGTAATGCCCCTCCGCCTCGCGTCTGACTTTAAACGCGAGCATCGATCGCGCAATGCTTCTACTTCTATTTTTCGAGAAACGCCGTGCGCTTTACGACGGAAAAATGTACGGAGGAATTCCACGGAGAGGGAAATATTTCGCGAGAACGGTTAAGGACTACTTACGAAAAAATTTTAAATCATCGCGACGCGTCGCTGCTTTACGAGGCAGTTCGCGCCGAATTGCTCGAATACTTTTATTTTCGGTAAGACGTCGCGCCGACGCGAGTTTCTCTCCCGGCGAGAGAAATGCAGCTGCAACCTGGGGAATCGTAACGATGCGCGGGGTCAGCGCGTTCGGAACGTCGCAGAATATTGTGAACATATTAATTCGCGATCGCTTCGCTAGCGCGTAATACGAAACAAACTATTAATTAAGAAATATGACACGTTTACGGCGCGTAAGTGAACTCGACTCGAATAACGCCCCGCCCCGTTCCGCTCTCGGCTGTCGTTACAAACGATTTATATGGACTGCCGGCGCTGGAAAATTACGAAACATTTCCACCGTGCCTGGAAAATATTTGCGCGGACGCGCCGATCAGCCGAATTCAGTTTGCCGAAAATTCGGGAAACGTGACACGATAAACGGTGAAATTTTACAACGTTTCCCTCTCTCTCGAACGATGGCCAACCGTCGCCCATCGATTGGACATTCATCTCCATATTCGGCGATCAACTTGAAATTATGACAGAGTTGCGCGCGTGTGCGTTGTATCTTGGTTAGGCGTGTAATTAGCGTATAATTAGCAAACGTTCCGGCAAGGAAAAACGAGATGCGCTCGGATGATTGTACGAATGCTTGATAAAGGACGGAATCGATGTAGGGTATCGCAAAGCGAACGCGACTTTAAAATATTACTCTGCTCAGGGGCTTCATCCACAATCGCGATTCCGCCATTTTTCCAAACGCGTATTCGCATTTCATCTGAGAAATACAATGGCACATTTCTGCGTAGTTCGAGGTAGACATGGAAACACTCGGAGCATTCGGTCGGAGAAAATCAAGGGATAAGCGAACGTTCGCAATCGAACGAGAACAGGATCGATAAGTGAAGTGATCGAAAGAAGTGAAGATGTGAAGATTTTTAATATTTTAGATATAATATTTTAATATTATGTTGATCATTCTATTCGGTAAAATTACATGAATTTGGTCGAAGGAATGGAATCTTTGTTTTCGTTCCCGGAGAAACGCGAATGTCTGATGAAATGGAAGGAAAATTCGCGTCGTTCTGCGCCGCGGAAGTAAAACATGCAAATATACGACTTATCTTAATGAGCGGCATACTTATTTGAACGAAACAGGTATCCCGAACGTTCTTAACCCCTTGACATACAATACCGAGTTGGTGTCGTCATTCATTTCACGTTCCACTGTAAACTTTGACGAGTCTAACTCGTCAATCTGTTTTCGGCGAACGACATGCAATCTATTATTAGATTACTCGGTTGCTTCAATCGTGCGTCGATTCTGGTTTGTTTACAATGTTCAAGATGCCCCATCCTCTCCTCCCTTCGCGACAGTGCCAATAACAAGGTTGCATTCGCAAGTCGGTAATCCAAATTTCAAAATAAAACATTCTCTTTCTCAGCTTGCACGTAACTGTTTAGTCGAGCCAAATTAAATAGTATTTTTCGGACGCATCGAATTCCGTTTTATTTGTATGTCAAGGGGTCAATAGGCTGTCGAGTCGATGAATAGTTCAGCTGAGAATATTTACCGATATATTTGCGCCGGTGGTCTTTCGATTTTCATCTCGGTACGTCACGCGACTCGATTATGTCAATTAGAAATGATCAGACCGGAGATCATTAAATTCTCATTTTTGTACGTCGCTTTACTAAAATTAGAATTCACGGAAAGCTTCTCCGATCGTCTAAATGATTTCTCATTGTGAAAACGAAATACAAATACTTTTAGTGCTTCTGAATTTATACGATTCCTTTTATTCGCATTAAGATGGTATTTTAGTATAAACTGCGTTTTTGTCACTTTCTTCAAGTTTCCTTTTGCGTGGAAACTGTAACACCATTTGCAGTCACGTTTAGAAAGTTTATTGGCGCATGTTTCAGTAACATTTTACTGATCAGTTGAGCCAAATTAAATAGTACTTTTCGGACGCATCGAATTTCGTTTTAATTGGATATCGAGACGTTAAACAATTGCGCGAGAAAATGAGAGATTATAACAATTAGAAGTCGTTCCACATAAACTCTACATCTATACTATTACTTGGACAGTGGGACTCGGGTCCATTTGGACCCAAAGTGTCGCTATTGTTATTTATCTATCTAAATTCAGAGAATTAATTGAGATTTTTACACGTACTTTATTAAGATCTATAAAAAAACTAACATGTCTCGTATCCTAAAGAATACGCTGAAAAAATTTATAAATAATCTTAAGCATATTCACAGTTATATTCTTCTCAAAATGTCCGAGTGTTAATGACAAAATATAAGCGGAAAGTAAGGGAATATAATTGTTTTACGTTAGACTGGACACCGCGGCTCCCAGATTCCAAACCAATAAAAAACTGACGGACGTACCTGAAACAGAAACATAAACGACGACTTATAAAAACATGTATATTTTATACTGGTGTAATTATAATAAAGATGTATGTAGTAGAAGTTTCTAACAGTATCATATATCGATAAATTGATACGAATAGAATCACTTTTAATTTATCTACAAATATTGTACACCGAATTGATTTCGTGACAGATACATTTGCGTGCGAGAAAGCAGCAATTCAAATTTCATTGCGATATGCAAAAAATATTCTTTAAATTGACTTCACGTTTGCGTTGGTTTTGAGTCTAAATAGAGCTGAACTTTTAATAGGTTTACTATATAAAAATATAATACTAAGTGTTATTCATAATAAAAATTGAAAACGTATCTGCTATTATTCAAAAAATGTATCATTGTATAAATATTACTATACTTTTATTTATTGTGTCATTGTGTAAATATAGTAATATTTACACAATTATCAATAGACTGCGGACTTTACGCATGTATGGCTAAAATAAACAGATTTAAAGATTTAAAGTATTTAAGCACTCTAACAATCTATATAAGTTTGAATAACATTCCGTTCTTTCAAGTTCGAATAAAATTCTGTTTTCTGGTCATCAACGCTAAAGCATTCTAGTAAATGTAGACGCAAAATAAATATTAATTTTCTGTTTCTTCTCTTTCGCGTAGAAAATGATACAACGAGCGGTTAATGAAAAAAGGTATTAACGGTAGGAGAATATCACTTGTCGAGAAGAAGAAACCGTCAGATACACGGTGAAAAATCGATAAACATTTAAACCAGCGAAGTTCGGCCGTTAAAAGCAATAATACCAAAAATCTGTTTAGAATAACGATCAGCAAAATTGTGTTTCAATAACCTCATAATCAACGGAGGAAACGCTGATATAAATAAATTCCGATTGAGCAAATTGAAACCGAGCTTTCACAAAGAGGCGGGCTCTACTATTGCCGAGGAAATGCTTGAATTTTATTCGATGACTTTTTTTGCTCGCGGTATAATACAATACGGCGTCGGGAAACGGAACGGGACGAGAATGCAACGCGTTCCCGGCCACACGCGCTGCGCCCTAATGAAAGCAGGACGAAAACACGGAGCAGAGAAAAAGAAGTGAAAAAATGTTTCCGCCCGGTTCTACCATCGTTCGGTTCGAACGTCTGCGACGTTTGAGCGACGAGTCGACGGGGCGTTTAATAAAAGTGACATCGCAGAATCGCAGGGGTTGGGAATGGGGCCGAAGCGAAGAGCAGAGCTCTCCGACCCGTTCGTTTGTTATTTAGAGGAGCTGAAGTGTTGTCGGCACCCTCGACTCGCCGGGGCTGAGCTTCTGCTCGTTTGAAAGCAATGTCATTGGCCGTTTTTAATTTTTTTCATTGCCGCGCGACATCTGCATCCCGTCGCGCTGTTACTGAAATTTCGCAATTTTGTTCCACCCACTAATTTAGAGACGCCACCGACGTCGCGCGTTCTGAATTATTCTATCAAAGGTGTTCCGTTTAATTATTGTTGTACATCGTCTACAGTGGCGCACGAAAGTGTTCGTACGTCTTTCGAAACGCAATATCTTTTTCACAACTAAGCTGACTTGAATGACTACAGACTAAATGACTTGAATGATTTTTAGATGGTAGACTATAGTCTACTAGACGATGGCTAAAAGGCTTTTCCTTAATGTGATGAAAAATGAAAAATATGAAAAGAAGAAATTAAAATCCCTCAGTTTTTAACTGTTTTATTTGAGCCTATAACGAAAATTTAAGAAATACCTCTCGTAGATCTCGGTGACTTATATGCGTGCTGAAAATTTGATCGAAATCGATTAACCTAGAGTCGAGTTACATTCGTTGGAAAATTAAAAAAACTGCAAATTTCTTACAGTTTTTAGTCAAAATCCTGATGAAGCTTTTTACGATCTTTAATTTCTTAGAACTCTTGCTCTCTCTCGCTCTCTCTCTTTCACTCTCTCTCGCGTTCTCTCTCGCTCTCTTTCTCGCTCTCTCTCTTTCGCTCTTTCTCTCTCGCGTTCTCTCCCACTCTATCGCTCTCGCTCTCTCTCTCGTTCTCTCTCTCTCTTTCGCTCTCTCTCGTTCTTTCACTCTCGCGTTCTCTCCCGCTCTCGATCGCTCTCTCTCGCATTCTCTCTCGCGTTCTTTCCCGCTCTCTCGCTCTCGCTCCCTCTCTCTCGCTTACTCTCTCGCTCTCAACAACAACGTGAACCGATTTCGATAAAATTTTCTTCATACTAAGTTACCGACATCTACGAAAGACATTTTTTAAATTTTCGTTATAGGCTCAGATAAAAAAGTTAAATAATCAGAGATTTTAATCATTCCAAGTAATAGCAAACTTAAGAAAAAGCATTTCAGTCATCGTCTAGTAGACTAGTCACTCTATCGTCTAAAAAAAAATTCAATTTTAAAATAGTTATTGCGTTTTAACTGTTTTAAAATGTGTACGAACGCTTTTGTGGGCCACTGAAAATGTCATGTATAAACTGGCGACAGAAACCATACGCTAAATTTCCAATTTCGATATTTTAATTGTTAGAATTTCCTAAAAAATAGTTGTGCAACAAAAGCTCTCGACTAATTTCAAAGCCGAAGAGCTCTGCTTATATTGTGCAACACAAACGAAAGCAATCATCCGAAATAATGCTGGAAACATTGGACAATTTTTATAATTAAATTTTGCATAATTAAAGAATATGTGCTGCGTAATAAAGCCACATTTTTAATACAGGCGTGTATTGTTTCTCTCGCGGAATTCGTATCGAAGTCAACGCGGAATGAACAAACATCGAACACAAACGTGGAGAACAATTGGGCGGGCACCAGTATCAATTTTCAATAATTTTTCCCTCTGGGGAGGAAATTGGCGAGCGATCGAACCTTTCACCGGGTTACGTAAATAGACTGGATCCTGAGTTTGATCGAGGTTGGATCCAGCCGGGATTTCTTCGGCATGTAACAAGCAACGAGTTTTCAGCGATCCTCCGGGTTACGCCCACTTGAACGATTAATGATTCCCGATGCTGATATTGATGAACCACGGCCCGTGCTTTCGCGCGGAGTATAATCGCTAAAGCGATCGGCAGCTGCTTTCACGAGGCTCTCGATGATTAATATCGCTCGATCAACGGTCGAGCCTTCTTCTCGGCGCGGCGATTCCTCGGGTCACTCGGTAGGTTGCGAAATCGACCAAAAATATTTTTGGAACGGTAAACAGCGAGAGAAAAGGGGCGTGAGGGGAAGAGGGAGAGGGAATGAGAGATGGAGTGGGTGGGAGGAAGAGGGAAGGAGAGAGAGGGAGAGAGAGGAAAGAAAAGCAAGAGGGAGAGCGAGAGGGAGTGAGTGAGAGCGAGAGAGAGCAAGAGAGAACGCGCGAGAGAGAGAGCGATAGAGAGCGGGAGAGAATGCGAGAGACCGCGTGAGAGAGCGAGAGAGAGAGAGAGAGATAGCTGTAAAAAACGCAAGAGGGAGTGAGAGAGAGCGAGAGAGAGCGAGAGAGAACACGAGAGAGAGCGAGAGAACGCGAGAGAGAGCGATAGAGAACGAGAGAGAGAGAGAGCGGTAGAGAGCGAGAGAGAACGCGAGAGAGAGCGAGAGAACGCGAGAGAGAGAGCGATAGAGAACGAGAGAGAGAGAGCGGGAGAGAGCGAGAAGGGGGAGAATGAAAGACAGAGGGAAAGAGAGACAGAATGAGAGCCCTCTCTCTCCCTAGGAAGAGAAGGAGAATGAGAGACAGAGGGAGAGAGGGACAGAATGAGAGCCCCCTCTCTCCCTAGAAAGAGAAGGAGAATGAGAGAGGCACAATGAGAAAGGGAGAGAGAAAAGACGTGGAACGGGTGCGAGACAGGAAAAGTGTAGGAGGGAAAATCGAACGGTCGATTTGCTCGGGGATTATCCATCGGTTTACTAGTACACTTGCGGGAAATCCCTGGGAAAGCGGATTTTCTGACACGCTAATGGCCACCCCTGTGTGTTATTACACGGCTAATGGAATATCGGGGAGGGAGGGTGGATGCGAGGACGGAACGGTCCCGTGTTCCGTCTGTGTAACGTCAGGAAGGAAGTTTGGATCAACGTCGAAAAGAATCGGCTGGGGAAATTGTACATCGTTGATCGACCCTACCAGTTGTTTCGAGACCGAGCTTAACGGAAGAGGAAGACGATTTCTCTTTGTTCTCTATGTCGATTTGCCGAGACAGATTGGAAGCTGAATCTTTCACTCGGGAAAGACGGCGAAGAATTCGCCGGTAATGCCTCGCTTTCTCATTTATTCGCTTGCTTAGCGACCACGTTAGCATTAACCTTTTAGGCACTACGCGCCACTATAGTGGCTTCCGCGGATGTCATCTTTCAGAACGACACGCCACTATAGTGGCTTTCGCGGATGTCATCTCTCTGGACGACGTGCTACTATAGTGGCTTGCTCTAGTAGCTCACCCGCACATCGTTTGAACCAAATAATCGTCTTCATATGCATTGTTTCCCACTTCTTTTGTCTTCACATCGATTTACAACAGTCTATAGGGTGTCCCAAAAATGTCTCGCAATCCGGAAATGACGGGTTCCTCGGATCATTTGAAGCAACTTCTTCCTTTACAAAAATTTTCTCCGAGGCACCGTTAACGAGTTATTAACGAAAAACAGTGATCAATAAGAATCGAGTACGGCTGACGCGAGGCCGCCCAGCCAACCAGCGCACGAAGCCCAGTTCCGCTCATTGGCTCGGTCGCCTCGTGCCAGCTGAGCTGGGTTTCGACCGCTCGACCGCTGGCGCCGTTGGCTCGGCCACCTCGCGGCAGCTGATCTCGCCTCTCATTGGTCACTGTTTTTCGTTAATAACTCGTTAACGGTGCCTCGGAGAAAATTTTTGTAAAGGAAAAAGTTGCTTCAAATGGCCTGAGGAAGCCGCCACTTTCGGATGGCGTCCAGAGAACATCAGACTCTGCCGTCCAGAGAAATAGCCTCGTGCAGAATTACGACGCACCCTGTATCTCTTCTTTCGCTAGGTCCGACACCAGGTTTTTCGAGAGCGACCATTTTTTTACGTCTCTTCACAAAAATAGCATTTTATTTTTTTTATTTTTGCGATTTTTATCGGAATATTTGCTGTTTGTACAGTGTGTCCCGAAAGTCACTCGCAATCAGGAAATGAGCCAGAGGTAATTCGAAGTAACTTTTTCCTAAACGCGAATGCAATCCGCGGCTTTGTTCGCGAGTTATTAACGAGAAACCGTGGCAATAATTACATTCGTTCTCGTAATTTCAATATTTGTACATTGAAACATTTGGAACCGTGCTTGCGGGTTTGGACGGCGGATTTCACGCATTTCTGACCAAATCTGGTATGCGACATTTAGTTCGGTCATTGCTGGGACATCGGGGCACCGAGTCAAAAGTGACTCCGCCACAGTGTACGCGGACATATGGCTAAAACGTGTACAAAATATATCGGCAGAAAAAGTGAAAAGTCGATATTCAACTGCAACGTTAACGCGGAGGCTCTTAAAAATCGGTCCTCGCAGCTAAAAGTGATCAACGGAATCTATCCGATGTTCCTCTTGAATCGAAGCAGAAACGCCATGTCATGGACAGACCGTTTAATCATCCAACAGTTTCACGTGGCGCGCGGCCCGTGAAATTTTTGCCAGATTTCCACCAGCAGAGATTCTGAAAGATTCGGCTCGCATGCGACCCGTGCTCCTTTCGACCAACGTTCTCCGAATGTAAGCCAACGAACGGACCCCGGCCAGGGACAAAAATTAATCGCTCGCGATTAAGGTACACGTCCGCCGGCGCGGAAGAGAAAAATCCGCGCGGGCCAAAGTAAATTCGTAGGGTAATCTCGTGTAATCCCGGCGAGAGAGTAACACGGGCCCGTTTCCCGCGATCAATACGATCGCAGCGGGCTCCTTTGGCCGTTTAAGCGAGCGGGACGAAAGGCTCGCGGGTGCGTTTCGAGGATTCGCAGACAGGCCACGGAGTTCCCGTAAATCACGGGCGAGCCGTGGCTCGAGTCGCACGATTAATTATCGATTGTTCCCGACCGTTCGATCTCCCCGTTCTTCTCCTCGCCCGGTTCTCGGGCCACTCGCGTACGCGCGTACCCATGAATATGCGCGCACGCGTTTTTTTCACCCGCGTTCGCGCGCCCTTCCTCCGGGAAAATCGATAGCGCCGCGAGTAACTCTTGCCGGAACCAGCGGAAAAAAAAACGGGAGGCGGAGGCGACTGCATCGCTCAGCATCCGGTATATGATGCGAAAGCGGTGCCGTTCCCTTTCTTGTGGCCCGGAAATGCTCAACGGAATTTAGCGACTAGCCGCTTTGTGCACCTTACGCGTCGTTGCGCGACCGATCAACTATACCCCGGTTTCGTCCGATTTATTTCCATTTGGATCACGCACGTTTTTCTCGATTCCACGAAGATCGCAGAGGCTTAGACTGGAGACTGGCCAATGTGATACCACTTATTGGGAATGGGCGTTTTTTTCTTCAATTTCGTGTTACTTTTTCTCGTGATTTCTAAATATGCATTTTAGCTAGAGGAGATCTTAAAACGACGAGTAGAAATGTTCACGATATCAATGTGTGAACATTTTTGAACATTTAACTTCGACATAGATGATATTATCAATCTGGCAGTATGCCAAATTTCAAAATAGTCTTTAGTTAAAATACGTACGGTAAAGGTGTCTAATACGGGACCCCATTCTTTCTTTTTTTTAATCAGAATTTTAGGTAAGCCTCGTCAGCATGATTGAATTAAGAAATTTTGCACCAATCATTTCCCATGAAGGAATCGTTATAATTTCACACAGCAATTTTAATATATAACAATATTATGAAATCAGTCGTTTTTATTAACACAATAGTATTAAGTCTAGTATTAACCCTTTGCACTCGAGATTATTTTGACTCAAAAATGAAGACGTTTCTTTGAATCATGTAGTATTTCCATTTGGTATTATTGTTTTTATTTCATACATATGAATAAAATATGAAAATGTGAGATAAAATATATGAAAAAGATAAAACGTAAAACATGATAAAAAATAAAATATGAAAGAAAGGAATAAAAAGTGTATTCTTACAGAAGACTTTTATTATTTGACAATTCATCGAATACTACTTTTATGAAAATTATGGAAATAGTGCAGCAATTTTTAACGTCGCCTCAGATTCGTCACTCGAGTACAGAACGTTAATCCACTTTCACATTATGAATGTCAAATGGCGAATGTTAAAAATACGAAATGAACATTAAAAATTGTACATCTGTACAATACAGGATGTCCCATAATTATGTTAATACGCGAAAAGGGGTGATTCCTGAGGTCATTCGAAGTAACTTTTTCCTTAGCAAAAATGCAATCCGCGGCTTTGTTCCCGAGTTATTAATGAAAAACACTGACGAATGAAAGGCGAGATCAGATGTCGCGCGAGGGCCGAGCCAATGAGTGGGCGACGGCCGCCTAGCGCCAGCCGAGCTCGCTTCTCATTGGTCACCGATTTTCGTCGATAACTCGTAAACGAAGCCGCGGATTGCATTCTTGCAAAGGAAAAAGTTACTTCGAATGACCTCAGGAATCATCAGTTTCCAGGTGTTCGCATAATTATGGAACACCCTGTAGACAAAAATAAAAAAGCAAGAAACTCTTGCATTACCATTACGCGGTAGCACCATCGCAGTCAACGGCGACGCTTGTGATCCTCTCTCATGGTTTGGTAGAAGAGGAATCAGCGGATAAGGAATATACGTTTGCGGGAACACTTTCTGCAATTTCAGAAGCGAATACATGCCGAGCGGTATCCCGTCAATCTCGAGCGACAAAGGAGTCCACAAAGGGTGTCGAGGGTGCATCAACGTTTCATCTGGTGTTTGAGTTACACTTGGCGGGTTCCAATTGTACTTCATACGCGGGTCAAAGTTATTATTTGCAGTCTGAAGTTTGCGTTTGGCCGCGGTCTTGAGCGTTGCCGCTTACACTTGGGGCCCCCGCGACTTAGTTCTCGAGAATATTATCGTTAAGTTCGACAAACCAAAACAACCGTAAGCTGGAACAATTTTAGTTCCCGAGGCTCGCAGGACGAACGGTACTTAACGTTGGAACGAATATTTTCACATAAAATTTTACCGGATGCTGTTGAACTTTTTTCTCTGCTGCGTCGATCTGCTGCATCAATGATGAATAATAACAATAAAAAATTTTAATGACGTATCGATCACAATTTTTAACACTTCGAAGTGCCACGTCAATCGCGCGTGGATGACACTATTTCTCGACCAAATTTAGGGAGCAACTTTTATCGCAATACTTCGAAGAAAGTTAAAAGTTATTAAAATTAAAGGATAAAGGTTGTAGGTTTTATATCGTGGTTTCTGCAATTTTGTTGGATCTTCTAGTAGCCGATAAAGAACTGTCACAGTTTACAACTCATTATTATCACTTTGACTGCCGCGTCATCCGTGTGCGGGTTACTTTAAAATTTAATTTCTATGCTAATCTATAAAAATTTCTTAACCCTTTGCACTCGAAGCTGTTTCAATTATATTTTAAACATATTTTCTGATCTACAGTGTTTCTATTTTATATGATTTATTTCGATTTATGCATATGAAAGCCTATTGGCAAGTACCAAACTTGCAATTTTAACAGTCTTTTAGATATAAACGAGTCTGATACCATTACAATTATTTTGAAAAATAGTAAAGCAATTTTTAGTAGCGCCTCAGAGTCGCCGCTCGAGTGCAAAGGGTTAATTTTATTAAGATTCGCAAGAGATAAGTATATTGAAATATTAATCGATGTCATATAACTTTGCTTTGCATGTTGAATTTAATTGATTAAAATACTTTAATTCCACGAAATTTTGAGATGCCTTCGGTGCGATAATTAATGTGTTAATACCTTATGATACCTCTCATCCATGGACGACGCCATGCAGCAACAAATTGAACATTGTGTTCCGTTACTAAGAACGTCATTTAATGTCAAATTGAATACCGCGTCGTATTGTTTTGTCTTCCCACCTTTGAATTAGTAATAAAAAGTCACGGTTATAACTCTGTCGACAAGGTGTCAACAATATAAAATGACTACAGTAATGTCTCCCTTACTGACGTTCAGATTGTCCACAAAAATGGACCCATTTGGGAAGAGAAGATGCAATTTTTAGAGCTTTGCACCTCACCGATTGTCGACAGCTATAAAAACAAACCGCAAGCCTCGAACAATCGTATCTCCTCTTACCAAAAATTGTCCATTTTTGTGGACAATCTAAACGTCAGTAAGGGAGACATTACTGTATACATTAAATTTGTCATAGAGAGTTCGATATTTTTATGCAGTTTAAATGAAAGAATCGATCGAATCAAGATTAAAACTCCGTTCGCACCCCGAGCAATAAGAAATCGCCTTCTCGCCACGGAGAAAGTAGCATTATTGTCGCGGTTTATTACCGCGCAATTACACCGATAACACAATTACGGCGACGCCTTTATTCGAGTATCGGCGCCGCGACGCTCGGTAACTCCTTTCAGATTTATTCTACCGACGGTCCGCCGGTTTCGCAGAAGAAACAGTCTTGTTTCGGCACCGGTGGCCGTTTCTCGGCCGTATTAACGTTTCACGGGGGACGCTTTCTATGCATGGCTGGCGGGTGAACTCGGCCGGAACGGGGGATGCGACGCGACAAAGATAGAAACCGGCGAAGATGTAACTGGGGAACGGGATCGCGTTATTTGCGCGGAAAAGCGTGCCGCGCGACGTTGGTTGTCGTCGCCGCTGTAAATTCTTCATCCTTCGGGCCCGCCGGCGAACACGCCGAGATGGAACCGTGGAGAACAAGGAAACGAAAACAAAAAGAAAGAGGGGAGAGAAACAAGGAGGAAAAAAGATATCATAAATCGGACGCGTGCGCGCACCGTCCCCTTTTCACATGCAAATTCAGCGCGGAACAAAAGTGCGACTGAATGATATAGTGACGCCGGCGACTGGTTATTTTATTTTACTGTTCAACACTCGTCTTCCCTGAAACGACGGGTTCTTCCAACCCGACGCTCGTTCCCGTCCGTCCCGCCGGCGCTCCTATTTGGTTCCACTTAAATACCATTCGTATTTAACGCTAGATTTACGGAGCACGAAAAGCAGCTATCTTGTATCAGTTTGTAAAAGTATAGATAAGACGTTTATTCTGATTTTTAGAAACGAGCGTTATTGTAACATCTGCCGTAAGCAACGTATAAATTGAGTAAATAAAATGGCGCTCATAGACTGTAGACTTTAGACAGTCGAAAGTACTTTCAAGTGTTTTAAACGTATTTGTGAAAATCTATGCTCATCTATGAATCGTGTATTGATTTGGTGAGTGAAAGAAGCGATTCGGTGCGTGAAAGAACCATCTAGACACGTGTCTGTACGTTGCCAATCGAGTAATGTACGATATTGTTAATCCCTTGTTTTATAATATCAGGGCGAACGGATCGTGAAAGTTCTAAAATTAACTCTGTTCGCATAAGTGTATTAAAGCATTTTCAACTAATGACAATTGAATTGTGGCGATAAGCCGGCTGTTGGATTTATGTATTATCTAGAATTTAAAATTTTCTAAAAACTTGATATTTTATCATAAGTATATATACCATAAGAATTTACCATAAGAATAAAATGGCGCTCATAGACTGTAGACTTTAGACAGTACTTTCAAGTGTTTTAAACGTATTTGTGAAAATCTATGTGCTCATCTATGAATTCTGTACACATGAACTTATCACACTAGAAATGAAGTTTTAGGTCGATGCAGCGTAGCGAACCCGGTTACTGTGGGGATATTCATCGAATAAGGCACATTACATTTTTCTATGAAAAAAGGAACGAAGTGAAAACATAAAAAAATTGAACATGCTTATTCGATAAATATAAAATTAATTAACAAACCAAAGCCACAGTTATCGGTCAGCCCGATACATCAAAAATGTATCTTTACGATACCGTAGATTAAAAACCATAGATTAAAAACCATAGATTAAAAAATTAGTGATTCCGTCATTTTGACAGAATCTGTAAATCTAGTGTTATAGCCCTTGAAATAGTGTCGCACCAGAATCCGCGATCAGCTCGTCGCGACGGTTTCGACCCTCGAGTACATCGGCAACCTCGAACTTATCAATCATTAATACTTTCACCAGCAATCTACCAAAAATTCAGCAAAAGTTAGATTAACTTACTTGATGAAATACAGAAAAAATTGAAACGTTAACGTGTATAGTACCGAGCACTTTTTCAACGTTCTTACATTTTGCAGGTTCTAATTTAAACTTATGCTGCATAGGTTAGTGGAGCCACTTGCAGCGGGCTGACCGATTACTGTGGCTTCGGTTTGTTTTTAATTAATTTTATATTTAGCGAATAAGCGTGTTCAATTTTTTTTATGTTTCCACTTCGTTCCTTTTTTCATAGAAAAATGTAATATGCCTTATTCGATGAATATCCCCACAGTAACCGGGTTCGCTACGCTGTATTCACCTAAATCTTCATTTCTAGTGTGATAAGTTCGTGTACATGATTCATAGATGAACATAGATTTTCACAAATACGTTTAAAATACTTGAAAGTATACTTTCGACTGTCTAAAGTCTATGATCTATGTGCGCCATTTTATTCTTATGGAAGCTAAAACATCAAGTTTTTAGAAAATTTGAAATTCTAGATAATACATAAATCCTACAGCCGGCTTACCGTCACAATTCAATTGTCATCAGTTGAAAATGCTTTAATACACTTATGCGAACAGAGTTAATTTTAGAACTTTCACGATCCGTTCGCCCTGATATTATAAAACAAGGGATTAGCAATATCGTACATTACTCGATTGGCAACGTACAGACACGTGTCTAGATGGTTCTTTCACGCACCGAATCAATTTCTTTGCCACCGTTATGTTTTATAAGCGTTTAAATAATTGTCATGCTTTCCTACAGACTGAAGATTAAACCTGATCGAGAGATTATCGTTTCAATTGCACAATAGAGTGGAACGACAACTACTTAGCAAATGTTCAGCTACCGAACCAAACAAAATGATCGGTTTCTGACGTTGTTCTTTTATAATTACTGAAAGTATAAAAATCATGTATACGGTACAATTAATTGTATTGAATTGTGGGCGATATAATTTAGATGAATACGTCTTTCCGCTTCCAATAATTCTAATCAGATGAAAACAACGTAACAATATCCACAAATTCTTTTGCTGTTCATACAGTTTTACGGTTTATCTCTTTATTTTTGTCAATATCAATATAAATCATATCAATTATCTATTAATTAATTATTATTCGTTCGAATAATCGTATCTCCTCTTCCCAAATTGTCCATTTTTGTGCGCAATCTAAGCGCGAATTAGAGAGAAATTACTATACCTACCACGCACCTTGTAATTCCGCGGTTTTTCATACCTGACTCACACCCAAACAGTCCATTTCGCATAGTCTTCCGGGAATTCGCGTCGCGTGCCGCATCACATGCTCGACCGACTCCGTCGACCATTAACACCGACGTAGCAATAAATTACATAAACATGGAACTAGCACCGGGAAATTCGCAGCAAACTGAAATTTCGCATTTCCGGGAGAAATGGCTGTATCACGATTCTTCCAAATCTTAAACGACGATTGAACAAAGCGTACGCCGTAGTTTCATAATTCGTGTTTCCATTCGAACGACCACACACGACGCGTCGTCGTCGCTGTTATATTCAGAGGGAACAATCCCACTCGAACTGCAAAGACAAATAAATATAGCGCTGGATGCATCCAGAGTCCGTTCGGTTCAATTAAATTCGTTCGAGAAATTAATAGCGCGCGAGAGGCTTTAGAAGAATCGCGCTCGTCCGGCGCGCAACAGTCAAACACACAATTTGCTCGTTCCGTTGCGCGTCTCGCTCGTCGCAGCAGCGAGTTGTTCGCAGCCCGGCTGGCACTCCTCCGGTTTTCAACGAGTGTTAACATTAAAATATCAATTCGAGCGGCGCGGTGCGCGGGCCATTACCGGCGCGAGCGAGCGTCGGCTTGACGCGCAATTATACCGAGCGTCGGGCGAAACAGAGAGGCGGAGGAACAACGCTGCAAAATAATCATTCACGCGTTCATTTTCCTGGACAATGCCGGAGCGATTCGTGCGCGGTCAGAGCTTTCCTTTCTCTAATTTTCGTTGAAATTCCTCGGGCCGCACTCCAGCTGCCGACCCCCTCCCCTCCACCCGTTCGTCGAATTTTCCCTCGGAGCCCGCGAATAATAATGATTTTTCGCAGCGCCGGCAGGAACAATCGCGGATTTCACGTCGAATCGTTGACACGCGGACAGCTTCCATTCCACGATCATTTCCGAATCGAACCGTCGTCGCTATCCGGCGAGCCCGCGCCCCGCCAACTAATTACAGAAGTTCGAGCAAGCGGATACGCGAGCATCTCTCGCCGTTTTCCAACAAATTTCCGATTCCGGGCGGCGCGGCGGCCGCACAGTCGCTGTCGGAAACGTTGTGTAAAAACCGATCGGCGCGGTCGATTCTGACGCGACGATGAATTATAGGAACGTCCGGGATGCCTGGCGTCGTTGTTCGCATACTTCTGGCCATTCCGCGAGCAAGAGCCGCCCGCTTCTTCCGTGGACTCGGCCTGCCGGTCACGCGCGACCCGCGTTTAATTAGCAAAAACGAACGGGACCAGGATTCGAGCCGGCCCGATCCCCGCTGTTTTGCGGTCTGCGCGAAGGAAGGAAACGATGGATCGACCGAGGGGCGGCGAAAAATTGTTGACGCTTCGGTGAGCGATCGCTGGTACCTTCGGTCGCGTCGATGGATGATTGATGCACGGCAGTCGCGTGCTGTTCGTTTCGGAACGATCGTTTCTCCGAGACGAACGAAGAGGTTCTTAGATATTTTGTATCGACGTGGATGAGCACACGATTCGCGCAAGAATGTTTGATTGTTAGCATTTATATAAATTATCTGGCATTTGCTGATTATTCAGACGCAAGGGAACGTATAAATTAACAAGGTTAAATTTCATTTTTCTTTTCTTTTTATTATATTTTCTTTTCCGGGAGCGAAACTTCAATTCTGATCTTTGGACACTGAAGAACGAAAATTAGAATTTTCGCAGAGATCCGCGGACTAGCAATTAGTGTGTGAAAGATTATGTTGTTGTATAGAACGTCGAAGTGTTGCCTAATGTAAGATCTCTTCCAATACAAGACGTCAATGTATTTTCGTTACAGAATTAAATATTGCGGCTACGATGTAATGTAGAGTAATCTAAAGAGAGATTAATATTACTCGAAATAAGAAAGAAATATATACTGAGTGTCCCAAAAATGTCTCGCAATCCGAAATTCGAGGGTTCCTCAGGTCGTTTGAAGCAACTTCTTCCTTAACAAAAATTTTCTCCGAGGCGCCATTAATGAGTTATTAGCGAAAAACAGTGACCAATGAGAGGCGAGATCAGCTGCCGCGAGGTGGCCGAGCCAACGGCGCCAGCGGTCAAGCGGAACTGGACTTCGTGCGCTGGTTGGCTGGGCCGCCTCGCGTCAGCCGTACTCGATTCTTATTGGTCACTGTTTTTCGTTAATAACTCGTTAACGGTGCCTCGGAGAAAATTTTTGTAAAGGAGGAAGCTGCTTCAAATGATCCGAGGAACCCGCCATTTCCGGATTGCGAGACATTTTTGGGACACCATGTATATTGTAGTGATACTTTATATAATATAGTTATATAATATAGTATAACGTAGTATAGTGTGTAGTATATAGCAATAATAATATAGTATAATAATTTATATAATATAGAATAACATAGTATAATTTATATAATAGTCTGAATATACTACATCATAAATCATTTAAAAATTATGCACACTCATAACTTAAGCGCGCAAAACCAGAGCAACTGCAATGTACATCGCAGGTATAAAACGAGCGAAGCCAGTAACAGATTAGCAGCGTCCAATAAATTGATAATTTCCACGGTAGATTAAAATCGTGTTAGTTCGGTCGTTTCCAAAGTTAGTAAATACTCTCCGCCGGACAAAGATTAGAGCTCGTCGCGCGGCAACGGTGTGAACCGAAAATAATTGATCAGCGAGCGGGTAGCGCGGCGCATTTTCCGAGAGTCGAAGCGGAGAGTCGGTCGCGTTACCCGGTCGTCGTAATAAATAACTCCCGGGAGCCTCCGTTGCCAATAAAGAAGAAAAATCTTGTCCCCGCGTTCCCGTCAGTTTCGACGGTTGTCGACGTCGCCGCTGAGAAATCGCCGCTTCGACGCAAATTATCCGTCGATCTTGTTTTCCCACCGCGGAGATCCTCGCGCCGGGGCCGGCGATCAAGTAAATCGCGCGATCGTGATCGAGAACATTGGGAGAACGTGGCCAAACCGTCGGGGACGTGTCCGAACTCGACGGAAGAATCGTCGGAAGGGAATGAAACAATAACCTTTTTTTTTTGTTTTCGTCTGTTCGGACAAATAGACGACGCGCGATCGCGCCTCGGGGAGACATTTGTTTCGACCCCTTCGGAAATTTATCCCGTTCCGGAGAAAACCGTTCCCACCCGTTGTCTTTGTCCACCGTGTCCCCTTCCGCGTGTTTCATAGCTCGCGCGCTTTGTTCCGACGCCCCGGCTGAAAGGCCGCCACCGTTCGGAGCTTCCGTCCTCGAATTTCTTTCCTCGCCAGACAGAAACGTTGCTAAAGAGCGAAATGAATTTCTCCCCCGGCTTTTGTGGAGCACCCTCGGCGAGATATGAAAATAACAGAACCCCCGACGATAACTTCTCGCGCGTCGGAACGCCGCGCCGGTAAAAATGTAAGATAATCAGTGGAAGAGGATCGCCACTGGTCAGACACGTTATAAAAGCAACCTAAACGAAACTGGGAGATTGGTGCTCTCGGTGAACTGAACGGCGGTGAATTTTATTCAACCGCGATGTTGTAGTTTCAAGAAATATCGTATTTTCAGGGATTGGAAGGATGTTCCTACGGAGATAAAACCGAAACAAGTATTCTCACGAGTTTTGAAAACTTTTTAACTTTGAAAATACTTAACTTTTTAATTTTGAAAACTTTTCAACATTTTCCACGTTGATAAGCACATATTATGAATCACTCGTCACTGTGAGTTTTGGTTAATGTAACGTCTACACACAATCAAACGAAGCTTTAGGCTTTTGTACAGTGATCACTGTAATTTCGATACGGATCATCGAAAATGATACGTTAAGAGAAATTGAATGAATACATTAGAATTACACAGCTAGAGCTGGATTGCGGATTATCCCGGGAAATTAATTCTTTACAAAATATTGGCTATTTAGAATCGAGTTAGCGGTTTTCGTCGAAATTACTGTCTGCGGTATTTATAAAATGACTCGTACAATAATTACAGATGTATTAAAATCGATATTGCGGATATCGAAATAATCACTTCGTATAAATTTCAGTTAATATCAAACATAAAAATTGCTATTTGAAAATTTACACGGGGACCTCTGTTCTTAACACTATGCCGTCCGGTGGCACCACACCGGTGCCATGCAAAAACTATCTGTTGTATGCCGGTGGTACCACTTTGGTGTCATTTTACAAAAACTGAAATAACATTTGAACTATATTTCTTGGGTGTTAAAAGGCAGCGAACTAACTATAGCATTGTGCTTGTTTAACTAAGAATCAAGTACGAAAATTCTTGGATGACATATCTTAATTTTAGGAATTTATATCGCCGCCACCTTCGACATTATTTTTTTAAATCTAAAATTTCCAAGCTATTATGTCGGCGTGAAACAAAAGAATCATATTGTAGTTATTGAGGGTGTTCGGATAAATAATTGTTGCGTGCGGTGTAACTACTAACTTTATTAGACAAATCGCGCAGAGTCACTTCGAGCAGCGTGTCGTCGTAGTAAGAGTAACGGCGTTGCGTGTACGACAAGCTTACAAGTCTTTTTCCCCGAGATATATCAGGGCGAGCGTCTAACTACCGCTCTTTTTATACTAGTATGTTTGCCCCCGGCAAGGGCTCTGGACACCCCCTGATTGGTTGACCCGCGAATGGGTTTTCCCAATCAGCGTTGTCCATTTCCTTCTCACCGCCTTGTCCCTTACGCCCTGATCGCGTCCTGTTTTGGGACCGCGTGGTGATCGGAGTGGGTGCGTTTTTTGTGATGCAACGGCCGGGGTTTTCCTCAGGTCTGTTGCGCTCGGACGTCCGGCGTTCGGGTCCGTTTTGCGTGCCCTCCGGAATTTCCGGTTATTTATGACGGTCTCGTTGACTATCGAGAATTAGGTCAAAAACTCTACTGACTTATTGCCATCTGGACAGAAAACAGCTCACTCAAAAATAGCCTTTCCGAAGGAGAGTCATAAATACGCTAGTCGTTTGCACGAGAAATAAATCTTTTTTATGTGCGCCGACTGGTCGCTACAATATCTAAGTGTTAACATTAAACCTACCGAGTGCTAGAAACAATTGACATGCGTTGCTTTATGAGAACAACAACACTGAATTTAACCCAGAATCTGTTTACCCAGTTTCATTCTAATTGATCCTCGAATTGAGAAATTTGTTCAAACAATTCCTGCGACGAAGTCTTCGTAATTCCAACTCTATCGGTGTCTACAAGTGCGCATTACCTTTGGAGAACGATTATTCTACCTGAAATTGTGACAAATATTTTATGTTTTCCCTCGTACGATCACCGTTTCTAATGCAATCGCGAGAAGCCGATAGAAAAACTCCTTTGAAGCTCGCGAAACATTAATAATCGATACGACAACAGATACGTATTTCGCCGCGGCGCAGAGACGAGCGTATTTGCCACGATTCAATTTGATGGCCACGCTTTCTGTTCCGCGAAACGGAACGATGGCCGCGACCCGGCCAGAATTATCGCATAATTAACGAGCGAGGCGATCGCTTTGTCTCGCTTAATCCTTGAAACGTACGCTGCGCACCGCGGCCCGGCGATCCGTCACTGTTCACGTGCTCGTAATTTTCGCCAGGAGCACACACGGGCTGGGGGCGGGGGGAGGGGTGGGTGGTTGTGGGTGAATCGATTTCAAAGAGCAAGTGGAGCCGCCTCTGCGGGAAATTGGATTCATCCAGGTGCCATTTTGAGCTGAAAAAGTAACTGCAACCGTAGCGCCAAGTGTCATCGATGTGCGTGGGTGGATACCACTCGTGTCTCTTTGCGACGCGATCATGCGTGCCGCCTAGCCCCTGTTTCGATGCCGCGGTTTGGATACATCAGCAATTACACACGTTTCTTCCCATGAATATTTAATACGGCTGAATTTCAATCATTTCAATTATCGATTCACATCGATAATTCCACTTACGTGTAATCGTGAATAAATGATTGCCGATGTTACGTTTGTCGTTACAAAGTCGTTTCATATTTTATTCGAAGCGCTCCTTATTGCTTCGATTCGCTGATGGCTGACCCGAGAAATTATTTGTAATATTATCTGTTTTTTTATTGTTATATTATTAATTACAGTGGCCCACTAGTTTATTCGAAGCGTTCCCTATTGCTTCGATTCGCTGATGGCTGACCCGAGAAATTATTTGCAATATTATCTGTTTTTTTATTGTTATATTATTAATTACAGTGGCCCACTATTTTATTCGAAGCGTTCCCTATTGCTTCGATTCGCTGATGGCTGACCCGAGAAATTATTTGTAATATTATCTGTTTTTTTATTGTTATATTATTAATTACAGTGGCCCTCTATTTTATTCGAAGCGTTCCCTATTGCTTCGATTCGCTGATAGCTGACCCGAGAAATTATCTGTAATATTATCTGTTTTTTTATTGTTATATTATTAATTACAGTGGTCCACGAAAGCGTTCGTACAGCTTTTAAAATGCAATAACTTTTTCAAAACTAAATGACTTCAATCTTTTTTTAGGTGATAAAATAATTAATCTACTAAACGTTGACTAAAAATCTTTTTTATTATTTTGCTATTACTTGGAATGAAAAGGAAAAATTAGAAATCCTCGTTGTTTAACTTTTTTTATCTGAGTCTATAACGAAAAATAAAAAAAATGCCTTTTGTAGATCTCGCCAGAGTCGAGCTACAGGCGTTGAAGGATTTAAAAAAGTGCAGATTTACAGTTTCTGGTCAAAAAGCGTGATAAAATTGCGATTTTTGCGATCTTTAATTTGTTGTAACTCATATCAACGTGAACTGATTTCGATAAAATTTTCAACGCGCATACAAGTTACCGAGATCTACGAAAGATATTTTTTAAATTTTCGTTATTGGCCCGGATAAAAAAGTTGAAAAACGAGAGGTTTTATTTTTTTTTCGTCATTCCACGTAACAAAATTAAAGCAAAAGTAAGCAAAATTTAAAAAAAGCAAGTGTTTCAATCATGGTCTAGTAAGCTAGTATCTTCATCTAAAAAAAGTTCAAGTCATTTAGTTCAGTTTTAACCTTTCGCAGTCGAAGCTATTTTAATTCGAAATTCAAAACATATTTCCTGATCTACAGTATTTCCATTTTATATATAATAATTTAGTACGTTTTATTCATATGAAATCGAGCCTTGCAATTACTAGTAATTAATACTTGCAATTTTCACAGTTTTTTAAAATATAAACGAGTCCGATACCGATACAATAATTTAGAAAAATGGTACAGCAAATTTTAGTGGGTTAAGGGTTTAAGGCTAAAAAAATAGTTATCGCGTTTTAAGATGTGTACGAACACTTTCGCGCGCCACTGTACATTAATTATCCGTCTCATACAACGTAGAACTTTCTCTATTCTTTGCATTACGCATCGAAGCGAATACCGCCGCGAATAATCAACGAGTCCGAAAACGAACAAGTTCGTCTGACGTTTGAAGCCGTGTCGCAAGGTCAGAAGGCATGGTGACACGTCCGACCGCGGGGACAGATCGTTTCGACTGGCGCGCCGTCTCCGAAAGTACCGGCCGTGTTAGATATAAAACAATAGGTCACAGGATATTGTGTAGACAATCGACGGGCGTTCGGGTCTGTTCCGCGAGCCATTACGAGTGATTGGCAGAGACCGATGGCGGTGTCCAATCACCAACAGAATACAAATGGATGCTCATCAACGGCTCATCGAGTACTTAATCTCGTGAGCGTGGCTGTCGTTCCCGGCGGCCATGAAAGTCCAGTAGGACTCGTCGCATGTGTCAAGCCCGTTTGATTCTGAAAACCGGCTCCGCCTGGTACTGATGGTTGCTTCCGGATGTCGTTTATCGTTTCACCGAGACCCGGCTTCCACCGTCGCCCTGACACCCATAACAAATTTCACGAGCGTTGTTTTATTTCCATCACCGAGGAACGCCCGGCCAGGATTGCTTTTCCTCCAATCAAAGTGGGAAGGTTCAACGACCGCCGAGACAATTTGTGTTCATCCGTTGTTGAACCGTTCGCGCCTTATCCCGGGAGTCTTATAAATTCGGGAGTGAACAGGCCGGAGCGTGGAATTTCCATAATAGCGCGTAATGTGATTAACTTCACCTGGAGGATTACAATGGGCCGCATAATGCGCGGGCAAAGCTAATAACGTTACCAAGTTTCCATATTTTCTGTGTGCGTCTGACCGCGGGATCCTTTAACCGCTTCCGTCGGAGGAACAACCGCGAGACTAACTAGATTACTTTGACTGACTGGGAACTTCATCAAAAATTATGCTCCCGCTCGCGGAGCCACCGACGGAGAGCCATTATTGTTCTCGCACAATTAATTTCAACTTTGACCGGAACCGCGGCGGCGGTGGCGGCTGACGTCGTCGAACGCGCCCGCCAAATCAATCGAAAGTTTTTGATAAATCCGGATTTTCTGAAACTGAGTTAGGTTCCCGCGTGCAACGACATCAGGAGCCCGATAAGTTCATTACGCCACGTCGTCGGCAGGTTAAACAGCGCGGCGATTGATGGCTGCCACAAACTTCCTTAATGAGCAACTTGTTGATCGCATTCATTTGTCCAGAATGCGGCTCGTCGCGTTGCGGAGCTGCTTTTAAATAAATCTGATCCCGCCGAGCTTTCGTCGGCCAATAGTCTAAGAACGCGCGAAGCGTCTAAATAAGAGACAGTTTGGTGGCAGTTTATAAAAAGTTACAGTGTCTCTTTGCTTCGAAAATTCGGAAACTTCTTGCGATCGCTCGCAGTTTCGCAACGATTGGTCAAAATTTTATGAGAAAAAGAACCGGTTTTCTCGCGACAAAGGTTTTCGCGATTGTCGCTGCAGTAACTTTAATGAAATTTCAATACCTGTACCTTAGTACGCGATTGTATTCGTAATTATTTAAAGGATTTTAACATATTAACTGTCGCACAAGTGTTCATAAAAGACACAAAAATCAGAACAATTTTTTTTAATAATATGAGACTAGAAAGCACAAGATTGATTATATAATAGGAATTGTTTTTGTAACCTTCTCTTACGCTTTATAAATTCCAGCGAAATTTAATTTACTTAATCGATTATAATCGAAATTACTTTTCAAGTTTGATAAAAGAATCCTGGCAGTTACATATATCACTCGGAACTCAAAGTGTCAAACTTTTAAATGCAATTTTAACTCATCCGAAACATGCGCAATATTTTGTGATTCCAATGACTCTCTTTGAATGCAATTGTTTTTCATTATAATAATATGAAGATAATGTCCAATGTCCTTTTGTACAAATGAATAACACTTTAATTATGATTAGGTGAACACAGACATTGCAAACGTGGGAGTAATAGTATCATGTATTTCAATTAATATCAGACACTGCAAATAGTATCGAATGTGTTGTACGAGTAAATGTTTTGACTGAAACCAGTCTTGCGAATATCGGAATAAACATTTCAGGTATCGCTACATTTGCAGAGAGAGATTCGCGTAAAATTGTCGCCGACAATATTGTCATTGTTTTAAAATACCACAAGAAAATATGCCAGGAAAATGGCATTGTTTGACTAACAAGAAGAGTTCCCTAGGGACGACGCTCACTTTTTTATAAGATTCGGTATAGTGATATAGTTTGTAAAACTGAATCGAATGATACACGGTTTTCGAGGCAGACGGCTTATAGTTTTGGAGATAATTAGTGTTAACATTGTCAATATAAGGGCAAGAAAGACGCGCTGGATTACAGCGCGAGAGCACGTAGGCAGGATCGAACCTGCCACCTTCCCCCACTCCCTAATATTTCTAGTAATTGCGCTGTGTAGTACGCTTTCGCTCGCGGTACTGGGAACGGTTCGGCTCCGACCGAAGATGCCCGAACCGTGCACCGATTCACAGTTCACTCGGTCGGAGCCGAACCGTTCTGCGTAGGAACATCGGTGTTCAGATAAAATCGTATACACACGTTTGCACGTGTATACTCTATTATGTGTACTATTATATGTTATTATTATATATATATACTATTATGTATTACACTCATGTATTATACTACATGGGTACATAAGTGCTCGTGTCATTAATGTATCCATGCCTTAATTTGTTCATAAAGTATAGCAATAATAGTTTTGTAATTTCGCGCAGACATATAACAAAAATGAACGCTACTGTTCGCTGAGACAAAAAAGTGAATACGGTTGAGGAAATAAATCAAAACAAACGATTGCGAGTTATTTGGAAATTTTTTTAATTAACTAATAATCGATTTTTATACAAACAAAAATTAAGTGTTCACTTTTTGAACGAATTAATACGCAGATACATTAATTACACGCGTACCATTATATTTCGGAACGCGTGCACTCGTGTTCTCCTGTATTAAGAAGTACACGGGTTAATACACGGATATGTTAAATACACGTGCGCACGTGTGTATGCAATATCCATTCAAAACCAATATCTCTACGCGGAATTGTCGGCTCCGATCGAATGAGGGAGCGTACGCACGGTGCGAATCGGTACACGGTTCGGGCATCATCGGCCGGAGCCGAACCGTTCCCAGTAACGCGAGCGGAAGGGTACCACTCCAACACAATACTAGAAATATTAGAGAGTGGGGGAAAATGAAAGGTTCGATGCGGCCTACGTGACTCTCGCGCCTTTCTGGCCTTTTATTAGCAACTTTAACAATAATTATCTCAAAAACTATAAAACGTCTGCCCCCAAAACCAGGTATCATTGGATTCAGCTTTACAAGCTCTATCATATGGTGATCTCTCTTTACAGTCTTATCTCTTGAATCAAATACAGCCCTCATTATGCAACATAATCTTAAAGTAAATTGCTTTTTTATAATATTCGAGCATGTTACATGTCATAAACGAGATTACCGCGTATTTTTAACTTCGAATACATTTTTGTTTGTATATATTTGTAAAATAGCATGATAGTGAACGAACGTGAAAAGTCGGAATTTGAATAGCAAAGTGGAATATTCAGTGAATACATTTTGCATATACACAGGTATGAGTTTTGCATATCAAACAACTTTGAGTTTAGACAACTTAAGTACTATATTTACTTTTTGTCCTTAGTGTACGGTATAGTCTCTTCATTTTGCCGATGTATCTTTCAGTATTTTTAACAGTACTTTTAAAGGCTGTTTACGTTGAATACAAAGAGTTTTCATAAAAATAATTCCGAATATAATTACCTACAATTCCCATTTTTATAATAGACTGAATGTTTAGGTTGCGTTATACTGTTCTATTTGACTGGTAAATTCTTCTTCTTATTTGTATCAATTTTTCTCTTTATTAATACCACAGCCTTTCGAGTAAATAATACAGCGAAAATAATACAGTGACATGTTGACATTATTACAATAAAACCTGAATTATCTAAATTTACCAAAGAAACCTAAATATTCTATAATAAAATGTTACAGCTACAGTTAAAATTACACAATAAAATGTTAAAAGCTACAGTGCTCGTTTAAATCTTTACAATCTTGTACGATAAATATCATTATAGCAAATCATTATTATAATTTTCATTATATAATTATATAATTATATAATTTATTATTAATACTATTATTTATATATAATTATATAATTTTCATTATTATAAATAGCATAAATAGCAAAACGTATTTGGATAACAAGAAATTCAGACGTCGAAGCTCCTAATGAACACAAAAGCGATTAGAAAGATAGAGTGCCTAAAAAATGAAGGAAACTGTGGCAGCCAGAACATTTGAATAGTCGATACGATAATATAATGTCACAAGTAGAATAGAATAAACGCGCGATCTCGATCATAATTCATTAAAAGTAGGTATTCCCACCTGTTCGATATAGGATGGAGGCACAGCTCGGCATGAAATTTTCTAGAATTGATAATGTTCGGAGAAAATTCGAAGTGGCGTCTTGACGCAAACCGCCGACATGTCTGTCCGCAGGGCCGAGCGTTATGCAAAACGATCGATAGTAGTTCCGCGAAGCTTATCCGACGATACGGTCGCGTAATCGGCTACCGATAAGTCGCGAGCATGTCGTGTTCCTCTTGGCTAACTGAAGAGGAAGAGTACTTTCGAGCGGCAGCCGATCGCAAGTAGTTCTCCGTGAAACTCGGCAGCCCCCCCAGTTCTATTTAGGCGAAAGTTCGAAAGATGTTCCTCCGGAACACCGGAAACTGATTCTCCATTGGCCGTAAAACTTGTTTAAAGCTCGCGATGATTTTCGATTTCGCCCCGGGTAGCAGAGGGGGGACAAGAGGCGACGCACAGTTTCGGAAAGTTGTCTCGACGGCCAGAGACGAAACAGGCCCTCTTAATCGACCTCGAAGCCCCTCGGCCACTCTGATTTACATGCTGAACTTATATACCGAGAGTAGAGGGAGCACGCGAAGAAGAAGCGGAAAGCGCCGACAGCATAGTAGACGCCTAATTGCTGGACCGGTCGCGACTTAGGCTACGATTCCTCGAGCTTTCTGAGCCTCAATTAGCATCTCCAGGACCGCTCGAGTTGCTTGCGGGAAGTATGAATCGGCTGAAACGACGATCGGCCGCTATAAAACTCCTTTGAACTTCAGCATCAGTATCGTCGAGACTGAATTATATAGAAAAGAGCACGTGTCGCAGATTTTAATGACCCTGGAACATGTTGTCAAGGTCATCATTCCTGCCTCCTTCGTTCACAAGCTACCGCTTCGCGGTCTCATTTTTCGAGGTACCTAAAAAATGCAGACGAATAGTGCAGTCATGCTGTAACGTTCTTAATCGGACTGTCGAAAATTCTCTTTGTTTCTACTGTATTATGTTGTGAACTAAGTATATTGTTCATGTTCTATGACGGCTAGATGGCGGATCTTTATGCAAAATCAAATCTTTGTTCAGCGATTGTATGAAACGAGAGCTACAATAAAAACTAATCTGTTCTTTTAATGGTTTTAATCAATTGAAAATAATGTAACAGTGTTCATAAATTCGTACAATATTTCTATAATTTTATATTTATTTAACACCGGGAAAGAGGTGATTCTGGAGATCATTTGAAGTAACTTTTTCCTTAGCGAAAATGCAATCCGCGGCTTCGTTTACGAGTTATTAACGAAAAACTCTGACCAATGAGAGGCAAGCGCGGCCGAGTCAACGAGCGGTGAAAGCCCAGTTGCGTTCATTGGCTCCGCCGCCACGAGCCAGTCGATCTCGCCTCTCATTGGTCACTGTTTTTCGTCAATAACTTGTAAACAATCCCGCGGATTGCATTTTCGCTGAGGAAAAAGTTATTTCAAATGACCTCCAGAATTACCTCTTTCCAGATATTAACATACTTATGGAACACCCTGTAGATTTAAGTCTGGTTTAAATTCTTTGAAATTCTATGATTCCATCTCGTTGTCATGCATGTAAATATCTGAATTTATAATAAACAATTAATTAAGGAGAATCGATAATATTACAATGGATCAAATTAAACACTTTCTGCATAATTTTACTATATAGCGATATAAAAAATGTTATTTTTCCGGTTGTCTTACATTTCCCCTATAAATATACAATACGTTCCAACTATCGTCTCACATATTGCGATTTTATAAATTATTCTGCGTTTTTATAAATCTATTTCAAATATCAAGAAATATTGGCGTGTTATAAAATACATTTGTTAGTATAGAAATATCTCGACGAAGACCTTTTTTATGACAAAAAAACCAGAGATCACAGAGAACCGTGACGGATGAACTATTAATAGGCTAATGATACGATCGACGCGAACCATAAAATACGTCAGACAGACGAATTTGAGCCGCTGCTAGTAGAGCAATGAATTTTATCGGCTACGAATTAATTAATAATTACTAACCGTGTCGGTCAGCCGAGGGAACGTAGGACGGCGACGGTTTCCAAGCGATTTCACGCAATTCACGGAGCTGAAAGCTGGACAAACAGGAGCCGCCGCGCACGCGAAAAATCATATTAATTGCGGCCAATGCACGGCCGTGAATAAGTTACGTTCATGAATAATTCCGCCGTGATTTCGCCTATCTGGCAACACGGTATTCCGAGCAATTCGACCTGCTCATAATAGGCAGACCGGCCCGCGACAAATTGTTTCAACGCCCGCTGGGTAGGCGGACGGTCATTTACGCCATGGAAATATTTGCTTCACTTACGCGAGACGACGTTGTTTTCCGAAGTAGTTACTACTTGCCGAATATTATTGAAAGACTTTCTTCTTGCTTAAGAAAATCTGTGAAATTTTCTGTCCCTTTCCTTGAGCCGATCTTTCCAGCAGTGTTGGACAAATGTTTACATTCAATATATTGTCATCCTTTTTATTTATTATTATTTTATATTCATATTTTTATTATTTATTATTTATTATTATTTCATATTTTTATTTTTAGTACTTTTATTATTATTTTATTTATTTATAGCAGCCCAGAAATCTAAGATACTAGAAATTTATTTTCGATTATAACCAGTTGACCGCCATCTTGTAATAAAATTTCTTAAATTAATGACAGCGATGCGGATAATAGCGAGGTTTTTAGAAAGGTGCCAATTTCAGCTTCTGCAAGAAAGAAAAATTATTAGCATTGGGATTATTAGTATTTATTATTATTATTATTATTATTATTATTATTATTATTATTATTATTATTATTATTATTATTATTATTATTATTATTATTATTATTATTATTATTTTAAATTGAGGAATTATTATTATTTCTTATTATTATCGAAATTATTAGTATTTTCAGAATGTGTTCCACACAACGAAGCAGCAATATTGTAAAATTTTGATTGCTCAGAAAAAAAAATGAAACAATAAATTTCCCTGAACAACCACAATTTCTGTACATCATATTTTCAAAGAGCCGTCACATAATTAAATTAGCAAAATAACGGTAACATCGAGACTAATTCTGTTCCGTTGTTGAAATTGTCGGGAACAAACTGCCCGGCTCATTCAATAGGTTATTGTGCGTGAATTGCATGCATCAAATGAAATTACATAATAATTCGTATTTACGTTCAATGAATGCTTTAGCATTATTATACGATTGTTGTTACATCGGCGAAATTAATCGACGATTAAATAAAATCGCAGCATTGTTCGCGCAGCGTGGCCTGCCCCGATCGAATTAAATCTAAATATTTATTCTCTACGCTGTGAAATAATTATCGGTACGAGTTCCGAGCCGTTTTAATTTCCTCGGATCGACCCCGCGGAAACGTTCCGCTAACGTTTCAAAGATGAAACGACGGGCCTTCTGGTCAACGGTTTCATCTTTAGCGGATCGGACACGATATTACCGTCTCTAACTACTTTCAAAGGACGATACAAGCTCTCCAAGCGAGCCGAGCTTTTTGTTGATCAGACTCATCCAAGCTGCACGCATATTGCTTTCCTCAAGGCTGCATCGATATTCTGAATTTTTATTAGACGGGGAAGACTTCATATTTTTTTGAGCCGCCCCTCCGTGGTAACCGCCGAGCGAAAACCGATTTGAAATTATGATTTTCCAATTACACGCACCGATTATGCTCGTCCCGCGACAGAACCGTTTGTTTATCTTCCGCTGGAGCAATAATTTATGCGATTTTCCTGTCGCGCGGCGCGGAAATGGTCCGTGAATTCCGAGCCAAGCCTCGTCGATCGTGGATTTTATGGGAAAAAGAACGTCGCGGGTGCACAGGTGTCGAAGCATAATGAACTTCTTAATAAATTTTCTTGCGCGCCGAAGGCTCCAGCAACGGGACCACGGAAATCTTCGTTTTACGGCGAATCGCTACAAAAATGATCGAACAACCTAAACAGCTGCACGTGGCGTGTACACGTCACGCAGTATAAACAATCGCAATTCTTCAAATTTGCTAGAAATACGAATGTAAACATTGGAAAACATTGAATCAAACCAAAACATTTGGAGCACATTCGACATCATATATACACAAATGTACACATATTGTACCGTGTACGTGTATTCAAAGTACATGTATTCAAGTACGTGTATTCAAAGTTTGTGTACTCAAAAGTGTATTAAATGTACATCATATATACACATATGTAACCCACGCAACACGCAACAGGATAGGGGAAAATGAATAACATCTCCTTTAACCCTTTCGCTACTACGGACCACTATAGTGGCTTTCCATATGATGCCACTGAGGTACTACGGACCACTATAGTGGCTTTCCATTTGGTGCCACTGAGGTACTACGGATCACTATAGTGGCTTTCCATAAGATGCATTATATTGCATAATGTTATTTCCTCTCATACTGTAAATTAAAGAGCGCATGCTAAGACGTTATAAAATACCCTGGAATACCCTTTATTTATAAATACCCTTTGGAGAAAAATTTTTTCGTTCGAAAAATTCATTCAATTCAAACAGCTTAGGTTCTCCGCCGACCGCCGCGGAGTACCGACTTCCGCTGACGATCGCCGTCGCGTAGCGTGCAGTGATGTCGCAGCGCTCTGTTCAGCAGAAGTACCGCGACGGAGAATCCGCCCGTAGCGAAAGGGTTAACAACAACAGATGTTTAATAAACTGATCGTCACTCGTTGAACACAGATAGCGACATAACAAATGAATAATTTACGTTCATGTTCTTCATCCATGCATTTTCATTCATTGGTTGGAGTATTTCATACCTCATCTGATAGTCACATTCACAGACTGATAGACAAACTATATTTAAAATAAAACAATCTCACGCATCTCCTATATAGAGTGTACCCGAAATCGTGATGCAAGTCGAGAAAGTGCAACGCATGAGTCGAAAATGACAAGTTTTATACAGTCGAAGCTTTTATACAAGACAAAGTCGATTTCCTTGAAAAAAGGAGACTGCGTGAACAATCTTTTTTGTTCTATATTTTCCATTTATTTTCTGCGTGAAGAATCATCCTTCAGCTTGTAAACAAAAATGGACAATTTGGGGAGAGGAGATGCGACTATTCTATATTATTCTATATTATTTTATTAATATTATTTATTATTATTATTATTTATTTGTTTATATTATTTATTATTATTATTATTATTTATTTGTCTATATTATTAATTATTATTATTATTTATTTGTCTATATTATTTATTATTATTATTATTTATTTGTCTATATTATTTATTATTATTATTATTTATTTTTACTATTTATTATTATCATATTAATATTATTCTATATTATTCTATAGTTACCGATTGTCAACAACTACAAAAACGAGCCGCAAGGCTCGAACAATCGTATCTCCTCTCCCCAAATTGTCCATTTTTGTGCGCGATCTGAACGCGAATAACAGAGAAATTTTTGCAACTAGCTCTCTGCGCTATTAATTTACTTTTATTATTTAAAAGCACATCGAACATTCCGATCGCGAGTCACGTAACAACAAAAACTATGTTGCGAATTATGTTTTATCCTTCGTTACGGGTACTGAAGCTGAAACGAATCGCACTACTTTTTCAGCAGTTGCATAATTTTACCGAGAGAGAGTGGTCGAGAAATTATAATGTGGATTCCAAAATGGAACAGGGAATTACTTTTTAATACGGGATTCGCATTACGAGCGACGTCTCTTTGCCTGTCCTGTGAGAAAAGACAGCCCGGTTTATGCAGCAGACGAGCTGGTAATTCCTTAAATAGTTGCGAAAACTGTATTCCGCTGGCCAAGATGCTTGCGGTAAGCTTCCTTGCTGGAGGAATTCTCTTCTCCTTGTAAAGGGGATCGCGTGGATATGCCGGGGCGGATATTTCTCTCTGGAACTTCTTACCTTGACGGTAATAATATTCGTTATGTGAACTGTAATCATCCCGGGATGCGAATTCGTGGGAATCTAAAAGTCAGTCGCAGCTTCTCACTGATTCGTGCGATGCACACTGAAACATCGACGAACATCGACACAACTTACAAAATATGTTTTTCCTTATTTACGAAAAATATATTTTACAGTCTCTCTAGTTGCAGTCGTTAGGTGAACTGTTATATGCGAAAAAGGAGCTCGATTAAACGTTATTAGCAGATATCTGACTTTTCGAATAAAACATGAAGAAAATAAGATCACGTTAAAATGGAATTTCTGTTGCAATAATTTCGATAAACAATAGGTACATGTTTAGTAACCTTTGATTTCTTGCAAACTTTTGCGACCTATAAATGTATTTCATGTTCTTAATAGTTACTTGGGTATAATATATATATAATTACGCCAAAAATAAAAATCGTGCATTATTACATTGCATTATATCGTGCATTTATTACATAAAATGAAAATAACACCACACAATAATAATCAATTTAATACAATTTTCCGCGATATTTAAAAATCTGACGTAAAAAATTGCTTATCGTTTTCTCTGTTAATAAATCGTTCGACATGTAACGTAGTTTTTTTATTTACTGAAGAATAAAGAAACAGGCGAAGTAAAATGGGTTAATTAGTATTCTAATAATAAGTTAGATTTCCAACAAAGAAATCGAACATTGCTTTTCACGAAAATCCTGAACATCGCGCAACAAACATTTTCCCTTTACAAATTATTGCCCTTTCGAGGCGTTCAATTATTAAGTGTTTTTCTTTAAATTGGACACCAGCGAACGAAGAAATCGTTTTCAATGAAGAAGAATAGCTTTCCGTGAGCCGAGCAAAGCCTCGTAGCGTTCGGGCGCGCGATTAAAGCGTGCCCCTCGACAATTAAAAGTATGAAAATTATCGATGTTAAATTGGTAATAAGGGAATAGCAGGGGCATCTCTCGAAGTTGGCCGCTTTGATTTTTGTTCGACGTTTAACTTACTCGAAGAATACAGTCACGATTATCGGAACGTATTCTCAATTATAGGCGGTCGATTCCCGGTACCCCTTTTGTCTTATCAGAGTCTGGTCGTCGAATTTTCGCTCGCTAATTACGTCGTTAGCGGTCTTCTTCCATGTCGCTGTGTCTCGAATGTCGCTCGTTTATCGTCACTCGATGCTCCGCGTGATTAGTGCTTTCGTTCCCCGGACTTCGTTGAAATTGTGTGCCGCCGGCGGATCGATGAGACTTATAATGTGCATTAGTAACATGATAGACGCCTCGATAACAGCGCCCCATCGAGCAATTCTTTGATCTGCCTGGCACCACCTGTCCGACCAGTGTTTAACGCCGCTATAGGCACGCCCTTTGTACGAGAACCAACAGAGTTCGCAATTTATAACCAAACTCGAGTTAACTCGTATAAAAATCGTCTGTTCATTTTTATGTGCTGATGCGTGTTCCTATAAGCACACGTTTCATGCAAAATCTACCATATGAATTCATCCTCGCCTAAGTCATTTACTGAAATATAATAACATCGATGAACTTTTCTAAAAAAGTTCGTCTGTCACGCATAACGAGCTGCAAGATATATTATTATTTTAATACGCATCTTATTTCTGTTAATAATTTGTTTCAATTCACGTTCAATCCTTAGCGCTCCGCGCGTTTCTCGAATACTGCCTACCAGCAACTCCGGCACATTTTTGGAGCGGAGCGACTGAGATAAAGGAAGTATTATTTTGAGCGGAAAAGACTATACGTCCTTGTGAATGCATTTGATATTTTACTTATTTTATAAATATACATTTTCCTATTATAAATAAAAGATAAATATTTAATTTTGTAATTCACCATCGTGTGATATCTTTGATAACAATCTCCCATGTGCATTCTGGGTTTACTTGGACAAGTGTCACAGTATTCGCTTTGCCAAATAGAGTTACCAGATATTTCTTTCGAGTTTAGAACATTTTCTGCGCAATTGTTGGTTTCCTTTATAATTTCATTTACCAATTCGTCCGTGAAAAATAATTTTAAATATTGTATCGGCTGTTCGATGTTTGTAGGAACTCGTGGTCCAATGACCTGTGGCAATACGCTAAATGGTATTCTATCTGGAATATGTAATTCTTCCGTAACATCACGCCATTCATCTAAGTCTTGTAACGAATCTTCGCTTTCACTTTCAATAATTCTCATTCTTCGTCTCTTTGGTAGTATAATTTCGCTACTACTACTCGAAGCGTCAGAATCATAACCAACATTGTCTTCCACGATGTCTTTTAACTCTTCAAAATCAAATACGTCTTCGGTATCACTCGGCTCTAAATTCTCATCATAATATTTATTTTTCTCCATGTTGCTAACCATAGAAAAGGTCAAAAAATGGTTTAATCGTAATGGTACAGACTTAGCCCGTTTTAACTACAGATAACAATTGCTAACGCCGACGATAACGTGTGCTAAAAACATTTGGCTCCGCAGCGGAGCCTTCGGAGTTACGGAACAAATGACAAATGTCTCCGTAGCGGAGCCTTCGGAGCGCCAAAAGTTAAAATATCAGGTCGAAAAGAATTCTCTTAAAATGTTGCAAAATCATGTTCAATTTTCACATTTTCATTTTTAACGCGGAAGCTGTTGGTGTTGGACATACAGGAATATTAATCCGCGTTTTTCTTGCGTAATTGTAATTGTTAAGAATTCAATGTATAGCAACGATCGCAATCTATCGATTATTACCATCGTAAAGATTATGGTAGGAGAAGCGGTGACCGTTGCTCGCGCGTTTTGTCAAACAAAAATTATGCTCTCAGTCTGTAAACGTGCGTCGAAAACATGGCACATGATAAAGATTCTTTATCACTTAACACATCTTCCGCTCCACTGAATATTTAACAGTAATTAAAATTTTTTCCGCTTGAATACTTGTACAATCGAATTCAATTGAATACAATTACAATTGAATACTTTTACAATCGAACTCCGCTCTCGAAGTCAGCTCTTAGAATATCGGGTTAAGTCTTGAATACTGGATACGTAATTATTGTTTCGTTTCGAAATGGTATCATCCAACAGGTAGTCGGACACTAATGCGGCCGCATAATCGTCGACTAATACTACCTGCGAGTACATTAAACGGGAAGCTGCGCATTCTACTGGCATTAATCGACGTAATCCTCTGAATCTTACTATTTGGATGTGCCGTAAAATTCTGCAAATCCGTTTTAAGATACCGCACACGAAACCGCAATGACTGTAAATCCCTCGTGAATTCTGGACATACTACGATACGATGTAACATGTGTGAGAGGCTACTACAACTACGCCGTCATGAAACTGTTACTTTTTTTCGATGTATTTATTATTTAATTACATCGTTACATCATTAGTTAGATCACAATTAAATCATTTATAATTTTATACAACTTTGAAATCACGTACTTATTTATTTTTTATTTCGTGAAGTTCGTTCGTTTTTTTTTTTACATTTATCGTTCTAACATGCTCGTAACAATGCAATTTATTTACTGTTTGCTATTTTCACATATACCCTCGCACTTTAGTCGAGGGTTCTCACCCGGCGATTCGACTGAAGCGTGATAAATAAATACAAATGTACCACTTTAACAATCTCATCGAGTTAATTACAGTAATTGAAGACTCTTCGCGAATGCAACTGAAAAAGGCTCCAGCCCGAAGTAATTAGCCGTTTCATCTCGTTGTCGAGATTGAAAGTTATCAATAGTAATTAGAACGGATCAAAAGTTTCGTCGTTACGTCACGTATCTTGTGTATTAAATTTTAAAATTTCGCGCAAAGTGGTATCACCGAGACACTCGTTATTGCATCCTTTTGTAACGAAATAAGTATTTTTTTATTACTCATGTCTCTCGCATAACAATTCAATTCACCATTTTTGTTACTTATAACCTGTTAATAAATTGTTCGATAACTAAGCAGCATATAGAAAGAGCACAATAATGTTCTTTCAAATAACAACTCCAGAAAAAAATTGTTACATTGCATTCCTACACAGTTCTATCGTGAATGAAGTCGTCACTTTTCAACAATTTTCTATGAAATTTTTAATCGCTGAGAATTTAAAAACGATCCTTCAGAAATCGTCATTCTCTTGTTACAAAAAATTATTGAAAAATCGCTATATCGAGGAGAACATATCTTTGGTTAAGTTGAAGCAATTCTTTTTAATTTATTATTTTCCAGTTACTGTTTACACACATTTCACATTAAAACAACAACAAAAAATATGAAAATAAATCTAGATCGTCGTTCAACCTTTTCTACAATAATCTTTTTATTTTACGGTATTTTTATTATTATCGGTATTAAAAAAAAATATTAAAAAACTATTTTTACAAATATTTTATAAATACTTATTATGATCGGTATTAAAAGATTTAGATTCACTTCATTTTTCTTCGGCTCGCAAGATTCTCGGGTTTTCCCAGGCTTCGCTTAAAAGCGTCCTTATTGCGGAATCACGCTGTAAAACAACTGAATTTTTCGGACCTGTAGTTCCGATAGATTCGTAGGGCAGCCAGTGAATAGAACCAGGTTTCGGGAAACGAAATTGAGGGAAACCGGTATCAAGGGAACGAAGAACGTGATAAAGGCCACGACTGAACAGAAAACGTGGAAAACTCTCTGGTGCTCATCGATAGTCTGAAAAGTTGACTGGATCGCAGGCCCTCGATGTGATCCACGATCTCGGAATGCTTTCGAGGCCCCATCGATCAGCCGGACGATAATTAAATTCGTTCGTTAACCTGGTTACATCGCCGTCGACGCCGCCGTCGCGCAGTCTAATTCGTTATTCATGTATTCGCTTTTCCATCTTTCGTTGCCACGCGTTTAATCGTAACCCGATACACCGGGACCGGGCCAGAATAATAAATTCGACAGTAATATGCGTCACACGTATACATGCCGCGTGCTGCATGCGCTCGGAAGGCCGCAGTGTCGCGCGCGTCGCAATGACGCGGCGAACCTACGCCACTGCCGGCCGACAGAAACTCGGCTCGTACCACTTGCAGAATTGCGAAATCCCGGCGGGACCGTCGTCGTTGCGCGATTATGTTGACCGAATCGACATTTACGTTCCGAGACATTTATCGCGGAATCGAAGATAACACTTTATTCGAACAAAAATAGTTTTCGAGTTATCCGAGAAAACCGTGTAGAAATTCCAGAAATTCAAGAGTACGATTTACGAAGAGAAAAAGACTTTGTTCGCAACGGGAATTTGCGCGCATCACAATTTTTTGTTCGTCTCGAATTTCATTTCTTAAGTTGAGGAAAATTTATTTTTAGTTATTTAGTGTTATTTATTATTAGTTGTTTAACACAGTCGCTGAGAATAAAACGGACATGAATAACTGACAATTAGTTTGCAAAAGTGTTGATACATTCGATTTTTATTATTAACTGTCGTGCGTCCGAAGAAATAATTTGAAATAATTGAGCACACTGCTTGTTATAATATTTTATGAGGCAGTTTTTAAGGGCATGCTACAAAGTTGAAATTTTACACAAAATGTAAATTTACGCTATGTAATATTCGTTGAAAAACCTGCGACGACCGTCCTCTATAATGATCTGTCCAATGAATAAACATTTCTCATATTAGCTATTTGACAAAGTAGCGTTTATTTGATTTAATTAATCGCAGATTTATGTTAGCTACAGTCACATCTCAAAACATACTGACCTATTTGTTTCTAAATCTCTTGTTGATTTATTTTTCTCATGGAAGTATTTTAGCGATATTTAAAATACACATTTCACGAATACTAAAGCTTTACCGATTTCAGCGTTTTACTAACAATTTCGAAATGGGATTGTAACAACAGTTTTCAAATTTCCTTCTGTATTAATGCGAGAGCCCTCCGGCGCTCAAGAATAAACACGTGGGAAATGTACGTGATATTCGACTAAATTTACTTTCCATGAAAGTAATATAATACGATAATACAATATGTGATATTTATTTGCTATGCAGAAGACTATAAATACGTTCTTCTCAGTTCGGTTAATATTAATTAACGCTACATAGTTACCGAGTTTCGAACGCTGTTGGATGTCTAAAAGGTAACAATGCAACGTTTAATATGTAAATGTAAAATTATGCAAGTAACACGATATCCGAACGTTTTTCTTAATATTCAAAATAATAATTATATTTTTGGGAAGTTCTGTCCGTTTGTGAAATGACAGAAAATATTAATAAATATATAAATATTTATACATTTAATAACATTTATTATGTAACATAATTTCTGTCGTTATTTATGATCTCTTGCTATCGTGATAGCAATTTGTAAATACCACTTTTTGAAAAAATATTATATCTTAAATGAACATGTGCATAAGTATTAACATTTTACATGCCATGTGGTTTTATGTACTTCCATGGGGAGTCGGCATTTCTTTCGGCATTAAACTGCTATTTTTCAAATAAACAAAATTACAATTAAATTATAGTTTGTAAATCAGCAATCAATTGTCAGGTATACTTCACAAATATTGAAATTTAAATGCTGAAAGTATTCGTAACATTAAATAGAAATAGAATAATAGCATAATAGAAAAGAATGGCATAATAGAATAGAATAGAAATAGCATAATAGAATTGTGATTTCGCGCGCTCTCGTTCCCAGTCGAATCGAAAATAACTAGCAGTTTGTACCACCGATACTGCTACCGAACACCGCGTGATCAGTGTAGTCGGAAAAAATTGCTACGCGAGGAGTGGGGCGGCGACGCGTGTGGAGGGAGTCCCGCATAGCGGCGCAGCGCGTCTAACGGTAAACAGTATAATTCTGGACTGAGATAGCGACGCGACGCGACGCTGAGCTGCAGATACACCGCTGTGCCGGACTCCCGCGCATGCGTCATCTCTCCCCACTCCTAGCGTAGCGACTTTTCCTGAATACACTACGCACGATACACATATGATACCAGCGGCCGTTAACGTTAGTTTCTACCATGGCACAACTGTTGTACCAGCGGCAGGTAAGATGTTAAAACTTGAAATGACATTATCGGACAGAGCTTTCCGGTGGAACTAGTATACCAACAAATTTCGCCGTTAATGTTGAGTCGGACTCGACGTTGACTTTTGCGATTGCAGTGAAAGTATTAGGAATTCAAAATATATATATTGAAATACATCTTCATGCTTCACACCATCCTCACAGATCCCCTAATTTTTCCTAAAATCTTTTATATATTTATTTACACGAGCAAATAAATGAGAAATAATCGTGCATAGGTAGCAGTGACACAAAATGTACGAAAGGCACATTTAACGTACAATCACAAATATAGCAATATTATTTAAAAGGAGACATTTTTTTAAAAACTGGACCAAGTCACTTTGTCGGTCTAAAGCTGGACCAAGTGATTTTGTCGAGATGTTGGGAGACCTGTATACTAGAAAATATGTACACAAATTTTTATAAACATTGCAATTGGTTCGAATGTGAAACCGAATAAAAGAATAATATTTTTTAACTTTCTTCTCCGAGACTTTATGAGCTACACAGAATTAAAAATCATGAAAATCACAGCGTATTAAAGAGTCAGTATTGTTTAAATATTCCTCACAGTCTCAAACAAAAGAATCTAAACACGTAACTTTTTCAACTAACTGCTTCAGGTTCGAATCAATTACGATTCCTCCAAAAAATGTTGTACTCATTTAATAAATTAGTCCACACATCTGAAAAAAAAATTCAAATCAATTCGTGCAACCGAAGAAGTATAATTCCGTTCGAAAAGTTGTGTCAAAACTTTTGTAACAGACCGTATACATTCAGCAACAGGAAATATAATATAACGACGAGGATCATTTTGCTGAGCCAGAATCGCGTTTCAGACAACGATGCGTCTCCGGTGTAGCAAATGCTGCGGGAGCGGTCTGATCGTCATTAATGGTATCGTTACAGGCAACGGAATAATTCAGGCGACACTGCGGCGGATCCTTTAAGGACAATCACCTGCGTTTAAATATGAATAGACCGTGCGACGCCGGCGCATCGCGCAGGTTTAAACATCCGGGCATCAAATATTAAGCTGTAAGAAGCGGCCGCGAACAGCGGACCCGGAGCTTGTATTACTCCGTATCACGTTGCTCCCACGAGCTAAACCAGCTCTACGAAGGCTCCTCCCCGCATTGCCATTCCGCGCGGCCACTTCCTTTCGCGTTTCGTTATACGCGATACCGATAATTCGAGTTTCCGCAGCACGCGACCCCGGCCAGCTCGCCGGGAACCGTTTTGTAAACAGTCCGCGGCGGCGCGTCCTGTTGGTGAACGGCGCTAATTACGGAAGCGAGCAACCTCGGGCCGAGGTCGGCAGCTCGCGTTGTCGGCGAGACGACCGGCCAGAAAAACGGGAAGGAAAAAAATCGACGGGAACAGCACAGGATAGATCGGTGTTCTGGCGCGGACTTCATCTGTCGGAGGCGCGCGCGAAATTTCGAGGCTGTTCCACTTGATCGACAATGTTTACATCGACACTATTTCCTGCCGCGTGTTTCTATTGACATTCCGGGATTATTGATATCCTGATTTTATTGACATCGGTTTTCATTGATATTCTGTTTTTATCGACGTCCCGATTTCAACGATAACAGTTTTCATTGGTATCTTGTTTTCGCGCCGACGATATGATTTCACCGACGCTACATTCCATTCACATTCTATTTTCGCTGATATTCGGGCTCCATCGTCATTCTGTTGTTTTTTTTTCGATTTCGAGGTGTGCAATGTGTCGTAATATAAACGCATTTAATAATAAGGGAATGAAATGTGAAAAAGGGGATAGTTGATGAAATTGTTGGGTGGAGGTCAAATAAGCTTTTTAAAGCCGGATAACTGTAAATACAATTGAAACTTTGCTGGATTAATGTAAAAAACTGCTATATTAATATAATATATTATTATTTATTATTATTATTTTATATTAATATGAAATTGCTATATTAATATCAATATATTATTATTTATTATTATTACTTTATATTAATATAAATATATTATTATTTATATTAATCCAGCAGAGTTTCAATTCTGTTTACTGTTATAAATAATAACAACAATTTACAATAATAGCAATTATATAAATATATTAATATAAATATATTAATATAAAATTATATTTATATAAATATGAAATGGCAATTTCTGACACATATTGTCAAATTTCCGGACGGTGTAACTATATATATCAACAATGGATGTCAATTTATTTATTATTCTATAGACGAATCTAACTATTAGATATATTCCTACGATTTATATTGGTTTCTAATGTGTAGCGAGGATATTCCCGCAACGCTGAGCATTGCTATTATGCTTTATTTAAAAAAAATAAAAATGTGATC
This sequence comes from Megalopta genalis, assembly GCF_051020955.1. NCBI lineage: Eukaryota > Metazoa > Arthropoda > Insecta > Hymenoptera > Halictidae > Megalopta > Megalopta genalis. Next base: position 15,286,239 of record NC_135020.1, on the reverse strand, counting down.
ATGCTTTTCTTTGTGTGAACATTGATAAATCGATCGTCGCACGAAGTTCGGTTTATGTTTACATTTTAACCATGTTCATTTCAAGGAAGGTATGCGTTATACAAGGTTTCCCATAATTATGTTACTCGAAAAGGGATGACTCCTGAGATCATTTGAAGCAACTTTTTCCTTTGCGAAAATGCAATCCGCGGCTTTGTTTACGAGTTATTAACAAAAAACACTAACCAATGAGCGACGAGATCCGCTAACGCGAGGCGGCCGAGCCAATGAGGGGAACCGCGCTTCGTCCACCCGTTGGCTCGGTCGCTTCGCGTCAGTCGAGCTCGCCTCTCATTGGTCAGCGTTTTTCGTTAATAACTCGTAAACCAAGCCGCGGATTGCATTTTCGCTAAGGAAAAAGTTGCTTCAAATGACCTCAGGAACCTCTCGTTTCTCGCTTGTACAATAATTTTGGGACACCCTGTATAAAGCACATCAACCGTGTCGTCAAAAGAATACGATTTTGTGCACATCGAAGCCCGTGACTGCGTTCGATTAAGAACTACCCACAATGCTTTCACATTATCGAGTCACGGTACAGTCGATTGGCAATATTATAAAGTAAAATAAATCTTGTGCAGACCATAAAAAAGGTACTGCAGCAATGGTAAATGGTAGAGAGGTGGCTCGTAAGTCTTGATTAAAGGACACTCAAGAATCTGGAGGACATCGAGAATCAGCGACGTCCGGAAATGATCGATATCCGTATAGCTTGTTAAACGACAGTTTAAGCACAATCAGCGGAGCATTACGGGCATTACCGCGGAAACTGGCGGTGCCGCGTCCCCAGAAATTAGAGCTCGATTGCCGCACGCGCTATTGATCACAGGAGTCACAGGGCTGTCGATTAAGGCACCGGTATATCGGTGGACAGTTAATGGCTTGAGATTGCCGGCCCGCGATTGCGAACGCCTCCGGTTCCGTCTGAGCCCGATCTGATTCCGATGAATTACAACATGCCGATCATAACTTTGCGCCGTGTCCGACCAAAAACTATAGCCCTCCAATCGCCGCTAATTTCCCGTTGGAATTCCGAGACCAGTTCCGCGCCGAAACCCGGAGAACCGGGATTCTCGAGACGCGCCCGAGCGCTTCGCACGATTCCAATGAATTTAAGCGGCCGTGTACCGCGGCGTCACGTGTGAAATATAACGAATAATTTTTTCTATACTCGCGCGCATGATCGCCGCTGCTAAACGACCAGCTGCTAGCGATAACGATCGACGATCGCGTACGGTGTGAAATACATCGTGTAATTACACCTTTCGCGGGCAGGTTTTTATTCGCGGTGGACTATAAACTGTTATTAGCATTATTATTGTTATTATTATGTGGGTTTATTGCGCAGCTCTTGGACCCCTCGCGTGACGAATGAAATTGAGACGAACGGTACGAATTACCAACATTATTTAAGATTTATTTCGGTAATTCTGTTCTATAGAATGGGGGAAATAATTTATCGAATACTTGATATTATGATAGATTACCATATGTTTGAAATGTTAATTTTTTAACCATACACGTAATCGTCTTGTTTTTCTAGTTATTTAGCATTGTTAAAATTTTCGCACCGTTTTTAGGATTCCATTCGCGACGTTCTGGAATAAAAATACGTCTTACGGGAATTTTGATGACTACGAGGAATTAATTCGAGAAAACATTTTCGAACAGAGTAAGATATTAACCCTTTGCTGTCGAAGCTATTTGAATTCGAAATCCAAAACATGTTCTCTGATCTATAGTATTTCTATTTTATACAATTTATTGCGATTTAAGCATATGAAATTGAGCCTATAGATAGCATAATGCAGTTTTAACAGTTTTAAAAAAATATAAACGATTCTGATACTCTTGCAATGATTATGAAAAATAGTATGTCAATTTTTAGTGGCGCCTCAGAGTCGCCACTCGAGTGCAAAGGGTTAATAGAGCCGAATTGTCATAATGTTTTCAAAATGCACCAAACTATACGCGTATTTGTGAGCGAATATTTTTTTCAAGATCCTCGAATTAAGATGAAATCGAATAATATTTTGGGCCGAATTAGTGTTAGCTAATGGTATTCCAAAGCTGACCCTAAATCGAAACCAAAGTTACATCAAGTGTTACAAGTATTAGCGAATAAAATATTTATTATAAATTGAATAGCTATGAATTTAGAAAAATGATTCGTCAACTACAAATTATAGATCAAGTTTAGTTCACGAACTAATCCAAATTAAGCCCTAGATCCCTCGGAATGCTAAGCTAGGCTATGCAACACTAAGGTATGTTAAGACAGACTATTATGCGTCAATTCAATAGTATAGCGCAGTCTGCCTCGCTCTATCGCATTGTACCACATAGCTTAACTTCCCGGGGAATCCTCGGATTTGAGCTACTTTCGCTTATTATGGAATAATAACGACGTAAACAGACTTCATCAGCAAACTAACTTGATAAATAACTTATCGCATATTATGGTGTTATATATTATTACTAATATATTACTATTAAATATAATACTAATTAAATATATTACTATTTTGCTTTTTGGATAATTCAGTTAGTTACGATAATTCAGTTTGTTTCGAGTATTTTTTTCAGAAACAACTTCTCATGAAATGTTCATCGAAATCGACTTGCTAACTTTAATATGTTCGTTGTTAGAGAATTGTTCTTAAGGATCTGAAACAAAGCGATTAACACGAATCAAATCTTGACATAAATTTATAACATTTTAAGGATCGTTACATTGACGTTCGTAAGAACGACCGAAGTCCATTAATTTTACCAGGCTCGCAAATTGTAATCACGGTGATCGATCTAATTTGAATTTATTAATAATATTGTGAAATAGAATGTAAAACTTGCTAGGCGTTCGAACGAATATATAAAAATATTTTTAACAAAACGTAAGTATTCGATACCTTCTAGAATAAAATTTTTACTAAATTGGACGAATCGTACTTGAATTTTGGTTAGATGTTAAACGGATTAGTTTACTATATAATGTGTAAACAAAATATTTGCAGAAATTGCGATTGATTGAAATGATATAAAAATATAAAGAGGTAACGTTTTTCGACTGTTCTCATCTCAAGCTAAAATGAAAATTTAAACAATTTCTCTCACATTTTTCGTTTATATTTCCTTGTTCCAGAAAGAGTGACGCAATGATCAATATTTCTATAGTTGCTAAAATTACATTGCAGAAATGTTTTCAATCGATTAAATATGATTTCTTGGCTACAACAAGCCTAAATACATAATATCTTATTATTATTAATATCGTGAGAAAACCATCGATTTCGAACGATGTTAGTATTTTAGATCGTATAACCCGAAATCATATTATTGGTCTTATACCTCGTCTTATACCTTGAGAATGAATCAGGTTTAACTTAATTTTCGATTCGTCAAAAATCCTGCACAAAAGCATCCTTTTTTCGCGGCAAAAATGAAACTCTACGAAATTCCAGCGCAAACGGATTGGCTCGGTTTTCGAAAGCTTCTTGCCCTTCGGTAAATTCATTGCGAGCGCCCTCAGCCGAATCTGCGAAACATTGGTGCAAAGCCGATATTCCTTTTTAGTAGATGATCAATGTTTCTGTAGTTTCTAAAATTACATTGCAGAAATGTTTTCAATCGATTAAATATGATTTCTTGGCTACAACAAGCCTAAATACATAATATCTTATTATTATTACTATAATTTCGTAAGAAAACCATCGATTTCGAACGATGATAGTATTTTAGATCGTATGATCCAAAATCATATCATTGGTCTTATACCTCGTCTGTGATCCGACGATGAGTCAAGTTTAACTTAATTTTCGATTCCTCAAAAATCCTTCACAAAAGCATCCTTTTATCGCGGCAAAAATGAAACTCTTTACAAAATTCCAGCGCAAACGGATTCGCTCGGTTTTCGAGAGCTTCTTGCCCTTCGGTAAATTCATTGCGAGCGCCCTCAGCCGAATCTGCGAAACATTGGTGCAAAGCCGATATTCCTTTTTAGTAGATGATCAATGTTTCTGTAGTTTCTAAAATTACATTGCAGAAATGTTTTCAATCGATTAAATATGATTTCTTGGCTACAACAAGCCTAAATACATAATATCTTATTATTATTACTATAATTTCGTAAGAAAACCATCGATTTCGATCGATGTTAGTATTTTAGATCGTATGATCCAAAATCATATCATTGGTCTTATACCTCGTCTGTGATCCGACGATGAGTCAGGTTTAACTTAATTTTCGATTCCTCAAAAATCCTTCACAAAAGCATCCTTTTATCGCGGCAAAAATGAAACTCTTTACGAAATTCCAGCGCAAACGGATTCGCTCGGTTTTCGAGAGCTTCTTGCCCTTCGGTAAATTCATTGCGAGCGCCCTCAGCCGAATCTGCGAAACACTGGTGCAAAGCCGATATTCCTTTTTAGTAGATGATCAATGTTTCTGTAGTTTCTAAAATTACATTGCAGAAATGTTTTCAATCGATTAAATATGATTTCTTGGCTACAACAAGCCTAAATACATAATATCTTATTATTATTACTATAATTTCGTAAGAAAACCATCGATTTCGAACGATGATAGTATTTTAGATCGTATGATCCAAAATCATATCATTGGTCTTATACCTCGTCTGTGATCCGACGATGAGTCAAGTTTAACTTAATTTTCGATTCCTCAAAAATCCTTCACAAAAGCGTCCTTTTATCGCGGCAAAAATGAAACTCTTTACAAAATTCCAGCGCAAACGGATTCGCTCGGTTTTCGAAAGCTGCTTGCCATTGGTGCAAAGCCGATATTCCTTTTTAGTAGCCAGGCAACGGTCTAGCTGCGAAACAGTAAATCCTCGGGCATATTCCGCGGCGAGAAAAAACGTCTCGCGGCGCGTCGTTCTCTACGTATACATCATTCGGCCGTAATAGAAAAGCAGCCCGTCGCAGACGACGGACTTTCCGCCGTTCGTCGACGGTGTGGCTAGGTAGGTTATTCGTCTTCCCTTCGAGATCATCGTCCCTCGGCCGCCTATCCGAGCCCCGTCGCGACTCTTCCGCGTGTCTCATAGCGGTTTCCCAGCCTCCTTTTTTTCTCTCTCTCTCTTCTCTTCCGCTCATTCGGAGCGGTTTCCTCTTGTGCCTCCCCGAGGTCCCCAACCACTTAAGTGGCAGTCATCCTTAAGGCGACGACCTCTAAAAGTAAAACGAGGCGAACGCTCGCCGAGTTCAAGCTTCTTCACGAGGCTGCCGTCGTACTTTATCCGTGGCGCGTGTGTGACTAGCTGAACGAGCAGGAGTCGTACTGAAAGAAAGGGTGGCGACGGAGGGGGCCGGCGGGAGGCGGTAGAGGGCAAGTTGCGCCACTTTAATTAATTCTCCGGCGAACGTGGCCGTTCTCCCGGCGCGGATACGAGTCATTCTCCGCGATCTTTTCATCGGGACGAGTCCAAGAAGCCCAATTATCTTCTTCGACGTTGCCCAATCTTAAGTACTTAGTCGACTCTGCCAATTTACGATCGAACTTATAATGGGCCGCCGTGAGTGGCACTGCGAGAGAGGATCGCAGCACGCTCGGCGTCGATGTTTCGAGCTCGTAGATCAGAGAATTCGTTATTCTGGCAAAGGGACTCGCCCCGAGGTCATTAACTATACATAAATCTTCGCGAACGTTGTAACGAAAGACGGATCTCGCAGTGAATGGGCGATGCCCGAAGACACGCGCGCCGACTGCCATGCGGATCCAACCCCTCCGCGCGTGTACTTCGTACTCTAATTCACAAAGAGATTTCATATCTCTGTGAGGAGAATTCTCTCGTATAGCTATGCGTGCGGGGCTTATTTTCAAACGATTATTTTATATTTAGGCCTCTGATATTAATGAAATGGTTTAAATGATTTTCATGCTAATGCACGAACTATAATTCTTATGCATCATCTGCTTGTACAAGCTTCTGATGCAGTACGCTGTTTAACGTCGAATCTTCGCGTTAATGGCTTTGTCACTGCGAATCATTTAATTGAACTTTTGTTTTTGGTTTTTGTTAGGTATGCCGGGGGCGCTTAACGATAAAATTATAATTATAATAAAAATATAATTATTATAATATATATTATATATTATCCATATATATATACACGCATACAATAAAAATATACAATAAAAAAATAATACATATAATACAAAATATATAATACAATAAAAAATATTATATATATAAATAAATAAATATATATACATGTATTATATATGTTATGTTTTGTGAAGAGTCTAGGACATTGATTAAATGCATATTTTGGTTATTGCAGATTGAAGCACATTGAAAATATCATTGCTCCGGTGTTTGCTGTTTTTCACACACACTTTGCTATTTTCGTTCTTTTTTTTATAAATGGTGTATAATCGTGTGTCTGTACCTCATGGCAACATCAACCGATTTCGATGAAGTTTTCAACATGCATATAAGTAACATCTTAATTACAATTTATATACAATCTTAATTACATCCCTTACATCTTCAATCACAATTTTCGCAAAAACAGTTCTATACGTTCTCCAGCAAACTAGTCCATCTGTCATCTCAAGAAATTCAAATCGTTTGCTCCATATTTATGAAAGTTGTTCCGCTTTGCAAGTACAGTAAATTCTCCCTAATTCGCGCTTAGATTACGCCCAAAAATGGACAATTTGGGAAGAATAGATGCGATTATTCGAGCCTTGCGGTTCGTTTTCACAGTTACGAATTGTCAAGAAAAACGAGCTGCAAGGCTCGAATAATCGTATCTCCTCTTCCCAAATTGTCCATTTTTGGGCGCAATCCGAGCGTCGGTTAGAGAGCCTAATACTTTCGATTCGTCCTCCTCCGCATCCAAGCAGCAACTTTCACAAAACCTAGTTCACCTTCTCCCATTTCATTTACCATCTCCGGCGGAATATTTTCGCCAGACTACCCAATGAATCCCCGCACAAAGCAAATATCGCCGTTCTCGACCTTTTCTACGTCATCCTCCCTCTTAAATCCGACACGAAAGAACCGGCCAGCGTCAGCAATAAACGACGAAACCGGCAATGAAAGGTGTAAAAGCGATCTCGAGCGGCGCAGAATGCGATCAGCGAGTGTGATAATGGCCGGGAAAACGAGCAGTTGATCTTCGTCTCCCCGTGCTTGCCACGTCTCGATCGCGTTCGTCCGGTTAAGTGGTGTTCTCGTGACTAGCGGCTAGCTGGTGGCAGTTAGCGGTAACGTATCCCGGGTAATCGTAGACGTTGAAAAGGGATATTAGTCCCGCGATGGGTAACGCGGAGACGAATCTCCGCTCGGCTTCGGGCCGCCTCCGAGCAGCTCGAGTAGCATCCGCGTGACGTAAGGTGTAACCGTATAACACGTAACTGTAACCAGCAGTTATCTCCGGGGCAGTCAGCGTAATTGGAAACGGGACACCGGACGGGACAGCGACGCGGGGCGAGCGAGCGAGCGAGCAAGCGAAGCGGTTTGGGTCGTGCGGAGACCCGGCGCTGGACGGAAACTGTTCCGCGATTTGTAGCGGGGTCACGCGTGCGATTCCATCCCTCCCCGTCGGTCGGTTAGCCGGCGGAATTAATCATCGGGATGGATTAAATCGCGGCCGACGCCGCTCTTGATGAAATTTTGCCGTCCGCTCGGAGACACGCGGCGCTACCCGGGCACCGTTCGATTGATATTAGGACAATCGGACTAGACTGGTGAGCGTGAAGTTGACGACCTGTTTGCGGCTTCGTTCCGGATTACCCAGGATTTTCGAGGCTTATTTCGCTCTGCCGCGAACGATCCTCCCTCCGATGATCGAATTGCCCTACCATTCGCACAATGCCGCGCGTCTTCGTCATTATTTCCGAGTACAAGACGCGGATCAGCTTCCCGAGACACGCCTAATTGCTTGGATCGTGTCGGGTATTCTCTCGGGCATGATTGTTTCGTGCCCGTTGTGCGGTGAGATTGCAACAACGAGGGAACAAGAGTTAATGAGGCTGAATCTGTCGATTTTGCGGACGAAATTAATTATTAAATTATTAAATTAATTATTAATTATTAAATATACAGCAATTTCTCCCGGAAATGCCAAATTTTGGGCTGCTGTGAATTTCCCTGTGTCACGCTTATGTAACTTACGGCCAAGCGTGTGACACGGCACGCGACGCGAATTCTCGGAAGACAATACGAAATGTGATGTTTGGGTGTGAGTCTGATAAGAAAAATCACGGAGCTATAAGATGTGTGATAGGTACAATAATTCCTCCCTAATTCGCGCTTAGATTGCGCCCAAAAATAGACAATTTGGGAAAAGGAGATACGATTATTTGAACGAATAGTAATTAATTAATAGATAATAATCGTATCTCCTATTCCCAAATTGTCCATTTTTGTGCGCAATCTGAGCGCGAATTAGGGAGAAATTACTCTGCTAGGTACGTGACCGTCGAATCGTAGCACGATGTCTCCGAATTGCCTTCGAATCGTGACAAGTGGCCTCCAATTTGCCTTCGAATCGTGTCACGTGGCCTCCGAATTGCCTTCGAATCGTGACAAGTGGCCTCCAATTTGCCTTCGAATCGTGTCACGTGGCCTCCGAATTGCCTTCGAATCGTGACAAGTGGCCTCCAATTTTCCTTCGAATCGTATCACGTGGCTTCCGAATTGCCTTCGAATCGTATCACGTGGCTTCCGAATTGCCTTCGAATCGTGACAAGTGGCCTCCAATTTTCCTTCGAATCGTATCACGTGGCTTCCGAATTGCCTTCGAATCGTGACAAGTGGCCTCCAATTTTCCTTCGAATCGTGTCACGTGGCTTCCGAATTGCCTTCGAATCGTGACAAGTGGCCTCCAATTTTCCTTCGAATCGTGTCACGTGGCCTCCGAATTGCCTTCGAATCGTGGCGAAGAATTAGAAATAAAAAAGTTAAGTCATCGTTTTCATTCTAGCATTACTATGAATTCAAATTAATGTACACCGGTCGCTGCCTTTTTTTGCCGACTGGCCCGAGTTTCTATATAAAAACAAACCGCGAGACTCGAAGAATCGCGACTTAGCGTTCTCAGATCTGCCGGTTTCAATTCCGACCTTCGAACATTTCTGGGAGAAATTACTCTACTCCCTTGGTACAACCGCTTCGGTTCAATTTTTAAAAAAGTTATACCTCACAATTACACCGAAGACAACACACGATCTCTAAAGGCATAGCATTTCGATAACACTTGTTGGGAGAAGCGGCACGTAACTCATCTGAACTGTCGATCTCACTAATGCGACCAATGCCAACTGTGCGTCCTTCTCAGTGGCGCGTGCTCGACGAATAAAATGTTTACAAATGTTTGCTACTCTCCGCACGATTCCGAAACTGTGAAATATTCGAACATTCGTCGACAGAACGCGGTCGCGGAATTAATGCTGAAGATTCTTCGCTTCGTGTTTCTCGACAGCGAACCAGAATTCTGATCCAACTCCCGAAGTTTAACGAAACCTAGCATCGGGCAGCTGAAGTACCTGGAAGGGCCTGGTCAACGACACCATCGGGCCACTATACGATGTTGTTCCTGCGCGTATCCGTCCATATACAGGTCCGCGACGAAGACCGAGTCAAGAGAAACACGCGGCGCACGTTCCTCCAGGGGCTCGCTTGCACGAGGGTGGCCGCGATGAAGACAAAATATTGAAGCGCCGGAATTACGATGGGAAAATTCAGCGCAAACATTTGCAGAACGTTATCTCGCCCAGCGAGTCACTGCATCGGTACGTGAGCTCCAGTGCACGATCCGGTGACAGCGAGCACACGATCAATGGGCTGTGACACGTCTGGAAGCATTCCTATTGAAAAAATTGACAAATTTAGCGTAGGGCGTTGTAGAACGTTCGTTTAGACTCACGGGTTATATGACATTCTTCGAAACAAGCAAATACCTGATTGTACCTCCAGAAGAAAGTTGTCGAGAAGACAACTAAGGAAGATTGGAATATTCGACATCAGGATCGTCATGAACAGTGGATTCCATGTTGTACTACACTGTTCAGATGGCGAAAGCTACAGCGATTCCAGAACTGCTGTTTCTTTTCGGACGTCTGCGTGAGTCACTTTTTTAACCCCTTGCTGTACCATTTTTTTTTTCTTCACAGTTACAATCATGAGAACTTCTTTACAACTTTTTTGTTAATTAATATAAATATAACTGGTTATGATTATATTTGGCCGGACTGACGCATCACGGCTCTCATTTCTGGTTCGATTTCTTCACCACGTCTCTCAGACGTGATAATCATTTTTGACCAGATTTTCCGACCACGTCTCTCAAACGTGATAATTATTTCTGACCCGATTTTTTGACCACGTCTCTCAGACGTGATAATCATTTGTGACCCGATTTTTTCAACACTCCTCTCAGACGTGATAATCATTTCTGCCCATATTTTCTGACCACGTCTCTCGAACGTGATAATTATTTCTCACCCGATTTTTTTACCACGTCTCTCAGACGTGATAATCATTTGTGACCCGATTTTTTCACCACGTCTCTCAGACGTGATAATTATTTCCGACCGGATTTTTTGACCACATCTCTCAGACGCGATAATCATTTCTGACCCGATTATCTGACCACGTCTCTCAGACGGGATTGCAGCGCAAAGGGTCAGCATGTTAATAACTTACAGCGCGCAAGCTATTAAACGTTCCCGCGGCATAAACTTTTCAAAACCGGACGCGATCTTAGATTCAATTTACTCTTCGGAATAGAAGCGGAATTGCTCATCGGCCAGAGGCGCACCGGATCGTCACGGGGTCACGCGTCGAGGGTTTAACGAGTTCCGGGCTTAATTCCGCCATTAGAGGACAGCGCGCAATAGAGCAGAACAGAGGCGTAATTCGTTTCCCTTCGAGCGATTCCGTGAGTTCAAATATTCAAATGGTCGTTCAACGCGGCAACACGTTTGCATCAGCGGGACAAAAAAAAACGCGACGGAATCATTCGCGGAAGAACGGCGCGGCAAAATCGTAAAGTCGTGCCCCCCCCCCCATTCGCATACGAACGACACCGTGAACCACTCCCCCCTCCCTTCCGCGGTTTCTGCTCGGCCCTTTCCAACACTCCCTTTACTTCCACCCCTCGTCTCGTGTCCATGCCAAGTGGCCTCCTGGTTTTTACTGGGCGCCGCTCTTTTTGCTAGCCCTCCCGCTTCAAAGTGTAATTCCAAGGAAAATGGAATCATGCTAATAACTGGACTAATACGGTCGCTCAAAGGGTGGGAGACGGGTGCGGAGCGCAAAAGCCGTCCCCGGCACCCCCGCGCCTCGTGTCTGGAGCTGTAGCTCGAGGCGGGTCTGACAGGGTGGAAAGCCTTCGTTACCCAACTCTCTGTCGCCGCTTATTTGTGTTACGCGAAACTTGGCGCATGTTAATTAGTAGATACGGTTAGCAGTTATGGTTAAGTGAAGTTTGTAAGCCACTCCCTTAATCTTCTTCGCCGTCGGAGCGAGCTTTTCCGGGCAACGTTGCGGCTGCGAACACCGGGCCCGACCTATTTGCGCCGCAGGAATCCTGGCTCACACGTCGCAAAAACACGCCTCGCATCGGCCACTTAGGGGCCTCTCCATGCCCGAGCGTTAATTTCGTTCGATCGAGCAGTCTTTGCCACGAAAATCGGTGTTACCTGCGAACGGAATATCGATCGGACGGTCTTTGCCTCGCAAATTGCTGTTTCTCGTATCCTGAATATCGATTGCTCGTTAGCCTTTCTATCGGCATTCGGTCGGTCAAAATATTCGTTTTACTTGATCGAATTAACGTTAGGAAACTATATGAATCGAACGTTACGATAATGTTAATTAGGCTTTTTAATTCCGGCGCTTTTCCGTCGAAGCCGGAATGTCGACGACCGTCGTTCGTGTATTTTTCGTCGCTGGACCGCGAATTTTTGTGCACATTAAGCATCGTTTGTTCTCTCAATTGCAGCAAGCATTGTGCAAGTAGATATCTATTATTGTTGTTTATAGCTTTAATAGGTTAGAGATAATGAAACAGTATCTTTAAATTGGTCCCATGCATTTGATGTTTTATGTGCTGTCCATTATCTTTTTGTCATAAATGCACGACATCCGCAGTCTATTCGTCGAAATCTTGGAAATTATGCAACTAGAGAAGAAATATACACTTGGTGCACTAAGTATACATATATGTATATTATGAAGTATACGTAGATTGAAGAGGCAATAGAGAAAACTGAGATGGACTGATACAGAAGCAAATATGACAGAGATATTTATATTTCCTATCCTACAAATTGACTGTAAATGTTTAAACCGGTACAATATGACGAAATATAAAATATACTTTGATTATTATTTAAAACTTTTTTTATAGTCGGGCCAAGCGATCTGAATTTTTTTGAGATGTTAGAGAGGTTAGTTTACTAGAAAATGACTAGAAAATTGTTTTCCTAACTTGCAATTGATTGGAACGACGAAAAAAGTAAAAAACTCTCGTTTTTTTTAACTTTTTTATCCGAGTCCATGACAATAATTGAATACACATGCTGAAGATTTTATCGAAATCGGTTAACGTTGTTATGCGTTACAAATGTTTAAAGATAGCCATAATCGTAATTTTTCACAACTTTCGACCGATGATAATTGCAAGAAATCTCGAGATTTTGACAATTATCAAATGCCTGTATCTTGTCTCTGCGACAACCGATTCCCATGAAATTATATAAATTATTGAGATGTACAAAATGCATTTCTTCAATTTCCGTGACAAGAAACATAATTTCCGTTAAAAGAAACATAATTTTTAATTTTCTTATCATCCCAACCAGTTGCAATTTTTGAATACAATTCTTTGGCCATTGTCTGGTAAACCGATCTCTCTAACGTCACAAAAGAATTTAGTTTAATTAGTTAATAGTTAGATTAATCACTTTACTAAAGATTTTAGATCACTGGCCCGATTAGAAAAATGTTACTAAGTTTTAGAAGACATTCGAATACTTTCGTCAGTGTAACATGTAAAATGTTACGCGAGATATATGCAGAATATGCGCAGAATATATGCATAATGCAGAGTCGAGAGGCTTATACCCGTTTCACCTTAAACGAAGAGATCAACGTAATTTTAAAAAATAAAAATACCCAATTTTTGTATCATTCAGTGTTGACGTCGACGGCGAGATCTTTCCAAAATAGTAGTCGATGACCGTTGTTTGAAGAACGTTGTCCGAGTTATGAGCTTTCAAAGATACACTGCAGCCAGCAGTAGGATTATCCAGGGAGTACCAAGCGAAGATTGCATGGTCAACATTCACACACGTGAAGTTCATCTATGTAATCTGCGCTTTGTACACCTTGGGTAATGGCAACGATGGCGGCGCTAGATCTTCGAGAGCTCATAACTTAAGCAAGTTTGATCAAAAAGCGGCCATTTTCGAACGAAATCATTCAGTAGAATCATTAAAAGTTTAAAGCTCTTTTTTCTAAACATTGAAACATTTTCTCTAAAGCACAGTAAATTCTCCCTAATTTTCCTTCAGCTTGTAAACGAAAATTAACAATTTGGGAAGACGAGATACGATTATTCGAGCCTTGCACTTCGTTTTTAGAATTGTCAGAAATCGGCAATTGTAAAAATGAGCCGCGAGACTCGAATAATCGTATCCCCTCTTCCCGAATTGTCCATTTTTGTTTACCGGTTGAAGGAAAATTCGGGAGAATTTACTCTACTTCGTGAGAATAATTAACCGTCCTGATAATAATAATAAATAATTACCCTATATACATACGCAAAATATGTATACGTATCTAAATGCTCGTTTCATCTGCGTGTAGCGGTTATTGATATATTTATTTAGTTGACAGTTAAGACAAATGACGACTGGCATGAACTTCTCGAGCCGCACGTGTTTATTATGAAAACAGCATGTTGACTCCGAGATGTGACGAGACTCGCATCGGCGCCGCAAGCTTCACACTCTCGCTTCTCCACGTACAGTAATGTCTCCCTAACTGACGCTCAAATTGTCCACAAAAATTGACGATTTGGAAAGTGGAGATACGATTATTCAAGCCTTGCGATTCGTTTTTATAGTTACGAATTGTCAACGACTATCAAAAACGAGCTACAAGGCTCGAATAATCGTATCTCCTCTTCTCAAATCGTCCATTTCTGTGGACAATCTTAGCGTCAATTAGAGAGACATTACTGTACTTGCACGCTCGCAAAGCGCGTACAGCGGTAACAACGGATCAACTTATATTGTGTTTAATATTACAATGTTATCTGGTTCTACCTGCACGATTCTTATCCTCGAAAATATATCAACCCTCGTCAGCCTCTCTCTTTTACTCTCTTATCGAGATATTCATGTAGTAATGAATGACGAGACTCGATACTTTGACGGTATCGTAAGATATACATCAAGATGAAGCGAGGCCAGGACTCTCGATTCAAGGCTTTGCGAGTTTTTCAGTACACAAATGAAGGCAGAGGCGAACCTTTGATCCTCCTTTCCTTATCGACCCCGAGACAGTTCGCGATGTTCAATCCTGTCATCTCGGGGTCTGCGAACAGCACAAGGGAGAAAGGTTTTTGATTGGGTTCTTGATAGAACAAGATCGAGTAATCAGGTGTCAGGGAAAATATGGACTTTCACGAATATCGATTCTCGATCGAGGGCAACAGATGAGACACATTCGCTTTGACCTGCGTATTCTTTTCGTCTCGCTATTAGCACTTTTAGCTATGATATTGTCGTAGAAATTCTTCGACTAACCATCGTGAACATAAGAGGTAAGATCCAATTAAGTTTTTATTCTTACAGATTTTCCACTGCTGATCCTATTCACCTTTCGAGTTAGAGTCATTTATAGTCATTCGAAATTCACTTTGTCGATGTTTCGAGGGTAAAATGATTCAAATACAACTTTAATTTTCAAATAGAGTTTCCAATAATTGTGACAGCGCGAAGCTATGGCATGTGGTGTATTTATGGTGAAAATGCATTCGGATAAGAATGTGATAACGACTTTTAGCTATGCTATCGTCGTAGAAATTCTTCGGCTAACTATCGTGAATGTAAGAGGTAAGATCCAATTAAGTTTTTATTCTTACAGATTTTCCACTGCTGGTCGTATTCACCTTTCTTCAATTTAGAGTCATTTATAGTCACACGAAATTCACTTTGTCGGTGTTTCGAGGGTAAAATGATTCAAATACAATTTTAATTTTAAAATAGAGTTTCCAATAATTGTGACAGCGCGAAACTATGGCATGTGCTATATTTATGGTGAAAATGCATTCGGATAAGAGTGTGATAATGACTTTTAGCTATGCTATCGTCGTAGAAATTCTTCGACTAACCATCGTGAATGTAAGAGGTAAGATCCAATTAAGTTTTTATTCTTACAGATTTTCCACTGCTGGTCGTATTCACCTTTCTTCAATTTAGAGTCATTTATAGTCATACGAAATTCACTTTGTCGGTGTTTCGAGGGTAAAATGATTCAAATACAACTTTAATTTTCAAATAGAGTTTCCAATAATTGTGACAGCGCGAAGCTATGGCATGTGCTATATTTATGGTGAAAATGCATTCGGATAAGAGTGTGATGACTTTTAGCTATGATATCGTCGTAGAAATTCTTCGACTAACCATCGTGAACATAAGAGGTAGGATCCAATTAAGTTTCTATTCTTACAGATCTTTCACTGCTGATCGTATTCACCTTTCTTCAATTTAGAGTCATTTATAGTCATACGAAATTCACTTTGTCGGTGTTTCGAGGGTAAAATGATTCAAATACAACTTTAATTTTCAAATAGAATTTCCAATAATTGTGACAGCGCGAAACTATGGCATGTGCTATATTTATGGTGAAAATGCATTCGGGTAAGAGTGTGTGATACTTTGTGTCATTCGAATCTGTCGTTCAAGTCTATTGATTGTCAAACGAATGAAATTGGTTCGCAAAGCGGCGCATTTTATTTGCAGAAGAACGAATTTATAGCGCAATATCCGTGGATCAACGATAGCGTGAAATTTAACCACACATCGCTCGCCATGCTATAACCTTGATCGGTCTTAAAAACTATTGTGGAGCAACGAATAGCCGATGGACCGGTGATCCTGTACCACTTGAAACGCGTAATACGCTTGTACCGCTTTCGCAGTCTCGGAGAGAGCTGCAGAGGAAGCGCGCGGTTTAAAGCACCCCGCAATTCCCAAACGATTTTATTCGAAGCGGAATCGAGAGTCGAACAGGAATTCTCTACGCTGAAGTTCGATATCGCATTCAAGAGTTTTTTCAAAGTTTCCCGGGGACTTCTTTTTTTCTCGCCCGACAACGCTTTGGAACTTCGATACTCTGTTTGCTTATTCGCGGTGGCGCGCGCAAGATAATAAAAATGCTGGAACGCGCAAAAAAGTTTTATTACCCCGGGAATATCTTCGGTGAATATAAAGTTACTATATCGTGCATATTTCTCTCACTGCGAACCCGCGTCGGAATTTTCACGGGTGTCTGATGCAAGCGGAAACGCCGTAGAAAATGACGGGAACGAAGGAAGCTGGGATTTCGAAACATAGAAAAATCGTAAATTGATTCTGGCAGTTGTTTATTTCTCGGTTTCTCAGTCTGCCAAGCTCCCAATCTCTCAGATCCTCAGCTTCTCGGGTACTCAGTTCTTCATTTTCTCATTTTCTCGTTTTCTCATTTCCCCATTTCCTAATATTCTCATTTTCTCAGTTTCTCAGTTTCTCAGTGTCTCAGTTCCCCAATTTCTCATTCAGCCAGTTTCGCAATCTTCCAATTTCCCAGTGACTCTTCAATGAATGTCACATGCATCTTGTCTGAGGCGTTGAACTGAATTCCGGCCAGACATCCTAGGCTGTTTAAGATGGATTACTTCGAAATCATCGAGGAACATAATCATCGAGACTCATTCTGTCTTTGGTCCGTGTTAGGTCAGGGTTATATTATGTTACGTTACTTTACGTTCGGCTAAGTTAGGTTAGGTCAGGTTAGAACAGATTAGGTCGAGTTAGGTCAGGTTAGGTCAGGTTAAGTCGAATTAGGTCGGGCTAGGTTGGGTTAGGTTTGGTTAGGTTACGTTATGATGAAAATATTGTTGGTACTAGTTGTATAATAAAATAAGATAATAAAAAGGTGTATGAAGTTGGTACTAAAGTAAACAGGAGTATTTTGTTGCTGTCATTTCACAACAGTTAACATTAGGAATTGTACCTGCTGATAATTATATTGTTAGAAGTTTAGTGCGCACAATCTTACAAGGAGGAGTCGCCAGTGTTGAGGTTCACTTTTTGATGAGATTCGGTACAGTGATAGAGCTTGTAAAACTGAATCCAATGATACCTGATTTTAAGGGCAAAGGTCTTACAGTTTTTGATATAATTAATGTTAAAGTTGCTCTTGAAAGGCCAGAAAGACACGCTGGATTACGGCGCGAGAGTCACGTAGGCCGGATCGAACCCCCACCTTCCCCCACTCCCTACTGTTTCTAGTACCGTGTTGGCGTCGTACTCTTTCGCTCGCGTTACTAAGAACGGTTCGGCTGCGACCGATGATGCCCGAACCGTGCACCGAGTCACGCCGTGCGTACGCTTACTCGCTCGGTGGAGCCGAAGAGTAAGTCTTTTAATTCATTCAAAATGTGAACACTTTGGTATTTTTTGTATAAAAACAGATTATTAATTCATTAAAAATATTTCCAATTTACACGCAATCGTTTCTTTTGATTTATCTTCCCATCCATATTTACTTTTCTGTCTTAGCAAACGAATATTTACGTGATTTAATTCTATGTTCATATTTGTTATTATCATTATTATTATTGAATATAATTTTAATCTAACGCGTCTTGATAATTCATCTTACATAAATTGTACTAGAAACTGAAGCAGTACTTTAACGAAGTCTCCGGTGCAAGTCATCTGGTGTCATCTGACTGCACCCAAGTCCTAAAATTGTCGAAAAGACGCTAAAAGGCTTCCCAAAAATCTAATCGACTGCAACATAAACCCAAAGTGAAATTAAAACTGACGAGACAATATTCACGTCCCGATAGACTAAAAGTTAATAGTGCAAATTTAATGATCGTCCTGACAGAAGGAAGCGGAGAAATTTCGACTTAAAACCGTTCATCTTGCGCAACGACGAAAAGCTCGTGAATTAATCTGTCCAGAGACCCTCCCTGTTTGCGCTCAAGAGCGTTTGTCTCTTCGACTAATCTATAGAATGAACTTTTTAGCAAACTCTGCTTCCAGGGTGGTCGAACCCCATGGAATTGATGCGAAAGTCTCGAAAACACGAAATGTCCGTTCGACAGAAAGTCTCTTAAAAATACGTCGCACTTCTTACTCTTCCACTTACGCATTTTCTCTCCTTCTCTCTCTTTCGCCGGATTCCTGCAAGAAACAATACATTGCGCCAAAATGTCTACGGAGTCCAGACGATGGAGTAGCCGCTATTACATTTAAGTGGCGCGAGCGCATTCCGTGCTGTTTGCCGAAGTAACAACGCTACTGAACGACGAACTGTCGGTCGATATTCCGTGGTCGTTTCTTCTTTTTTTTTTGTTGCCAGCGAAGATTCGCAACGCGATTGTTGTCGCAGCGATTCTTCGCCGAGTTCCGTGTGTTCGATCCAAACATCACAGCCCTACGAATTAATCATTCATCGTGGGACGCAAACACGGTAATTCTCGAAATTCCTACTGGAATTAATTCCGGAACGAATGAATCAGTTTGACGGAGAACGTTTATTTAGCGGGCGAAACGTTTACAGCTGAATGCTCCCGATATTTTTTTCCGCGAGATCTGTTCGATTGCTGCTCGTTTTGCCCGCGATCACATTATCGACAATCGTAAACTCGCCGCACGGCGGTACCTTTTCCAAACAAGTTGATTACCAATTCATAACTTTGTACGATTTTTACGCAGATCAGTACTTTTATAGTTTCGGAGGCTAAATTATAATTTTAATTATAAATTATATAATTTTAATCTAACTTTAATAAATTATAATTTAATTCGTTTAAAATGTGAACGAATTAATTATAAAGTAAATTATAAAATTAATTATAAATTAAATATGTTACCAAAACTACAAAATTCGAAGTAGAAAATCAGACATTATTATTTTGCTATTATCATGTAATTAGGATATAAAATTGAAAGTGATTTGAAACGAATTTTTTGGAAATGTTAATACCTCACATGGTAGAAATATATTATGCTGTCAAAAATTCTCAAATATTCTCAAAAGTTGTCGAGATTGTAATAAAGAATATATGACCACATATAAACAATATGATCACAAACAATATAATAAGCTGCATGATCAATTGTAAATATTGTTTAGGATAGAGAATGTCATTTTATGGAAAGGACTTACATACTCAAAAAAAATGTTAATATTTTATATTTATCGAATAAAACGTATTAAATTATTTAATTCGAAAATATGCAAATGAAACGAACTACGGCAGCTTTTTTCGGAAATTGTGTTTTGACTAATTTTGTTGGGAAAAGTTAATACCGTGCACCGTGGCGACCTCGATCGCCGTGATTCAGAGCAAGACCCCTGCGTGAGCTTTCATAATAATGACACGGACTCCTGTGGATTATGCTTGATCCTGCCTTCATGGATCACTGTAATCGCGGAAAGTTTACTTCGGAATTGCGGGCGCTCTTTGACGTCATTGCAGCCGAGGCAACTGACCGCCGAATGGCAGTTCGTGACGAGACTGTAACTTTCAGGTTCCTTATCACTATTATGTTGCGGCGGCAAATAAGCAAAAATTTGGCCGAGAAGCAGATAAGCTTTAGTTTTGGTGAAACGAAGTCGGCGAGATATATCTATTTATTTCATTCGAACGGCTCTGTCGCGTGCGAAAGTTAACGGTGGAATGAATTTATATAATAGGAGCACTTGAGATATGGGAAAATGAACGAACATAGAATGTTTAAACTGTATGGATTATAACGAAAGTAAGGAAACGAAGAAGCGGTTATTCCATTTACGTACTTGAAGAAGAGAAGCGTAACGCGCATAAATATACGCGAGCGAAACAAAACATTCTGTAATATATCACATAAAGAAAGGAAAAGAGCAACGTCATAAAGGACTATGTGTTTACTATGGAGTAAAAACAATAGAAAAGAGGAAACATGTTTTACTAGGTATACGCGAGGATGAGGTGTAGTCCAGAGGAAAAGCTTTAAAACTCCACCTTTAAAATTTTACGAATAATACGCGATAAAGCCAGCACGCTTTTATGGCATGACAGCAATTTTAATGCAATAATTATAATATAATTTAGTAGCACTTTACGCGGGATGAAACTTTTTAACACGTTGGAAAAACAGAGGAGAGGTCGAAACGAAAAAGTGTAATTTAAAAACAATTACAACCGTGATGCAGGCAGGACTATGAAATCACAATGAAATGACGGATATTTTATAAAGACGATCCTTTACATATTGAAATTGCTGATTAAATGTCCGTAATTTAACCTTCGCGTTTAGATCAATTACCGATCTCTGCAATCGCGAATCGTTGTATACCACTCTGTAATCACCTTGGATTGTAATTAATAATTACTGGAACTGATCTGTAATCGAACAACAAAAAACATGGCTCTTTAATCGTTATATTCG
Source organism: Megalopta genalis (assembly GCF_051020955.1). Classification (NCBI taxonomy): domain Eukaryota; kingdom Metazoa; phylum Arthropoda; class Insecta; order Hymenoptera; family Halictidae; genus Megalopta; species Megalopta genalis. The sequence goes on along the minus strand of NC_135020.1, from coordinate 15,265,512 downwards.
ACGTCCAGGACATTATTTATTTCTCTCGATTAAACGTATTCTGAAGATTGACATTGACTAGTGAAATTGAAGAAAATTATTTGATAGTATTTTCTAAATACAGGGTTCCCCGGAAAGAATCAACCGATTTCAAAAATTTATATTTTAAAGAATTACACACAGAAAATTATAATTCAAACACGAATATAACGGGAAAATGTGCGAGTTTTACTTTTTATTATTTTTTTCTCATGTACCAAACCGTTGGATTGGTCGCAGTTCATCCGATAATATGGTTCTACACAGTTGGCCTCCGAGATCACCCGACCTAGCCCCATGCGACTTCTTCCTTTGGGGATTTGTGAAGGATCTTGTCTTTGTACCACCTTTACCAACAAGTGCAAATGAACTGAAAAAACGCATTTGTGATGCTGTACAAACAATTGCCAGAGATACATTACACTGTGTTTGGCAAGAACTTTCATAACGCAATGATATCATACGTGTAACGAAAGGAAGTCATATTGAACACTTGTAAACAAAAACTCGCACATTTTCCCGTTATATTCGTGTTTGAATTATAATTTTCTGTGTGTAATTCTTTAAAATATAAATTTTTGAAATCGGATGATTCTTTCCGGGGAACCCTGTATAATAAATATTTTCATGTAGCAGAACGATGCAATACTGTTATTTCTCTGATGCCTGAACGAAGATGCATCTGCGTACACAGATCTCTCCGGAGATTTTCTGAATACAAAGAAGAGGTCGCGGAGGACAAAAGGCGATCGAATAATACCGAAATTTTATATGTCCATAAAGCTGCCTGCTTTTCATAAAAGCGATTTCGCAATCGCAGAAAGTCCTCGTTCTAATTCTCTGACGTAACTTATGCGCTCGCGAGGGGGACTCGTATAAAAATTCTCCTCGCAGTAACCAGATTTTACGTTGACCAATTTCAGTCTCGAGGCTTCTGAAATGATTAGGATCATCCGGGATCAAAAAGCGGGACAGTGGCGGATTGGTCGCGGGGCGGGGGGAGTACGGTCGGCCGCCATTCAAGAGGTTTTCGAAACAAGTTCGACGGAACCTGAAAACGAGGGAAACGTCCTGAAAGACACGTAGGAAAAATCGGACAGTGGCCGAGTGCGCCGGAAGGCGTATTGTAAAGTGTAACAATGCGACCGGAAACGGAGGTCCGCGAGTGTTCCCAGTGGGTTTCGACCGCTATCTCAGGATTTATTTCCCCGGGCCATTTGTGCCGTCTTATTTAACTTCCGGTTTCCAATAGGCGACGGAGAGGGAGGGCGGGCATGATTTACCGGCGATGGTCCCGGTGACCCGGCTTATTAAACTTCTGGCTACGTGCGAACTCTCCGTTCCCGATAACGCCCACGAAAAACCGCGGAATATTAAGAGAACGGCGCGGCAAACATAGCGCGAATGAAACACCGATCGGGCTTCTGTCCCGGTCGAATTCAATCCGACTGGAAAATTAAACGAATCCCAGCGAAAGGTTAATCAGAAATTATCAAACATCGATGAATACGCTCGATGCGTACGCACTGGATGCTCCGAAAATTATTGGTAATGGTGCTTCGGGCTAACCGAACGTAATATAAGCGAATGTAACCGAACCTTGTACATGCGAAAGGTATAATTGTACAAACGAAATCTAATTGGATCTAAATTGATAAGCTTCGTATGTATTGAAACGATAAATACTAACATGTAATTAACGCGACCGGTAATAGTTGCCACCTAGAGCTGCTCATGAAAATATTCGCATACATTTTCAAATGGAGTAACTTTTTAATGATTTGACCGAGTCGATTGAGTTTTTTGCAGACGTTAGATTGCGATCGGTGGCAATGATGAAAAGATTACGTTACTCAATGTTTCTATTTGGGTCCGTAACGAAAATTTGCGTCTTCGATAATTACTATTAAATTCACGACTTTGATCGAATATTTTGTGTTTGCACTATATTGAGTGTACTGCAATATATTATATGCAGAGTGTACCAAAAATCTCTCGCAATATGGAGATGAGGGATTCCTGAGGTCATTTGAAGTAACTTTTTCCTTAGCGAAAATGCAGACCGCGGCTTCGTTTACGAGTTATTAACGAAAAACACTGACCAATCGGAGAGCGAGTGCGGCCGGCGCTTCAGCTTTGCAACCAATGCCGCGTCGCGCCGACTGTCTGTGACGCAAAATGTTACGCAGCGAAAGTAGTCGCGACGGCTGGGCAGCCAATGAGCGCACGTAGTCCAGTACCGCTCATTGGCTCGGCCGTCTCGCCTCTCATTGGTCACTGTTTGTCGTTAATAACTCGTAAACAAAGCCGCGGATTGCATTTTCGCTAAGGAAAAAGTTACTTGAAATAACCTCGGGAACCCCCATATTTTGGATTGCGAGAAATTTTTTGGACACCTCGTACAATTAATTTTAATATTTTGACGGCCGGAATCACGTACACGTGACTTCGCGAAAATTTGAATTATAAAAATCTATTTAGCGTAACATTTTGAAGAATGCATCATAATTATATTGTTAACCAAATTTGTCCTGTTTATATTATTCATAAGGTATATCACGATTGCACAGAGTTATTTAAAATTTAATTTTCGAAAATTAAATTTTCCGCTAGTCCATTATAATTTCATAATTTTATTAAAATTCGCAAGAGATAAGAATGTTGGAAATATTAATCACATAAATTTGTACAATTTTTATATTACACCGAATTAAATACATTAATTTTATGAAACTTCCGAATTGTTTGCCACGGCCGTCAAAGTGTTAACATTAACTATTCTCGAACTCGCGCTTAAAATTTCATCCACGTTCTCTTAAACAATTTCGAAGCAGCTCTGCGTCATCGTTCTCTAAACAAATCTATGCATTGAAAGTATCGGTCGTGTAGTTCTTAAACCGATCCACAACTTTTGTATACTTAATCCCGAATTCGCCGTGGAAACGTGAGAATTCCTGAGGACAGTTTAACGGACCATAACAGTAGAAAAGTACTCTGGCGCAAGCATTGTGTCGGCGTCCTTTCGAACTTCTATCATTCGCGAAGTCCGATTCCCTTTAGGGTCGCGCGCTGCAGGGGTTGATTGCTATAGTTAGGGCGAAACTCCCTGGCGGAACGCCGACGGAGGCACGGTGGATCACGAGGGCGAAAGTCGGGGCTCTCAACACGTTTGCACGATAATGCGGCCCTTTACGCGCTCCTCCGCGGAATTTCCTCTGGATCGTCGTGGCTGATCGAGCCCTCGATCGCATTACATAAACGCGGCCCCGTGAAATTACGAGTCCGACGATTGAACCGCCGTCGAACCCGATGAATGAACGGCGCAGGCCGAACGATCGGCTAGGCCTTTGTGGCGGGCTCGCGCGATTGCTCGCTTCGAAAGTCATCACGCCATTTACGGCGTCATCGAAGACACATCCGCCGCGCCCGTAAACGGACGACCCGGAGTCGATCGGAACGATCTCTTATCCTCGTTTGACGCCGTTTTACGCGCCTCCATCGAAACTCGAGCGGATAGATTCTCCATTCACGCGCTCCATAAAAATATCTTTGAAAAGGAGCGAAGAATCGGGGCCTCTTCAATCAACTTTCCTCCCCCTTCCTGCGCTCTTCATTCTGTACTAAAACTGTCACTAAAACTGCCCCAGATTTCCGCGTTTAGCCGGGGAAAAAAATGCGGCATTATTCGGTGAATTGTTGGGAACAGAGACGCCCATGTTATCACGTTGAAAGCCGCGTGAGTTATATTCAGCGCGGGCTGAGTTTAGTCAAGTTGTTGCGTCGGTTAATTGTAGCTTGCACGGCGTTCGTACTGTTAATAAGCTGACCTTTCATATTGTTGCATTTAATTCGCGGATGAAAGAAAAACTGCTTCGTATACGAATATTCGTTAACACAAATGTCGAATCTAGCGTAATGGAGCCTCTAATGGAAACTAATTTAGCAGCCAGTGTTTCAAGTCGACAAGTTTAAGTGGCGATTATACTGATTTCAATATTACCGTAGTTATACTACTTCATAAATAATAGGAAGTATTATGTTTTTAACATAATTTAACATGTTTTAACATGATTTTTAACATAATGTGTTTTTAACATGATTTATGGAGCATAAAAAACAGCTGTTTTATGTTCCTTTAGAAAAGTAACAATAAGACATTAACTCTGATTTTTAACAAGTGTTATTGTAACATTTGCCCTAAGTAACATATAAATTGAATAAATAATTGAAGAATGCATCTTTACGATACGAATAATCGTAAATTAACAAAATTAGTGACCCGTCGTTTTGACGGGTTCCGTAAATCTGGTGTTAAAAAAGAAATTGTGTTTCATTTTGTTATCTGCTCTGCATTTTGTTATCTGTTTCATTTTGTTGCTCTAAGTAACATATAAATTGAATAAATAATTGAAGAATGCATCTTTACGATACGAATAATCGTAAATTAACAAAATTAGTGACCCGTCGTTTTGACGGGTTCCGTAAATCTGGTGTCAAAAACGAAATTGTGTTTCATTTTGTTATCTGCTCTGCATTTTGTTATCTGTTTCATTTTGTTGCTCTAAGTAACATATAAATTGAATAAATGATTCAAGAATGCATCTTTACGATACGAATAATCGTAAATTAACAAAATTAGTGACCCGTCGTTTTGACGAGTTCCGTAAATCTGGTGTCAAAAAAGAAATTGTGTTTCATTTTGTTATTTTTCGTTGAAACCATTCGTCGCATTCATGAAGCACGAAGCGAAAAGGCGCAAACATTTTTTGTACGATAAAACCGAAATTGCTCAACGGAATTAATCAACGAGGAATCATCGATCATAATGGGGCGAATGCCGCCGATTCAAATTGCTTTTCGCCAAACGAACGAGTTAACAAAGTTACAGCAAGTATAATTACGTGAAATAATTACCCGTCATATTGTTACCGGCTAACGAAGGCGGAAGAATCTTCATTAAATCGTACGCGACCGGCAACAAGGCAATTAGAACCGAATGTATATGTAATGGCCGTTCACACGAGAGAACTAGCAAACGCTAAATATTATTGGAACGATTGAGGTCTAATAATTAATTGGACGGTCGTACATGTTGAAAATTATTCTATCTAACTCTGGGACAGCTACGCGCTGTGTCGCGGGCTTGAATAAACCCTATTGTTCCTCCGGCGGAGGTCCTCGTTAAATTTGCAACACAACTGAATTACAATGGTTCGAAAATTAGCTGAAATAGTTCTGCGTGCGACGGCGTAACTCCGAAACCTTGATCCCGAAATTGCGTTTATTCCACCAGTTTCATTGAATGCGTACCAACCCTTCACTTCGCGGAACAATTGGTCCGGATGCAACAGTGTGCAACAGCGACCTCGTGCGGCAACAATGTTGATGCGGCAAAATTAGCTGTGTATTTTTTTTTTCATTTAGCTTTCGCGGTAAACATTGCAAGATCAATGTGAATGTATAAAGTTGTTTCAATTGCAATTCGAAACGCGCGGTAACAATTTCATGAATTATCAAGTCTATTATTAAGTTTATTACTAAGTTTATTATTAACACAATTACATTAAGTTTCACGTATTGCTGAATGCGTTAAAGAAGTTGCAGATTATTTAAATTTTTTCAGAACTTTCGCAATATCTGCATTCGTGTAAAACTGTTCTTTACGTAAATGTAACGTTCTTTACGGACGCGCTATGCCGCGACGCAATACCGTTTGTGCGGTGCCACGGTCGAGTGAACACGCTTTGATTCGAGAGCAAAAACAGAAGCGCGTGTTCACTCGGCCGCGGCGCCGCACGAACGGTATTGCGTCGCGGGATATCACACGCGTCCATGGCACCGCACGAACGGTATTGCGTCACGGGATAACACACGCGTCCATGGCACCGCACGAACGGTATTGCGTCACGGGATAACACACGCGTCCGTGGCACCGCACAAGCGGCATTACGTCGCGAGATATCTCGTCTGTGACCTTGTACGAAAACTAACGGTGTCGCGACAGAACACATCAGCGAGAGCGAAGGTTAAAGTCAACATCGGCCATAATTTACAATCTTTATTAACAACTTACAGTGCCATTTTAACACGTTAAATATCGAATATCAGCTCGAAAAATTCACGCAATATCGAAGTTATTTAATTAATGAAACCGAAATTAGAAAGCGAACATATGACAAATATTAGTTCAGCTATTTTGTGTTCTACAAATCCTACTAACATTCAATTTGTTCAATATATTACAATAAAAATGAATTTCAAAAGCCTAGTTAAAAATTAACGTATTATAGCCTAATTAAATTGAATTTAAAACCTATTAGTCTATAGGATATTATAGACTATTATAGCCTATTAAAACGTATTAGGAACATATTTTACGTAGTAAAGTTTCTGAACTTCTGTTGGTATACAAATGAAGAAAATTAACGGTTAAAAGAAATTCGAAAGAAGCTGCGGCTAGAAATTCCTAGTGATCCGCTTCGAATCTCGATCTCCGATTCGTCTTCGCAGTTTGAATGGTACGAACTCTCTTTCATAGCGAAGAATACGCACGTCGCGCAGAGATAGGAGCGTTTTTGGAAACGTCAGGAAGACTGTGGTGCCTTTTGTTGGACAAGCAAGCGCATCGAGCGGCCACGAATTTTATCCGGGTCAGTTTCATTGAAAAAGAACCGCGAGCGAGCATATACGGGAGAGTGTATTGACAGATAAATCCTCTCCTTGTCGTTCAACATTGTGTAATCTCTTTGGAGCTTTGTGGAGCCATGGAATCCTATAGGGTAGTAGAGCCAGTTACCGTGAGTTAGCAAATTACTGTACCTTTGGCTTATTGTCAAACACAATTAACTTTATATTTATCGAACAAGACATATTCAATTGCTTAAAATTACACATGTAAAAGTCGAATGTTCTTGAAATTAATATTATTACGTTAATATTATTACGTAATATTGTTACATTAATATTATTACGTTAATATTATTACGTAATATTGTTACATTAATATTATTACATAATATTATTACATTAATATTATTACGTAATATTATTACATTAATATTATTACATTAATATTATTACATTAATATTATTACGTAATATTATTACATTAATATTATTTCGTAATATTATTACATTAATATTATTAAGTAATATTATTACGTAATATTATTTAATATTAAATATTATTTCAATTTTTTGATACTGAGTTTGCGACTCGATCGAATGAAGATCCACATTCAGTAAAATAAATCGTTTTAGATAATATATAACAATGTTAATTTTATTGATAAAATGTATTAACATTACGGAACAACAAAATAGAGATTACTTGTTTGAATTTTTGTTTTCAGTTTTAGTAGTTTCAATTTCAGTAGTTTATTTACCGGGCACAGTAACTGAATCTATTTTTCATTGGACGCGTTAGTTTCTGTGCGTCAATGATCTACAATGATCAGTTTTCGTGTCTCAGTTACTGTGCATGCTGAGCCTTGCTAACTGTGTGCAGTAAAAATTTAATATTCAACGTGCTGCAATAAATGTTATTTTTTATAAGAAAGAATGTAATATCCTAATAAGTCATTCAAAAGTTCCCATTAAAGAAGACCGTTCTAATAAAATTTCATTATTTACATTGATTTGAGATTTGAGGTTATGTAAGCCTATACCTGTGGCAATCGCCACCCCTCTCTCTCTCTCTCTCTCTCTCTCTCTTTGTCTTTCTCCTAACATTCAATGAAGATTAGACATTCGTTTCATGGTAAAATTTCTATCGATGAAAGAAACTGAAAATAATCTTTCAATTTTTACGAGATGTCAATTGAATTGCCGAAGTTGATTTCAGTATGGAAAACTCCTTGAGTCTACAAAAAAAAGACACAGTAATTGGCTCCACTACCTTAATTATTCCGCGTGGGGACCTTAGTCGATATCGGTGGGGCTGAGAAAGGAGGAGCGGGCCTCGTTCAGCGGACGCTTTTTTTATAGATTTCCATGCGCTAATATTCTTAAGTGCGCACGCCCCTCTTCGAATTCATAACCGTTAACGAGACGTATTAACGGGAGCCGCGGGGCAAATGAAAAATCAGGACCGCCACTTGTTACGACGCGACGCGACGCCGCGATTCTAATCGACTTAATCGCAATCAGCCGAGACCTGCTAAACGCTCGACGTGCTTATGGCACGATTAAATATCCCGCAGATTGAATCTTCGCTCTTCCTCCCCCCCCCCCCCCCCCCGTTGTTCCCCGATGCACCGCTGAACGTTTCCTTAATGGAAATCACGCGCAACGATGCAAATTGCCACGGGGAACGAGTGTTGTAACGTTTGCTCGTCCGCGCGCTTTTAATATCGCCGCGATCCGCGTTGCTCCGCTTCGCGGGCACCCTGGCGCAGAGGGCCGGTCAGAGCCGGGCGGCGTCGTCGCTGAATATTTTACAGCTGCTTCGGGGATTAACTCGTTAATGGAATTTGCGCGGCGTCTCTTCCCGTCCCGCCACCTCCCCCCTCCCCCTCCGTCGCAGCTTCTTTTCCGAACACGCAGGATACGGGGGGTCGCGCGAATTAAAATAATCGGATTGAATTATCGCGAGAGCACGGCGGCGCAAAGCCCCGGCGAAATTTCCTTGCGGGCTCGGTAGCTTCGGCTAACAATAATATCGGCTTCTGAGGGAATTAAACGTTGTACTCGATCGATTTGGCTAATCTGCGCCGATAAATGGGCGGTGGGAGGCTTAAGCCAAAGCCCCGTCTCCCAGGCGCCCGCCCTTAATTCCCCGCGCCCTTCCGCCAACCTTTTAACGATATTGATTCAACTGTGTCCCGACAACGTTCGGATAGCGGCCCGGTTCTTTGCCCGAACCCCGGAGATGAAAGACCACCGGCGGACACACTTTTACCGAATTATTTTTTCAAAAAGATTTCCATCCGCCTCGAGAATGTAGAGTAAATACCGCGGGCGAGAATCGGGGGAGGGAGGGAGGGAGGGTGGGCTCGTCTTTCAGGCAACGAGGAGAAATCAGGAGAGAAAAAGAAACGGACGTAAGATCTTACTGATGAACTTTGTATGTCCGACTAACGAAGACCTTTATCTACTTGACACGAGAACCCTCGTCCCAGATTCCCGAGACCTCTGACCCAGAAGGCCGGATCTCTTTATTTTGATAAAACTCCGAACGGTACCGGCTAATTTGATTAATTCCGTTCGCGATACCCAAGCGGAACGGATCGCAGCTCGTCGGACACGATTAAGGAATGTTTTCGGGGAACATTCGGGTTATTCTTTTTGGCAGCCGAGGGAGACGGGGGGAGGGGCTAGTCGGAGTCCGAAACAGCTGGTCAGCTCCCTCGAACGTCAATCGCAGCCTCCTCGCACTAATTACACCCGGTCGGAACGAATTAAACCACTCGGCCCCCGGAATGGCTGTCACTCGCGCGAATTTTCACCGCGACTCGCGCGGACTGGCCCTCCGCTCCGCTACGCTGCAGGAGGCGGAATTTTAAATGGAGAACGCTTTACGGTGTTGCATGATTAATGCAACATGCCATTACAGGGAGCACTATGCGCCCGGCACTTCTGCCGCCGCCGCCGCCCCCGTGGCCGCCATAATCGCGAAAACGAGTGGGTGACGCGTACCAGACGTAGCACACGCATCCTGCATGTGTCGTCGACCGCCGGATGATTATCGCCCGGTCGGTTAATTGAAGTCGAAAGCCGGCAAGCGAAAACGCTAATGGCGTCGAGTCCGAGGGCCTGCCGACCCTTTTAAACAACCAACGGATCGATCGTTTCCTCGGAACACACGGTTTTGGCATCTGGTCGGGCCAACCGTTCGATTAAGCTAGGCATCGATGGAATATCGATTATCCGCGACTGCGAAATACAATTAGGAAACTCTGCCGGGTAAGGAAAGATTTATGGAGCGTCGTAGACTGTTGTGTACAAGTGTTTGACGTACTGCAAGACTAAGTAGTTTAACACGTTGACTGCCGCGTCACCCGTATTCGGGTGACGGTAAAAGTTCCCATCAGGCCACGTCACCCGTAATTCGGGTGACGCTGATTTGACTACTTACAAAGGATTTCCGAAAATATTTCGACAAATATTCTTATAAAAATGGTTTATTAAAAAAATTATTCGCAGTGTATAGCATTAAAACATTCTCTGCAAGGTTGAGGTTGATCAGGACAGCTTGGACAAAAAGTTGTTTGTTTTTTCAGATATGCTCGTGCCTCTGATCGGTCCATTTCGTATCTTTTATTTGAACTGTAGCTTCCTCGGTATCATCAACATTTCTTTCTTCTTCCATGACCAATTCTCTCGTAAAATCTCGTCAATAGTATCTTCGTAACATTCATTATCACTAAGATTATATTTATCAGTATCCAAATCAGAATCTGACGATGTAATTTTATTTATGCTTCTCCTTCCGGGTAATCCGATCTCTTTTCATTATTGAAAAAAAAATAAGGGCAGAGATTTTAAGTTATACCATTCGGTACTCGGCGAAGATTCCAACTGTTCGTGCAGGAACAGAAACAGACATGAATTAACAGCGCACGCTTCCTATAGCGGCACGGGTGGCCTGTAGGAGATTTTGTTGTAAATACGCATGGCAGTCAACGTGTTAATTTGACGTACTACGAGACTTCATTTTTCGAGCCTTTTTATGGATTTGTGAGCATGAGTCAGGCATTAAGAAAGCACAAGTACGAAGAATATAGTGATTAGAGCATTTAATTCCTAGTGATACGATTTTTTATATGGCTACGTTAATTAGTTCTTGTTTGTCGCTAATAAATCCCTAGACTAGAAGGCAAATTTATTTAAATTTATATTTATTACGTGTTAACCATTGTTTGTATAATTAAATATCGATTATCGAGGGGTAGAATTTCATTAGGATGTAACGACATGACTGTCCGCCGACTATCCGTAAACAATTTCATGGAATCGAAGTATTTTATTCAATAAAATGAAAATTGAAAAGTTAAGCTGTATGGTATCAATTACATTTTCAACATTCTTACGTTTTGAAGATTCTTATGAAAATAGGAAGATAATAATAGATTTTACTAAATAAATTTACGTAATGAAGTCCAAATTGAAATTAAGAAGTACACGGGTTAATACATGGATATGTTAACTACAGTTATATACGTATGCATGCAATACCCGTTCAAAACTGACATCACTGCGCGGCACAATTCGGCTCCGACCGAACGAGTAAGCGTACGCACGACGTGACTCGGTGCACGGTTCGGGCATCATCGGTCGGAGCCGAACCGTTCCCAGTAACGCGAGCGAAAGAGTACGACGCCAACGCGGTACTAGAAACATTAGGGAGTGGGGGAAGGTGGGGGTTCGATCCGACCTACGTGCTCTCGCGCCGTAATCCGGCGCGTCTTTCTGACCTTTTATTAACCACTTTAACATTAATTATCTCAAAAACTGTAAGCCGTCTGCCCTGAAAACCGGATATTATTGGATTCAGCTTTACAAGCCCTATCACTGTACCAAATCTCATTAAAAAGTAAGGGTCAACCCTGGGAACTTCTCTTTGTTAATCGCGATAATACAGGTTGTGTCCCATAGTTTTATTAATAATCGGAAAGGGGTAATTCCTGAGGTCATTTGAAGTAATTTTTTGTTAACGAAAATGCAATTCGCAGCTTTGTTTACGAATTATTAACGAAACACACTGATCAATGAGAGGCGAACTCAGCTGGCGCAACGTAGCCGAGCCAACGAGCGGTCGAGTTCCGCTGATTGGCTCAGGCGCCTAGCGCTAGGCGAGCCCTCATTGGTCAGTGTTTTCCGTTAATAACTCGTAAACAAATCTGCGGATTGCATTTTCGCTAAAGAAAAAGTTACTTCAAATAACCTCAGGAATCATTCCTTTCCGAGTGTTAACATAATTATGCGACATAGTTTTTTCTTTTCTGCACTACTATCATCGCGGCAAGTTCCGTTCACCCCTTCCAATGTTTTGAACAAAATATAATCAGTTCTCCATTTTCATAAATTAAATCAGATTTTAAAGATACTCTTTCAGGTTATGATATAAACAACGAAATCGCTGAAATTCGTACCATTCGCATTAATCGTATACCACATTACCGAACTTGAATACTGCAATGATTCTCCATGAGAATCACTCACTGCAAAAAACCGAACAAACAAACTTTTTGTAGTTACTGTTGTTACCAGATTTGCAAATCTTTATGCAAGTCTTTATGCAAAATAAAAATTATCTACATCAACTAAGTAGAATGAAATGAAAGACTGTTTCTATCTTGAAAGTTTTTTTTAACACTTTTTCACTGGAATAATGATTCTGAAACGACACTGAAAGTTGTCACATCACGTTCCCAAACAATTGTTCCATTCCCAAATTTGTTTACATTTAAAAACCATCTAATACCGTAACTTTTGAATGACTTACAAGTCTCGATTTCATATGCATCAAATGCAAAAAATCGTGCAAAATGAAAATACTGTGAATAAGAAAAGCTATTATACATTTAGAATGAAAATGACTGCGAGTGCAAAGGGTTAATCCTTCCAATGTTTCGTATTTAACCTACTTTGTTTTATATGACCTACTAAATTTTGTTACAGCTGCTTGGAACTCGCAGTCCAGCAATCATCGACCTAATCGACGCTGATCTCGCAGCTTTTATCGCAGCTCGGACATGCTAAGAACGAACCGGATGCCAGCGACGAGCATCAGCAGCGCGATACGGAAGCACATATCGGTCTCCTAAAATGATCGCCGGCTACCGAAACGACAGCAGGAGCTGGCAAGCCGGCGTCCCGAAGAGGCGGCCGCCGTTTAAATCGCTGGGAAAACTGCGCCGTCGTGATGCACATCCAGCAATTACGCAGTGCGTATGTGTCCACGATGATTATTGTCGACTGTAGAGTGGGCGGATAGCTAAATACAGGAGAGGTAGCCGACCTCTACCCGGCGTCCGTGTACTTTCCTCGTTGAATACGCGTATTCACTAACGCCAGGGCAATTAGTTCAGGACCGTCCTCTTCGATCGGCGGTCGCGCAACACGCGTTTGCGTCATTCGTACCGGATAATCAAGCTGGCCCGGATTTACGGTCACGATACCGTGATGTGTTTGACGTCGGCCGGACCCTGGTACTTATTGGTCGTGTCGTTGGTTCGATGGTACGTGTGTCTAGGGGATCTAGCGCGTAGCAAACGCTCGCTCGTCCTTGATAAAGTATTTCCGCTAAGCGGGGAACCGTTCGTCTGACAGGGTCAGAAGCTCGATGTGTTTGATAAATTTGGCCGGCTGACAAGCTTACGTTACTCTAGCGCTGTTTGAACGATCGTTTCCGGAACTGATACTTTAAGTCGCAACTTAGCGTTAGCCGATCCCCAAGAGAGAGAAATGGTTCCTAGTTCATTTTTCTCGAACGATGAATGGTATTTTGAATTCTTTTTACGAGGGCTTGCGATCTTGAAAGGCTGAAAGTAGTCGGCGAATTTGTTACCCGTGAATTTGTTCTTTTATCGCCAAATGTTGAGGAATGGTTTTAGAGAATCGTCTGCCGCTGAAACACTAGTTTTGCGGGCAACATTGAGATAGGCTGACATATAGAAGCAACTTGTGCCATCAATTTTATCGAAATTATTATTATTATCTAAATTATATATTGATTATCATAGTTCGAGCCCCAAAGCTCGGAAGAAGTCGCGAGATTTATTTATTTTTCATTTTGTCGAGCAGTTTTACGTCTAATACGATTAAACGTGGGAAAGAGCAACTTTAACTCTTCCGCTACTACGGGCCACTATAGTGGCCCTCCATAAGATGTCACTGAGGTACTACGGGCCACTATAGTGGCCTTTCGTATGATGCCACTGAGGTACTACGGGCCACTATAGTGGCCTTTCATAAGATGCCACTGAGGTACTATGGGCCACTATAGTGGCCTTCCATAAGATGCATTATATTGCATAATGTTTTATTTCCTCTCATACTGTAAATTAAAGAGCGCATGCTAAGACGTTATAAATACCCTGGAATACCCTTTATTTATAAATACCCTTTGGAGAGAAATTTTTTCGTACGAAAACATTCAAGCAGCTTGGGTTCTCCGCCGCGGTACTCCCGCTGACGATCGGCGTCGCGTAGCGTGCAGTGATGTCGCGGCGCTCCGTTCAGCGGAAGTACCGCGGTGGAGAACCCGCCCGTAGCGAAAGGGTTAATGAAGTGCGTCGATGCCAAAAGTGTAAACATTGCACGCACACGTTCTTCAGCATTCAGCTTGTTGTGACTTGTTGTTATCAGTAAATCGCAATTTCTTTAACTCTTCTGCTACGATGAGCGACTGTAAGGCAATATTTGTGTACGTGACGTCTTGTGGCTGGTGTAGGGCTTTTGCCATTCTTAGACTACTGTGCGTTGACGCTAAAAGTGTAAACATTGCACGCACTCGTTCTTCAACATTCAGCTTGTTATCGCTTATTATCACCAAGCTGCCATTTTTAACTCTTCCGCTACGATGGGCGATTATATAGGCAATATTTGTGTACGTGGCGTCTTGTAGCTGGTGTAGGGCTTTTGCCACTATCAGACCACTGTGCATCGCGCCGAAAATGTAAACATTGCACATACACGATCTTCAGCATTCAGCTTGTTATGACTTGTTGTTATCAGTAAATCGCAATTTCTTTAACTCTTCCGCTACGATGGGCGATTATATAGGCAATATTTGTGTACGTGGCGTCTTGTAGCTGGTGTAGGGCTTTTGCCACTCTCAGACCACTGTGCGTCGCGCCGAAAATGTAAACATTGCACATACACGATCTTCAGCATTCAGCTTGTTGTGACTTGTTGTTATCAGTAAATCGCAATTTCTTTAACTCTTCTTCCGCTACGATGAGCGACTGTATAGACAATATTTGTGTACGCGGCGTCTTGTGGTTGGTGTAGGGAAAGGGTTAAAGACGTATCCTACTCTCTCGTAATCGCTCACGAGTGCCAGCTTCCTGTTGGAGAATCAACACGACGCCCAGTAGGGTAGCTTCGGGCGAGCAATCCCCACAATCAGCCAAATCAAGGAGATTCGACGATTCCCACGTAGCGGAAAGCGGACAGTGATGCTTGGTCCTCGCAGCGGGTGAATTCGATGGGACTTGACAGGCCCCGTAACAGAAACCAACGATCGATTCCCATTCGCCAAGGGCAAAGGAATCGCGAATATTTGCGACGTAATCGCGGTGATGTATGCGCCTGGTGTCTCCACGCGTTCGAGGCCGGTGTACAAGGCGAATAACGCGATCATCGGCTCGGTAGATCGATCGCCGCGAAATCGTGGGAACTGATCGAGGAAATAAGCGCGGACGCGTTGACCGGTCGACTCGGGTCGCGGCAACCCGATACACCGGAGAAGATTTTCGACGCGTCCTACAGATATTTACATTCTCCACGGTTCCGCTCTGCTTCGTTGTGCTCCGCTCCTCTCCTCTCCGCTCCGCTCTGCTTTGCTCGGCCCCGCCCGGCTCGGGTACAAGCGGCCGGAAATTTATTTCGCGCACGGACGACTCGCAGATCGGACGAAACATGCGGCGCAGAATTTCGATTAGCCGGCCAGGAGTTACAAATTGTTTCGATCGTCGAGCTTCCGACTGGCCGAGCATCGAGCATCGAGCTTTCGATTCTCGGGACGGAAGTGTGGGTGAGGGGGGTGGGGCGAGGGGCGGCGAACAAGCCAGCGATGCTAGATCGTACATACGTGGTTCTATTATTGCGTCTAGACTATCCCAACCGAAAGATTCCTCGATTCGCCGGCAATCACCAGGGGAATCCTCTCGGCTCCGCTGGAAGGAGGAACATCCCTCAAACCGTAAACCCCTCTCGCGGCCGATTCAAAAAGCGTTCGGACAGGTGTACGGAGAGGAACGACCGGGCTACAGATTTATAGGACACGTCCGATAATGTGGACAAAGAGCCTGCACGCTGATAGAATGAAGCCCGGGCAGGCACGCCGATGGACGAAAGCCGAAGAACGGCTACACGGCACAGCCCCCGGTAATCCTGGGATGCCAGGCCAGCCACCGACGATACACTGACCGGCCCCCGTAAATCACGCATCATCGCCGATTGGTCTTAATTTCCTGGCTCTACGTGGCTCGAAAGCCGAAACGAGACCTCGACCGGTCCTTCGAAAAAAAAGCCTCCGAGGATGGGGGTGAACGTGATTCCCAGCGAACCCTCGTCCTCTTTCGGAACGTCATGGCCCTGTCAAATTAGCGAGGACTTAGCGCGAGACGGCTCTGCTCGCTTCGAAACTGTTCCGCGAAAAACCTTCCCCGTCATCGCGGCAGCCCCTTCCTTCGAGAATCCGAGGGGGAGCGTGGCACTCCGTCATCATTCCATGACGTAATGCTTCTGATTCGTATGTATAACCTTCTAAGTGATTCCGAGTTGGAGAACTTGAGAAATGGACGCTGAGTGTTACGCGGATCGCGAGGATACTTGAGTATACGTCGGCGATTCTTGATTGCTTGATCCTCGGTCCACGTGTTATGCATACTTCGCAGCTCGCCGAGGGGAGCTTATCGATCGTGTATAGGTGATACAGTGATGTCTCCCTAACTGACGCTCGGATTGCGCACGATAATGGACAATTTGGGAACAGAAGTCTCGAGTGATTTAACGTGCAGCACCTGCCCAAAGGCTTATCCACACGGCCCCCATGGGCGCGGAATTGAGATACGCTCAATAAGCGCGCTCCCACATGCCAAGCCATGCAGGAGCTACCAGTTACTACGAGGACGCGGACTCTCGTCAGCAGACAACTGGTGGTGCCGAGCCCTTTCTATGCTCTACCGGCTCAGCAGGTCGGTTCCCGAGCTGAATACCGCAGCTCACCCGTCGAGGCCCCTAACAAATTGAGAGGGGGACAGAACAAGGAGGGAGGGAAGAGGTAAGGAAAGGAAAGGAAGGAGCCTCTGGCCAGCTTTAGCCATTTACCACTGCCCCTTCGATGGGCCTACCCACTGCCGGCCCGAGGTATCCCGAGCCAGATGGCCGGGACCACGTGGGCACGCCGACACCCGAGGTACCAGTATTTAGAAGGCCGACTGGTAGGACCTGTCGTAGCTACGCTACTACCATGTTCGGAGACACCGCATCTCCAGCACTGGTCGGCTAGCGCTTCGGGGTCGTGTAGTCGCAACTCTACAACGCCTAGTACTTAAGGAATCAGCAGAATAGGACCCGGCAAGCCGTATCCTACCCGCCTTTCTGTCTGTGTTCAGCGCCCTGCGCCGGACAATTTGGGAAGAGGAGGTACGATTATTCGAGACTTTTGGCTCGTTTTTATAGATGTTGATAATGGGTAATTATTGTGGCGGCTACCTCCAGACCCGCCAGTAGAGGGCTCCCTCTTCCCGCTAGTAGCCGATCCGCCTCGATCCCTATATATACGGAGACTTCGTCCTTTCCTACCCCCACGTCTAAGGCAAGGGCCCGGTAGGATAGCCTTACTGATGAGTCCTCTAGCGGGCCCCGGACGAAACGTCTCCCCTCTCCTACCCGACGACCAAACACACACACTTCGAACCGCCGCCAAATTATAAAAACGAGCCGCAACACTCGAATAATCGTATCTCCTCTTCCCAAATTGTCCGATATGGAAGTCCACGGAAAAAGTTATTCATTTTCGCCACGGAAAAAGTTATTTCAAATAACCTCAGGAATTCCTCATTTTCTGGAAGTATCATAATTTTGGGACACCCTGAATAATTTAATATGACATATATACAGTAAATTTTCCCCAATTGTCCCTCCAGCTTGTGAAGAAAAACGAAGAACTTGGGAAGAGGGGATACGATTATTAATAACTATGAAAACAAACCTCGAGGCTCGAATAATCTTATCCCCTCTTTCTAAATTGTCCAGTTTTGTTTACAAGCTGAGGGTCGATTGGAAAAAATTTACAAGTAATATAATCTGAATGTCATTCTTGTAACACGAATATAACATGGGGTCGACAAATTAATATAAAACGTAGATATTTCTTTTACTATACTTTTTCGTTTTAGTCGGCAGTGGAAGAATTAACTTTTGACTGTGTTTCAAAATTCATTTTTATTGTGATGTATATTTGAATAAGTTATACTTTACTAGGGTGTTTAGAATGTGAAAGAGTAAAGATAGCATTTAATGTGGTCAATTATGAACTTCCAGTTTCCATTACGATCAGCGAGTTACTTTAACTACGTAGAATTTTTTAAGCTAATATCGGGCACTTGTGAATACTCTGAACACGATGATTATAATTAGACCGCGGATTTTATGCATTTGTCACAAAAACGCATAGAAGCTATTCAAAGCGGTAAACAAGTTAAAACACTATAATCGAAGAGTATATATCGACTTCCTGTTCGAAACGCTAAATATTTTCTATTTACCTGTCAGTCGAATTGCTGGACCTTCTAATAGTTATTACTAGATTTTATGTATTTTATGTAGATGATGATTTTATCTAGATTTTATGTATTTATGATAAAAACGAACGAGAACAATTTAAAACAGTGGACAAATTAAGTTGATTGAAGAGTAACGAGATGTTCTGTTATTTTTTAACTTGTTAAAATAATTAACCCTCGTGGTACCACGTCCGGGATTTTTCGAATCCAGAGCTTGAGGTCTGACTTGACCGTTTGACATTTGATGCCGTCTGCTGTTTGTTTAAAAGAAAAAAATGTACGCTAAGATAATAGTAACAATGATAATAATCGTAACAAAGATGTTAATAACAACAAAATTTTAGCTCAAAATGTTTCTGTACATATGGATCGAATCATAGTGCTTCGCGTGAACGCCCAATCTCCGACACTGCGAAGGTTAAAGGAAAACAGATAAACGTATTTCTGTCACCGGTCTCTTACCATTGATGCAAGAAATTCTAATTTTCCAAAAAATCCGCAGTCTAATTATTACTTTACATTGTACACTCAATTTATTAATGCTCTCAAATTAGGTGATGCTTCGAGCGATGTACATGTAATTTAGGGCCATGTCCATAGTTTATACGACATAAAATACTGAATTATTGTTAAAAAAAAACTACACTTTTAAAAAAGTCTCTTAATATGATCTACTTCGATACGCGAAAGACCACACTTTCAGATCAAATCTGAGCTCTCCAGACAAGCCGCTTTCAGCGTCAAGCGTATTTTTTCGTTCTCAGAAAATGGCGCCTGGAATGATTAATGTCCGAAGTTCTGATGGACTATCAAAGCAAGACCTATTAGGCCTGCTTTCCAGGATCACGAGGGGTTCAAAGTGGATCCCGCTTCCGAAATAGAGACACATCGATCACGTTTCGAGGACGTGTCCAAAAATGATGGGAGCTCGTTCGCTGTAGTAGGCAGGGAACTGTGTCAAGGCACAGCTAACGGGCTCTCCCATTCAAACAAGCATCAGATATTGCATGCAGATCAAGAGATGGGAATACAGAGACGTTTTCACAGGTTGGAGTCGTGGGTACATAGCTCCGGTAGGACTATCGGCAGAGAAAGCGTCGGATGCCTGAGGCGTATTTTCTCACCTAGATTCCGTCGCGTCGGTGCTGCTTTGCGAAGGTATACGTCGCCGCTTTTAGGGAATTCCGCGACCCGCGAACGTATACGAGCTGTTTTCCAGTTCCCCGTCGCCTTTTTCGGGAGGTCACGTGTGTCCGATCAACGAATTTCCGAATAATTTCAATATTGATACATTATTAACACGTTCCGTGCCACGTGTACCATCGATGGTACACGCTTGCATGTTTACTTAGTGAACTGAACAAATTGTTTACAAGAAATTTAGAACCGAAGAATCAATTTCCACCGCAAGAATGGGCGTTGATAAGTTTTTGTTACGTTGTCATGTGTACGAGAATTAATAATTGCACGTAATACATCAAGTTTTAGTAAAATATCAAAGTGTGAAGATTCGAGTAAAAAAAGCTCGGCACGGAACGTGTTAAAGACACAAGTTGACGAGCTTCGCAATGACAGCGTTAGATGTTTTAATAGTCTTTTTAAAATCGAAGATCAACAGTTGATAGTTCGTTACAAAACTGTTCGAAGCGACGGAAAATTCATTGATCATTTAACGAGTTATTCGCACTAATTTTATGTGACCAAATATTGAAATAATTATTTTATATGGCGAAGGCGAAGGCGAGTGGCGACCGAATGGCGAGTGTGTTATTAAATTGCTTTATATTTAAAGAATTGTTACTAACGTAAGCATTGCATAAGCAAATAAGCTGAATTTCATGCGCACACAAAACAAAGTAAAACGAAATCAAAATACAGTGTAATTTGTCCCAGAAAACACGCAGATCTGAGAACATTAAATCGCACTAAGACACGATTTCTCGAGCCTCGCGGCTCGTTTTTGTAGAAACTCGGTGGGCAGACGGACAAAAAATGCTAGAATAAAAACGATGACTTAACTTTTTCCTTTCTAAGTTTTTGCCACGTTTCGGCGGCCACACGACACGATCCGACGGTCACGTACCTAGTATCAATTAGGTATTTTATAGCTCCGCGGCTTTTCTTACTTGACTCGCACCCAAACAGAACAGTTTTTGTTGTCTTCCGAGAATCGCGTCGCGTGCCGCATCACACGCTTGACTGACTCCGTCGACTCCTAGCATCGACGTAGCAATTCGAATGACTG
This sequence comes from Megalopta genalis, assembly GCF_051020955.1. Taxonomy (NCBI): domain Eukaryota; kingdom Metazoa; phylum Arthropoda; class Insecta; order Hymenoptera; family Halictidae; genus Megalopta; species Megalopta genalis. The sequence continues at coordinate 15,244,791 of NC_135020.1, read as the reverse complement.
TACTGTAGGTTGGAAGAAAAATCGTCGTGTTCAAGTTAATATATCTCCGAGAGTACGAAGGCTACATAATTGGTTTTATTTATATATTTCACATTAATTTAAGAGTTAAATTTATATATATATATATATATATATATATATATAATATATATATAATAATATATATAATATAATATATATAATAACAGTAATAGTAATAATAATTATAATAATTAATATATATACAATTAATAATATATATAATTAAACTCTTATATATATAGTATATAACCTATTATATAGGTTATTTTATAGGCTATTATATAACTGTAATTATTAATTAATAATATATATATATAATTATTATTATTATTATTATTAATTAATAGTCTTCCGTAGTAACATTCTTTCGAACTCAAAAGAGGAATAATCCAATCTATAGATTCATCGAGATCAATTTATCGCGGTGTTCGCGACAGTGTGTCTAAACGCAAGATAAATCCAATTAGTTAACTTGTTAATGAAGTAAAATTGCATGGCGTGTTTGTAAATAATTCAAGAGATACGAATTTTACTCATCAAGTTGTAACCGAATATGATTTATTACATAAAATCCGATTTCCCTTTCAGCAAATTGCGCCGAATATCGAAATTAAAGAATATTAAATTTTCAGCGAAAGTGATCAATATTTAACCCGTTGCAACTTTGAAAAACACAAAATCGAGGAACAATGTACTTAAGCCCCTTTTACAGAGTCGGGCGTCCACTTTCGCTTCCTTAAGTTCTTTTCCTAACGGCGCGAAGTGAGGGGAAAAGTGGTGATAACTTTTTTTCGCGAAAGTTTTGGAAGATTCAAACATTTCCATGAACTTTCCCGGGGTCATTACGAAATTTTTTATACACAAATTTTTATCGCAGATGCGTCATCGGTATTAACATACATCTTAGGTTCGTTTTGGTTCATTGGCGTATTTTCTAAAATACGTACATTCGCGTCGCTGAAATTTTATTGAAATCGACCATACTTTCGCACGTAACGTCTCCTCGTAAATATAACCATGAACAGAACACATGCGCATAAAGCACACGTGGGGACACGCTTTTCGCTTAAAGAAGCAATAAAACGATAGTAAAAATGCCTACATCAAATTTTACGCAGTTGTTTTAACGGGGGAACCTCTATCTTAGAAAGTATGCCAATTTCCGTGGCAAAAGATCCGAATCGGTAAAATTAACAACAAACAAAACCGTCCTCGTTTTTGTGCCGTAGACGTCCACGATGCAGGAACATCGTCGAAAATAACAACTCGAGATGGCGAACGTAAAAAGGCTTCGCGCGATAAAAATACGAATAGGTCACGCGTCGAGAGCTTTTAACCTAAAATTCGACGGGATCGTATAGCCCGTATAGTCTGCGGCCACGAAATTCCATTCGAATCACACGGAAATCTCGTTGCACGTGGAATTTCGCGTAAGTGGAATATTTTGGATTGTATGTCAGAGGGGGGAAAAAATACTGTTAGTTAAAGAGCGCGTGGGAGGACGTCGATGAATGTTCAAACGGACCGATAATTTGAGCACGTTGAATGGAACACGGGTTACCATGAAAATTCGCGCACTTACCGATGGGAAATCTGGCAATGACATCAGAGAATGAGCACCCGGGGCTCGCGTGTAACAGCGGCGCATTTTCGAAACGAATACGGACATGCTTGATCGAATGCCGGAATCCTGTTTACATTCCGAGCGTTCCATCCGCCCTTTGTAAACGTTCGTTTTCCTTCCTCCGGCTTGAACAACGTGCTCTCCGGGCGCAGAAGGGCTGATATCTTGAAAATGTTTGGAAATACAGAACATCGGTCTCCCCTTTACGGGGGCCGCGCGACGGCTCCGCCGGCATCGATACAGCGGCCGGACAACGTTCCACAAACGGAAGGACGTTTCGATAGCAATTGATTTTGTGTAACACCGATCGATGCATAGGGGGATGGAAAAATATTTGTGAACAGTTTCGGGGTGTTCCGGACCGTTAAATCAACACGGTCGTTTGAGTTACGTCGTCCTGCGTTTACAGTTCCATTGACGTCTGACCGAACGCTGCCTTTATCTACTTGCCAGTGGAATAACCGAGCTGCTGCTGCTGCTACTGCCTCTGCGAAACATGTTGCTTGAGGAAACGTGCTAAACATCCGGGGAAAATTTCTCGATCGTTTCGACGAAGATTTTCGGAGCAAATATAGAGGGTGTTTCGAGATCAGTGATGTTTAATAGACTGAACGTAATTAGTAAACTGCAGGTGATAGAGCAAAGTGTTACAACAGATATTATGATGATTAGGATGACATATATCAAGATCATTGTAATTTTAAAGCTTAAACTGTATATTTACCAAAATAATTAATAAGTCGATATAAGTGTTATTGAAGTAATATGTGTTGTAACACTTTGCTTTATCACACCTGCAGTTTAGTAATTGAAATATGTAGGATATTATGCTGTCATTATCCTAATATAATATTATTAATATTCTTATAATAATATTAGAGTATTAGAATATTTAGTATTATATATTAGTATATTATTAGTATTTTTACTAGTATTTTAATTTAGTTTGTTATTTATATTAGTTATTATTATTATTAGTATTTAATTAGAATATTAATAATATTTTATATACAATATAATAGCGCTATATATAGCGCTTTCTTTTAATTTATGAGATATAAAGGAGATTTAAAGCAATAGGCTTTCAATCAGATAAGGAATTCAATATAATACGAATTTAATATATTAGAGGCTGACATCCTAAGAGGAATATTTTAGATTGTTTATCGCGATCAAGACTCAACTCTGATCTAACCCAAATCTAAAGCGAAATTTATGTTACAGGAAACTGAAAAGAAGCTGTTATATTACTGCTATTTTATTCAGTTGCGACTGGGATAAATCTGAATTAAGTCCGAAATAAAAAAGGCTATTATTTTATTCAGTTAGATCTGGTTTAGATCTGGATTATGAGTCATTCAAAGGTGGCTCCCTTAAGGAGCATTTTTAATGTATCTTCAATCCCTCTTAAGATGTTGCTCCATTCACGTTTAATAGCAACATATTGTAAACATCATTAATCGCTTACACTACGACTTCTTTTACGACTACGTTGATTTTCACTTCTTTGTCCTTTAATAATCTCTCTGATACACAAGACAATTTTCGTTCTTCGTATGTCTTCATTTATTTTCACTTTTAGATTCTGCTAACGATCGAATCAAAGTTTATTTTGACTTTAACAAAATAAATAATATTCGTTTTTAATTGATTAAAATAGATTGAAATCGTCGACACAAGCCCACCTCGATGTTTTAGTGCAAGAGATTGAGGAGTTAAACAGTATCATCCTGCATCATGTCATCGTTGTGCGACATAAAATTCTCGTTAAAACTGAAATCGGTCATTCGAAGTTCTTCCTTCGAGAAAAACGGGTCAGCCGCTGAGTGGCCTAAATTAATTTTAACGCTTCATTGTCATCGATAGACTTAGGATTCATTTTTGCTCCTTTGTCAAAAGGAACAGAAAACAGAAAATTACAATAAAAAACGGCTATTTACAATGGATGTGGACGCAAGTCAGATAATATACTGAAGATATATAGTGCGAATAAATTCTGAAAGAAATACAATATAACTGATAGGGGCGCAGCCTTATGATTTTATTAACCCTTTCAGTATTTAATTCCTACGAACAAGAGTAATATTTACAATAGGAACGTAACATAATTGCTAGCAATATAACTTGAATGGCGTTCATACAACGCGAATACAATATATAGTCATAAAAAGAATATAAAAAGTAAATATTTCGTCTGTTACGCTTTCTCTCATTGTAGTCAGCACAGATATAATTAAATTTCACAATTCAATATTACCAGCAAGACAATATTAAGATATTACAGGTACTATAATTTATTAATTATTTTAACTACAGCGACATACTCGAACGAATCGCAGTTCTATCATATTTCTTCCGGTGGATTGCGCCGCGAATGACATCGATCCGGAGGAGATTTGCAAAACCACGTTGCACTCTACCAATTTCATTCATTCTTTTCGACTTAATCTTTTGTCCGCTACCGAGCCCGATTTCTGAATCCCCCTTAATCTACTATATACGACTACTAAACTGGTACAACCAACGAAAGGAGATAATTTATTCTCGGCGATGAGGAGGGCAGGTGGGGGCGGGGGGGCAGGAGCCGCAACCGCGAACTAAAAGTTCCATTTCGCCCCAATTGGCTGCGCGGGAAACTGAACGAGGCCGTTGGCGCGCAGGGTTTGCGACGGCACGGCGAAATGGAAAAAGATTCGAATAATCCGAGCAGCATGGATGCCAGTCTTAGACAAACCAGAGGAATTAAGGCGGAGGAGCTTATCTCGCGGGTAGGTCGGCAGCGGGGGGTTAGACGGGCTGGCTGGCTTTTCAGTAAAGATCGTCAACCCCTTTTATCCGGCACCTTCCACTTTCTGCTGGCATTCACCTGGCGCGCCGCGACGGCGACGAAATATTCGAGGGAATCTAGAATCCAGAATGGTCGGCGCCCGAACAGAGGAAGGTTATCTTGCTCCTCGTTCCCTCCCTTAAACACAACTGGCTTATTCAGAAGCTTAATACCGGGGGATCGCCGCGACCGGGCCCCCGTTGCTTTCGGAGAAAACTTAATTTACATCGCCTCGGCGACGGCAAAGGAATGCTTCACGGCGGCCTTTAAGGAAACAACCATTACCGGACCGGGCAAATAGTAGATTTGCGGGTGGAACGTTGACAGGTGGCATGGCCGAAGAATTTTAGCCGAGGTAGCCGAGGCCCCAGGCCAGCCACGGTCGCGGGGCTCTTGCGAATGAATTGTTTTGCTTACCGTTCGGGCGTGGTCCATGAATTATTCCGTATCTCGTGGCTTATATTCCACGGGGATCTGTTAGGAGACCCGAGATACCAAGTCGCGATGGAATTCAGTCAACTTTTATCGCTGCGAAATTAGAATTCCGCCGGCTGAGATATTAAAGTAATAATTTTCGGAGGGAAGTCCCGGAAGATACTCGAAGATAATCTTCTTATTTATAAGATCGCCGCGGCCGTAATTCTCGACAAAAAATTGTTCAGCCTCGGATTTCAAAGCGACGCGCCGCGTCTCCCGGCCAATTGTGCCATCAATTTTCTCGATTTTCTTTTGGTGCTAGACAAGGACACGAACATTGTTTCTACTTTCTTTTCGGAGCGGTTGTAGCGGTCCATTTACTGATATTGCGAATAAATAATCCTTTGCAGTCGTGATAGAATGAAAAATCTGACGAGGGTGATTTTTAACTTGTCCAACGTTTCAGAATTGAATCTTTATCAGGATTAAAGATACAGCGAAAGTGCTATTGCACCATGGGGCAAATATTCTCGCGTATGTTCTCTCCAAGGTTGTCACTGGACTTTTTGACCCTTCAACGTGGAACTCGCGCTCTATTTTATAAAATTTGGCGAAATGAATTAAATTGAATAAATTAAAAATTATTTCACTTTTTTCCTTTTCTCTTTTTGTGTTCTTCCGAATCGAATTCGAAGCACGTATCTACACAAGTAAAATTAGCTCGTGATTTCATACCGAACAACCAAAAACTGGTCTGCAGTCAGTGGGTTATTGACAGTATGCGCGTTCTACTTCATCACAGGAATTTGATTATTCTGTTGGATCAACGGAAACATTGATATTCCGAAATGTGGTTTCCTAAACCATTCGGTATCATTTACAGCAACATAGGAAATCATTGGATTGAACGTAACGAACTGACATCATAAACAGATCGCTCATCCAATCGAACTTCACTCAACTGCTAGAGAATATGCGAGGACAATCTAATTAGACTTCGTCCGTATATTTCCTCAGAAATAATTGAATATGTATTTCAAATGTCATTCTGCATGATTCGATTTTCAACAGATTATAATGAACAATCGAAATAGTTTATAATCGCTACTTCGATATATTATTTTCTGTTCGAACCTAGTAAAGATGGTTTTTTTTAGGTTTGCATTAATCAACCTGTCTATCTGTAAATATTCTGTCGTGTTTTCAATAGCGAGCATAGAGTCAAAATTATTATTTCATAATTAATATTGAATAATATTTAGTAATATTAATATTGAATAATATTTAATAATATTAATATTGAATAATATCGAGTAGTATTTAATAATATTAATATTGAATAATATCGAGTAGTATTTAATAATATTAATATTGAATAATATTGAATAGTATTTAATAATATTAATATTGAATAATATTGAATAGTATTTAATAATATTAATATTGAATAATATTGAATAGTATTTAATAATATTAATATTGAATAATATTGAATAGTATTTAATAATATTAATATTGAATAATATTAACATTTAATAATATTAATATTGAATAATATTGAATAGCATTTAATAATATTAATACTGAATAATATTAACATTTAATAATATTTAATAATATTAACATTTAATAGCATTTAATAATATTAACATTTAATAATATTTAATAATATTAATATTTAATAGTATTTAATAATATTAATATTTAATAACTATTTGCATTTTCGGTAACATTGGACGCAGCCTCATCGACGCTAATATTAGATTCTCGCGAAAGTTTGATCCCGGATCTATCGACGCGGGTTCTATATCGCGCGATAGATTCGTTAAATTGTCGGAAATTAATTCGGCGACACTTCGCGCGAGAATAAGGAGAACCTCGTTGTAGTTTCAGCCGAAAGCGTGAAGTTTGACAGAGAGTAGTTCGCATTCTTCGGTAATTGCCGGGACGAGAGAATCTGACCGCGTTTTATCCATCGGTGAACTTTATGGCCTGTCTGCGACTTCGGTAACGTAACGCATCAGCGGTGGCTCGGCGAGAATCTATGGCGAGAAGGTAGCACGATAAGCCGGATTTATGTATTTTATTAACCGACAGGTCCGGCTGCGTTGTAGATTAATTGATCTATCCCGTCGATTTTGTGTCCAAGTGCAAACGCGCAGATAGCATTCGTTCCATTTATTGGTGGACACTCGTGATCGATAGCGGAGCTTGTTTCGCCGATTCGACGAGGCCCCGGTGCCGAATGTTCCGTCGAAGTTAGACGAACTTTTCGCTATCTGTCCAAAACTATCCGCAACTCCTGCGGTCGAATATAATTCGAGAAATCTCTCGCTCGGAAACGAATTAAAAGATTGATGAAGAAGTCTGTTCCGTGTTTTCGACGTTGTATGCTTCCTAACTACGCGAACGAATTTAGAATGATTACGGGGCTACGTAAGTGCCTATGCACTTACGAGTGCATAGAGTTTCAACCCATTGCACCCGGGTCTACAGGCGGCCCTCGACTTTCGCACATTCTATTTTCGCGCAATTCGCTATTTCGTAGATTTTTAAAAATTCAACTCTGTAAGCCTTCGCGGTCGAATGTCCCCTCTGAGCGGACATCGTGAGTCGAGCAGGCTACAGTAATAATATTATTAACACGTTCCGTGCCACGTGTACCATCGATGGTACACGCTTGCATGTTTACTTAGTGAACTGAACAAATTGTTTACAAGAAATTTAGAACCGAAGAATCAATTTTCACCGCAAGAATGGGCGTTGATAAGTTTTTGTTACGTTGTTATGTGTACGAGAATTAATAATTGCACGTAATACATCAAGTTTTAGTAAAATATCAAAGTGTGAAGATTCGAGTAAAAAAAGCTCGGCACGGAACGTGTTAATAATACAGGCTAAAATAATAATCTCTCTAGTTGACGCTCAGTTTGTCCACGAAGATGGACAATTTGGGAAGAAGAGATACGATTATTCGAACCTTGCGACACGTTTTTAGAGTTGTTGATAATCGATAACCATAAAAAACGAGCAACTAGGCTCGAACAATCGTATCTCCTCTTCTCAAATTGCTCATTTTTGTGCACAATCTGAGCGTCAGTTAGGGAGACATTACTGTACATTGTAATTGGATGCCCCCTCTCAGGAGACATCCGACTTTAGCCATCGGATTACACTGTTGTTCCGATCAAGAGGTCAAGACTTTGACAATGAAAAATATGAACGAAGCTTTTATGCATCTAGACAAATTCTTAACTATTATGGAAGAATGCGATCCTAATGGAGAACGTGTATCTCAACTACGTAGGGCAATACAAAAAGACACTGTGTGTTATAGAAATCTTTATCACGAAAAGAAAAACAAAGTCTTGACAAGTTTATAATGAAAACACCCGAAAGCTAAATAAATAAATAAATACTTTAAAACACCGTTTTTGGTGCATATTTTTTTACATCCCTCTACTTTCGAACGTTCAACATTCGAGGGCCCACTGTATTTGAGTTCTAGAATGATGACATTTGTTTCAAACCTGCAGTATCTCCATCTGGTACGGTTGTTTTTGTTTGATGCATATGAAATCGAACGCGTATGCTTATAGAAGACTTCTATTATTTGATAATTTATCGAATACAGGCAAATTGAATAATTTCGAGGATAGCGCATAGCGATTCTTTTGAGAATAGCGCATCAATTTTTAGCGTCGCTTCAGATTCGTCACTCGAGTGCAAAAGGTTAACTCCCTTTCGCCATATTTCAGTCTTATTATAGTCGTCTCGGGGAGTAAGTAAGCACTCTTAACAAAACGTTCTCAAAAAGCACCGACGAAAGATTTCAGTTCCATCGCGATGATTGTGATGCAAATGAGCCGAAGTTTGGAAGCTTATTACACTGTTCGCTGCAACAAATATGAGCTCGACAGTTTCGTCATCTTTCGGATGGCGTGACTTAGGTCAGACAAAAATATGCAAAGAATAATTGACATGTGAAAATAGAATGGTTTGTGTTACGACAATTAATATCGACGTAATTGACGTTCTGTAAATGTCCCTACAAAAACGTAAAATAAAATCCAAACATCGATAACGTTTTACGAATGATATCCAATTTCATCAATTTCACTTAGCGTCAGCTCTTTTCTTTTTCCTAAATTCAATGTATAATCTAAATGAAAAATGTATAATGTATGAGGAGCGTGAAAATTTCACTTTACAGAATTGATGATTGTGCTACACGGTAATCTACTGCGACCGTTGAGGTTTAAGATTACGCCGGGGAAAGTCTCATCGTTACTATGAACGGGGCGACAGCCGTGTATCAAAACTTTCTTGATAAACCTCTATCGTGTGAAAGTGCCCAGAGTGTTTCCCATAGAAACCGTGGATGGATGGATGAAAAGCTTTCGAAAATATTAGAGGATAGAGTTGGACGATGAGGCCAGCTTTTCGTTGTCATCGGAAGCAAAATAGAACCGTGCTGATTCTAGCTTTAGAACTTACTCTACGTGATATTAGATGATTGTCGACAATCACTGACTTTCTACAGAGCTGCAATGGAAATTCTCACGCGAAACCCGCTAAATGATTAATCTTTTAAGTAATTACTGCGTAATAAATAATGTGCTCTCATACATTATATTAACTCTTTGGGATCAGAATTATTTGAGGGCGACTGTTTTTCGTTAGTTATGATCATTTTTTTTCTACTTCCATATAAGACGTACAATAACCAATTAGTGGTAGCGCACCTATAGTGGCTCACAAAAGTGTTCGCACACCTTTTAAAACGCAACAAATTTTTTAAAACTGGACTAAGTGATTTGAATTTTTTTTTAGACGATAAAGGGACTAATCTACTAGACGATGACCAATATGTCTTTCTTAAATTTTCCAATTACTTAGGATGACAAAAAAAAATTCTCATTTCTTAAATTTTTTATCCGAGCCTATAACAGAAATTTAAAAAATGCCTTTCGATCAAATTTTCAGCACGCATATGAGTTATCGAGATCTACGAAAGGCATTTTTAAAATTTTTGCTATAGGCTCGGATAAAAAAAGTTAAAAAATTAGTTTTTTACTTTTATTTTATCATTCCAAGTGATAGCAAAATTAAAAAAGGCATTTTAGTCATCGTCTAATAGACCAGTCCCTCTATCATCTAAATAAAAATTCAAGTCATTCAATTGAGTTTTAAAAAAGTTATTACGTTTTAAATGGTGTACGAACACTTTTGTGGGTCACTGCGACGACGAGTATACTCGTCGAACACAGGGTAAACGTCGCTGTTAAAATATTGAATAAAAAAAACGGCTTTATTTTATAAAATTAACAATTTTATTACTAATATTTCCTTATTCGCTTAACATTAGCATATACGCATACGTAATAAACGAAAAACGCAGGAAAATTCAAATGCTTATAAAAGTTAAAAATTCAAATTGTTGCTGTAGATTCGGCAAAGCAAGGAACGATACGTAATGGCACTTTGCACGTCGAACACCAATATCCTGATTCTTTCCTAATCTTATTTTAATAACAATGCAAACACCTTCGTGTAGGATCGCCCTCAAAATATTCTGAACATCTTGAAATTTGAGAATATATTTTTGTTTTCGCTAAAATTACAATTTAAATAACCAATGGTCGCTCCTTTTCACGCCCGACGAGTATAATCATCGCGACACAAAATACCGCCGCTTCTCCATAACGAGTGTACCCGTCAAACACAGCTAACCGGTTAAAGCAATCCTCGTCCAGAATATGTGCAAACATCGTTCACCTACGTGTTAAGTGAAGTTATTACTTTCCGTAACGGCGCCGAATGGGAATATCCGGGATTTCAACCGCGGAAAGTTAAAAAAGAATCCTATAAAGCCAGTCTTTCCGCAAAAAAGTGTTGCAAAAACGATTTAACCGGAAATGTTTGCACACCGCTTGTACCCACGCTTGAAATATTTAATCCTTTTCCAGCATCCTGTAGGAAGAACCGGCAGCCGAATCCGAGCCCGTTCCTGCCGATTCCCTCGATCGTATACCATAGAATTTCGAGCACAGGTATCGAGCCGTTGTACACGCGAGGTATGACATCGAGAGGAAACGTTTCGTCGATCGCTTCGAAATGTATCTCTTGGTTGTGTGCCTTCCCGTCTTCCCTTGACCATTGTACCGTGGCGAGAGGAATCGACGTTCGACCGCGGATTCATCGGATTCCACGTCGGTTCGCAGATACAGCGACGTTCGCTTTGATTTTTGGCCAATTTCCGCAATGGAGCCAGACCGCAGGACCCTTTGCCCGCGGATTCACTCAAACGATCTTTCTGCTTCTCTTGCCGCGATATTGTATGACGCACGACGAAACGCGTTCGTCCCCTGCGGATCGCCGACCGGGCCCCATTTGCTGCCGACTTTCGGCGAGTTCACTTCCAGGAAATGAAACTCTCAAGGTTAAATGGGCAGCTCGGTTTACCAACCTCGAAAAAAAGAACGATTTTTAATGCTTCAGTCAATGGTACACGGTGTTTATACGGGATTTGGTTGAATAACATATACGAACGGGGATGCCATGTGATTCTGTATCGTAAAAAGAGGAGGCGAATTTTACAGAAAATCGCGAATACGTTTCACAAAAATTTCATTTGTCTATTGTGCAGCCAATTCAAAGCGATATTTTAAAAATTTGCAGTACTAGCTCAGGCAATCAGCTTTAATGGAGACACTGAAATCATATTCTATGAAAACCGAACGAATGGTGTCAGTTAATATATAATATATAATAATATAATATAATAATATAATATAATAATATAATAATATAATACAATAATATAATAATATAATATAATAATATAATAATATAATATAATAATATAATAATATAATATAATAATATAATAATATAATGTAATAATATATTATATATTTTGTATCATAATTTGATACAAAAGCAATTTGGGAGGCCTACTCGTTGCTGCTAGCAATTTCATTTCACAGTAAGACAATACTGTGCAGTTTGTATCGTCGATCTTGATAAATACTATTTAATTTACTGGCTGATTAGCATGCCCTCTCTCAATTTGGATACCAAAGAAAAATGGCAATATTAAAATATCACTGAATTGACAAGTGCGTTAAAAAAGGATGGAATATTTTAATACTAATTATTCCATTTTATTGAAACGAATGCTTGAATCAATCCAGAGTAATCGTTTTAAGTTTGAAAATGTGCTTTAATTTTACCGATCAATGTCACGTGTTTCCTCGGTTAATTGACAACCTCGCAGAAAAATGACAATCATGATTAATATGACACTATTGAAGATAACGTTACCACATTGCTAATAAAGGTCAAATAATAGTGAATATGTTCAAACAAAAACAGTGAAAAACATGGTTTCCCGTTTACCAAACTACAGTAATGTCTCTCTAATTGACGCTCAGATTGTGCACAAAAATGGACAATTTTGAAAGAGGAGATACGATTGTTCGAATTATTATTAACAACTATAACAACAAGCTGCAAGGCTCGAATAATCGTACCTCCTCTTCCCAAATTGTCCATTTTTGTGCACAATCAGAGCGTCAATTAGGGAGACATTACTGTAGTCCTAACATCTCGAGAAGGTTCACTTTGTCTAGCTCAATTATAAGTGACCCTCCAAATAGCCGTCAAAGCTGTGAAAAAAAATAAAGTAGTTGTATCCCCTTGAAATCAAGTAACTTTTGTATTTAACATTATCCCCAAAAATGTGATGTCTTTTACACTTAAATTTAAAGTTTTGTATATTTGTCCGCGACTGTATCTCTAAGGATGGACACGCGTGTGCTATTTTCACGAGCAGGAAACATAACTCTTGGATAGCGGCCATTAGGTGTTGTTTTATTAAGAAATCCACGCGCCTCTCATTAGCCTCGAAATGCCGGCGACACGGTAATCCGCTTTAAAACCGTTTAATTCGCCGGAAGTTTTCTCGGCCACGAATATTCATGGAAAGAACGACCATGAACGACTGAATAGTGTCGCGCGAGATGAAGCTCGCCGTTTCATCGCGAACGCGCAGTGCACAGTATCTCGCGACGTAATCGACAATGTCACGAAATTCAGATCGCAGTCTTTACGAGCTGCGACTCGCCTCGGCATAGAGGGGCCCATAAAAAGGACATTCCGGTTTCATGGCTGCGCTCGTATGGGGCTCTTAACCACTGGAAGATTTCGATGTACACTGTTCCTCTGTTCTCCTGGCACTATTAAAAATTATATCAGCAGATTATCTTTTTGATAAGTCAGACAAGATATCGCCAAATCAAGCGACCAACGGAATAAAAGGTCCATGGAACAAAAACGTCTCCATTTCTCTCCGAGTTGTTGAAATCCACGCTTAATTCGGCTGCTTCCCGACAACTGTATAAAAATTATTGTGAATAAGCTCTAATGTTCTGCAGTCCATGGAGTAGTATATTGTATGGATTCCTCTTTATAAATAAAAGAATAGAATAGAAGTGATAGAATAAAACACACTTGCAAGTTGAATAATAATAACAAGAAAGCAACAGTTTATTCAATAATCAACAATAATTCTTCAATTCTTCAATAACGCTGCGACAACTTCTTTCAAATGCAACGCACGATTGAATTTCTGTTCGAATATATTCTTATTCCGATAACAAATAACTTTTTGTTTCAATAAAATTCTTATTCTTATTCGCTTAGATTACCATCTAAATATACAGAGTGCTCCAAGAATGGAACAATCTGGAAATGGAGGTTCCTGAGGTTATTTGAAGTAATTTTTTCCTTAGCGAAAATGCAATCCGCGGCTTCGTTTGCGAGTTATTAACGAAAAACATTGACCAATAAGAGGCGAGCACGACTGACGCGAGGCGGCCCGGGCAACGAGCTCACAAAGCCCTGTTCCGCTCATTGGCTGGGCAGTCCCGCGCCAGCTGATCGCGCCTCTCATTGGTCACTGTTTTTCTTTAATAACTCGCAAACAGAGCCACGGATTGCATTTTCGCTAAGGAAAAAGTTATTTCAAATGACCTCAGGAACCCCTATTTCCGGATTGCGAGACGTTTTTGGGACACTCTATATATCTCTTCGATTGGATATTTATCCGCTAGTATCGAATAAACATTTATTTGTCATTCGTCGTCTGAATAAAATTTTGTCCAAGGATTAGATAATATCCATGGGACAATTGCAATTGCTTTTCCCATGAAATAGAAGCCCAGATACGTTTCTCTTTAAGAGAACGGTCGCGTTTGTTTAATTTTTCCAGCTGATTTTAATTGCAAATTACACGAAAGAACACTTAGGTACTCAGCGCGGCGGCATCAAAAGTAGCATCAGCAACAGCAACAGCGTACTTTCTTACCCGGTTCGAAGCTGCCTGCCGGATATTATAAAGGTGTTGAGGTGTTATGATGGACAGTTACAAAGTACAAAGTTCGGAATTACCCAAGTTTCGCGATGAAAACAGGAAACGGGGACCGGGGCAAGTACGTCGGCGAACTTTTTCCCGTGCTTTTCGCTGTTAAGTGCGCGAAACTTCCCCGTCAAATTCTATCTCGGCGCAAGAACACAGCCGGCGTCCGCGGAGTTTATCGGCCCGCGCCGCACCGGTCCGTTTCGATACGAGCGTCGTTAAGAGAGCGTTAACGTTTTATCATTTTCACCGTGTCCCGCGGTACTTCCGCGCCACCGATACGGCCGCGCTCTCAATCGCGGAGCGTCGTACTCCCGCGCACACTGAATTATTCAATAGTACTTGTTAAAACGCGCTTCCTCAATTCCGTGGAAGCGGCGCGCGCGCGCGCGCGACTGTATCGCCGTTTTGTTCATCAGCCCGTTCAATGGCGAACCGTTTCTTTTCTCTTTCGCGTCCCTGCGTTTCCTTCGTTCCGATTGTTTACCTGTTTCTCTCGTTAGGCCAATTGCTCGCACGCTTTCGCGCGTACAGTTACTCGCAAAATTGAGCGTACACCTTTTGAAACGCGATTACTTTTTTAAAGCTGGACTTAGCGAGTTGAATCTTTTTTAGGCGATAACGGGTCTAGACTATTAGATGACGACCAAAATGATTTCTTTTAAATTTCGCTATTACTTGGAACGAGAAAGAAAGTGAAAAAACTCTCGTTTCTTATCTTTTTTATCCGAGCTTGTAACGGAAATTTAAAAAAACGGTTGACGTTGTTATGAGTTACAACAAATTAAAGATGGCAAAAATCGCAGTTTAACCGCGATTTTGACCAAAAACTTGAAGTATGCAGTTTTTTGAATCTTTCGACGCTTGTAGCTCGACTTATCGATTCGATTAAATTTTCAGCACGCGTATAAATTATCGAGATCTACGAAAGACACTTTTTAAATTTTTGTTATAGGCTCTGTTATAGATAGAAGAGTTAAAAAACAATAGCAAAATTTAAAAAAGGCATTTTAGTCATCGTCTGGTAGACTAGACCCTCTATCATTTCAAAAAGTCACATTGTACAGTTTTAAAAAAGTTGTCGCGTTTTAAAAGGCGTACGCTCAATTTTGTGAGTAACTGTATATGTTTAGTTGATCATTTATGCGAGAAATAGATGATTTAGCGATGGAAGAATGGGAGGGACGAGGTTTTGTGTTTACGAAATCGTGAAGAATGATTCTGCGGCAACAATAAAATTGCGCTGATCTTTTAGAATTTTTTCGATCGATAATCGACAGTCAATACGTAACATCGATTTGAATGTGGTAACATATCTTCCTTTATTTCCTCAATAAACAAACTTTTCTCGTTCGTTCTTAATCGCGTATTAATGTAAATTTAATTCTTATGTAATTAATATCATTACGATTTATTATTTTGTCTTCATTCATACACGAAAATGCAGAAAACACGTTCCTAGAATTGATCCTAACATTATCGCGTTAGGTTCCGAATATCAACTGCAAAATATCGAAGCAATTTATTCACGAGACCAAAACTAAAAAGTCAAAATTATTTTAACCCTGCTGTATTCTAAAAATTCCACCAACGTTCATTTTATTCGAGATATCACAATATAAAAACGAATTTCTAAATCTAGTTAAAAATGACTATCAACCATGTATTTTTCCCACGCAGCACTGAACGTGTTAAACATAATTACTTCGTTCGTTCCTCCACAAATTGCAATTATTACTCCGCCCTCTATATTTCGCACCGTTGATGGTTCTCTAGCGTTAGAACCGTAATTTACATCGCTTTACGCTTCTAATCGCAAAGACAACGGACGTTCGCACAAAAATCTCAACTAGTTAATACCGGACATCATACTGCATAACATATTAATCATAATCAAGAACAGTTTCCGAAGTTTAGCTAACAATTACTGTTTAATTAAGCATGCTTCGGTCCCCGTTGCTTCATAAGCGTGTCCGCGTTAGCTACATCCCGGCATGCTCTTTGTTCCACAAGGACCAATGTCTTGGTCAGGCCTTAGTTAACTCCTGGTTGGACTGCAACGGTGGCCGAGTTACGGGTCTGGCCAACCTTGGTAGTAGTTAGTACACGTTTCCCGTTGCGACCAACCAGTTTTATCAAGGCTAGATCGATTCCGGGGTTAATCTAACCACTTGCTTTGTCACATAATCGCCAACGACGTGGTATGTACGTCGTCATGCGATTTCACAGAAACAAAAACGACGTGCATGGCGCGTCGGGTGGGATTGTTTGCCAGAGCACAGATTATCATTTCACTGCATAGCGTGCAGTTGTCAATATTTAATCCATATTCTAAAATGGAAAGCAAAAATGAAGTGAACGATATTATTTCGACAAATAAAAACTATTAACCCTTTCGGTACGAGCGCCGGATATATCTGGCATCCATCTGGTTACCTGTGTGGCCGAGCGCCGGACATACAGAGAGTTCCAAAATTATGGTATTTCCGGGAAATGAGGAGTTCCCAAGATCATTTGAAGCAACTTTTTCCTTAGCGAAAATATTCTACGAGGCTTCGTTCACGAGTTATTGACGAAAAACAGTGACCAATGAGAGGCGAGCTCGATTGGCACGAGGCGGCCGAGCGAGCGACGCGCGAAGCCGAGATCCGCTGATTGGCTCGGCTGCCTTGCGCCAACCGAGCTCGTCTTTGATTGGTCAGTGTTTTTCGTTAATAACTCGTGAACGAAGCATCGTGGAACATTTTCGCTAAGGAAAAAGTTGCTACAAATGACCCCAGGAACCCCTCATTTCCCGGAAATACCATAATTTTGGGACATCCTGTACATCAGCATCCATCCGATGACCGGTATGAACAAGTGCCGAATACATCTGGCATTCATGCGAGCCATATTTCTGACATATTAGAAATTATTCTAATAAAGTCTTTTCTTACAAGGATTCCGAAAAAACAGCCACAGGTATAATCGTCGTTCGATCTGAATTGATTTACAAAATTTCAGGTTACATTCTTGTTCGAAACTTGTTCATAGATTCGAACATATTGTAGGCCCTTTACAGAATGTTTACAGGAAACAAAAGATTTAGAAACGCGGATCGAGCACAGTTATTACTTAAGAAAATCTTCGTACAAAAGTGGACCGACTCACTCTGTGCTATGTGCGCATTTTCGGCGCGGCACCCCGTACAGCGCGCTCGTACCGAAAGGGTTAAAAGTCCTAGGTCGAAAAAAAATAAATTAGCTTAGAAAATACAAATCTTTTCCCGATTTCTCCGAGGCATCGAACACTGTGCGTGACGCCTCCCAGCGAGTATCCAGTAAATACCGTTCTGGTACACGCGTCGATGAATTTTTTGCCAGCGCAAGTGGTTAAAGTAATTCGAACGACGCGACCGAATTAAAATAACGCGCGGCTGCTGAATAATTGAAACCACATGCCGATCAATTGGCAGCCGATGCATGCGGCGTGCATGGCGTATCCGGGAACGTTCCGTTCAGATACTGGAAAACATTTTGCAGCTCTGATTCCGAGTTAATCGGCCTGGCCGGCTAGCGCACGTTTGATCAGAAATTCGCAATAATTAGATCAGTTTATTCTGCGGCGGCACCGTGGAGGAAATGCCGGACAAGTGTAGCTGGCACGGCAGCAATCTCGTTTGTATGAAACCCCGCGAGATTACGGTGGACGTCGGGATACAAAGCGATCGGTTTAGAGGACTGGACGTTGGACGCCGGCCGGAAATCGGTCTTCGTTGCCGCGTCATATATCGTTACGCGACTTATACAAAACACCGGCGCGTTCTCTTCGATAGTCTCGACAAAACGTGGACCGGGAACGATATTTTGCCGGCGATGGTCGTGCGTGGCTGCTTTACGCTAGTTCTATGCCGCGTGTCACCTATGCAGAAAAGCGTATAATTTTCAACCACCGAGTTCGGAATAAAGAGTAGCCTATAACATTATTATTATTTAATATTTATTAATATTTATTATTAATTATATATATTATATTTATTAATTACTAATATATTATATTACATTACCGTATTATTATGTCGTTAAGTTAATTATATTGTAATTGCTAATATATTATGTTATATTATTTAATTTATTAATATTTATTATTAATTATTTTAAATATTATTATATATATATATATTAATTATGAATATATTATATTTATGATTTCATTTATCACTATTTATTATCATTTATATAAAAAGGAAGCGCATGTGAAAGTACCACCTGAAACGCAGTAACGCAATTACAGAGAAATTTCGTGAGGGCGTAATAATTTGTTTTAAAACATCAAATGCTTTATGTGATACAAACATAGCACGACAATATCAAAATATATTTTGAAATAATCAAAATATATATGGCTGTGAATTCTAGAATGAGACGTGTATTCCTGATGTGATGAATAATTTGCGGATTTTGTAACAGAAACGATGGGTTGAAACATGAAAGAGAAACAGTGAAAATATTAGATTTTCTTAATTGTATCATTTCTAGGTTATTCGAATTATTACGAGAAGAAATAAATGTCTATACAATTCCTTCATCTGAATTGAAACTGGGTTAAATTTAATAATAATTAATTTATAACAAGGGTTTATATTGTAATATATTTTTCATACAAATTTAAATCACAGTAGGTTATTTAATACATATTTTTTTATACATATTTTATACATATTTTATACATATTTTATACATATTTTCATACATTACTTTAATACATATTTTAATTATTAATGTTATCGACATGTCTACATTTGTCCCCAAGGAATTAACGAAGTCTACTCGTAATCGTCGTCGCGAGTCTCTCTCAATATCATAAATCGAGAGTGACGTAGATTTCCACGCATAATCCAGTAAATACGAATGCCATTCGTTTCTTCCAAATCGAAATAAACTTTGATTATTCGGACATCGAAATCTAGGTGCGAAAGTAAACGAAAAACAGACGAGAAACAAAAATAGTCTCGTTCCATCGGACAAATCGGCGAAGGCGAAAAGGTGCTAATCAACTAGCGCTGTGAAAGAACTCGCAGCGCACGTGTTCACCGTGCGAACGAAACTGCGCGAAACGAAAGCCAGATAGCGGTGATCTTGTTTCGATCACAGCCGGAACGGCTTCGCACGGCGAGAACGAAAGGTGCTGCCCGCATCCCCGTTGTGTCGATATCCCGGCGAACACACGCGGAGGAGGAATTTTTGTTTTCCGTGGAACGTGATCGAAAGTATCGACACGTAATATGCGCGGCCGACGACGAGCTCGAGCGAGACGAATCGCGGAGGCGTTCAGCCCGGGCAGAGACAGTGGGAAAAACGCGAGCGATTTGTTAAGCGACATGCAGGACGACTTAACCATTTGTTCCCTCGCGTCGCCTATTTCCCAAGCACAATTGAGTTTTCTGGAAGCGAAATACCTCTGCAAGGTAGATGAGTTGAAAAGCTGCGCTTTCCGGCTTTCCGCTTCCCAGTTGCTGTCTGTTGCTAATCGGTCTTCGCACGGCTGCAAAGTCCGGAGTAATAGCTGCGGAAGTCCGAGTTTATGCTAAAAATCCTCGGAGGAATTAAACTCGCAAGACCCTCGTTCCTCATCTATTTTATACCTCCTGGTAGAAAATAGCCGTCAGTTCGAAGCGAATTGTATACTGAAATTTTGTTCCTCTGCATCTTGTTTCTATGAACTCGTTTATGGTCACTGTCGGTTACTCGATAGTCCACTTCGGTCGTTTCAACTATAAAATGACCTTTGTCGCAGGGGTTACTGCGACGGTTTATATAAAATAATCCGAGAGAGTTTTCTTTGGTTTTTATATAACGAGAACTTTAATATAACTTGTAACAAAAGGCGATGAGGTACAGTGTGTAGAAGGTAAAGGTAAACGAGTGACGGATGAGACAGAAATATGAACACGTTGAGAGTCGGAGGAAAACTTGCTAACTGACGTCTCCCGGTCGAGAGGTCCTCGTATTTATTGGGGAGAACGTATTGAAATTGGTAAGGGAAAGTCCTTGGGAAGGGCGAAGGCCTTTCCCGAAGATTTTCCGACCGAGGTGATCCGGGACCTATGGTCCGAAGCTGTGTCCCAACGTTTTTATTGTTTTATTGCGGTGTGTACGCCTTGCGTCGGGAAAACCCGAAAAAGGCATATGTACACCCCGCTTTTGGAGGACGTGTCTTTTTATGTCTGATCCGCCACAGACCTATCCAGTAAGTGTTGCACTTATAAGTCGGAAAGATCGACGTATATCAGTTGCTTTTTGTGTTGCGATGTACGGTGGCCCACAAAAGTGTTCGTACACCTTTTAAAACGCAATAAATTTGTCAAAGTTGAACTAAATGATGTGAATTTTTCTTTTAGATGATAAAGAGACTTAGTTTATTAGACCATGACTAAAAAGTTTTTTCTTAATTTTGCTATTACTTGGAATGAAAAGAAAAGTTAAAAACCCTTGTTTTTTCTTTAATTTTTATGTGTGCCTATAACGAAAATTTAAATAGTTATTGCGTTTTAAAAGGTGCACGAACTCTTTTGTGGGCCACTGTATATGTCAGTATAATATATCAGTTTCTGTTATCACGTTTAACTAGCTGAGAATCATGCGTGTTCTGTAGTTTTCACCGGATACATCGTGTTGAAAACAGCTCTTGTTACTTGATGTTTTTTTTTACTTTGAATAACGGTTGTTCCAAGTAATTGAGAAAATTGAAAACACTGAAAATCACGTTTTCGTCGAGAATATTATCACGTTAATTCATTCGTTATTTAGCCCATTTTTCATTCAATCTTATGGTTGATCTTCCATGAAGGTAATAACCATTAAACATTCCTAGAGTCATGTTTCGTGATATATGATCTCAGTAATGAAATAGTTAGCATTTGACGATAGCAATTTAGGACGTTCAGCAACGGTCTTTGAATATTAATTTTAACAGGCATGCGTCTTAAGTGTTCAGTCACTGATGTCTCTTGCTAATATGGTTCCTTCATCAACAATTAAGGCACATTAAGGCACTTCAACGTTTCGGATCTAAAACAGGTTTGGGAACGAACCTTTGAAACTTGTAGATTAAAATTGTTCACTTTTTCGACGAATCGAGCAGGTGAAACGCAAAAATTTAATATAAATTTCGCAGGTAATTTTTCTCGCAAATGGCTAACACGTTATGGAGAACAATGCATGGAACGAATTTCTTTCTAAACACACTCTGAACAGTGATTATGCTACAGTGACATCGAATGTATTAGTATTTCCGAATAATTGATTCACAGAAAATCATTTTTCACGTCACGAGTGAAACATTAATAATACATCAACTGTTCGTGTCACTGTTTTATAATGAACTACTGTTTCGAGCGTATTTCAACCGACGCTATTTCAATTTCTAAATTAGCTGAACGTGCCTTGAATGCATTCCTATTTTATCATGATTCGATATGCTTCGGCTGAAATTTCGATTATACGGGAACGGACAGAGGCTTAATCGTATACTCATAATCAATCAATGGAAATATCACATTACCATCGTACGTGTAACGAGCTCTGATAACATTGCAGTGTCTTCTCTCAACATCAAATATTAGATTCTCCTAATTAGCTTGAGAGTAGGAATAAAAACCTTTTCACTGTTTACTCACTTTTTTGTTGATACGTTTGACGATAATTAATAGAGCCGACATACTTAAATTTACTTAAAAAAACCCTTGAATTAATAAATATAAAATTGCAGCTGCACAGAAAATGCTCTCTGAGAAACAATTAAAATTTGTATTCTAGCTGTTATACACACTTTCCTTGTACCACTCTTGAGAAACGCATAATTTTCATAGTATATAATTGTTGCAATATTTGCTCCTTTAGAAATTAGCTATGCTATTTGTTGACTTTTTTCGTTACTAAACTGTACATGCACGCATCGTTTCATTTTAAAATGATGTGACACGTGTACACTTCGATGGAAACTTATTTAACATAACGCTCGACTAATGACATTAATTTGGATAATTATTATTCGAGTTAACTAGATAAACATTTAAGAAATCAGGAAAATCGAAGCATTTACAAGTTGAATAATACAAAAGATGTCAGGTTATTCGACAGTAGAAGGCAATTGCTTCTTGTAACTGCTTTTCTAACTAAAGACTATTACTTAAAAATATTTATATATATATATATATATATATATATATATATATTTATATTTTTAAAAATATTTTCAGCTTCAATCTTGACCAATTCGTCCACCAAGTTATTTATTTATTTATTTTTTCATCCACTAGAACGCATTCGTCATTCAAGACATACAGTAAATTCTCCCCAACTTTCTCTCAGCTTGTGAACGAAAATGGATAATTTGGGCAGAGGAGATACGATTATTCGAGCCACGCGGTTCATTTACAAAGGTCAGAAAGACGCGCTGGATTACGGCGCGAGAGCGCGTAGACCGAATCGAACCCCCACCTTCCCCCACTCCCTAATGTTTCTAGTACCGTGTTGGCGTCGTACTCTTTCGCTCGCGTTACTGGGAACGGTTCGGCTCCGACCGATGATGCCCGAACCGTGCACCGAGTCACGTCGTGCGTACACTCACTCGTTCGGTCGAAGCCGAATTGTGCCGCGCAGGGATGTCAGTTTTGAACGGGTATTGCATGCATACGTATATAACTGTAGTTAACATATCCATGTATTAACCCGTGTACTTCTTAATTTCAATTTGGACTTCATTACGTAAATTTATTTAGTAAAATCTATTATATCTTCCTATTTTCATAAGAATCTTCGAAACGATACTCTTTCGCTCGCGTTACTGGGAACGGTTCGGTTCCGGCCGATGATGCCCGAACCATGTACCGATTCACACCGTGCGTACGGAGAGCGAAGGCGACCGGCGCGTCTCCCTTGCAGTTGATGCCGCGTCGCGCCGACTGTCTACGACGTAAACTGTTGCGCAGCGGCAGTGGTCGCGACGACGGGACATCAGCCGTACGCGAGCTCTTATTGGTCAGCGTGTTTCTTTAATAACTCGCAAACAAAGCCGCGGATTGCATTTTCGCTAAGGAAAAAGTTACTTCGAATGACCTCAGGAATCCCTCATTTCCCCGAAGTACCACAATTTTGGGACACCCTGTATAGTTGTCTATGATCGTGCCTCCTCTTTCCAAATTGCCCATTTTTCTTTACAAGCTGAAGGAAAATTAGGCAAAATTTACTGCGCCGCTTCCTAATTCCTAATCGTTGAAAAATTGTTGGGACACATGTGCCGCAATGAAACAGTTAAATGGTCGCAGTGCACATCGTTCCGCCGAAAAAAAGAGCACAAGCGCCGTTTAATATCGGGGAACGGTTTCGCCACTAAAATATTCATTAAAAGTCAGACGATCGTCGACGTTTATCGCGGTCTAATTTACCTTATCGCCGGCGTGGCATCGGCATCAGATGGGGGGACTCGAAGGAAAATCGAACACGCTCGAAGTTCGTCGGCCTGTACCTGTTCCGGTGGTATTGCACCCCGCGGAGCATTAAATTTCCCGTGCGTATGCCCTGCGAGGGGCGTTCGCTCTTTTAACGGGAAATATTCGCGGAATATCGTGCGGGTGGAACGCAGCCGATGTCGCCGCGCCGCGCCAGGAGTTTCGGCAGCCCCGATATTATTTCGGCGAAAGCTGTTCCGCGCTCAGCGATATACAAATATCCGGGGCGTGCCGTGGGCCAACGTGCTCCCGTTTTCCCGATAGGGGATCGTCGGTCCGCGGACTCTTACACGAGTAACGATTATCTTGAACGCGGTGGCAACGTGCCATTTTTCCACGGTGCCTGCTATCGAACCATCCCCGCGTTACTCGCAGCAACGACTTTTCATATTTATCCTGTTCATGCTTCGACGTTCCTAATACAAAAACTCTCGACGATTCTGTAATGGTGAACGCTGCGAGATCGTCCTACCATTCGTTCACGTGTCTTCTACCGTTACCGGCATCGTTATTATTATTGTTACTATTATGGGTTCTGCGCAGAGGAACGGATGTCCTCTATTTTAACCCTTTGCACTCGAAGCTCTATTGCAACTGTAGATCCGAAATAATTTTTCTGACTTACGGTATTTTCACTCTATATGGCAAAACGTGTTTTATGCATACGAGGTTGAGTTTTGTGACTCGCACAATAGTTATGCTTTTAAGAATTTTTTAAAGCTAAGCTTTGTTAACGTAAAAATTACCTTAGAACGTGATATAATAAATTTTAGGGGTGCCTTAGAGTCGCCTCGCGAGTGCAAAGGGTTAATTGCATCGTCCAATTCAAGTAAGTCCATGTAAGGGACACTTGAACTTCATTCAAAAATATCAATTAATTAAGGATTATCCGTTAATTAAGGTTAAAAAAACATGTGATTGTGCAAGTTATTTCGAGTTATATATAATAAATAATTAATTAATATTTTCCAGTATTATATGTGAAAAAACAGTATCCTAAAATGATTATCATTTTCCTACTCACAAATACGAACTCTTTCCACAGCATTTTCCATCATCTTATGCAAGATTTGAGATTTCGAACGTCGGGCTTCGGCATTTTCTCTGAGTTTTAATGATTAATTTTTCACTGGAGTAGAAAAACTTAACGGGCTTTACTCGTTGCTCGACATCTTATATGGCCATTTTGATCTAGAAGGGATGCTGAATAATCTACGGAAAGGAAATTTAATAAAGCTTGAAAATGAACAAGTGTGTGTGTGTTATAACTTTTTTAAGCCCTCTAGTTTTTTAGTGGTCACCTTGTATAAAAGATATACTTTCAAATATTCAACATCACAGACACACGTACCTCTTGTAACACGGAGAACACTGTGTTGCATATTGGACTATTAAAAAAATTGTGTAAAACTTTAACTCAAAACTTTATCAAATTTACTCATACTTCAATGAAATTTGCTCCGAAGTAACGCTGAGCAAATATCCGATCCTGAGGATCATACCAAATGGACTTGTAAATCTCCTCACGTGCAATGACGAGTCAAATTCGTAATTAACTTTTCATACAGAATGTATTAAATGTGAATGTTATTCGTTTCGCTTAAATCGAAAAAAAAATTTAAATCTTCTGCCATCAAAATCTGTTATCGAAATGAAAGCAATTACAGACGTAGAGTGAATGTAAAAAGTATTTAGTAAGCAAAAAAAGTATTTAGAAAGTATATATACTTTTGAAAACGTAATAACTTTATCATAATTGGGCAATGCGGTCTACATTTTTTTGGGCCGAGATCTACAAAATGTATGTTTCAAATTTTCCTTACAGGCTCAGATAAAAAGGTTGAAAAAACATCATTATTTAATTCTTTTATCGTGCGAACAAATTGCAATTTTTGAAAACAATTTTTTAGTCATTGTCTAGTAAACCAATCCCTCTGTTATTCCAAAGAAAAATTTAGACCGCTTGGTCCAATCCTGAAAAACTTATCTTGTTTCAAAAGGTGTACTTTTTACACCTACCATATATGAAATAAAAAGTGTATTTATCCACTACGAAAGTTACCGAGGTCGAAGAAGTCTAGTCGATGAAGAAAGTATACGTGAAGAAAATAATAAGCGAAGCTTATATATATATATATATTCTTTTTATATATATATTCATATTTTTATGTATATATTCTTTTTTTTTTTGCAAAACTAATTCAAGAATCGTCTTCCCGTTGTCTCGCGAGACCGCGTTGCACGTAAATCCGGGCGCGGCTAATACCAGAAGCATTCCGCTGCGTTCCGCATCCGACCTCTTTCCATTACGCGTTCGAAGAATCCGCCCGTTTGCGTCATTGATTAAGTCCCCGTGTTTATATATATATATATATATATATATATATATATATATATATATATATATATATATACATATATATATATCGTGACCAAAATACTTTCGCCTAATCTGTCCAACAAGACGAGTCAATAAGCGTGAACAAAACATTGTTATAATATTCGCATAATCGATGCTGACATCTACAACTTTCGACTGTTAAATGCCGAGCTCAGAGTACATTTCTGATGTTTAGAAAAATTAATGTTCTTTAATCGTGAACACCTTAACCACCGTTTATTTATTTACAGTTCCCGACTCGTCTCGTCGAACAATAAATATAAAATTAATTATACCCAAAAACAAACCAAAGGCGCAGTAATCGGTCACACCGCAATAATTGGTCACCTCTACTACCCTCACGCGTCACGTCGTCGCGAGAGCGAAGGAATCCACGGAAGTGGATGAAGGTCAATTACGTCACCGTTACAATCACCTGGCAAAACACCGGCGTTTTTCACACGTTGCAACGCGAGCCGGTACGCGACTCGCACTCCTGCTTGTTTGCGAGTAAACATCCCCGCGATACGCCTAACGGTGGTAAGAAGTTGCCTGGAGTGCGTCTGTCGTTAAATAGGAATCCAGTGTTTGCGTTATTCGCCGAAGCAAACAATCGATGAGAACGACCGGGCTGGCGATCAACGGAAGAAAAGAGGTGAAAGCAATTTCCCAGCAGCCTCTTCCGCCCCTCGGTGTCCTTTATTATCGTTATCCCGACTCGTCCGCGGGAAACGAGCAGCAAAAGACAACGCCCGCGAAGAGCCGCGCGGCTTCTTTTCCGCGTGCTGACTCGATTATCGGCTCACGAGCGCTGTCTTTGCAAATATCCGGCGTTCCTTTCGCCTCTCCAGATCCCGTTCTTTTTCTTTTTTTTTTTTGCAAAACTAATTCAAGAATCGTCTTCCCGTTGTCTCGCGAGACCGCGTTGCACGTAAATCCGAGCGCGGCTAATACCAGAAGCATTCCGCTGCGTTCCGCGTCCGACCTCTTTCCACTACGCGTTCGAAGAATCCGCCCGTTTGCGTCATTGATTAAGTCCCCGTGTTTATCTCGAGCGGATCGGGACAATAAAATGTTTCATTTCTTCCTTGGGAGCTGCAGTCGCGACTCGAGAACAGTTTATCCGTTTCCCGCAACAATTGCGGGACGATGACAAAGCGAGTGCTTGCTTCGGGTCCGTCTCGTCGCGGCGCGGGCTCTTCCGAAAAGCTCTGCGGAATCGTTATTTTTGCGCCACTCAATTACACTTCCAAAGCTTGATTAACGCGGGGCTGTATTCACGGGCGAATGAACGAAGTGACAGTTGTTACTGCAACTTGCGTTTTGTGGAATCTGTTTCAATAGAGGGCTTACAAATGTCGAAGCGAATGGGCAAAGTGAATACGTTAATATTATATTAATATCATTAATATAATATTATATATATCATATTATATTATCATATTATTATATATATCATATCATATTATATTAATATCATATTTCTTAAGTAACGAATAAATTGTCTGGTTTTTTTATTGTGCACAGCAGTTTTATCAGTGAAGTATAACATTTACAAGTTGTAATACGAAATGCATTTTATTCGCGATCTTACAAGCTCGGAAACATACACGGTCTACATAGACCTATTGAAAACTGATGTGTTCGGAACATGATTTGGCCAAACATACTTTCTGTCGGAAGACATTATGGGCATTAGAAATCTACAAACACGTTACAAGTACAAATTAGCCAGTAGTATATAAACATTACTCAAATTCTTGGGAACGTACAGGGAACATAAGTTTTGGGAACATAAGTGTTCCAAATATGGAACAAAGTTTCGTATTTATATTCACCGGCCTGTCGATTTCGTGTATAACTATCTCGAAGCTTCTGACACAAGCTCAGAAAAGTGTATTTATACTTACAGGACGGAGTCCTGACTCATTCTAGGAGAAACCTCAGTCAGAAGATCACTGAGACATTGAAAATGTAGTTTCGGATATCAACTGGAGATCGAATTGCGATTAATCTCGTATTCGAATTTCATTATACGGTAAATTCTCCCTAATTGACGCTTAGATTGTACTAAAAATTGGACAATTTAGGAAGAGGAGATACGATTATTATACGATTCGATTATTCGAGTCTTGCGGCTGGTTTTTATAGTTACCGATTGTCAACAACTGTAAAAATGAGCCGCGAGGCTCGAATAGTCGTATCTCCTCTTCACAAATTGTCGATTTTTATGCGCAATATTAGCGCGAATCAGGGAGAAATTATTGTAATTGCGCGCATAACCACCGCTCCACCGATCGGATCCAATTGCCTAAAATTAAATTGGCGGGCAATATTAATCAACGATACAGGAATCAAAACGCGTCCGCGATCGTTTCAATCCGGATCTTACAATCCCGGATGGGTTCAAAAACTCGCGCGCTAATTTCTGAGCATCGCAATGTCAATTCACTAATTATGAGTGCAACGAACAGTGCAATCAGAAATAGGAGACAGAAGGAGAACAGCGAAATGAATGGAGATGAATGAACAATACAGTAAAGTCTTCCTAATTGACGCTCACATTGACAAGAAAAAAGAACAATTTGCGAAAAAGAAATACGATCATTCGCGCCTTGCGGTTTGTTTTTATAGTTACGAATTATCAACAACTATTAAAACCAGCTGCAAGGCTATGGAATAATCGTATCTCCTCTTCCCAAATTGTCCATTTTTGGGCACAATCTGAGCGTCAGTTAGGGAGACATTGCTGTATTTCGTCGTTACAGTAATGTCTCTCTAATTGACGACCAGATTGACCACAAAAATGGACAATTTGGGAAGAGGAGATACGATTATTCGAGCCTTGAGCTTTATCTTTGTAGTTATAAATTGTCCACAATTATAAAAACGAGCCGCAAGGCTC
Source organism: Megalopta genalis (assembly GCF_051020955.1). Taxonomy (NCBI): domain Eukaryota; kingdom Metazoa; phylum Arthropoda; class Insecta; order Hymenoptera; family Halictidae; genus Megalopta; species Megalopta genalis. The sequence goes on along the minus strand of NC_135020.1, from coordinate 15,215,706 downwards.
GAACAATCGTATCTCCTCTTCCCAAATTATCCATTTTAGTGGACAATCTGAGCGTCGGTAAGGGAGACATTACTGTACATTACATTGGATATCGCAAATCAAATTCGATTTGCAGCCACGAGAGGCTAAGTAAACGAACAAAACGCGTTACGTTGTTACGCGACATCTGTGTCGCCGGTAAAACTTGTCAAAAGAGAAACCACGGCCACGGATTTTCCTCGAACGTTACAGCGCAGATCTCCGCGGACAGCTTAGCCAAATGTAATTCGTAAATGAATTTACTGCCGGTCACCAGGGTCGGGTTCATAATTTTTCGCTGCGGTCCTGGCTGGCGTCGGCGCGGGTTTTCAGTCACGCAGTTGGATTGCAAATGAAAATTAAAATTCCCTCTTCGCCAGGACGCGGCTTGGCGCGGTAGAACGCGCTCCCGCAATCCGTTCTTTTAATTATTTAAAAATATACGAGCATTCACCGTTTATCCCGCTTTCTCACAGCTGCAAATGAGGAGGAACTTTTGTCTTTGGTAGTCGGTTTTAAATACCAGCGCGGTGCATTGAATGAAAAGTATTCTAATCCCCAAAACGCACGACTATCCGCAGCAAAAACTTCGCCGCGCTTTATAATCTCGGTTTAATGAATAAAGAATTCATAGAAGAGGTTCCATGGAAATTACATATTACGTGTACAGAAATAAATAATGCAATTTTTCTTAGGTTGGTTGAAAAATTTACAACAACACCGAATGATTTTCCTGCTATTTTGCGGTCACGCACTGACGAACGGTTAAGAAATATTCAGTTCATTGCAGTCAACTATGTCAGCATCCGACACTATAGGGTGTCCCAAAATTATTGTACAAATGACAAATTAAGGTCATTTGAAGCAACTTTTTCCTTAGCGAAAATGCAATCCACGGCTTCGTTTGCGAGTTATTATCGAAAAACACTGACCAATGAGAGATCGCGTACGGCTGATGTCCCGCCGTCGCGACTACTGCCGCTGCGTTAGAGAGTCGGCGCGACACGGCATTGGCTACAAGGGAGAAGCGCCGACCGCACTCGCTCTCCGATTGGTCACTGTTTTTTGTTAATAACTCGTAAACGAAGCCGCGGATTGCATTTTCGCTAAGGAAAAAGTTGCTTCAAATGACTTCAGGAACCCCTCGTTTCAATCAAGAGATTATGCAGCACCCAGCGTATTCACCGGACAGCGCTTCTTCTGATTTTTATCTGTTTCGATTGATGCAACACGCTTTCTCTATTATGCACTTCGAATCAGTGAATAAAATACCGAGATTTGTGGATAATTTCTTCATGTCGAAATAGACGAAATTTTTTCGAAATGGAACACACGACAAGCCTGGAAGATGACTTAAAGTTAGAGAAAATAACGGCGATTAACGCGAATGAACAATTTGTTTCACCGATTTTTTAATTAAATCCTAAAGTCGCCAAAAAATTTGGATTACTTATTTGTACGCATATGAAAGGACCGGTTGAACTTCGAACGAGTGCATGACGTGCTCCGCCAAGAAACTTCGGCGCGTTAAACGAAAGCATAAACTCCAAGTGTGGCATTTCATTTCTTATACTAATCAAGATAACGTGTTACGAACATAAAATCTTCTCTGCAATGAAAAATATTGTCTTCCTTGAAATACCAGTTTTGAGAAAAAACTTCTGCGTGAAACAGTTTACGGAATAAAGAAGTTCGAAGTAAATTTGCGGTAATTTTTCATTATCAACGACGAAGAGTTGCACGAAGTTCCGGATAAGAAGAAATGTGATTAAACTTGAATGAGCGAATTACAAGTTGCTGAAAAGAACCTAGGCAGTAAATTTTAAAAGACTTGACCTACCGTATGGATAACTTGTTGGTGAAATTACGATTTAGAGTTAGCCGACAAAAACTTTTACTAACAATATGTCAAATTTTTACAAGAGTTTAGAAAATAAAACATTCTAGATGAACAATAACAAAAGATCGCTGAAAGAGAAATATAAAGGTGAAAAATCGATGTGCATAAATAAATAAATTACATTCTGGACAAGTTTCAAGTTGCTGCTGCTCGAATTAATATTTGAAGTATTAATTTCATTTAACTTTGAATAGATTAGATCCTTATAGTAGAAGACAGGGTTTTATTAAAGGATTTATTAAAACGGATTTAAAATTAGCAATTCTGTTTAAAACAAGAAGTCTGCTTTCCGAAATTTTAATACTAAGCTGCAGAAGGTTTGAAACATTTTCTACCAGTGTAGAAAAATAGAAAAGTTTATATAATTTCTGCTAATTTTTCATTATCGATGTTGAAGAATCACCGAACTAAGAGGCTAAGGGAGAAGATGATTAATCTTGACTGAGTGCGCTACGTTCCTCAAAGGACCTGGCAAAGTAGATTAAGGAAAATATAGATCAATTCGTTCAGCTGCTCGGATTAATGTTTTACCTCCGCATTAAGTTCAGAGGTTATGCTTCATGAGAAGGCTGAAAAAAATAATTTTGGAAATTTTCTGTATTCGAGATGATTTATTGCAGACAATGCTATGCAAGTACTTTTTTAAAAAATATTCATCAATTACGGAATTGGTAGAATTATAATTGGATACAGAATTATGGTTGACCTACCGAGGATATTTTCTAAAGGTGCAGATCAATGCGAACGTTCCTGCTAGATACTGATTCAATATAGAAGCAAATAATATAATAATATAATAATAATAAAATATACTTTATATATTTAATAAATAAAGTATGTATACAGACAATCAAAAATATTAAAAAAATAAATTATATATATACTTTAATATTTTAGTATAAATATTAAAGTCTATGTAAGGTTATATGTAAATATATATAGTATAAATATTAAAGTATATATATAATTCACTTTTTTAATATTTTTGATTGTCTGTTCTCTCTTTTATGATATAAAAAATGAGTTCATATAAAAATCAACACGTGGATCACTTAAAAAGCCTACGTGGGTCCTCCGAAGCATCGTATTTAACTGTCCAACTGTTGAATATTTCTTCATACAAAGATTCTAAGCTACTATTTAAACGGAATCAATTCCGATAGAAAATCACATTCTGAACAAAACGTTACAATCTCCAAGGAAAACATTCCCAAACATCAGTCCTCCTTCCACTTCGCGACCAAGGTAACCCCTAAATTATGTCTGAATTAGGATCACGGTTAAATATATCAGCAATAACCGCGGGGAGGGGGGTGGGATGTAAAGCGAATCGAGATGAACGAGCCAGGGGAAGCAATTTTCTGTAACAGTAACCTTCTGAAAAAGTAAAGGAAGCGCCGGAGTTATGGGACAGTGGCGGGGACTCGGTCAGCAATTCGCTGTACCGAAATAAAATCCTTAACGATCCGGTGCTCGGCCGAGCATCGTCGGTGGTGTGGCGGGCGTGATCAATTACATTTCACCGTTACCCTCGATCGTACACGTAGAAACGGCGTTCCTCGGGGTGCGCTTTCTCCGGTCGCCGGCTACACCGGTCCGTTGGCTAGACCGTGCCGGAGAAACAAAAGGAGCTAGAAGGAAAACAGAAATCCGCAGGCAACTGGCTGGCCACGCCTCTCGCGCGGACTATTATACGCCATTACGTCGTTCCGCCGGTGTGAGAGGACGCGTACACGAAGCCGCGCGGACGCCGAGCCGGCGGTATCGCGACCGATATAAGATATCCACGAGCAAGAAAAAGGCAAGAGGAAGCCAACGGCGCTAAGCAACAGCCGCCCTCGCATCCCGGCAGGGTGATCCCCGCATCCCCCGCATCCCGGCAGGGGTGGCGGACGGTGATGCTGCGGAAACTCCGCTCGCGACGCTCAGAGTTCTTCGTTCTTCGCCCCCTCTGACCGGCCGAAGGGAATGACAGCGTGGAACGCGACAGGAGAACAGAGAGAGAAAGAGACAGAGAGAGAGAGAGAGGGCCAGAAAAAAAGACGAAAACGGCAACAGTTGAGCTACCGTAGAAAATTACCTCCGTCCGTTTATCCCACTGCCATCAGATTCTGCGTGTCCCCCGCCCACACCGCGGCCCAGTTCTACCCTTTTCCCTTTTATTCTTTCTACTCGCTTCGTCTTCTATCGTCAGCCTCTTCGTTCCTCTTATTGGCTGTCGTACCCTCGCACCGGCGTCCTGACTTTGTCGCGCTTCCCGCTGACTTTTTGCGGCCCCGACGGAATCGCGAGGGACTCGGGATTTTTAGCTCGAGGTGAAACATCTGTTCTACGTACCTCGCACCTGCCCACTCAATCCTCCCGCTTTCTATGCTTCATCTTCATCTCTCTGACCAGATGTAATCCCAAATGATCCTCGAAAATGCTCATAATGTTCGACTCGCGTCGCCATCGCATCGCCATTGCATCGCCGTTTTTAGGGGACGAATTGCTGCGAATCGCTGCGGTCAGGATTTCGAATTCTCTCTGCATTTTATTTGTGAGCTGAATGAATGATGTACGGTTGTAAGTGTTGTATAGATTATTATCTATTTGAATGCAGAATTCTGATTCTGATGTTCAATGGTAACCCTTTGCAGTCGAAGCTATTTCAATTCGAAATCCAAAACATGTTTTCTGATCTACAGTATTTCTATTGTTATTTATTGCGATTTACGCATATGAAATTGAGCCTTGAGATAGTATAATGCAATTTTAACAGTTTTTTCTTTAAATAGAAACGAATCTGATACTCTTGCAATGATTATGAAAAATAGTGTGCAAATTTTTAGTGGCGCCTCAGAGTCGCCACTCGAGTGCAAAAGGTTAATTGTTATGAGATTGTGCTATGTTGCAATTGAGATGTGGTGATACGTGTAGTTCGAGTTCGCGATGGGTGGTGCTATATCGCTGGAGAATCATAATCGCTCGAAGACGTGCGAAGACGTCTCCTCCGCCGATGGATGCGTAATTTTAATACTTCGACAATACTAATGCTCCGAACAAGACTTCGTTCGAAAATTGTTGAAATTAGTATTCTATATTGTATTATATTATAGTAATATTATATTATATTATATTATAGTAATATTATATTATATTATATTATATTATATTATATTATATTATATTATATTATATTATATTATATTATATTATATTATATTATATTATATTATATTATATTATATTATATTATATTATATTATATTATATTATATTATATTATATTATATTATATTATATTATATTACATTATATTATATTATATTATATTATATTATAGTATAGTATATTATATTATATTATAGTATAGTATATTATATTATATTATTAGTATAGTAGACCTTGAAACACCGGAAACGCTTATATTATAGGTCGTTAAGGTTCTTAATATAACTTTGTTAACTTCCGTTTCTTCTTTGTTTGTCTGGTTATTCGGTGCGATTCGACTGGTTTCTGTTGGAATTTTCACAGAAATTGCACTCGTGCGCGGGTTAGCTTGGCACTCCTGTTTCTGGTATTAGGCTCTCTATTTTGTCCTCTGCTCCTTCGCATCTTGACTAATCACGGTAAGTCTCTTTCAGCTTCGCTAGAACATCTCGCGACATCTCATCCTCCGAGGTATTGTCATCCGCCGAGGGGGATGCGTAGTTTAAATTTCGATAATTAAGATCGCTCAGGGGCTTCCGACTCACCGGAGCGCCCGTAGAGGATACAGGGAGTAGTGTCCCCGAGGTACCCGAGTCGCTGACTTTGTAAATATGTCGAGTATTATTGCGTTAAGTGTGCGCGTCTCGTTCTTGACTCCGACACAGCCTTCTGCTGCAGCGGCCTTGCTTGCGCAATCTCTTAGGCAAGTTCGAACACGCCTCGATATTCGACGAGTTATCACGCGGCGTGGTGATTCGAACGTGGGCCTTTCTCCTGGCCCCTTCTCCTCAGCTGTTTTCGCGACACGTAAGACGCCGTAAGTCCTCTTTGTGGACAGGACGCGAGGATGTGAAGTGACCAACTCAGCGGGCTAGAGGGTGCAACTTCGAATCAACGTTCCTCATGGGAAAGCGCCGAACATCGAGATCTGCGAGGCTCCGGACTTGTGCAAACATTGCACGCGTTGCGTCACCTTCGAGTCCAGTGCCTTCTGCTTTGACTCGTTTTTGTTTCTCGCTTTGGAAGAATCAAAGCCTTCTGCTCTGATTCATTTCGGTCCTCGTGGATCGGAGATTTTTTTCTCTGATCCAATTTCGGCCCGCAATAATTTCTCGGCATACGCGTACGGTGCTAGTTAGCGAGCGAACGAACGAGCGTACTAGTTAACCAGTTAGCTGTGGCGCCGCCTTTTCAGAGCGCGCACTTATATGTGTCGCGAGAATCGAGCGACGACGAGTATACTCGTCGAACACGGAGCAAGTGTCGCTGTTCAAATGTTGGATCGAAAGGACGGTTTTATTTTATAACATTGACAATTTTATTGCTAATATTTATTAATTCGTTTAACATTAATATATACTACATACATGATAAAGGAAAAACGCAGGAAAAATCGAATACTTATAAAAGTTATAAATTCAAATTGCTGCTGTAGAATGGTATAGTAATGTCTCTCTAATTGACGCTCAGATTGTGCACAAAAATGGACGATTTCGGAAGAGGAGATACGATTATTTGAGCTTTGCAGCTCGTTTTTATAGTTGTTGACAATCGATAACCGTAAAAAACGAGCCGCAAAGCTCGAATAATCGTATCTCCTCTTCCGAAATTGTCCATTTTTGTGGACAATCTGAGCGTCAATTGGAGAGACATTACTTTATTATTCCGCAAAGCAAGGAACGATACGTAATGGCACCTTCTTTTCTAATCTTATTTTTATAACAATGTAAACACTTTCGTGTAGGATCGGCTTCGAAATATTCTAAACATCTTGAATTTTCAGAATATGTTTTTATTTTCGCTAAACTTACAATTTAAATAGCCAATGGTCGCTACTTTTCACGCGCGACGAGTATGCTCGTCGCGACACAAAATACTGCCACTTCTCCATGACGAGTATACTCGTCGAACACAACTATCTATCTAAGTACATAAGTCGTTCATTAAGTATATAAGTATTCATTAAGTACATAAGTTCGTTCTGACTACCTTTCGGTTCTCTATAGCAGCAACCTCCTCGCGGTGAGACCCGGGCAATCGGAATCATCCTCGGTTCAGAAAATGTTGCAAATTGCAATGTGTTTTTAGTCGAGAATATCGATAATATACATATTAATTATATATATAATATATAATATATAATTAATATGTATATTATCGATATTCTCGACTAAAAACACATTGCAATATATATATATATATATATATATATATATATATATATATATTATATATATTATATAAATTATATATAATATTAATTATATATATAATTATATATATAATATAATTTTCTCGATAATATATATATTATCGAGAAAATTTTTTCGATATTGTAGAGTCTAAGGCTGGAACAAATGTACATATATAGGCTTGTACAAATGTATATGTATATATATTTTTGTCTTTCTCTTTCCTAATCATAAATGCGTTCATTGATAATTAATTTATAGGAATTTAATTGTATTTCTCAAAATTCTGCTACATTAGTCCACGACATCGTTTCTTCATCGCTGTAAAAGTAAAACGATGATGAGTGCTGCGAAAATCTATTGAACAATTGAAATTTGGCAGCCATGAACGGCACGAGCTCCTAATCCCTTATGTATTTCATTATCCAAAATTCATTGTTTATTAACCCTTTGCACTCGAGTGACGACTCCAAGGCGCCATTGAAAATTGTTATGTCATGTTTCAAAATAATTTTATCAATCAAATTAGTTTATATTCTGAAGGGTTGTTAAAAGCGTGAACTGTGTTGCATGAGTTACAGAATTCAATTTCACATGTATAAAAAACGCTAGGTTATTTGAAATGGAAATACTGTAGATTTTAAATTTTCCGTTAATTTGGCTTCGAGAGAGTGCAAAGGGTTAATAAAATCGTCGCCCGCGAAAGGTTGAGCAATTAGTTAGCTGAAAAGAGTAATTCTTCGGTAGATCATGCAGCACGTTTCATGCATTATTTCAGAAGTTTGGAATTATTAAAAGCCTCCAACCTCTCTCATAAAAGTCCCTAGGCGTCTCATAAAAGTTTCTCGGATGTTTCTTGTAAAGGTATTTCGGTATTTTAAAGATATTTCTTGTAAGTGAGCAATTAAACCTAATTGGTGGTAAATTATGGGCAATTAAATAGCAATTTTTTGAGCTACGTTTCATTAATATTAAATCAACATAGTGAGCCAGTTACACACGGATCAGCATTGCGACGTCCTGACGGTCCACCATGAAACAGGAATCGGTGATGAACTTGAGAATCTGGAGCAGCAATCGCCTCCGAATGTTTGTAATCAGGAGTATGTTTACCCCTTTGGGTTCGAGTTCGATTGGTTGTACGGGTTCGGGAATTTGTAAGCTCGGCTGTAACTGACTACGGTCGTAGAAACGATAGGCGGAACTTAGTCGAGATTTTAGTACGGCAGCAAATAGAGGGATGGCCTGGAGTTTCCTGGAAGTTTGACAATTTTCTGGGATCTCGGCGGCTCGTAATTGAAATCCGTTAAAAATACGACCACTTCCCATATTAATTCCTTCCCGGCCCTACCGGCGCAGCCTGCTGCTCCCTTAACGATCCGAGGCGCGACGCCGGGAACTTAACGAACAATTTAACAACTGAAGTTCCGCGGCGAGAAAAAGTGCTCCAAGTTGCAAAAAGCCCGACCTCCGCGCGTTGAAGGAAACGGAGCGGCGAATGTTTTTATCGGATTTCACGTTGATAACACCCCAACAGCTGTTCCAGGATTTGTCTGACCACTTACGGTATTATCCACGAGGTTTAAATGAATAAAAGGCACTTCCCGTAAGCCGATAACTCATGCTTGCTTTGTTTTCGAATTTCGAGCAGCGATAAGGTGCAGCATACTCCCATCGGATGATATTTATTCAGCAATCACATCTGCGGCTGCGTGTCACCAAGTTCAAACAATTTAACTTTGTGCTGAAGGATAGCTCTCTCTCTCTCTCTCTCTCTCTCTCTCTGTGTGTGTGTGTGTGTGTGTGTGTGTGTGTGTGTGAAAGTATGTTGTAATGTAAATGAAAGTAAAAGTGAAATGTGATGTAAATGTATATATGGTAATGTCTGACGCTAAGATTGTGCACAAAAATGGACCTTGTAGCTCATTTTTATGGTTGCTAGCCATTCGAAACTATAAAAACGTGCCGCAAGGCTCGAATAATCGTATCTCCACTTCCCATTTTTGTGGAAAACCTGAGCGTCAATTGGAGAGACATTACTGTAAATATAAAGCAATGAAAGTAAAGCTGATGTATAGAAAATTTACGTATACAGAATGTCCTAATTACTGTCATAATTACTACATGCAATTGTCATGTGCAGAGCTCCTGGAAGGGCATGGCATTATGGCCAGAAACACTTTTCTATATGATTGAAAACATGATTGAATTACTACCTTTTATCATGCAAAAAAATATGTTTATAATCAAAAATGTCTGAAAAATCGAAATATATTTTTAGTGTATGAAATAAAAATTCTAGTGTTGTTAGTATTTAAGCCAATACTAGAATTTTCCAGTATTGGCTTAAATTTTTAATGAAATAAAAGAAGATGTTTCTGGCCATAATTCCGTGCCCTTCCAGGAACTCCGCACATGATTCCATGCCTCGTATTTCCGTGGTTTTCCATATTTCCATGTCTTTTCATATTTCCGTGAGCATATTTCAGGCACACTTTTCCAATTATTTTGAATGAAAACGAGGTTAGATTCGATTACGCGAAATACGGACACGTTCTAAAATCTCACCCCATTTCCGGATTTATATTAAAAATATAAAAACATTAATCGATATAAAAATTCTTATGACATAATATGCATTTCTTATGGCGTAAATCATATTAATAATTAATTTATACGAAAATCTTCGGGGGCACGAAAACTGAGACAGGCACGGAAGCTGGAACATCTCTAGCCTACCTAAAATAAATTATAAAAGCAAATTTGATTGGTTTTTTGATTGATTGATTAAAAATAAATTATATCAAAAATGATATAAAAACAAAGAAACGCTACTAATACGAAGGATTAGGGACAAGAACATTAAACGACAATTTATTTTAATTACATTTGAAGAGCATCGCGCGCGTCACATTTCTTAAATATATTTTTAATCAATTAAAATATCAGTGTTAAACTCTGATTAAGTTATATTTAATAACTTTAATTATCAGGCGAGATGTTAATTAAATACGCCAGAGGTGACGGATGTGAGATAAATCTGGCACGCACGAACACATTTTGTTCAATGAGATTCAATGTTAATATTTGTGCGAGAGAAACACACTGTCATATATTATTCTAGAAGTTCTGTACATTATGATCACGTATATATTGTTAATTCTTTAAAAGTTGTTCAATAATTTAGCGAAATGGTTATCTTAGTAAAGAAATCTATACTTTAACTAACTATAAGTTACTTAACTCGTTCATCAACTAAAAAATATTCTCTCCAAAATCGTAAAGAAGTTTCTTCATCCATTACATAATTGTATTAAGTAACAATGTGTGTTACTATTTTAGAGAATAATTTAATCATAAGTCTTCAATTTTAATTCATTCATTCAATTTTCATTACATCTGCGATGCAATACATTGATGTAGCGAGTGAAATGCGAATGTATGTGGAGAGCGAAGTATGTGCGCGCGTGCGTGGAGCGCGCGCACGTGTGTGTGTGTGTGCGTTCGAGCGCGTGTGCCATGTGCAGAGCGAAGCAGGGCAGCGGTCCGAAATATGTAAATATCGATTAAGAAGAAACAAATGAGTTCAGCGTCTCGAGCAAGAGAATATATAATTTCTTTAAAATATTAAATTAGGTTATTTTTTAATCGAGATATCCATTCAGAGAAGACTCGCGATAGGGAATCCGACATTAATGATTCAGCCTCGTATTCCTACTCGATGATTTCGGCGATGGATCGGGTAATTAACCCTTTGCACTCGAGTGGTGACTCTGAGGCATCACTAAAATTGTTATATCACGTTCTAAGATCATTTTCATATCATCGAAGCTTATATTCTAAACATTATTAAAAGTGTAACTGTTGCATGAATCGCGAGACTCAATGTCGTATGCATAAGATGCACTTTGTCTTGCAAAATGGAAATACTGTAGGTCGGAAAAATTATTTTAGATTTACAGTTGAAATGGCTTCGAGCGCAAAGAGTTAAATCCCAGCACGCGGAAAATTAGTAATGCCAGCAAAACATGTGTCGCTATCTCTTCTGGCATGAGTTGAAAGGTCGATGAAGTTGTATATCGATATTCCGTGTTAATATTCGCGCGACGCTCGGAACAGCACATTATTTCGAAAGTTTAAAGTATTTCAACGGCGTTGGTAAAGGAGAACATGGTCGATATACTTACGCCAAACTAGTAAATAGTATGCATGAGATATGCTGGTTAACTAAACGCCGCGCGAGATACTGTCGCCAATTAGCATAAACTTCTCGCAGGTCGCGGCATCCTCGATGCTCGCGAGCGTGCACAGGGTGTACCGCAAATTATGGTGCAAGCCGAACAGGCGTCATTCTTTATGAAAAATTCAGTCGAAAGTGTACGGCTCTGCATACAATGAAACATGCTGCACACAGCAAAAACATTTCCTTCACAAGCCCCGAGAATCATGTCAGCGTATTCGCGATTACCCTATCGTATCGTTGCGGCAGCATGCGAACGCTAATTTAACATAAAATTACAAGAGACGAACTACGGCACGGTTTATAAATAAATTCTGTTTATCTTGTACGTTTTGTTCCTGATGGAACTTCGAAGTCGGCTATTTTCGGAAACGCTTCGCGCCACGACTTTCGGTACGGCCTGTATACGAGGTATCGATTTCTCGCGAATATACATCGCACGGAAAACTCTTCTTGCACGGCTGTATTTCGTATTCGCCGGATTCGGCGCGCGGCTGCTTCGAAATTCGAATTCGGATGCCCGGGGGAAAATAAGAAGGCCGTCCGATTGATTTATACTTGGCATATTTATGCGCTCCTCGGCCGTGAATTCCGGGACACGACGGATTTAAATTAAAAGCAACACGGTTCGATGCACCTGAATAATATGCCCGCAAATATTTCTCCATAGAAAGGTCTGTCACTCGTCGCGCGCGACAGCCTGCTGCATCCGAGAGTGCACGTCCTTTTCCACGATTCGCGACACCGGCGAACAAACCGAACACTTTTCATTATCTTATCCGGATTACGACGTAACTAGCGCAACAACAGCCGCTCTATTTGACGGAGATGAGTGCATGATTGAAGGACAAATATTTCTGTGGAACAAGTATCTAGGTAAGCTGTGTTTTACAGGCGGCTTGGCAATTTTCTCGTATCTTTTATAATATCTTTTATAATGTAATATCTCTAATCTAATATGATATCATTTATAATATAATATCTCTCTCTAATATTATATAATATCATTTATAATATAATATCTCTCTCTCTAATATTATATAATATCATTTATAATATAATATCTCTCTCTCTAATCTATTAAAATATCATTTATAATATAATATCATTTACAATATAATCTCTCTCTCTCTCTCTCTCTCTCTAATCTAGTATAATATCATTTATAATATAATATCTTTTATATATAATATCAAAATAAACGTTTTGATAACACAATGATTGCCTCGATAGATTAGGAGAAATAATACTAGGACACTACATAAAATGGAATAAATATTATTTAAAATTAGATCGAGCAACTTGAATTTTCACTAGACATAATGGATAAAAAATTGTTTTCAAAAACTTGCAAATATTTGGGGTGATGAAAAAAAAAATGAAAATCGTGTTTTTCTCAACCTTTCTATCCGAGCTTGTACCGAAAATTTGAACATTGCGTTTTTCGGAGTGCTAAAAAATAATTCACTGAAATTTTCAGCATGCATGTAAGTTGCCGAGTTCAACAAAACGCGCTTTTGAAATTTTCCGTATAGACTCCGATAAAAATGGTGAAAAAACATCATTTTTTAATTTTTACAACATCTCAACCAATTGCAATTTTTGAAAACAATTTTTTGGTCATTGTCTAATAGATAATTTAACCAGGATCAAGTTTCTTGGTCCAGTTTTAGAAAATGTACAAGTATTTTCATGATCGAATATGCAGGATGTTTTAAAAATTGGAAGAAGTTTATTTGGTGGTGTATAGAACCTGAAAAGTTAAGATTTATAAAAATCGTTCTTTTAACTTTTTTACTTATTTATCCATACAATGTTCGTTATGATAACATTGCATTCGCTTAATAAAGCACGAGACGAGTTAATCTTAAATTTCATTTCGTGAAATAATAATCTCCACATGTATACATGTATATGCATGTATGTATGTATATACATACGTGTTGATACTTTTATTACCTAACTTAGGATTTGTACAATTTTCGCCGACTGTAGAAATGTGGAGATTTACATTCTATTACCAAAATTCTCGTCGTCTTTATCTCCCGAAATTCAGATTTCGCTGAAAAGTTTCTTTATCCACATTAATATGCTAGAAACTAAAATTAAAGCGAGAACGATAAAAAAGATCGTAATATAAAACAGTGCAAAATGAATTTAACGGAGTTGAGATTGCGAGCGTGTATCTACAAAACAGAACTAAAAACTTCAGTTTCTCAAGAGAAGAAAACCTTAAATGCAAAATTTTATTCTTCCTTATCGTCTTATTTTTTCAGATTTCACATAGATTTCATATATAGATCTTGTCCCCGTATATAATACACTATGCACAAACTAAAACTACGAACACATAGAAAACAACAAGACAATTTTCCAAATCTTCTTGTCGCGATCAGAGAAATTTCGAAACGAATTTTGATGTACGACTTTTATTAATTATAGTTGACTTTGATTTAAACAATTTTTTATTTTCTCCCTGCTTCGTGCAATAAGCAAACCTTCGGAAATGGAGAATTCAGTCGTCAAGTGGGAGTAAAATTTTGCTCTTGACGAATTATATTGCGAGCTAAACTGTTGAAAGTCTGGCCGTCGGACTGTGAGCTATTTTTAGCTATAATATATATTTATATATTTATAATAATAATAATATAATATAATTTATATATATATATATATTATCTAAAAATATATATTAGATATATTATATCTAAAAATATATATTAGATATATTATATCTAAAAATATATATTATAGATATATTATATCTAAAAATAGCTCACAGTCCGACGGCCAGACTTTCAACAGTTAATAATAATAATATATTATAAATATAATATATATTTATAATAATAATATATACTTATATATTTAGATACACATGATATCATGGTTGCTCACAAGTAAATACAGTCAGAATGTTAACAAAGTTCCATGGAAAATGTCCTCAAGATTATCTCAAGCTTATTAAAAAATAACCTCGACAGCCGATAACGATCAACATCTCCAGATGTACCCAGGAATATAGTACATCAAGTAAAAACACCAACAGTAAGAAACCTGATGGGTCAGGTCGTAACGTCAACCCAACATTGTGCATCAGATTCGGTATAGTTTGATGGAGTGTGCCAAGGTGAGATTTAATTTAATTTCGTCACCGAAAAAAGTTCTGCGAAATAGTCGGGCCAGTTTTCCATCACGCCGGAAACGAGATCCGTCCCAGCGGAAGGAACGGTGATCCGTCTTCGAATAACCATAATTACCCCTCGGTCCGGCGAGCACCGGGAATCTCCCCTCCTAGACGTCTAGATAAACTGCACGGGCCGGCTGAACACTCGGTCGGACGCATTCTTCTTGCCAGAAGCGTCGCCGCTCTGTTCGCCGCTCCGTTTGGGATTCCGTTCCGTGCAATTTGGACGGGCGCTGCGGCCGTCCCTGGAAACTTGATAATGCGCGCGACACAGGGTGAAAAGGACAAGGGAGGATCAGGAGTGGCACGGTTAACGTGGCAAAGAGAGCGACGCGGGTCGCTTGGCTGCCGCCGCTGGAAGCTTACCATGAAAAATGCCCGGATGATCCGCGGCCGCCGGAGAAAAATTATATCATAAGCTGTCCGTCGCATACGTGCCTTTATACAGAGTGTCCGGTTCGAAACGGAATGCTCGGATATCTTGGAAAATACGGACGACGCGAAAGTATCTTGCGCGGATCTAAATTTTACGATAGCGAGCGTTGTTTGATCTCGGAACGCCTCGCGAAAGCCGCCGTTTAATTTTTTTAATGGAAACCCGCGTTTCATGCCGGTGACGCTCGCAGCTGGCAGCCGGTGCATGTTCGCGACTTTTGTCAAATTCGTTGCCAAGATATAATCTTCCAACTTTGACCCGCCGCGGCGTCGCCATTACCGTTATTGCCGATGTATAGCTTGAAAAAGAGAAATGGCCGGCCATAACAGCTCAAACGCGGACGTTTATGCAAGATAGAAATTGTCTGGATTAATTTTATGAAGCTGCTCGGATACAGAAATTCGTTTGTTGCTTCGATAATTTCAATCTGTTATTATATTAATTTCGTATGTCAAGATTAACCCTTAGCGCTCCGCGCGTTTCTCGAGTACTGCCTACCAGAAACTCCGGCACATATTTGGAGCGGAGCGCCTTAGATAAAGAAAGTCTTATTTCGAGCGGGAAAGATTACACGTCCTTGTGAATGCATTTGATTTTATCTATTTTATAAATATACATTTTCCTGTTGTAAATAAAAGATAAACTTTAAATTTTGTAATTCACCATGGCGTGATATCTTTGGTAACAATCTCCCATGTGCATTCTGGGTTTACTCGGACAAGTGTCACAGTATTCACTTTGCCAAATAGAGTTACTAGATATTTCTTTCAAGTTTAGAACATTTTCTGCGTAATTGTTGGTTTCCTTTATAATTTCATTTACCGATTCGCCCGTGAAAAATAATTAAAATATTGTATCGGCTGTTCAATGTTTGTAGAAACTTGTGGTCCAATGACCTGTGGCAATACTCAAAAAGGTATTCTATCTGGAATATGTAATTCTTCCGTAACATCACGCCACTCATCTAAGTCTTGTAACGAATCTTCGCTTTCGCTTTCAATAATTCTCATTCTTCGTCTCTTTGGTAGTGTAATTTCGCTGCTACTACTCGAAGTGTCAGAATCATAACCAACATTGTCTTCCACAATGTCTTTTAACTCTTCAAAATCAAATACGTCTTCGGTATCACTCGGCTCTAAATTCTCATCGTAATATTTATTTTTCTCCATGTTGCTAACCATAGAAAAGGTCAAAAAATGATTCAATCGTAATGGTACAGACTTTGCACGTTTTAACTACAAATAACAATTGCTAACGCCGACGATAACGTATGCTTAACCCGAGAAAGATAACCTACGTCGCAGAGGCGCCTGCGAAATAAACAACTGACTGCACCGTGGATGACGCAGAGACTGGAAGCACCCACTTTGCCAAGGCATGTGCGAAGCAACATTGAAAATATTCTTCCAAAATCTGCTGTACAGGCTTCCACAGATGATGAAGAAGAACCCTCAGCCAAAAAAAGGCGTTATTGCAGTCTTTGCACGTCTAAAAAGAAAAGAATGTCAAAGATGACCTGTGCCAAATGCAAAAAGACAGTTTGTGGTGAACACAAGAAAGACGTTTGTCATGACTGTCTCTAAAGAAATTTTTTATAATATTATAGTTTTTTTTACACTGATTATATTATAGTCTACTAGTTTGTAAGGATAAAACACTATTTTTTTGTGATATTTTACGGGATTTGTTCCCATAAACCGAAGACTGTTGATTTTTGTTAATTTTTCATAGAGGTCTAGTGATTTAAGTTTAAAATTACTTAAAATATAAAAAAATATAATATAAATGCATTTTATTTTTACAATAATGCGAAACCTTTAAAATGACTAGATTAACTTAAATAAATATCCATTGTTAGTATAAAATTGACGCCTTAGAAAAGCATGCGCCTCTGAAGCGTATGGTTATCTTTTACGTACGTTGTCATATGGTTATCTTTCTAGGGTTAAAACATTAGGCTCCGCAGCGGAGCCTTCGGAGCGCTGAGGGTTAATACTTCTTCCTCCTGAATGATTTCTTAATGTATAAAGATTATTTATATTTTTGTGAATGAAAAATGCTGATTCTCCATTGAATAATTTTATGGCCGCTTTTAAAGAGAATAGCAAATTAAAAATCATAATCGCACAATGTACATCGCAAAAACGACCCACCTCTGTTGTCATTATCTCGTTTCTCTCACATTGTCGACGCTCTCACTCACTCCCGTTCCCCTAAAGTAAACATAACCAGTGCACTGACACCAGCATTCGACATAATAATTCCTCGCGAGCCAATCACCCGAAATAGGTCATCGCCTTATCGCAGTGGTCATTAACCTACCTTCCCACTTCGCGAACCTGGCGAAGATATAAATGCAGAGGAATTTGGGACAACAGAGCATTATTGTTCTAACGAACCTCACACGACGATACTAAACTGTATGTATTTTGTTTTATTAACGCTAAATTTACGGAGCACAAGGAACAGCTATTTTATATTAATAAAAGGAACAATAAGACGTTTATTCTGACTTTTAAGAAGTTCAACATATAAATACATAAATAATAACATATAAATTGAATAAATAACTCATAAATGTATCTTTACGATACGAATAAATTATAAATTATATTAATAAATTAAAACATTAGTGACCCGTCATCTTGACGGGTTCCGTAAATCTAGCGTTAAGTGAACTGGTTTAAATAAACTACGCAAAGTATAGCTATTTCGTTTTCTTTAACATCGTTACACGTTTATACATTTCAAATTCATTAGAAGCTGATATAAAGAAGGATATGATACGTGTTTCGTCACATTTTAAGAGTGTTCTGAGTGTTCTATTCTAAATTAGACTCGTTACATACGTGGTTGCAAATGAAAAATTCTGCTTGTTTCTTCTGGATATCTAATCTCATTGTCGGTGGCGCTCCTAATAGGAACGTTTCTTTCTTATCCGATTTCGTATTAGCAGGATAATCTACTTCCACGTTTCGAATTATACCGTAGATGAAATTATAATTCCGCGTACACGTTTGCGGATGTCTCCTGGGCCAGGTAGTTCCGAGGTAATTAGCGATGGAATCCTGAGATAATCAGTAGAAATGTTTATTCCCCCGAGATAGAATTAACATCCACTACTGCTTCTTCCCGCGTAAAAGTTTCTGCACTTCCGTTCTTTTAATATTTCTTTGGAACTGTGATATATTCACGAATTACGGTCGTAGGAGAAGGGATTAACTTTAAATCAAATTTTTATTTATTATTATTATTTATTTTATTACTATTTTATTACTATTTTATTATTATTACTATTTTGATACTATTTTATTACTATTTTATTACTATTTTATTATTTTATTATTTTATTATTTTATTATTTCATTATTATTATTATTTTATTACTTTATTATTTTATTATTTTATTATTATTATTTATTTTATTATTATTTTATCATTATTATTCTTTATTTTACTATTTCATTATTATTATTATTTTATTATTATTGCTATTATTTTATTTATTATAATTTTTTACTTTTTATTTTCCGATACGCATATTGACGTGATTGCAATTTCTGTTGACATTGTTGCAAATAGGTGACAGATATCGTCTGCTTGCGACGAAATTAACACATCTCGAAAACACAATTTTTGACTCATCGTTATGAAAATATGGCGGAGTACTCGTCAAACAATTATGAAAATCTTGTTTATTTATCGTTCAGAATTGAGTCAGTAGAGGACGCTTATGCTATTCTTCCTAATTTGCATGATACTGTGCCGTATTTTACAAATATGCGAACGCTGGTCGTGACCTGATTATGTTTACCAACATGTAGATGCACGTGAACCTGTTTTCAGGAGCAGTATTCGCCTCGTGCATACATTTTACTGACAAAGTAACGTCTAATTATACTTGAATCAAAAATTTTTTACTTAGAATACATATTTTTTCGAGTTTTCAGTTATTTCTTACAGTGAAGCAATGCATATTGGCAAAATATGGAACGAAATTTTGTATTTGCAATCACCGGCCTGTCGATTTCGTGTATAGCTATCTCGAAGCTTCTGTCACAAGCTCAAGAAAGTGTACTTATATTTTTAAGACGGAGTCCTGACTCATTCTAGAAGAAACCTCAGTCAGAAGATCACTGAGACATTGAAAATGTAGTTTCGGATATCAACTGGAGATCGAATTGCGATTAACCCTTTGCACTCGAAGCCATTTTAACTATAAATCTAAACGAATTTCTCTGACTTATAGTATTTACATTTTGTATGACAAAGTGCATTCTATGCACATGAAATTGAGTCTTGCGGTGACTCGTAACAACAGTTACACTTTTAACAATTTCTGAAATCTAAACTTTGTTAATATAAAAATTACCTTGGAACGTGATACAACAATTTCAGTGGTGCTTCAGAGTCACCACTCGAGTGCAAAGGGTTAACCTCGTATTCGAACTTCACTATACAGTAAATTCTCCCTAATTGACGCTTAGATCGTACTCAAAATTGGACAATTTAGGAAGAGTAGATACGATTATTCGAGCCTTGCGGCATGTTTTTACAGTTACCGATTGTCAACAACTGTAAAAACGAGATGCAAGGCTCGCATAACCGTATCTCCTCTTCTCAAGTTGTCAATTTTTGACGCTCACCATGCTGAGCGTCAATTAGGGAGAACTTACTGTATTTCGTAAAAAGCGTTACTATGTACAGTAATATCTCCCTAACGGACGCTCAGATTGTGCAGAAAAATGGGCAATTTAGGAAGAGGAGATACGATTATTCGAGCCCTGTAGCTCGTTCTTATAGTAGTCGACAATCGATAACCATAAAGAAACGAGCCACAAGGCTCGAACAGTCGTATCTCATCATCTCAAATTGTCTATTTTTCTGGACTTAACTTAGGGTACATATCTTCCCATACATATGCATAGACTGAATACGAATATTCATCAGTAAGCACATAAATAAACTATGAAAATTTCGTTGATTGGATACAGAGTGGAATATTTATTATCCTCGTTAACGTAATTAATCTTAGATCTTAAGAGTTTCGCTCAGAATTGTGTTATAATGGTGCTTCTTCAAAGCGAGATACCGACTGCTATCTTATGCATAGTTTTAATTAAAATCTGTCGTCCTCGGCTGTTATAAAATTGAAGTTTTAATAATATTAAATCGCTTTTTCGGAAATATAGATAATGAAAAATTCGTTATCAAAATCGTTGCCGCTGTTTTTCGAGACACGTTTCGATTGATCGGATTTTAAAGCACTTCTGAAAAAAAATGACAGATTTCTCTCATATCTGAAACAGCTCCAACGATAATATATGCACCGATGATTTCATTGCATAAAAACGACTACTTTCCTTTTTCTGGGAGAATTCGTCGGCCACATGGTTGCGTAACGAAACAAATATACAGAAAATGATACACGAGAAAATCTTTTCAGGTAAGACCACGAATTAACTTATGCACTGAATGCATCCACGATAAGTTCGAACCGCAAAATTTGCCACCAAATTTTCTAAACATTTTCGCCCGAGACTGTAACATTTTTAATAGACTGTAATACTTTTATTCTCAGAGAAATGCCAGCATACAAAGATACAAAATGAACGTTCCTTCGCTGGAACTAAAAAGATCAGAATTGAGGGGAAGCTCGTCGAGCGGACGCGAGAGTATTACGAATCGCAGACATTAGAATCGCATTAGCAGGACTGCGTCCTATTTCATTGAGATAAAAGGCCCAGAAATAATGCACCGCGCGGACGGTCGCGGCTTGCGATTGGCATATAAAAACGATCCAGTCGGTTCGGAGAAGCGTCAGGATTCGGCGGCGAGTTCACGAAAACTGTCAAAGAAACGTCGATACGTTTCACCAGCGGATAACCACAATCTCGCGCCCTAGGACCCGGCAAACCGCGCGGCTCGGATATTCGATTAAAAAGAAAGGCGCATGGAAACGCGTGACTGACAGTCCTCGACGCTCGGGTTCGCCTCGTTTGTCCAAACATTTCGCGGCCGATGCGACGGGACCGCGCGGCCGAAATGGATTTCACTGTTATGTATCGATAATAGCGGAGAGGTGTACCCGTAACTATTTTATTGGGCCAATTCCGGCGCGCGTCGTAACGGGTGACAAGTCGCGCAGGCCAGTCCTCCGCCGGTATCTGGGCTCTGACGGGATTGTCGCCGCGATAACACCGAGTTATCGAAACCGAGCTGTTAAGAGAGATGATCTCCTGAAATGTTGCGGCATAGTGCCAACCCTCGTCGATTGGTTTCCAAGCTAGTTTATTAACCCTCCGCGCTCGAAGCTATTTTACATAGTTTATTGCAACTTACGTATGGATTTGATCCTATTGGCGCGTACAATACTTGCTCTTTGATCGGTTGATCGAGTATGAACGACTATGATACTGTAACGATCGGGGTACAACGGAAGGGCACAGAGTGAAATAGCACTGGACTTTATTCGGAGATGTATATAAAATGACGCGCGGTGCGGATGGTTACAAGATGGAGCGCGGCGGAATAGTTAAACGTGTAGAGGCTCGGCGCAATGTTTAGACGAGAAGAAGTTCGCAGTTTCTTGCCGCTGTTATTTATATTATGTCCCCCAAAAAGGCCACGCCTTTTTGGGAGACTCGCTGTTTTCTTTTCCCCCGCTTAGTTTGGCGGAGGAGGCAGCCATCGTCGAACCCTCGCTGTAGGGGCGCGCTGGCCGTTCGGCCGGGTAGTGGTACGCGGCCGGCGACTTTCTCCGCGACTAGGCCTGCAGTACATGTGGCAGTGATAAAAAATAAAGAGACAAAGGAATTTCCGGTTCTTGCAAAAGTCAAGGACGTTTTCTCTCTGTCGAACCCTTGACATCTGCAAGCGGACAGTTTTATGGTTATTACGGTCGCCGACCGTGTGCCGCTACAATACTGTCAAAATGATTTCGAAACATGGTGTAGCAATTTTTGATAGCGCCTCAGAAGCACTACTCTAGTGCAAAGGCTTAATTCTTAGATTATTTTTAATTATTATATTATATATCTTATTATTATATCGTAATTGTTATATCATTTTAAAGACTTATTATGCGTACAGTCACTGCTGATTATTATTTATATTGTAAAATGTAGGAATATTTTCATCTTCTCAGACATTAATGATTGCCCCGATTTACATTTTGATTATGAAAAGTCATTTAGGGGCTGCAAAGTAAATTTCTTTCATATTCTGGTTCCCATAAAACACGGTCAGGAGTGTGATGTTAGTGTAGTTGCACCGAGTATGCTGTTTTCGAAGTTGGAAGGACAATTTCATTGGAAGTTGAAGATTGTGTACGCAGGGTGCACCAACAAACTTGGCCACATTGAATATGTCGATTATTTTTTTATAATTGGAACAGATATCAAACGAGAAAAATGTTTGATTCGAAGGGACAAAGTATGTTGATTGAAATAAACAAAGTTTCTTTGGAGATTTCGAGGTCATTAAAGTTCTTTTTAAATGCAACTACACACACACACACACACACAAGTTTTCATTACTGTAAGATTATTATCTTACGCCGCGACCATTAACAAAATTAAAAATAAAGTGAAGAACATTATTTTTTTTAAATTCTTAGGTCCACCAGCTTCTTTTTTTTGTCATAGTAATAACTATGACAAAATAGTAACAGTAATAACTGTCATAGTAATAACTATGACAAAAAAAGAAATTGGTGGACCTAAGAATTTAAAAAAAAAATGTTCTTCACCGTTTTTTTATTTTGTCAATGGTCGCGGCGCGCATCGACGCGACTTAATATATTGAGTGCTGAGTGAGTCTCATATATATACATATATTGTATATGTATACAGGGTGAGTTTCGTAAAGTGACGAGCTTAAATAACTCGTTAAATATTTGTTGTGTGAAAAAATGTTTCAGATAGATGTTGCATGGTTTCATGGGAGGCATATAGTATTGTAATCAGTTTTATGTTATTTTGCTTCTTTATCAAGATATGAAAGTCACCTTCAATTTTTTAAATAGAATAGTTAATATTTCTTACCGAATTCGGATAAAGCGTTGAATTCTACATAAAAAAGTAGTATAACAAATGCGGCCTAAGATACATGGTTACTGAGACATTAGCAAAATAAGTTTTATTTTAAGCGATGTATATATTATATGTATATATTAATGTGTATTATTAATGTGTATTATAATGTGTGGTATATAATGTGTATTGTATTAACTAATATGTATATATTAGTCCCGCTGATTTTTAACTAGCTTTTTAACTGGGTTCCGAAATTCATTTTTATTGTAATATATTAAATAAACCGAATGTTACTGGGATTTGTGGTACGTAATAGAGTTAAAAATTAATATTTCCAGTGGTAAATTTTAACTTTCCAGTTTCGGTTTCATGAATTAAATAATTTTCAGATTGCGAGAATTTTCGGGATTGATATTCGGCATTTAACGTGTGAAAACATAGTGTCAGGAATTAATGAAACAATATCGTTCAGAAATACATATATGACGTGCGTTAGAATAGTCGATATGTCGCTGACTTTACACGAACGCCTCTACGAGACTCGACAAACCGAAGGCTCCGGTCCCAAGCATATTTTTCCACGTTTTCTTTCCTCGCTATCGATATTTTCTGTGGTCTTGGTCCACTTGATCGTAACATTTTTTCGCTAGGACAGAGATGAAGGTTCCAGAACTCTTCCAGCAAACTTATCCTGCTGGAACGGATCTAGATACGGCGCAATGTGATGCTTCTTTCTCTTTCCTTTTGGCAAGAAAACGTGGATGCACTTTCCACCTCGGGAAATTTATACTTCTCCGAAGAAAGTTGCAAAAGTGACACGCGGCGATTTTTATGCAATTTTCGTAATGCAGAGTGCTCGAAGAAATTGCTGCGAAGACTTTTCTATGTTTGTGGTTGTTCACTTTTAAAAGTTGAAAATAGCCTTTTGATGTTTCAGGTGAATATCGTGCCATAGCAAACGCGCTGTGTGTAAATCATCGGCTGTAGCAAAGAATGTTGTGTGCACAGATTCTGCATTTATTAGAATCCATATTATTAGAAGTATAGATATAGAAATGAAAATTTGAGAAGTCGAAACGTACGATCCTAAGTATAGTGAATTGTTCCTAATTGACCCTCAGCTTTTACACGAAAATTTAGGAAAAGGTGGTACGATTATTCGAGCCTTGTAGTTGAACCGAAATGACTTTTGAAAAATGTACACCAGATTGTAAAAGCACAGCTGACGGTAAAACATTTGACACATTAGGATGACAAAATTATTTGTTTAGATGTGATAATAATATTGATAATAATATGTGATAATAATATTGATAATAATATGTGATAATAATATCGATAATAATATGTGATAATAATATTTAGATGTGATTATAATATTTTATAATGATATACTGAGTGTAACAAATGTGATTAGATCCTTCGAAATACATAGATGTTAAAAGATTACAGTAAATTCTGCCTAATTGGCACTCCTGATTGGGCACATAAATTTGGGAGGAAGAGATACGATTATTCGAGCCTTGCGACTCGTTTTTATAGTTGTCGACAATCGGTAGTTATAAAAAACTAGCAGCAAGGCTCGAATAATCGTATCTCCTCTTCCCAAATTGTCCATTTTTGTGTACAAGCTGAGAGTCAATTAGGGAGAATTTACTGTGATCTTACTGTGATTTTAACATCTTTTGTATTTCGAAGGATCTAATCACATTTGTTGCACTCAGTACATCATCGCAAAACATAATCTTCATATCTGAACAAATAATTTTGTCGTCCTAATCATAGATGACACGTGTGAATACTGTGACTTCATACTTAAAACACAATTTTCATTACAATTTATTAAAAAAACTGAAATTCATTAGGATCTATAAGCTGCAAGAAAGTGTTGCCAGTTTCACCAACTTTGCATGATTAACCATAACTGGTTGACACGTTAAGAAATTTTCGAAATACCGTAATTTCTTCCTAATTAGCGCTCAGATTGCGTAAAAATATACGGTAATTTCTCCCTAATTCGCGCCCAAATTGCACATCAAAATGAGCAATATTGGTAACTATAAAAACGAGCCGTAAAAGGCTCTCCTTTTCCCAAATTGTCCATTTTTGTGCGCAATCTGGGCGCGAATTAGAAAGAAATCACCGTACATTTATACGATGCTAGCATCGCAAACGGCGACTGCCCGCGTCATTCGAAAAATTGTACTCGAAATCGATCGATACAGGGAATCCATTGTTTGTTCCGAGCGATAAAACAGTCGGACAGCTTTCCTCCATCACGGTGCTCGTTGATTAATTGGCCGACTCGGTTCGCCGAGTCGGGCAAGCCCGCGGAATCAAGAATTCGTGAGGACCGGAAGCTGATTCCGTCGTAGGGCCGAAGGATCCAAGGCGGATGATAAAAATGGATTCAATGGCTCGACGGGATTAACCCGATTTCAGGGCTGCGACGTGGCCGCCCGTTTCGTTCGGCCATTCAATTTAGTTTCACGCAAATACCGGGCTGCCGGCGAGTGGGAGGCCTGGGATGGGCCGGCCCCGGTGAAATTGTGTTTGCATTTCCCTTTTGGCCCGCGCTCGAAACGGGCCAGTTTCCTTGGACATGCATACGGATGGCGAAATTTTCGTCGAGTCATTCGCCCCGGGGGACTTGGACTTGTTATTTGTCCCTCGATTCCCTTAGAGAAATTGAAAACGTTTAATTCGGCGCGCCCTCGCGCCGCCTTCGTCCTGCTATCGTCGAAAATGTTTCATTCAATGCGATCACGATGCTCGCGGAAAAGCCGGCTATTATCGCAGTGATCGTCTCCGCGAGGAACTGCTCTTTTCATCGGGTGAGAAAAACCGTTTCTTGTCGCTTAGGAGGCTTTCAGTGGGCGACGACGAACGCCGAATCGGACAGCGGCTTTTTTCCCTCGGACGCATTTTAGAAGAAGCGATACTAAAATCGTGCTGCGAAAGTATTCACAGAAAGGAAGCCATTTGCGTTTTCGATGACTTTTTAATGTAATTTCATTAACGCTTCAACTGCCACCCAAACAATCTCAAGAATCTCAAGAATCTCGTGACGTTAAATTATTTTATTTAATCTAACTGAAATTGCAAATTAAATCACGTACGAGCTACACCGCAGTCAATCTGGGTAATGTTGCGAAGGTTTTAGTCGACGTGGTTGTTTATTAAAAAGTTACGAGCCAAGAAGGCTGGCTGCATTCGGTGCATGAACTTTAGCTCGTGGAATATTCAGTGACCTGACCTGAACCTAATACAAATAATTCATGGCCTCATTTTTCTGTGACAAGATTAAAGTTTTTGCAGGTCGAATACTGGCTGTTCGCGCTAAAAAATACATTGTCCTGCATAAGGTATACCCTACTAGGCTAACAAACGTAATAGAAAGATATGTGTGTGTAATTATTGCATTATTATAATCATAATAGTACAGGAAGAATTAGTTTCGTTATGTTTTATTGCCAGTACAAATTCACATTGACACCATATTCTATTATTGATATTATTGATATTGGTACAAATAGCACATACATAACTAATTGTACAATGTTTGAAAAATCAACGATGTTCCATTGTTAAGTATAATTGTATGGATCACATTGTTAAGTATAATTGTATCGTTGGCAATAAAAATCGTGCATTAAACGCGGATTAATCGACAAGAATAAATGTCACCAGAAAGTAGCGAATTAAACGAACACTGCCTTTTTAAAATGGAACATAATTCGTTCTGCCGACGTTTGATACTCTGAAATATCCTCGACAACTGTGGTTCCATTAATTCCATAACTTGGGAACTTCTGCTTTCATGGTTTATCGTGGGCCGCGCTATGGAAGACAAAGAAGTTGATTAAGCTTGTAACAGCTTCATTAAAAACGAGCCACGGTTTAAGCTCCTGTCCCCGCATTTCCCTTCCATATTCTTCCTGGAACTACGTGCCCTCGGAATTTTTAAAAACTTTCATGTTAGCTGCTATTTCTACTGCTCATACTTGTGTACATCTGGCATGTAATAAAATGGTAGCGACATGCTTTGCAACATAGTTTCTACTTGGCGAGTTGATGCTTCTTCGGGGAAATTCTTGAGCACGGTGTTCGTCGGATTCTTTGATGAAAAGTATGGAGAATAATTGGTAACAGTAGCGAAATCGATAATCGTTCAGACTATACGCTTAAGGAAGGAGTTTCGGTGTAATAAGTTGAAATATTCCACTTTTTGCATAATTCAAAGGTTTACTGAAATTCAAGACTGCACAGCACTCTTGAGGAATATATAGAATTATTTGAAATTAATTTCCGATTCTACCATAATTTCGGAAGAAAAAGATCGCTCGATTTCACGTCATTAACGATACGAATGTCCGAGTGCATTTCAACGTCGATTAAAATGTGTAAGAGAAAAAAGTATCTAGAGCCACGATATGAAAAATATACTTAATGTTCATGAATGTATATATTTGTAATTTGCAAATATCAATACTTCGAACAAAAAATAATTAGAAAAATAATTAGAAGTTCATTTTGAATATTAAATAAAAAATTCATTGTTCAACGTAAATTTATTAACTCGTGCAGAAAAATAAAAAATAGGTATTTTCTGTATCTTTTTAATCTCTTAAAAAAATATTTTTCTCGTCAACAGAACTGGAGAGAATATTTTGACGATAAACTTTCCGTAGTCCCTCCTGTACAGAGAATAATTATAATGAAAATTAAAAATTAGACTATCTATGATCTACTTACAATATGAAAATATTGTCAGTTGTTCATCTAAAAAAGTCAATAAAAATCTTTTGCTTTTACTACTGTTGCACAACAATCTTCTATTAACCGTTTGAGTCCCAAGCAGCGCGATCGCGCTGTTCAGATCTTGTGTCGCGATAAAACTTTAGTGACGCACGTACATCGCATGGCTGCTTTTTTTCATTTTTTTCCTTTTTATTTTGTTTGTCAATCTTGACGAGCGCTATCGCGCCGCTTGGCTCTCTTCGCAATCAATTAAGACAAGCGCTATCACGCTGTTCGGCATTTTTCGACCGTGTTTTCTGAATGAACCCTCGGACTCAAACGGTTAAGTTCTTTCAAATTATATTCTCACATAAAACGCGGAATATACATGTGTACAAGTATATTCATTTATCCACAATTTTACTTGGCGCCGGGGTTTATATTAATTGAACTTCCAAATTCGCTAATTTTGCCAACCAATTTGCCGCTGTCCCACATTGTTCGCGCGAACAATTCGCGAATGCGGTACTCTATAAACTTAGTTTCAGCCGTAATGCAGTCCGCCCGCGACGGATCTCTTGATCTTCCGGGATTTGCCTCATAGCCGTGCGCCTCCCATCGCGCAATCAGCGCATACCAGCAGTCGACGATTATACAGGCTCGGCGGAAGTGTTATCGGAATCTCGTTGCGATAAGTACGTCGATCAGAAACGTTATCGCAATTTATATCATCGCGGGGACGGACAGCGACGCGCGAACTCTGCCGAGCCACGGTTTACCCTTCGCGATAAATCGATATCTCGGACGTCGGACGTCAAACGATAATTATCAAAGATGGTACACGCTGCTCGGCTTGTTTACCTTTGAGAAGATCCAAGCGGAAGTTGCTCGAATCTAGGCCACCGTTGATAGGTGTTTAGCGCCTGTCGAAAGCGACGCGAGCAATTTTTTTGCGAGTGCCAAAGCAAATCGAGGATTATGACATCGTTCCCAAGAAACGCTGCTTCGGATCCTGTGTCTCGACAGATTCGATCACGCGAATTTTTTTGAAAAAACGTGTGCAAAAACACACAACAGAAGGACTGCATGTACAGTGAATTCTCTCTAATCGACAGCTTGTACACAAAAATGGACGATTTCGGAAGAAGAGATACGATTATTCGAGTCTTGCGGCTCGTTTTTATAGTCACCGATTGTCAACAACTATAAAAACGAGATAATAGCCAAAGCGATAATATAATAATAATCTAATGTAAATGGATAAAGTGATAAAAAATTATCTGTCGGCAGATAAGATGATGTAAAGAATTTAAAAAATCTGTTCCTATAGGTCTCGTACAAATGGATATTGTGTTCCTTGCGGCTCGGTTTCATAGTTGTTGACTCTCGGTATCTATAAAAACGAGCTGCCAGGCTCGAATAATCGTACCTCCTCTTCCGAAATTGTCCAGTTTCGTTTCCAAGCTGTGAGTCAATTAGGGAGAATTTACTGTGTTTGGACAAACGTCGCACAGTGGATCGTGTAGTTGAACCGTACGACACGTCTAATAACAAGTTAACTCCGGGTAAAACTCTCATCTATCGCGGATAAGGTAGAAACTTCAGCCGGCTGGAACTTGGTACATCATGCAACGGTGTAATTACTTCGCGACGACAGGGTACCCAACTCTTTACAACTGGAAACAACTTCAACAAACATCGCGCCGGAGGAACTGCCGCGACCTTCTTTGTCGAAATTCCGGGCGGTAGCGGCGCAATCCTGCGTTTTCTTGGCAAACAAGCCGGACTGGATCCCTTAAACTTCGTTTGTCATTACCCCAATAGCGTCTGAGATGACTGTAATGTTGCCGCGGGAAAGACAGCCGCGGCAAGTATGCAGTTGCAGCAAAAATCGATCTCGCTGGGCGACGACCTTTGCACAACCACCGAGCCCCCCCTGGTATCTTTAGAAATGTTCATACAAATGGGATTTTCAACTATCTTCTAATTAAAATTCCGTTCGTATAACCAGGAATGAATTAATTACAAGACAATACAAAATTCGATGTCCTTGCATAATTTGAAATTAGATTTGACATTATTGGAGTTTTTGAGATCTAACGAATCTATGAAGGAAAATGCATTTTGAAGTTTCAAGTGTGGCTTTGAGTTCAGCTGTTATGTCTGCGACCGCGTTTCCAACATGTGAAATTATAGAAATTTATATGTTGTATAATGAAGTGCTGATAACAAAAAATATCTCAAACTGAGAAGAACCTTCAAATTATTGTTACTCTTATTGTTATTCTTATTTCCTGTTAATCGTCTCCATTGCATTACGTGCATTTGACGTTTTTTTAGTGCATTACGTGCACCATGTAGAATGTACTCTCTCTCTCTCTCTCTCTCTCTCTCTCTCTCTCTCTCTCTCTCTCTCTCTTGCATGACTGAATATCCATCTTTCATCATTCATCACTGTTTTCAAAACCATGAAAAAGATTGGCATAAATAAATACACGAATAAATCATTAAATACAATCAAATCCACTATCAATTTCGCTGAATTGACATGCTCCCAACGAACAACATAATCCTTCCTCGTTTCAATTCCGAGTGCTTCTGTAATTTCATTTTCTGTCGTTTCTCGCCAAGATAAACAGAACCTTCTCGAAATTCCTTCGTTTACGACCACTTGCGCGATTCTTGGATGAAAAGTCTGTACAGGAAGCAGCAATATTGACGACACTCTTTGTCAAAATCCCGAGTGATTTTACAGTCTCACGTTTCCCCTCGAAAACAAGACCGAGCGAATCTGCTTGAACCTCGTCCGCCATGAGCTCTGCGAATCCCAGGGAGCTTCTGAAGCGGCTGTTCAGCGCCGAGAGCACAGGAACAGCGATTGAAACAAGCGGTAATATCAACGATACATCAAGAAGAACCGATTCAGCTGTTGTATTCACTCAGCCTGACTCCGCGCATTGCTGCCGCAATGTTTTATCGTTGCGTACGATGCTCCGACAAGTTGATTCTTTCCCCTCAGACTTTTCTGGCACGGCGGGCTTCATCGGTTAAGATATATCGCCGGCCTGTCCCGCGGACGTATCCAATTGTGAAACAATCATGAAGCGCGAACCGCGCGCCAGTGTTACGGCGCACGCCAGTTAACAGGCTGCCAGTTTATTGGCCATTCAACAACAAGGCGGTAAATCGCTCGCGAAGTTAGGCAGTTGCAGTCGTCGGGGCTCCTGACCCGGCTGCCGCTCCGCGAGCAACGTCACCGGCTGCTATAAATTTTCTTACGATTTACGAGACGCCAACGAGACTTGGTTCCGGCATCCCCGGAGAGTACTCTTTCCGCGGTCGAACGAGGACAATGCGATCTCCCGCGCTCTTCTTGCCAAGGTATCATCAAGAACTTAACAATGCCTAGGCTACCATGGTTTTTTGATGGAGTCCCGGCGAACGTTGCACAGTGGTACCTTCTACCGAAAAATTGGCCACCATTCATAAGTTCGCAGGATTTTTATGAAAACTGCTAAATTTGCTAATTTTGCTACATTAGCTAATTTAGCTAATTAGCTAATAATTGCTGGATTTGAACGCGGTGTTAAACATGAAAATTTCGGAATGGAAAATCAGACGAAGTTTTTAACTTATTTCTTGCGAGTTTCAATCATTTCCCGGTAATTGGCAGTAATTGTATAATTAGAATATAAAATCATATAGTTGACACCTTACTTTCAGTATTGCAAATTGTTATAGAGCAGGTCATTCGATGATCGTCACAATCTTTTCTTTACAATTTTATGTGTTATAATATGACAATGATTTAGACCTTGTCGAGGAGGGAAGCATGAGAATGAATTCAATAGTATTTTGCGTCGCTTATGTGAAAAATTCATCTTTGTAATATAGAGTTCGGCCGAATATCATATAGAAGCGGATAAAATTTGATATCTTATAAAAGACTAAGAAGAAAAGAAAGAATACAATTTTTTTATTTGGGACTTTGTTTTCGAGAAACTTGAGTTTGAAAGTTCATTATATTCGTCGTTCGTATAACGTGTATTGATCGAAAAAGTACTCGAATATTATGCATGCTTTAATAGTAGAATGTTCTACGAATAGTTTCTTGAAGGATAATCTTTGACGTAATACGATATTATATCTATATATTTACGATATTATATCTCAGCAACTATGCACGATATTTGAACCTTTTAAACGGAATTTGATCCTCTGAATTAATATTGACAACAGTAGCTTTTTCACTATCTCTATAATATTGATTACTTTCTATTACAATATCGTTGTACAATTTAAAAAGATATAATAAACTGGCGTAAAAATTATTTTCAAATCTGAGCAAATAATTCCGCTACCCATACAGGGTGTCCCATAATTATGTTAAAACCCGGAAAGGTGTGATTCTTGAGATCGTTTGAAGTAACTTTTTCCTTAGCGAAAATGCAATCCGCGGCTTTGTTTACGAGTTATTAACGAAATAGAGTGACCAATGAGAAGCCAGATCAGCTGGCGCGAGGCGACGCAGCCAATGAACGTAATTGGGCTTAGCGCGCTCGTTGGCTGCGCCGCCTCGCGCTAGCCGAGCTCGCTTCTCATTGGTCAGCGTTTTTCGTTAATAACTCGTTAACGATGCCTCGGAGAACATTTTTGTAAAGAAAAAAGTTACTTCGAATGATCTCAGGAACTCTCTATTTCCGGATTACGAGACATTTTTGGGACACCGTGTATACTTCGAACATTGTATTGCGGCGAACTGATTGGGAAAAGCTGCCAATATGTGTCGCAGCCTCGAATAAGCGCCGACAGCAAAACATCGGTCGCCCAAGAGCATTGTATTTAATTTTCGTTTCTGTCGAAGCTGCTTCGACGTCCGGGATTGCAAGAAAAGACGCGGGTTTCCTGATGGAACGGCGCAACGTCTTTATAAGTCAGATACAGGAACATCTTAACCGTCTAGTTATCGTAATTGAAAACCGATATTGCCAGGATGCCGCTCCCAACCTGATATAAGTCGACCGAACACTGCTCGACACTTTTTCCGGCGGACGCAATTAGGGGATCGTTTATTCGATTATGTTCACGATGAACGGCGCAGTAATGCGATTTTATCGAAGCAGCAATCAATGACCGGGGAACCGGACGGCTACGTGTTTCTACCACTACTTGTAAACCGGTTGTTCCTTTTCCTCAAACGTGCAGCTCACGGCCGAAAGAAGTGAGATTGTATTTACCGGGAAAGAAATTGAAAATGAACACGCAGTGCTTTGCAACAACTTAACTAAGAATATATTTAGAAAGTTCAAAATATATATATATATATTCTTTCTTTTTTCATTTAATTTATTTAATGTCGCATCTGACTCATAGCAATTAACGACCACTTCTGGGATAACATTTGTAGAGTCACATGTAATGTAATATATATACAGAGTGTCCCAAAATTATGGTATTTCCGAGAAAGATGGGTTCCTGAGATCATTTGAAGTAACTTTTTTCTTT
This sequence comes from Megalopta genalis, assembly GCF_051020955.1. NCBI lineage: Eukaryota > Metazoa > Arthropoda > Insecta > Hymenoptera > Halictidae > Megalopta > Megalopta genalis. The sequence goes on along the minus strand of NC_135020.1, from coordinate 15,182,260 downwards.
ATAAAAATGTTCTCCGAGGCATCGTTAACGAGTTATTAACGAAAAACGCTGACCAATGAGAAGTGAGCTCGGCTAGCGCGAGGCGGCGCAGCCAACGAGCGCGCTAAGCCCAGTTCCGTTCATTGGCTGCGTCGCCTCGCGCCAGCCGATCTGACTTCTCATTGGTCACTGTTTTTCGTTAATAACTCGTAAACGAAGCCGCGGATCGCATTTTCGCTGAGGAAAAAGTTGCTTCAAACGACCTCATGAACCCCTCACGTCCCAAAAATATAATAACTTTGGGATATCCTGTATATATATAATAGTTTTGCATTACATTTTTACATTATTTTCTTAATCTAGGCTTCTTAAGTTACTATATAATTTCGCCCAAACAATTTCGTTTCTTCTTAACTTTTGCAAGTTTGATTGTAGTTGTCATAACTTCTGCTGTTTGACCGTAGCTGTCCAAACATTCTTTGATGCGCTTAATTGTAAGCTCAATGTTACAGTTGTTACAAATTTGTTTGTCTGTTTTTTAGAGGGTATGAACTGATGTGTTATTTCATTATGCCCAATTCTTGGTCGAGATAATACAATTTGCTTCGTTCTTGTTAAATATACTGCGAGATTTGTAGAGGATATACTTTTTCTGAGTGGTTTGAATGTATCCATTCTTGGTTCCACTTATGCCAAATATTTTTGTCAAAATTCTGTTAGGTGGGAAAACTCTGATACAATCTGCTGTTCTAATTTAATTTGCTGACATTCCAAGTTCTGTTGCACAATGTCTCCTTGAAGCGATTAGTGTAGATCGGTCTTTTGTTAAGGATAGATGTAGGACGATTCTTTAATTTAGGATGTTGTTCCGGATTGGGCGACGTGTATTGATCCTGTAGTTCGACTTCTTACGCGGATCACGTAGGATCTAGTGGGATTTAGTAGGATTTAACCTTTATGTACAATGTGGCCGCGTAATGCATGAATTGTCAGCGAAAGGCTGCACTATCGAAATAAAAGCGCTATTTACAAACCATACTCAAACCTTTAGACAAGAACTTGTTCGAATGAGATCAATTTTATTTAATTCTTCTTATTTCTATGAAATCTAGTATTATATTAAAAACAAGCATTATAGTTTGCTCGACCCATGCGTGTTAACTTAAACTTAAATTATTCGATTTTTCGGTGAATAGATCACATTTTTTTTATTATTGCCCTTTTCATTTTTTGTGATAAAGATTCACTTTCGCGATGAAGATTTTCAACAGAACTTATAAAACTAAAATAATATAAGCTATTAACATAAATAATATAAACTATCTCAATCTCGAACATAATTGAGTAATCGGACAAAATCGAAACTTACAATAAACGTAAATCTTCTTCTTCCGTTGTTCACATTATAAACCGAATATTCCATGTGACTATTTCCATCGTATTCATCATATTCGAAAATATCGGATCTCAAGTGTTGACAAACAGATTCATTTCGCTCTGGTTGATCCGTGACGAGGCGTTACTATTCGAAAAACACGAGTGCTTCCATTCCGCGGCACAGGACGCTTAGCGGATATTAGGAATTACGGCGAAATTTTTTTTAGGTAAGCGAATCATCCGCGTCTCGGGAGTTGCTCGGCGGTGGAAATTGCGAGCGCGAGTGTAAGTGCAAAGTCACGGCGAAGCTCGCACTCTGCAGAGAGGCGGGGCGAGAATTCGCGAGGAGTTGCAGCAGCCGTGCGCCTCGCCTCGCCGCGGCAACATAAATTTCGATTTCTCAGCAAGTTCGCCGCGAAAAATCCGAGCGGAGTCCTCTTAGCTCATAATGGCGAGTAATGAAGACGAACGCGCCGCACGAGCTGCGACTGTGACGTTTTATGATACACAAATGCGGCCGGCCGTGCGTATTTCACCCTAAAAGAAGCACCGCCTCGAGCCCCGATCTCCGTCGCGCGTTTATTTCTTTTTTTCTCGCTACGATAAAATGTACTTCTTTTTTTAATGCGCGTGCATTCTCTAATATTTACGACAAAGCCGGAAGAGGCATGCGTGTAAACTCAAACGCTTCGATCACGCGGGAATGCGAGATTAATGATCCTTTGTTGCGTGAGATCACGGCGCAGAGAGAATTCGTTCAATTTATGATTGGGGGGGAAGAGACTCGTTTCACGGTAGATCTGTTTCGATAAACCGATCGCTATTAAATGCCCGCGCTGAATGAAAAGCTATTAAACATTCTGACGCAGATAGGTTGAGTGTGATAGGAATCATTGTCATACTCGTTTCAATGCGCGACGTTGTGCTTTCAACGGGACTACCGACAGCGAGATCGATACCAAGAATATCGAGACTATTCAGTGACGATGTTAGCACGGTGAATGAAAACGCCGAGAAACTGTTCATATTGAAATCCACGGCCTGTTTCTCCGGAGAGCTAGCTCCTGATAATCTGCGGTAAAAAAAATTTTATGCGAGACGTTTTAGCTGGCTTAGTTATTTCCTTTTATTTTCTTTATTTTTTCAGAGAAGTGCATTACTTATTCCTCGCGGTATACACTGGCTCGTGAAAGCATTCGGACACTTTTTAGAACGGAATAGCTTTTCTAAAATTGGATATGGTGACTTAAATATTTAGATGCTAGTTGGACTAGCATGTCAGACAACGTCTAAAAAATGTTCTTACCAAACGCATTGAAAGATGTAAAAATCTCCAGATTTCTCGTATTTATCGATTGAAACTTACTAAGTCGTGAAAAAACTGCTACTTCGCAATCTTTAATTTGTTCGTAATTCCTAACAAATGTCAACCGATTTCGATTAAATTCTTAGCATGCACGTAAACCATCGAAATCTATAAAACGCATTGTTTAAATTCTCGTTCTTGGCTTAGTTAGGCAGAATAGCTTAAAAACATCTGTTTTTCATATCATTTTTGTTATTTCTACTAATTATTATTTATGAAACATGTTTGTTAGATATTGCTTAAAAAAACTAGTCCCTTTAACAGAAAGAAATTCAAGTCATTTAATCTAATTTTATCAAAATTATTTCGTTTTGATCAACGTCGAGAATAGAGTCGAATATTCAGTGGAACAAGCTAAAGAAAAATATTTTATTATACAATCGAGTTTATTATAATCGTTCAAAGGTAGAAGCGCTATATTTTAGTGCGACATCGAACGAGCCTTCTGCCGAATCCAATATTAATTACATTTAGAGTCGCGTCTATCTGCTTCAATGGAACGCGTTGCAGTCAAATGGAACCAATGCCGATAGCCATTGCGTGTCTGTAAATTTATTATTATTAATAAAATAGTACTGGCAGTTATATCCACGATCACTTGATCATGTCAGATTATTTATGAAAATGCGCGCCTGTATCAAACGACTGCGATAAAGTAAATAGAACAAGCTGTAATATCAATTATCTACGTGTCAGATAATTTGAATATTCGCTTATTTGCGAAATAATTTAAATTGTATGTCAAAACATGTACGCGCGAAGTTCGTTATTCGGGTCATCCGTTTTCAAGATGTACATTGCAGCAAGTAATAATATTAATTGTGTGTTACAGTATTTGCGTATTCGCTGATTCGCTCTGATCGAATATTTGTTGCAGCGTGTAAAGCTGTAATAATTTCAATGGCACATCATCAGATTATTTATATACAGTCCGTGGTTTGGCTCGTTTGTTTTCGCGAAGCAAGTAATAATATTAATCATGCGTTAGAGACTGTCGTGCGTTATTAATCACCTGTATAATATCAATTATACGTCGCACTACTTACTTAGATGTCCACTTATCTCTATCGCAGACGTACATCCCAGCAAAATACAACACGAAGAACTGTCAACGTGATGGATTATTTATGTTTTGTACACACATTTGCCACTGCGGAAACACTGTATCTCACATAGGACCAGCAACAATGTTTATTATAATATACAATATTCAACTATTTTGCATGAATTCTCAGCGTTATGATATGCCTAACGTAATAACATATTTTTCCGCAATTTATTTATAATAATATATATATAATATAACTATAGCTACTATAGTTATATTACTATAGTTATATTATTATATAGCATAACTATAGCTACTATAGTTATATTACTATAGTTATATTATTATATAGCATAACTATAGCTACTATAGTTATATTACTATAGTTATATTATTATATAGCATAACTATAGCTACTATAGTTATATTATTATATAGCATAACTATAGCTACTATAGTTATATTATTATATAGCATAACTATAGCTACTATAGTTATATTATTATACAGCATAACTATAGCTACTATAGTTATATTATTATATAGCATAACTATAGCTACTATAGTTATATTACTATAGTTATATTATTATATAGCATAACTATAGCTACTATAGTTATATTATTATATAGCATAACTATAGCTACTATAGTTATATTATTATATAGCATAACTATAGCTACTATAGTTATATTATTATACAGCATAACTATAGCTACTATAGTTATATTATTATATAGCATAACTATAGCTACTATAGTTATATTACTATAGCTATATTATTATATAGCATAACTATAGTTACTATTATGGTGTTTTAATTAATACTTTCTCTTAGGGATTAGAGATTTAATAGTACACACACACACACACACACACGGTAGATGATATGTTCGTTAAGCGCGCTATTTTTGTGAGCGAGATAAAGCCAAGAAAATAATTAATTGAAACTATAATCGAAAATATATAAAGAAATTAAGAAACGCGATTACAATGTTGAATGTACTGTAAATTGAAAAGAAATTAATGAAGATTATTTATTATATTTATATATAACATCCGTGTCTCTAACAATTCTATGCAAGACAAAGAGGAAATTTACATTTCGTATATTTTTATTTTAATGCTTAAATATCGATAGAAAAGGAACAGAATTTTATTTCGACTTAAAAGAAAGGAATAATTTTTATAGATAACATAGAATTCGCTGAATTACTATCTGAATTACGCATTTATAATCTCAGATTTCCAGAATTGAAATGAGCAATTTTTAAGACTGCGATCTTCTGTGATCATCTGGCGCTTTCATTAGAAATACAAATCATATTAGCAGCGCATCGGACCCGGCAGTTTACCGTTCCAAATTCCCAAGTGACTGGTTTTCAGAAATGCCAACGTAGAGCCGTCAGGTCTCGTCAGTGCATAGACCTCCGTCAATTGGAACTCTCTTTTCGGGTATCAGCGAGCTCCAGTGAGATAATTCATTGACGTCGAACGCGAGAGAAGAGCTCGTAATGCCAAAGGAAGTCGTTACTGAAATTTCGAGCCGCACGCCAGGAAACTTTCGCATTGGACAAAGGTAACCAACAATGCCGCTGTCCTGACAATACGGCCCCGTCGGGAAAGTCGAACCTCGAAAAGAGATATGAAATCCGCTCGATTGGCCGTCGCACCCGATAAAACCATGCCTCGCATTGATTTCGTACGTTCGCTTGTTTCTCTCTCTCTCTCTCTCTCTCGCTCTCTTCATCGTTTTTTTACCCTCTGGTTCGGCGATGGTCCGGGTCACCATTTCGCCGGACGGTTCCGGAGATTTTCGAATTTCGCGTTTTATTCCGCTTCCCGCCCATTACCTATTCTGTTTCGAGCGAGCGGCTGCGAAGACGACACGCGGCTCTACATTTCCCCGTGGAAATTCACCGTTTCCACGCTCGAGTCCGCGCGTCATTCCGCCGATTTTTTCCGATTCCGTTATATTTTCAGCGGGGATCCGCGGCGCTCACCCCGCCGCCACCTGACAATTCGGCAGCTCGAGTTAATGGAGAAGTTTGGACGTAGAATCTGCTCGGCGAGAACGCGGGTTCCGCTTCGAAAACTCTCGGAGCGGTACGCGCGGGAAACGGGACGCCGGTGAAAACTGGCAAAGCAATGCTCGGAGCGTGTGATTTCACCACAGTCGAAACTGTAAATTCATCTCACCCCGCCGTCAATCTCTTGATGGTTCACCGAAAAATCATTCTCGCAGGCGGAACAAAAGTATCGATGGTTTCGACAGCGAACGCCGTCGCACAGCGATCCGAAGTACTGAAAACATGGCGAAAATCCCTGAAAACGAGTTTTCAGATCATTCTGTTCATTATTCACCGCCACATTCATCTTAGTACCTATTCATTATCTAAATCGATTCGTTAACTTTTTAGGGCACAGGATTTCAGAAAATAAAATCGAGCACAAATAGAATAAACAGCACCGAAATTTTATCGCGTTTTCAATGAAACAAAATTGGTATATTTTTATTAGCAAAGAAATCGCGTAATATAAAAAGAAAAAAATATTAATAATTCAATTCAATTTGTTGTTATAGGGTGTGGCTCGAATAGTCCCACCGAGTCACATGGGTTCACGAATGCGCATGCAGCTGTTTCAATGTTTCGAGGTGGGTCTACTTAAAAGAAAGGAATAATTTTTACAAATAACACAGAATTCGCTGAATCTAAATCGATTCGTTAACTTTTTAGGGCACAGGATTTCAGAAAATAAAATAGAGCACAAATAGAATAAATAGCACAGAAATTTTATCGCGTTTTCAATGAAACAAAATTGGTATATTTTTATTAGCAAAGGAATCGCGTAATATAAAAACAAAAAAATATTAACAATTCAATTCAATTTGTTGTTATAGGGTGTGGCTCGAATAGTCCCACCGAGTCGCATGGGTTCACGAATGCGCATGCAGCTGTTTCAATGTTTCGAGGTTGGTCTATTTAAAAGAAAGGAATAATTTTTATAAATAACACAGAATTCGCTGAAACTAAATCTATTCGTTAACTTTTTAGGGCACAGGATTTCAGAAAATAAAATCGAGCACAAATAGAATAAATAGCACAGAAATTTTCTCGCGTTTTCAATGAAACAAAATTGGTATGTTTTTATTAGCAAAGGAATCGCATGATATAAAAACAAAAAAATATTAATAATTCAATTCAATTTGTTGTTATAGGGTGTGGCTCGGATAGTCCCACCGAGTCGCATGGGTTCACGAATGCGCATGCAGCTGTTTCAATGTTTCGAGGTTGGTCTATTTAAAAGAAAGGAATAATTTTTATAAATAACACAGAATTCGCTGAATCTAAATCGATTCGTTAACTTTTTAGGGCACAGGATTTCAGAAAATAAAATAGAGCACAAATAGAATAAATAGCACAGAAATTTTATCGCGTTTTCAATGAAACAAAATTGGTATATTTTTATTAGCAAAGAAGTCGCGTAATATAAAAACAAAGAAATATTAATAATTCAATTCAATTTGTTGTTATAGGGTGTGGCTCGAATAGTACCACCGAGTCGCATGGGTTCACGAATGCGCATGCAGCTGTTTCAATGTTTCGAGGTGGGTCTACTTAAAAGAAAGGAATAATTTTTATAACATAGAATTCGCTGAATCTAAATCCATTCGATAACATTTTAGTAAACTTGTACGTAAATTGTACGATACAAAATAATGGTAGAAAAGCGTTAAATTCAATTTAACCATTTACCCTCCCCTCTCCCCCCGCATATTCTCATCGCGTGCTAGAAGACGATAATCAAACACGTTGATAGTGAATTAACAGAATTGGTTCGTGACAGCGAATAAACAGAAAATTTACGAATTTTCTCGTAGATTCTTTTGAACCGTTGCTCGGGATACTTTATTCATGTCGTTATGGTCGTAATTATGCTCGCTGCGCAAATGCGTTTCTTCGAACCGCGGCGTCGCGGCGTTCGTCCATATTGTCTGCAATTTTTCATCGCGGTTCTTTAGGTTACGCCACTTCGCCACGATTGCGGTCCGACGTATTCCAGTTTACATTAGATGACGTACAGTTGTTAAAAAACAATCGCGGCGCGTTCATATTGCGCGCAAATATTTACCGCGTTTCTTGGGGGAGCGCACATTCGACACCGCGTTAACGCGAAATGGTTGATTCAAATATTGACACGCGAGGCATAGAACTTTTTATTAGCCGTATTCAAAAATTCAAAAAAGGAAAAAAATGGAATATGACGCTCGACAAATTTCACGAAAAAAAGAACGACCGTGGATTGTCAAAAGTGGAAATATGTGAAAAAAAGGACCGTGGAAATATGTCACGCAATTTCTGTGTAATCATGATGGAAAAGACGAGAAATATGGAACAGTGGACTGTATGGTTATAGACATAATATATAGATATTTTAATAAACAAAGAGATATATAGAGTAATATCTCCCTAATTGACGCTTAGATTGTCTAGAAAAATGGACAATTTGGGAACAGGAGATTATTCGAGCCTTGCAGCTCGTTTTTTTAATAGTTGTTGGCAATTCGTTACTATAAAAATGAACAGCAAGGATCGAATAATCCGTATCTCCTTTTCCCAAATTGTCCATTTTTCTAGACAATCTAAGCGTCAATTAGAGAGACATTACCGTACAGTGGAAGGAAATGTACAATAAAATGACAATATGAAATGATACAGTGACTTGAAATTTTCTGTTTCTTGAAATTTTAACCCTTTGCACTCGAGTGATAAAAATGTTATATCACATTTCAAGATAATTTTAATATTTTCAGAGTTTGAATTAAAAGTATTGTCAATAGTGTAACTGTTGTACGAATCGCAAGACTCAATTTCAAATGCATAAAATGCGCTTCGTCGCATAAAATGGAAACACTGTAAGTCAGAAAAAGTGTTTCAGATTTACAATTGAAATGCTTTCGAGTGAAAAGGATTAAGTTCACATTCGTAATCGGCGACCACACAAACCTTCGATTAGAAATTTGAGATCAAATCGTCTCCACGTTTAGAGACCCACGTTTTCGGGATTTTTTAACACTGTGCGCCGATCTGAGCGCTTCGATCGTAGCGAACTGCAATTTTTAACGATCTCATCGCCTGTTCCAGGTCGGCCGACCGTCGAATCGACGGAGATTACGCGTTCCTTTTGTCATCGGCTTCGTTACCGTTCGTTATCGACTTGCCGGCAAAATGCGCATGCGGGTCCGCGCGAAACTCGCGGATTCGGTGGTCGCGAGTAATCGTCCGTAACGGTCGATCGCCTGTTTATTGGCAAATTATACAGTCGCGAACAAAACTATGATCTCGCACCCCCATTGCGGTGTCTCGGCCGCCAGGTAGCTGCGATCCGATGGGAACCGGGGCAGAGCGGTTTGTCGAATGCTCGGAAGAGGAGCGACGGCGGCGGCGAGGGAGGGCAGGAAATTCAGCAGGCACGAAGTAAATGTCGACGATAAAAAAGTTTTATGACGCATCGACTGGCTTTGAATGTAGGAATCGCAGTCACGGTTACAAAGTTTCCTTAGATGGTTCTCCGACGGGGTGGAGATTTTATGGGGAAAACGAAAGCGGCCAGAGGATTTCAGTTTCGATCCCACGTATCGTTCATTTTAATACCGTGTTCGTTACTGAAATTGTGTCCCGTTTACGTTGCATTCGCGCAGGATCGCGCGCTCGCCGCGATACGTTCGCCGATCCACGTTGCTTTTATGGGAGACAAGTTATTGACTCTCATTGTTCAGGTTCACCCTCATTTTATGGACTGAAATAGGCGGGCCCCTTACTCGCTGCCGCGGCAAAAATCCTTGAGCAAGTCAGCCGGTTAGGTTGCGTGAATTGCAATGTTTTTAGGCAAGTTGAAAATCATTCGATTATCTTTCTTTAACATATTCGACCGATCGGATTAGGTAATAGTGTCACCGTTTTCTTCTGTTATTTTCTCCGTCGTGCGAGACATAATTTCTTTTGGAGATACGCGACTCGAAATATTTGCCTGGTTAAAAATGTGTAGACATTATTATAAAATTATGGATATAGGGCAAGTCCGGGAGAGTTCGGCCAGCGGGAGAGACCAGCCAGTGTAAATTTCTCGAAACGACGACGCCATATGGCGTTGTGCTAAAAGTCGGGAAACGCTTTAATAAATTAATTATCTTAATCTTGCAAACTGCGTTTAAAGCTTTAGACGGATCTGAAAGATTCTTCACTAAAGTAAGTATAATAATTATAATATAAGTATAATATAAATATATAGTAAAATATATTTATATTTTATTCATATTATAAAAGTATAATATTATAATATATAGTACATATATTATAGTATATGTATACTATATATCTCTCTCTTCTATATATTTTACTATATATTTATATTAGACTTATATTATAATTATTATACTTACTATATATTTAATATATAATAATATAAGTATAATAAGTATAATAATAATATTATTATTATAATATTATATAAGTATAATATATATATATTATTATTATAATATTATATAAGTATAATATATATATTATAATATATTAATATAATATAATATATTATAATATATTATAATATATATATATATAGGTAAGTTTATTTACACTATTTTAATTTCGCTACATTACTTTATATTAAAAATGCGGTCGCTCTTTCCTGTAATTCTGGTATAGTCCGACCATACTAATTCGAGAGAGTTCGACCGCATTAATTGTTCCGCCCTTAACGGAATTTGTATTCTTTTCCTATCCGGTTTTCTTCAAAGTGATTTCGCTTTCAAATTGGGAATAGCTTAATTTCCAGTGCAACTGTCATGATCAGATAACGCGGCAGGCAACTTGCAAACATTATAAATAGTTCAGAGAACATTAAGGTAAAGCAGAACAAGGGAACTGTAACGAAACATCGGAATATTTCAATTAAAAGGGGGGAAAAATGTAAAGAAACGTAGAAAATAATTACAACAATCATTCGACTCGAGCAGAGACAATCTAATTTTACAAGAATCCAGTTTCATTAGAGGAATGAAACAAAGCAGAGTAGATTGTCGTTTTAAAAGGAATGTCAATAAGCACACATCTCCTGGCATTAAATTAGTTCTTGGTTAAATTTAATTCATAAACGCGAATATGCTCTACTTTATTCAATTTATCATGGACGCTTCATTAAATCGAACGAAAATTTTCAGTTCTTTTTATCTTGAACAGTGCGTGTCTGTTATCTTGCATTTAGGCTTCGTCGCAGCGCGACTATAATCAACAAAAGAAGATATTCATCCAAATGACAAAATATTTGAGACAAAATATTTTTATTCCTAATTACATTCATAATACGTAAATCACATTCGGGGCACGCGTCGCACAGTTAAAACCCGTCGAAATGCGTTCGTGCGACAACATTCTAACACTTTTCAACGCGACACTACGAAAGATTATATTACGTGATAGCAGAAAAGATGGTTCGACTGACCAGAGATCGACCATATTCACTGACCCGACACCCGTCGCGGCACCAGCTGGAATTTCCAGGTTTCTTCCGGGCCGGCCACTTCGACTCGAAGCCGACACTTCCTGGCTGGAGAATGTCCTCAATTCTCTTCATCTCGCAGTATCATCTTGCCAACCCCTCGGTCTGGCCGAAGAAAGACGGAAGAAGAGGAGCACACGGTTTTAAGCACACCCGGCGTACCGGGAGTAGCACTTCTTACCGACCATAACGAACGTGTCGAGGATCGTAAAAGTGATGCCACTACAATTTACGTTGTCTCGACGGTGTCGACGTCCGACGAGAGGACGCTCCAGTGGAACTGCGACCGTAGAAACTCGTCGCGCACACGATTCCACACGGCCGGTACTCCGAACACGTATAATCGAGCTGGGGGCGTCCGGTTTCCTGGATCGCCGAGATTCAATTCGGCGCTCGATTGATCCCGGACACCAAATCGGAGCGAGGGAACCGAAGGCCGGCTGTCTTATCATTTCGGACACGGGACGCGACGAGGCATCCGTCCCCTCAGGCTCGTCGACAGAGGGTCAACTAATCCCGGAGAACTCAGAACGGACAAGAAAACTCTCAAGGTTTACCGAAATCAAGATTTCCTGTATCACGCGGCCGCGTCCCGGTTACCAAAATACTGCCGCAACTTCTGCTGGTCGACATCGGCCCCTTGCTTAGTGTTATTCGAACCCCGCGGTGACCAAGAGTCGGCAAATAATATTTCACCTCGGGGCCAGGTGCTCGAACTTCGCCGCCGCGAGAAGAAATTCCCGTGGATGACCGTTGACCTTCCCCCGTGTTGGAAAGGTACGGTGGTTCGCGAAAGTGTTCGAATCGAATGCCAGTGAAAATGGAAATCGGAAAGTTATGTGCAGGGTAAGTGTAGGTATTACTGCGGTTTATCAACGAAGGCGAACTTTGACAAGTAAAACGTTTTACGCCAATGAATTGGCAACTTGAGCTATACCTATTATTCTTTAACTTGAATATTTGCTTTTCTCAAAATATCGGATCTGTGAAAGCGCAAATTTCATTAAAAAGCGTAATGTAAAGAAACAATACGTGTGCATATATTACTGCGGTTATGTATCTATTACTGCGAGCCAAATGCTACGGATGCCCCAAATACTGCGGCATTTTATAAAAGTAATAAAATCCAACATTTTACAGTGTGTAATCTTCTAAAAATGAATCCCATAATTTGTTACATGTTTCATATTGATAATTTATGACACACGAGTAAGAGCAATCGCAGTTTTAATTCATTTATTGATTTTTGATATTCGGAAGCTTATCGGTAATTAATAATAAATTGTTCATTTTAGCGTTATTTTTAGATAAAGTAATCATTACTGCGATAAAAAATCGACTTATGTAAGACGTAGTTCCATGGAATGCACTAATTTATTAGTTACAGTGGATTTCATGGAGTCCCATATTTCTAAAACTTGTTATTTCTATTGTTCGTATGAATTAATATTATAAATACGAAGTGTTCTGATTTCTGCCGCCCACAATTGCACCATCGAATTGATATCTAATTAGTTTCACTAATTTCAATGTATCATTCAATGTACTATAGCATCGAAATTTTCTGTGTGATAAAAGTTTTCTAAAAAATTTTCTAACCTGATTAAAACCTTCTAAAAACTGGACTTGAAAATTTTTTCTCGGTAACATACATGAAAGCTGTAAATTTCGTCGGAATCTGTCGACGTACAGTGGAACTACGGGCACTGGAATATATAAAACTTTAAAAAAGATTTCTTACGGTTATCGATCGAAATTATCAAATGTCGCGAAAAAATTGCGATCCTTCCGATCTTTAATCGTTTGTATCCTATAGCAACGTGAACTGAAGCGACGAAATTTTCAGCAGAGACCTAGAAAGCGCACTGTTTAAATTATCGTTATAGGCTCCGATAAAAAAGTTAAATATAATAACAATAATAAAAAAGTTAGATCTTATTCTTTCTGTCATCTCAACCAAAGCAAAATTAACCCTAGAAAGATAACCATATGACAACGTACGTAAAAGATAACCATACGCTTCAGAGGCGCATGCTTTTCTAAGGCGTCAATTTTATACTAACAATGGATATTTATTTAAGTTAATCTAGTCATTTTAAAGGTTTGGCATTATTGTAAAAATAAAATGCATTTATATTATATTTTTTTATATTTTAAGTAATTTTAAACTTAAATCACTAGACCTCTATGAAAAATTAACAAAAATCAACAGTCTTCGCAGGCGCCTCTGCGACGTAGGTTATCTTTCTCGGGTTAAAAAAAATGTGTTTCAATCCCTGTACAGAAAACTAGTCGTTCTAACATCTCCAAAAAAGTCATTTAGCCCAGTTTCGAAGAAGTGATACAATATCGAAAGTATACAAATACAGTAATGTCTCCCTAACACTGACGCTCAGATTGCGCACAAAAATGGGCAATTTGGGAAGAGGAGATTTGATTATTCGAGCCTGTTGACAATTCGTGACTATAAAAATGAACCGCACGGATCGAATAATCGTATCTCCACTTCCTAAATTGTCTATTTGTTGAGCGTCAATTAGAGAGACATTACCGTACCTTTCGGAGCCACCAATATCTTTCCTGTTTCAGTTTCAACTGGCAAGCGATCGACCATCTCCGCGAGCAACTGTAAATAAACTTATCATCGCGCAGGAGAAAGTCACGCGGTTAATTCGATTTCGGTTATAGCCGGCCCGTTTCGATGGCCCAGCGTCAACACTTGGCGGCCCGTCGAACTCGGAAGAAGGCGTCCTCGTTGCCAATAATCGTGTCAGCCGAGAGGCGAAAGATGGAGTTTTCCAGCTAGGGCTGAAATAATCGGGAGCCTTCGCCGCCCCGGCCGGGATATTTGCCGTGAGTTCCGTGAGTGCCCTTGCGGGAATAAACGCCGGCCCCTGGAATTGATACACGCGAGGGGGAAGAGTGTTTTCCCCGGTCGTCCGGCTTGATGGCCACTCCGGTCCTAAGAAAATCAAGATCGAGGTCGCCGATAATGCTCGCCGGGGAGAAAACGGCGGGGCGCCGGGCCACGGGAACAGGTTTCGTTGGGGAGGCTTTCGAAATGATGTGATTCCGTGTTCGACGCGCGGGTACAGGAATATTTAACCAACGCCGACGTTGCCGCGCGCAATATCGCGGACGCTCCGAGGAGCAGCGTCGGCAAAATATTATTGTCTCGCGTACCGCAAAATAGCTTCGCGGAGGATTTAATAGGAACCATAGGGAGCACCGGGCTACGAGGGGCGGGACGCTTCGTAATTACTTTTCAGCGCGCATTAAAGAAGCAACGCGACACACTGCCGCGAAACGCGGCGATGCGGCGCGCGGGGGTGGTTAGGAGGTCGTCGGCAGGGGGATAATTTAGCTCTCATTAAAATGTAGTTTCGTCTGTAAGCAATAAGGTCCGCCGCATCGAGCTTCGTGTTCCGGGGAAATTGGGTCGGCTGATTTCCATTTTCTCAGTGGTACAAACCGAGAGAGCCTGCGAAGACGCCGATGCCACGATATCGATTTATCGTGTCTACCTGACAGCGGCGGCGGCTGCGAGTGCCGCGTTAAAATTCGAGACACAAGCGCGCACACGTTGCTCGTCGATTAATCAGTTAGCTCTGTGTTTGACGAGTGTACTCATCACGGAGAAGCGGCAGTATTTTCTGTCGCGACGAGTATAATCGTCGCGCGTGAAAAGTAACGACCATTGGCTATTTAAATTGTGATTTTAGTGGAAACTAAAATATATTCTCGAATTTCAAGATGTTTAGAATATTTTTAGGCCGATCCTATATACACGGTTTACGTTATTATAAAATTAAGTTTATATAGAATTTTTTGAATGGTTTGTAAGTGGACTCAATATCATAACATTGTGGTTTGAAGATCAAACTGAAACATGTACAGTAATGTCTTTGTAATTGACGCTCAGATTGTCCACAAAAGTGGACAATTTAGGAGGAGAAGATAGGATTGTTCGAGCTTTGCTTCTCGTTTTTATAGTTACGAAGTGTCAACGAGTATAAGAACGAACTGCAAGGCTTGAACAATCGTATCACCTCTTCCCAAATTGTCCATTTCTGTGCACAATCTGAGCATCAGTTAGGGAGACATTACTGTATTTAGAATATTTCGAGGCCGATTAGGAAAGAATCATGATATTGGTGTTCGACGTGCAAAGTGCCATTATATATTGGCTAATATATGTTATTATATATTATAATGCTAATATGTAACTATATATATTATTTATTATATATATATATATATAATTGTATAACTAATATATGTATATATCTATACATATATATATATATATATATATATATATATATATATATATATATATATATATATATATACATATATTAGTTATACAATTAATGCACTTAACTAACCAAAAAGACTTTCCTATACCACAAAGTAACTTATTTTTAAAGGCTTAATATTGTAATTATTCATTTCATGTGCACATAATGGCTTTTTTCTTTTTAATAATCTTAAATTCGATCCATTGAAATATAAAATTGATCGCCACTTAACAATCTCAAGCATTTAATCAGTAAACATCTATAATCTTTGTCCTCGTTGTAACATCAACAGTAATTAAAAGTATCATTACATTGTCGGCGCCAAATCAGTAAGAAAATCAACCTAATCTAAGGTGACACTTTTTATGAACATACAATAGAAACAGAACACGAAAAAAAATCAAGAAGAAAGAGAATAGAATGCCATGAAAATAATTAAAAAATAAGAATAACACGTAATTACGAAGATCTATGGTCCGCATTCTGTCATTTTTTCTTGTAATTCGGTTTAATGCACAATTTAATTTAAAAAAAAATTGCTTTACCACCTTAGCAATAGGTAATTAAGATAACAATATAGACATTACTGGTAGCAGCTCGAAAATACCATGATTGCATAATGTTAAGTAACATTGTGGCATGAAAACTTCTTGTTGCAAATGTAACAGTTTTTGCGTAATCGTGGTCCATAATCAAATCGTTACTTTCAATCTCGGTCTTTCCCCGGTGCATCTGCCTCCTGCTTGAGAATTAATCCGTTTCTCTGGGCATTTAATATCGAATCGGCCGGCCAATCGATCGCGCGCTACAATCTAAATCTTTGCATTAAATGGAAAAGCAATAAGCGGGCGCGAAATCAGGCAACGTCGACGCTGGTAAATATAATCGAGTGAGCTGAACTGTATTCGCAGTCTCCGTGAAACCGATATCGGCGCACGATCGTGAACAAATTCGACCAAATTCCCGGCGTGTCGTGCGTTAATTGTCGTAATTACGTTTTATCGGCAACGAGATGGCGTATCCGCCGGAAATTATTGTCTCACTTTTTGCGAAACGGCGTTGTGTGCGTTAATTGCGGCGGACGAAAATTACTCCGACGTAATTCGATCGTGTTTAACGCGTATCACCGGAGCAGCTGTCTCATCCGCGTTCGCAGAAGCTGTCGCTCGCAGTCCGTTCTCTGAATTGCGACCGTTTTCTGCGAGCGAAATACAGTAATGTCTCCCTTACCGACGCTCAGATTGTCCACCAAAATGAATAATTTAGGAAGAGCAGACACGATTATCCGAGCCTTGCGGCTCGTTTTTATAATTGTGGACAATTTATAACTATAAAAATAAACCTCAAGGCTCGAATAATCGTATCTCCTCTTCCCAAATTGTACAATTTTGTCTACAAGCTGAGGGTCAATTAGGGAGAATTTGCTGTCTCGAGAATTATTCCAATGTTTTCTCGCTCTTCACAATACAATCGTGGCCTAATTCCATTGTTACTATCATTAGATCATAAATAATCTTAGCGAGTCGCTCCAATTGTCATGCGAATATTATGACGGAGTCAAAGTGTGAATAAGTTAGCTGTCACACGAATTTATCGTAAGTACGATACCATTCGTGTTGTCATAATTGTTTTTAACACAATTTAGTAATACTAGCTATAAGTGACTAATCAAATGATTGTTCATTGAGAATTGCAGGAACACAATATCCATTTGTACGAGACCTATAGGAACAGATTCTTGAAACTTTTTATACCGTGTTACCTTATTTTCATTATCGCTTTAGCTATTATCGTTATTTATCCATTTCATTTATTCACATTCTATTTAGAGAATGAATTTACTGTAATTGTAATATGACTGGTCATAAAAATCGCGTCAGAAACATATGTGCTTCTTTCAACGACACGAAGGTGTGTGCGAGAAGAAATTATCCTTTCTAATAAGGCAAATATTGTAACAAAGACATCGTCTAATGAAGATAATTTTTTCGAACGAATCTTCTTCGTTCGTTGATTTAAGAATCCATAATATTGAATCCATGAGCGAACTGAGTTTTTGTCCACGTTTTATATACTGTCAAATAATGCGATAGCATTTCCTAAGGCACGTTATTAATGCTCATGGCGGAATTTAGGAGATGTGCATTCCCATGTCAATCATTAAGGTGAATGGGGAATTCCTGTAGAACCGTATCGCGAATAGTTAATGTTTCGACTTTAATCATCGACGACTGGATATATGTAGAACACGATACACCGCGAGATAGCAAATGTTGCGTTTCCGCTTTGGCATTGTCATACGTGCTTCAACACGCACGGCTGTATCGTCCGCGTAACATACACCAGCATAATCGGCCGGCGAACACGTTAACCACTATCTCTAACCGAATTGTTATAGCGGTTCCGAACGGTGGCTCGCAACGGCGCTCATGTATGCCCGGCGATATTTTCCGAGAGATTTCGCGCTTTGATGCGAGCCCGCACACGCCCGAGGAACGCGCGTACCCTCGAAATAATTTACTCTGTGATAATCCGCGGAAGCCCGAATTGCAAAGGAATAAGTAGAGAGAATGAGACACATTAGATATATTTCGAGCGCGGAAAATTGGAAAATGAGGCACTGCGGAACTTACCGGATACGGAATGTGAGAAATTTGCTGCTTCAGAAATTTACGGCGCGGAATTTTATGCATTTACGGAATCGCGGGCGCGGACATTTCTCGACGAAGAAACTGCGAATTTCAAATAATTGAAACGTGGAATATTCGGGAACAAGAAAACTTGGGGAACTGGGGGAGAGAGTTCAACGAATTTAAATCGTATGAAAAGTGGAACACGGGGCATGTATTTGCTGGAAGGTTGGAATTAAGGCCGGCGGTTCACAAAAGGATGTAAACAGTAAATAATACAAAGAGAACGTATTGTTGATGTGGGTTGACGAAATTAAACGGACTGGTGAAAAACAATAGCGTCATCAAACGAGACGAAGAAGTTGAAATTCGTTGATCTATAATGGACATTTGTGATATCCGTAAAATACATATTTTATAATCCTTATATACAGTGTGACTCGCATTAATATTCAGACACTCTCTAAAACGGTAGAATTCTTTAAAACTGGACTAAACGACTTGAAATAATTGCAACTTTAAGAAAAAAATGATATAAACATTGCGCAGTAAACTAGTTTCTCTAATATCTCAAAAAATGCAACTTTTAGAGAAGTTATTCCGATTTAAAAAGTATCCGAATCTCAATGGGAGTCACAGTATTTTGACAAACTCGTAACGTACATACAGTCAGCCGCAAAAGTTCTTTACCATCCGATGAACGGTTAACGAATCATCGCCAATCTCCAACATTGACGCGAATCAGTAGATAATAGAACTATAATCTTCAAATAAAAGGTACAGGAATAAAATTTAATTATAGACAAAACAATATAACAGCATCACGTGGGCGAGTATTTTTACGGCTGACTGTATCGTAATCGTAAAAGTTCTTCAGAACTACTTTTCGCATACTTCTATAACCGACTGTAAGTTGAGGCTCGAGAACACTTTGGAAGTTTTAAACTAGGTGTTTCGTAAATACGAAACCAAGCAATTAGGAAATTGGGAAGCTCGAGGCTTAGAGAATTCAATGCTACGAACTTGGTAATTGAGAGCACGAAAAATTCAGGACACAGCGAACCGGGGATTGAGAATGAGAATCTCGGAGCGTTCGGAACGTGGGCAAAGTTATAACGCTGAAGAAATCGACGAGCCTCAAAGCGCGGAATCCGATGTCCATATCAGCCGAACTTTTCGGTAATCGAGGTTATCGAGATACGAATGAAAACATATCGCAGCCAACTCTCCGAGGCGCCAATTCCTTTAAAAAACGCCGTCGACGAGTTCATCGCAGAGAACAATCAGAGTGTAAATTCGAGAGAATTTACTGTAATCTTTTAACATCTTTGTATTTTTTTCAAAGGATCTAATCACATTTGTTACACACTCAGTATATCATTGTAAAACATAATTGTCGCATCTAAACAAATAATTTTGTCATCCTAATGTGTCAAATATTGTGCCAATCGTGTTTAGATTAGTAGAGATTGATTCGTTTCAGAGATAAAATAATATTTTACGGTCTGCTGTGCTTTTACAATCTAGTCTACATTTTTCAAAAATCATTTCGGTTTTACCATCCCATTATTGATATAATAATTATAAATACCACTGTGTTCCCCCGCCTCCACACTATACAGTTTGCCCCAAAAGTAACGTTTCCAAACATTTCGATAATTTCGAATTTTATTAGAATATTCCATTAAGCAAAGTTGCAAATATATTATAAAATGAAATAGATTGCGCACTTTTTCAGCAAACGTTTCTATTATTATTCTATTATTATTCTATTATTATTACTATTGTTATTCTATTATTATTACTATTATTATTACTATTATTATTCTATTATTATTACTATTATTATTCTATTATTATTACTATTATTATTCTATTATTATCACTATTATTATTCTATTATTATTACTATTATTATTACTATTGTTATTACTATTATTATTCTATTATTATTACTATTATTATTCTATTATTATTACTATTATTCTATTATTATTACTATTATTATTCTATTATTATCACTATTATTATTCTATTATTATTACTATTATTATTCTATTATTATCACTATTCTTTCCAAGCAGATACCGTTCCAATCGCAACGTTTACAATAAATTCTCGCAAAAAGATTTTTCGTTCGTAACTTCTTTAAGTTTGCGAGACATCTAAAAACATCGATGC
The DNA here is from genome assembly GCF_051020955.1 of Megalopta genalis. NCBI lineage: Eukaryota > Metazoa > Arthropoda > Insecta > Hymenoptera > Halictidae > Megalopta > Megalopta genalis. Next base: position 15,161,815 of record NC_135020.1, on the reverse strand, counting down.
CACGAATAATTCCTAATCCATTAAAAATATTCCCGTAAATCCATCGTTTTATCTCGCAGCTATTTTACTCTCGACTTAAGAAATCGTTTATCTCCTAACCGCCTGAGCAGGAAAGCCCACGTCGGCAATACCACGCCGTGAAGTTAACAAGAGATTGTAACGACAACGATTTTCCGAAAAATAAAGGGCGGACGGATCGAAGGTCTTCCCGATGACCATGTCAGATAGAACTCTTGGCCGAGGGCGAGCTGTATCGTTCAGGCAGAAAGTACTGGGTGTATCGGAGCACAGGATGGTATAGTGCTCTGGATTACAACGTCGATACGATAGTTGAAATCGACCGGCGGGGATATTGCAAATACGGTGCACGAGGAAAGGGCTTTACGGATCGTGGAGCGGTCACTGAGGATTCTATTTTCGAAAGGAGATTCATCGTTCCCGGTAAGCGTATTCTTTAATCTGATTTCCCTATTAAGGTAATTGAAAGGCACCGATTTTTCATTTCATTGCGAACGACGTCCCGACGAAAGAACGGGGGAAAAAGAGGGAATTATCGGATGCACGATGAAAGAAGCAATATTTCATCGAACAGGACGTTTAACAAGCAACCGTTTTCCACCAATGATTCCATTCTGTTTGCTGAATACCACGTATGCGTGCGCGTATTTTTTCCCTCCCCCGCCTTCATTTCTCTATCGTTATTTCGAACAATTTGACGCAGTAAACAACGAGAGGAATTCGTAGCATGCCGCCTGTTTGCTCGACGATTACTAATTCCATTTGAATTTGTTGTGCAGCGGCAAACATGATCGGTTACATCCTGCTCAAAGGGGGCAAAAACATGGTGGACAGATATTCATGGAGCGATTCGGCGCCGGACAATCGAGAAATACCCCGACGCAATCGATTCACCGCCACGTTCCCAGGAAAACCGTGGATATCCCTGCGGTATATATCGTCGTAAAGTGTTATTAAAAAATTCCGGAGACGTATTTCTCCTGTAAGCAATAACTCAAACCGCCTGTCCCCAAAATATGTATTTTATGTACTCATAAAACTTGTCGAGCGATCGATTCAAGAATACCGCCGGTAAATATTCAAGAAATATTGCACTCTAGACAGGGGGATTATTAAAAAAATACCGTCGCAGGCTTTCTTTTCCTATACGTGATTTATGATCGCGTCCCGTCGAGACGTGTCGAGTTCCGTTTCCACAAAGCCGTTTCTCCGAGCCGTGCAACGAAACATTATCGCAAATGTCCCGTCGGTTTAAATAGTCGTGTACACGTTCAATTTCCCGAGTGATTTGCGACCGTTTCTTCAACAAGCTATTTTACAAGTTATTTATTACAAGTTTACCAATAAATATTGTCGTTACTGTTTGCTTGTATTATAGGGAATGAAGGAATCCTGCGACGAAAAAGCAGGCGAAAGAAAACGAAACAGACGTCTTCTTTGTACAGCAAGCATCTTTCATGATTCATTTCTCACGATTTAAATCATTTCGCTATTCGTGAAATTTCTCAAACATCCTACAACGTATTATCCATTTTTACAAGTACTATACATTGATTTCTAGCATAAATCCATCTTCCTCCGGGGCAAATCAAATTATATTAGCCCAAAGAATCCACTTCAACTTCGTTTAGTTGAGTTTAGTTTAATTTAGTTATTTTGATGTTTGGCATTACCAAATGTGATATGAGTGAAAGATGAGAATTTAAGATCAAGTTATTGATTTACTGCAGTGGTTACAAGTTAATTTGAATACTTGCTTGCTTCTCATTAATAGAGCTGAAACTGAAATTACTTTATCCATTTGCTTATGCAACTTGCTCTACACTCCGTTTGATATTCCTATTACCTTAAAATTATATTAACCCAAAGAATCCGCTTCAATTTCGTTTCGTTTAGTTTAGTTTAGTTTAGATTGGTTATCTTTATGTTTGGCATTACCAATGTGACGAGTTAAAGATGAGAATTTAAGATAAAGTTATCATTGATTTACTGCAGTGGTTACAAGTTAATTTGTATACTTGCTTGCTTCTCATTAATAGAGCTGAAACTGAAATTACTTTATCCATTTACTTATGCAACTTGCTCTACACTCCGTTTAATATTCCTATTACCTTAAAATTATATTAGCCCAAAGAATCCGCTTCAATTTCGTTTCATTTAGTTTAGTTTAGTTATATTGATGTTTGGCATTACCAAATGTGAGATGAGTGAAAGATGAGAATTTAAGATAAAGTTATTGATTTACTGCAGTGGTTACAAGTTAATTTGAATACTTGCTTGCTTCTCATTAATAGAGCTGAAACTGAAATTACTTTATCCATTTACTTATGCAACTTGCTCTACACTCCGTTTAATATTCCTGTTACCTTAAAATTATATTAACCCAAAGAATCCGCTTCAATTTCGTTTCGTTTAGTTTAGTTTAGTTTAGTTATATTTATGTTTGGCATCACCAAATGTGATATGAGTGAAAGATGAGAATTTAAGATCAAGTTATCATTGATTTACTGCAGTGGTTACAAGTTAATTTGTATACTTGCTTGCTTCTCATTAATAGAGCAGAAACTGAAATTACTTTATCCATTTACTTATGCAACTTGTTCTACACTCCGTTTAATATTCCTATTACCTTAAAATTATATTAGCCCAAAGAATCCGCTTCAATTTCGTTTCATTTAGTTTAGTTTAGTTATATTGATGTTTGGCATTACCAAATGTGATATGAGTAAAAGATGAGAATTTAAGATCAAGTTATCATTGATTTACTGCAGTGGTTACAAGTTAATTTGTATACTTGCTTGCTTCTCATTAATAGAGCAAAAACTGAAATTACTTTATCCATTTACTTATGCAACTTGCTCTACACTCCGTTTAATATTCCTATTACCATAAAATGTAATAAGGACCTGCTAAAAAGAAAACAAGCAAAAGCAATAGTGTTCAGTATTTACAAGAATTCGCAAGAAAATACTTGTTAATTCCATTTCCTCTAAATATTTGGTACACTATTATTCAGAATAATCGCAGAAGTAAATCTTCAGAATCTACGGTGCAAGCACACTGGTACGAAACGCGATTGATCTACTAATCGTGTCGGCATTCAGTTTCGAATCGGCTATTTGAACGTTCACGGAATAGCTTCGTAACAGATTTGTTGATTCAGTAAGTAGTATAGAGCGATATTGATCAGCCAGAGATTCGGTAGCCGCGAGTTATCGGCTTTCGGTATCGCGGAATATATTTTCAAGCAAATATTAATTAAAATATTTCGTTTGACGAAGCGAACAGCAAAGCATAGCTTCGCGTGCGGATACTAGTTTTAATGATCGTGTTTACAAAGATTGGAGACGGACAAAAATGTGTTTTCCTCATTATACGTTCTCTGACTATGGACATTTCTGACTGCGAACGAATTCTAATGGGACTGAAACTTCGGGTCGTCACACCGAACATTGGGGGTAGTCGCTTTTATATTCGAAACGCATGGAAATTTTCAGAGAATGTAATTTTTCACAGAAAGTGACACCGTTAACTGATTGGAACAGCTTCTATCGAATTTTTCGAACTGTTCTCAACGTAAGTTTCCGAACTTAATGTTTGCATGACGTACATTGCGCATACCGCGACTCCCGTTAATATTCGGACGCTTTTCAAAACGCAATAACTTTTTGTAGAACTAGAGTAAATGACTTGAATTTTTCTTCTTTTGGATGATAGAGCGAACAGTCTACTAGACCATAATTAGAATGCTTTTTTAAAATAAAATTTTGCTACTGCTTAGAATGACGAAAGAAAATAAAACGCTCTCGTTTTTGAACTTTTTAATCTGAGCCTATAACGAAAATTTAAAAAATGTGTTTCCTAGATCTTGGTAAGTTATATGCATGTTAAAAATTTCACCGAAATCGGTTGACCTTGGTACGAGCTGCAAACAATTAAAGATTCCAAAAGTCGCAGTTTTTTCCCAATTTTTGACACTATCGACCAATAAATGTGAGAAATCTGCAGTGTCTACAATTTTTTAGCGCTTTATTCTCAGATAAAACTGGAACTATCAGAGCAATACAAAGACTTTCTTTTCAATTAATAGCATTATTATAACTATAATATGTGCAATTACAACACATGTGTAATTATAATATCGTAACTAACATGTGTAATTAATAACACACCGTAACAAATAAAAAAACAAAGAAATGAACAAAAGTTCTTTTTTCTGTTGGGTTCAATGTCGCATCGATTGCAAGGTCATTGGCAACAGATTCTGCGGTTTTATGTTGAGAATAATACGAAATGCTATTGTACGATCTTGCGGAAAAAAGAATTGAACCCGCACACGAGAATTTAACTCGAAACCTCTCGCTTCGCAGCCGCTCGACTTCCTCGCATAGCTACGAGATCCTCCGTATTTCCCGATTTCCATTCGCGTTCTTGTTCTTAGGAGGTCCCGACCTCCACACTGTTATGCAGAAAATATGCAACAATCCAACATAATTGCCACAGTCCTTTCGCCCATCGAATGCGATAAGTCGAAAGTGTTCTCAAGCACCTCGATGCATCGAAAACAAGCGTCTCCAATAATTGCGCCATTGGAAACGGTCGGTAAGGTTTCAACGGAATCAGCATTCGATTTCTCTTTGTTTTTGACTTCTCGCTCCCGTAAATAATAATGGAATTATGTTCGAACTTGAAGCTCCGTACAAAGAACGGATAGGCCACCAGCGAATAACAGAACGCCCACAATCGACAAAATCATCGGGAAGCTCCCCGGGTTTCGTTAATTTATCAGAGCACATTGTTAACAAGATAGATAGGGGGAAAGTGAAACGGAACGTATCGTGAACAAAAAGCAGCCGAATTTCATTCTATCGTCATGATTCAATTACCGAGGATGCCCGGTTTGATCAATTAAAAGCTCGCGAGGTAGCGTTAATTAAACGAATTGGCGTGTGGAATTGTTGTGCGATCCCTTTCTTCAGAACTCTCCAGGCATGAACCGATGTCCAAAGAAAATGTTACGAACACGTTTGAAGTCACACAGATATTTCTTTCGACGAGAGATCGCGATAAATAATTTGAACGAAGTTTTTATGACAGACCAGCGAGCAGAAAATTATGATTTACCAATGAGTAACAGAAGTAACAGAAGCATCACAAGGACCTTCGAACGTTGTCTCTCGCTACTCTTATAATTCGTCTGATTAAGTTTAAAGCAATGAGATAATGCAATCTTATGCAAGCAATTGTTTATTACCTGCGATTGCATACGGAAAGAAATAATTTATTATTAGATGAAATAACTTATTATCATTATGTAAGGCATGTAAATAAAGACACATATTTTTTGTCGACATATTTTTGGTCGACATACATGCATTCGTCACAAAAAATTTCGTAGTGAAACATTGTGTTACCGCAACGTTGATGGATTAACAACTGGTATTTGACATCATATACAGGATGTCCCAAAAATGTGTCGTAATCCGGAAATGGCGGGTTCCTCAGATCATTTGAAGCAACTTCTTCCTTTACAAAAATTTTCTCCGAGGCACCGTTAACGAGTTATTAACGAAAAACAGTGACCAATAAGAATCGAGTACGGCTGACGCGAGGCGGCCCAGCTAACCAGCGCACGAAGCCCAGTTCCGCACATTGGCTCGGTCGCCTCGCGCCAGCTGAGCTGGGATTCGACCGCTCGACCGCTGGCGCCGTTGGCTCGGCCGACTCACGCCAGCTGAGCTGGGATTCGACCGCCTCGACCGCTGGCGCCGCTGGCTCGGTCGCCTCGCGCCAGCTGAGCTCGCCTCTCATTGGTCACTGTTTCTCGTTAATAACTGGTTAATGGTGCCTCGGAGAAAATTTTTGTAAAGGAAAAAGTTGCTTCAAATGACCTGAGGAACCCGCCACTTTCGTATTGCAAGACATTTTTGGGACACCCTGTATATTGTAATCTTGATATAAACTTTTTATGGTTTTACTTTCTATGCGTATCTCATTCGTAGTACACGAAAGATACATCGAATCATACTTTTCTTACAGATGAAAGCATAAAGATGATTTAGAGGTGAAAGTGTTTATTTCGATTGAAACATTAAATTTCGTACACTGGACTTCGATGTATGACAGCAAATTTTGGTAAAACTAGTTTGGAGATATTTCATCTGGTTCGTAGCCCGAAGATATGTTACACAGTCACTGTGTATTGCATAGTGTTTACTTTTGCAACTTCCCCATGGCATTGGCTACATTGTTGCGTGACCGCTGCCATTTTGCCGCAACGGTTCCGACCGTGGCAATCAAAATAGCAATCCGGTGAGAAGTCTGTCCACCTGAACCGGTATGCGGTGCTTAATAGCCGCCATTACAAACTTACGTCTATTTATAGTCACCGGGAATATTTGCGTATACTTCGGTATAATTACGAATCGTTTATTTCATTCTTCCGTGATGTCTGTGTTTCGTGACATCGCCATCGCGTATTCGCGTATTCGCTCCGGTAAAAAAACAACATTTTGTTACATCAATTGCGAATGCGGCGTGCGTGCCGCGTCCTACAAACTGGAATGCATGAAACAGTGAAACGAAATTTCATTTTATAAAAAAAATGAAGCATTTTAAATCATGGAACTTCGCGGCAACTAAAATTTGACGGATATCGTGAACAACGAATCACCTAATATCATGCTATAAGATAAAATGCCAATGGTCACGAACAACGTTTTGTAACACCACCAACTTTTCGTAAGAATTAAAGACATTGTAAGGCGCATTTATTATACAATAATGAAATATTGTCTAAAAAATAGTAGAAATAGTCTAAAAAAGATATCAAATTTAATCTAATCATTTGCCATTACAATGAATTATAGTTACAAAGCAATTCAATTACATTAACGCAATTCAATTACATGACATTACATTACATAATAATGAAATATTGTCTAAGAATATCTGAAATAGTCTAAAAAAGATATCAAATATAATTTAATCATTTTCTATTGCAATTAATTATAGTTACAAAGCAATTCAATTTCATTATATTACATAACGAAATAATGAAATATTGTCTAAGAATATCTGAAATAGTCTAAAAAAGATATCAAATTTAATTTAATCATTTTCCATTGCAATTAATTATAGTTACACAACAATTACATTATCATTTATCCCGTAATTCGCAATTCATTCAATAACGTTATTCTTAAACCTAATTGAAATACAATTAAAAGATATAATTGCACTACGAGTTAAGGAATACTAATCATTTAATACAATACAAATAAAAGTCCGCTGAAAACTTACGCAGAAAAGAGAAAAATTTCCTCGAACATAACAAACCATTTCGATCAACATGGAGTTAAAAAATGAAATATGAATTGCATCGCATAATTTGCCGTAACCGTAACTCATTTGAAAAACATAAACTTAAAAGTAGAATAAAATGCGTTATCTACGTTATATTTAAAACAAAATGCATTGCACCGCCAATTACGGTACTAAACAACTAAATAAATTGAGAGAAATTTATATGGTATAATTGATTAATTATGTTATAATTACATAATACACAGGATAGCACGAAAAACCAAGCTTCTTCACCGGGAAGACAGTTTCTCAGTTGGACAAAAATGATCCGACGATTAGCATCGCGCGGACTCCGGCCGCGGGAAGTTCCGACTTTTTTTTTTTAATTTTCGAGTTGCCAAACTTCCCGAGCAAGTTGGTTGGAGAGGACGGTTCCGATCTCATCGGGCCGCGAAAATTACCTCGACGCGGATAAGAAGCGACTCACCTGGCCCGATTGCTCGCGAAGCGGATTGCGCGCGCGCGCGAGCCCCGGCTCTCCTCGCGGCGCGATAAGAAATCCGTTCCCCGACTGTTTCGAGGAACGATTTAAAAATCCATTTTCGCGTCGTTCCAGACGTAGATAGAACGGAGCGGCGACGCCCGACAAGAAATGGAATTGGAAGTCCGCGTCCGGAAGGAGACAGTTTCTATCCGACGAAGTGACTTCCGCGCGTCGGATAACGAAGTTATTCTTCGGGGGATCGGATTACAAGCGTCGTATACATACGTTTCTACAGTTATACTTCCGCCGCCGCGGCCGAGCGTGCACCCCCGCGCCGCATTGCCCGCAGAGACCCCACCCAGCCCTTCCGACTGCAGACAAGGGACGGTCGCGCGCTCCACGTTGCATCCCCTCCGGTGCATTCGCTCGATCGCTTTTACTCGCAGGCTTCCCTTCGATTCAACTCGTTGCCGAAGCTCGGCGGAACGGCACGCCGACGGTCGATCGAGATTCGAGCTTCGGATGCTTGGTCGACGAAGTGTACACGGCTCGAGAGGGTCGTGAACTTTGTCGTACGTGATCTTTCGACACGTACGGCTTAATGCGAGTCGTGAAGGTATGCGGCTAATTCGTTGTCCGGTGGTGAGATTTGATGAATGTGGAAGCTTCAGTTTTCTCCAGAATGTTGTTCTTGCTGTCTTTCTATTGGTACGAACGAACATGAGCAGATATATTTATATTTCTGTTAATAGTAATTAGAAAAATACTATATTTGCTTGACATCATGCTATTATTGGTTTCAATTAATTAACTATTCCAAACTAGCCCGCACGTAATTACTCGATCAATCATATGTATCTAGTTTTGATTAAATATCTCCTAAGCGATGTAATATTTCAACAATTACTGGTTCAATAACGAATATATTACTACAATATTCTTTCGCGAAATTCGCTAATGAATATCAGTATACATAATAGAAATATTAATCATCGAGCAATGAATTCATTGAATCAGGAAATGTAATAACATACCGTAATAGCTATTAATAGAATTTTAATTGAAATTAAATATTTAAAGAATTACGAATACTAGAAACAAAATACAACTGATATGAACCTCTGGACATGTTACCTAACAATGACAAATCAACAACAATAATTTATCTATATCACATATTTCAAATTTTCGTCGCCGAACTCTTCTTTTTCTGTTGGAAAAGACCTAGATTCCAAATTCGATTTAGGTTATGCGAACTATAGAACATTAAAGATAGTAGAACGAAAGGAAATATCTGATATATTTTACTTCATATCTACAGGGTGTCCTACAATTATGGTACTTCCGGGAAATGAGGGATTCCTGAGATCATTCGAAGCAACTTTCTCCTTTACAAAAATTTTCTTCGGGGCATCGTTCACGAGTTATTGACGAAAAACACTGACCAATGAGGGGTGAGCTCGGCTGACGCAAGGCGGCCGAGCTAACGAGCGGTCGAAGTCCAGTTCCGCTCATTGGCTCGGCCGTCTCGCGCCAGCTGATCTCGCCTCCCATTGGTCCCTGTTTTTCGTTAATAACTCGTAAACAAAGCCGCGGATTGCAATTTCGCTGAGGAAAAAGTTACTTCAAATGACCTCAGGAATCCCTCATTTCCCGGAAGTACCATAATTTTGGGATACTCTGCATATTATATCTTCTGTATATCATATCTAATATTCCACTTCATCAAGGTCCTTCGACTGACTCCTTATTTTAACAAATAAAAAGAACTTCCAAGAAAAAGAGTGAAGTAAAACAGCAATATTAAGAACATCAGCTAATGTAAATCTTAATCCCCTACAGAATAACATTCTACCCACGACGTCACACAAGCAAAACCTTCATTCTCTCCGACAATCATCGACCATGACGGTTCTACGTCACAAAATGTTTCCCTTCCATTCTGTAATGGAGGACATCAACATGCATAATTCGGATACATCGCGGAAGAAGAAATCCTATTATGCAGTTATGTACGGTGTCAGAGTATCACGCCTCGAAGGAAAGAAAATTTTCCAGCAGCCATCTTCTCCGGTGTTCCAAGTCCTCGGTTAAAGTCCCGGAGGGTGCGACTGTCGCGCAAGAAATCACAAAACACCCTGTCGTCCGCGAACGTTCGCCTCGCCCTGCGTCTTCAGCCCCTAAACACCCGGGGCTGCTTATGTCGTCTCGCAGAGGGGAAACGTCAAAGGACATTCGTCTTCGGGAACGCCGGAGCTCTCCACCGGAAACTAATCCCTGCGGCTTAACCGCGCGAGTGCCCCCGGTCCCTATATTTTTATTCGTGCCCAGCACGCTGGAAAATCAGACCATCTGTTCGAGACAGTTATGTCTGGCAACCGACACCTCCGCCGCGCCCCGGCTCCCGGCCGCGCGAAGTTTCATTCCGAATGCTCCCTTGGGCGTTTTTCCTCTATTTCCATTAAAGGTCGCCGGCAAGGTGTCGGCGCGGGGACGGCATTCGGCGCACGTTCCCGCGTATAAACGCGGATAACTGTAGCTGGCTGCGAAATTAGCCGGTAACGGATCCCATTCCGAGGCTCGTTCCCGTTTCCTTTAGTGGGCGAAAATTTTTTCGGACCACCGCGAAACTCCCTTTCGATTTATAAGAGTCAAAGGTCCTTCGGTACCGCTGCGGATGTTATTGTAGATATGGGAACACTATGGAGCCACGGTTATCCGAATTAAACGGAGGCGATAGAATAGTCGTTTAACGCTAGATTTACGGAGCACAAAAAACAGCTGTTTTATAGTGGTTTATTAATGTAACAATAGGACATTTATTCTGATTATTCTCATTATTATGGGTTTTATGGGTCATTTTTATGGATTCTGTAAATCTAGTGTTAATTACAGAGACGGACGAAATTATTTAAAATTTAATCTCTATGCTAATCTAGAAAAAGTTCTTAATTTTATTAAGATTCGCAAGAGATGAGAATGTTGAAATAGTAATCGATGTCATACAACTTTGCTTTGCAAGTTTAATTTAATTGATTAAAGTACTTTAATTATACGAAATATTTTGAGATACTTTCGGTGTGGCCGTCAATGTGATAATGACTCTCAAAAGTATTCGAACACATTTTAACACTTTGAAGTGTTAAACCATGTACACGGTGTCCCAAAATTATGTTACTTTCGGGAAATGTGGAGTTCCCAAGATTATTTAAAGTAACCTTTTCCTTTGTGAAAATGCAATCCGTGGCTTTGTTTACGCGCGAGCTATTAACGAAAAGTACTCTGACCAATGAGAGGCAGGCTCGGCTGGCTCGAGACAACCGAGCCAATGAGCGGAACTGGAAGCCATTCGAGCAGAGGCGTCCATTGGCTCGACCGCCTAGCGTCAGCTGATCCCGCCTCTCATTGGTCAGAGTACTTTTCGTTAATAGCTCGCGTAAACGAAGCCAGGGATTCCATTTATCGCTAAGGAAAAAGTTACTTCAAATGGCCTCAGGAAACCCTCATTTCCCGGAAGTAACATATTGAAGTACCCGTTTTCCGTGGGAGAAACGTATCTGTGACCGAAAGAGAATAACCAGCATTTCAGTATGAAAATATGCAAATATAGATTAAAGTTTAAATGATTTATTTACTAAAATTAATGATTATAAGCTATTTATATTAATAATAACAAACGATAATAATAATAATAATAATAATAATAATAAATGATTTATTTATTAAAACTAATTTATTAAAATTTAATTAAGCATAAATGTGTATACACATATGTGACAAATTATAGAAAGAACGTAGAAATAATAAATGAAAGAAGTTCTAGCTACGCTTTTGAACCTCTGCGGTTCGCATGAAAGAACGATCAACAGCACGGAAACACTTTTCGTTTCCTTTATGACGACACAGATCGTAATTATTTATTCAAGACCGCCGATCCCATGTTTTTTTCGCTGAACAGATGCTCTGCAAACCGCAGAATTATTAAAGCACGCGAACAATTGCAAACGCACGCGGGATACCGGCAATGAAAACAACACGGTCGGTTAATAAACAGTAATGGCCGAACGACGATCTAAAAAACGCAGCGGCGTTTTTAACCAGCCGCAACCAGCAACCGTTTTCCCGTTTAATTTGCCGGATGAAAAAGTGATTGATTAAACCGCCAGACCGAACTGCGATCGTTTTCTAATTATACAATGAATTAACGGAACGCGGCGGAACATGAGCCTTCTACTGATTCGCGAGCTGTATTCTCTATTCTTGTCCAATGCGATTATGAATTACTTGGGTTTTGTCTCGCGTTAGGTTGCTCTCGAACTAACAATTACGTCTGAGTTCGTGGCTCGCTGTGTATTTCTAGCAGATTTCAAAACGCTTTTGTGTTGTTCTATCCATTGCCGTTTGACACGAACCGTTGATGCAATGTCTCTTTCCTATCTGAATTCTGTGCGTTTGCAGAGAGCAAAGCTATCGTTTGTTTCGATTGTATAAGTATTTGGACCAGGAATGAGCGATGCGAATTACCTGTTACTGGAAAGCTTTATAGCTCGCACAATATTTAGAAATGAAATGAAATTGTCGTTCGAGCGTTTGTTAGTTATCAAAGCGTAAATTAACTCTTTCCACTCGAAGCAATTTTAACTCTAAATCGAAGCTAGTCTCTCGACCTGTATTATTCCTATATTATATGATTCAGTGCTTTTTATGCGTATGAAATTGAGTCTTGTAGGTCAAACAGTAGGATAGATGTCCCAATTATCGTGCCTCAAAGCCAATTTTTTTGTCAGAGTAGTTATCAAAGCGTATATTAATTCTTTCCACTCGAAGCAATTTTAACTCTAAATCGAAGCTAGTCTCTTGACCTGCATTATTCCCATATTATATGACTCAGTGCTTTTTATGCGTATGAAATTGAGTCTTGTAGGTCAAACAGTAGGATAGATGTCCCAATTATCGTGCCTCAAAGCCAATTTTTTTGTCAGAGTAGTTATCAAAGCGTATATTAATTCTTTCCATTCGAAGCAATTTTAACTCTAAATCGAAGCTAGTCTCTTGACCTGCATTATTCCTATATTATATGACTCAGTGCTTTTTATGCGTATGAAATTGAGTCTTGTGGGTCAAACAGTAGGATAGATGTCCCAATTATCGTGCCTCAAAACCAATTTTCTTGTCAGAGTAGTTATCAAAGCGTATATTAGTTCTTTCCACTCCAAGCAATTTTAACTCTAAATCGAAGCTAGTCTCTTGACCTGCATTATTCCCATATTATATGACTCAGTGCTTTTTATGCGTATGAAATTGAGTCTTGTGGGTCAAACAGTAGGATAGATGTCCCAATTATCGTGCCTCAAAGCCAATTTTTTTGTCAGAGTAGTTATCAAAGCGTATATTAGTTCTTTCCACTCGAACCAATTTTAACTCTAAATCGAAGCTAGTCTCTTGATCTGCAGTATTCTCATATCATATGACTCAGTGCTTTTTATGCATATGAAATTGAGTCTTGTAGGTCAAATAATAGGGCAGGTGTCCCAATTACCGTGCCGTTAAGCCAATTTTTGCTTTGTAGAACGTCTCATTGAATACTTGAATTTTCATTTAATGCGCTAAAAATATATTTCGATTTTTCAAACATTTTTGATCTTGAACATATTTTTTTTGCATGGTAAAAATTAGTAATTTCATAATGTTCTTAACGAAATGAAAAAAGTGATTTTGGTCATAATTCCGTGCCCTTCCAGGAGATCTGCACACGATTTCCGTGTCTTTCCACATATCTGCTTTCCATATTTCCGTGCGTATATTTCATTCTACGCTTTTTCAATTGTTTCGAATGAAAATGAGATTCGTTTGCTCGGACTACAAGGAATACAAGGGCGTACTGAAATTTACACATGTTCTATTATGCGATTTAATATGCGTTTTGTAAGACGTAGACCACATTAATCATTAATTTATACGAAAATCTTCAGCGCGCGTCTCTTACGATTCTTGGCAAGACATAGTATTTAAATTCTTCAGAATTGCTGTAGCAACAATTGAAGAACGTTTATTATATTTTAACATATACAAAATGGAGCACCCCTTCCTGAATCTTACATTTCAGTAGATTCATAATAAAAAAAAATGGATCGTCAATTTATATTTAACCTTTTTCTTTTCTTATTCGTTTTTAATCCTGGGACACGAAAATTGGGACGGGCACCGTAACTGGGACATCTTCCCTAGCTACCATACCTAACAGTTTTTTTTACGGATTCAAAACTGGACAGTGTAGTTTGACGACACGCGAGGTACTAGAAGTTCCAAGATTTTCGAAATTATAAGATGTAAAGCGGTCAGCTGGACGGAGAACAGGAGATGAAGCATTAACGCCGAAGTCGGAGTAGGGAAATGACTAGAAATGTGCTAAAATAATGCGGTTACCGCGGCGAGGAAATCGAGTTAACCGCAGCCGGTTCCATTTTCATCCTGTGTTACCATTCTTTCTGCGGCGCCTTCCTGAAAAATGTCTGCACTGCTATCCGAGTGCTATGCGGACAGAAAATCGATGCGACTCGACATCCTGCGATATGTTTTTTTTATATTTCGTTATACGTGAACAGAAGCTATAGTTTAATAGACATTGTGTCGGCGCATATGAAATCGTTGCTTTCCACGGGAGAGTTTCTATGAAAATATTGTTTCCATGCTGATCATATTATTTATCCATAAACTAGGACACGTATTCACATTTTCTGTAACAGTTCCAAATGCTACGCGTTCTTCTCTTTCATTATGCATAGAGAACATAGTCCGCGAGGTGTGCCTTTCAGCTTTATATATTCCCGTTCACCTACAAGATTCGCTTATTCATTGCGTTGACGTTTTCTCAGAGAAGTGATAGTACTTTAATGAGCTGTGAAATTTGCCTCAACACTTAAGAATTTGTGAATGTTAATATAATTTCGCCTCACTTTTTATTCAGCGACACTATGGACTGGTATAACAGCGATAAGGAGATAATGAATAATATTATCATATACACATCGACTTTTTAATAGTGTAAAATGCAATTATAGGAACACGTATGATCATAATAATATCGAAACAAGGAGCAATGGAATCGAATGATACAAACATTAGTATTTATGATGATAGTTTGGAGGTACAGTAATGTCTCCCTAACTGAGAGAGACACTGAGATTGTGCACAAAAATGGACAATTTGGGGAGAGGAGATACGATTATTCGAGCCTTGTGGCTCGTTTTTATAATTGTTGACAATTCGTAACTATAAAAACGAGAGCCGCAAGGCTCGAATAATCATCCAAATTTAATCGAATAAATCTCTCCAAATCGTCCATTTCTGTGGACAATCTGAGCGTTAATTAGAGAGAGAGATTACTGTATGTACTTTAATCAACCAGATTTCTAAAAACAGTATACATAATGCGTGCTAATTGGATATTCCATTATTAACCAACCCTCTGAAATGTTTCGCGACTTATATCATTTTAGAAATACCTGAAGTATGGCAAATGATAAGAAAACACTATGAAAATCTGACATAAAAAACAGTTACAAAAATTGACATTCTTAATGTATGAGAATCCCAAAGCATCGAAATCTTATTTGTTTATATTCACAGCTTACAATCAGTTGTCGGTGGAAAACAATTACGCGACGGTTCATAAAGCATTGTAAGTATAATACTTACATAATAAATACACTCTTTTCACATTTCGTCGTATTAACTGGATCCGTAAATAGCCTGCATACCATACAAAAGTCACATTTTTACACAATAAAGCGTATTAGTGCAAAGTGTATAATTTATTTGTAAATATACATCGAACACGGTGAGTAAGTTGTTAAGTTTCGGGTTCCATTCTGCACGAATTCCAATAGAAAAATCCGGATGCGAAGATCGCATGGTTCGCGAGGAACGTCGTGATCGGGAGAAGGAAGGGGAGGGAGACGGAAGCTTGGCGGCAGCGATTTTATTTCGTGAGGGTGCTCGCAATATCACGAACTTTATGTCGCCGCATTCATGTCCGCCACAAAAGAGCACGCCTGCGACATGCGTAGGCTCGAGCCACAAACATACGATCGCACTCCCTGGATGCTAACCCCGTGCCTCGTTCCGGCGAGGGTTTACAACCCCTTATGTTGGAATCCGAGTTCAGGGTAGCGTTGATATGCGACCGCTTTAGCGGCTTGCTGATGAGCAGCGGAGATGCGCGATAAAGAGCGTGAAAAATAAGCAACGATCGCGGGGGCGTGAACGCAGGGTAGCATGATCGGTGAAAACCGCAGGCGAGGATCCAGTGAACATACTAAACGACTGGTTTCACGTTTTTTTTATTTTATAATTGATGGAAATGTAGAGGCTTTTTCGTGGAAAATGACTGAAGACATTTCTTAGACCAAGCGTGCGTTGTAATAAATGTGGCGAAAAGTTTAAACGAATTCGGTCGTGCTAGATTGTCGGCATATTACAGTAGGCATATTAGAGTAGGCATATTGCAGTAATTTCTCTCTAATAGACGACAATTTAATCCTTTGCAAAGATGAACAAACTTCAAAGTCGAACTTCTTGAAAGAGGAGCCTGGGATAAAAAATATGTTATGTCGAACTGCTGTCTTATTTTTTCACGTAGAATCACCCTCTGCTCGTTTGTACTACGAATTTCGGCTCACCCTGTATATTCAAATATTAAGTAATGAAATCTCGACTTGGGCCTACATGGACCCTGAGTCCGCCGCTCGCAGTCATTAACGATCCGCCGTGCGTGGATTAAATAAAAATAGCGTTGGTAACAAAATACAGTAAATCCTCCCTAATAATCGACTCTGAGTTTCTGCACAAAAATTGGCAATTTGGGAAGAAGAGGTACGATTATTCAAGCCTTGCGGCTCGTTTTTATAGTTACCAATTGTCAACGACATTAAAAACGAGACGCAGAGCTCGAATAATCGTATCCCCTCTTCCCGAATTGTCCACTTTCGTTTACAAGCCGAAGGAAAATTAAGGAGAAATTTACTGCACTTCGAAAATCGATATCTTGTTACAAGGGTTCCTAGTTTTGTGCGCAATCTGAGCACGAATTAGGGAGAAATTATATTATATAAAATATTTGGTTATACGTACACATTAAATTCTCCCTAATTGACGCTCACACAAAAATGGACAATTTGGGAAGGGGGGATACGATTATTAGAGCCTTGCGACTCGTTTTTACAGTTGTTAGACAATCGATAACTATGAAAACGGGACGCAAGGCTCGAATAATCGTATCTGCTCTTCCCACGTTCTCCACTTTTGTGCGCAATCTCAGCGCGAATTAGGGAAAAATTATATTGTATAAAATATGTGGTTATACGTACACAGTAAATTCTCCCTAATTGACGCTCACACAAAAATGGACAATTTGGGAATAGGAAATACGCTTATTAGAGCCTTGCGACTCGTTTTTATAGTTGTTAGACAATCGATAACTACGAAAACGAGACGCAAGGCTCGAATAATCGTATCTGCTCTTCCCACGTTCTCCATTTCTGTGCGTGATCTGAGCGCGAATTAGGGAGAATTTACTGTTATTCACCTTTGGATCGAATGATTTCACATCGCGTTTTTGTAAATCTTACGTATTAATCGCTCGTAAACATTAACAAAAGCTACGCTGCTTCCGCGACACCTTCGTACGTTCACAGTTCCGTGAGTTTCGCATATGAGAATCGTTTACGTTTACGAATGTATTTGTGGCCGATGTTTTAAATACGTTGTCCTAAAATTCAAAACTAGAAGACTGTGCAATAATCCGATCTTCTCGAATTGCCGCAATAAAAATCTTCCTCGAATCAATGATATCGATGTTCGAAACCCGATAGAATTTCTAAACACGACATCAGACATTTCCCTTAACCCTTTGAGTCCCAGAGGTTATTCAGAAAACACGGTCGAAAAGTGGCGAACAGCGTGATAGCGCTTGTCTTAATTGATTGCGAAGAGAACCAAGCGGCGCGATAGCGCTCGTCAAGATTGACAAACGAAAGGAAAAGAAGAAAAAGAAAAAGAAGCAGCTATGCGATGCACGTGCGTCGCTAAAGTTTGATCGCGACACGAGATCTGAACAGCGCGATCGCGCTGCTTTGGACTCAAACGGTTAATTTCGACTCGATACGAGCCAAATATTGGCGCCGGTCCGAAAAATGTCTCTTTTCCGGCAAAACACCGCGAAACTCTTCGATCCGGACAGCAAGGCGCCGCTTGCATGTTTGCGCACGGTAAGAATTAATATTCAGGTATGCACGCCCGTGTCGTGCCGTGCCGTGGTTGTCCGGATTCACTGAGACTCGGTGGAAACTATGCGGATTGAGTTACGCGGAACGAAGGAAATGACGAATTCCTGGTTTCGAATCGTGTTTGGCGAAACTGTCTCGAAGTCGGGATCGAGCCCGCGATACGGTTCGGGGTGGTTTGTGTCTCAGAATATCGGGGAAGTTATGCAAACGAGCGCGGCTACAGCCGTTCGAAGAACAACACACAGTCCCCTGTTCGAGCTCGGAGCTGGCTTTGGAATTTTACAGCGTTGTTGATTGCCCGGCAAACCACCGGTTCGGATTCTTGGACGGGCATTGACAGCTCTCTATATAGAACGATTTTCCCGCCGAAGGTCTCGGCGGCGCGCGGCAGACGTCGATAGACATGCTTGCGACGTCAAAAGAACCGATAACGCCAGCTATGAAATCTTAAAAGATTTCCATACTCCAACAAAGTGGCTGTTGAAAGTATCACGGGCCTCGGCGTGGCAAGCATATCGATCAACAGTCAATGCTTGGGAGACCTTCTGAAAGGAAACCAACCACGCGTTAGTTGTGCCAGTCGTTGTTAACCAGTTAGCCGTGGCGCCTCCTTTTCAGAGCGCGCAACTATGTGTGTCGCGAGAATCGAGCGACGACGAGTATACTCGTCGAACACAGAGTAAGCGTCGCTGTTCAAATATTGGATCGAAAAGACGATTTGATTTTATAAAATTATCGATTTTATTACTCTAACCCTTTGCACTCGAAGCCATTTTAACTGTAAATCCAAAATCATATTTCTGACTTGTAGTACTTTCATTTTACACGACAAAGTGCATTTTACGCGTACGAGATTGAGTCTCGTGATTCGTACAACGGTTACACTTTCAATAATGTTTAAAATCTAAACTTTGATCGTATAAAAATTATCTTAGAACGTGATACAACAATTTTAGTGGTGCCTCGAGTGCAAAGGGCTAATATTTGCTTATTCGCTTAACATTGACGTATATTAGATACATAATAAACGAAAAACGCTGGAAAAATCGAATACTTATAAAAGTTAAAAATTCAAATTGCTCTTATGTAGTGGTATTCAACAAAGCGGGGAAGGATACATAATTGCATTTTGTACGTCGAACACCAATATCATGATTCTTTTCTAATCTTGTTTTTATAACAATGTAAACACCTTCGTGCAGGATTGGTCTTAAAATACAAAATATAAATATACAGGGTATCCCAAAATTATGGTATTTCCGAGAAATTAGTGATTACTGAGGTCACTCGAAGCAACTTTTTCCTTTACAAAAATTTTCTTCGAGGCATCGTTAACGAATTATTAACGAAAAACAATGACCAATGAGAGGCGAGCTCGGCTGACGCGTGGCGACCCAGCCAACGAGCGCACGAAGTCTAGTTCCGCTCATTGGCTCGGCCACTTAGTGCCAGGCGAGCTCGTCCCTCATTGGTTACTGTTTTTCGTTAATAACTTGTAAACGGTGCTTCGGAGAAAATTTTTATAAAAGAAAAAGTTACTTCAAATCACCTCAGGAACTCCTCATTTTCTGGAAATACCATAATTTTGGAACACCCTATAATAAGTTGTCGGAAAGGGAGCCAAAATGAATACAGAATTCGGCTAACTATCTTTCGGATCTCTAAGCAATCGGAGAAAAAAATTCCGAGCAATCGGAATCATCCTCGGTTCAGAAAATGTTGCGAATTGCAACGTGTTTTGAGTCGAGAATGATATCGAGCTAATAGCTGCAGATTATGAAATCTTTTCGATATTGTAAAGTACAAGGCTATAAGAAATGTACTGTATGATTTTTAAATAAAGTGTGAGTATTTATATATATTCTTGTCTTACTCTTTTCTAATCAGAGATAATGCTATTATGCTGCGTTCATTGATAATTAATTTACAGGAATTTAATCGTATTCCTTATACTTCTGCTACATTAATTCGCGGCATCGTTCGAGAGGGATCGACCTCGAAATATTCTAATCATCCTGAAATTTGAGAATATATTTTTGTTCTTGCTAAAATTACAATTTAAATAGCCAATGATCACTACATCGCTAACGTCTCCCTAACTGACGCTCAGATTGTGCACAAAAACGGACAATTTGGGAAGAGGAGGTACGGCGATTATTCGAGCCTTGCAGCTCGTTTTTATAGTTGTTGACAATTCGTAACTATAAAAATATAAAAAAAAAACTATAAAAATGAACCGCAAGGATCGAATAATCGTATCCTCTCTTCCCAAATTGTCCATTTTCGTGAACAATCTGAGCGTCAATTAGAGAGACATTACTGAACTTTTCACGCACGACGAGTGTACTCGTCGGACACAGCTAACCGATTAACGGACGAACAATCGTTCGAGCAACTCTCGAACGGAAAAACGTTACACGGTTACAAATTATAGGAGCTCGCGGCAAAGCTTCGCCATCGAAATGAAACTTATCCGGACGTTGGGAACGCCCGCAAGCGTGTCCAGCAATTGGAAGACTTGCTTCCCGAGTAAACGTTTCGCTTTCGGTGTGCTAAAGGAGATTTTAATTAAGGAAGCCGCCTCCGACGATATAACGTTGCGCGGTCCACCGGTTCCAGCCGGATGAAACATAAATATAAAATTACAAATTAAATTGTAAAATATAAATCGCCATCGAGCCGATGAAAATTTATTTCAATGGATCTTATTTTTGATCTTACTACTTTCTTCCGCGTCTCGGTATTCGAGACGTTACCGTAGAGTGTCTGCGCCGCGGAAGAAATATCCTCGAAATCAGTGGCTTACCATTGGTGCGTTCGCCGGAAAATCACGAGGAGCCAGCTTCGTCTCTGTTCGGGCGGAAAATAACCGCTTTACTTTTCAAATATTCCTTTTATTTCGTGCCATTCGCGCGCCCCGGCAAGGAAATCATATCTCGGCGAACACGTCGTTCCCTTATATTCGCGGAAACCGACGATATATTTGGCCCGCGAACGGGAAAAACGTTGGATACGTACGAGTGCCCCGATTAAAGTGGTAACACAGTCGACCATAAGCCCGCCGTACTGAAGCGACGCGGCTCGACGCGTCGCGGCACGGCCTCGGTCCGAGTATTAACACGCTGGCATGGTTACACCGATAAGAGGAGCTTCGTTACACCGACCTAGAACCGCCGCGAAGCTCAATGGCCTATGGATGATGTAAGTTCGAACAATTGGCTGCGTCGGGGAAGCAGAGCTCGCTAGATCGCCGACACGTCGAAGTGGCTGAATCGAATTGCCCGCTACTTTGAACTTGCTAATGTTCGTCGACGGTGTTGCCGGACGACGAGGAAGCCCTGCCGCGCGATTATATCGGAATTCATCGGAAAACCGAAGCGTCGAAGTAGCGCAGCCCGACCGAATCGCAGGTAAATGTAACTAGCGAACTTTATCCACTTAATGAACACGCTCGAGCGCCAGAAGTTTAATCCGCGGATCGTCAAACGTCGAGTTACGTTCAATCAACGTGCTATAGAATAAATGTGGTTACGGTATTTCGACCAACCGATGAAATTTCGTCGATGATCCGACTCGACCGAGTGGCACAACTTAACTATTCGGTCGCTGCGACCGGATAAGCGCGTGTACGATGTATTTTTGCCGTGTAAATTTACATGGAATTCCGTTCCGATCGAACCGTCGACTGTACACGATGTTACGGTTTGCTATTCTCTTTGAAAGATTCGATAATGATAATGGGATAATGATAATACTTTTTGATGCAACGATATTCTTGCGCAGTTATTCAGAAGTAGCGGTTAGTTCTGAAAATTACTATAAAACTGCACGCGTGTTTAACCCTTTCGCTACGGACGGGTTCTCCACCGCGGTACTTCCGCTGAACGGAGCGCCGCGACATCACTGCACGCTACGCGACGCCGATCGTCAGCGGGAGTACCGCGGCGGAGAACCCAAGCTGCTTGAATGTTTTCGTACGAAAAAATTTCTCTCCTAAGGGTATTTATAAATAAAGGGTATTCCAGGGTATTTATAACGTCTTAGCATGCGCTCTTTAATTTACAGTATGAGAGGAAATAACATTATGCAATATAATGCATCTTATGGAAGGCCACTATAGTGGCCCATAGTACCTCAGTGACATCTTATGGAGGGCCACTATAGTGGCCCGTAGTAGCGAAAGGGTTAAAGAAAGTAGAGCGTTTGAAAGAAAGACGATAGAAAGCACGTTACATTTATTATCGTATTTATTCGAAATTTATTTTCAACTTTTTTATTTGAGTATGCAACGAAAAGTTGAAAAATGCGATTTTTAGATCTGGGTAATGGAGCCAGATCAGCAGATTTCAGCATGGTCTGTACGCATGCTGAGAGCTGCATCGAAATTGGTCTACCTCGATTTAAGCTGTGAACAAATCAAGATCGCGAAAATGCCAGTTCTCTCGCGACTTTTTTACACTTTCGACGTATAGCTGCTAGAAATCTGAAGACTTCATCTTCCAACGTCTGCAGCTTGATTTCAATGAAATTTTCAGCACCAATATTAATAATCAAAAGCTGTAATATGCATTTTTTTAATTTCCGTTACAGGCTCTGATAAAAAAGTGAAAAAAGTAAGCTTTTTGTCTTTTTCTTGTGATCCCAACTAATATCAAAATAGAAAAACGAAGATATTATGGTCATATTGTCTAGTGAACAAGATCTTCTGTCGCCTAAGAGAAATTCCTTCCATTTTATCCAGCTTTAACCGTTTGAGTCCCAGGGGGTATTGAAAAAACACTGTCGAAGAATCCCAAACAGCGCAACCGCGTTTTTTCCAAACGAGTACTTTTTTAACCGTTTGAGTCCCAAGCAGCTTGATAGCGCTTGTTTTATTTTATGTCGAGAAATACCAAGCGGCGCAATAATAATGAATTAAAAATTTTTATTTTGTAATGTATCATTGCATTATTACAGTACTATTCTACCTATTGTAAAATGTATTATTTACATTAAAAGGAGCTGTGCGATGTATAATACTTGCTTCGGTAAATCTGAGCGCGCCTCGACAATCGGTAACGCACCGTCAGTTGTCCATAATGTTCGAAATGTGCTGGGTTTTCTCGACATAAAATCTCGACAGCTCGATCGTGCTGTTTGGGGGACTCAAACAGTTAATAAAGTTATACCTTTTTAACACTAAACCTACCGCGGTCAAAGTAACCGCTTTCCTATTTTGCAATTCTGGAAAGTTCCGAGACTCTTTCGTGGAAAACGCTTGAATAAGTTATATTACTGCAGCAAGTTCTATAATAAAAACTTCAGAAATTCTAAATAAATTCGGTCTTCTCACTTTTGCGAAGCAGTACATCCCTGTTAGCGTTACTGCTTGGTAGGTTTAGTGTTAAGAAAAGGTACGAATACCTCATTCCGTCACTGTAGCGACGGAATCGTCGAGTCTCGGCAGCAAAGCCTCGGCAGTTCCGCGGCCGTGTCCAAGAAAAACCGGTCCCGATAACTCGATAAATTTCCGGCGGTCGTTTCGCCGGAAACTAATGGATTTTTGCTCTTTTCGGGGCCGCGAAGGGACCCGCCCTTCGCGCGCGAGCACTCACAGCAACCGATTTCACTTGTTCCCGGCGGCTCTGCGTTTGACTCTGAAATACGGTTGGCCACCACACCTCCTTGCTCGGACCGGGTAACTATTGTCCGCGCGGTGCGGTGACCTCCCGTCCGTCGCGAGGAGTCCCCCGCGAAACACCCGCGCCCTCGCGCGGGGACGCGGCCGGAAGAGCCGATTCGCGCGAGTCGCTCGGCGGATTTACGGCGCGGCGCGAGCGAAGCCAAGAGGGACCGATTTAATCGGCAGCGTCGCCGAGCGCGGCTGAGCGCCGGGCGAGGGCCAAAAATTTTTCCACGCTGTCTTTAAGTACTCGAAACAGTTGCCAACACGCTACAACCCCGCCGACGTCTCGCTCCGGCCGCCTTGAAAGGGGGTGGGAACGCCGCCGGAAGAAGACGGAGCAGCGGCAAACGAGCAAAACAAAGCGCAAGGCGACGACGGTGTCGAGAAACTGCCGTGGCGAGGGTCTCGCCGGACCGCTGGTGGCGAATGGAAGTGCAAAACGGGCGGTTTCGGGTGCCTGGGTGGTGGCGATGCGAACGGCTGCCGCCTTCGATAGTCCTGTTGCCTGCCGCTGTCACGGCCTGCGGCTGCCAAACGGTCGATAACCCGCCGATAGTTCGACGAGTTTGGCAACGTTTCCCAGCGGCCGGCTTTCGTTTTCATCTGGTCCGCTCGGGAATTTCCTAGCGTTTTTCGCGGTTTTGCCCGGAAACTGACGAGAACCTGGTAGATCGCGTTTAGTTGGTAGTTGCAGCGTGCTTATTGTTTGAGACAGGGGGCATAGAGATATGGTCGGACATCTGTGTGGTTGGTTCTTTAGTTTCCGTCGACGTTGAACTCTGTTGGAATTTCTTTAGTCTGCTATCAATTTGCGCCACATTGGCGACTTATTTTTAAGGAAAATTGGAGGCTGAAGAAGTCAGAGTTGCGGAGATATTGTGAGAGTTGGTCGAACAATGAGGTATAGAGAGAGCAAGAGAGAGCGAGAGAGAGCAAGAGAGTGCGGAAGAAAACGCGAGAGAGCGCGAGAGAGAGCGTGAGGGAACGCAAGAGAGAGCGAGAGAGAGCGAGAGAGAGCGAGAGAGAGCGAGAGAGAGATCAAAAGACAGCGAGAGAGTGCGAGAGAGAGCGAGAGAGAGCAAGAGAGTGCGGAAGAAAACGCGAGAGAGAGAGCGAGAGAGAGCGGGAGAGAACGCGAGAGAGAGAGAGCGAGAGAGAGAAAGAGTTTGAGACATCGGGCATTATATAAATAAATTGTTTGAAAATTAATCGATGGAATAATATATACAGTAAAGTCTCCCCAATCAATCATCAAAACTCTCAGCTTCTACACAAAAATAGACAGTGTGGGAAGAGGAGAAAAATTATTCAAGCCTTCTCTCTCAAATCGTCCATTTTTGTTTCCAAACTGAGCGTCAATTAGCGATAATTTTTCACCAGCTTACTTCGTTTAACGGAGTTCATTTATGCAAATTTTTCAAGCTTATCATAATATAAACGTTCTCCTTATCAACTTTTTCTGGCAAAAACCTTTTTGATGACGAATGAGATTATAAACATTCCTCTACGTTCGGTTAATTAATTCATTGAGTTCAAATCATTTGTTATTCCATTTGAGGTAAATATGTAAAATGAAAATGTATTATATAAAATAATTTTCTTGAATAGACTACAAAATTGAATTACTTTTCATATGTTATTTCTAACACAAAAATAATTAATTGTTCCGGCTCGAAATTAACTTTTAAATTCATTTGAAATAAAGTATACAGTAAATGCTGTCCAATTGTCCCTCAGCTTGTAAACATAAACAGACAATTTGTGACAAGGGGATACGATTATTCGAGTTCGCGACTCGTTTTTATAGTTGTTGACAACCGGCAACTATAATAACGAGCCGTGATGCTCGAATAATCGCGTCTCCCCTCCCAAATTGTTTTTGTTTACAAGCTGAAGAACAACTGTAGAGAATGTACTGCATTCGATTCTAATTCGAGAGTTGCCAGAATCAGTTCAATCTTACGTCAGCCAGCAGTTATTAGTTCAGGAACAATTAGATCGCGAATTAGTCGAAAGAGCAGTTGAATCAGGATCTCGAAGCAGCAATCGCATCGTCATTCAGCCCGAATTAGTCCTGAAACAATGGGTGGTCCTTCGAGTTATGACACAAAATGTAATATCTCGATCGTCTCGATTAACCCTTTCGCTACGGCAGCTCCATCCGCCGAAGTACCGTCACAGAACGGAAACTCGCTCCGAAAGTATGCACAGTGCGCGTGGTTTCTGTGTATATGTTGATCTAAGTCTTAAATAATAACTGTGCTGAATATAACAATCACTGTTCTAATGTAACAAGTGTATTCACATTTTTAATTTAAAGAGACTTAAAAAATTATAGGTAACATAGGTATTTATATAATTACAAAGCCCAACGATTAAATGTTTAACGTAATTAATAACGAGACGAAAGTTATTAAAATATAATAATATGTAAAAACTAATAATATAATTCTATGTGATATATTTGAAAGCAAGGATCTATACAAAGGCCAACATCGCAATCTTTGCACTCGTACCGCGAATCTGTTCTTTTATCATTTTTGCTACAAATTACACATCTCTGTCTTCTGTATACACTTCATTTCGATGCCGTATACACGGTGTCCCAAAAATGTCTCGCAATCTGAAAGTGGCGGGTTCCTTAGGTCATTTGAAGCAACTTTTTCCTTCACAAAAATTTTCTCCGAGGCACCGTTAACGAGTTATTAACGGAAAACGGTGACCGATGAGAGGCGAGCTCAGCTGGCGCGAGCCGGCCGAGTCAACGGCGCCAGCGGTCGAGCGGTCGAATCCCAACTCAGCTGGCGCGAGCCGGCCGAGCCAACGGCGCCAGCGGTCGAGGCGGTCGATGTTTCGACTAAAGATTTATATATTATCGCACAATATTTCATTACATCATCAGTCCATAAGTACAGTAAATTCTCCCTAATTGACGCTCAGATTGTTCACAAGAGTGGACAATTTGGGAAGAGGAGATACGATTATACGAGCCTCGCGGCTCTTTTTTATAGTCACTGAACAAGTAGACAGGGTGTCCCAAAAATGTCTCGCAATCCGGAATGTCTCGCAATTCCTCAGATCATTTGAAGCAACTTTTTCCTTTACAAAAATTTTCTCCGAGGCACTGTTAACGAGTTATTAACGAAAAACTGTGACCAATAAGAATCGAGTACGACTGACGCGAGGCAGCCCAGCCAACCAGCGCACGATGCCCAGTTCCGCTCATTGTCTCGTTCGCCTTGCGCCAGCTGAGCTCGCCTCTCATTGGTCACTGTTTTTCGTTAATAACTCGTTAACGGTGCCTCGGAGAAAATTTTTGCAAAGGAAGAAGTTGCTTCATATGATCCGAGGAACCCGCCGTTTCCGGATTGCGAGACATTTTTGGGACACCCTGTATATGCGGCGCCCGTACCCACAGGTCGTCGAATGAATGCTGTATGTACGCGGCGCTCGGCGCGAAAGGGTTAATCAGAATCGAAATATGTTGTTGTTCGCTGGGCAAATGTGCAATTCGACAATCGTGTATGTTCGGCCCGAGGTTCGCGCGTGTTTGGAACAACGCGTGCCGTCGACGGGTCCGAAACAATCGTAGGGCATATTAAACGGCGCGCATTCGCGACACGGATGAAACGACGGGACGCGGTCGTAAACTGTTTCGTTCGGAAATAATTTGTCGGATTATTTGCGGCCCGGCCGGAATAAAGGGAGCCGCTAAACTCGTCGCCGCAATATTTTCGAATTTCCATGGAACTTAATACGACGGCCGCATGCATTGGAGCCGGGCCAAAGGGGACCGATTTCTGCTGCCAAAGATACTCCCGGTTGAAAATTGGAAGCCTGGAAGTTATCGTTTTATTTACATCCCGAGTTTCGTTTCAACGAGCATTATTCAAATCCCTTGTTCCCCTCCGACGGCGCGAGCCGACGACACGATAAAATGGATAGGCCAATAAAAACGAGAGCACGTCCGGGCACGTTGGAGAAACTTAAGCTCGATTTGCACGGGAATCCTTGATGCGGCATCTGCCAGGACTCTAATGAAATTGATCGCACGAAAACATAATAAATTTGATCGCGCAACGCTGCCCGGGCCCCCTCTCGCAGATTTTCGTTCGGTGCTCATGGGGGAATAATAACAATGATGACGACAATAGCTAAACGCGAGCACGGTGAATTATATTCTATTGACTAAAGTAGATTAAGCGCATGAATAATCGAGCAGAAAAGTACGAATAAAGCTGTTCCCGTTTCCACCTAAGCTGACAAATGTCGTCGATGCGCATTGGTAAATCAGATTGCTCGAACGTTTACGTTGGCTATAGTTAACGAGCGGAATATCTAAACGCAGGAGCCTCTCATTTGCATCGGTGAAATTAGAACGCAATTCAACGACGTATGCATCGATAATTATTAATGCATCGATCGAATTATCATTGGTACGTCATAAAAGTTTTGGAACATGTGCGCTCTTATTTATCAGTGACAGGTAGCATTTTGTACTGTTAATTAATTGTACCAATGCTTCTTCTTCTGCTTTCAGTTTACGTAATTTTATTCGGACAATCTTAACAATTTGTATATCGATAGTATATTTTTTTTTATGTTCCTTCGATCCAACGTGCAGTTTTTTTTATCAAGAAAATGTACATATATTTTACATAATTCGAATATTTCAAACAAAGGAAAATGTACATATATTTTACATAATTCGAATATTTTAAACAAAGGAAAGGTGGTATCGAGTTGCTGAAAAATGTTAATAGAAAAGAAAATGTGGATAAACAAACTGGTGTTACATGTGAATTGTTAGTTTGGAGATATGAAGGTAATTTGATGATTTTGTCCTCTTGGAATGCGTGAAAATAGTTTGTTTTTTTAATAATTTAAAATTAAAATATCTGCTACATTCTTTGGTCATTATAAAATCAATCGAGAAAATCCCCGTAACCGCTTTTATTGTTCAATGTAGTACTTTTTTCAACGTGGGGGTAGAGATTCGAGGTTTTCTAAACAAGTGAATGAATTAATTTAATTAATGACACACGTGTGAAGAAGTTTGTAGAAATTTGAAATTGCCAACAATTACAACGTCTTCTGTTTCAACTGACTGTACATTGTGTATAAGTTTGATTACCCGTTTAGAAAATACGATATTTTTCATTTTAACGATTACAGTAACTATAAACTTCCAATTATATTTACGTAGTTTCTGAAATCTGAAACTGGGAATATATATTTTGTTTCCAGAAATTTGATAGTTCGGGTATTGCCAAAATTAATTAATTTCAACATGCATTGCTTCATCCGTTGCGCGAAATGTTAACATTTGTACGTTTTCTGCTCGATTGTTTACGCTTCATATGCTAAAATTTGCATTGTAATGAACTTTCCGCGTACTTCAATGTTAGTCACGGTGCGCCATGAACCAAAACCATCAACTTCGTTAAATATTAATGAAATTTGGGTTATGAACTCCTACGTCTACGAACTAACTGTTAGCATAAAACTGGATTACCCTAGTTCGCCCAGATATTTCTGTACAAATAATAATAAATTGAATCTAATTATGTAGTGCGAGAGAGTATTTGTCTAGAAATAATTGTGTATATATTTAATTAAGATACAAATACACCTTCGCAAATTCTTATTCTTTCCCGTCTTTTTTTTATTGAATTACTTTTACAATCTGAGTGAAAGTACGCTCACATCGATTTTATGTGATTATGATATATTATACTTAAGATGAATATATTCTACGCTTCTTCTATGCTAATTTGGATGAAGTAATCGTACAAAAAAATCTATTAACGTCATAAGAAATGAAAGACTTTAGTAAACATTGATAATAATTATAGCAAGATAAAAACTTCGAAGACAAAAACTTCAGTAAACATTGGTAAAAACTACAGCAATATCATATCTTCTTGTGTATAATAACTAGAGGTATAATCATTATACGAAAGTATTAAAGAAATTGTACCCAGAATTTAGTTCGAACAAAAAGTATTTAAAAAATATATGCTCGTGTAAAATTATTTCCTTATTATAACATTCTCAATCAATAGGCAATGTTTCTCATAATAAAATTTTATAGCAAAAATATAGATTTTTAATTGGACACGGATTTAAAAATCCCCTAGAAACGATCTCTTTCGAATATGCTTTATCTTGCTTTATGCTTTGTTTCGTTTTATAAATACGCCGAATGTTCGCAGCTGATAAGCAGACCATTGACATATCTCCGTTAATAATAACGAAGTAAATGTGCCGCAACAAATGATTGTCGTTCATTTCTGAACAGAATATTACAGAATTTAGCGGCTGAAGTGCGCAATTTTGAACGTGCATTGCAAACAAAGCGAGTAGAAAAACAGATATGCAACTCGTACTTGACAGTTTCACAAATATTAATTCTGTTACGGCCCTGCATTGATTCAAATTCAATAAAAAGTCTTGTTTTCAATTCGTAATATTTCGCTCTTGCATCGTGCGAGAACAAAAAGTATGGTAGCTATAATATAAAAACGCAGAATAAACTTTCAATAACTTTGAAAATTATGAACGCAACAATTTCTCAGCATGCATAAAATTTACCGAGATCCACGAGAGACATTTCTTAAATTTCCGTTACAGGCTCGGATAAAAAAGTTAAAAAACGAGACTTTTATATTTCATTTGTCATTCCAAGTAATAGCAAAATTGATCACGTTAAGTGCCGATTATCAACTCGAAAAATTCACAGAATATCAAAGTTATTTAATCGATGAAACCGAAACTAGACAGTGAAAATTTTCTGTAACAAATATTAGTTCAGCTATTTTGTATTTTACAAATCCTAGTAACATTCAATTTGTTCAATATAATACAATAAAAATGGATTTCAAAAAGCTGATCAAAAATTAGTCTCACCCATACTTGACTCACGTGGAACTGGACGTATTAAAAAATTATTTTGATCCTAGATCGCATATTTACGGATTCGGATCACCATGATAGTGTATTTATACACCCCTTTGCGCATCTACCATTATTTCCACAGCTGTAATGAATATAACTTCTTAGAAAACAATAATTTCTTAGAAAGCAATCATTTCTTAGAAAGCAATAATTTCTTAGAAAAAAGGAATAAATTTTATCTATTATAAAAATAAAAAGTCCGTTCCGACTTGAAGAAACCGAGTAGCATGCATATTTATGGCTCATTACTAAATCTCGCCATCACGAGATAGACTCGTCCAAGTATGGCAAGGGTTACACGTAATCGAACCGTTTGCGTTCGAAACAGCGAAAGAACGTTATTGGCAGAACACGCAGCGCGTTTCGCCTCGGCATTCCCCGCGGTCGACAGCAGTTTTTGTCAAATCAGATCGCGTGATTCGTTCTATCGGTTGCGGAGCACGCGATCGTCGTGCGTGATCGGGGAATAAGTAACGGTCGATTTAAAAGGGCAAACTCGCTCCGGCAATAATTTATTGTAGACGTACGGATGAGGGTAATAAGATCCGGCCGAAGTCACGTGAAGACTCGCTCGTGACGGGAATTGAATTTCTGCTACCGCGAGGACGTCGCGACGCGGATGCGTGCCGGTTAAAAAGCGTCTCTCCTCCTTTTGCCGCCCGACGCTAAGTCGCCCCTTTCTACCGGCGGAGAAGAAGGCCGTAAATTCGAGGCTCCGGGGCTCGCCCACGCCTCAGGTTTCGCGGATGATTTTAATGCGACACGCGGAGGGGCTTCCCGGCGATTCGGCCTCGTCGGAATCGGGATTCCCTATTGTGACTGTGACAGCGTATATCAGTAAATAAGTGGCTGACGTGACCGGCTCTCGCCGTCTGCCTCCGTAAGGGGATCAAACCGAACCGAAATACGAGGCACGTATGTCGTGGGGACGTTGTTAATGTCAGCGCGCGACTTCTCTCGCCGGAAAACTACCTTCTTCGCCGGCTGATGACGTCGAAGTGTCTTCGCGGCGAGTAGTCGAGCAGAGCGGCGAGAATTCTGATTTCCATGAGCTTCCGCTAGAGTAACTGCCACTGTACTGTGTACAATGAAAGTACTCGAGTTTCTTTACTGTATAGGGTGTTCCAAAATTATGGTTATTTTATTATTCCATTATGATATTTCTGAGAAATGAGCGCTTCCTGAGGTGATTTGAAGTAACTTTTTCCTTAGCGAAAATGCAATCCGCGGTTTCGTTTACGAGTTATTAACGGAAAACAGTGACCAATGAGAGGTGAGCTCGGCTGGCGCGAGACGGTCGAGGCGGCCGAGGCTGCCAATTAGCGGAACCGGGCTTCGTCCGCTCGCTGGCTCGGCCGCATTGCGCGGTCGAGCTCGCCTCTCATTGGTCACCGTTTTTCGTTGATAATTCGTAAACGAAACCGCGGATTGCATTTTCGCTAAGGAAAAAGTTACTTCAAATGAGCTCAGGAACCTCTCATTTCCCGGTAGTAACATAATTTTGGGACACCCTTATAGGGTAATAATTTTTTGTAAATGGATGAGAATAACATAATTTTTTCGTTCGGCTTATATTTTCAGAAAATTGAGTTTCAGGATCTACTGCTTTCGTACGTATTTACAATGCGTTGACAGCTATTCCAGAACCTCGCATAACTTAAAGTACAGTGGATCTCCATTTCTATGAACTCGGCGGGAGATAATTATTTCGTAAAATCGGGTAGGTTCATATAATTGGAGTCCGCCGATGATCCCCGCAACTTTTAACTTTTGGTTCCAATAACCGGAGTTCGGATAAACGGATTTAACCAAACAGTTAATACATTTCTGAAATAACAATATTATTTAAATTCTAGGTTGTTCACATAATTGGAGCAACTATCGACAATAGTTCAGCAGAAGTTCCTCTATATCGGGCATTGTTCAATATTTCTAATAAATGGAATTCGGGTAAATGGAGTTCTGCTGTACTTTATCTAGCCAAATTAAAATTTAGAAATCAAATTGTCCGACGTCAACTACTCTCTACAAATTCTCTCGCTTACGTCGATTGACACTTCTTCGTTGTTAATCATTTTCTACAGAAGAATGAGAAGATTAACGTTCATTCTAAGTCCAGATTCGTTGCAATCACCAAAATTCTACAGCAGAAGAATTC
The DNA here is from genome assembly GCF_051020955.1 of Megalopta genalis. Classification (NCBI taxonomy): domain Eukaryota; kingdom Metazoa; phylum Arthropoda; class Insecta; order Hymenoptera; family Halictidae; genus Megalopta; species Megalopta genalis. The sequence continues at coordinate 15,128,942 of NC_135020.1, read as the reverse complement.
AATCGTATCTTCACTCGAAAACAAATAGGCTAACATCTGTATTTAGTCGATTAGGATCGCAATGCTCATAGTGAGTCTGACACGTTATTATAAATAGTACAAACGGTTAATATAAGGGCGGTTCGGAAACTCGAATTTTCGAAAGAGTACGAAATTTTTCGTGAATATAGTTCATGCGTGTTAACACTGTTAACAAAAAATATGTTAACAGCGACGAAACAGGATTTAATGTACAGTAAATTCTCCCTAATTCACGCTCAGCTTGGAAACAAAAAATGGGTAATTTATTACACGCTTATTATTATAATTAAGGTACGATTATATTCCAGCCATGCGGCTCGTTTTTATAGTTGTTGACAATCTCTTCTTCCCAAATTGCCCATTTTTGTGTACAAACTGAGCATCAATTAGGGAGAATTTACTGTACACAGAAAAGTCCGACTGCGATAGGTTTCAGAGTTTCACGGTTAAATTGATCGGAAGGTTCTCCGGAACTATCTCTAGAAAACGACCATAACCGTGGAGAAACTTGCACCAGAGGAGTTGAAAGAAACGCTCATTCGGCTGCAGTTACACGGGAAGACAGAGTAGGAAAGCCTCGTAGGAGAAGCTGATTGATCGACCGGGAATCCCCGCGATGGCCAGAGACGTTTCGGGGATGATAGATCGAGTGGATCTGTCTGGCGTGATCGGCAATTCCCGCGATCGTTTCCTCGTACATACGATCAATCCGATCCCGGGCGGGACGATTCGGGAGCAGGGCGTCTCGGTTGCACGTCGCTACGCGGCGCGGCGCGGCGCGACGCGGCGACGACTTTCGCGGAAGCGGCGAGGCTCGTTTGCATAATCGTTCGTCGTTCCTGGCCGTAGGACAGCTGCGACGAAGGACAAAGACGTGCCAGGAGAAAGACGGCGGCCGGGGACGGGGGTTGGAAACGGTGGCGAAACAGCGGGAATGAAGGCTCGGTTGTCGGAAGGCTGTCAGCAGCGGCTCATTGTTTCGGGCTGCGTGTTTTCATCGCCGGCCGCTTAACGCGGACTCCTCTGGAACGAGCCACGGCTCACTTAGGGTCGGATAGTTTGTACCGTGGGAACGAAGGGTTCGGTCCATTCGACGCCGGAAACGGCAGGCGACGACGAGCGCGAGACCGACGTCTCCCGACGAGTTATGCTGAATCCTCTAATTTATCCGCGCGTTTGTTGTGCACGCGTCGCGCCTCCATCCCTTATTTACACGGGCGTCGAGGGTGCCAAGTGATATCCCCGGGGTTGACAAGAACTTTCTTACAATTCGCGTCCCTCAGCCTCCGCCGGCTGCTGAGAGCGTTCAACCCTCTTCCGTAGCCGAGCAACCCTTCCCGGTTCACGTCCGAGCGCCGCCGCCGCCGTCGCCGCCCTCTTCTCCTCCTATTGTTCTTTTTCTAATTTTCGCGCCTCCCTTCTTTTCTGCGGCGCTGACGTTTTCGTGGCCTTTTTTTCGCGCTTACTGCCTTCACGCGCGCGGACCCGGGCTTTTTCCGCCGCCAGGCTAGACCGAGGGTTGATATTGGAAAAGGGCGAGCACCCGCGGCGCGAAAAAAAAACTTTTCCGTACACGGTCCCAGCTTAACGCACCGGGTGGCCTTCGGGCAAAATCGAAATAATCGAACGCAACACGTGAACTCTAAAGTCGTACGGTCCGTCAAGTTGTTTCTTTCGCACGCTGTTCACGCTCTCTTGTCGCGATATTTGTGCCGGGAGTTGAGCGCGCGGACTTTATGGAGACTGTTTTCAACTTCCATTAAACGTTAAGAAACTTCTATTTTGTGCGTAACTTTCGTCGTCTGTAACGCTCGCAACTATTTTCAGAGTTATTGAAAATAATAATATCGTATATTGAATTTGCTGAATCTGGTTCATAATTAGTTCGATCGTATAGTAATTTATGTGAGTAACTTTTCTTTTTCTTTTTGACATTAATTATTCACGTCGGTGTTTCACACGCAGTTAACATTTTCAAATGTTATGTATTTAAATGCAGCTTTTTAAATCAATTTTTTAAAACAGACAAACTTTAAAATTATTATGTAACATCACAATTATTATTATTATTATTATTATTATTATTATTATTATACATCGCAATTATATTTTATAAAAGAGGAAAAATGTGGTCATCGTTTCGAACAAGTTTTTCGTATTATATATATATGGTATTATATAATACCATTTATATATGTATATAATACTGACAGACTTTTTTGTTTTCACAGATATTTGCAAGCAATTCGGTTTAAAATAGGATCACACGATTATAAAAAATGACCCCCGCCCATATATCTCGGTAACAAAAAACATTCAATAACTAGAAACGTACAACAGATAATTCGAAACAACTAACATTTTCGTATTACTTTCGCCACAAACCAGCCTGCAAAGATGCTCTCGTCTCGTTCGGATCGATGATCTATCCAAACAGAAATTCACGCGAGCGCCTTGTTTATTCCATAATAAAGTCATTCCGACCTGACGAGCAATTCCAATTCCTCCGAGCGGAATACCGTTCACCGTGGTACCTCGCCACGAATGAATGTACAAGTATCTCGAACTATTAATTACAGCTGAGAAATGAGCTCCATCGAGGAGCTTTAAAATTACCGCGGGAAACGAGGTGAGAGGCCCCGTCGCGCACAACACCGATAAATTCAAACAAAACCCGAACGCGACGCAAAATAAACCGAGAACTACCGGAATCCACTACTTACACTCGTCCATTAATCCAAGCCTGAAGTCGCCATTAATTTCGGGGGGGTGTGGGGCGCGGAGGGCAACGGGGGACCAATAGCGCGCGAGACACTTCGAATTTCCCTTCGTGGATACCGCGGGGCACTCCAAGTCGGATATCAATCTTCACCTCGAGCATTTTCGTCGCGAAGTAGAATTCCGCGGTCCACGGCCAGACATACCGGCGACAAGGAATTCGCGTCCAGATTGCTGGCATCCCGAGCGTACAGCTCATAGAAACGATATTCCGGCTCGCGCGATTTGGCGACTGCTCTCCCGTTCATTCGATCGTGCCCCGGAACCACCTATGCAAATGCTGCCGCGCACCCTCGTGGCCCCCCCTCGCGACCCACCCCCGCGTCGCGAGGCATGTCGCGCGCATAAAACAATCGCGTCCCGAATTGTCCGGCGAAAAAAAAAGTGTTCCGGCTGGGAAACGCGATCGCGCCTCGTGTTCCACTGCGTGCGCGTATCGTGTAAACGATTGTTCAGTTGAAACCGGAGCTTTGAATTTTTCCATTTGGCCGGAGGCTAATGCATATTTTCCGAGGGAAACCGAACGCCGAAACATGGAGAGTGGATACGGTTTCGTTTGAAGTCATTCTGGGCGACGAGTAGCACCGAAGGGGTTCGTTACTATGACAATTTCGATGATCTACTTTTTGCTGCGTCGAATTGAAATTCTCTCGACGCCGTGTGTCATGGGCGATGCGCGCGCGAGAGAACGGCGAATTTAACCTTTTACATATTCGTCACTTCGGATGCGATTTCTTAGTGTTGCCAGATAATTGAACTTACGATGTTTGCGAGAAAGCGACTTGGTACCGAACGTAATCTTCTCTTCTCAAGTCGTCCATTTTTGACGCTTACCAAGCTGAGCGTCGATTAGGGAGAACTTACCGTATTTTATAAAAAGCGTTATTATGTACAGTAATGTCTCTCTAATTGACGCTCAGATTGTCCACAAAAATGGACAATTTGGGAAGAGGAGATACGATTATTTGAATCTCGCGGTTCCGAACCTCGTTTTTATAGTTACGAATTGTCAACGACTATAAAAACGAACTACAAGGCTTGAATAATCATATCCCCTCTTCCCAGATTGTCCATTTTAGCGTACAGTTAATTCTCTCCAATTGTCCCTCAGCTTGGAAACCAAAATGAACAGCTTGGGAAGAGATACGATTATTCGAGCCTTGCGGCTCATTTTTATAGTTATCGATTGTCAACAACTATAAAAAAACGAACTGTAAACGAACTGTAAGAATGATTATTATTACGAAGATTGTAGAAGAATGTGATCTGTACTGATTGGAAGACGAGAGAAGAATGAGTCTCGCAAGCTATATCGAAAATTTCGCGGAGTATGTCCTAAATCTAGGGGAGAGATTTCGATGGTGGAAGTGATAAAGATGGTACAGTAATGTCTCCCTAATTGACGCTCAGATTGTCCACAAAAATGGACAATTTGGAAAGAGGAGATACGATTAATTCGAGTCTTGTGGCTTGGTTTTATAATTGTTGACAATCGGTAACCATAAAGACAAGTTGCAAGGCTCGAATAATGGTATCTCCTCCTCCCAAATTGTCCATTTTTGTGGACAATCTGAGCGTCAATTAGGGAGACATTACTGTATAACGAAGTATAAAGAAGGTATGTTCGATTAAGAAAATTTGAGTAGGTGGTGGATGGTATTTGGAAATCGTAAAAATGATGCAGAAGCCGATTTCGTAAAACTGTTCCAGAATGTATTCGACGCACGAATCGACTATTGTCGCAACAACATGAATGTGTACATTGTTCGCCAAGTTAATATTGAGCAGTTCGATCACAATGATAAAGCAGTGGAATGTATATATATATATATATATATATATATATATATATATATATATCTGTAAATTGATTTGAAAGATTTAAGATTATTTGAGATTTTATCGGATTTGTGATTAGAAGATTACGATTATATGGCTACGCGACGTGATCAAAGAGATGTCATTTTTGAGATAATTATCAATTTGGTAATTTTGGTCAACGTGATTTTACGTTACGGTTTGCAGTCTTTCATCGGTGCTAATAGCAGATGTTTCTATCTTGTATTTCCTTCTTTCATTTTTTTATTCGTCCTCCCTTCGACAAGGTGAACTGAACTTTCTTGTTTGGAGAGAAGGGCGCGCGCAGATTTCAATAGTTAAGATTTTCCTTAACATTTTCGTTAATAATTCGGCTACTTTAAAAATGTTATAAAATTGAAGAGTTAAGATACTAAAATAATCGTTTTACATCTCGCGAGTCCTAACCAAAATTTGTACACAGAATATATCACCGCGAAATATATTGGAATGAACAACGCAGAAACAACGTTTCTAAATACCTCGTCGATAGTTAAAACGTGTTTAGCGATTATCATGAAAGTTATAATGTTGGAATAGCACGGTCGCTAAGTACAACTTTAGAAGATTTAAACTAAATGTTTATTAATGAAAGATTATAAAACTAATAATTCGTCTATGTAACACACTTTTCTCCCCTTAGTCGTTCAGTGAATGGTCTCGAATTGTTTGTGATATTGAAGTCTCGGTATTGATGTGGGCTGCTCCTTTCATCGCAGAAGCAACCCCTGCAGCTTAAAATATCCATGGTAGCCACCCTCTTTGTATCACTCAGCCCAAGCTGACCACAATCCGCCGCCTTTCAACTAATTAAACTTTCCCTGACCGGTGAACGAACGTTTCACAATGACGTCGATAATCACCCCCTCGGTGGTCGTCGTCGCGGCGGCGACCATGGGGGTAGGGATTGTGAACAACATACCCTTGTTGACGCGCGTACAAACTTGAGGGATTGTCGTTTAAGCGGGTTAAGTGTAACGAGGTTTCGAGCAGCCCCACGAAGAAATTTAATTATCGGCACAGGGTGAAACAATAACTACTTACTTGGGGGGAGGGCGGGAGCCGTGGCGCGCAAACCCTCGATTAAGGGAGGAAGCACGAGCCCTCTCTCGACGACAACTTTTTCCCCGCGGAAAAGAAGATCTCGAGAGTCTCCTGAAGTCGCGATAGACGCGACGGGAACCTAAGTAGCTAATTTGATAAAACGAATTATAATCACTTATTGCGATCTAAAACTTTATATCGGGTTCCTTGAAGTGATATTGCTCGTACAGTCCGTCTGGCTGTAGAACACTAATCTCAATTAAATTTTCTTCAGTTCCATGCCAATTTACCCTAGAAAGATAACCATATGACAACATACGTAAAAGATAACCATACGCTTCAGAGGCGCATGCTTTTCTAAGGCGTCAATTTTATACTAACAATGGATATTTATTTAAGTTAATCTAGTCATTTTAAAGGTTTGGCATTATTGTAAAAATAAAATGCATTTATATTATATTTTTTTATATTTTAAGTAATTTTAAACTTAAATCACTAGACCTCTATGAAAAATTATGTTTATTTCGCAGGCGCCTCTGCGACGTAGGTTATCTTTCTCGGGTTAAATTCGAATTCTTCATTTCATTTCGCAATATATTAACACTTTAGCAGCCGCTGCTGGTAAAACATGCGTATCGTGCGCAGTGTATTCAAGAAAAGTCGCTACGCGAGGAGTGGGGGCAGGCGACGCATGCGCGACAGTCCCGCACAGCGGCGTGGCGCGTCTACAGGGTGGCATCTATTGTATCGTATTGTACCTGCAGCTTTGCGTCGCGTCGCGTCGCCATCGTAGTTCAGAATTACAATGCTCAGCCGGTAGACGCGCCGCGCCGCTGTGCGGGACTCCTTCCACACGCGTCGCCGCCCCACTCCTTCAGTAGCAATTTTTCCCGAATACACTATTCACGCGCCGTTTGGTACCAGTTTCGGTGGTACAAACTACCAGTTATTTTCGATTCGACTGTGAACGAGTGCGAAATCGCAATTTACCTCGATGATATAATAATAAACCTAAAATGTCAATATTTGTGAAGTTTACCCGACAATTGATCGCTGATTTGCAAACTATAATTTAATTATAATTTTGTTATTTGTAAAATAGCAGTTTAATGCAGGATAAAACGTTGGCTCCCCGTGAAGATTTCTCATAAAACCGCGCGGCCTGTAAAGTGTTATTTGTTATTTTTAAGTTAACAGAAGGAGGAAGAAGTATTACTTAACAAGTTTACTGCGAGACATTATTTTTATTAAGCGATTTTATTTAAAAAACCTAAGTGTATAAATTTTCGTGATTCTCGTAATGTAACATGTGAAGAAATCGCAATAAATGTAAAGTCTATTACAAATACGGAGTGGGTCACCGCATATTTCCATCTCGATTTACGTTATTATTACGCTTAGCGAAAAATGTTTCAGATGAAATTTAATGGTTTGGAGAGGGGCACATTCTGATGACACAAGTTTTCTTGTAGGTGGGCGTGTAGAGGACATATTAAGCTCATTGGCGTTTTCTTAAATGGATGTATATTTTTTACCGTATCAGTTGATGGATCTTGATATTCCTTATAAAAAGGTATTAACCTATTTATGCCATAAAGTTTAACATAACAGTTTAGAAAATATGTTAATTTTAATCTTGTTAGGAAATCACGACACTCCCACTTGCGATATCAACGTTAAAATTAACATGTCTCCTACACTAATGGTTTTTTAATAGAAGTTAGTTAATACATTTTTGTAAAGACTATTCAGATGCATGCACTGATGCAATAAAAAGTACATTATTCCACCGACAAGGAAACTAGTATCATTAGAATGTGCAGCTCTCGAAACCATTTAATTGCATTTGAAACATTTTCCACTACGCGTAATAATAATAATGTAAATCTAGATGACAATATGTATGTGTACGAAAATTGTTTACAGATTTTTATGTTTTCACCTTAGGTATATCGTTATTGTTTATAATGTTCACTTCGAATTTATTATTCAATAATAGTTAACATACAATGAACCGCGACTTGAAAAACGTTCGAAACTTGTACTGCTCTCCTTTCAATATTTGTTCAGCAGATGAAATGTCAGTTAATAACTGACGTTTGACTACCGTCCGCGTGCAATTATACGAGACTTTCATGTTGTTCGCATCGGGCTTCACCGTTCTCCTTCGGTCGAAACCGTTTCAGTAAATTAATTAATATCGTCGAAGAGAGAAATAACCCGGGGAACAAGCATTCGGAACCGCGGTCGTCGAACCGGTTGCGCAGTTCTCATCGGCGCTACGGGAATTCGGAAGTAGTTTCCATTTACTGTAGTCGAGCTCGCCATCGGGGGATCAATTATGGTCGGAAATTCGCGGGGAGCACTGACTTCTGTCGCTTTCGGAGGGCGAAAGATTACAACCGCGGCGTGCCAAGTGCGGGTGAACATTTTTGCGGCGTATCCGTCGTCCAGCCGTGGTCCGTTTCCGGCTTCGGTAATTGTTTCATACATTACGATTAAATATTTCGCGACACGGAAAGCTCTTTGGACGGGCGCGAATTCCTGGCCCGGAATTCCGCGACTGGTTAAGCGCAGGGGCACCGATATAACTTCTCGCCGCCGGCAATTCCGAACACGCTTTTACGGGACGGCCCTTGATCAAAACGTCGAAGCTTTTTCGTTCCATATGCTCGCGGGGGGCGAGCTCGCCGTCGAGCGCCGGGGCGCGAGACTTTGGACAATTCCGAGGAAGTTCAGTTTTCGGTAATCGAGAGCCATCGCATAAAGGTCGATGACATCTATTCCGCCCGGTCATAATTCATCGGCGTCTTTCCGGCTACCGTGGAAAGTTCTCCAACTTAGATTAGCGATTCAATTTGGCGCGGCAGTAAATCACCGGGGAATCGTTTTTTAATCGGTACAACGTGTAACGAGTTGAACGATCCCCTCGGCTGCTACCGTTCCGAGACGTCTCGTCTGTCGATCGTGGCCATCTTTGGGAATTCCAAGTAATAAACTTATTTCGTTCTTCGTCGAAAGCTATCGAGCTTCTCCGACTCGCTGAGAATGGTTTTTAATATGGCTTCTTCGGTACGATCTCAACTTTGGCGAGCGCAGAAGTTTTCGTTTCACCGTAGAAATAACTGGATGTTCTGGTAAGTAGCGTGAGAGAGTTCTGGATTATGTTTATCGTACAACGGCACGCTTCCGTTTATTGATTTTCAGTAAACTTTTCTTGCCTTCGGGGCGTACAGGTTTCCGATCGTTCTACATTTTTTACTCATCTTCCGCGATCGATGTCGTCTACCTGAAGCTTCTAAAGTGCTAATTGGAAAAGCGAATTAAAATTGTGGTGTGTTCGGTTTCAACGTTTTCATTATAACATTCCTCGATGATTGCTATTAAATCCAGTTTTCTGAAGACATAGTAATGTAATTTAAATTTTCTGTGTGTGTTTTTATTATTCGGAAGTTCTAAAATTGAATTGTACGTACTTTTTGATTTATTCATATTTGGTCTGATTTATTTATAATTTTCTCTCATTATTAACTACAAAATTATTGCAATACGAATATAAATCAGAAGTTAAATTTTCTGATTCCTACTTTATTTACCGCTTGAAATCTAATCGCATTTTCGTTCTCACATTTTTATCAAATTAATAATTGGAGAATCATAAAAATTTCTAGTAACAACTTATTCAATATAAATGTTATTCTGTTTATTAAAATTGGAGTAAAATTCGAATCTCTTGTCATCAATATTTAAGTAATCAAATAAATTTAGGCACACAGTAAACATCAATTTTCTCTCCCTTCGAAGAAATTATTGCAATTATTGCATCGAAAAATTTCTAATCGCAGTGACTGCGAAGAAAATGGTATGTCAAAGGATTAAGATACTCAAATTACATGTAACGATCTATGTATATAACACATCTCTGGTCGATTTAAGCTTAATACATTAGAAATCCATATGCCCTCTTCTCCACGATAGTTTTAATTGTATTTAATTTCTATTAAATTCACAGTTTCCAAGTTAAAGAAAATTTAGACACGCCATGGAAGCATAAAGATTCGCAGGCTGAATTATAATACAATGGAACAGTAAGGCTAAACGAACCACCGTTATGCCGGTGCCTTACGAGATGGAATTGAAAGTTTGAATTCCGACAAAAGCGTCGTTCAACTTCGTTCACGCCATCAAAGCCAGCAACCGTAGCAATCGGTGCTTTTGCTCGGCACGAAATGAATTTCAAAGCGGCTTTGTCCGATTAATTTCACATCGTTGATAGAAGTTGCTTCGACGCAACTTGGTCGAAAATATTTGAGAACATTTACCCTGCAACATTCGTCACAGACGCTATCGACTCGCTGCCTGCGTGAAAACAACTGGTCCCCGTTAATTAACTGGGCCCGTTTCACGTGCTCTGGCCAATCGGTCACGATCATTTCTAACTTCGCTCCACAATATCTTCGTGTGCCGAGCTTGGTCGAGCAAACTGTCAACTAGTCGAATTTCGCAGTTCCGCGTAATTAACCACATGCTCGACTCCGCAACGTTCCGCGCGAATGCTAGATTTTTAATAAAGTTTTAAAGCGCCGCATGCAAATCAGTCCCATATCGAGTGTGCTTTGGATCCGGCGTCGATTCCGAGTTATACATTTTTTATCAAACGGAGAAGATCAAAGTTCATATTTCCGAGGAGCTCTCCGGAGACTTCAGGCTTCGACAACAAATTTAATGAAACATCCAACTTGCGCTTCCCGTTACTTTTGTATCGTAGATGTTGCTCTGACACGATATGATTGCCAAGTATATTTTTAGCTTCAAGAATTTTTATATTACATATCTAATCTCGTATGACACTAATTTCAATTATATCGAATGTATATTCAATTTTTAAGTTACAGTTCTTTCGAAGGCAGCGATATTCGATTTGACAAGTGATGGATCAGTGTTCAACTGTATTTTATGCTTTTAACGTTTCTATTTTTAACGCTAAGCGTAAAAATAACGTAAATCTAGATGGAAATATGCGGTGACCCACACTCTATTTGTACTAGACTCTACATTTATTGCGATTTATTCACATGTTAAATTACGGGAATCACGAAAATCTGTACACGTAAGTTTTCTTTAAACAAAACCGCTTAATAAAAATAATGTCTCGCAGTAAACTTGTTAAGTAATACTTCTTCCTCCTTCTGTTAACTTAAAAATAACAAATAACATTTTACAGACCGCGCGGTTTTATGAGAAACCTTCATGGGGAGCCAACGGTTTATCCTGCATTAAACTGCTATTTTACAAATAAACAAAATTATAATTGAATTATAGTTTGCAAATCAGCGGTTAATTGTCGGGTGAACTTCACAAATATTGACATTTTAGATTTATTATTATATTATCGAGGTAAATTGCGATTTCGCACTCGTTCACAGTCGAATTGAAAATAACTGGTAGTTTGTACCACCGAAACTGGTACCAAACGGCGCGTGAATAGTGTATTCGGGAAAAATTGCTACTGAAGGAGTGGGGCGGCGACGCGTGTGGAAGGAGTCCCGCACAGCGGCGCGGCGCGTCTACCGGCTGAGCATTGTAATTCTGAACTACGGTGGCGACGCGACGCGACGCAAAGCTGCAGGTACAATACAATACAATAGATGCCACCCTGTAGACGCGCCACGCCGCTGTGCGGGACTGTCGCGCATGCGTCGCCTGCCCCCACTCCTCGCGTAGCGACTTTTCCTGAATACATTGCGCACGACACACACGTTGCACCAGCGGCCGTTAACGTTAGTTTGTGCCATGGCACGACTGTTGTGTCAGCGACCGCTGAAGCGTTAATATATGACTAATATTTTCAGTTGCATTATTACATACTTATATTAGTATTTGAGTAATTTCTACACCAACAAGAGACATGTCGAAACAAGTGTGGTCTTGAATACATTGAAATTAATGTGATAAACGGTTACCTTTTTGTCACAATTTCGATTTTTAGATACCATAGTTTTTTCACAATGAACTTGTGCTTTTATCTGTTATATTGCATTACTATTGCATATTACTTTGCATACACAATATTTTTACACTTTCTTTCAAAACCTCCATTCTTTAAGAAAAAGTTTCGTTGAAACGAAACAATCGACAAAGTCGCAAAAACATACCCACGTTTACATTTCATTGAACACCTGCAGTGTCAACGGAGTACATTAACATCAAACATACCAGTAGATCTGCGAACGCGATTAACGCGGCAATACGTAGACATCAAGGAACAGAATTCCGCATACAGAACGTAATGGTGAACAATTTTGAGTAATCAGCGATCCTACCAATTTACAAAACACACATCGATCCGAAGTTTCAATGATAACGGAACACGGTACGGAACGATCGGAAGAGCTTCACGGACAAACACGGATCAAATGTTATTCTTCCATTCTGCAGTGTAAATAAACCTAAATCAGGAAGCCCAGACAGTGTTCCTAGCCGAGGCCGCTAAACAAAGTCCGACCGATCCAGCCAACATTAACTCCCCGTACACCGGTGAAAGTTCCGTAATTCCGTCGCGCGAATTTCGAGAATGCGTTGCACAGTTACGTAATTCAAGTCGTTGCGCTGTACAGAGCGCTCCATAATAAGTGCGGCGCGGGCGATGGAGCGGCGGGCGAAGTGATGATAAGAGCGAGGGGAGGAAAGATAAGAACAGTCCTCCTTTGTGAAACATAATTCGTATTCCAAGTGCGAGCGGGCCGTTCATCCGCCGCCAGCTGGAGGGGCCTTTGATGTCTCTCTTCCATCCCACGGCCTCGCCGCCGCTCGGTGCCCTTTTTTTCTCATTAAGAATCGCCGCGGCGGGCGCGGCGGCGGGGAGGGGGCGTGCGCGTCGACGCTTTTTCCTCGCAGCGTGATTAATTAAAACGACATTTCCGGGGGCTAACGAGGCAACATCTGACAGACAGGATTTCGCGGGGCTATCTTTGACGGAGCCGTGTGCCCGCCGGACGTTTTGACGTTCGACCGAAAACCGGCGAGTGGATTGTGCTCTCCGGGAACGGGACGGGGAAACAAAAATGAATCAAATCCGGGAGGAAATATAGCCGGCCGAACACAGGATCGCTTTTAACGATTAATATCGCGCCGTCTCTGACCGTCAGCCGAGCGACAGATTCGAATCGACGACACGTCGACATCATTGCGTCCGCTGTGTACAAAGAAGGGAGGGGGGGGGGATGATCGAGCCGGGGAGAGACTGGTGCCGATAAATAAGATAACGAAAGACAGACGGTAAAGGCTCCAGTGACGTCGAAGATCTCACGGCATGTACGCGCAATATGTTTTCCTCCCGTGGCGAGTGCCCGCCCCAGCTCACCCTCGCACACCCATCCTTCCTCTCTTGAACATCCCGGCCCCGTTGCTTCCCTCCCCCGCCCTCTCCTCGCACACACACACACATACACACATGTTCCTCGTCGGCGTTTTTATTTCTCTCACGCAGCGCGCCGAGCGCATACTGGAGAGGAACGGTTTCAATAATAGCACATCATTGCATTTTCCCCACGAAATAGGAAATTTTACTTTTTCCCAGCGTCGCGAACTTCGCCCCCCTCCCCTATGCCCCGTACGACTCCCCCCTACCACGCCAGTCGGGCCTTCGTTTTTCTTGCAGCCTCTCCCGAGCCGGAAATTGAACAGCAAAGGCGACAGGAATGCTAGGACATTTTCTTGCGAGACACGCCACCCGATGGAAAGGGTGGAACAAGCGAGGGGGTTGAAGTGAAGGGGAGAGAGGAACGCGGAATTGTTCGCGTACGTGGAGACATAAATTGTTCGGCGAACGGTATTCATCTTGCAGCTACGTTCGCCGAAACGAAGAACCGATTTCTGATGAATGTCGCGGGTGTTTAATTGGTGCGTCGCGGTATGGGATAAGAGGCGCCGGAAAACGATAAAAAGTCCGGTTTCAGGAGTGTCGTTAAAAATTAGAAAAAATGCTATACAGAGAGTTAATTGAGCATTTGAGACACAACGTGGTATAATTTCTTTCTTATTTCTGTAAATTATTATCACGATTAATATAATGAATAATAAATATAATATTATAAATATAATAAATATAAAATGATTGCTTACAGTTCTGTCGTTTTATTAATTTAACTAATTACTGATGGGGGAATAATTGTACTATTTGAATTCTACGAAATTACATTCTGGTGGTATTAATGTTTAGTGAGAATTTTATATTTAATATTTAATGAGATTTAGTCATTTAATTGGTGCCATTATCTAGGGTAAAATCTTAACTTTAACATGCAAGAGAAACTAACTGTTACTAGGTGTCATTAGAATAGTTATAGAGATTTTCATAGAAGTTTCGTAAAAAAATGTTTCGTAGAACGGGAATTCAGTTTTCTCAGAATTAAATTCTACTATATTTATACTATCGATAAATGTTATTAAAAATGAATTTTATTACTTACTCTGTGATAATAAAGCGACATATATACAGTTTCATTATTAAAAGTAATCAGATTGAGCATAAATACTTCAATCAGGAAATATGTTTCACCGCTATCTTTTTATCGTATATGCGAGATTTGTGATATTCACGAAAGATGTTGGTCTACCATGATTTTCATATAATTTTGATAATGCAAATATAAGTACAAATAATAAAATTTGAAAGACGTTCGAAAAGTGCGAATACAATATGAAGTAATTCAAATAATATGAAAAGTTAGTGTTTCTCGTAGAATGCTTTTTCATGTAACAATTTATTCCAAGGTAGGAAGAGAGTCGAGGAATATCGGGATAATGCAAGGATTCTCCTTTACAAAGTCTAATGAAACACTCAACTTGTCTCGCTGTTGAGTTCCACGAAGTATTTTAAACTTTATCAAACTGGTCGGAAGTGTTAAAAGTACTTTATGCTGTTGCGAATCAAAGAATCGGACATTTCAAGACAAATTTCTAATTTTGATGCGCATTACCCATTGATTAATTACAACTTCTACGTTGCTAATGTATTCGTATAAAAATAGCAAAATTTATGTTTATTGTGTGTCTGCATTAATTCTAAATGAAAAATTGATAACAGAGACTTTAAATTTTATTTCGATTTAAAATAGATGAATAATAATAGTCTACAAGTAGTAGATTCGCACTCAAAATCTTCACATGAGCCTGACACGATGTTATAGTGAAAAGAGTAGTTTCTCTGCGATTCTGGCTATTCAAGCATTTCACTATTCGTTTTAGTCATGCTAGCAGAAATCAGCAAAATTCACAAAAATTCGAATTGAAATAATAAGACAAGTGTACTGTGTGACACAAACAATTTCCATTTCTCCGTATTGAGTATACTGTACCAGTATACTGGTTATGGAATTAAGGTTTATCGAATTATTAAAACAGAGCTATTCAGCAGGCCTCGTAGCGTGTCGAAGTTACGGGTCAAAGTTATGGAACAAAGCTACGGGGCAAAGCCAGGGACAAGCGTCTTAGCAGACTGGAGACGCGAGAGAAGAGAGAGCCAAGTGTTTACGTCAGTGCTCGCAATGCTTCGGAACGCAACATTAGGCTCCGCTTCCTGACTACCGCCGGAGCGTCTCGCTTTCGGCGCTGCTCCGCGCGCGACTCACCGCCGCAGCGTCTCACAGCCAATGGAAGCAGTGCGCGGAGCTGCGAGACGCTGCGGCGGTAAGTCGATGGAAGCAACGCGGGGAGCGAGACGCTGCGGCGGTGGTCAGGAGGCGGAGCCCAAAGTTGCGTTCCGAAGCATTTCGAGGCCTGTGTTATGTTTTCATGTCCTTTCTCTCTCACTCTCACGCATCGCCGTTATATGCCGACCGTGCGACGCTCATTCTATTTCACTCAACCTTGACGTAACATACAGTCGACTTCTGTCACCGTCTTCAGCTAAATAGCGTGTCGTTACTGGTGGGGAGTCCCGCGAGGAGCTAAGGAGGGGGCTCCGTCGCCCTCGGGAGTGGGCCCTAGAACCCTTTACCCTCGACTGAATAATCGCTACCCGTACGTAAAATAAAATTCAACATCTCCGTATTAGAATATTGACCGAAGAATGATCCAGCACCGAATAGAACGTTCCATTGGAACATTTGATAAAGTTTCGAAGATTAAACGACGAAGAGCGTGCTCTTAGCTTCCCATTCGGCCTCTTTAATCCTAAACACGCATTCTGCATAACGGCAGCCGCTCTTGCAACCGGGTCAAACGTTTTCGCCTACGTCGTGTACCCTGGCGCGCACATTCGCGTTTTCGACAATGAAACATCCAGACATAAATGTAAGCCGGAAGAGGAAACCAGAACACGCTATTCTGCAAGTCGGCGCGCGAGCGTGACTACCTGCTACCGGTACCCGGTGCCTCGGCAAACGGCCAGAATGCAGAACAGCCTTGGATGTGTTCGTCCTGTCGCGGCCACGGACCTGCCGGCGTCTTCGAAAAATAGTCACGACCCTCTTGCTCAGTAAATAACGCGAAATTTGTAGGTTCCTGAATGTGAAAGAGGATCGAGGATACCAGGGAGACCATTCGATGCTTCGATATTTGGCAGGAGTAGTGCGCCGTGCATTTAGTTGCTCTTCTCAGAAATGGGCTGACGACTGACTAATAAAAAAATAAATTATCTTTTTTACGTATCAGCGTCGAGCGTGCAAAAGTCCCGAATCGAATAGGACGTGCATTGTACGAATCTAGCGTGGCGAATTTTATGAACTTCTATATATAAAAATTCAACATCTGATTTTACGAGTACGATACTCATAGTCGCCTCGGAAAATACGTTATTTAATGTATATTATATATGTTATTACAACGCCTTTTCGATCGGAATAACTTTTTTAAAATTGGTTCAAACGACTTGAATATTTTTGCGATGTTCGACGGATCAGTTTTCTATGAAATAAGTATATAAAACGTTTTCTAGATTGCGATACATTGGAATGGTAAAAGAAATTGTATTTTGTCTGAGACCATAACGAAAATTTACAAAGTGCATTTTTTGTAGGTCTCGATAACTTATGTGCATGCTTAAAATTTCATCGAAATTGGTCGACGCATAGTCAAGCTACAGCTACACTGAAAGATGTAAACATTACCTGATTTTGCTTGAAATTCGTGGTAAACTGCGAGTTTATCGATCTTTAATTGTTTACAGCTCATGTCAAGATCTACAGGTTTCGATGAAATTTTCAGCATGAATACAAGTTATCGAGATCTACAAAATGCATTTTTTAAATTTTCGTTATGGACCCAGATAAAAAAGTTGAAAGAAACATCATTTCTTAATTGTTTTCATCATTCCTATTAATTCAAACCTAAAAAACCTTTTTATATACTCATTTCATAGAAAACTAGTTGGTCTAACATCTAAAAAAAATTCAAGTCCTTCAGACCAATTCTAAAAATGTTATTCCGATTGAAAAGGCGTTAACGAACTCTTTGAGGCGACTGTACATGCGAAATATTTTCAAATTCCTTTGGACACTATAGTCGCACGTTGTTATGCGAATTGTGAAAACAGGGAGAACAAACGTGAAGAAGATGAAAATATAAGTTCTGTGAAGATTTGTTGAATGCGTTCGGGCAGTCAGCATACGAATACAAGAAAATGGTGAAATGGTGAGAAAATACGGAGAACGTGTTCCAGGGAATAAGCAAAATCGCAAGAAATAGCAGGAATGGTAAAATCTACAAATTTGGAATGTCTCTTGTGTGAGAAAGCTTTGAGAACAAGCGACAGAACGGGCCAATGTTAGTTTGCAAATACAGTAATTTCTCCCTAATTCGCGCTCTGATTGCACACAAAAAATGAATAATTCGGGGAGAGGAGATACGATTATTCGAGCCTTGCGGCTCGTTTTGTATTTCGAAGATTGCATTTCCACAGCTGGAAGTTATTAGGATTACAGTAAATTCTGCCCAATTGTCCTTTATCTATTAAAGGAAAATGCACAATTTAAAAAAAGAGGATACGATTAGTCAAGCCTCGTGACTCGTCTTTATAGTCCTCGATTGTCAATAGATATAAAAACGAGCTGCAAGGCTCGAATAATCGTATCTCATTTTCCCAAATTGTCAATTTTTGTATAAGAGCTGAGGGACAATTAGGGAGAATTTACTGTATTTCAAAGATTGCATTTCCACAGCTGGAAGTTATTAGGATCACAGTAAATTCTGCCCAATTGTCCTTCATCTATTAAACGAAAATGCACAATTTAAAAAAAGAGGATACGATTAGTCAAGCCTCGTGACTCGTCTTTATAGTCCTCGATTGTCAATAGATATAAAAACGAGCTGCAAGGCTCGAATAATCGTATCTCATTTTCCCAAATTGTCAATTTTTGTATAAGAGCTGAGGGACAATTAGGGAGAATTTACTGTATTTCAAAGATTGCATTTCCACAGCTGGAAGTTATTAGGATTACAGTAAATTCTGCCCAATTGTCCTTCAACTTGTACACGAAAATGCACAATTTAAAGAAAAAGGATACGATTAGTCGAGCCTCGTGGCTCGTTTTTATAATCGTCGGTTGTCAACAGCTATAAAAACGAACCGCATGGCTCGAATAAGAGAGAATTTAGAATTAGGGGAAATTCCTGTAAAATTGTACCTGCACGTATATGTATTGCATTTACACGATCGACACCCGAAGCGAAGATAGAACGAAGGAGAAAAATAAAATGAAGTTCTTCATCAAGTGTACAGAGAGGAATTCGTGGAATCACGTGTCCAGGTGATCCAAACATTGACTGGTCTTGACAGTCCGTGGAGTTGAATCGTTGCTTGGCAACCAAGGAGGCACTATCTACGGTTGCTACTAGTGACACATTGGATTATCCAGCCACGGATTGATGCTAGTTAGAGCTGGGAAGGTACTGGTGAAGCATTACACGTGTTTAGCGAGATGTCGATAGGCTACGCGTGTTTGCCTCTCGGCGGTCTTAGGACATCGCAAACGTCCTCGGATTGTTGGTGATCGCGTAATCGGACGGAACACTGTAATAGAAGTACATTCTCCGTAGTATTGGCACTAGTAAACTGCTTATTCAAGACTATTTCACGGGTTGATTCGCTCTAAAGCCCGGCTCTACAGGGGAAACAGGTCGTTGATTAGAAACTTCAAGCGATAAGTAATTTAGGGAGACGGATATCATTGTCGATTTCACGGCTTACGATGGTCAGGTCTACTTGGAAATAACGTGTTCATAGAAAGATGTCAATCTTCACTTAACCCTTTGTGGTCAAAGCTATTTTAATTCGAAATCCGAAACATGTTTTCCGATCTAGGATATTTTCGTTTTGAATGACTTATTGCGATTCGTGCATACGAAATTGTGCCTATTGACAAGTACAATAATTACAGTTTTATCAGTTTTTTGAGTATAAACGAATCTGATACTGTTACAATCATTTTCAAAAATGGTACAACAATTTTTAATGACGCTCGAGAGTCGTCATTTGAGTGCAAAGGGTTAATCTCCGCCTGATGAACATCTTCAATGTTTCCATTCGCAGGTCCAATGAAATCCTTACACGTGAATTTTTGTGTCTACTTCTTGAATATCAACGTTGATTTACTCATTAAACCTGATACAAACAGCTGACGATTTGAGCAGACTGCTAAATAATTGAACATTAGATAAAACGTTTGTAACTCTGGGTCAAAATGAACGCGAGTTCTGGCTTCCCAGAATTAATCTGAATGCCGATAATTGCCATTATAATCGATGCATCGGAAACGCTAGCGAGGATTCGAGATATCTACGTGTTGGAACATTTTCCTAGGTGAAAATGTTCTCTGCAGCTATGTCAACGAGTTATTTGTTGAAAACACGAACCGATCGAATCGACCAAAACGGCCCCTGATTTTCGTTAATAACTCGTTAACAGAGCCGCGCAGAAAATTTTCTCGAAGTAAACATTTGCTTCAAATATCTTCAAGAATCACTCATTTTAGAGTTTACAATATTTTTAGGGCGCGCTGCACAGTTTACGATTTGTATTCTCCTACACAGTCAATAATTTAAGTAATTCTCGTCTCTCCGTTCTCAACGCTCTTATCTCCCTCTATTATCTCCACATTCAGTCGCCACTCAACGTCCGACGAGAACGAATTTCCTCGGATTTTTTTGTCAGAATAACATTTTGCCTTACCGTTAATTGGGAGCGCCTTATACTTTTCGCCGTTGGAGCACGCCCTGTTCCAGGGATCGTTAATAAAAGTTGCCAAGATAGGTCAAGTGCAGCCGGGAACGATTAAGTATTGAGTGTAATCGGACAAACGGAACGTCCGTAACGCGCGAAACCCTTTTTCTCCTTACTGCCTTTATCCGGCGTCGAATATAGGTCGTAGCCCGAAGAAAAATGAAAGAACCGAGCCAGCCCGAATTCGAGTGCCCGTCTAAGGAGCGGAGCACAGTGAAATATTCAGAGAATTTTCTTCGTTTCTCTCGCGTTTGACGGCCCCCGCTCTTCACTGTCTACACTCCTCGCCTCTGTCTTAGAATTTCATCTCTGTGGCTCTGTGCCGCGTCCACCCACGCCCGCGCCTTATCACGGTCCACGTTAATACGCGTCGTCGTTCGCGTATTCAAAGTGCCACTAACACGTGGCCGTTTTACGAAGCGAACGACGCGAAGGCCGGCTCTCGCGCGCTCGCGATCGTTAACTATACGCACGAATGCGCGGAAACATTTAGACGCCGCTCTGGAAATAGCGCGACAATGCAAATTGCCGACTGCCACAAAATCTGGTCAATATACGATGGCCTGGAACTCATTCGTATCGGGATCGGGATCGTTAAAAAATTATTTTAAATACGATGGAAGAGTTTCTTCGCCAATTGCGTTGATCAGCAATTCTTCGCTCTTAACACTAGATTTACGGAGCGCAAAAAACAGCTGTTTTATATTGATTTATAAAACTAATTAACTAATAAAACTAATTAGTTTTATGAACTAATATAAAACAGCTGTTCTTTGCGCTCCGTAAATCTAGTGTTAAGAACGAAGGAATGCTGATCGATTTTATACACTTATAGTGTATAAAAAGTTAGTTTATACAAGTATATATAAAAGTAACGATATGACATTTATTCTGATTTTATACTGATTTTTTTAATGTTATTGTAACATTTGCCGTAAGTGACGTATAAATTGTATAAATAATTCAACAAATAAATAATTGAATAATCGTAAATCAAAAAATTAGTGACCCGTCGTTTTGAAGGGTTCTGTAAAATCTAGTGTTAATAATTTGCCTCGCAGAATGAGACAATACATGTTTCTTGTACGTATTTGTTTGCCTCCTTTCTTATACTTCAATAACGGTAGTATAATAGACAAATGTATTATAGTAGACAAATATTATAATAGATAAATATAATATATATGTTATGTATGAGAGAGAGAGAGAGAGAGAGAGAGAGAGAGAGAGAAATGTGCATCGTTATTAGTCTGACTACATAATTGTTTCGGTGCAAGGGGGGTGGGGGGTAAGGATTTTAACAAGGAACATCAGCAAAATAATATTGCAATATTATTAATAATGCTTTGAGATTGTGAATAAAATTTTCACAATGTTTCCTGACGATTGAACCTATCCACAATGAAATGCGCCATTCTCTAACGAATTTATCCATTCATATTACTACGTGATAATTTGGTTCCGAATTCATTTTAGTTTAAACATATTGAAGAAGCGGATAACGACTACATTTCCAATATGGCTAAAAATGCGATGGAAATCCATTATGGCGAAAGAGATTTTTCTACCATTTTCGCCTCTATTAACAGTTCATTCATTCTATTAAAATTTCACCGGGAAATACGAAACTTAATATATGGAAATAACGACAGCCCCGAGGCTTCTCCGTTAATACCATCACACGTCGCTAGATATCTAGCAGAAAAACAGGTAACGATCGTATTTCGGTGCAACGTCCCTTATCCGACATAATTAAAACCGCGAACTCCCATTTTCGTCGGGAAAGAAGAAAATTAACTATAGAATGTGCGACGACCTTGCGCTAATGACGATAACGGTTCGCCGTCCCATTGAAATTTCAGCGCGAAACACGAAACTTGAAATGTGAAAAATCGAGGGCCGGAGTGTCCGGGAATATTCTAAAGAAAGCTTGATTACGAAGTTCCAGGATGTTGCCTCCGAAGCTTGCCGGATCAATGGACGACTTTCGAGTTTCCGTTCGGAGCGGGCACAACGCGGATCGATCGCTGCCGACGCTTTCCCCGCGAGCGGGTAAGCGAGCGAATGTGCGCGAGCGAGCGGGCGAAGCACGCGAAAACCACATTTAATAACGCGGACGGCGCGTATGAACTCCGTTGATGGCTGTTTAGGAGGACCGTGGCGAAAGGACTCTCGACTCTTGTCCTTGTCGCCGGGGATGGCACTTAGATGAGGCTCCTTTGCAGTCTCCCTTTTGTAACGAGACGGCGTACTTGTCGTCCGCGCTTAAACGGATAACTTCATAACGGCGCCTGTGCGAAAACTCCCGGACTACATGAACGGAACATAACGGCGCCAATTTGCAAACGTCGTTTCCTTGATGCCACCGTCACCCGTGTCATTAAAATGCTCGCCGACAACTTTGTAATCAATTTCTGCCGCGGTGTTGCTTCCACTGTCAACCGCGTTCATATCTCTCGTCCCGCGGACGCCGCATTGCTTCCGACCTAGATCTAACACGATTTTACGAAATACATAGTAACATGGTGTTATAAAATATATAATAATGTTTTTACGAAATATGGTGAATTCTCCCTGATAGACGCTCTCAGCTTGGCGAGCGTCAAAATTGGATAATTTGGGAAGAGAAGATACGATTACAGTAAAGTCTCCCTAATTGACGCTCAGATTGTGCACAAAAATGGCCAATTTGGGAAGAGCAGATACGATTTTTCGAGCCTTGCGGCTCGTTTTTATAATTGTTGACAATCGGTAACTATAAAAACGAGCTGAAAGGATCGAATAATCGTATCTCCTCTTTCCAAACCGTCCGTTCTTGGGTACAATCTAAGCGTCAATTAGGGGAACTTCACTGTATTCGAGTCTCGCGGCTGAATTTTATAGTTACCAATTGTCAACAACTATAATATCCCAAATTATTCGTTTTCGCTTCCAAGTTGAGCGTCAATTAGAGGGAATTTTCTGTATATTTTTCCAAGCGGTGATATTTTGAAGAAGAGAATGCTTGAAATCATACGAAAATCACATGTTTCATTAAGACTAAGCCTTTCGAGCCTTAAAACTATTTTTAGCTATTTTATTTTATTTTTATCTATTTAGCTATTTAGCTATTTAGCTATTTAGCTATTTAGCTATTTAGCCATTTAGCTATTTAGCCATTTAGCTATTTAACTATTTAGCTATTTAGCTATTTAGCTATTTAGTCATTTAGCTATTTAACTATTTAGCTATTTAACTATTTAGCTATTAAGCTATTTAGCTATTTAGCTATTTAACTATTTAGCTATTTAGCTATTTAGCTATTTAGATATTTTGCTATTTTGCTATTTAGCTATTTAGCTATTTAGATATTTTGCTATTTAGCTATTTATTTGTATATATTTATTATTATTATTATTATTTCTATATTATTATTTATTTATATATTTACTTATTTATTTTGTATTATAACTCTATTTACCTATTTTATTTTTAACTATTTTACTTATTTTAAAGACTCTTTCCGAGAAAGTGATTCAATCAATATCTTAATACAATGTGATAAAAATGGGATACGTCTAAGTATGTTTAATCTCGTCACTGTTGTGAAGAAACACGCGCGAGTCACTTTCATGGCTGGATAGGTTTAGCGCTAACTTTGCAGAAAAAGGAAAAATTGCATCAAGAATCACTCTATTATATTTTCGCGATGAATCCACTGATAACTTAAAAATCCATCTATGTTTTCTACATTTCTTAGTAGGACCTTCGCTTCATTGGCAAATGGATTTACAAATATAGACATTTTTTAACGAAACTTTCACGAAACTTACTTCGAGATGTGCATTACAAGAGAAACATGCAATTTCCATAGTTCCAATTACCATAACATTCGATCCGATCGCCCAATGTTACTTTGCCGAGCAATATTTCGGCGATGACGAGACGGATTATTCACAATCTCTGATGGGTTTTAACCCTTTGCACTCGAAGCCAAATCAACAGTTAAATTGAATATACTTTTTCTGACCCATTTTACATAACCTAATGCATTTTATACGTATGAAATTGAACTTTGTGACAGACGCAACAATTATCCTTTCAACAGTTCTTCGAAATATGAACAAATCTGCTTAATAAAATTATTCTAAAACGTGACATAACAATGATTAATAGCGCCTTGGAGCCACGATTCGTGTGGAAAGGGTTAAAAAATCCAAAACTGGTCAACTCAAACTGGATTCAGCAGCCGCGAACGAACAAGTTGAGCCTCTGAAATTTCTACGATACTTTTTTTCGACGCGCAAAAGGCCGTCGTTCGATGGCCGTCGGAAGAAAAGACGTTTCCGCAGGTGCTTGATCATCGGCGAGCATTAAGGCCGGCTCCGTCGGATGAACGATACAAAGGAACGCTCTCTCGAGGGAACAGCCGAAGCCACTTTATCTTTCGGGACCGGCCGAACGAACAAATCATTTCACGGGCCGTACTTCTTGTTCGGCAGGGCCGCCGACGGCGGACAGGTTCACGGTTCGCGGCCGAGTATTCCAGAGTTGAAACGAATTCTCGGAACTTACGGATTCGATTATTAGTTCTGGACCGGGGCGGGGGTGGCGGGGCTGCAACTTGCCACCTTCTCCGTTGGCTGGTTCGCGCGGAGCTTCGAGGAATTGTGAGTGCAGGCGGCCGTGTGATTGCGAAGTCCTTTCACCTTTCTCTCTCTCTCTCTCTCTCTCTCTCTTTCTGTTTCTCTCATTCTTCCCCTCTTACTCTCTTTTACTCTTTTCCACCCCTCTCTCTCTCTGTCTCTCTCTCTTGCTCTCTCTATCGCCGACTCACTGTCTGTCTCTCGTTGCAGGTGCGACGCAAAGTTCACGGAAGGAGAAGCTCGCGAGTTAAGCGAATTCCAAGCTTCCGGCCTCGACGGCTGAAACGTCGATTGCGATACCAGGGAAACGAAGAAGGCGGCGCTGAAGTGACTTTCGTCGCGACAGCGAGCCGCTTCGAGCGCGTTCCGACTCTTTTCTCGCGTGATTGAGGAGAATCTCTCAGAGAGCGTTAAAGGCGCCGCGACGCCGCGCCGGAATAATGACGGATGCGTTCGACGCCACTTGCTCGTTCTCGCTACCAATTCCAATGCACAGAGAGAGAGAGAGAGAGAGAGAGAGAGAGAGAGAGAGAGGGAGAGACGTATAATTAGTTGGATGAACCTAATGAAATATTAAACGAGGCGTTCAAACGGAATGAGCGGTGATCGAGTGGCACTTCGTGAACTCTTTGAGCACGGAACTTTCGATCTGCTATAGAAAATATATCGGGCCGCTTTTGTGTTGGGCTCATTAAGCTCGCGCACCTTTCAATCGGAATTCTCTCTGTGGTCGATATTCCGCCACTTAAACATTTAAAAGTTCCGCCGTCTACTCGATTGCCTACGTCTCTTTTACTGCATACGGAACCGCGTTAAGCAGGACTACCCATTGGTAAGCGATGTCGGGCGTTCCACCTATTGTACGCGGTACGTCGCGTCTGGTTGCTTTTTACAGCGGACGCGAGTGACGGCGAAACTGGCGAGTTTGTCAAAAATTGTTGGAATACAACGACACCACCGTCGTAAGCGATAGACGCGCGGGGGTAGGAGGCGTTTCTTCCCTGGCTGCGAAGGGACCCAGGCGGGGGTGTAAAGTAGGGACTGCCAGTCAGTCCCAGGAAGTCAGCTAGCACTTTATCGACCGCTAGCCTATTTATCGGCTTTTCGATTGCCAATGTTTATCGATCGCTAGCCTATTAATCGGCTTTTCGATTGCCAATGCTTATCGACCGATAGCCTGTTAATCGACTTTTAGCTATCGACGGTTTTCGCTTCTTTACTGTTTTGTTAGTAGCTGACCTCCTGTATGCTGACCTCCCCATATCCTTATGAATTATAATTATAATAATTATTATTATTTATTATTATTTTTAAAGGAATAAGCACAACACAATGAATAGCGAAAATTTAGCCGGTACTGGGAGCAAATGCGCGCGCGACTAAGCCAGTCCTTACTGAGTGGCAGCCTCAACCACGACCGGACGATAAAGTGCTAGCATAAGCGCATCAAGGCACTGTTACCCGTTCCCTTGTCTACACTTCAAATTTCCCACACACTGGGAAATATTTAAACACAGACATCGTGGAAACACTGACGCGCACAGTCATTTCTAACAAAAATAATTGCTTAACCCTTTCGGTACTACCGCCGCCTATTGGCGGCATCCACCAAACATTCTCTGGATCCTATCGCCGCCAATTGGCGGCATCCACTAAGTGTTCTTCTAGGTTTAGATTACGACAAAGCAGTATAAACATCTTGGAAATGTTTTTTAAACACGTTAAATTCCGCGTCAGTCGCCGATGTCGCGGTCCGAATGAAAAGTTTAGTGTCAATCACGCTCGAGATTTCTATGAACGCCGCGAAACATGTTTTCGCGGCTTACGCTGTCGTACAGTGCAACCACTCTCGCGGAAAGCTTCCTTGTCCCACGAATGTATAACCGCGGCCGGGTCCTCCGTACCGAAAGGGTTAAATACATTTTTCTTAAAAAGTTGGTCTATATTCGTAAGTTCGTAGGATTTGTATGGCAATCGTTATTGTAGGAGCTTTCCGGGTATGAAAGGCAGAATGATCAAAAGTGAATATAGTAAAATACTGAATGAGTGCGATAGATGTTTTCAGAGTGTTTTAGCAGCTTCGAGTGACCTGAGTTTATTGCTTAGGTTCCCCGAAATTCTGCGAAGCCGAAAGATAGGGCGTGAGTGAGTGAAAGGGAGAGAATGAGAGAGAGAAAGAGAGAGACAGAGAAAGAGGAAGAGAATGAGACAGTGAGAGAGAGAGAGAGAGAGAGAGAGAGAGAAAGAGAATAAGTAAGAATAAGACAGTGAGTGAGAGAGTGACGAGAGAGAGAAAGAAAGAGAGAATGAGTAAGAATGAGACAGCGAGTGAGAGAGAGAGAGAGAGAGAGAGAGAGAGAAAGAGAAAGAATGAGAAATAATGAGACAGCGAGTAAGAGAGAGAGTGCAAGAGAGAGAATGAATCGAAGTCGTCGCTGTTGTTGTTATTCTTGAGAAGTTATTCCATTGTGTAAACTGGTTGTTATTTTTATTAACAAACTGTTCTTGTTATGACAAGGTTATTTATTTATATCAAACTTTTCTGTTATATTATTGTTATCTAAATATTGGCATTTTACCACGGAGTCTCGTACGCTTTTCTAAAATAATCCCCACAGCACTTACAATTTTCGAATTACTAATTATGAAAATTTTATAAGAAATGCAAAATCACAAATCACTGGCATAAGCATGGTTTCATAACTCATTTTAACAGCAGTCCACTGCGATTCAGTTTTCTACCATCCAATCCAATAGTAAACTGTTGTAAACGAATGATTTCGTTAAGGATAAACCTTAGCTTGACACATTAAAAATGTTTCCATATTTAAGGCATCACTGAACCCGAAAATTCGTGAACTGTCACTTAAGAATCAGGTCGGATGGATGAAAATTTCAAACGTCATTTGATTTTTGAAGAAAGGGGCCGCCATGTATCGTGGCGGCATATTTTTCATTCGACCGTGACGAGCGAATGGACAGAAGCGTATTTTTCGGAGTACACGAGTAGCTGGATAATCTTGAACGATTTTTGCTCGCTTTTTATGATTGCATAACGCGGTTCGCGTAACCGGCACGGTTGCAAATTGAATAGTGACGGAAATAAAATGGAAGTGTGGCACGGAAGTTTCCGGGATTTGCAGAAAACTGAATCACATGAACGGGAGATTACATTTCGTCCGAAAATTCCGGCAGCGAAATCGCCTCGATGCGGCGACACACGCGGTGTAAACGTTAAATCAACGTCAACAACTATTCATTAGCCAACGTGGAACAGGCTTGACCAACAAGTTTCCTGTTACGTCATAAAATAAATTCTTCCCCGACGCTGGACTGATACGCGGCCGACTCTAATAACGTCGATTCATCTTTCCATCAGGACAGCCCCGTCATCAGGAACAATTTACGCGAGTAACGAAAGCAAACGGGTAACCTTCGTTAGCTCGCGCCAATTAATAAAATGACGGAACGACACGATCTCGAGGGCCGCCATTAATTACCAGCGGCGACCCGGGACATTAGTAATGGCATTCTGAGCTGAGAATTGAGCGAGACGCTTTCGCGTTTGCGGCTTTTTCGCCGCGGAAACTAGTTTTCGCTCGAGTGCCCGTGTGCTAGACATTTTGATTTGTGCCATCAAAAAAAAAAGATAATATACTGGCTTAGCCATGAGAGTTCCGGCAATCTTTCGAGATGTTTAAGGAGCTTCTTTTACTTATGGTTTTTCGGTAACGGTCGCCGACATTGTGCGTCTTTTATTTTCGTGCCTCGGTTCCTATTGTTCCTATTGTTCCAGGGCGTTATTTAGAAAATGTTGAAACGCTTATTGAAGCTTCCAATTAAATGTATTGTTTCTAATTAGATTACTAGATTCCTGATTATCTTAGATGCTTGATCACGAGGGATTCAAGAAATTGCGTTCGACAATTATTTAAATTATTCCTGCAAAGAATTTTCTTCTTCATTTCTAGCACACAATTTCCTGTTTTAAAATATCTGCTTCATTACTTTGAAAGCTTTCCGGTGCATTTAAGATTAAAACAATAAAAAGAAACCTGATTCTTTCACGGTTATTAAGAACTTTCTCATTCGAGTATAAATTATGATCGAAAGCGTATGAAGTTTCATTAGTTCCAATTTTAATATTGTAAAATGATACACGTTAGTTTCGTTTAGAATTTGGTAGGTCCAGTGTTAAAGAATCGGAAATAACGACGAAAGAATGAGGTAGGTACATCTCTAGCGATATCCGCAGCATTGTTCGGAAGCGCGAACTCTGCGATAAACGCATGAACTCTATAATTAATGATTCTTCTAACTTGAACATTCAATTCAGGCTCGTTATCGAGAATCTTAGTAACGTCCGTATAAATTGAGCGAGCATTACTCTTGGACGTTATTTCCTTTAGTTTAGAGTCCGACTTAAACTCTAAACCAGTGGAATAATTACTCTGCTGAATTATCATTGTTTCGAAGTTGCGAAGTTCCGCATCAATTATTTACCCCTTAAGTGATACGATTCTTTAGTTTCCCGTCTTAGAGTTCATTTACTTGATATTACTGTATTATTTAACACTTCGATTGCCAATATTCGATAAATTTAGACATATTCTAGCAAATTCTAGCAAAATAGCACATATAAATGTATATAAATTTAGCATATTCTAGCAAATTAAAATCGAAAAGTAAAGTTAACTTCAAATATGGTAAAAAAGATATATTATTATATTATATTATTATAGGTATATTTTTATAGATATATTATTATAGGTATATTATTATAAGTATATTTTTATAGATATATTATTATAGGTACATTATTATAGGTATATTTTTATAGATATATTATTATAGGTATATTATTATAGATATATTTTTATAGATAAATTATTATAGGTATATTTTTATAGATATATTATTATAGGTATATTATTACAGATATATTTTTATAGATATATTATTATAGGTATATTATTATAGGTATATTATTATAGGTATATTATTATAAGTATATTTTTATAGATATATTATTATAGGTACATTATTATAGGTATATTTTTATAGATATATTATTATAGGTATATTATTACAGATATATTTTTATAGATATATTATTATAGGTATATTATTACAGATATATTTTTATAGACATATTATTATCAGTATATTATTATAGGTATATTATAATAGCTATATTATATTATCATAAATAATTTGTAAGCCTGAGCAAACAACTACGTAGCACGGCAGTAAGACTGTTAAAGAAACCATTACATCAACATTAAAGTACAAAATCAAATTTCGTCGCATCCGCCTATAAAAGTGTACAGTTCAGCAAACTCCACGGCAAAAGACTTCGCCAGAAACAGTTCAATCCCCCTCGGATCAACTGTCACGAGTTAATACACGTCAGGCGACGGAGTTTGTCGAAGGGAGCCGCACAATAGCGCGTTTTTCTGTAAATTCATAATCAAGTCGGTGTACAAGAAAGTTTGAAGTTTGCGCAACACGCGCGAAGTTCTCCTTAATCAAGCATCGCGGAATCGATACGTGTCAGACGAAAGCCTCTCGAACGAGTATAATCGTACGCTATCTCGCACGGTGGTTTCCGCCCGAAACGGCATTCGCTTCGGAAGGTTGTGTATTTAGTCTGGGCTGTCTTTCGGTGGCTGGTACGGGAAGCGATAATGCTTGTCCACGGAAATGTTCGAGGTGTAAGCGGATAAACGGAAGAATTACTCACCCATGGCGGGCGCGTAGATGTTCAAGTAGAGGCAATCCTCGCTCTGGTTCCGTAGATGCGGCAGCAGTCTCTTCAAGTACTCGAGCCGGCCTTTCGGCATACGCTCCAGTGCTTCTTGCTCATTCGAGATGTCGGGCAGCTTTTGGGGGCAAACTGGACCGACCGAGTCCGATAATCTGTAAAGAGGGGATTCGCTTGAGCCTGTTCATGCGTGGCGACGCGGATAAATCGAACGGTGCGGCCCCGCGATTCGGGAAAACCGCAACGAAGGAATGATTACTGGGGAATTCTATCCTTCTCTTCTCGGCCGGTTTTACAATTAGATGGACGGGCTATTCGGCCCGCCTGAATACGAACCGAATGCACTCGAATCGTCTCGCCGCGCGGATCGGCGCATTCTACTTCTACGGGGCAGGCTAACGAGTAACACGTCGGTCCAGAAACTGAAGAGCGGCTGCAATTTTCTTTCACTTGTTTGGCCGCTGACCAAGCCGTTGTTTGCTTGTCCGAACGTATACAGATGTATTCTACCGGCCGCTTATGTTCTACTCGTTTAATCGAATGCGCGCGCGTTTTACCGGCAAAATCATAATAGCCGGACGGATGGGTTCTACGGACCGGTCTGGGCACGTGTATATTTCACTGTTTCGCGGTTTACTGCTTGATTTTCCTGTTCGGAATAAATATACCGGGCGACGGGCTGAAGCAGGTTATATTCTGTTGATGTTTAGACGGCTGATGGTACTAAATTCTATGAGAAAATAACGTGCGGAGCAATAAAATTATCAACTGAGTACTTCGTACAGAGTGAATCATTTTATTTGAAATTTTGGAAACGCGTTCGCATGGTTTTTGACACGTTAAGCGGTGAATGTCAACTTGAAAAACTCTCGGAATATCAGGGTCATTCAATTAATGAAATCGAAACTAGAAAGTGGAGATTTACCATTGTAAATACTAGTTCAGCTATACTGTGTTCTACAAGCCCTAATAACATTCGATTTGTTCAATATATTACAATAAAAATGAATTTCAGAAAGCTGGTTAAAAATTGGTGTCACCTATATGTGACTCGTGCGGCATTGTATTAACCCTTTGCACTCGAAGCTGTTTCAACTGAAAATATAAAATCATTTTTCAAACTTACAGTATTTATCATAACAATTTTTCAAATGTAAACTTTGTTAAATATCAAAATTATTCTAAAAGGTGATATAACAAATATTAATGGTGCCTCAGAGTCGCCATTCGAGTGCAAAGGGTTAAAGAACGGAATAAGTACGAAATACAGTAAATTCTCTCGAATTGTCTCTCAGCTTGTAAACAAAAATGGACGATTTTACCGTATTGGAAAGTTTTTTGTATCTTGTCGGTTATCGATTATGTGTTGCGTTATTTATATTTCAGTTTAATGACTACTTGGAAGAGGAAAAGATGCATGAAATCGTTTAATGAGAATGAAAGAAAAATAATTACATGTCTTTATATGAAAAGGGTTACTCATGGCAGAAATATAAAGTAAGTTGAACACAGTGGCAAAAATGTGAGAACGTTACGAATATGCCTGAACATCGTGAAAAAATGGAAGAAGTGAACGAGCGTCTCGTGAAATTCTATAAGCTGTACTTCTGATTCAAAAAATAACCGAGAGGAGCATCTCAGAAAGTCAAGGTAAGAGGAAATGAATTGATAACTTGCGGATTAAAAAAGTATTTAACAGATGAATGGATAGGAAAAAAAATGAAACGAATTGTTGATACATATAAAGATTTGACAATCGATAACAATAAATCGTTCTCATAGCATATTGCGGTAATGCTGTAGAACAACAAATTTTTCAGCTGTATACAGTAATCGTTAAATATTAACGATCTCCCCTTTTTGTGCAACATACGGTCAATAAGTTATCACCGCCTTCTTTTTTAAATAATATTTGAACGTTTTGTAATTTTAAGACAAAAATATATAAGATATATTCCACGAAACTGATAAAAATTGTTGGTTGAAAGGTTTTCTCTACTTTGCTGACTTAGACAAATGTCGAACACGACGTAAAATCGAGTTCCGAAATTAAAAAAACGCTATCAGAAATAAATTAGTCTTGATATCCAATAATCAGTAATAGACTATTTCGCGGTTTATTTGTTGCAGATCAAACGTTCTGGAAGACTTGAAATGAAAACGTTTTGGAATTTATATTCAACTACCTTTCTGCACGTTGCTTTTCTATTTCGTGTTTCAAGTTATACTTTTACTCCGCGCACGCGAATCAATGCAGAATTCTTTAAAGAATGGGGAGATCCAAAGTTCTCAGCGCGGAAGTCAAAAGGTTTCAAATACAATACGGAAGTAGTGGTGCATGCACGTGATTGTCTGAGACGTTTTAACGCTATGACAATCGTGAATACATCGGTTACGTTTTCCGCGGCCGGTTTCCGCGGCAGCCGATGGTGCGATACGGAAAACTGTTTCGTAATGATTTCCCTATGTTCAACGAAAGTCAGATGTATTCAGACGCATTTCTATTCCGAAGAGCAACGTAGAATGACAGGGTAGTAGGTAGTATGAAAGGGCATACTGGCTGAATACTTGAACGAATTTCAAAGGAGCAGCTTGACATAACTTTGCAGGAAATATGCCGGCGGAATACGTTTAAGAATCCGCGTATTAAGGGCGTGCCCGCGAGCACAATACATTCCATGAAAATCAAACCACTTGTAAAATTTCATTGAACGTGCTACGGGCCCGTTGCCGCCTATTCTCCCGCGATGTTCGGACACTTAATTTCGCTAATCGTTCTCGTTAGTATCGGATTTCTCCGGTTATCAGGGCACAATCGCGACGATTTTCAGTACCGACGTGTTGGATGTTCCTCCTCCTTGATTGATGGCGGAACCGTGTTCAGTATCACACCTTATATCTATTTCTGTCATCCATTTTCATCAACGCGAGCGTCAAATCTATTTTCTCTAACCGCGCGCTATCATAAGCAACCTGTTTTCTGTACTACCTCGCACGTCACGCTCAGCCTTCACAACGAAGCTTGATGATCCTACGCAAGCGTTCGAGTGTACACGGTGTTGCAAAAGTGATGATGAACGTTGGATCATGCGATGAATCTACTCGTCCGAATGGGTGCGAACGATGTACAATAACGTCTTTCTAATTGACGCTCAGATTGTGCACAAAAATAGACAATTTGGAAAGTGGAGATACGATTATTCGAGCCTTGCAGCTCGTTTTTATAGTTGTTGACAATTCGTAACTATGAAAACGAACCGCAAGGCTCGAATAATCGCATCTCCTTCTCCCAAATCGTCCATTTTTGTTGACAATCTGAGCGTCAATTAGAGAGACATTACTGTAATCCGAGCGTCAATTAGAGAGACATTGCTGTAATCTGAGCGTCAATTAGAGAGACATTGCTGTAATCTGAGCGTCAATTAGAGAGACATTGCTGTAATCTGAGCGTCAATTAGAGAGACATTGCTGTAATCTGAGCGTCAATTAGAGAGACATTACTGTAGGTAGCTAACGATTTGAATGCAGTAAATTCTCCCAAGTATCTTTGCACTCGATTAGTGATTCTGAGAATCATTAAAAATTGCCACACCATAATTCGCAACAAAATTTATGTTCCTAAATATGTTTGCATTTGTTAAATTGCCAAAAACTTAAATATGATGCGAGTAAGAGTACACTTAATTTCATACAAACGAGATAAAAACAATGGCATAAAACAAAAATAATAATTCAGAAGAAAGAAGTGGCGTTTATTACGTTGAATGACGCGTTGGTGATGTACAGACGACACTAATGTTTGTTCAGATGTGGAAATAAAGTGACATACAAGTATACATATATAATAAAGCGAAATAAAGTGTCCACATTTTTCACTAGAATATTTAGCACGAAGGACACAACCAAAGT
Source organism: Megalopta genalis (assembly GCF_051020955.1). Classification (NCBI taxonomy): domain Eukaryota; kingdom Metazoa; phylum Arthropoda; class Insecta; order Hymenoptera; family Halictidae; genus Megalopta; species Megalopta genalis. The sequence goes on along the minus strand of NC_135020.1, from coordinate 15,094,723 downwards.
GGCAAACGTTTTCATCAATTTGAATACCCCAATTCCAATTCTCTAGATTAAACCGCTTTAACGTTATTAACCGATATAAATTACGCGAAAAACCTCTCGATTTTCGACGCTCAACTCGTCGAATAGCTTCGCTCGCGAGGGGTTAACAATCTTCGCAGTCGAGAACAATTTCTCGGTAAGTTTTTGTCGAGCGACATAGATTCGCTCGTACGAGTCAGCGACCGTTGCTTTTGTTCGGGCCAGTACAGAGAAGAAGAGAAGGCAATCTCGAGCTCACCTGACTCCTTCCCACGGACTGGGTGCCCCGGTCGGCGAAAATCTGTTGCTGCCGACCGGTGGAGTGGCGTACGGTATCCCGAGATAGACGTCGATTGGCTTGAGGAACTTGGCGCTCTCGAAGGACCGTACGAGCCCCTGCACCTCGCCGTACCGGGTCTGAACGATCCGTGGATTGAGCTTGCTCTTGATCGAGAGCGAGAGGGTGGGCGGTGCAATCAGACAGACGAGAATCAGGAAGAGTTCCATCTTGCTCGGCCGGCCCTCCCCCCGCGCGTTCCCGCCGCGATTAGCCTGCGAGCTGTAGAACGCGCGCGCGCGCGCACACCACACACACACTATCTCACTCGCGATCCCACAGAGACACGCGCCGTTCCACGAAATCGGTATCAATCAGCTGTCCCCGCGACGATCGCTCTTCATTTAGGCCTACTCAAGCGCCGAACGCGCGACACCCCGACGCAAGCTTGCGGTCTCCCCTGGAATTGTAGTTGGAATTGGTTTACCGAGTCATCTGCGACTGGTCCTCGTCAATTTTTACACAGTCTTCTCCGAAAGGGTGCTCTAAACCAATTCCTAAGCGACCCGGTGCTGCTAACAATTTCTAGATTTTTTCAGGATTTTGACTTTTGGAGTCAAAGTCCGCTATTTAATGACGCGTTGCTGCGACAGTTTGACGCTTCAAGAGGATCGAATCAGTCCTCAAGTATGAAACGTGGATGATAGTTGATAGACGATATATATTTTGAACCACCATATTCGTAATTTCTAAGCGACACGATGCTGCTAACAATTTCCAGATTTCTTCAAGATCTTGACATTTTGTAGTCAAAGTCCGCTATTTAATGACGCGTTGCTGCGACAGTTTGACGCTTCAAGAGGATTGAATCAATCCTAAAGTATGAAGTATCGATAACAGCTGATAGATAATATATTTTTTGAACGACCGTATTCGTCATTTCCTAAACGACACGTTACTGCTAACAATTTCTAGATTTCTTCAAGATCTTGACATTTTGTACTCAAAGTCTGCTATTTAATAACGCGTTGCTGCGACAGTTTGACGCTTCAAGAGGATCGAATCAATCCTAAAGTATGAGACATCGATAATAGCCGGTAGACAATATATTTTTTGAACGACCGTGTTCGTCATTTTCTAAACTAGGGAAGCGCACGCGCGCCATTCAATCGTGAAATAGCGCTTCATTCTGTAATGACGAATAGCGCGTGACGGACATGAAGCGTCGCTCATTAACATCCATCGTAAATGACGTGACGGCGTAGTTAAATGGCCTGTCGTTGGATATAGAACGACTTATCTATTTATAACTAAAATATCCTAGAAACTTTGCAAGTTTCAAGAGCGAGTCTAATTTTCATCTATGAAACATATTTCGCGAAACGTGCGATTCACAATCTACGTCCTAAAAGCGAAGGTTTAAAGCGACTGTTTAATTGGAAGGAGAATCTTGCTATTTCAGCGATATATCAGAAGGTCAAAAGTAAGGATTCCGATCATCGACGTGCCCTCGAAACGGACGTCACCCTAAAATTGTCTTGTTACGGGCCGGGGCCCCTTCGCGGAGGAACAATCCCAAGACGCAGATCCCTCTAGCAATCTGGCGCACGTTTCAAATTCTCATCTTGCTCCGGATACGTTCTCGTCCCAAGCTTTATCGATGCGAAATCAGCAGAACGATTCCGGACGACACGTGCGTGCAGGGAGGATAGGGCGCCACCTCGACAAGGACAAGCGAATTGCCGACTCGATAAGGGTCGTGCGCCCTGGCCGATGGTCGCACGCAGCTGACAGGGCGGGTCAACCATTCCGCTAACCTAATTGAAAACGCGCGGAGATGGGAATAATCCCGATGGAACAACGGAATATCCGTGATTCTACGGAGAGAAGGGCGAGAAGCTTAAGGTTTCATTCTTAATATCCTGAGCTCAGTGTTTGGATGAAACACTGTTTCTAATCACCGCGGCTGTACGTGGTCCCGTGTCATTCGAAAGTCGTTACTCCGCTCGATCGCAAAGAAAAGCGCCGATAACGCTCGGAAGCGGCGCCTATCAATTCGATATCGATCATCGTCTAAGTTCGAGGGCTGATAAGACGTCGGCCGGAGTCCCGGAGCCGGCGAAGCGTACTCGTACGCGGAACCATTATGGAAATCAGCAGTTATCGGGCTAGAAGGGAGACTGGCGTTCGTTATCGCGTAACTGGCTCACGTGCTCTTCGTCATCCGCGCGCGGGACATGGAAAAAGGGAGATAAGATATTTCGGACGCTGTTCCACGATGATCCCCGTACACCTTATCGGAGAGAAGCTCCGATCTCCCTTTCGGATTTATCTTTCGGATTTTCGAGTCTGGGTCCTGGGCAACCAACTTGCTCTTGCTGCGTCAAGATAATCATTGTTTCCCGAACAGTCGGACATGTTCGCGGCGATACGGGTCAACGACGATCGCTATACATACGCCGCAAGTTTAGCTTTGTTTGCCCCGACTAGATTCTCCTTCCGAAGACTCTCTGGCTTCTTCCTTCGATCGGCTGGCCGATATACCAATTATGAAGCCTAGCTCCGACTAGGGGGGAAGTTAGGAATTGGTTTAGCAGTTAACTTTCCTTTCGGTACGTTTTCGTCACTTCGACGATCTTGCGGAGATACAAGAGGGAAAAAGGTAGGTCGTCTAGTTTACCATGAAATTCGATCATTGACTTTGTGTAGGCTCGCGCTGCGACGAATTATCGGGACCAGTGTCAGACGTTCACGAATCCAGACGCATCTTTCGCAGCTAATTTAGACGCGAGCTCGGATTATTCTCGACGGATCCTCCCGCGATTAATTTCTCGATCGCAGCCCCATACTGGTGCACACGTGTGCAAATGTACCGACAAGAGTCTCGCTGCGCGAATACAACCGCACGTTCAACCGCGATTTCATTTACATGGCCAGCCACTTCACCCCTTTTGGCCAGCACGCGCTGCTTCTCTTAATCCGAATTGAGATCTCGAGGGGGGCGGACGACACACCGGGGCGTTCCGGGGATCCGACGTCAAGCTGTTCCGTCCGTTAAACATCCAAGTTCTGCAACAGAAAACAGAAATCATCGTTACACTTTTGGATTCGTTTGTTATTAACCGTTTGAGTCCCAAGCAGCGCGATCGCGCTGTTCAGATCTTGTATCGCGATCAAACTTTAGCGATGCACGTGCATCGCATAGCTGCTTTCTTTCATTTTTTATTCTTCTTGTTTCGTTTGTCAATCCTAACGAGCGCTATCGCTCCGCTTGGTTCTCTTCGCAATCAATTAAGACAAGCGCTATCACGCTGTTCGCCACTTTTCGACCGTGTTTTCTGAATAACCCCTGGGACTCAAAGGGTTAAGGGAAATGTCTGATGTCGCGTTTAGAAATTCTATCGGGTTTCGAACATCGATATCATTGATTCGAGGAAGATTTTTATTGCGGCAATTTGAGAAGATCGGATTATTGCACAGTCTTCTAGTTTTGAATTTTTGGACTACGTATTTGAAGCATTGGGCACAAATACATAAATTAATTAATCGTGTGGAACGATTCTCGTATGCGTATAAGTATGATTTGTTCTAAACAATATATTCAACTGTGTTGTCAGAAAATAAACACTGACATGGGTATAGTAAATTCTACTTATTTTTCCATCAACTTGTAGACAAAAATGTAAACAAAAAATTGACTATTTTTGTTTACATGTTAAAGGACAATTAGAGAGAATTTACTGCATAGCTCATTGCAACGTCACTTATTGTACGATAAACCGATCTTTTCGCAATATCCACGATTTTGTTTACTGCATGAGCTGCCTAAATTTATTCATCGATGAGAACGTTCCACTTTTCTGAATAATTTGATACTTTATCTTCGGTGGCCGTCCATTTTGCCATACTTCCATATATTGATATTTCCTTCGAATTAGGTTCTCACAATTATAAATATTTTACAGAAAACAGATTCACGAATTTTGCCTTTTTTCTTGACAGTTTGCAGTACGTTTGAAAGGAATTTTCCATAATTTTTATTTTACTGCACTGTTTCGCCTTCTTAACTTCAATATAAACGACAATCCTATTGCGAAAGTGTCTAGAAGACCTAAATATTTGAAGGCCTAAAGAACTACTACAGTAATGTCTCTCTAATTGACGCTCAGATTGTCCACAGAAATAGACAATTTGGAAAGAGGAGATACGATTATTCAATACAATTTTCCAAATCGTCCATTTTTGTGCACAATCTGAGCGTCAGTTAGCAACGCACCAAAATCGACCAGTACAACAATTCTGTGAAAATATTGTAAGATCTTATCTTCTCTGCTTATTTTCTCTTCCTCAACTTTCATACAAGCAATAACCATTTTCATATAAGCTCATATAACTTACATATAAGCAACAAGCAAATAACCATCGAGCCGTAAAAGCTGGCATTATCAGTGCATTAAAATAATGAAAATACCGTACTCTTAAGTGCAACTTCGTCGATCGGTACGCTAATTCCGTCTAAACATTGTAACATCTGATTCCACCTGCAAAGTGAACTCGCCGGAGAAACGGACGCTATCGCGAGATAAAGGATCGCGGTGAAATAAGAGCAACGATTCTATCTCCGAGTACTCGGAAGACCAATCCCTTTATTTTGCTGGCTGACCATCTGTAGGATCATTCAGCTCGGAACGGCCGTGTCAGTATGTATCGAGGGATCCGAGTCAACTCGAAGTCGAGGACGTAAAAAGATATGACTGTGTCTTTTCGACAAGTCAATCGAGACGAGGGGCACAGTCAGGAAAATACGGGAATGCCGAGAGGGATCCGGGTGCCTTGCCAAACATCGGTGTTGGTTCTTGATATCAGGACGTCCGGCTCGAAGTCGTCAATCTCCAGAAAAGTCGTTAAAGCTTGACCTCCCGCTAAAGGAGACTCGATCGGAGAAGACATCCGACATTTTGTATCGAAGACACTTGGTCGAAAATTCTCTATAGAGTACGACAACGGAGTTAGGGTCTTCTTCCTCTCTCTCTCTCTCTCTCTCTCTCTCTCTCTCTCTCTCTCTCTCTCTCTGCGTTTAGATCTGTGTCATAAATTTATCGTGGTATGGAACATCTAGAGTCTAGACGTAAAAGCAAACATTCGGATACCTTTTACATCGTTGCAGTCGCCATAGTGTTTATAATGGTTCTCAAGCTGTTCGCTTTTTCACCACTTTCACCAACTGAAATCACCATCCACCGCCTATTCAAGTGCTCTCTTTGTAACTCTTCCTACTTTCTTTTTCAACCTTCATCATCGAAGCAACGCTCCCAAGAGTTCAAAGCATGTATTAAGACATTTTATATTCGGCGAGTTACAGTTATCCACGAAAGTGTTCGTACACCTTTTAAAACGAAATAACTATTTATATTATATTTTTTATTATTATAATTCGTATATATTATCATTATAATCAGTCGCCTAAGTTTCAAGTACGCGCTTGTTTTATTGCAAAACGTTCAATGTTAAATTCATTCGACGTTAACAAACACCAACTATCGGGCAACATTTTAATCAACATTAAATGCACCGTGTCGGTCATTTTATTTTTAGATTGTTGATATTCTAAGGTCTCTTTCATACGAAATAATTCGGTAGATTTTTTAACTGTAGCATACATTGCAGTAAAAGTGCCGTAGTGTCTAAATTAACTCAGTCTTGCCATTCCTATAGAACACAGCATGCATCAGTCACTTTTAGCGGTCGCTAGGTTTCTTGTTAACACGTCCCGTGCCAACGTGTACCACCGGTGGTACACGTTAAACTTGATCTTCAGGCCACGTGTACCAACGATGGTACACGACAGACATATTTATTTAATGCGCTGGAAACATATATTTTATGACAGATTTAATTGTGTAAAATATATCTCCACCAAAATAATGAGGCGTTATAAAAAATGCAGTATAAAACAAAGCACATAAGTTTGTTTAATTGTTATACATACAATAATTAATAATTTAAAAAAACGTCGTTACTCTTATAGTTTTTTGTCTTGCTACTCCAGTCCCTCGTTCTTTACTCAACAAATTTGAATAAAGCAGGTTCTTTTTACTAATCGAAGAGTTTCGAATTCACTGACTTTTACAATCGAACTGATCGCAGCGCCACGTGAACCATAAATGATACACAATGTGATAACTGCTCTAAACAAGCTAACTACTTATGGATTGACGATGTAATAAAATATTGTGTGATAACGTATCAATCATTAGTCGAAACATCAAATAATCTGAACGACAATTCGAGCAAAAACGTGTTAAGCGCATTCGATTCGACGAATATGGGAAAGTTTCAACATGCCGATTCTTTCCGTCCACGCACGCACAGACGGAATCACGAGATTATTAGTGGATAAAAATCTGCCCAGCGGCATGCTAATGAAGCGAACATTCCACCGCGAAACCGGTCAAAGAAGTGGACGCTGCTTGCAAACACCGCGAACTTATCTTCTGTTGCGATTCCGAATCTCTTATCCGAATGCGTCGAATCTGGGTCGGTCGATTGCTCGAAATTTTCCTAACTTAATATCGCCCCGAATTTGTTAGTCCCGTAGTCGACTCGACCCAGTTTCCGAATAAGCTTACATTAGTCGATCGCTGCGGCTGCGAACCAGATCACAGAGAAGTCGTTGGTGTTCTTTGAACGTCCCTTAGACGCGAGCGTCTTCTTCCCGTGGAAAGGAAAGTGGCTCTCCGAGGAAGTCGGCAGTCTGCAACGACGCTGCATTTTACGCTCAATTAATGCCGTTAAATAGGCTAGTCGAGGGTGTTGCGCAACAAGGCTAGTTGTATATATACAGGGTGTCCCCAAAATATCTCGCAATCTGGAAATGTGGGGTAGCTGAGGTCATTCTAAGTAACTTTTTCCTTTGCGAAAATACAATCCGCGGCTTTGTTTACGAGTTATTAACGAAAAATGTTGACCAATGGGAGGCGGTGGCGCGAGCCATAACGTGGTCGATCGGTCGAGCGCCACGTGCTCCTACCACTGAGTTTGATAGCTGAAGGGGGACTCTGTGCCACGTTCGAATCAATGAACAAGTAACGGAGCATGAACTTATGATGTTTATTTTTACCACGTGACAGTGATAATTTTAACCCTTAGCGCTCCGTGTGTTTCTCGAGTACTGTCTGCCAGCAACTTCGGCACATTTTTAGAGCGGAGCACCTGAGATAAAGGAAGTCTTATTTCGAGCGGAAAAGATTACACGTTCTTGTGAATGCATTTGATTTTATTTATTTTATAAATATATATTTTCCTATTGTAAATAAAAGATAAATTTTAAATTTTGTAATTCACCATGGTGTGATATCTTTGGTAACAATCTCCCATGTGCATTCTGGGTTTACTCGGGCAAGTGTCACAGTATTCACTTTGCCAAATAGAGTTACTAGATATTTCTTTCAAGTTTAGAACATTTTCTGCGTAATTGTTGGTTTCCTTTATAGTTTCATTTACCAATTCGTCCGTGAAAAATAATTTAAAATATTGTATCGACTGTTCAATGTTTGTAGGAACTCGTGGTCCAATGACCTGTGGCAATACACTAAAAGGTATTCTATCTGGAATATGTAATTCTTCCGTAACATCGCGCCATTCATCTAAGTCTTGTAACGAATCTTCGCTTTTACTTTCAATAATTCTCATTCTTCGTCTCTGTGGTAGTATAATTTCGCTACTACTACTCGAAGCGTCAGAATCATAACCAACATTGTCTTCCACAATGTCTTTTAACTCTTCAAAATCAAATACATCTTCGGCATCACTCGGCTCTAAATTCTCATCGTAATATTTATTTTTCTCCATGTTGCTAACCATAGAAAAGGTTAAAAAATGGTTTAATAGTAATGGTACAGACTTAGCAATGTCTTTTAACTCTTCGAAATCAAATACGTCTTCGGCATCACTCGGCTCTAAATTCTCATCGTAATATTTATTTTTCTCCATGTTGCTAACCATAGAAAAGGTCAAAAAATGGTTTAATCGTAATGGTACAGACCTAGCACGTTTTAACTACAGATAACAATTGCTAACGCCGATGATAACGTATGCTAAAGACATTTGATTCTGCAGCGGAGCCTTCGGAGTTACGGAACAAATGACAAAGGTCTCCGTAGCGGTGCCTTCGGAGCGCTAAGGGTTAAGAAAAACGCTGTTCATCCTAATTTCAGAATGTCTGAAGAATATTTACTTACTTTTTGGACCCACATTTCCGGATAACGAGACATTTTTGGGACACCCTGTATATATATGTATATGTACAGCCGGACCTAATACACCTATAGCGTTCCGCACAGTCGATTAGACAACTACCCAATAAGCGAGTTCACGGCGTAGATATTACCGAGCTGGCCGAGGCACATGACGGTAGGCAGTGCTCAGATGCGTAACTGGACGGGATTGGAGGCGGCGAATGGTGCAGTCAATGATAGAGGAGGCATCGGAATGAGCGCGGGCTTCTCCGAGAATTACGTGCAGTCGCTGGTACAGTCAACCACAGGGCGCATAGTCGATCAACGAGCAAAGAATCATGGTCGAAAGCAAACAGATCAGGGAAACTCCTCGCCAAAGCTGACAAAACAAATCGGATGAGTAGACCCTTCGATTTTGCGCTCCCTTGCATTACGCGCAAGATCATACGCGCAGTGGGGCCGAATTGCAAATCTTTATATATTAGGTAAACCGAAAAGTAATCAAATTCTTTTACTGTTGGCGAGAAACATTTATTTATTAAAGAAATCCTACATTTTAATGAACAAAATAATTTCTATAATTTTTTAACACCTTTTGCCAGCGAATAAGCAGTTGTGCGATTCCTTTCTTCTTAAAAAGTCCTTCGATTTTGCATTGAAAAACTTTTTCATTAAAAATTCTTGATCGACTGGAAATTCCTTCTTCATCTATAAAAATTACACAATATGGTTCAATTTAAAAAAAATCTTGACTGGCCTTCTTTGAAATCCTTTCTTGAGATGTGAATTTAAAAAAAAAAGGATGAATAACATGCAGCATAGCAATTTGTCACAAAAAAAGATTCTATAGCAATGTAATGCAACAACTTCTTGGTACGAAGCAGTCAAAATTACAAAACATTTTGAGCCGTTTCCTTTTAAATATATTTTTTAAGAGCACAGAAGTTTCGTAATTGTAAACGAAAATTATATATGCTTCTGTTCAAAGCGTAGTACACATCAACTGTTAATGCTTACGTTTGTATTGTTTGTTTATCGATCGATGATGCCACGAAACAATTAATCCAACATTGACTGTCTCTAAAAACGATTAGTCCAATTTCTCGATTTTTGTGCACAACAGACTTCACTGTGCGTCGTCCGCGGATTCTCGCAGCTTAAATTATATTCGAACACCAGCGAAATACCGTTTCCGTCGTCGAAATGAAACCGACTGTCGAGAATACATTTCCATGACTCTTCAGTTTCAAAGGAACGAGAAAATCAGTTTCCAGATGCTACGGCAAAGAGGAGACGAATAGCAAGTTTTTGGCGACAGGCTCGTGTTAGATCATAACTTATAACACGATGCGAACGCGCGTTCCACTCAAAATTGATCATTAAATTGTGAATATTTGATGCGCTGATGCGACAAATGAATGAGCGAAATGCACAAAACTGTAAAGACGTCGAAACTATAATATCAACAAAAGAAGGAATACATTTTCATCGAACTTCGAAGACTGAGCATCCAAAGTCTATTAAGTGTCATACGTTCGCCAAAGTTTCTTCAGAAAGTAAAGTTCGCCCGAAACTCGGACCAAGCTGCTCGAAACTTTACCAGCTTAAAAAAAAAAGTTTGAATTACAAACATTGTACTAAGTAGCATGAAACTTCACTTTCGAAATGCTCGAAGTCTCAGACGGTCAGTGGTTATAGCGTTCAAAGGTGATTCGTGAACGTTTAGTATCCGTGAAGCTTTTTAAAAGTCGGTTTAAAAATAGTTGCACGAAAAATCCCCGGTTTATAATCGTCTATTTCCATTTTCTTTTGAATTCTAGCAATTATGTTTTATTCACGGACTGATATTTTGAACGAACGATATATTTTTTAAAAAATCTGAAAAATAGAATAGGAGAATTTTCAACTGAATGGCTGTACGAGAAGGAATCTTTACGGTACACATAGAAAGTGTGCGACACGTGCAACAACTTCAAGCGGCTATCACGTTTAAACAGCTTTTTATTTTGGGCCTTCTTCTTGATAATTCTTCTTATTGATAATATTTTTCATATTTCTCTAATAAACAAATCCTTCATGTTCCTTAACGCGATTATTTATCATTAAATCAGTTTTGCGAATCATTCGTTGAATTCTGCTCGGACACGGAATTATTTAAATTAAAATATCATTTACGAACTTTGTTAATCTTCACTGTACACCTTGCATAAAATTTGCATATGGAACACATGAGGTGTCATGCACACCAGAAAATTAAAACGGCTGTCACGGTTGAACCACATGTTATTTCGTATCCGAAAAATTAGTAAATATTCTTCAGACGTTCTAAAGTGAAGGTGAACAGCGTTTTTTTCTTAAAAATATCACTTTTACGTAGTAAAAAAAAGTCCGGGAAGTTCTCGCTTCGCGACTTGTTCAATATTTCGAACGCGGCTCGAGTCCGTCCCGACCTTCTGTCAAAACCTCGTGCTGCGGCCTCTCGAACTTCGCGCCGTCACCTCTCATTGGTCAGTGTTTTTCGTTAATAACTCGTAAACAAAGTCGCAGATTGCATCTTTGCAAAGGAAAAAGTTACTTAGAATGATCTCAGTTACCCCACGTTTCCGTAATGCGGAACATTTATGGGACACCCTGTATATTCTTCAGACATTCTAAAGTAAGGGTCAAGGAGAATTTTATCGAAATTTAACTTACACGTAGCAAGAATGGTTGATACGTGCATAAAACGTGGAAGGAACTAGGATGCGAAAGTTGATCAGTTTCACAACAAAATTTCTTCGGCCGTTGGTCGATAGTTTAGCACAAATTCCAAGTATACGGTAAAAAGGTTAAAAAGTCTTAAAGAATCTCATTGCCAAAGAGAAAGAGTCCCAAAACTTCGAGATCTTTGGTTCCGGTTAAGAGTCTGAACTGCGACCTCTCTAGCACTCAGAGTGGCCAGTGAAACGTCTAATGTTGAATCTCCGTCCTCGATGGGTTTCCAATTTTGCGATCGGGGCCGCCCATTGGAAATTCGCGGCGTTCTGAAATTAATTAAACCGCGCTCAAATATGCGATTGTTCGTGCGGGGCATCGCCGAAACGCGCACGCTTGTGCGTTTTGTCACGCGCGGCTGCATCTTGGCGGAGCATGCGTGTGCAGTGTTCACCGGTTTGTGAGAAGTTGCCGTGCAGTGCCCGAAGGTCGGCCTGTTTGACTTTGCCAAGTAGTAATAATTGTTCCGACAACGGTGCGCAGATGATAGCTCGCCGGACACAGGACTTGGTACTAGGACGGTATCGCTAACGCAGCTGGCCAACAAACGTGAGTTCGAGTACGAGCTTTACGCTAGCTCGCACATTACTCTGTCCCTTCGCATAATCAAATTTCCGTGTGTTCCTTCTTCGATCGCTGCGGGGCTGCCGACGGAAGAGAGACCTGATAGGAGGGTACGCGAGCATCACAAATAACGGATCGCTCGCAATTGCGTCTCGAAATACGCTGATAATCGAGATAACGATCGACGATATTCGACAGGTTAAACGTGCCACGATGGTCGCACATGGGTGACCTTATTCTTCGACCGGCTTTATTGCGACAGATTCGAACAAATTGGAACGAATAAATTTCACTTGGATTTTTCAACTTTTTCGTTTCGGTTGCACGGACCGCGTGCGCTACGATTTTCTCTCGTAGTGCCGGTTAATACGACCGATTTCGCATACTTTATTTCATAATCGTTGAGATCGTAAGGACACGTTTGTAGGATAATAATTGAATAAATATGTTAATCGAAGCACACACGTTGTAACAGAAATAGCAAGATGCTAAGGACATTCAGTTTTTGGTGCTCAATAGTTGTATCAATGTTAACCCTTTGCGCTCGAGCGGTGACTCAGAGGGACCACTAAAATTTGTTGTATCACGTTCTAAGATAATTTCTACGTTGATAAAGTTCAGATTTAAAAAAATTGTTAAAAGCGTGCGATTTGTGTCGTGCGAGTCATAGGACACAATTTCATACGCGTGAAATGCACTTTCTCATAGAAAATGAAAATTCTATAAATCAGAAAATTTATTTTAGTTTTACGGTTCAAATAGCTTCGAGTGCAAAGGGTTAATAATTTCGCTGATCGAACGAGACAGTTGTCCCTCGTTTGCCTGAATTTACTTTTTTCCCCAGATTTTGGTAACTAGAACAGCGGATATTTATGCGAACTCAAAGTTAGCTGCATTAATTATATAATATTTCTTTATTTCTACAATTATTTTATTCAGGTGAAACGAATGCAACGGTATCATATAAAATTCTTTAACCCTAGAAAGATAACCATATGACAACGTACGTAAAAGATAACATACGCTTCAGAGGCGCATGTTTTTCTAAGGCGTCAATTTTATACTAACAATGGATATTTATTTAAGTTAATCTAGTCATTTTAAAGGTTTGGCATTATTGTAAAAATAAAATGCATTTATATTATATTTTTTTATATTTTAAGTAATTTTAAACTTAAATCACTAGACCTCTATGAAAACGGTGCAGTCAGTTGTTTATTTCGCAGGCGCCTCTGCGACGTAGGTTATCTTTCTCGGGTTAAATGCGTTTTGATCCTATTTTATTTAATTCACCTATGCGTAAAATCCGTAGTCTATGATAACTCAAGAATCAAATTTTGTTTCGCTTTAGAAGAAATTAGAAGCATTCGTGTAAATTTGAAGATTAATTACATTACTTCAATTTTCCGTACATTTTCAATCTCACAAATTCCATGTCAGAGTTTATCGATTCTAAAGATCGGAATTTCTTTAAGACAGGCATCTGTGCATTAAAATCTCGTTGGGAAAAGTGTATCGAAGCAAACGGAGCATATTTTGATTAAGTAAACAGCTTTTGAGAAAAGATACGCAGTTTTATATATTCACTTAAGAATCAACGAATCACTTAAGAATCAGTTTCACGACGGCACAGACAACCGAAATCTGATATTTTCGAGGAAATGTATTCGCGCTATTTTTAGCTGTCTTTTATCAGGTACGGTATCAGAGAAAAGATTAAGACAAAGTGATAGACAGAAATTGGTAAAATCGTGGTTGCAAGTCTTTTCCAAAACGACGTCTCTCGTCTCGCAATGCATCGGAAGAAATACGATCGATCTTCGATTTGTCCGAGAATCACATAAGAGTTGAAATAACAATCACAAATTAAGGTACCTGTAAAATCTATTTAATCTCACTAGTAATATTAAATTGTAAAATTTCATGATATCATTTAATTCTCGTCAGTGCTGACTGAAAACTGAAAAGATATAATAAGTAAAATATCATAAGATAAAGGTTAAATATCATTTTTTCAAACGTTTAGAACAATTTTCACAGGCTAAACAGTATGAAAATGAAGACCGTCTGAAAAATTCCATGTCAGAGTTTGTCGATTCTGAAGATCGGAATTCCTTCAAGACAGGCATCTGTGCGTTAAAATCTCGTTGGGAAAAGTGTATCGAAGCAAACGGAGCATATTTCGATTGAGTAAACAGCTTTTGAGAAAAAGATACGCAGTTTTATATATTCATTTGGATAACCGTCTGTCCAGTGTTCGATCAAAGCTTTGGTAATTAAGCCCGGAGCCGATTCGTTGCGATCAACGAAACGATCGATCAGCGATCGCGCTACGTCGACGCGTTAATTTTTAATCGTTGCACGAGATTGTCGCGATCGTTAACGACGTCGAGTCGCAGCAGTAAGTAGCACAGCTCAGTAAATATTGCTGCAAGCATGTTCGCTGCCTTGCGACGGCTCCCGGAGCAATTTCTAATTGACTTTTGTTCATGCGGGTCAGCGAGAGCCCTGCCTGGAACGGTGTTGTCGCCGATAACAAGCGACGCGATTTATCAGCACGTAGAATATCGTGATAAATCCCGCGTCAGCGTTCTTCTAATCCGTGGCGCAGTTTTTCACGGTCGGACGAGGCGGGACGCGTCGTTGTGCTTTCGATTTGTCTCGTTACCGTTAATTGGGAAAGACTTCATGAATATCCACTGTCGCTCGAGATTTACATCTCTCCGCTGTCAATTCAGGAAGATTTTCACAATGTTGCTCAATTAGTTGACGCCGGTGCTCATTGCCGACAGCGTTCCTTGCAGAGCGAACCAGCGAACGCTAGACTTTTTCCATAGCTTATTCAGCACTGTATCAACGCGTTCGAGTGCTGTTCATGCCTCTATTTTTTTTATACAGGTTGCACCGAAAATCGTGGTACAACCGGTTAGAGGGCGACTCGATATGTAAAAATAAATCGAGAACGAAGGATAACATGTTTTCGTTTACCTAAGGCTCCGTTTTCGGAATAAAAAAAGATTAGGAAAGAAAGATTTAGAAAGATGATTAGAATTATTAGAATTAATAGACTGTTAGAACAAAAGATTAGAAAAGAAAGTATGATACTGTTGAATACGAATTGTAGGATGTGCCACGTGTGCATGTGATACCAAAACACCGCGATTCTAAGAATCTCTCGGGTCGTAAGACCGATGATAACCTACACTAATAAAATCAACATTTCTTGTTAATAGCATCTACATGCACAAAAAAACTTGACGTCAGATGTATCGCAAATTAACGAAAAATAAATCAAACTCAAAAGCCTTGAAGGAAAAAATGTTACTCTTTCTTCGACTTATTCTTACACGCGGAATCACTACCCGGTTTTACTACGAATTCGGTATACAGTAATGTCTCTCTAATTGACGCTCAGATTGTCCACAAAAATGGACAATTTGAGAAGAGATTATTCGATTATTCGAGCCTTGCGGTTCGTTTTTCGAATCGTATCTCCTCTTGTGTACAATCCATTTTTGTGTATAATCTGAGCGTTAATTAGGGAGAATTTACTGCATTCAAATCGTTAGCTAACTATAGTAATGTCTCTCTAATTGACGCTCAAATTACATTAATGTCTCTCTAATTGACGTTCAGAGTACAGTAATGTCTCTCTAATTGATGCTCAGATTACAGTAATGTCTCTCTAATTGACGCTCAAATTACAGCAATGCCTCTCTAATTGACGCTCAGATTACAGTAATGTCTCCTTAATTGACGCTCAGATTGTGCACAAAAATGGACAATTTGGGAAGAGGAGATGCGATTATTCGAGCCTTGCGAATCGTTTTCATAGTTACGAATTGTTCAAAATTATGAAAACGAGCCGCAAGGCTCGAATAATCGCATCTCCTCTTCCCAAATTGTCAATTTTTGTGCACAATCTGAGCGTCAGTTAGAGAGACATTACTGTATTCCGTATACTGTACATTGTAACGGAATTATTGCTTGACAGAAATGATATTATCAAACAACAGGGAATAACTTTAGGGCGTCTTTCGATCGCAAGTTTGTCCGAGTCCGCGACCAGTTCCGGGGACACACGCATCTGTATCCCACTGTTGCAAACCATAACTTCTCCTAACTCGATTAACGTGTAACCCGATAAATGAACGACGCGCAAACTTCTAAGTAGCCCCGAGCCCCGAAATCCATGCAAATTGCGAGTAGACGTCGATGTAATAACGATGATCGATACCGGTTGCCGCACGGGTGCTTTAAATTCTCCGACCTGCTAATAATTAAATTATTATATTTCGCACGTGAAATTCTATCGAGAAAAGCTGCCGTCGGTTATTAATAGGTTGTCACAAGTTAATGATGCTTAACGCATTGAATGCCGTGTTGTTCACACGTGGGCGACACAGATCTTGTGAATTCATTTTTATTGTTTTATATTCGAAGTAAATTAAATTGAATTAAGCACTATGCAGAAATATTGTAAAGGCATGTTCTCTGAACTATGGTTTTACCGATTAAGTTATTATGATATGATGAGATTCTTTTGTCAACGTTTTGAGGACATTACGGTTGTCATTTAGGCGAATATAAGTGACTAAAATGTTTTTTGAATTATGGTTTTACCGATTAAGTTATTATAATATGATGAGATTTTTTTGTCAAAGCGTTTTGAAGACATTACGGTTGTCATTTAGGCGAGTAGAAGTGACTAAAATGAAATTAATACTATTACATAATAATAATAATAATAATATCATTAATGGCAGCATTAGCAGCATCTCCAATTTAGCTCTCGTACACTGTTCGCACGATTGTTGTATGAATGTTTTCCGAGTGAAATTAGATCAAACAGTATATTCAATTAAGAGAGAACACGTAGTTCGTAATTATAACGAACTGGTGACATTAAGTTTTCTCTTTACTAAAATAACGCCGGCGAGTGATTAACACGCTTATTACCGTAACAATATCTACTTAAATACGGTATACCAATTTCGCTACGCTACAATGTAACGAAAGCTCTGTTGGAGGTTCTGAAGCGTCACGTTCTGTACAGTGATTATAAATAACGATGTGTTGTACTGTTGCACAAATTAGTTTAATTTTAATGTCTCGACTTTAAAAGAGTGTAAATAATTATCTATAAGTACGGACCATTTGTAATTACACGATAGCGAAAATAAAAGACAAATCTATTTATTTGTACGTAGAATTTGGAGTAGGTCCATGATACATTGAATGAAATCTTCAAGAAGAAATCTTCTTTTAGTGATAGAAGAATAATCGCAATAAAACATACTTAATAAAATGCAAAACGTATTTAATAAATTATTGAATGCGTTCAGAATGGAATATAAAATATAAATATATATATTATATATATAATATATTTATATATTATAATATTATAATTACTATGATATACTATAATATATTTATGTTTACATTATTTTATTATTTTATTATTTATATTATATTTTATTATATTTACATATGTGTGTGTGGGTGTGCATAAAATGTCAACGAATTTCCTTATGCCGCATAGACTGTAAATTTTTATGCAAAATAAAAAGCGTCCACGCTGATTTTAAGAAGCACAAGTTAAACATAATATAAACGTATTAATAACATTTATTAGTTAACAAATTTGTATTCGACCCGGTGGTTTCTGTCCAAACTGCATAGAATTCGCGGTCTTCCGACGAACGTTTCGTATGTTCCGCGGAGACGGCGAACAAGGAAAAGAAAACATGGTAGGAACAATCGTCATGCGCAGAATGGTAAATGAAACTTGTTAACGGTATCGGCAAATCAAGGATCAACGATACACGGAGCAGACAGAAAGTGGATGAAACGAACGTCCGACACGAAGTCGGATGGCCGTCGGTGAAGGAGGAAGTTGCCTGATTAGCGGTATTGTTCAGGAAACGGAGTGAATCCGTATGTTGTGAGTCTATTGTTACTGCATTCGAATCTGGTCTGGCCTGGTTGTGCCCGCTGTCAAAGAGGCAAATTACGTTCCCCAACCCGCGTGTATATACTTGTGTACCATTTCGAAGTAGCGATCGCGCAACCACCGTTGAAAGACTGCTGCCGGAATTCCGGCAAACGCAATTAGAAATTTGCCTCGGGGGCCCGACTGTTCGTGAAAATTGGCAAATGCTAGCCCCCGTTCGACAAACCGGAGCCAGTTTGATATTACGCTTGAACGTTTGCATTTTCAACGCTGCGCAAACTCTAACAGACTCGACGTCGACACTTTCTGTATCAACATTCCAAGTCGATCTTATGTACGTTTCGATTATTTTTCATTTCCGTTTCGTGGAGAGTTCTGGAGCTTTTGTTTAGGTTGGCCAGAAAATTCGAGCGATTTTTAACAATTAGAAAGCCTGTTTTTGTATAAAGAAGTATCTTTAGTCGATTATGTATTGGCCGTTGTTACATAAGGCGTTTGCCCATATTTTACATAATTTAATAAATAACCATAATATATAGTTCCTGAGGTGATTTGAAGTAACTTCTTCCTTTACAAAAATTTTTTCCGAAGCATCGTTTACGAGTTATTGAGGGAAAACAATGACCAATGAGGGGCGAGCTCGCCTGGCGCTAGGCGGCCGTGCCAATCAGCGGAACTGGCCGTCGACCGCGCGCTCGCTCGTCCACCTAGCGCCAGCTGATCTCGGCTCTCATTGGTGACCGTTTAGTTCGTCAATAACTCGCAAACGAAGCCGCGGGTCGCATTTTCGCAAAGGAAAAAGTTGCTTCGAATGACCTCGGTAATCTCTAATTTCCCAGGAGTACCATAATTTTGGGACATCTTGTATATATAAATACTATAACATAAATAACGTTATGCTCATAAAACCCTGCTTTCTACTTGGTTTCTGGTGGTTTGTTACGATGAATATTATTGTAGAAAATTCATTTTTCATCGCTTAATTTCTGCGGAACCTAACATTAAGTCGGCTAACATAACAGAGTGGATGCAAATGATCTTCTAATGTTGTTATTGATATTTACAGTTTCTGTGTAAGTTATCGTGTTGTATAACAAGGATTATTATCAATTAGACATTTTACTTGCTTATTGTCAATCTTTTGTGGCCTACCAGAAGAGTACTGAATTCTCAATAATGCCTTAAATTTACTTAATTACACCGTAAAAATTCTCTTATATGTCACGGTTTTGACTTTTTTTTGCATGAAATACCATAATGTACCGAAAATGTTCCTTTTCGTTATCCATCTTTCAATGTTCGCCAAATACATACATTGAACTAAATTACCAAAATCTTTGCATATAATTTTCGGTAAAACTGTTACCTGTGAAACTACCGTCTGCTTTAGACAAACAAATTGAAATTGCTTACATTTTGAAATGCTTAATTTCAAGAATCATCGAATACCGCACGAACCGTAGAATCCACTGAATACGACGAATATTATTGATCTATTTTATACGAAAAATTAAGGAAGTACGTATAAAAACCGTAGACGTAAGTTTTTGTGAAAAAAAAACAAAATTATTGCGCACAAAGATGTTCCGAGCATTCTTGATGTAATTCTGTTGAACAAGGTTATGAAAGAAGTCTTGAAACAAGTTCACTCTGTAACGGATATTTTTAGATTCTGCGTTGCCAAGTTTTTCTGCAATTTACTTTCATGTTCCGGCTTCTTAAATTACGCTGCTGGGGAGATGCGCACTCATTAAAAAATACGAGAAGATTTTTTGCGCAACTCGACTCGATACGTGTGATTATGTACGTAAATAAAAACGTTGATGGTTCCTGCGATTATTTATCAGCGTAAAGAATGTAAATAAATCAAAGACGAAGTTGGAAAGCATGTTTGATTATCAAGATATAAATTAAGGATTAAAATCCTTAAAAAGTTAAGATTAAAATATTTGTTGCTATTGGGGATTGTGTTTGCAGACTCTGTGGCGTCACTAAAAATTGGTATACTATTTTTCAAAATCCTTCTAAGAGCATCAGACTCATTTATATTTAAAAGGAGCTATTAAAATTGCATTGTACTTGCCAATAGGCTAAATTTTATATGCATAAATATATGCATATATATATATATATATATACATATATATATATATATATATATATATATATATATATATATGCATATATTTATGCATATAAAATTTAGCCTATTGGCAAGTACAATGCAATTTTAATAGCTCCTTTTAAATATAAATGAGTCTGATGCTCTTATATATATATATATATATATATATATATATATATATATATATATATATAATAGAAATACTGTAGATCAGAAATTATGTTTTGGATTTCGAATTCAAATAGATTCAACTGCAAAAGATTAAAATGAAGTGTCCTATATAAGTACATGTTTCAGTTTGGTCTTCAAACCACAACGTTATCATATCGAGTCCACTTACAAACCATTTAAAATTCTATATAAACAACAACTGTGATCATAACATCTGAACGTTAAACATTTCTCGACAATTGTCGGATGCGTATTCCAGGGAAAAAACTATCGCGAATTTTTGAAGAAAATATCTAGAGTTGAATGTACAGTAAGTTCTTTCCAATTGCCCCTCAGTTTATAAACAAAAGTGGACAATCTGGAAAGAGACTCTTCCGGCTCGTTTTCATACTTGTTGACTATAATGAGAGATAATAATCGTATCTCCTCATTCCAAATTTTTTATTTCTGTTTTCAAGTTGAGAGACAATTCCAGAGAATTTACTGTAACTGGTTAAATGGATTCATAGCTTATGTTGGGTTCGACATACAAGCAACGCTGGGAAATTGATTGCCGCGAAAGTAAACCTCGAGGAACCAATAATAATCGATCTCGTTGATCGAGAGCGCCATTGAAACAAAATAGATATGCCAGAATGATTCACATACTTATCGCGATTAACGCAGAAATTATGCCTACCGTGTTCCAGCTAGGATAAACTGTATGTAAACTTTCGCGACTGACTCTGTACACGAGTAAAACACGTTGGATCCTGAAATATTCGTTTCCGATAGAAACCATATCTTTATGGGTGTTTCGCTGGTTTTACGGCGTACGGTGAATTAGCAAGCGTTCTCATTCCTAAAACTGTAGTACAATAAAGCTCGAAGATCGCGAACTTTCAAGCGTTGGTGTGCTCAAGAAGCGCCCAGGAGTAGACCATCCGGCGGGAGATATGTGGCCGCCGGTTCTTTTTCATAAAACGGCCGGCGGCGTGCTCGTAAAGCGCGAAGTTGTTGCGTTTTTAATCGGCGCTTTTTCTCCATTTAAATTTGAAACATCGCGCGAAGTGCTCTCTCGGCTAACCGGAACCCTTTTTTTCCCCCCCGAGCGTGTCTAGGATCGGTTAGAATATTACGGCCGCACGATTTATGGGCACGCGTTCGGCCGACGAGGCTCGACCGTGTGATCCAGGATTGAAACGCGAGTCGATACATCGCGGGTACTTGGCGATTCGAGAGGGGCACACGCCACCCGCGAAACTTTTCCAATTAAATTTCCACGATTGCGCCGACCCCGTTGCGCTCTTGTCCGCGAAAGAAGATAATACCGGCTCATCCAAGGGCCGGATGAAACTTCGTCCGCGCGGACGTCACGGATGATCGATGGCCAGCCCCGTTTATTTCAACAATTTTTCTTCCCGCTGTTAGAATACTTCGAACAGTACCGCGGGAATAATGTTGTCCTCTCTTATACACCCTTGCTTACGCCGTATTATTTCCAATTTACAGGAATTTGTGTGGCTGTTTTGCTTCAATTATCATCGTTACAGTAATGTCTCTCTAATTGACACTCGGATTGCCCACAAAAATGGACAATTTAGGAAGAGATTATTCGATTACTCGAGCCTTGCGGTTCGTTTTTATAGTCACGAATTGTTTAAAATTATGAAAACGAGCTGCAAGGCTCGAATAATCGCATCTCCTCTTTCCAAATTGTCCATTTTTGTGCAGAATCTGAGCGTCAGTTAGAGAGACAGTACCGTATTCTGTGTACTGTATGTGTATTGAGTACACTGTCCATTTCGAAAATGTGTGTGACGAAGACAATTAACTTTTGAAATCGTGTTCAGCGAAACAAGATTCATAAGAATTCTGGTTACCAACACGTAAAATTGATGTTTATTAACGTCATGAATATTCCTACAATATGTTACCCTCGAAATACATTATTTTGTGCAAATATAGTATACACATATACATACAGTAAATTCTCCCTAATTGAGACTCTCAAATTGTGCACAAGAATGGACAATTTGGGAAGAGAAGATACGATTATTCGAGCCCGTGGCTGGGGTTTTTGTAGTTGTTGATAAATTGGTAACTATAAAAACGAGTTGCAAGACTTGAATAATCGTATCTCTTCTTGTGTACAATCCATTTTTGTGTACAATCTGAGCGTGAATTAGGGAGAATTTACTGCATTCAAATCGTTAGATAACTACAGTAATGTCTCTCTAATTGACGCTCAGATTACAGTAACGTCTCTCTAATTGACGCTCTGATTACAGTAATGTCTCTCTAATTGACGCTCTGATTACAGTAATGTCTCTCTAATTGACGCTCAGATTACAGTAATGTCTCTCTAATTGACGCTCGGATTACAGTAATGTCTCTCTAATTGACGCTCAGAGTACAGTAATGTCTCTCTAATTGACGCTCAGAGTATAGTAATGTCTCCCTAATTGACGCTCAGAGTACAGTAATGTCTCCCTAATTGACGCTCAGATTACAGCAATGTCTCTCTAATTGACACTCAGAGTACAGTAATGTCTCCCTAATTGACGCTCAGATTACAGTAATGTCTCTCTAATTGACGCTCAGATTACAGTAATGTCTCTCTAATTGACGCTCGGATTACAGTAATGTCTCCCTAATTGACGCTCAGATTACAGTAATGTCTCTCTAATTGACGCTCGGATTGTTCATAAAAATGGACAATTTGGGAAGAGGAGATGCGATTATTCGATCCTTGCGGTTCATTTTCATAGTCACGAATTGTCAACAACTATTAAAACGAGCCGCAAGGCTACAATAATCGTATCTCCTCTTCCCAAATTGTCCATTTTTGTGCAGAATCTGAGCGTCAGTTAGGGAGACATTACTGTACTTCGGTTTGTGTTTGTACAGGGACTAGTCGGAGTTCGCACAGATTTTTATAAATATTTAAAAACTTCGCGAACTGTACGCGTAACCGGATGAATAAATAAACAACTGACATTACCGGAACCGTACGATTTTGTTCGTTTAACTAATATTTATGGAACCGTAAAAATACAGCGAGCTTCAGTTCACTTTTATTTCGGTCTCGTATAAATTCATTTTTAACAGAATCTCGTTCTGGATTCGCGCGTGAAACATTTGACGTGACAAAATGCTTCGAAGAAACATCGTTACTCTGCTACATAATTTTGTAGAATTTAAAACTTGATTTTCGAAAGATTTAATTGGATGAACTTTTTAAAAAGCGACGAACCTAGCACTCGACATATTTGATTCATATTTAAACAAATATGTCATTTAGAGATTCTTTTTTTTCTCGGTTTATTTCAAAGTCATTGTCTCTCATTTAGCAACTAGCGACAATAATTGACCCTTTGCACTCGAAGCTGAATTAACGCAGAATTTAAAATAGTTCTTCCGACCCACGGTTCATCCATTTTATGTGATCTAGTGCATTTTATGCATGTGAGATTGAATATTGCAACAGCTACGTTTTCAGCAGTTCTCTTCGAATATAAACAAATTCGATTAATAAAATTATTTTGAGACGCGACATAACAATTTTTAATGGCGCCTCGGAGTCGCCACTCGAGTGCAAAGGGTTAAGAACGAATGATTTAGAATTCATACAAACACGACGATGTAGTGGACGTTCCGTGCAGTAAATAATGATTACGATGTTTGATTCAGACGTATCGCGAAATCGTAACGATGTTGCGCAAGTTTCCACTGTCGAGTTTATTACACATCATTTACTTTATCGGTAAGATAAATAACGCTGTTAATATAATTAATCGCGATATATTAATAATGATTGCTAGATATTTAATCAGGAGCGTTTACTTTGCAGTGTAATTTAGTAGATTAATAAATCTGCTCGCATTAACGAAAAGCTTTCATCCGATGTTATTCCCACCGTTCAAAATCGTTTTCAATCAATTTGGCGCATCCTGTCGTCGGTGGTCACTCTGCCAGCTGTAATATTACAGCCAACATTTCATTTGATTGTTGACGTTTATTCCGCTGACATTTTGACAAGTGCAATCGTTCGTATTTGCATCGTCATATTGTCAGTGGGCTTTCGTGTATAGACACGGTAGAAAATCGACGAAAAATAATGCAGAAATTGCGAGTGTTGCACAAGTGGAGATCTGCCAGCCCGAAAAAATGTGGCCAGCGAGGTAAGCTATACAAAATAATTCCTTTAATTATTATGATTACGTAATAATATTATAGCCATTATTATAGTTCTGTAAGTAATATTATTATATACAGGGTATCCCAAAAATGTCTCGCAATCCGGAAATGGTGGATTCCTTAGGTTATTTGAAGTAACTTTTTCCTTAGCGAAAATGCAAACTGCGGCTTCGTTTACGAGTTATTAACGAAAAACGCCAACCAATAAGAAGCGAGCTCTGCTGACGCGAGGCGGCCGAGCCAACGAGCGCGCGAAGCCCAGCTCCACTCATTGGCTCGGCCGTCTCGCGCCAGCAGATCTCGCCTCTCATTGATCACTGATTTTCGTTGATAACTCGTAAACGAAGCCGCGGTTTGCATTTTCGCTGAGGAGAAAGTTGCTTCAAATGATCTCAGGAACCCTTCATTTCCGGATTGCGAGACATTTTTGAGCACCCGGTATACACGAAGGAACATACTAATATTCTATTAATATTTTAATTATCAACTATTATGTTGCTGATATGATATTTTATCGTCAAATGTTTATCGGTCGATTGATTTCTTACGAATATTTTTTTACGCATTTTTTAACTGCTATAAGGATCCAAAGGAGAAGCATTTTCCTTAATTTCGTTCGGCTAGTTTTTTAGTTCGAGTAAATACATCGCGAGCACAAGCTCGCGTGATTATGCAATCGTTATAAATGGTTTAGTAACGATGTAAGTAGGTTCGTCGAACTCTGTCCGCTATCCAACAATATTGCAGTGATAGCGTGGATCGCAGAGGCTGATAAGAGACTCGATCACGTTTCGCGACTGGGTAACATGGGGTCTGAGAATAGAAAAATGATTGCTTAAATGCTCGAGTAAAACGCTGTGTGCTTACCAGTAAGTAAATTATGCTTGAAAAATCGCTGGGCCAATTACCGAGTTACCGAGTTCACGTGAGTCTTTTTTGTGCACACTGCAGAACGTAATAGATCATGTTTAGAGAAAATAACATGAAAAAATGCAAAATAACATTTTGCAAACCGTGTACAAGTTTGTAACATAAAAGCATGAGGAGTAAAGAGAGATGCATGTGTATTCAATCTAATTGAACTTTTCAACATAATTAGAAATGCTAAAAGTCGATCTTGCTTAATAACTCACAAAAATACTCGTGGAGTTATGAATAAAAGAAAGCTAAATCGGTGATTATGGTTGTCCCAATCAGGAAAATTTTTCCTCAGAATCTCTCGAACTTGTTTGTCGAACTACCTAAACTGAAAAAGTTTAGAAGCTGTTTAGAAAAATTTGAGAACCTGTGATTGCAGCTGCTCAAAGGCTATCGAAGAGCATCCAGTGTCTCAACGGATTTCTAGGGACCTCCGAAAGATCTCAATTGACCAAGAGGCGTCTCAAATTATCACTACTGACCTCGAACAGTCTCCAGTGACTCATGGAACCCGTGGAGGTGCTCTACAGTGATATCGAAGAGTCTCTGAAGTCATTATTGAGTCTTATAGGAATTCCTTTCAAATTCCTGAATTCGAGACTGAAACTCGATCAAACGAGGGGAGCTAACATCTCTTTGGATCTTGTATTGATTTAATCGAAAAAAGTTCACTTTCAATAGAAATGATTGTTCAAATCTTGCTTTCAAATATCGCTAACTTAGGTGGTCCAATACGTCCATCTAGGGGATCCAATGTTATAAAATATGTCCACTTAGGGGAACTAATGTGTCTAGCTAGGCAGTCAGGTATTTTTTATAACAAACGATTTTTGTTTACTACGGCATGGAACGCGCGCAAGGTTACAACAATGCATGTGTGCAGGATGTATCATAAATTAGTCCTCACGATTTTTCAGCCTCTTCCGATGATCTGACAAAAAAAATGTTTCCTATCAAAGTTAATTAGTATGTAACCGATGAGAAATCGCAGTTGTTTAAGTTTAAAAACAAATTGATTTTCGATAAAAAAAACAAGACCACCATTATATTTTTAAATGAAACTAGGCAATTTTAACTTGATAGTGTTGTAGGCGACGTCGAGACCAGCTGCTACATGATGACCTTCGGATGACATTGAAGGAAAAATTGTCATGAATCATGAAAATATTAAAAAACGCGCAATTCATGCGTGCAGAAATGTACAAAGAAGTTCTCTAATTGAAGCTACGCATAAAACTTTACTACAAAGAGCAGAACTTCGCGTTGCAGAAGGTGGAATGCTGTTCGAACATTTAATTTAATTACTAATTACATGCACATATTTAATACGAGTGTTCCTAATTTGCTTTTGTATAAATATATTATTTTTCTTTTATTTCATCTATTTATCTATATTGTAATGTTTACGCTCATTTGTTTATGTTTACATGCGAGGCCTCGATGTTACGTGTCACCAGATTATTAAAAATATTGTGGCAATCGATTCATGGCAATTTTTCTTTCAATATCATCCGAAGGTCATTGTGTAGCAGGTCGTTGAATTCGTCGCGACGTCGCCTATAATACTACGAAGTTAAAATTACCTAGTTTCGCTTAAAAATATAACGGTGACCTTGTTTGTTTTTATCGAAAATCAATTTATTTCTAAATTTAAACAATTGCAATTTCTTGTCGATTAAATACTAACCAACTTCGATAGGAAACATTTTTTTACCAGACCATAGGAAGGGGCTGAAAAATCGTGGGGACTAATCTGTGACTCACCCCGTACATTCTATCGAATAGAATCATAGACCGTACACGTTGATGAAATTGTGAACGCTAATTAAAACATAACATTATTGTAGAGTTTCATGTTACGTTACATAACGTAATATTCGTATACCGTACAACGTTGCGTAATGTACTGCGCTCATTACTACAAACAATTGTAATAATGTATAATTGAATTACACGCGGTCAGGATGCAACCATAATTGTATCATGATTTAACGTTGTGTAAACATCTTTGAATGCATGAATCTCGAAAATTGCTAACATAATAAAATCCAGGTATTCCCTCAGGATCAACCTTCAGACTAATATTAGAGGCAATATTGAACTTTTATTCAAATAAAAAAACAATTTTCTATAATGTATTATGGAAGCTAAACCAAATTAGAATGTTGATTATCGTGATGAATCAATTTCTCTATTTAGACGAGAAAACTATTTTTCGAACATGAGATGCATAGATCGGAGAGTTTCAATTTGTTCTTAGTCTAAATCGAAAATTTAAAAAATCAGTGGCAATCTCAAAAGAAAACTTTTTCGTCATAATATTTACACTCGTGCAACACAAATATCGTGTTTCTCGTGGAGATTACTATTTCTTGTGGATATTTCAAATAATTCTGTCATGCTCGTTACATATTTTAATGTACGTTTCTTTGTAACTTTACTTTTGTAGAATGTCGCAAACGTTATCTTTGCTTAAATTTAACTATACCACTGCAGCGCATGGACGATGCAGGTAAAGAATTGCGTGGGTTAAAGATCAGAAAAATTTGGACTCGCCTTAGCAATTCTTGTGCTAGAAATGGGACGAAATATTCGAGCAGGAATTGCGGCGCACAGATGAAAATTTTACGAAATGTTCGGAGATCCGTAGCGAAACAAAAAACACGCATTTTAAAATTCTTTAAAAATACGGTAAATCTATATTTCGTTGCGTTCTTTTTTATGTATCCAGCATCACAGAACAATCCGTTTACAGCAAATTCTTTCTTTAATAATAGCAACAATTATAAACATTACGCAGATTGTATAATAATCATGCCGGTGATTATTGCCGATGCAATTACTGAATAATGCCGGTGCAACTGCATTATTCTGTTTCGATAGCTTCTCGATTTGTTGCTTCTTAACAGAATTAAGGACAATTAATAAGGGCAGTTCATAGCTCGATTATTTTGATGCGTTCCTTAAAGATATGGAAAATATTTCCTCTAAACATAAAAATGTTCATAATGAAACCTAATGTTGAATCGTATATTTATATTTATTTTGTCGCGAAGATTGTAATCTATTCGCCGAGTTTTATTATTTGTTATATACTTAACACGTTCCGTGCCACGTGTACCATCGATGGTACACGCTTGCATGTTTACTTAGTGAACTGAACAAATTGTTTACAAGAAATTTAGAACCGAAGAATCAATTTCCACCGCAAGAATGGTCGTTGATAAGTTTTTGTTACGTTGTTATGTGTACGAGAATTAATAATTGCACGTAATACATCAAGTTTTAGTAAAATATCAAAGTGTGAAGATTCGAGTAAAAAAAGCTCGGCACGGAACGTGTTAACCTATTACTTGTAACGCTAAATAAACCCGTGAAGGTTACAAGATTTTAATGAATACAAGAAATAGTACAATGGTTCCCGTTACTGTGCGGTGACCAATTGCGGCGACCAATTCGGTTTCTTTTCAGGCACAATTAATTTTACATTTATCGAGAAATACGTATTAAACATTTCCATTCAAAAATCGACAAACTACAAGAATACAAAAATTGAATATATCTTATTCGATGAATACAAAGTTAAGTATACCCGAAAGCAAAGCAAAGGCAAAGCGATCGTCGCCGCACAGTACAGTAATGTCTCCCAAACTGACGCTCAGATTGTGCATAAAAATGGACAATTTGGGAAGAGGAGATACGATTATTCGAGCCTTGCGGTTTCCTTTTATAGTTGTTGACAATCGATAATTATAAAAACGAGCCGCAAGGCTCTAATAAGCGTATCTCCTCTTCCCAAATTGTCCATTTTTGTAGACAATCTGAGCGTCAATTTAAGCTCCGATCGTTACACGGCAATTGACAAATAAATGTAACTAAATCAAGATAATATAAACGGATTCTCGTGTTCCAGTATCAATTTCCAAAATAAACTGATTAATCTTGGAAAAACTAGCACGCCCACGATCACTGTTAAAAATAATTCTCTCTCTTGTTTGCCAAATGATCTTAATCGATTCGCTCGGATATCGTCGGGGCACACCTCCGAAATAGCTGATCAGTCGGAGGAGCTCGATCGTGGAAGGCAAAGCCAGTCGATGGGGCGGAAGATGCGGGAGGGAACGAGCCCGGGACAACGAAGGGCCAGAAGATGGCACCGAATAGACGCTCGCCGAGAAGATTCCCTGCAGAATTCGATTGTTACGCGGCATAGGGAATATCGATTCGGTGTCGGGTGTACAGCCGGGCCTCTTCAACGACAAAAGAAACCAGAAAACTCTTCTCCGCACCCAGCCGTTCCCCCCTCCCCTTCTACCGCGGCTGCAACGGTCGGCAAAGAGGGGGCGGCGACGTGATCGACATAGATGGTCGGAAGCTATTGTTCGGTACTGTCGTTATGCGCTGCGGTTCCTTCCACGTGCACCCTGCTGCAGCTCCTTGTACCAGGGGCATGTCGCGTCCTCCACCGACTGTGTGCGACCACGTTTCGCCGTATGCCAGCGGCATCTCCATTCCCAGGAGTCGGTCGGTGGGGGCCAAGATTTTTCAGAGGACAAAGCACCCGGGCAAATTCCGGCGGAATCCAATGCCAATGGGCTTCTTCCCGGCGATTTAGAAACTGTTTTTAAAACGGCCAGCCCGCAAATGGAGCGGACGGGTTGCCGATGATCGTCCGTGTCCTTAATTCCGCGCCGGGGTTCCCGATTATCGTCGCGGACCACTGGTTTCCCCGCTTAATGTATCTCCGGCTGGGAAATGATTATCGATCGACGGACTTGCCTCCACGCCGAACATAAACTATGATCCGCTAGGGATCGTTTCGCGATGGTCGAGGAAAATCGTCGTTCATCGGGCACGCGATTCCGCGATTCCGTACCTTTTCATGGAGTGCAACGGCTGCCGAAGATTCGGCGTTTAGGATTAACCGGCGTTTAGGAATAACCGCGGTTGTTTGCGATGCGTTGTTCGACGGGCTCGTAATTTGTTTAATAATGTATTCGGTCAGATTTTTGCTGAATACTGAACGTACGTATCGTACCGTTTTAGAAAGAATTCGCAGTTCTTACAGAGAATTTTGTTATTGAAATGTAAATTTTCAGTATAATGCAAGAAATCATGTTCTACTGGCAGATTATTTCATGCTTTAATCCGGTTATTGTACGTTGAATTTGTTATTGTAACATGTTTCTGACATTGCACGTGTATTAAATATTTATCGACTTTAGTGAAACTATTTTTAAAAATTATCAAAAAATACCTTCTCGATTATTGTGTACTGTGTTATACTGCTGGACGGGTTAAACGTTGCGTTAAAGTCGGTTTTATTTGCACGAATTTGTTCGAAATGAAGATATTAAATCATTTTCACATATGATAATCCTGATTTTTCACGCCTTAATGATAAGTTAACAAAAATTTCGTTCGAACAAGAATTACTCTATATTTAGATGGTACAGTAAATTTTCCTTAATTGACGTTCAGATTGTGTGCAAAAATGAATAATTTTGGAAGAGGAGATATGTCTTGCACCTCGTCTTTATAATTGTTAACAATCGGTAACTATAAAAATGAGCCGCGAGTTTTACAAACTGAAGAAAAATTGGAAATAATTTATTGTATTCCGTACTTATTCCATTCTTTGAAAAAGTGATTCACTTTGTGCAAAATACTCAATCAATACTAAATTTATAGAGCACAAAAAACAGCTGTTTTATATTAGCTTATAAAAGTAACAATAAGACAATTATTCTGATTTTTAACAACTGTTATCGTAACATTTTCCGTAAGTTACATATAAATTGAATGAACAAATCGTAAACGTATCTTTACGATTATTCATAAACGTGAATTAAAAAATTAGTGACCCGCTATTTTGATGGATTCCGTAAATCTAGCGTTAACAATTCGATTGATCTACATGTTATTTTATCATAGAATTTAGTTATTATCAGCCATTCAGCCATCTTTCCAAAATTTTTAAATACACTGATTCACTCTGTGCAAAACACTCAATTAATGATTCTATTGATCTGCATGTTATTTAATCATAGAAGTTAGTGCCATCAGCTGTCCAAACGTCAACACGGCATACCTGCTTACCAATTTCGAACAACTATAAAAACGAGCCGCAAGCCTCGAATAATCGCATCTCTTCCCGAATTGTCCCTTTTCGTGCACAATCTGAGCGTCAATAACGAAGAATTTACTGTAACCATTTTGTCCGGAGTTCCCGAATAGAATCCAGTTTCCCGAGTATCGCGAAAATGACTTCACCTCAGCACGCAGCGCGGAAGAAACGCCTGGCCCGGGTCGCGATATTCATTGACCCACCACCGCTGAGCGTTTCGGGTCGCGTACTTTTTAATCAAAACCAAGTGCACGCTTTGACCCCGGGCTCCTCTGTCCCAGATTGTCGGGGATTCTCGCGACCAGCTCGTGAAGTAAGAAGGGAGCAGCAACTGGAAAGGAGGTCCGATTCTTTTTTTCGCCAGGAAGCCAGGAAGACGGTATCAGCAAGGGCGAATGAATTTAGGGATGAAACGAGGCGGCGTCTCTCGGCCGCGAAATTAACAGAGCTCGAATATTTCCTTTTCGTTCCGCTGGGTCGCTGGATAATAATCCGCCGGAAGCAGTTATTCTCCGGGCTTAGGTGGGAATCTCCGCGCGAACGGCTCGCGACGCCACTTGCTTGCAATTTTTTCCAATTCCCCGGTTCGCGAACAATTTAATTCGCCGGACAAAAGGGGGAGGATCCGGTAAGAAGCGTGCACGCGAACGTCGCCTCGGGAACGTCTCGGGGAAGTTCCAAGAAGGGGTGGCCACCCCCCGGTGAAGTCCCCGGCCGCCAATTCGGGGCGTTCTCAGAGCGGAGCAACGAGCACACGAGCTCGTACGGCCAGCAGATTTTCGAGAGAGCCGGCCGTAAGCTCGGCGAATCCAATTCGCGGAA
Source organism: Megalopta genalis (assembly GCF_051020955.1). NCBI lineage: Eukaryota > Metazoa > Arthropoda > Insecta > Hymenoptera > Halictidae > Megalopta > Megalopta genalis. The sequence goes on along the minus strand of NC_135020.1, from coordinate 15,062,575 downwards.
CAATAATGGCGAACTCTCAACCGCTTTCGTAGGTGTCCGACCGGCCCCGCGCTCTCTGCTCTGCTCTGGAACTGCCTCGGCAAATGGATACGGCTCGACAGGGTTATTGCCCGACCGAGAATATCATCTTTACCCCTCGTATTCTCCGGCTTTTCACTTTCCTCGGCGATTCGCGACCGGCGTCCCCTTATTTTTGAGGTCGGATTTCCGCCCGCTGCCGCCGCCGCTGCGACTCTGATTCGCGCGTTCGCCGAACACATCGGCGTTCTTACAAACGCCCGAAAATCCGTTCCGGATTTCGCGTATTTCGTTTCTTGAGCTTTCCGAGGGGCGACTTTTTTCCCCCCGAGCGGCTCTGAAAAATTGCCGACACGGCGCGGCGCGGCGCGGCGTCGCGCCGCGTGCGCCGGAGCGGTGTTTCGCTGAATGTTTTATATCGGGCTCCCGGCGGATGACGGTGAAAATTGAAATTCCAGAGTGACGGGAACTCGTCCGTTCGTCAGAACGCCGTTATTTATTCGGCTGGCCGTGAAAAATGTCCAGCTGGTCCTTCCGCGCGCGTTTAATCCGGGCCGGAGCAATTAAACTGTCAGCCCGAAATTAATCTGCCACTTGTTTGCTCGCCCTGTCATCGGACGCGTCTTTTGTGTACGTCGTGACAGTTGATTGGTTCCACGGTCCCGCGAAGTGTCGTGAAGGGAAGCTTGACAAATGGAACGTGTATCTCGGTCATTGTTCCCCGGTGAAATATTAATATAATCATGTCCGATCGCGCACGGCGCACTCCATTACTTTTTAACGGAACGGACGCGCGGCGAGGGGGGAGCAAGCCGGTGATCAGACCGCATCGACCTACATCAGGGCTTTCACTTTCGCGCGAACATCAATATTTGATAATGTTAAAGAATTGTTCAGTGACCCGCAATATCTCGCTACGGCCGCAAGGTAAACAATTTTTCCAGTGACCGAGTGACGGCTGACCATAGCCTGATCGTCTTTGCTGGTCCATCGATCACCAACTGACCGCATAACATGCTCGTGTTGCTCTGATCCGCACGCTGCACAGTTAACAAGAACGTGTTCTGTCCCAAACAAATGATGCATTACACGAGCGACCGGGATTTATTATTATTATTTCTCACTTTTTTAACAGTTGTGTAATGTTTCGTGTTATTTTCAATGAGAATAATAACGCGTTAACTGGTTGACCGACGTTGCTTCTTTAGACGATTTAGAAATAAATTCGTGTCGTTGCATATTCGAGTAGATCAAATTTTAGTAAAATTTGTTGCCTGTAGAACGATTATAGAAGCGAGTAGTTTAATAGGTTTTAAATATCCGGTTTCAGCACGCTGCACAATTAATAAGAACGTGTTCTGTTCCAAATAAATGATGCATTACTGAAATTACAAGAGCGACGGGGATTTATTATTATTATTTCTCACTTTTTTTAACAGTTGTGTAATGTTTCGTGTTATTTTCAACGAGAATAATACCGTGTTAACTGGGGGGGGGGGGGGTTGACTGACATTATTTCTGTAGACGATTTAGAAATAAATTCCTGTCGTTGCATATTCGAGTAGATCAAATTTTAGAAAAATTTGTTGCCTGTAGAACGATTATAGAAGCGAGTAGTTTAATAGGTTTCAAATTTCCGGTTTCAGTTTCCTTCATTAAGTTACTTTGAGGTTGTTGGATTATTGGAAATTGTAATGTGATCAACGTGTTAAGAGACTCGTTTAATGATGTTAACTTAAAATTTCTGATATCCTGAATTTGAATTCTCGCATTTCGTTTGCATTAAAATGTTAAGGACCGGTTCGATTTGATGATAACAAATGCACTTTTCTGCATAAAAGAAAAGCACATAACTTGGATAATGTAGAGAATAAAATTCCAAAAAGAAGAAAAACATCATTCCGAAAAATGCTTACATTTTTCGAACGTAATAAGGTAATTACATGCATTATCACAGATATATTATTAAATTCGACTTAGATTCTGTTACATTGTAGTCTGACCTAAAAAAAACCTACCATGAGATGAGTTCATGCTCAGACGCATTATTTCATATTTACCAATATTTACCATCGTTCGTGCATAATATAGCTAACGAAAACAACAGGAAAATTGATATTTTAATAACATCACGGTGACCAAAATTCTGCTGAATTAAATTTTCATGAAAATTCCATATAAAAATGGGAATTTGCATGAATATCCGCTGGGTAATTCTGAAATGCATGTCGCACAAGGATTTGTGATGTAAATCACTGCGTCACTAAAGTTTAATATGAATACAAATGTATATTTACATGCTTAATGAAGTATTGTTCAATGAATTTGATGATTACTGTAAACTGAATACTGATGACGGCACGGTTCAACCTGCGATATCGATCTAGAAGTATCCTAATTGACATCGTATGTCAGAGTATTAAAACCTTTCTGATCTTATTGATATCAACAATTGATCTGAAACGTTAACGTAAGTACTTTTACTTTGTTATAAGTATATGTTGCTTATAGAAAACTGGTACAATTTAATCAGAGTACTAGAACTTAAACTCCATTCAATCTAGAATCACTGGAACAATCGTTATCATGAAAGTGAATTAATGTTCTAAAAATTGTACCAATTCGGGAAAATTTTACCTAAAAACTGTCTACAGAGAACGATTGCAACGCGGCGACCATCTTAAGAATAAATTGACATTTTCGAATCTTTTATCCTTACCAATCCAGAAAATTATCTCCCACGGACTCTCTGTTCTAAGATTAAACGTTTGACGCCCGAGCACTGTATGTGTGTGTATCTGTGCATGCGTGTGCGCGTCTCTCTCTCTCTCGCTCCCTCTTTCTCTCGCTCTAGCTCTCCCGCTCTAGCACTCCCGCTTTAGCACTCTCTCTCCCGCTCTAGCTTCCCCCGCGCGCGCGCGCGCGCTCTAGCTTTTTTTCCCGCTCTAGCTTTCCCGCTCTAGCTTTCCCGTTCTAGCTTTCCCGCTCTAGCTTTCCCGCTCTAGCTTTCCCGCTCTAGCTTTCCCGCTCTAGCTTTCCCGCTCCCCCCCTCTCACTCTTTCACTGCCTCTTTCTCGCTCTCGCCCCCCTCTCTCTCTCTCTCTTTTTGTGCGTGTGTGTGTGACTAAAATTACGAGATTTAATTTACTTAGATTTTTGCAATTTTTATATCAATATATCTTTGGCTGAATGAATGTATTTAATAGTTTCTGGTAGAAGTGTATTCATAACTTCAATACTCATAGAATAAAATCTGGCGACAGATAATCAGCGATATCGTTAATTACCCAGGAGAATCATGTCCTCCGCGTCTTTCTATTTCATCGTTTGTCTACGCTGATCATACATAGAAAATGGTGATAACAACTTAGCGCAACCACTACTTTGTAAATGAATAATCGTTGCGAAAAATTTTGCCTAAAAACTGACCTGACGTAAAATGAAACGTCCAGCAACCTAGACGTATCATTTTCGCTGTACACGCGAATAGCGTGCACCTCGCTATAACTGCGCCGCGCTAATAAAAAGCTATCCGCATCTCGACAGTGAATCGCCGTGCTCGAGATTTCAGCAAGCCAGGAAAGCATCACCTAAAGACTGTCGTGACCCAAAATTAAACGTTCAGTCACCGGGGCGAATCATTTCCGCTCCCCATTTCTGAGCTCGCGATCAACTCTAACAGTATCTCTCCCCGAGACAATAATCTCGGCGCGGAGACGTTCCGCCTCTCCCCCCCCCCCCCGGTCTCTCTGGCTCGATCGAGCGATTTTCCACGACATAGAAGAATCGCGGTCGCGTGCATATTTTACAACGCGATAAGGAGATACGCCGCGCGGAAGAAAAGCTCTAGACATCGAGCTCGGTCTTGGTAGTCTCTTCCCGGAGAGAAAAAAGAAACTGAAAAGATGTCAACGGAGGCTTTCTGCGTCCGCGAAAATGGGCCAGGATAAAGTGTGCTTCGCGGCGAGCTAGCGCGGCGCTTTTGCGGTTCGTTCCTTTCGCGGTTATGGTCAACGGATGCCATAGCCGTCGGAACACAGGCGTGGCAGAGCTGTCTCGGTTTTCGTCGAACTCGTCGGACGATGCTCGACGACGAAGCACGTCGGGGAACGGCTTCGAAGCGAATCTGCGGGGCAGGGAATGAAGTTCCGTGGGAGACCTGTCGCCCCTTGCCATCTGACGTTCGTGTAATTTCGCTATAATGTATGCAGCGGACTAAACCTCGGGGAGAACCCGGATGCCAAGGAAATCGTTTAAACTTCAGGGACACGTTCGTCTGGCAGAAAATAAAATTCGTTAGAAGAGCCGGAGACCTGTGGCTGATTTATTACTCGGCGTGCTACTTACGAGTGACTTCGAATCGATTATCGCGTGGCCACCGGTTCCTTGGGCGGCGGCGAAATTAGTTTTCCCGGCGCTAATTAATAGCTTAGAATGAGTATAAAACATTCATTGAAAAGAACTTTCGAAAATGACTGATATTTCTCCGCGGGTGATGAAAGTTTTTGTCGCGGTAATAGGGGGGCCGTGATTCAAATTTGTCAGGAACTGCTGTTCGCGATGCTCGCCCGTCTTTTGCATTTTCACACGTTCTTCTTTAACTAATTAGCTGTGTTTGACGAGTACACTCGTCATGCAGTGGTGGCACAGTATTTTGTGTCACTGTAATTTTAGCGAAAAGAAAAATATATTCTCGAATTTCAAGATTTTTTGAATATCTCGAGGCCAGGTCAGAATGAAAGAAACAAATACAAAGTAGGAATAATTATATGAATAATTTACGGTGTTGGTGTTCGACGTGCAGCGTGTCATTATGCTGGAAAAATATGCTTTGATGAAAAATTGCTTTGCTGAAAACCACTCTACAGCAGTAATTTCATGAGTACAGTAAATTCTCTCCAATTGCCCCTCAATTTGTACACAAAAATAGGTAATTTGTGAAGAGGAGATACGGTCATTCGATCATTCGAAAATGGATAATTTGAGAAGAGAGGAGATATTATATATTATTATTATTCGAACCTCGCGGCTCGTTTTTATAATTGTTGACAATCGGAGACTATAAAAACGTGCCGCGAGACTCGAATAATAATAATATATAATACATAATAATATATAATAATATCTCCTCTCTTCTCAAATTGTCCATTTTCGTTTACAAGCTCAAGAAAAATTAGAAAGAATTTTTTACTGCACCCGGTTTCGCTATAAATGCGTCAAATTCGCAGGCCGACAATTTGCAGTAAAAAAATGTACAGGCAACAGAAATAGAAATCTGTCGATTCCTGCCACGATTTCAGATTCCTGGATTCTGAAATTAATGTGAGCAAGTGCAAATAATTTGCACTATTATATCTCCTCTTCCGAAATTGTCCATTTTTATGTACAATCCGAGCGTCAATTAGGGAGAACTTTTTCTGCGTTAAGTACATAATATTAATTAAATGAGTAGATATTAGCAATAAGACTGTTAATTTTATGAAATAAAACCACACTTATAGATACGCGCTCTGAAAGTTTGAAGTGTCTCGCGATAAACATAGAAAATGATTAATGTTTAACATTCTACAAAGCAACATTTGAAATGAACTAGAAACTAACTATAACATTCTCCTGACTTTTTATTACCGTGGCAGTTTGTCACAGTACCATATTACCGGATTGAGTTGGAAAAGTTTAATAAAACGTGAGAATAATGATGAAAACATTGTTTGTTGCGCGAAACTGAAAGAAGACCAGCATCGTTGTTGCGAATGATAAATGTAGCTGTTCGGAAAACTGAAAGGGAAAATAATTTCCCATTAAAACTGTTTTCGAGAAATTTCTGTGTTTCGCAATTGAGACATTCATGCGGGGCTATTAATGGGCTTGTTGGGTATTAATGAATCTTCCACCAATTAAAAGATATTAGAACTGTCGAAGTACATGCTAATCAGTTGGCGTTAACTCTGGAGGGTATGACAAATGATAGAACAGTATGATACAAATCGCCATTTTAAATTTTATATTTTTTCTAAAATGCTTTTTGACAGTTTATAAACTGGCACTATTATGTTGAAAGACGATGCTTCCGCGGTTCCTCTAATGATAACCATTGTATCACGAAAGCTGTTTCTAGACAATTTTGCTGTTATATCTATTATAGGTATTAAATGATTGTCTGATCGTGTTACAAAACTTATACGCACGATAAAACGATTCAGGTATAAAATTCTGCTTTAGACCACGATAACGGTCCCTGAGCAAGTAATAACCAGTGCCGTTTACGTTTGGGATTGCCGTGCAGAATCCACTTTTTTTTTGTATCCGGTAACAATCCGATCAATAAATGGTTTAGAGTTTTGCAGTTCTCGCAATGGAGCATAAATGTTTATTCTCCGAACACAGTTTACCATGGACGGTCCATGCGGAACCCGTTTTCCGAGTTTACAAGTTTCTCCAATTTGACGTAAATATTGACGTGTTGTACTACTGCTACTGCCTCGTCTATCATCGCTTTCTTAACCCTTTGCACTCGAAGCCGTTTTAACTGTAAATTGAAAATAATTTTTCTGACTTATAGTATTTCCATTTTATGTGACAAAGTGCATTTTATACATGTGAAATTGAGTCTTGCGATGACTTGCGATGACAGTTATACTTTTAACAATTTTTTAAATTTAAACTTTATTAATATAAAAATTATCTTGGAACGTGATGTAACAATTTAAGTGATGCCTCAGAGTCACCAATCGAGTGCAAAGGGTTAATACTCAAACGAGGAGCTACTTAAATTACAGGATTTAATGATTCAAAATCGAGCATCGCTCTTTGATCTGATCTGGATTCGTCGAAAAGATTAATACTAGAATTACCGAAATCTAATAGTGACTAACATATGTTGCTTTGTAAGAATGACAAGACTGGATTTATTTCTATTATTATGTAAGCTTGTATAATGGAATTTAGCGAATCGTTTCCGACGAAAGATTCATAAGATTCATAAATTGAACAATTTCGACCAGCATGGTAGAATTAGCGTTGAAAACACCATTCCTAAATTTCGCAAAGCATCTTTGACGTTCTCCCACGTTCGAATCATGTCTATCATATGCATCACAAACGTTTTGAATAGTATACGTAGTTGTACTGATTTTTTTGAATTCTCATAGTAAAGAAAGCAGAAGAATAATTTAATCATGTCCTGTATTTTGTTCAAAACAAAGTCTCCTCTAAATTACGCCATTTACCACGCAAACGACATTTACGTTGACAGACGTAATCAAGATTCATGCCGAGGCAGCGGCATCTTCCACGGGAGGTGAAAACAGTTTCTTTCAATTTCGCAACGATTTGCACCTATATTCTCCTGGTTGTTGCCATGATAGGTGATCGAATAATAAGATAAGTGATGAGCGATGAGTGAGATGAGTGAGATAAGCGGTAAGATAAGTTTTGTGATTAAAGACATTGACACTTACACGACAAAGACACAAACAATGTCAGAAAAATATCATATTTCAAGTTCAATGACTGGACCATGGATCGTCAAAAGCAGTAGCCACTTAAAGTTCTCTTTTTGTCCCTAATCACGTGAATGATTCGAAAGTATTTAACCCAAAATTTTCACTGTTTTATTCATTATCCAATAGTAAGTACTGTACACACGAAAAAAGTTATCGTGTTTCCAACAAAAGTAATTCTGTTAACTTCGAATGTCTTCATACAATCATAACAATTCGAAAAACATCGCGTACTGAGCTTACAATGTACGCGAAAGCCTAATATACTAAAATATAAAATAATATAATGTCAGAAAAAATTATCCGAGTACTAAATGGTATAATGTTGGTAAAATATGACGCGGCATAAAATTGTACCGATGCAGGCGTTATGAAACGAAAATCTTAAATCTTATAATTACCATGCCGTTAAAAAGCACATTCAGGTTGCTGGCCAGATTTATGACGTTCTCTCGCAGAGAAACGCAAAGAGATAATATTCTTTTACGAGAGCGGAAACATAGAAGATTTAAAAATGTTGCGATACCGCGGTATCTTGTTAAATGAGTTGCAGATAATAACTCGCATATTTCATCGCCGTAAGCTGCCGCATTTGCTGGCTTACGTTCCATACGAAATTTCGAACATTCGCCGGCCAAAGTTAACCTTTTAGACACAACGCGCCACTATAGTGGCTTCTGCGGATATCATCTTTTAGAACGACACGCCACTATAGTGGCTTTCGCGGATGTCATCTCTCTGGACGATGCGTCACTATAGTGGCTTTCGCGGATGTCATCTCTCTGGACGACGCGCCACTATAGCGGCTTGCTCTAGTAGCTCACTCGCTCATCGTTTGAACCAAATAATCGTCTTCATATGCATTGTTTCCCACTTCTTTTGTCTTCACATCGATTTACAACAGTCTACAGGGTGTCCCAAAAATGTCTCACAATCCGGAAATGGCGGGTTCCTCGGATCATTTGAAGCAACTTCTTCCTTTACAAAAATTTTCTCCGAGGCACCGTTAACGAGTTATTAACGAAAAACAGTGACCAATAAGAATCGAGTACGGCTGACGCGAGGCGGCCCAGCTAACCAGCGCACGAAGCCCAGTTCCGCACATTGGCTCGGTCGCCTCGCGCCAGCTGAGCTGGGATTCGACCGCTGGCGCCGTTGGCTCGGCCGCCTCGCGCCAGCTGAGCTGGGATTCGACCGCCTCGACCGCTGGCGCCGTTGGCTCGGCCACCTCGCGGCAGCTGATCTCGCCTCTCATTGGTCACTGTTTTTCGTTAATAACTCGTTAACGGTGCCTCGGAGAAAATTTTTGTAAAGGAACAAGTTGCTTCAAATGGCCTGAGGAACCCGCCACTTTCGGATTGCGAGACATTTTTGGGACACCCTGTATATACAGACAGAATATACAGTATCAGACTCTATACAGTACACATCAGACTCTGCCGTCCAGAGAAATAGCCTAACGCAGAATTCAGCTGTACCTAAAAGGTTAAGAAATATCAATTTGTAGCAGAGAGAGAGAGAGAGAGAGAGAGAGAGAGAGAGAGAGAGTTTGGAACGAAAGCGGGATGAATAAATAAGCGCTACGTAAGTGCGTGAGCCGCAGATTATACCGTACACGGAGTTTAACGAGCAATTACCGAAGGCCGTTCGAGGTTCAAAGCGTGGCAGTAAAATAAAGTGCTACAGAAAAATATCGCTGCTCTAATAGGTGCGGTTTTGTCTGGACGATTTCAGCGACACTTTATAAAATAGTGAACCCGGCGAACAAAAAGGGCAGAGTTCTCGTGTAATTTCGCGAATATCGTTCCCCGTTTCGCGGGTCCCGCGGCTGAAAGACAGCGCGAGAAGTCGTTGAACAAGCCGGTTCGTCGAAACATTAATTAAACGGCTCGAAATGAGACGAGCCTGCGGGCGGGCGGCGGGGAGGGGGAGGGAGGATCGCCACGCGTTTAATTTAAACCAAGAAAAATCACCGGTGTCCTGTAGCTAGCATCTAATTAACTCGAACCACGACGGTTCTTTCAGGTTTTTTTTCAGCGGGCCGGGTCGGGAGCGCGGACAAAGCCCGGGCCGACGCTTTGTTTCGCACAAAAGCTCGCCCGGCCGCGGGGAAAAATAATGGAAAAATGTAATAAATCGCGTGATTAATTAAGCCACATTTGCCCATTATTCGCGGAACCTATCCGCCGAGGCGTGACGTGCATTCTTAACGTTGGGACGCGCGTTTCGTCGCGCCTCGTCCATTATTTACCAAGACGACCGACAACAAGAACTCGTCCAAGGCAATTAATAATCCACCGATGGTACGCCGACGCTGCTCCCACGCGATGAAAATCTTGCGTCACGCTCTCTCGGACCGTCCGAATTTGAATTGATAAATAATTAACGCGCCGTCTTTCACCGCGTTACATGTATCGAGCAAGTCACACCTTCTACACATACATATGTATATTCGATGTAAAATGGATTCGGTAATTATTCACGAGTTGTTCGCCTCGCCGATTTTAATGAGCATGTTGCCGAAGTTGGTCTCCTCTTAAACTTAAATATAAATTTGATATTCTGTTTCTCATAAGAAATGTATTTTAATTATTGGATTATACTTATTTTTACACCGATGACATTTCTCGTAACAAATCGAACATGTTTGTCAAAAAATTGTCAGGAAATTCTTGAAAATTGTTCGTCACCTCTTGATTATGCCACAAATCCGATGTATAATTTATGTTTTCAAATGAACAAATCAATGGAACGATACTACTGTATAACACTATTAACATTGATAAATCATCGCCACATTTTTTAGGATAATTGATGCACTTGTGCTTAAAAAGTAACACAAATTGACGTAATATTCTCATTCAAATTGTCAAGTAGATTGAACGATATACAGGGTGTCTCAAAAACGTCTCGGAATCCGAAAATAGGGCGTTCCTGAGGTCATTCGAAGCAACTTTTTCCTTTACAAAAGTTTTCTCCGGGGCAGCATTAACAAGTTAACAACGAAAAACACCAGCCAATGAGAGGCGAGCTCGGCTGGCGCGTGGCGGCCCAGTCAACGAGCGCGCGAAGCCCAGTTCCGCTTATTGGCTCAGTCGCCACGCGCCAACCAAGCTCACCTATCATTGGCCAATGTTTTTCGTTAATAACTCGTAAACGAAGCCGCGGATTGCATTTTCGCTAAGGAAAAAGTTTCTTCGAATGACCTCGAGAACCCCAATTTCCGGATTGCGAGATATTTTTGGGACAAAAATTTGTCCCAGATTGTCCGAAATTCGAAATGATCAAACTCTGTTAGAGCGAATACGTTTTTCACATTCTCGAACGATCACGTAAACATTTGAAAATTTTCTGCTTACGTAGTAGAGATAAATCTCAGACGCGAGTTCTACTTCCGAACCATCAACCCGGTCTAATGAATTCCTTCTTAATTCCCAAAATTCTGCTTGCGTCAGGCAGACAACATTTATCTGAAGTGTAAACGCTACGGATGGCCTACATATCTTGCTTACCCAGAGCAATGAATTAAAGCTCGAGAGTGGTCCGTGCTTGCAACGCTACTGCGCTTTTACTTTGTTTATTCTATCTTCGGTGTTTTGGATTCGCCAGCGTGTAACAACAAATATCCCTGATTTATGAAAGTCCCGGCGAGTGTGGACTCACTTAGACGTTGTGTATTCGTTAAATTTGAATTTGTACTCGCGAATCGTTAAAGGTTAACCCAGTGAGCAAAATTTGTCACGACCTACTTTGAAATATTATCAACAACGTAACTACAAAATGCTTTTTCTTACAGCTGAACATTCAATCATTAACCCTAGAAAGATAACCATATGACAACGTACGTAAAAGATAACCATACGCTTCAGAGGCGCATGCTTTTCTAAGGCGTCAATTTTATACTAACAATGGATATTTATTTAAGTTAATCTAGTCATTTTAAAGGTTTGGCATTATTGTAAAAATAAAATGCATTTATATTATATTTTTTTATATTTTAAGTAATTTTAAACTTAAATCACTAGACCTCTATGAAAAATTAACAAAAATCAACAGTCTTCGATTTATGGGAACAAATCCCGTAAAATATCACAAAAAATAGTGTTTTATCCTTACAAACTAGTAGACTATAATATAATCAGTGCAAAAAAAACTATAATATTATAAAAAATTTCTTTAGAGACAGTCATGACAAACGTCTTTCTTGTGTTCACCACAAACTGTCTTTTTACATTTGGCACAGGTCATCTTTGACATTCTTTTCTTTTTAGACGTGCAAAGACTGCAATAACGCCTTTTTTTGGCTGAGGGTTCTTCTTCATCATCTGTGGAAGCCTGTACAGCAGATTTTGGAAGAATATTTTCAATGTTGCTTCGCACATGCCTTGGCAAAGTGGGTGCTTCCAGTCTTTGCGTCATCCACGGTGCAGTCAGTTGTTTATTTCGCAGGCGCCTCTGCGACGTAGGTTATCTTTCTCGGGTTAAGAAGCTACATTTAAGAAATTTTTAACAATAAAAGTGATCAATATATGTGAACACATCGACCACCAAATTGTAACTCCTAGAAAATCCAACAAAATCAAAGCAATTTGTTCAATCAAATCGGAGCTCGAAGGTAATATTGAGAATAACAGTTAAAATAATTTTTCTTCCTCTAATTATAGTAAACAATATGTGTCGGTATATTAATAATAAATAAACAAATGAACATTTATTTCTTCTCTTAATATCTTTAATAAGTTACAAACAATACTCATTTTTCTCATAACCGTATAAAATCCGCAGCCTAACAATAAAATATAAAGTATATGTATTTTTAATGTTCAAATATTTTTAAATATTTTCAATTTTTGCATCTGAAATATTAGAGCTATATTCTTGATAACAATTTGTAATTCACACTGCGCATAACAAATTACAAAATGCAAATACGCGCAAATTAGTGCGATACAGAAACATGAAATCCAACGATGTTTATAAATATCAATCGAATATAATCCAGTATTTACGTTTGTGGTTCCTACAAGATATGGAAATCGATGATGCAACTTTCATTGAAAATTTAAATACCGTTTGGTCCGAAAATTAACTCTCAAGGTTCTCGGGCTAGTATCGATTTCAGCATCCCGTTGACTCAGTTAATTACATAAAATCAACCGGCAGCGAGATAAGTTTACCGCGTCGATGCCGGCGGTGCACAATTAGTATTTCCTTGAATTATACCGCGGTCACATACATTACGACCAGCCTGGATTTACTGGCCGATTGTAAATCGCTGACCGGAAATTTCATTTTCGCGTGGGCTTTTTGCTGCGAGTAGTTTATATCCTCATTCATTTGCATCGATCGAACCACACGAAAATACATAAAACACCAGATGTAAAGATAGGATTTAGTATAGTTGGAAATGGGTTTAATCCGACTGAACAGAGTTTCGAGTTACTCGTGGGTACTTAGCATGCTGATCGCTGACGTCAGTCACCAATGAGTGGCACACTTTTTTGTCCGGATTTTGAAATTTATATGCTTTTTAATGGATTCGAATAAGTCAATTTTTGCTGGGATTTAATGGTTCCTAAGATGTTTTAACTTTAATTGCTATTGCTGGACTGCAGATACTATAATACTACTAGGACTACCGATACTATAATAATTATTTATTTATAATAATAATTAGTACTATTCATAATTCTAAGAAAAATTGTAAAAAAGGAACGTTTTTTATACGCTCGCCTCTACTCGATCGAACTGGGACTCGTCTCTTATTGATATGTAAAATAAGAACAACTGATTATGATCATTTATTTAACACTTTCATGTCAATAATAACGTAATAAACATAAGCGATGTGCGAGAGAGTGATTACGTAAATTTTAATAGGTGTAGCAGTTAAGGATTAGGAAATGATTTCTAGGTAAATTCTGAGATATTCTGATTTCAATTTCGTTAACAAAATTACTTTGATTTCATAAGATATTTTTGGACGGTGATGCGACAGTTAACAGATCCAAAAAATTACAATAATTATAAATAGACTCGAAAGTGTCTCTTTTTTTCTTTTTAAATATCGTCTGAATGCAATACAACGATCGCTGGGTTACATGATTGTTGGTAAGTTGAAATTCGAGACAATTACAAAAATTACGAAAATATTTTGATGCGTGATGAAATTTTGATAAATCCGACGCGAACGTTAAAAAAATATTGTTACTGGAATTTTGTTATTCTGTGCAACTCTGTGATATGTTATTTGATTACATTATTTTCAATAGCCCAATTATTTGAAAAGCATTAAGTGCTCTTCATATTTTTAGTTATTGAATAATAATATTTGATTTATAATTTAATTTGCTTCAGATTGATGGATAATATTTTCAGCTTGTGAAAGCGGCCATTGTTGTTACAAGGGTTGAATCATTCAGATTCTAGAAGCTAATGAAACTCAGTTTGTGTAATCCGAGTGTTTTGTAAAAAATTATAGTCCACAAGTAAAAATGTTCCTTTCATGTGAACGTCTCGTTAAACATTATTATTATTATATTGTACCATTAATTTTACTATTACACTATTTGTAATAATATAATAGTATTACTATTACACTATTTATAATAATATAATAGTATTACTATACACTATTTATAATAATATAATAGTATTACTATTACACTATTTATAATAATATAATAGTATTACTATTACACTATTTATAATAATATAATAGTATTACTATACACTATTTATAATAATATAATAGTATTACTATTACACTATTTATAATAATATAATAGTATTACTATTATTTACTAATTTTACTGTTATATTTCATAATTTCAGAATGTTTTAATCTAGGAGAATTTCTTAACAAATTGTTCAATGGCAACAGCCATTTACATCAGGTACCAGCAATTAATTTTCAGCAACGTAATATAATAATTTCATCACTGATTATTATGTAGAAAATGATTTTTATGATTCCTTTTAATCCGAGTTTCGATGAAACAAATATTCTGCATCAATCGTACGAGATGCACGCGACAAAATAAGTTTAGAAAAAGTTAAAAATCGTCCACTTTCTCTCCAAAAATGACGCGACAAATGTTACACTAATTAAAATTATTCCGCAAATTATGAATTTCTAGTTCGTGCGTTCTGGTCGACAAAGTGTTCACGCAAATAAGCGCGACGCAAATAAGACACCACCTGCAACGTCACTTTTTCACGGAGATCTTGTTTGAACGTCACACATCTCGCATCCAGCTTCCCCGGTCGACTCAGTCGATCCGTAATCTAAACGATAGTCGTTGGAAGTTCCACAGCGATAAATCGCAGCCTGTGGAATCGATAATCGAAAGTGTGGGGGAGACCGATCGATCAATCGTACCCGATCCCGAAAGGTTCGCCGAGGCTTTCGTGGTCCCCGAGGGAGCCTTTCTCCCTCGACAAGACGCTTCCCGACCCTGGTACGTGACTCGGTGTCGTGTTTCGCGAGTTTCTTCTCTGGTCGGATGTTTCGCTTAATGAGCCAGAAGGATCGGCCGTCTAGTGGCTGCTGCTCTCTCATTACGCGATGCAGAAAATAGGCCGTTTCTGACTAATGCGGTCCGACGAGCGAGCACGATCCCACGAGGTAACGTTTCGCGTTCCGTCGGCCCTGAACTCTTCCCTCGGCGGACCGGTTTTCATTTCCGGAATCAATGATTCGGCATTGAATCCCGGTATCCTTGACCGAATTCTATTCCGGGATCGCTTCGCGGATCTCTGCGGAGAGCTAACGATACCTTCGCGAAATGAAATTAGTTACGCGCACTCTTTTGGCCGCGAGAGAACGATAATGATACCTCTTCGGGACCGAAGAGGCCCCGAATGCTAGAAGCAGCTTCGCAGAGACGAGGGTAGTTGTTGGCAGAGATAGTTGTTGACAATCGATAACCATAAAAAACGAGCCACAAGGCTCGAACAATCTCCTCTCCCAAAATTGTCCATTTTTGCAGATAATCTGAGCGTTAATTAGGGAGACATTACTGTAATTAACGCGATTATACACTTTTTATTATGCACAGATACGGTATATTCAATTGTAAACATTATTAATTCACCGTTCACAGGTAGCTTGCCCTTCCGACACCAAAATTAACAGTTTTAACAGCCTGCAATTAATATTAGATTGGTGCATATGAAATGTCGAATTCGATTTACACGCGAACGTTTATCTCCCTGTTTTCATCATGCTTTCGTTTTTGGCATAACGTCGTTTATAGTCGCACTGTTCATTCCCAGAGTCACATTTCAACAAAGAAGATTTTCTCAAAAGTGTTCCATTTTGTTATTTGTTTCGAATTTCGTAAGGATATGAATGCAACCGATATTCGCGCGCGCGCGTAATTTTTTTGTACGAGTATAAACTTGGTAATAATGCTGCAAAAGCTGCACGCAATGTAAACCAGGCGTTCGGGGAGAATACTGTTAACGATCGAAAAGTGCAGCGTTGGCTTGAAAATTTTCGGTCCGGTGATTTTTCTCTACAAAATGAACCGCGTGAAAGACCCAAAACGTCTGTGATAAATAATGCTCTGAAAGCATTGGTGGAAACGAATGTGACCGGAGTAATTCGCTACTCGTTCCTTCGAACTGGGAGACAATTACAGCCGAGAAGTACTGCCAGTACATCGATGAGATGCATGAAAAATTGTAAATCATACGCGCATCGCTTGTTAATCGGCATGGCCCAATACTTCTCCGCGACAACGCTCGGCCGCATACGTCGTACAAAACAATTGCGAAATTAAATGAATTAAAATATGAAATTTTGCAGCTCCCAGCTTATTCGCCGGATCTTTCGCCAACCGACTTTTATTCTTTTAAACATTTGGAATAGCTTTTACGGGCTAAACAGTACGAAAATGAAGACAGTCTGAAAAATTCCATGTCAGAGTTTATCGATTCAAAAGATTAGAATTTCTTTAAGACAGGCATCTGTGCATTAAAATCTCGTTGGGAAAAGTGTATCGAAGCAAACGGAGCATATTTTGATTAAGTAAACAGCTTTTGAGAAAAGATATGCAGTTTTATATATTCACTGAAAAATCGACGAATCACTTAATATGAAGCTTATTTATTCAGTTTAACCACTACACAGACAACCGATGTCTGATATTTTCGAGGAAACGTATTCAAGCGCTATTTTTAGCTGTCTTTTATCAGGTACGGTATCAGAGAAAAGATTAAGACAAAGTGAAAGTAAGAAATTGGTAAAATCGTGGTTGCAAGTCTTTTCCAAAACGACGTCTCTCGTGTCGCAATGCATCGGAAGAAATACGATCGATCTTCGATTTGCCCGAGAATCACATAAGAGTTGAAATAACAATCAAATTAAGGTACCTGTAAAATATATTTAATCTCACTAGTAATATTAAATTGTAAAATTTCATGATATCATTTGATTGTCGTCAGTGCTGACTGAAAATTGAAAAGATATAATAAGTAAAATATCATAAGATAAAGGTTAAATATCATTTTTTCAAACGTTTAGAACAATTTTCACAGGCTAAACAGTATGAAAATGAAGACCGTCTGAAAAATTCCATGTCAGAGTTTGTCGATTCTAAAGATCGGAATTCCTTCAAGACAGGCATCTGTGCGTTAAAATCTCGTTGGGAAAAGTGTATCGAAGCGAACGGAGCATATTTCGATTGAGTAAACAGCTTTTGAGAAAAGATACGCAGTTTTATATATTCACTTAAAAATCCGACGTTTCATACGCATCAACCTAATAAATCGGATCAAGCATTATTCTCGCCGGCAATTTTCGCCGGCAACGCTCTCGAGTGGCGCCGATATGCACTCTCGCATCCGGGGAACGGCGCGGCGTAATCGCGGCTGGCTCGAGCCGTAGTTGCGTAGTCGCTGCGTTAACAGGATATTCCAGATGCACTTAATTGATCGTTACCATCGCGAGAATTACTTACTATTAAACTCTTAGCAGTTATTCGCCGGCGAGATTGGCGAGATAACCCGCGCTCCGTCGGATGTCTCTGCGCGACTTCCGCTTTAAAAGCTCGCGCCGAAGCCTCGCCGGTGTCCGGACACTTTAGCGACCATTGAAATCGTAGAATGTGATATTGAAATCATAACTGAAATTTCGTTGGTTGTTCGTCCGGCCATTGTTTGCTCGCTGTACTTGCTGGAATAACGGCGTGACTGCGGGATGACGCGACTATGTTCGGCAATAATTACGTTCGGCGATTTTAGCCGTCCCCGTTCGATGGTTCGGCGGAAACGGCCGTGAATGGTCGGATACGATCGGAGAGTAAAGTTCAATTTGAAATTTCTGTCTTCATTTATACGGCCATTTGTTAATAGGCAAACGTCGCGTTTGAATATTTACGGGAAAGTTTAGCGAGTGCGCGGCTCGAATGGCGGCAATTTCATCGTTGCCGTTCAATGCGGAAAATCGTGAAAAGTGTCGGTGAGTCAATAGCATTCAGAAACATAGGCGAACGGAGCACTTGATTCGAAATGGTTTTGCGAGGCTGTTTTATACCTTGGCCAATTTCCGAAATTACTCGGAAATCAGGAACGAAAGCTACGGACACACGTTGATTCTATGGATCACCTTTTGTTCGGAATACGTTGGATTCGATTTACGACGCGAGCGTGACTTCTTTGCCACTTTTGAGATTGACGCTTGTTTCGCTAAAGTCTTTCGAGCTTGCTTCGACATCTATACCGAAACGCGACAAATCTACGTTAACGCTTGTCTCGCCTCATCTTAGGTTTCCCATTGTTAACACGTTCCGTGCCAAGCCGTTTTTGCTTGATGTTTCGACTAAAGATTGATATATTATCGCACAATATATCATTACATCATCGATCCATGAGTATAGTAAATTCTCCCCAATTGACGCTCAGATTGTTCACAGAAATGGACAATTTGGGAAGAGGAGCTACGATTGTACGAGCCTCGCGGCTCTTTTTTTATAGTCACTGATTGCCAACAAGTATACAAGGTGTCCCAAAAATGTCTCACAATCCGGAAATGGCGGGTTCCTCGGATCATTTGAAGCAACTTCTTCCTTTACAAAAATTTTCTCCGAGGCACCGTTAACGAGTTATTAACGAAAAACAGTGACCAATAAGAATCGAGTACGGCTGACGCGAGGCGGCCCAGCCAACCAGCGCACGAAGCCCAGTTCCGCACATTGGCTCGGCCGCCTCGCGCCAGCTGAGCTCGGATTCGACCGCTCGACCGCTGGCGCCGCTGGCTCGGCCGCCTCGCGCCAGCTGTGCTCGGATTCGACCGCTCGACCGCTGGCGCCGTTGGCTCGGCCGGCTCGCGCCAACTGAGCTGGGATTCGACCGCTCGACCGCTGGCGCCGTTGGCTCGGCCGGCTCGCGCCAGCTGAGTTGGGATTCGACCGCTCGACCGCTGGCGCCGTTGACTCGGCCGGCTCGCGCCAGCTGAGCTCGCCTCTCATCGGTCACCGTTTTTCGTTAATAACTCGTTAACGGTGCCTCGGAGAAAATTTTTGTAAAGGAAAAAGTTGCTTCAAATGGCCTGAGGAACCCGCCACTTTCGGATTGCGAGACATTTTTGGGACACCCTGTAGAAACGAACCGCGAGGCTCGAGTAATTGTATTTCCTGTTCCCAAATTGTCCATTTTTGTGTTCAATATAAGCGTTAATTAGAGAGAATTTACTGTAGTTAGTTTCATTAGAGCAGTTATCGCATCGTATGCCATTTATGGTGCAGAGGCGGCGATCAGTTCGATTGTAAAAGTCAGTCTCAGTCCCAAGCTTTTCGATTAGTAAAAAGAACCTGCTGTATTCGAATTTGTTAAGTAAAGAACGAGGGAAAGAAAATATTTAACAAAAGAGAAAGGGAATAGATAAATATCCGAAGATTTTTTTTCATTTGCTTCTGTTGGAAAACGAAGACAGTTAAAAAACGTTGCACCTCTTGCTGTAAAAAGAATGTAAAAAAATTCGAAACTAAAGTAGCAAGACAAAAAGCTACAAAAGTAACGACGTTTCGCAGCGATTGCCCGAAAAAGCCATTTTCATGCATCTCTTGTTTTAACAACGTCAACCATTACGTGTAATCATTAATTATCGTCTCTATAACAATTGAAATTTTTATACTGCATTTTTTATAACGCCTCATCATTTTGATGGAAATATATTTTACAAAATTAAATTTGTCGTAAAATATATGTTTCCAGCGCATTAACTAAATATGTCAGCGTGTACCATCGGTGGCACACGTGGCACGAAACGTGCTAAAAAGAACAAATTTCGAAAATTATTTATCTAATGTTCCACCTTATATTCATTTTTCGCCATTGCGTCGATTTGGCATCAAAGGCCATATTATGCTTCAGAAACGAGGGACGAATGAGGGTTAAAGATCGACGTTCAGAGAATGTTGTTCACGCGAGATATAAAACCGTTGTGATCCGTGCGACGGCCGCAGCGAAACGCGTCCGTGCGTTACAGTTTGGACTGCCGAGGTCCGACGGTACGATAGAAACGAAGCGAAGCCGCCGACGAATCAATTTCGTATCGCGCACGAATAATTTCGTCGCCGCGCCTATTCCGTAGCGAGCTCCTTTAATTTAATCGTTGACGAATACCAAATATCGCGCGGTCCGCCTCCCGCCGGTAGAAAGCCCGGGTGCTTCTGTCAGCCGTTATCTGGGTCGAGCCGCGATTAGATTCGAGAATCGGCGTGTCCACGGGCCGCGGCGGGTATCGGATACCATGCGGTCGAACGTTCGCAGGCCGGCGAACGGTTTCGGATATTCGAAGCTCGGCCGTGATAGCGCGACTCAACCCGCTCGAGTTCACTTCACGTTGGAACGGTTATCGAAATCTTTAATATAAACCGAGGCCACGTCACGGTGATATACGCCGACGTACGGTCGGCCGGTCGGTTCGCCGGCCGCTTTCCCGGAAAACGAGGGCCGAATTTGTTTCTCGATGCGGCGCGACCGACCCGACTGCATTCCGCGAAGAATATTGCAGTTGCGAATCGATTCCACGGTCGCCTAAAATGCCACGAATCGCCCCTCTCAACGGAACCCGTACTCATGCGGACAGACGCCGGGCGAAATTCGATTTCGATACCCGAGAAATTCACTACATCCTTCGCGCAGATGATTTGCTAGCCGAGCTAACCTTGCGTGAATATTTCTGCTGGTATAAATTCGGGAGTGGACTACGTGGAAAACGTGTCTACTTGATTTTCTTTGGAAGCGGCGGTTTGACCTCGTTCTGATTGGTAAAATCAAACCAGCGGTAAAGTAATGTGGCTATATGTTTTATCGAACTTGTTTATTAAACTAATAAAGAAGGGTCGCTGTCTTATAACCCTTTATCCTGCAATCACGCCTGAGAGACGTGGTCGGTTATTCGGGCCAGAAATGATTACCCCGTCTGAGAGACGTGGTCAGATAATCGGGTTAGAAATGATTACCACGTCTGAGAGACGTGGTCGGATAATTAAGCCAGAAATGATTATCACGTCTGAGAGACGTGGTCAGTTATTCGGGTCAAAAATTATTATCACGTCTGAGAGACGTGGTCAGATAATCGGGTTAGAAATGATTATCACGTCTGAGAGACGTGGTTTGATAATCCGGCCAAAAATGATTATCCCGTCTGAGAGACGTGGTCAGTTATTCGGGCCAGAAATGATTATCACGTCCGAGAGACGTGGTCAAAAAATCGGGCCAGAAATGATTATCACGTCCGAGAGACGTGGTCAAAAAATCGGGCCAGAAATGAGAGCCGTGGTGCGTCAGTCGTACCAACTATAATCTTCAATATCAATTTTCTTCTTGCATGAAATTATTACAATTGAAAGATTTACAATTATTGTCACTGCGAAGGAAGAAAAAGCTACGACAAGGTTACAAGAAGTCATTACGGAGTTTTTCTTGTGACGACAGCATTAGACAAAATTGATCCATAACTAGTAAGATCGTCGAATCTTCTCTCACACTGCGCTCAATCCGTTTGAAATTTGCCAACGTCCGGTAGCCACGCATTCTAGAATCTAGTACTATAATCGTGAGACAACAATTAAAATCCGAAAATGCAATGATCGAACGATCAGGGAAATACGGTTTCTGCGCTCTGCCGCAAATAACGTCGTCTCTTTTCTGCAACTTGGCTCGTTCCAATTGGTAGAAAGAGGTTCGCCGATAGAAGCGCGCACGGTTTTTGTAGCATGCACGGCCGCGTTTGTCGTGGCTCGATCGAGGGGACACAATAATTAGCATGGTTTTGCGTGTGCCGCGGCCGTTATACGCCACCGTCGAGATCAATTTCGATGAAGCGCGCGCGCCTCTCGCCGACGAATTCAATTAAGTTCTTGCTGCGGACCGAAATGAATTCAATCCCTTTCGATACTCTGTTGCACCCCGAAATAACAAACCCGGCAATGGGCGGAGCAGTGCGGCGCGGCGCGAAACGGCGTGCCGAGCAGCGCCAGTCGTCGAACAGCCTTGGCCTGAAAACCATGGACAAAAGATCCGGTTGTTGTGTGTTTCTGTTTTAGGATTCTTGGTCCTCCGCTCTTAATGAGCGGCTGTCGCGGACAAAGCGGCTAAATATTCAGTGCCTCATTGTGATCGGGACGTCGGGATAGATACGGGCAATCTAATACCCCGCGTTTGTTGCCAACCGCGCCGACAACTCCGGAAACCCGTGTAGGTTTCAGTCACATGACCCAACTCGTGGCGCTTTCAGGCCGGATTAGGTAACCCGGAAATTCAACAAATTTGGAAACTGTGCAGAACCAGTGAAGCGAATCGTTCATAATTTAACCTGATTTTTCTTATTGGTTCTGTAATTCGGTTTTAAGTGATGACGTCAACCCTTGAAAACAGTTTCGAATTTTCACGTTGTAAAGGTTTATTTTATCTGTTATGCTGTGTGGAAGAATTGTTTGAAAGAAGGCCGTTTTTTGAGTTGGTAATAATGGAGACAGAAGAATAAATGGAAAACCATGAAACTTCGAAAGAAATTCAACTGTTATAAGTTGATTAGTTTGTTGTTTGTACTTGATTAGATTGTTAATTGTTAGTAGATTATTGCTATTATATTATTTGCTATTATTGCTATTATATTATTTGCTATTATTGCTATTATATTATTTGCTATTATTGCTATTATATTATTTGCTATTATTGCTATTATATTATTTGCTATTATTGCTATTATTATTAATTGTGTCCCATAATTATGTTAACACCCCAAAAGGGTGATTCCTGAGATCATTTGAAGCAACTTTTTCCTTAGCGAAAATGCAATCCGCGGCTTTGTTTACGAGTTATTAACGAAAAACACTGACCAATAAGAAGCGAAGCACGGCTGGCGGCCGTGCGAACCAGCGCGATGTGGCCCAGCCAACGAGTGCGCGAATCCCAGTTCCGCTGATTGGCTCAGCCGCCTCGCGCCAGCCGATCTCGCTCCCCATTGGTCACTGTTTTTCGTTAATAACTCGTAAACAAAGCCACGGATTGCATTTTCGCTAAGGAAAAAGTTGCTTCAAATGGCCTCAGGAATCTCCCCTTTCCATATTTCAACATAATCATGGGACACTTTATAAAAATATTTCGCGAGAAAGAAAATTCGATTGCAGAAACTAATATTTTCGAATTCTTATAATGTAAAATCTTTTATTCACTATATTCCCATTTAATAAAAATTTCCATGAAGATCCACAGTCCGGTTGTCTCAATTGTCGAAGAGTTTCCTCTCCTAAATAGCAATCGTGACTTCTCGAACAAAATCGTACTGAAAACGAACTAGTTTATTAAGGCATGACTACAATTGGAGTCAGTTTTTTATTTACAACGTGGCTTATTCGGTAAACGAAATCCATCTGTCAGTTTAGGGTGTGGAATAAAACTTTTAGAAACAGCCAAGCGTGAACGTGTTAAATAGCGCCGCCGTATTCACAGACGACTCGCGCCGACTTGCGAGCGTCGTCGGTGTCGCCGTAAACTTCTGGCTTTACCGGGAAGTTCCATCTGTTTCTTGATTACCGGCCTTTACTGCTACCAGAAGCAATAAATGTTTATTGCCGCGTATTTTAGTTTCGCAGTAGTCTCAATAAGATGAGATTCAAAGACAAAATAAGCACTTTATAAGTAAAACTAACGCAGAGACGATGCCGATCGATGAAAACAAAGAGAATTTGCTTCGAGTTTAATCCTCGCAGTGCCGGCGGGTGGGCGGTTATCGCGAAGCCCTATGATTGGGTCCAAATGGACCCATGACTTTATATGACATGCATACAAACATTCCGAACTAAAATTTTGTTGCTATTATCGTCATTATTATTATTATTATTATTATTATTATTATTACTACTACTTTTATTATTACTATTATCTTACTGTTTTTTTTTATAATTTCGGAAATGCATTTTTTAACGTTCGCTCGCTTAAAAGAAGCGGCAGACGGCCTCAAGTGTCAAACGATCGGGGCAGGTCTCGAGCTCTGGCTCTGAAAAAACACGGGCGAGGCACGGCGAGGGTTAACGAGATGCCACTTCACACGGAATAATGTTAGTGATAGCATGCACAATGCAGAGTTGAATAAAGCGCACAAAAGATGAATTTTGGAATGATGTCTAAAATCGATGTCAATACTCTAATGGCGACTTTGAAGCGTTAACTGTCGATCTACGACCACGAAATATCACACGAAATCAAAATAATTTAATGAATAAAATTGGATTTAACAAACTGAAGTTTAACGTAACGATTACACCTCGAATTCTTCTTAATTTCAGAAATCTGAATGAAATTCGGATTATTTCGAAAATGTCGTGACAAAAATTAATTACCGGATTGCGAATTTTAAAATAAAAATTGTCTGCATAAGTTGCACGAGATCAAAACTAAATAGTAAGTTCATTCGTTGTTTAATCATTTTAGCACAATGAAAATAAGGCATTGACTTTTTTTTATTCTCTTAATCTTCTATTTTAAATTGCATCCACACAATTTTGTCATAAATGCATCAATGGTCAATTCACTATATTTATCTAATAAACATTATCAATGGGTATCAAAATATTGATAATGGTCGGAATTTCGAGTAAACGCAATATCCATGTTGACAACAAAGATTGCACTTGACAAGTTTTAGTATTTTCAAAGTTGCAAACAAATTTTTACTTTCTCTTTTTATCTTCTCTTTTATGACGCGTTTTTATCGAGCATCAATATCTTAAATAATGACACAAATAAAGTAGACTGTCTCGCTAGCATGCTAATACATTCGAGCGAACGATCAACTTTCCTACGAAAAATTGTTTATACAATCAATTACGTAACCACGTATTCAGCGTTTCTACATTCTTGCCGAAGAAACTCTCAGACCGGTACGATGATGTGAACATACAAAGTGTAATTTTTATGCAGGCCGCTTCCTGAAAGGTTCTCGAACGTGCATCGACCAAGAAAGTATTTTCGCAAGTCAAAAGAGTTCGTAAAGAAGCGAGTGAAACAATTTCAAAAGAGATATAACATCAATGATTTATTAAAACAGGGAAACGCATCGGACGAAGATAAAGCTTCCGTCCATTTTCCTTGTTTGCAACAAGTTTAAATGCGATAAAGATATACGTGTCCATAAACAATTCAGGTGTTGTCCATGTTCGCTTGTTTGCAGGAAATTTAAGCGCAGTAAAAATATATATTTGTCCGCAAAAGCAGTTTAGCTGGAAATTGCGCCGGTTCGTCGATTGGCCATATCAGTTACTAAATGTCAGCCGAATGGAAAATGAGATAAAAATGTAAAAAGACTAGATCGAGATTAAAACACTATTTGCAGCATTTATTGCATTTATATACATTATTATAATATATTATGCATCTATACACACATTATTATAAACGAGCAGAGGAATCATTTATGATTTTGCGACGTAATGGTTCATTTTTTACATATTTCTTGATTTATGTAGATATAGTTTTGTAAACCTTGAATATTTTTCTCGCTTTTACTATTAAAACACTATTATTATGAGATACTATTAAAATCGCTGATTATTTTGTTTCATTGAAAACTTACGTACATATATACAAATATATTATATTTATTATTATATATTATATATTATTATTATAATATACTTCTTTGTTAATATAATATAATATTGTATATATGTATATATGTATATATATATATATATATATATATATATATATATATATATATATATATATTTGAGAAATATACACTGATAGTAAATTTGGATTTATAACATTAAATCTATAAACAACTATAAAATCGATAAAATCCAAAAACTAGCAGACGAATTTATTATCGTTTTTAGTCCAATTATTGGTTGTAATAGTAAATTATATCAGAGCTTTATCTTTTGAAGGTTACGTTCATACAAGAAACGTATTGTTGGTATGTTACTTTTTGATCCACGTTAAGACAGAAATGAACAATGTCATACGTCGAATAATGTGTACAGATTGAATTTGCTACTGAAATAAAATATAATATTTGACTTCATCCATAAATCTTGGGCCTATAATAATCTGCTCGATTATTATACTATACTGTGCTATATTTTTACATTATACTGTACTATATGCTATTTGATTTGTGTTTTCGGAAGTATCGGGCCACTGCACTGCATTGGAAACTTTAATTTTTGGGGCCACTTTTACTGGGACCTATTCGGCAAGCGCTATCTGCTCTAACATGAGAATTCGCAGTTCTCTGTCTCCACTAGCTTCTACAAAGCCGAGAGAAAGATCTTCGAGGAAATGGGCTGCAAATAGGAGGAAAAATTGGAACCCGCGCCGCCTCGGACCGCGAATCGTTTCCTTAATGTCGAAACGATATTGCCAAGGGTGAACCGTGGCAGCGCGCAGAGCCAGCAGACAATTTTTGCCGCGTTGTCGTTGCTTTCGCATGCCCGTCTCGTAAAATAAATAAAGAGGGCGCCGCGAGTGCCATGGCGGTCGCGCGCGGAATAATAACACCGACGGAAAGTGAATTGGTGGCGGAAGAGAGGACCTTTCGCGTAGAGCGGCTGCCACTTTGCGTATCCCCCCCCCTCTTCCCCCCGTGGCGTGTTTGCGTCCTGATTTTAGGCGAGAGATTTGCTGAACCTTCCACCCCGCAGCCAGCGCAACGTTCTTTATTTCTCTATTGCCTTTCCCGAACGTGGAACGAAAGACTATTCCCCGCGCAAACATCGCGTCGCTGCGCTTCCTTCTTCATGTTCCTCCCAGCCAACAATCGCTTAACTGTTTTTATTGTTTTAAAAACAGCCGTCTTTGTTGCGCAAATAATGGACGAAAGGGTCACAAATACGGGCCGTATGGAATCTTAAACAAGGACAAAGCTGCAGCCCGAGGATGTTTAACTCTTGCGCAGTTAGCAGAGCGCAAATGCACCCATCGACAGCACCGAACAAGATTCTGGTGAACTTTTGATAATGTAATATAATATAATATAATATAATATAATATAATATAATATAATATAATATAATAAAATATAATATAATATAATATAATATAATATAATATAATATAATATAATATAATATAATATAATATAATATAATATAATATAATAAAATATAATATAATATAATATAATATAATATAATATAATATAATATAATATAATATAATATAATATAATATAATATAATATAATATAATATAATATAATATAATATAATATAATATAATATAATATAATATAATATAATATAATATAATATAATATAATATAATATAATATAATATAATATAATATAATATAATATAATATAATATAATATAATATAATATAATATAATATAATATAATATAATATAATATAATATAATATAATATAATATAATATAATATAATATAATATAATATAATATAATATAATATAATATAATATAATATAATATAATATAATATAATATAATATAATATAATATAATATAATATAATATAATATAATATAATATAATATAATATAATATAATATAATATAACATAATATAATATAATATAAAAGTTATAGATAATATAACTTTTGATATCTTTTGCATTAAATAATAGAATAATAATATTCTGTTAAATTAATAATTTTAGATTCCTATCATCTTCTGTAATTGGTCGTGAACAAAATTCTGTTAAACTCATGACGAATAATTTCGGATTCATATTACCTTTTGCGCATAGCCGTGAACAAAATACTGTTAAACTCGTGACGAATTATTTTAAATTCCTATTTTCTTTTACATTTAGCTGTGGCGAAAATTGTGTCAAAATTCCATTTCGTCTCTCTTCATTTTTCTATTTCACAAGGGAATATTTTCGTAGTATAATTTAGAGTATGACTGATTTCGTGACTGATTTGATTGACTTTGATTTGACAATCCCCATTGGGTGGGCAATATTTAATTCATCTACACGCGCTTGCAAATAAAAGTGCTATCGAGGAAAGGGGTCGATAATTATTTGATAATTATTTAAATAATAATTAGTAATGACTAATGAAGTTACACGATATAATTACACGACAGAATATCATTTGAACACGATCAAGGTTGCACTACTAATTTCTCAAATAAATTTGCATTCATTTTGTACAATTAATAATGTTCATTGTAATATAGGCTAACCAAAACATTTGTGATGATTAGAAGTGAGTGCACGTCCGTAACTTAAGCTAACATATGTTATATGATGTAACGTGACAGTACACGATATAATAGTCAATAATGTTCTCTACATTTTGATGTCATGGAAACATTTTGATATCATGATCCCCCAATAATAGTGGGTTCCTTGAGGTCATAGAAAAGTGGTGACTGCGGGCGTGCAAGTGAGACGGAGTTGTTGATAACTGAATCCCGAACAGATCGCGTGCGACGCTTGTAGATTCTTATACCTTACATCTTTCATGCGTAGGGGCCGAAATCGCCCGAGACCGTTCGAGACCGCCCGAGAACCGAGCGCAGTTCCGCCGCTTTCGGGACTCGCGAAACACTCGGAATCTCGAGATCTCGAGCAGTTAAATGTATCCGAATTCCACCCGATCTCGCTCGAATTTCTTCGTCCCGTCCCGATCCCGTAACATCGAGATCCCACACACGCCAGCTGTCAACCATGTACGGATAACAGTGTAAAAGGGAAAAATGATTTTGCCTATCACTTTAATAAACCTAACCTACACCTAGACGCAAGCTTGAATTGTGGTTATGTCGGATACCTATTCGTTCATCGGCAGTATACGTCTGCATATGTAATATAATGTCTGTACAGGGTGTCCCAAAAATGTCTCGCAATCCGGAAATGGCGGGTTCCTCAGATCATTTGAAGCACTTTCTTCCTTTATAAAAATTTTCTCCGAGGCACCGTTAACGAGTTATTAACGAAGAATAGTGACCAATAAGAATCGAGTACAGCTGACGCGAGGCGACCCAGCCAACCAGCGCACGAAGCCCAGTTCCGCTCATTGGCTCGGCTGTCTCGCGCCAGCTGAGCTGGGATTCGACCGCCTCGACCGCTGGCGCCGTTGGCTCGGCCGGCTCGCGCCAGCTGAGCTCGCCTCTCATTGGTCACTGTTTTTCGTTAATAACTCGTTAACGGTGCCTCGGAGAAAATTTTTGTAAAGGAAGAAGTTGCTTCGAATGACCCGAGGAAGCCGCCACTTTCAGATTGCGAGACATTTTTGGGACACCCTGTATATGTAATTTTCCTATTCATGCAAGTACTACCTATCATAAAAATTCAATCTATCATCCACGTCGTCGTAAAACGCTTTAAAGGGACACTGTGTCAAGATAATCGTGGCGGAGGTTTACGACCTAGGTTCGATCGCTTTTCGCCTGAGACATTCTCAGGAATTGATTGCGATTTCAACGAAGTGCGGGCAAAGAAAGCGGCCCGGCCTGCTGAAATTTTTTCCGCATTCATTGCACGGCCGCGCCCAAAGAAGAGCCTAGGACGCGAACTCCGTAGAACCGGCGCGCAATTATGTCTACATCAGTTGCAGATCCGCGGAACGGAACAGGCGGCGGAAGAAGTGAGAGAGAGAGGCGAGGAGTGGGGCGTCTTGTTTCCGCTCTCACTCGAGTGGCTAATTAAATCCGAGATATTGTGCCGAGCGTAAAATTACCGCAGCGAACGTCTGAGAATGAATAAGACGCGGCCGGAGCGACGGCTGCGAAATTTCGTTTGGGAAAACATTTTCTCGCTGGATTCCAAGCTTGTCCGCCCGCCGCGGCGCCGGGAGGATAAATGGATTTCCATCCGTCGATGAAACGAGTGGAACGGGCTGCCTCCACACTGCCACGGTTACGAATAGTTTGATTTCGTGTGTAGCGTCGTGCGTTCGACTGTCGACGCGATTGCCCATTGTTTAAACAAGCGGAAAAGAATGCTGCACTACGTCAGGCGGACCGTAAGACACCGATTAATAGTATAAAGCGTGATAAATAGTATAGTAAATAATAAATAGTAAATAGTAAATAGTATAATGGTGTGAGTCTGAGTTTAATCTCGACGGAGTTATTGGTCCCGCCGTATATGCACGAGTGCATAACCTAAGTGCATAACCTAAGTATAATTTTCTCTGACGAATTGTTGGAAATATTTTCTTTTAATTTAATTACAGTTTAACAGTCCATCCTATTATTCAAATTTAAAATTAAAAATTTTAAAAATGCCTTTTCTAATTAAATAATTCACTCAGAGTCGAGCTACAGGCGTTAAAGGATTTAAAAAACTGAAAATTTCTTGCAGTTTTAGGTGAAAATCGCGATAAAAGTGCGATTTTTGCGAGCTTTGATTTGTTGTGACTCATATCAACGTGAATCGATTTCCATAAAATTTTCAACACGCATATGAGTTACCGAGATCACCTTGGCATAACCTTGACATTTTTTTAATTTTCATTATAGGCTCAGATAAAAAAGTTAAGAAACGAGAGATTTTTATCTTTTTTGTCATTCTAAGAAAGAGCGAAAGTAAAAAGAACAGGCATTTCAATCATCGTCTAGTAGACTAATCCCTCTATCATCAACAAATGGTTATTGCGTTTTAAAAGATGTACGAACACTTTTATGGGCCACTGTCCGTTGCACATAGGAACTTCTAATCGAAATTTTCAAAACGGTCATTTGACCGGTCATGGTAAAAACAGCGTCAATTGCCTACGGAAAATTTTCCGATCGACTGAAAAATTTGCCGAATACATTTTCGCATTAATTGCATCTTTCGCAAACACCTTCCGCAAGGGAAACTTTAGTATATCGGTCCCCGGTGTTTTGATTTCAATGTTTTTCATCGATCAAGCTGGTTTAATGATCGTACCCTCGTTATCGACAGTCGACCCACCCCGTCGAAGAGCCCAACCCCTCACTGCGGCCCTCCAATTTAAACGTCACCGAGAAAAAATATTACGGCAATTTCCAAGCAGCCGGGGAAGAATTCCTATTGAGCCGGGGCTCCGCTCGCCGTTCGACCTGATATTCAGTATACGTAAGATATTCGCATATAATCCGACAGGGGCGGATGACGTGTGCGGACGCTGTGACTCGCCGCGGTCGGAGCTAATTTATATTCAGCCGGAAACGTGGCTCGTTCGGATTGGCTCTCTGTTTTGTCCCTGGTAATATCGCGGTCAAACATTAACGCCGGCTGAAATAGCGTCGCGCCCGCTGCGGGGATTTACATGTTAAGCATTTAAATCGCCTGCACCCCCGCCCCCGCTTTTCCGCGGCCTAACCCAATCACCTCGTTTTACGGTGTCGCTGTCTCCGGGCCTGTTATGTTCTTGAAATGTTTTCACGAGAGATCCGAACCGTATCCAAAACCGATTTCGCGGTTCGGGTGATTTTAACAGGATCGTTTCAGGGGTGGATTGTATTAATGTGGGTATAGCGGAGTGGGACAGCTTGATTACGTCAAAACAGGAGGAATCTATTCGAAATGATTTTACTTGTCCCCGTTGCGCCGCTGAACGAACGAGATGTTCACAAACGGTGCTTCGCTGTATCGATGTTTCGCTTTATCATATTAGGTCGGCGCGTATGAAATGTCGGATTTTTAAGTGAATATATAAAACTGCGTATCTTTTTTCAAAAGCTGTTTATTTAATCAAAGTATGCTCCGTTTGCTTCGATATACTTTTCTCAACGAGATTTTAATGCACAGATGCCTGTCTTAAAGAAATTCAGATCTTTAGAATCAACAAACTCTGATATGGAATTTTTCAGACTGTCTTCATTTTCATACCGTTTAGCCCGTAAAAACTGTTCTAAATGTTAAAAAGAAAAAAATGAAAGTCGGTTGGCGAAAGATCCGGCGAATAAGCTGGGTGCTGCAATATTTCATATTTTAATTCATTTAATTTCGCAATTGTTTTGTACGACGTATGCGGCCGAGCGTTGTCGCGGAGAAGTATTGGGCCATGTCGATTAACAAGCGATGCGCGTATAATTTACAATTTTTCATGCATTCCATCGATGTACTGGCAGTACTTCTCGGCTGTAATTGTCTCCTAGTTCGAAGGAACGAGTAGCGAATTACTCCGGTCACATTCGTTTCCACCAATGCTTTCGGAGCATCGTTTTTCACAGACGTTTTGAGTCTTCCACGCGGTTCATTTTGTAGGGAAAAATCACCGGACCGAAAATTTTCAAGCCAACGCTGCACTTTTCGGTCGTTAACAGTATTCTCTTCGAACGCCTGGTTTACATTGCGTGCAGCTTTTGCAGCATTATTACCAAGTTTATGCTCGTACAAAAAAATTACACGTATATCGGTTGAATTCATATCCATACGAAATTCGAAACAAATAACGAAATGGAACACATTTGAGAAAATCTTCTTTGTTGAAATGTGACGGTAATGGACGG
The DNA here is from genome assembly GCF_051020955.1 of Megalopta genalis. Classification (NCBI taxonomy): domain Eukaryota; kingdom Metazoa; phylum Arthropoda; class Insecta; order Hymenoptera; family Halictidae; genus Megalopta; species Megalopta genalis. The sequence continues at coordinate 15,030,144 of NC_135020.1, read as the reverse complement.
TACGACTATAAACGAGGTTATGCCAAAAACAAAAGCATAACGAAAACAGGAAGACAAACGTTCGCATTTAAAGAAAATCCGACATTTCATGTGCACCAACCTAGTACAGTAATGTCTCCCTAACTGACGCTCAGATTCTGCACAAAAGTGGACAATTTGGGAAGAGGAGATACGATTGTTCAAGCCTTGTGGCTCTTTTTTTGTGGTTATCGATTATCAGTAACTATAAAACCGAGTTGCAAGGCTCGAATAACCGTATCTCCTCTTCCCAAATTGTCCATGTTTGTGCACAATCTGAGCGTCAATTAAGGAGACATCACTGCATATAGAATCAGAATGGGGACAAGAATTAGTTCTTCACGATCGAGAATCTTCGTCAATTCTAATGTTATATTTTGAAAATCTCTAATTACCGCAAGTGCACAGAAACGTACGGACGTATCCAAACTCCATCAACAACAAGCTCCCATTCCCGTAATAGTTAAACCGAAACAGAAGCAACATTCTTTTAAACATTGTCGATTCTATGGCCATTCTGCAAAATTTCTGTCTCACCCAAGCTGACAATGGTTCCTATTCTGCGAAAGCAAATCGGCCGCATCTTGTTCTCTCTATGTAAAATGGCCTGTATTTCGCATGAAACGGGGCCCGAAGATCGCCGGTAAGGAAATGAAAACGGACCGCGACGGATTGGCCGGCGGAAAAGCCGTTTAAATTCTGAGCTGACCGGAGAGAGTTAATGCTTCTCGCCGACGCGGCCATCGAAAACATATTCCTCGAATCGCGCCGCACCGCGCCGTTGCTCCGGCTGCGTAGTTTCCGCGTGGTGTTATTATTATTAATATTATTATCAGTTTGCCACGGTATCAGGCACATTTAAATTATTCCATCCCGCAGCCTTTGTCTACGCCGTGAGATTTGCATTAACGCCGGTATCTCCGGTCGACCCGTCGAGCATAATTATATTGACTTTGTACCATTGTACGGCCCTGGCACTGTGTTCCCGTGCACGCGTGCATCCAGATAGCACGCATAACGGACATCCGCGCGTGCTAGCGGATATATATCTATATACATATATATCAAGCGTTGTAACTTAACGAGACACTCGATCCGTCTCGAATAAAGAGAATATCGCCGCTCGAACAGAGAAAGCCCGACTATGTTTCGCCGTACCCGAAACGCAATCCAATAGGAATCACGTGGTATCCAAGTAATCCACTTAATTAATGCTACGCCTCGAACTGCTAATAGAACTAAATGATGAAGATCTGCGGTTGATTGCTCCTTTGATGAGAAATACATTAAACGCCGTCTAGAATAGAAGCATCGATTGCCGATACGCTGACTTGTACCGCTTGCTCGGATACAATCGGCGGCTGGGGACACGTGGAAAGGATAATGAACGTTCAGTATAGCGTCGGTTGGCAATCAACGGTGGGCTGCGACGAGCGTGCTCTTCATCTGGAAAAACCAATCACCGTGTGCTATTTAAAGACTTTCATGAAAACGCCTACATAAAATCTCGACGTTCCGGTATATTTGATGACGATGATGAAGCAAACGACAAGCAAAATGTTCGCTGAAGGGTTACGCCAAGGTCGAAGGTAAACTAATTTTGGGGTTGTTAAAAACGACGAGTTACCATGGGCATACTCGTTATTTAGAGGAAGGGCCTAATATTCGGGCCTTGTCAGCAACTGTAAAAACGAGTCGCAATTCTCGAATAATCGCATCCCCTGTTCCCAAATTGTCCATTTTTGTGCGCAATCTGAGCGTCAATTAGGGAGAATTTACTGTATTTGTAACGCAGTTCACTCGTTCTTGAAAAGTTGCAAATTGTCCGTTTAAAAATGTCGTCACTTCTCGAACACTTTTTCTACGTACGAGATACTGCAAACTGATCGTAACCCATTCGCTACGGCAGCTCCATCCGCCGAAGTATCGTCACTAAACGGAAACTAGCTCCGGAAATATGCGCAGTGCGCGTGGTTTCTGTATATATTTTGTTCTAAGTATTAAATAATAACTGTGCTGAATAAAACAATCATTGCTCTAATGTAGCAAGTATATTTACATATTTAATTTAAAAAGACTTTCAAAATTATAGGTAACATAGGTATTTATATAATTAAGAAGCCTAACGATTAAATGTTTAATATAATTAATAACGAGACGAAAATTATTAAAATATAATAATATGTAAAAACTAATAATATAATTCTGTGTGATATATTTGAAAGCAAGGATCTATACAAAGGCCAACATCGCAATCGTTGCACTCGTACCGCGAATCCGTTCTTTTATCATTTTTGCTACAAATTACACATCTCCGTCTTCTGTATACACTTCATTTCGATGCCGTATACAGGGTGACCCAAAAATGTCTCGCAATCCGAAAGTGGCGGGTTCCTCAGGTCATTTGAAGCAACTTTTTCCTTTACAAAGATTTTCTCCGAGGCACCGTTAACGAGTTATTAACGAAAAACAGTGACCAATGAGAGGCGAGCTCAGCTGGCGCGAGCCGGTCGAGACAACGGCGCCAGCGGTCGAGCGGTCGAATCCCAATTCAGCCTGCGCGAGCCGGCCGAGCCAACGGCGCCAGCGATCGAGGCGGTCGATGTTTCGACTAAAGATTTATATATTATCGCACAATATTTCATTACATCATCAGTCCATAAATACAGTAAATTCTCCCTAATTGACGCTCAGATTGTTCACAAGAATGGACAATTTGGGAAGAGGAGATACGATTATACGAGCCTCGCGGCTCTTTTTTATAGTCACTGAACAAGTATACAAGGTGTCCCAAAAATGTCTCGCAATCCGGAAATGGCGGGTTCCTCAGGTTATTTGAAGCAACTTCTTCCTTTACAAAAATTCTCTCCGAGGCACCGTTAACGAGTTATTAACGAAAAACAGTGACCAATAAGAATCGAGTACGACTGACGCGAGGCAGCCCAGCCGACCAGCGCACGAAGTCCAGTTTCGCTCATTGGCTCGGCTGCCTCGCGCCAGCTGAGCTGGGATTCGACCGCTCGACCGCTGGCGCCGTTGACTCACGACGAAAATAAAACAACCGTATCTTCGTTTCTGACGTGCCGAGAACGCAGAGATCGTCTGTGAAGCAAAACAAGAAGAAAAATACGAAGCTTTCTAACATAGAATATTTTTGCATTAATAGGCTTGGCTATTCGCGAACGATCGAATCGATCGCGGATTATCGTAGCTAACTCTTGGGAACAATCGAAAATTGTCATGGTCGTTCGTTCGTTTTCTATTGCAACCGTGTTTTCAGCGACCGTATCCTATCAAGTGGCACGAGTCAACGTATCGGACGATGCTAAAGGAAACCACGGTATATTTTTATCTCGTGTACTAAATGCAGAAATTACAGTGGATACCAGATAAAAGCGAGGCGACGGTACAAAGCTTTATATCGCGGAATATTTTTACATCGCCGGTACCTGTGACTTTTTAAGAGCGGAATTTATTATAAAATAGCCTAGTTCACTGTTATTACACTTGTCCAGAGAACACGTGGACGCCCTTTCTCGGTGACTTTTTCCACCGATCACCGCTGGAAAAGTGGTACGAATCAACGCACCGAATGAATTTAACAGAAACCACGCTAATATTTTTTTAATATGTAACTGTAGTTATTTCGATGACATATATTAATGTCAGAAAGGTTACTGTGTTTTATAAAGTAAGATATATTGTTATTATCATCTTAACAGTCCTTAATACTGTGGAACTCCATTTATATGTGCAGTGAATTCCCTCCAATTGTCCCTCAGCTTGTAGACAAAACTGGTCAATTTAGGAAGAGGGGATACGATTATTCGGGCCTTGTGTCTCGTTTTTATAGTTAGCGATTGTCAATCACTATAAAAACGAGCCGCAAGGCTCGAATAATCATATCCCCTCTTCCGCTAATAATAAAAACGAACCGCAAGGACCGTTTCTCTCTAATTTAATCTCTCTAATCTCTTCTAATCTCCTCACCAAAATTGTCCATTTTTATGCACAATTTGAGCGCGAATTAGCGAGGATTTACTATATCTGCTGTGAATTTACAAAGCATAATGCTCTATAACGCAAAAAGAGAGCAGCTCGTTTATGTAATTTTCTGATGAAGATGATCCTCCGACTTTCAAACAATGGCATTGCCACAATGCGTCGAAAATGTCCTGTCGCATTTACATCGACATTTAGGCTCCATTATAATGCTTATTCTAGCGAAGAGGAAAGCAACATTATAATAGCCTGATCTACATCCATTTATACTTGTTGCAATTTCTCGTTTTAGTTCTTCACCCATATACCAAGATTTACGGTTTGTCTTGTGAAATTCTCGTGAATGGTCGACTCCTTTAATTAATCCTTTTTCGGTGGCACTGTCTTGTGCGTTTTTAATTGCCGATATTTTGGTTATTTCTCTGAGATCTATAAATTGTATTTTAACATAGTTTGTTGGCGCTCCTTTGGCTGCGTTTCCGACTAATCCGACTGCATTTTCATTCCCTTTGTGGCGGCTACCTCCAGACCTGCCAGCAGAGGGCTCTGTTCCGTTCTCGTAGAACGTTTCATGCCAGCACAACTATCCGCATTTTTTCAACCCATAAAACAAGTAATCAGACACTCCACAGCACATCTGCGCCGCACATTTGCTCCGGCACGGAAGAACAAATTCCGTCGAGTTTTCGTCGACCAGGTTTACGACACGGATTCGACAATAGGATAAAGACCTTTTTTACGTCTGGCGACCATCCGGCCTCCAAAACTAATTTTCGGCTATTCCACCAACCATAACGTGTCGTAAACCTAGGATTTCCGAAGGGTCATCTCGAGCCGAGTGCGTAACACGGTACTCGAGGCTACCGTGAGTTGACCTGGAGGAATTTCCGTTGTGTCGTCGAAGGCGGCGGAAACCCTTCGACCGTGTCATAAAACAATCACGTCCTCTCCGAGACCGGTAGCTCTCGGGGAGTTGCTAAAATTTAAAAGGGCACTGATTGGACAAACATAACTTTCGGCAAAAACCAATCAGTGCACGTCTCTATCCGGGAAGGGGGAGCTTCACAAAGAAGCTTCCTCAATAAAAAGGCCGGTACATCGCGAGGCGCAGATAGTCTTCAACAATCATTCGACACCATACAGACCGAAAACACTCCATGTACTATAACTAGTCTTCTAAATTGAAATCGTTATTTCTGTTAAAAAGTGCAACAGTCAATACCCTTCACTACCAGCTCTGTTACTTTAAGTGGGCACAGAGCATCGCGAACCACATTGTCAAATTAGAGTCGGGAATTTACAACCCCCGTAGACCGAACAACGGTCGCAGTGTCGGTGCGCGAACAACAGGCTCCTCTTCCCGCTAGTAGCCGATCCGCCTCGATCCGTATATATACACCGAGACTTCATCCTACCCTTACGTCTAAGGCAAGGGCCCGCTAGGATAGCCTTACCGATGAGTCCTCTAGCGGGCCCCGGACGAAACGTCTCCCCACTCCTTTCCTCGACATCCACACTCGAACCGCCGCCAAACCTTGAATCTCAACGTAAGACAATACATCCAATAGTATTCGAGTTTTCCGTTGTTTGTTCATACGGCTGTTCTCTTTAGCGTCGTTCAATACGTTGACTCGTACTACTTGCTCGGCGTGCCTAGCAGCGCGGGTTACACAGAGGCCGCGCGTAAAGGACGATCGATCTCCCCGTGTTCGGTTTAGTAGCAGCCGTGTGGGTGCGACGGGATTTCAATGAGCTTCGGTGGAATTGCGGGCCGCGCGCTGTGTCCTTCCATCGGCATAAATTTTACGGGGGCCGCGTGGATTGGGAATAGGCGAACGCGGCGTCGTAAAACGGAAATTAAAGACAAATGACGGGTGTGATCGATTTGATTCGCGTCTCTATCCCCGTACATCGTTAAACCTCCAAACTAAATGAAATTTTCTCGTCGCGCGTCGCATTATACCGGCCGCGTACGTATATTTACATATGAACGTCCGCGTGTCCCGTCAACGTCCAATCAAGCAATCGATGCGTGGCTAACCTATTTACGGCTAATAACGGGCCCGGCAATCTCGCCGAAACATTTTCGAGAGTATCGCGCGATCGCGTGTAGCTCGTTTACCAAAGCCGCGAGCCACGCCGACTTTTCCCGACCGGTAATGCCGGTAATTCACTAACGTCCTGTGCGACCAACGAAACGCGCGCGCGCGACCCTTTAATGAAACCGGACTTTCCATACGACCGTGTTTTCGGCACGGAAATCGCGCGTCGCGAGAAAACATTACTTCCCATAAAGAAAATTCCGCCTCGAGCCCGCGTTCCCGGCATACGCGCGGCTCGTATTTATCGCGCGGCCGCGATAAAGGTCGCCGCTGGATCTATAAACACTTAATACTCGCCGAAATTGCCGCTGTTAATGGGCCGGAGTTCGGCAACGTTAATCGACAGTCGGCCGGCGCTCTATTACTTTCTGATCAATAACGGCCCCCGCCCGCTCGCTCCGGCCGGGAGAGAGAGTGTCGACCGTTTCGGCCGCGCTGACGCGCAGGCTAAATTAGCCTGCAAAGAATCGCGCGGACCCGCGTGGACGCGGACCGCCTAATGACCGTCTTCGCGGTAATATTCGAAGCGACGTCGTTCCGGCGCAACGACGGAAGTCGAGAAGCCACCCCGTTTTGAGAGGGTTTAATCTCGCGTGGTAAAACCCGACGCACACGGGCAGCCGGATGCGTTGCAACATTACCCGACCCGGGTACGAGGCATCCACACTTTGTCGATAGGATGTGCAGCGTGCGGAACGTTACGAGCAGTTGCCCCAATTTATCCCACTTTTTTGTGCTGAGAGCTTTTCAGCCTTTTTCCCCCACACCCTGCCGCCACCCTCCCTTTCTCCCGCGGTATCTCTGTTCCTCGCTTTCGTCCTTCCTGCCCTTCTACTCTCCCCCCCCCCCTCCGCCGGCTGCTCAGCGGCAGCTACCTTTTTGCTCCCGCTCAGCCGGCACTTTTAAGTGCACGTACAGTTTAGTGCACTCTGACCGCGGCGCAGCCAGCAAGCGCCGATGCAGGAGACATTTTTATTGCCGCGCGGCTCCGGCGAATGTGTACCCGATAAATGTTCGTTCCGCGTGAGTAATGTGCCCCTGTGTGCTCGCGCCTGCACCACAAGCACGCGCTGGGACACCTATATCCGCGTATCCGTGCGCGCCGCGAGGCCGGCTCCGAGATTAATAAAGAATTAACAGCCGATCCGTCTTTGCCGCTACCGAGCTGGCCCGCTTTAACGGTCGCGTTGTCACGAGACACGACCAGCCGGCGACACTATCGAGCAAACTTTTTGCCACAATTCGTCGGGACGTTCACACCTGTTTCGGTCCCAGCGAAGAACGCGTTTCCGCGCTGGAATATATTGTCGTTTCGTTTCATTTCGTTTCGTTTCATCGGTTCCGCCGCGGCTGCTTTACCTGTTGCCTTTCGTTAGCGACGGCTTCAAGACGCTTTCTCACACTTTTGATACCTCTGCTGGATTTCACGGCGATGGAAAATCAATTCTCGTGAAATTGTCTAGTGGCAGACGAAATTGGTGACACTTGAGAAACAACCATAGTAATGTCTCTCTAATTGACGCTCAGATTGTCCACAAAAGTGGACAATTTAGGAAGAGGAGATGCGATTATTCGAACCTTGTTTCTCGTTTTTATAGTCACGAATTGTCAACAACTATTAAAACGAGCTGCAAGGCTCGAATAATCGTATCTCCTCTTCCCAAATTGTCCACTTTTGTGCAGAATCTGAGCGTCAGTTAGGGAGACGTTACTGTACTAGGTTGGTGCATATAAAATGTCGGATTTTCTTTAAATGCGAACGTTTGTCTTCCTGTTTTCGTTATGCTTTTGTTTTTGGCATAACATCGTTTATAGTCGTACCGTCCATTGCGAAAGTCACATTTCAGCAAAGAAGATTTTCTCGAAAGTGTTCCATTTTGTTATTTGTTTCGAATTTCGTAAGGATATGAATTCAACCGATGTTCGTGTAATTTTTTTGTACGAGTATAAACTTGGTAATAATGCTGCAAAAGCTGCACGCAATGTAAACCAGGCGTTCGGGGAGAATACTGTTAACGATCGAAAAGTGCAGCGTTGGTTTGAAAATTTTCGGTCCGGTGATTTTTCTCTACAAAATGAACCGCGTGAAAGACCCAAAACGTCTGTGAAAAATGATGCTCTGAAAGCATTCGTGGAAACGAATGTGACCGGAGTAATTCGCTACTCGTTCCTTCGAACTGGGAGACAATTACAGCCGAGAAGTACTGCCAGTACATCGATGAGATGCATGAAAAATTGTACATTATACGCGCATCGCTTGTTAATCGGCATGGCCCAATAGTTCTCCGCGACAACGCTCGCCTGCGTACGTCGTACAAAACAACTGCGAAATTAAATGAATTAAAATATGAAATATTGCAGCACCCAGCTTATTCGCCGGATCTTTCGCCAGCCGACTTTCATTTCTTTAAACATTTAGAACAGTTTTCACGGGCTAAATAGTATGAAAAGGAAGACAGTCTAAAAAATTCCATATCAGAGTTGATTGATTCTAAAGATCAGAATTTTTTTCTTTAAGACAGGCATCTGTGCATTAAAATCTCGTTGGGAAAAGTGTATTGAAGCAAATGGAGCATATTTTGATTAACTGCTTTTGAAAAAAGATATGCAGTTTTATATATTCGCTTAAAAATCCAACATTTCGTACACACCAACAGAATAATTATATAATAATATGGTGAACTCTATTTTGCAATATGTTTTTCTGTGACCGACGATGAAAATCAACAGAGACTCGAAAATGTTAGCAGGAGCATTTACGATTCCTTGGCGGCGCTTGCTTTTTCAAACATAAACACGTTCCAGCGGGGCAAAACAGTTACGTTCCCAGACATAATCCTGCGTAGTTCTTGAGGTTGAGCTCGGCTGACTCGAGGCGGCTGAGCCAACGAGCACACGAAGACCAGTTCCGCTGATTGGCTCTGCCGTCTCGCGCCGGCTGAGATCTCGCCTCTCATTGGTCATCGTTTTTCGCTAATAACTCGTAAACAAAGCCGCTGATTGCATTTTCGCTAAGGAAAAAGTTACTTCAAACGATCTGAGGAACCTTCTATTTCCGGATTGCGAGATATTTTTGGGATATCCTGTAGAATGCCTATACTTTTTCCACTATACTTTCTCATTTTAGTGTGCACGTGAATTCGAACGGATTCTACCATTAATCAAGTGAACGTGCGAAATAATGGGTTTTCTAGGGATTCCGGGAAACCGATCTTCGCGGAGGTCGGCCGCAATCCAGTTTTATCTTCCGCGAGCGCAGGGATCACCGTTGCGGCCGGCGCGCAAATAGATGACGTGAACCGAGAATCAAAAGCCGTGGAGGCCAAATTACCGCGAACACTAGCCGAGTCGATCGGGCCGCGCATAAACGGTTGTGTATCCGAAACCTCAACGCCCGCGAATACCAGCTCGTTTCTCACCCTCTCGCGACCGCGCCTTTGTTCCCCTGTGTGCGTGAGCGTGACCGCTGATACGTCAGAGTACTCGCCGCCGGATAAACCATCACTTTTTCGTAGGACACACAATAGTGGCCGCGCATGACCGATCGTCGACGATCATGCGTGAATCCTTTGAAACATTCATCACGCGCCGTCGGAGGAGCAACCTTTTATCCACTCTACAGCGAAACAGCAGAAGGGAAAGAAATTGTTTGCGTTGGAGACGGTGTTTCGGGACTCCGAATCAATAGCATTAGCATGAGACTACGGAATTCGTAATAATAATTCGTGATTTTGTTAGCCGTAACTAGCAACGACGACTCAGAGAGATATGCAGTTGCACATCGCATAGACAAACGCGCAATTCTACAAACTCTCGTATTTCTGTTCCTTCAATCGCTGTTCTTGCAATTTTTCATCGTCACTAACATACATTAATTAATATAATTACATATATAATTCATAATAATAGCAAATTACTTATAATAATAGCAAAATTGCTATAAATAAGTAGATAACTTAATATTCATACAATATACTAATTTTCATGTTTTTCATATAATACGATGAAACAGTTGTTACGTAGCACTTAAAAAAGTGTACATACAAGACAATTACAAAGTTGAACAGACGTAAGTCCGAACATCGAAGACTACCGACGTGCAAAGTGCACGCTTCGCGGCTTGGTGCCCCGTTCAGTGGCGAAAGACAAGGTGATACAACGATAAAACGAGCTCTACGAGGAAGCTGCTGATCCATAATATGCGAACACTTTGAACGATTTTTCTTGATTCGTGGCACGATTGCCAGCCGGTTGAACCGATTCGACGGCAACATAGATTGCGAGGAAAGCAACGAATCGCGTCGAAAAGTGATCGATAATCGCCGCTAAAAGCCAGCCACCAAAACGCGGAAAGGAGTAAATCTCGTTAACAGGGGCGACCAGGGTTATGTGGGCGGTCGTGGGTGGAGCGATGCGGCTCCCATTCGTACGGAATTCGAGGAAAAAACCAGAGCGCGGCCGGCGAATTCCCGCGGAGAGTGAGTTTGGACCGCTGACTAATCAAACGAGGACAACGAACGCGCCGTGCGCCCAGGCAAACCGGGGGGGTTTTGAAGGGGGTGAGCGTGATTCGGGACTTACGCAGTGGCGCGACGACATGCGCGAAACGGAGGCCGGTTGAAAACAGGAAAAAAAAACAAAATAGCTTTCTGGACGCGGGAAAGCGAAAAAAAAGGCGCACGCAGCCGGGCGTGTCTCCACGTTCGAGCCGACAAAGACCCGACTCCCCTCCCCATTGATTAACAATGACGCACTACAAAGTGGCTGTTTTTTGTTCAACATCGTCCGGGACCGAAATCAAAGTCAAGTCTCGTCGATTCGCATCTTCAAAGGACCTGGATTCCTTCTGATCGAGACGCGTCACCCTCTATTCTGGACACGAACGCGCGACGTTCTGTGCTTTGAGCATGAACAGAGGGGTTCGCCCGGTCGTTAGCGTCGGGACCATCAGCGTTTGAGCTCTTCAAGTATGGCTCAAAGCAATTGGATACTGTTTAACACTGTTTTCATCCTAACCTTTCGCAGCGACGCAGCGAATACGGGGTGCATTAAATATTGAAGAGAAATATTGAAAGATAATGAGATTCAGAGCGGTGTATAGTTCACGCGAACGTGCGAAGACGAATTTTATTTCGTAAACGCGTTTGAGATCGGTACGCGTTTCTTGAAATTCAGAAAATTTATTAGAGTATTCGGGATCTTTTTGAGATTTTTTATTGATATTAGCACTAATCCTCGACTACTTTCGATGGACAGATTTCTGTTCCACGTGTGATGCAATCAATTTTCCTGAATTGTCCTTCAGCTTGCAGACAAAAATGGACAATTTGGGAAAAGAAGGTACGATTATAGTAATTATAGTACTATATATGTAGTACTATACTATACTATGTATATACTACTATAATATACTATGTATATAGTATTATACTATATTATGTATATAGTACTATACTATACTGTACTATATACTATACTATATATATAGTACTATAACTATAGTACTATAACTATAGTAACTATAACTATAGCAACTATAACTATAGTACTACAACTATAGTAACTATAAAAACAAGGCTCGAATAATCGTATTCCCTCTTCCCAAATTGTCCATTTTTGTTTACAAGCTGAAGGACAATTGGGGAGAATTTACTGTATTTTTGTATTCATAACTCTGCATACTATTTCTGCTTTGTCATTCAGGTACCATGTAATCTCAGCAGTGTTTGCGCCCTCACAGTATGTAAACATACTTTATTCGGTTCGAGATCATATGAGTCTTCTGTTTTTCCTAAAACAATTATTTTTAAATACGAAGCCTAAATAAGTTAAACAGTGAAGGTACTTGGGGGTTAAGATACTGGTCAACAAAAATGTCTTGGACATTTGATAGAGAACAAACTAATCAAATAGGCAGAGCATGTGAAATTATACGATCCTTGAACTGGTTATTCTGACCTGCGATCGGACAAGTAGAACGGGACTAGCTATATTCGGACGAGTCTGTAGCCCTACGGTAGATAAGTAGAATAGTTGCTTCATGTGTTTTCATGGCGACATATAATTAACCCCCAGATGGCAGAGTTTCTGTCTATTTTAACACGTTAACCGTCGCGTCGAATGCCCATTGCTTGTAAAAATCATACAAAATCGGTAAAACTTGAAGGAAGCAAGATTCGTTACGGCAACTTCTTTCGTAATCTCTATACAATTCTGAGAGTCTTGTCAATTTTGGATTACTTAACAGATCATAATAAAAATATATTTCCATGTTTAATGAATAAATTGTGTCGTCCATGTTGGATCGAATAAGAAGATCAGCGTTGACCTCGAAGAAATGAGCCAAAAATCTGTTAAAGAAAATTGATTTATAGAGCTTCAACCCTTTGATTGCGGTGCACTCTCGGAGATAACCATCGATACAGACGACGCGATATATATATATATATATATATATATATATATATATATACTGCTCTTTGAGATTAAGAAATAAATAATTGCAAACAAATTAAAAAAATATCCAGTTCTTAATCTATTTCAAGCGTAGTTTTCTAAACCATTTTTAATTTACTTGCACATTTCTTTAATAATAATTGGTATTTTCATATAAAACGATAATAATCTGAAAGAAAAATAATACAACATTGCATTCGTATTGAAACCAGCTATCGTAATATGACTAAAAAGATGTATGGTCCTATTTAAAAAAATCAACTTGACCTTGAAATATCATTCACCATTATGTCAATAAAAAAATTATCGATACTACCTAAAACATCTCTTTATACTGAACACTTTTTGTACAAACATTCTTTTCGTAGCTTCGATCTATTCCGAGATATTTCACTGTTCTCAGTTAGGCGTAACACCCTGTACGTAGACATATGAATGTATGTACCTCGCTCTCATCGCCATCTAAGAAGATGTTAAAGAGGAGCAATCATTTAAATCAATTTCTAGTATCCACTTTTAGTATCCTCGAGTTTTGAAGCACCGGGATTTCACGAAATTGTGTCGCGGAAATCAATGCGTTAATAAAATCGCGACAGAAATCGTGGCACCGGTTCTTACAGCCGAATCCCCATCGGACTTGTTCAAACAGCGGAGCGTTCCAACGATTTATCGACGAACGATAGAAGCGCCTCGACGTTCCCACGATTTTAACGCGATGTGTGTGCCCGTTCCTTTTTCTCTTTTCCTTTTTTCCTTTTTTTTTTTACGATCGAAAGTTAGCATCGCATTTCGGCAGAGGCAGCTGTAAACGCCGCCGCCGCCACGGGAAAAAGTGCGGCGTTACTTTAATTTCGAGCCGGCCGAATAAGTTCGGGTCGTTACAACTAGCACGAGCCGTTCCAGCAGCGTCGCGACTACCGGAAGTGGCGCGCACTGGCTTTAATCTCGCGACTTACTGCCGCGAGTTTATTGTCGCGGTGAAAGTCCGAGTTAACCTACATTCCGTCTTCCTGAAAAACTTGCAGCACCCTTTGTTCGCGAACGTCGCCAACTTTAACCGCACCCCCGGCGCGGCCCGACCCCGCCCCTTCAGCGACTTCCTCCGCGTATATCAGACCCGATATAATTTCGGGCACCGCGGATAAACCGGGGAAACTCGTGGCGGAATTAAATTTCGACCGCGCGAGAACGAAAACGGGGTCGGCGAAATTAAGCTTCCGTCTGGATGCCACAGTTAACGACCGACCACGGCGAAAGTTAACCCGTTCTTGCGTTTTTTTTGATACTACCGGCACCGAGTCGGGGCGTTTGATTTCTTGAAATCGTGTAGAAGCGCGTTTCTTTTGACGTTTCGGCGCGTTCTTCTCGCAGCGTCTTTGCAATTTAGTAATATTCCGCGAAAGTAGCGTAGAGACAAGTGTAATAGTTTAAGTATGTTGAAATGTATAAGTGAAGTTCAAGCATGGAGTACATTCTCCCTAATTTGACGCTCAGCTTGGAAAGAAAAGTGGACGATTTAGGAAGAGGCGATTATTCGAGCATTGCGGCTCGTTTTTATAGCTGTTGACAATCGGTAACTATAAAAACGAGCCGCAAGATTATTATATAAGTATAAGTATATATTTTTATTATTATATATAAGTATATATTTTAAATATAGATGTAGCTATATCGTCGAGCTTACTTATATAATAATCTTGCGGCTCGTATATATATAAATTTTAAATATAGATGTAGATATATCGTCGAGCTTACTTATATAATAATTACTTACTTATATAATAATGTATGTATATATGTATGTATGTATATATGTATATAATATAATATAAGTATATAATAAGTATCTCCTCTTCCCAAATAATATATAGACCTCAGATAGTTTCTTAAACATCTTGGAAATTGTTCAGCCACGTGAATGTTACTATTAATCGACGAGGCTATTTGTTTCTTAATGAAAATGGCAACTATGCGAGTAGATTTTATAAATTTTCACATATTTAGAAGCAACGCACTTTAGTACCGCTGTGTAATAAAATATATCAAAGTTATCTAAATACAAATTAATTAAAATTTTTATTTTTACTTCTGTTTTAACAATTTTTGTATCCCAAATTGTCCATTTTTGTGTCCAAGCTGAGCATCAATTAAGGAAAATTTATTGTGTTTTGTATATACAGTTGGCTAGTCTATAAGTGTATTGAATTTTTTGATGATATTAGAGGGAGAACTTTACCATATAATGACTAAAATATGAATTTTTTAATTTGTTATCACTTTGAATAACGTACGTAATAATTTCGAGTAAAATGAATAACGTAACTTTGAAAATTTTATCAAAATCAAATAACACTTGAATTGACTATTTGCAGCCAAAATAACGTAACGAATCGATTGCTATCGACTTGAAACTTGACAAATAAATCCACGCGGTGCGTTCATATCATTATTTGTACGACTATAAAACGTAAAGCTTCTTCTGAAAACATCTCAAATATCGGAAAGAATAAAAAAAAGGTCTCGTAACACACCCATGTTTCTGGCAAAGAGAAGATCAGGAAAAGAAAACACAATAAAAACCGAGTAAAAATAATGAAGGAAGATACAGGACAGAAATGGCAAAGAAATCTATTCATGAAAATCATAAAGAGTATTGTTACATCGGACAGACACGTAATGATCTCTAATAGGATCTATAGAACGCGAGCATTGTTCATCTCTTTTAAAACGATATAAAATGTTGCACGTCTGCTGCGTTAACGTTTAAGCGCTCGATTAAATGTAAGTATGCATTAAATATGTATTTCCTTGTTCTACTAAAAAAAATTATAATGAATATCGAAATGCTAACCATCGTAGTTGTGCAGAAAATAATACAGCAACGGATTAGTAGTGAAAAGGCTGCAGCTATTAAACCAAAACAACGAGAATCGGTTATAGTGTTTTTCAATACAAGAGATCGAGTGTACAAATACGATCACAATAGCTGTCCACCCCATTCCGATAACCCCAAAGATTATCGGTCAGGAGCAATTGGGGTGGAGTGGACCCCTATTGTCACCGACAATGTACGTTAGTTCGTTAGTTCTCTCTTTCGAATGGACTATAGCAATGCCGTAATCTACCGAGCCTCTTAGAATCTCTAATTGATAGATGAAGAATGAACAAGTAATCTATACCGAAGGAACAGCGAAAACTGAAAGCAATTAACCCCGTTGCAATTGGCACGGCGACGAATTTTCTTACAGTTCGATGAACGTTGTAAAATGTAAGATTAATTTCATCCTATGGAAACATGGGATGTCTATATTATTTATCGGCGTAGGAGCCGACGAGAATGATTCAAATGCGTCGCGCACAGTTCGTATGGAAACAAAAGCCGTTGGTTGCACGTGTAGACCGAAAATCCACGCACCAGTGCATCCGACGTGTTGACAAGCCAGTCTCGAAGTTATTCATCATGTTATGCATGCAGGGGATGCCCCCTTTCGTCAAGTATGCCAGCGAATTCCTTTATTTAAGGCGAGCCCCGGAGCCAAGAGTGCCGCGCGTGCCAGCTTCGGAAATTTTCCCGAACAAAGTGGAATTTTTTGAGCAGCTCGTTGCCAAGCGACCGCCCTGTTTCATTATTCATTTCAACATAATTTTCTTCCCGAATACACCCCTTAAACCGGGGTTAGCCGTGTGAACCGAAGCTGACGAACCGTGCCCGTTCGAATGGAAAATCGTGGTCCTTCGAGGGATTAATGTCGTCTGGCGCTCATTCCGCAACTGTTTGGTCACCTAGCTGTCGAAACTTCTGTCTCGGGCCGCAAACAAGAGGACACCGCCGCCGATTAACCCGGAAAACTGTTCGATTTCTCGCAACAACCAAAACAAACACGGTAAATTCTCTCGAATTCGCGCCGAGATTGCGCGCAAAAATGGACGATTTGGGAACAGGAGACACGATCGTTCGAGCCTCGCGGCTTGTTTTTATGGCTACCGCTTGTCAACAACTGTAAATTATAATTCGTAAATTTAAGTGGAAAATTAATGGTCTAACTAAGAGACAGAAACTAACTACGTCACACGTTTAGTAGGAAATAACAGCATTCCTTAATGAAAACTTATATTATCGTCTTGAAAAATACAAAGGACGTTCAGCAATTTTTTGGATATTTTTTATTTATTTATTTTTGTCATATTTCACTTTTACCGTTTAATTAACTTTCACGAAAAGAAAGTAATTCATTTAATAAAATTGGAACTGAGGGATTAAGCTTTATTTAACCTTAAGATTCAGCTTTATTTTTCAAATCAGCCAGTCTGAACAAATTATATTCCATTCACTACGACAGTAAGAACGTTAAGTTTAATGTTTGAAGAGGAAATTACAGAAGCCGCGCGTGACGTGGCAAATAAAGCGTTAATTGGATTTATGTTTTAATTGATTCTACAATGTATAAAACATTTGCAGGAAACGAATCAGGAGACAACTGTTCAACAAAGTTTATCATTTTCTTGCGTTTTCGATGATCAGCAGAAATTAGGTTTTCCCCACGAAAGCGATTCTTCTGCGTGGCCTTTGTTTCTCAAGTAATTGTGACATTTGCATACTACATATACATATTTTAATAACGATCCAAGAACATTATTACCTTACAATTTATTTGAAAAATTAAGTGATTAGGAAAACATCTATTTATACCACGCATTTTCAGACAAATAATAGCTTCTCCATGTTAAAGTCTCCAGTTTACCATCTGCCTGAAGAATACGAGAGACAGTGTATCATCGTTTAAAAATTTCATCCGAAAGGAACGAGTTTTCACCGTGAAAATCACCGTTTATTCTTATGAATCATAAAAAGAAGAATTCCAAGCAACAGTCTCTAAATAAACTTGAACGAATAAAGCGATCCTAAATCTGTCTACACAGTTGATTCCTATGTCAGAAGACACGGTTCCAAGCAAATTACATCGAAAACCATTATCCAAAAACCATGAATCACTCGTCCAACAAGCACAGGTTGTACAGCTAACTCCCCAATATGATCCTCTGAGAACAAGGAGCCAACAGCTCAATAATTACCGGAATCAACGAGATGAAAGCCACCGGTTAGCCGCATATCAGGCAGCACTCAACAGCTACAAAGCAAACGGAAAACACTACGGTGGATGTTACTTTCGAGCGAGCACCAAGTGGGAGTGTTCGGTTGCGTGCCATTGTAAGCTTTAAGGCTAATATTTCCGCGTAATGGAGAGCACCAACTTCGGGCGTATCCTCGCGGCAATTACTCGGCCGTTTAACCGTTCGAGTCCCAGGGGTCATTGAAAGAACACGGTCGAAAAATGCAGAACAGCGCAAGTCTTGTTCAATAACAATTCTCGAGAAGATAACAATGAAATACGAGAACGTGTTAATTGCACTATTCGCATTAACCCTTTGCACTCGAGTGGCGACTCTAAGGCGCCATGCAAAATTGTTATCATCATGTTTCAAAGTAATTTCAATATTATCGAATCTCTTTGTATTAAAAAAGGAAGACTATAAAACGCGTTGCTGTGTGACATGCGTCGCAAAATTCAATTTCGCGTGTGTAAAATGCACTAGGTTGCATGAAACGGATTATACTATATTTGTATACTATACTATATTATTTATATTATATATATTATTTATATACTATATATATTTATATACGGATTATACTTTATTTATTTACTATATTTTTACGCTCGACGAGTCTACTCTCGTCTTGGCACAAAATACTGCAGTAACGTCTCTCTAATTGACGCTCAGATTGTCCACAAAAATGGACAATTCGGGAAGAGGAGATGCGATTATTCGAGCCTTGCGGTTCGTTTTCATAGTTACGAATTGTCAAGAAGACTCGAAGGCTCGAATAATCGTATCTCCTCTTCCCAAAATTGTCCATTTTTGTGCGCAATCCGAGCATCAGTCAGGGAGACATTACTGCACCGCTTCTCCATGACGAGTATACTCGTCGAACACAGCTAACTAATAGCGATTCATCTCCGTATTGGATCACCGCCGATTCATCCTTCGCAAGTCGATCCGTTCTACAGAAACTCGATATCTCCTGTCGAAGCACCTAAAGAACTGCGAACGCATCGCGTTTCCGTGGCCAGAGGCAGACGGGAAAAAAGTCGCGTAGGATGTTGGCTCGCGGCGCGGGGGTGGGGCGGATCACCGCGCGGTATCGCAATTTAATCAATCCGCGGCGCGGGTTCGGTCGCGACCGGCGACGAGCGGCAAAGCGAGGAGCGTGTAAAAGAAGACGGGCCCGCGTCGATTAGTGGGGCTCGTTTTATCGACTATCTACCTAATCGATGGTAGATTACACACCGCGGCGCGGCTTGGTCCCGTTACCCGCGACAGATTTTACCCACGACAAAGGCACGCGCTCGCCGGGAGAGCGTCGTTGCATCAAGACCGGGTTCATTAATCGCGACCGAGTTCCCGAGCGCGCGCACCCGCGCTTGACGCGCTTTGAAATCTCGCTCCTGTAAGTCGAACCAGTCGCAACGAAACGTCGATTGTCTTTACGCCGGGCCGCGGGGGTGTTCAGGGGGGAGTGTGGGAGAGCGCGCGCGTGTCGGTTTCGAGCAGCGTGTAAACACGGCCAGTTGTAATTACGACGCAAATACAGCCGTCGGGGCTGGAATTATTCTGAGCTTCGACGCCGCGGCGGCTTGGACGCGGGAACGTGGAGGGGGAAGGGGGTGAAGGCGTTTCGACAAAGGCGTCTTTGTTGCTTTTTATTTCGCGGGGAGACAACGGCGAGCGGTAATCTTGTTGCGCCGTGGGAATCACTGGAAGCGTGTAATGTGTGCAAGTGGACGGACCGGTGGACTTGTGGTTGTGATGCTTGCATTCAATCGGGGGAATAGGGCGCGGCTTGTGTTCCAAAGCGAGCAGAATCGGTCAGAATGCTTTAAAAAATTTCTTGGAGAATGGCTCGTGGTGAACCCTTGCGTAGAGACGATGCGCGTGCTGCTCTAGCTTCAGTTTGCTGGACTGTTGCGTATCAATGGTGGCGTGACGTACAATTGTTCACAAAATTGAGCGTACACCTTTTGAAACGCGATAACTTTTTTGAAACTGGACCGAGCGACTTGGATTTCTTTTTAGGTGATAGAGGGACTAGTTTATTGGGCGATGAGCGAAATGCTTTTCTTCAATTTTGTTACTACTTGGAATGACAAAGAAAGATAAAAATACTCGAGTTCTTTAGTTATACTAATTTTTTAACTTCTTTAATCTGAGGATATGACGGAAATTTAAAGAATGCCTCTCCTAGATTCCGGTAACTTACATGATGCATGTTGAAAATTGTATCGAAATCGATCGACGTTGTTGTGAGTTATAACAAATTAAAGATAGCAAAAATCATAGTTTTATCACGATTTTGATAAAAAAAGCTAGAAGAAATTCGATCAAATTTCGATGAAATTTTCAACCGTATATAATTTACCGAGATCTACGAGAGGCATTTTAAAAATTTTTTTATAGGCTCAAATAAAAAAGTTAAAAAACGAGAGATTTTTCTTTTTTCGTTTTGGTCATTTTAAGTAACAGCATAATTTTAAAAAAGCATTTCAGTCATCATCCAGTAGACTAGTCCAGTAGACTAAGTTCTTGCGTTTTATAAGGTGTACGCTCAATTTTGTGTACTTATGAAATTACATAGGCGCTTAATTAATGTATTTAGTAATTTTCACGTTAGTTGTGAATGTTTCTTTATTTTTGATCAGGTCTGCCGTTTTAGCAGGCCTGTTGATAATATTAAATACAAAATTACAACTTTAACACTAATCTAATGCACGATGTTTTGACAAGCAGAAATAACTCGCAGAAATAATCGCATTTCCCTTCTTATTGATCATTCGATTATTCAATTATAACATCTTAATAAAAATAACCCTATAAGAATAATGCTTATTTTTGTATTATTTTCTATTCATCAACAATAAATATCGTCGACAATTATTTGAGCCAACTTGCACGAACGATTTACCAAAGTGAATTACACCGACAAAACTTACAAGGTGGTGGTACGGTGGTTACCAATTGCTGTGCCTTCGGTTTGTTTTCGGGCATAATTAACATTATATTTATAGAATAAGACACCTAAAATTTCTTTATTCTTTTACTTTGCTTATTTTTTAATAAAAAAATTTAATACGTCTTATTCGATAAAGTAAAGATATGTTCGAGAATAAACCAGGACGCTATTATGCAAGAACCAACAAAAGAAATGTAAGCAAATTCGGTGTCACAGTTAATGATTTATATTTTTTGTATTTTCGTTCGTCATTCATTGAAGTATTAAAATTTCATACATCGTGCTGTATTTCGGCAACGGTACAGCTTTCGCGGAAATCTCGATAAATTCTTTTAAATTCCCATTTACACGTCTCGCGTCGCAACGTCACTTTAATTCTGCAATATGAAAATTGATTGTCAAACTTTTCATTACGGTGGACGAAAATATGTTGAAACTGAAATTCATACCTGCGGTATTTTACGCAACCAGATGCAAGTAACAAAGGAACGGTCTTCAAAAAACAATTCATAATGAACATTAAATTTTTTGCGGATGCACCGCATAACTTTGTCACCCGAAATATTTCTCTCACAATGAAAATTTCATTATGACGAAAATTCTGTATTCACTGAAGGTAAGATATAAATTCATAACGAACGAGGCATAGAAATGAAAATATGATCATAAATATGTATATGGCACGTACGTAAATATGGCGGACAACATAATGTTATTAACAAGATCAGCGCGGAATTTGAAAGACTTATTGTTACTATTATTAATCGTTAAATTTATTTTCACGGCAAATATTTCTACGACGTTTTAATTACAGCGAAAATAACTAATTTCATAAAGTCTCGTGGTAAAGCACTTCATAATATTTAATTAAATATTTGAAAATTCATAATGGAAACAGGCATATATATATATATATAACAGGCAAAACAAATATATATATATGTATATGATCGTCGTACTAATTACAATAATTCCAATATAAATTTCTTCGAACTCTATGTCATATTTTTACTATTTGTTTACGAATTATAGTTGCAAAAGAATACAATTATATTCACAATTATGTATACATAATTGTATTCTTTTGCAACTATAATTCTTAAACAAATAGTAAAAATAGTAAAAATGACATAAAGATTGAAGAAATTTATATCGAAGTTATGGTAATTAGTACGAGGATCAGATAAGGATCAATAAAAATATACATTTGTTTCCCGAGAAAACTGAATCCAGAATTATTCAGCACAATTGATTAAGATAACATCGTTCTACAAGCATCATGGTTCAGTAACTCCGATTCGGATATGCTATCTATGCGATAAGTTTCCCGAAATGGCAACTTTCTAGCCGTAAATCACGGCACCCGCAATACGAGACAACATGCCAAGATTGTTGCTAACAAACACCCACAATTTTTACTGGCACATTCATAAATCAATAGAAATATTGGACAATCACGAGTCAAGCTCGTGCACAGTCAATCACGTCGATATCGAACCGATAAAAGGCAATAGAACAAGAATTGGCTGTTCAATATACAACTATAGAAACCGCGCGAAATTCGATTAATACGAAGTTTCTACAACAAAACATAAAACAAATGGTCGTGGCACACTTGCGTACAACCACTATTTCAGTTCCAGAAGATATAACAAATATTTTGTACGGCATTTGCCAAACGTCAAATATTTCTCGCATGACCTCAAAGTGACCCTGAGCTACCAAAATTGGAATTTACATGTACATTTTATTTTCACCTGGATCACGTTTTATGCTAGCTCTGCCAATTTCAGGGCCAAGTTGTCTTAATACCAAAATTAAATTATTTTTCTTCGAATAATATCTTCGTTTATTCGCCATCTACCAATTTCAGGCCCAAGTTGTTTTAACCCCTAGACTACTGTGGGCGTTCATAGGCGCTTAGGAATTTTGCGTTTGTGACACTCGGAGCGCATATAGGCGCTCGATGCAGTTTTGTTTTCTGACACGGAGGGCGCCTATAGACGCCCAGAAAATTTTATCGATATTTATTTCGATAGATCTTATCTCAGTTAGACGAGAAACAAGTTTTACATTAATATTAAATTTGTAACATTTATAGTAATTCGATTCAGAGAAATAAATAATATTGTTTTAATGTAGCGAAATTTAGTTTTTTAAATATTGAAATATGTTTCCAAAAAAATGCATCCCTATCCAAAAGTTCGCCGTGCTCGGCGTACATCGTAACTCAATTTCTGCCGTATGGTACGGCCGACGCGTCTCAAAGTTTGCTGTTTAAATGATCTTTCTTCAAATAATATCTTCGTTTATTTGCCATCCGTTTCTACCAATTTCAGGCCCAAGTTGTTTTAATACCGTTTAAATTATTTTTCTTCGAATAATATCCTCGTTTATTTGCCATCCGTTTACCAACACAATAAGGCACTAATGTTAGAATACAATATTTGTTTCTATCCCCTACACTGATATCCTCTAGACTACTTAATTTGCTACACAATATTTATCTAATTTATATAAAATTTAATTTATTAATTTGTAACTAATCTGAATTTTGACAAATTTTAACTCCATATAATTTGCTTCAGAAAATTCCGAGAACGAATTACCGAGTGCAAGAATATTATACCGCATACTTTCGTGCACGTTCGAAATAAAAATGTATTCCAGAAAGCTCAACAACCCGTAAATGAATGCCCGCAGAACGATGTACAGGAATCTCGAAGCCAGCAGAACGCGATTTAAAGAAGAATATTCCCCTACGAAATTCGCGATACACTTGAAACATTTTTCTTCGGCAAACTCATTCTCCGTGAGATCACGTTATATAATGTATTCTCTAATGATCCGCTATTCAGCACAATCCACTGGTTCCAGATTCCAGTGAGCCCGGGGAACAGCAGCCACCCCCTCCACTTAGGCCATTGTCTACCGAAACACCAACTCGTACAACTTGGACTGTAGCGCGGCACGATGGGAGAGCCATACCGAAAGAAGGATCGATCTTCGCGCTTCGCCAGCGAGCTTCCCGAGTTAACAAAGCTCTTATTCCGAAGGAGCTATCGCAGCCGACGAGCCACTCGTCTTCGAGATCAGCCGTCTTCCTTAATCAGAAAAATCCTCCGAAAGTTCCCTCCTCCCGACAGCATGCATTGGCTCGGCAGCCGTCGATACAGAGCCCGGGCCCGTCCCGAAATCTATGGAACCAACACTTTAGGGGCGGTTTGTCTTCCGCGTCGTCGTCTCCGGCCGCCAGAGGTCTTTGAAAGAAGAAGAAGACCGGGCACGGCTCGCTCGGTTCGGCGCGGTGCGGTTCGGCGGCTCAATGCTCGCTCGTTACCGCCGCTTCTCCCGGCTTTCATTCCTCGAAGGATCCGGGGCCGAGGAGCCGGGGAGCGGCTCCCCAACAATGAGACTCCTGGTCGGCGATCGCGGAAATGGGCGGCGACCGAGCGCAACTGAAACGAGGGTTAAATTTAAAGTGGGTCGTCGGAGCGAGCGAGTCTCGTCGCGTCGCGTCGCGTCGCGCCGCGCCGCGTCTTCCGAAGGGAATTCATCGCCGCGGGAGATCGCCGAAGAAGATGCAAGAGGAGACGAGATCCGGGTGCAAGCGCAAGCCTGCGCGGCACCACGGCGAACGCTCGCGATTCCATCGTGCATAATGTACATGCATGGAAGATAACGTCGAACGGCCGTAAATTGCGAGACCATTACGTATTCACACGGAGAGAGAGAGAGAGAGAGAGAGAGAGAGAGAGAGGGAGAGGGCGCGCGTTTCGCCGGGCGAAGTTTCCGGCCGCGTAAGAAAGTAATCGCGACGACGGCGACGACGGCGACGTCGACGGTGCCGGGGCTGGTGCCGGCCCCGCTAATCCATTTTAAGGGCCTCCCATCGGGCTCATTTGCAAGTCTCCTTTGCACGCGAATGAAAGCGGGAGAGTTCGGGGAGTTTGCCGCGGCAACGCAGGCCCCGCCAGCCCCAACGATTGCGGCTGTTTCTGAGATCTAGTCCAATATGTGCCCGCGCCAGTACCGTGGAATGCTTTCGAGAACCTTGGATCGTGTTTTCGGGTTACCTTCTGACACACGTGCCCATGGTAACCGACGTCGAAATGGAGTCGGTGTTGTTTCTTCTGTCTGGGGGGATCGCTTCGCGCGGTAACAATTGGAAGCTGTGCAACGATAAGGTGGCAATTTCATTTTTACGCGCCATTGTAAATTCTAAAATGTAACAGTAAGTTCTAAATAATCGAAATCTAATGGTAAATTTTAAAATATACTGGTAAATTCGAAAATATAATAGTAAATTCTTAATAATCTAAATCTCATGGTAAATTCTGAAGGATAATAATAAATTCTAAATAATCGAAATCTAATGGTAGATTCTAGATAATCCAAATTTAATAGAAAATTCTAAAATATGTGATAGTAAATTCTAAATAATCTAAATCTAATAGTAAATTCTAAAATATAATAGTAAATTCTAAAATATAATAATAAATTCTAAATAATCTAAATATAATAGTAAATTCTAAATAATCTAAATATAATAGTAAATTCTAAAATATAATAATAAATTCTAAATAATCTAAATCTAATAGTAAATTCTAAATAATCCAAATCTAATAGTAAATTATAAGATATGATAGTAAATTCTAAATAATCTAAATCTAATAGTAAATTCTAAAGTATAATAGTAAGTTCTAAATAATCCAAATCTAATTGTAAATTCTAAAATATGATAGTAAATTCTAAATAATCTAAATCTAATAGTAAATTCTAAAATGTTGCCAATTGTACCTTAGCTTGTAAACAAAAGTGCATGATTTGGGAAGAGGGGATATGATTAGTCGAGCCTCGTGGCTCGTTTTTATAATCGTCGGTTGTCAACGGATATAAAAACGAGCCGCGAGGCTCGGACAATCGTATCTCCTTGCGGCGGAAATTAGAGTGTTTGTTCGCGAAAATGTACAAAATTGCATTACGAATATGTGTTTTCGGTGGTATTTTAAGTCGTCGATGCCAAAAATGAAAGCCATTTATCACTTATTACTAATTAACCATTAATAATGAACCATTAGTAATTAACCCATCAAGAACAACAACGTCCGTATGCTGCATTAATTATTGTAATTAAACGCTTGTACCTTAATATCATTTATATGTGATCCTCTCGATAGCTTTATAGTTGCGCACGATGATAATCGCCAGCCGGGATTATGCCTGATATTAACGTTCATGATGCCCGGGGCAACTGACCGGCGTCAAGTGCAAGACAAGCAACAACAGAATAGGGTCCACTTTAATGCCTCGAGCGGCAGCGTATTAACCGGATAGCTTTGGAACGCATGTTCAGTATCTTCAACTTTCTTGCACGCTAATCTTACGAAAAGCTGGCATTGGCGAGACGAATAAGGGTCGATGCACGTTTATGTGCCAGACTCGGGTCGTGCTAGCAACGTGCTCGATCGAGAGTATTCACATTATACGTGCGAGCATGGTGTCAGACAAATGAAGAATAAATAAGAACGCAATATGTAACTTTTTTATTTTTCATTATTATTGAATAGGACTTTTTTCCAATGCAATCGTGAGCTTTTTCTGATTAAAATGAGACCAAACACGATAAGGTTGTATTGATTTTTATTAACAATATAAGTATACCTTTCGTATCAACGTAAATGTGCATCGACCCTAATTGAACCCGGACGTTCCACCTATTGTTGAGCTAGGGGAGTTGCGGCCACCCGGTCACCGATGGTCGAAGACAGCTCCAGCCTGCTCGATTTCCCCCCCTGAACGTCGTTCATCTTCATTCAGTTCGAGTTCTCCCTAAACAATCTTAGCGGCACCACGTCCCCCAAACTTGGCGGTCCGAGGTTTCCTCTTACTTTTTTTGTCGGAGATGATCCCATCCCGTCCAGCGGTTTCGATGCGTTCTGTTGGCCACTCGAAGCTAATCCCACTTTGGGAGACGAAGTAACAGTTAGGCGAGCGTGGCGTAATTTTCGCAAGACAACTAACTAAGAGTGATCTCATCTCAGTCGTCCAACTTCACCGAAGTTGACTGCTACGAGTTCGACGTCAGCCGTGCGGTATCCTACTCTATAGTGAAGTCTTCCACTTGAATATTCGATCGAAAATTTCTACAGAATTCGCTACTGGATCGCGATCGTGATCGTGAATAACAATTTCCTGCGAGAATAAACTGTTTGGTCAGATGTCAGCGAAACAACCTTTCCGAAGTTTTACCTCGTTAAATGGTTATTACCAGTTAACTTGTTATTTGTCAACGCTATACAGGCTGTCCCAAAAATGTCTCGCAAATCCGAAAGTGGCGGGTTCCTCAGGTCATTTGAAACAATTTTTTCCTTTACAAAAATTTTCTCCGAGGCACCGTTTACGAGTTATTAACGAAAAACAGTGACCAATGAGAGACGAGCTCAGCTGGCGCGAGCCGGCCGAGCCAACGGCGCCAGCGGTCGAGGCGGTCGAATCCCAGTTCAGCTGGCGCGAGGCAGCCGAGCCAATGAGCTGAACTGGGCTTCGCGCGCTGGTTGGCTGGGCCGCCCGCGTCAGCCGTACTCGATTCTTATTGGTCACGGTTTCTCGTTAATAACTCGTTAACGGTGCCTCGGAGAAAATTTTTGTAAAGGAAGAAGTTGCTTCAAATGATCCGAGGAACCCGCCATTTACGGATTGCGAGACATTTTTGGGACACCCTGTATAATTTCATTTTCATATCATTTCATTTAATTTCATTTTATTTTGAATTCAATCATTTCATTTATTTTATTTTATAACACCGTCGTATATTGATATTGGTATTAAAACTATGTTACATTTATGTTTCGATTTCGACAAAATCGATGGTCAATTATGACTTTGAAGTGACACTATGAAGTGTCACTATGAAGTGACAACTATTGAAGTGACACCTATGTCACTGAAGTGACGCTATTACAATAAGCCCACCTGCGGGAACTATTTTAAACGCGGGAGCATGTTTTGGGAAATACATCTAGCGCATCTAGTATATATCGCGTCAAATTTGAATCGTATATTTATCGTGTATTTAGCCCACATTCGCTGCTATCTATTTGCTCTAAAGGATTGTTTACCCTGTTCAGAACAAATAGAACGAAGCAATAAATGTATTGCATTATTTAGGAGAAACGATCTTGCATCAGGCACGTTTAAACTGCACGCCTAATTCAATACCGCTGGTGGAACCGCCGATATATCGCCACAGTGCTCGGCTGTATTAGTGAATCGCTGTGTGAATAATTCTCACATGCTACTGTTTACCGTGTGCGAAGTATATAAAGATAACGCTTGTTTACGATGAAATACGCACTTTAATTTGGGAAGTGCGACAATGCATAGAAATGTACATGAGACTGAAGATGTTCGAACAAGATTTTTCTTTCGTTGAAATTCGTATCGAATGCGGAATCGAATAAACAGGTTCTTATCATTAATAAGTAGGAATAAAATTTCAGATTTGGACACGTCGGTAGCAACCAAATATTCGCATAAAAACGTCAGAGGTTATGTCATAAGCCATGTCATTACACGATTAAAACTTTCGCCTGACGTTTTTTTTTTCATATTCACCGTAAACGTTTATTAACTTTAGTTGATCATGAATGCAGAGCATGACGGTACCGCTACTTAACAATCGACTGATTTCCATTAGATCAATTTCAAATTGAATGTCCCCTTATACATTGTCCCCTTATATTGAATATACCCGTTTAATTAGAAAGCAAAGAAAATTAGAAAGATAATTAGGGAAAATATTTCTTCCTTAAATACCAGAATTGTAACGTAAGAAATTAGGAGCCAGACATTCGGACAGCTCCGCTGATTCTAATGTTAATTACTGTTCGATAGTCGTCTCCTGCGCGAATCTAATTTTCATAGCATCAGTCGTTCCCGATAAGAAACGCGACCGAAGGGCGAACCGCAAATCGCGGTGCCCGACTTCTCTTGCCCGTTTAAGTCGGCCCGTCCGTTTGCGTTCGCCGAAGAAGCGAAAGAACGAGATTTCCCTAGGAAACAGGGACGGCTGCGAAGCACCGTCGGGGGTGGCTCGCCCGCTCGCGGAAAAACTCACGCTAACGACCGTCCCGCCTAACGATTCCTCTTTCTTGCACACGTCCGGGGGCGATCCGCGGGCCGGAAACGTGGGGAAGGACTTTTAATCGAGACAGTTTCCGCGCCGCTAATGACGGTCCTCCCGGTCGATGACTCGTAATCGATGCAAATGAACGGTCGATGATTTAAGTCGCGAGAGAACCCAGCGGAGTGACATGCCGATCTTATCCCAGCGATCTTTCCGGTCGATCGAAGTTGCTACGGCACGGATATAGATCGTTTTAAATCAATTCTCGTAAAACTGTCTAGTGGCAGAAGAAATTGGTGTCACTCGAGAAACAACTACTAGGTTGGTGCATATGAAATGTCGGATTTTCTTTACATGCGAACGTTTGTCTCCCCGTTTTCGTTATGCTTTTGTTTTTGGCGTAACCTCGTTTATAGTCGTACCGTCCACTGCCAGAGTCACATTTCAACAAAGAAGATTTTCTCGAAAGTGTTCCATTTTGTTATTTGTTTCGAATTTCGTAAGGATATGAATTCAACCGATATTCGTGTAATTTTTTTGTACGAGTATAAACTTGGTAATAATGCTGCAAAAGCTGCGCGCAATGTAAACCAGGCGTTCGGGGAGAATACTGTTAACGATCGAAAAGTGCAGCGTTGGCTTGAAAATTTTCGGTCCGGTGATTTTTCTCTACAAAATGAACCGCGTGAAAGACCCAAAACGTCTGTGAAAAATGATGCTCTGAAAGCATTGGTGGAAACGAATGTGACCGGAGTAATTCGCTACTCGTTCCTTCGAACTGGGAGACAATTACAGCCGAGAAGTACTGCCAGTACATCGATGGGATGCATGAAAAATTGTAAATTATACGCGCATCGCTTGTTAATCGGCATGGCCCAATACTTCTCCGCGACAACGCTCGGCCGCATACGTCGTACAAAACAATTGCGAAATTAAATGAATTAAAATATGAAATTTTGCAGCGCCCAGCTTATTCGCCGGATCTTTCGCCAGCCGACTTTCATTTCTTTAAACATTTAGAACAGTTTTCACGGGCTAAACAGTATGAAAAGGAAGACAGTCTGAAAAATTCCATATCAGAGTTTGTTGATTCTAAAGATCTGAATTTCTTTAAGACAGGCATCTGTGCATTGAAATCTCGTTGGGAAAAGTGTATTGAAGCAAATGGAGCATATTTTGATTAACAGCTTTTGAAAAAAGATATGCAGTTTTATATATTCGCTTAAAAATCCGACATTTCGTACACACCAACAGAATAATTATATAATAATATGGTGAACTCTATTTTGCAATATGTTTTTCTGTGACCGACGATGAAAATCAACAGAGACTCGAAAATGTTAGCAGGAGCATTTACGATTCCTTGACGGCGCTTGCTTTTTCAAGCATAAACACGCTCCAGCGGGGCAAAACAGTTACGTTCCCAGACCTAATCCTGCGTAGTTCTTGAGGTCGAGCTCGGCTGCCTCGAGGCGGCTGAGCCAACGAGCGCACGGAGCCCAGTTCCGCTGATTGGCTCTGCCGTCTCGCGCCGGCTGAGATCTCTCCTCTCATTGGTCACCGTTTTTCGTTAATAACTCGTAAACAAAGCCGCGGATTGCATTTTCGCTGAGGAAAAAGTTACTTCAAACGACCTCTGGAATCAGCCCTTTCCGGGTGTTAACATAATTATAGGACACCCTGTAGAATTGCATTGGCTCTCCTCACAAGGATGCGCGGATACTTTAGTGTCTGTTTAATGAACTCGTTAATGCGATCCGAGCTGCGAACCCGAGGCTGTCCGTCGTTTTCCTAGTTTGCGAAGGTTGCGAATAAAACTGAAATAACTTCGATGCTGTGTCTAGCTTGCAAAATTCCTGTTAAAAGGTTTTCCCCGTTGACGCAATGAAAACATGGACGTGAAACAAGTATCGGTGTGCACCGGTGCGAACACCGGTGTACTCGGATCGACCGATCGTTTCACATGTTTTGAGTCGAGCGATATTAGCTTCATTTGATAAACGAATGGGAAGGGAAACGTGCCACGGAATCACCGCTGTGAGCGCTCGCCATGAACTTGGTAATTATGAAAGTTTCCGGCGTGGAATTCTTGACGAGGAAACTTGAAACTTAAATTCCTTTCGAGATCGACGATGGTATCGCGTTGTCTGCTCAACGATCAACTGTTTGCCTATCCTCAATCGTTTCTTTTCGGTAAGTTTACTCGTCCTTTCAGACTCTCGCCGGGAACTACGGAAAATATTGAGTTAATTAGAAACTGTTGAGGGCTTTATTTCCGGTGCAGTTAAGCTACAGATTCGTGTTCGTTCACGGCGTACGAGAATCTCCAAAATAGAAAACGCCATCTGTACTCGCAAATAGGATTTTCATTTTACTTTTGTCACTGTAAATTTTCCAGCCAACAAAGATATTAAAATATAAAATATAAAGAATAGAAAAATTAAAATATATATAATATAATAATATAATAATATAATAATATAATAATATAATAATATAATAATATAATAATATAATAATATAATAATATAATAATATAATAATATAATAATATAATAATATAATAATACAATAATATAATAATATAATAATATAACAATATAACAATATAATATAATAATATAATAATATAACAATATAATAGTATAAAAATATTAAAGATTAAAATATAAAATAATCTCTGTACATTTGTATTCGTTTATGGCATACGAAAATCATTAAACTATAAACTGGGCGTTTCCCCAATAATGAGCATGGCTTTTATTAGACTCTTGTCTCAAAAAATCTACAAATAACTGTATAAATGGATATATAGAAAGATGACCAATGTCGTCGGCAACGTTCGATTAATTTCATGAACTATTTGTCTTTAAAACCAGCGACTAGTTATTTCGAACAACATATTAAACTAGCTTCAGAATTACAAATGTAAAAAGAACTGCGAATATTTATGAAAGTTTGAAGTGGACAAAATTGCTGCTTATTAATATAAGCATCGAGTTTCCTGGAGCTCTTGGTGGCTGCGATAATTTCACTGAACCCGTGACTTAACCACGCCGCTGATTAAATATTCCGCAGCGTTATCTAAACTATGCCGAAAATCTCGTTCAGGCGAGTACCTCGAAATTTTCCTGACTGACAAGTGAAAATCCGACGATTTTCTAACGATAGTACACTGATAAGCCGTGCCACTAGAAACATCGGCTCGTTCAAAGAGAAGGGTGCGTTATGTTTTCATAAATAAATATTTTATTTATCAAATATGTACCACTCGCTTGTACTGTTGCCAACGCGTTTCCAAGAAATGATTAAAAATTTTTGAGGGTGATGAGACATCCGATTTTTTATGCGGCGCGATTCAATGGTTCTTATTGCATATTCAGTAGCAGAATTTAATATTTTTTTTAATTTAAATAAATTTTATACATATATATTATACATATTGTAATTGGAAGTTGCATCGTGCAGAAAAACGTTCAAGAAATTAATGGCCTTTCTTTGTTACACCGTTGTTTTAGTTTTACATAAGGATTACGTTCGTTCTCATGCCAATTGTTTCTATGACAGTTTTTGTGGTTATATAGTATTGGTATTGTGGTATTATGGTTATATATATAGTATTGTGGATATATATATATATATAGTATTTCATAAAAATTAACGTATTTTATTCATGAAATATTACGAATTATACGTGGTGACTAAATTGTTAGTGTTTGTTTCAATTCGCGATTGTAAAGAGTGACTGAATACAGAAATTCCATTTAATCTCGATAATTTCATGAACGTTCCCAGTAGACGAGAAATAATATTAAACTATTTTCAAAAAAAGTTAAACTTTTCTGTTTCATGAGAGTTTACGCTGCAACCAATTAATATTATAATAAATTCGCAGATATCAACAGTCATTCAGTAATAATTGTATAACTGAAGCAAAACAGCGTACAATTTTAATTTGAAATTTTGTTACGCAAAATACCAAATTATGACCGTCGTGTATCTTTGATGTTGACGATAATCGTGTCTGAATCTGTTTTTGAGCATAAATAATGAAGTGGAGAAACATGCAAGCTAGGCCAAAATACGAAAATGTATACGCACTGAATACTATTTGAGAGTAACTATTGAAGGAGTATTCGAATGATAAATAACATTTAGCTTTGCGTTAAGTGTTAAAAATATTATTCAAACAATATATGTAATAAGATTAACTAGAAAAAGTAATTTTGTAAAATATCAATCGAATAGTGTTTGTAGAACACTGAACCGATTCAGAAAACCCATTTCCAAAATTAAACGGTCGCCACGATTTTCCAGATTTTCAAAAGGTGACACGATTATCCGAAGATCTAGATCAAAGCTGACGAGATTTGAACCTTATTACGAAAGTTCGAACGCGAGAGAACCGAAAACGATTAACGACCCGCAGAAACTTGGTGTCAGATGATAAAACTTTATTAAATCGAGCGTCGAAACTGGCGTGAAATGCGGTCCACGTCGGTTCTCGTTCTCTTGATTAATACCAGTCGAGTTTTTTTTCCGCCGTTTGGATGCGTCTCACGAAATCGTCGCCCATCTTTCGGGCAGAAACGCGCGATTTGTTAGAAGCTGTCCGAAATTAAGACCGAAAATAAAGATAGATTAATTTAAAAAAACCTTGACGCGTCTATTTGATTTCAATTCAACGCATTTCTTTTCATTCAATGTTTCCTCAGCGACCATAACCTTAATGAATATCGTCGTTATCAGACTGAGGATTTTTATACAAACTTCCATTTGTGTGCCAGTTTACGAAAAGTAGAATTAAAGAAATTCTTTCGGCAACTAAGAGATTACTAAAAGATTACCTTATGTAAAACTAAAGCAACGGTGCAACAAAGAAAGGCCATTAATTTCTTGAATGTTTCGCTGCACGATGCAACTTGCAATTTATTTAGCTCTGTTGATACAAAATACGAAATACGGTCGTAACAAATATTAAATTCTGCTACTGTATGTGCAATAAGAACTATTAAAAAAATACATAAAAATGCTGCTATTAGAGCTTTTTAACTTACATTCCGCGCATGCCATAGATTTAATCATTCTAAATCCCATTAAAACCATTCTTTACCCGTCGCTCCTTCTCGTGTTCGCAACGACACGAAATGTCACGTTCTCAGAAAAATCTAACGAAACGAGCAAGCGAACAACATTTTCTCGTTAAGTTCAATGATTAATCTAACATATTAATGCTAAGAAATCCAAGCAGCTAAGAAATAAATCACTCCATGAGACGACCAAATACGACACGCAGTTCTTAACCCTTTGCACTCGAGTGGCGACTTTAAGGCGACGCTAAAAATTGCTGTACAATTTTCAAAAGAATTTTCGCATTATTAAATTTGTCTGCGTCCGATAAATTGCCAAATAATAGAGAAATTTACTGTAAGCTTGTGTGTTCAATTTCAATCAAATAAAAATAATCGTACCAAACGGAAATATTGTAGGTTGAAACAAATATCATTTTTTAATTAAAATAGCCTCGAGTCCAAAGGGTTAATATCGCAGAATAAGCGCCTCTCCCGGAGTTTTTAACCCTTTGCACTCGAGTGGCGACTTCGAGGCGGCGCTAAAAATTGTTGTACTATTTTCAAAAGAATTTTCACATTATTAAATTTGTCTGCATCCGATAAATTGTCAAATAATAGAGAAATTTTCTGTAAGCATGCGCGTTCGATTTCAATTCAATAAAAATAATCGTTAACCAAATGGAAATACTGTAGGTTGAAACGAATGTTATCATTTTTGAATTAAAATAGCCTCGAGTCCAAAGGGTTAATATCGCAGAATAAGCGCCTCTCCCGGAGTTTTTAACCCTTTGCACTCGAGTGGCGACTTCGAGGCGGCGCTAAAAATTGCTACACTGTTTTCAAAAGAATTTTCGCATTATTAAATTTGTCTGCATCCGATAAATTGCCAAATAATAGAGAAATTTTCTGTAAGCTTTCGTGTTCAATTTCAATCAAATAAAAATAATCGTACCAAACGGAAATATTGTAGGTTGAAACAAATATCATTTTTTAATTAAAATAGCCTCGAGTCCAAAGGGTTAATATCGCAGAATAAGCGCCTCTCCCGGAGTTTTTAACTCTTTGCACTCGAGTGGCGACTTCGAGGCGGCGCTAAAAATTGTTGTACTATTTTCAAAAGAATTTTCGCATTATTAAATTTGTCTGCATCCGATAAATTGCCAAATAATAGAGAAATTTTCTGTAAGCATGCGCGTTCAATTTCAATCAAATAAAAATAATCGTTAACCAAATGGAAATACTGTAGGTTGAAACGAATGTTATCATTTTTGAATTAAAATAGCCTCGAGTCCAAAGGGTTAATATTGCAGAATAAGCGCCTCTCCCGGCGTTTCTGTATCAGATACAGTCCGAGGTAAGTTTCAATTTCCTTTCTGAAATTTCTTACAGGATCGCGGTGATCCATCCGGATACTCGCGGTAATTCCACAGTTTACCGGGAGCAAGCCGCGCACGGAGGGGCAGATTTCACACCGAGCCCAGCCGATGCAATCCAATTCCGTGCTCGAATTTCCCTTGATCGACCAAGGAGGATGCAGCCCGCGTACCATCGAATCATTAAGCCCGAGGCGCGCATCACCTGTTCGTCCGGGCGCGCGCGCGTGCACGCAAGCGTACGCACGAATTTTGCCGCACAAACGGCACGTTTGACGACCGTTTAACGTTGATTGATCGATCAAATCGTTCACGGGGCCGGCGCCGCATACACGCGAGAATCGGCGTTATCCTATCTGCGGGCCGGCGCGGCCCGAACCGGCCCGATCCACCGCATTATCCGTCGGTTCCACCGGAACTCCGTGAATGGTTTATGGGTATAGCGGAGGCTGGCCGCGGACCACCATGGAAGGAGGACCGGTCACGTATAATTCATTCTGCTGGGACGTCGCACGCGTTCACGCGTGGCTGACATACCGCGGACTGTTCTACTGATCGGAACATCGCTGTCGAGTTTAGGGGGCTTAGCTCGGCGGTTTGTTAGTGTTCCGCGTTCTTCGTACCGACTGCGGTCACTGGATCCGATCAAATGCGATTCCCTGGGAACATCGCTCTTCCCCCTCCCCCCGGAACCTCGGGTTTCGCGATTCCGCTCGAAAATTTTGGGAGAATTGTTCGTTGCTCGGGCTTTTTGTTGCTGCTTGCCCGAAACCGTGGACGATCGAAACAATGAACGTTGCGGCTGTGGGGACCGTGGGCACGCGTATTAACCGTTGTTTAAATCCACAAAACGTTCTTCTGAGATACAATGTTTTCATCTCGTGTGATTTATTGAATTTTTTGCACGTGATGTTGCGATATCAAAATTATTTTGAAACGCGACATAATGTAAAATGATCTTCATTATTTTTAACGCTTGATTTACGGAACCCGTCAAAATGGCGGGTCACTAATTTTTTCATTTACGATTATTCATATCGTAAAGATGCGTTTCTGAGTTATTTATTCACTGTTCGTGTTATTTGCGGCAAATATTACAATGATGTTCGTTAAAAATCAGAATAAATGTCTTATTGTTACCTTTATAAACTAATATAAAACAGCTGTTTTTTTGTGCTCCGTAAATCTAGTGTTGATATTACTGTTTAGAATTAATTATCTTTTTCTGACATACAATATTTTCATTTCGCGTGACTTAATGGATTTTCTGCATGTGATATTGTGTTTAGGACTCATACGATGGTTGTACTTGTAAGAGTTTTTTTTTAATATAAATAAGATTGATAACGTAAAAATAATCTCGAAACGCGACATAATATAAAACGATTTTCATTATTTTTAACGCTAGATTTGCGAAACTCGTCAAAATGACGGGTCACCAGTTTTTTAATTTACGATTATTCATACCGTTAAGATACATTTGTGAGTTATTTATTCACTGTTCGTGTTACTTGCGGCAAACATTACAATAATGTTCGTTAAAAATCAGAATAAATGTCTCATTGTTACTTTTACAAATCAATATAAAACAACTGTTTCTCGTGCTCCGTAAATCTAGTGGTAATATTATTGTTTAAAATTAATTATTTTGTTTGTCGTTCTTAAAAATCAATGTTTCATAACACAAAAGTTAATTGCTTTCTTATGTATTTCTTGCAATTTAATTACATGCTTACATATAAGAATACGCGTTCGTACAACGCGAGGAACATGCTCGACTGCGGTTCGGACAACAAAGATTCAATTATTAGTCGGTGTATCATCGGTAGAACGTTGATTCGTTCGTATAAACAAGGCGCGGACAAACGAGATTCTTCCATACATGAAAATTTCATGTCACATTCACGGTAAGCACTCGGCGAGATGCGGAACTCGGGGCGGAAAAGAAAACCGAAGAACCATATAAACGATCTTCAAAGGAGAAAGGTTACGCGGTCCTTTTTGATTGGCAGCAATTAATTTGTTTTCTTGGCGGAAATAATGGAACAGAAATTCCCGGAGTCGCGATGCTGGTACATTAAAGCTAAAAATACCGTTCCGCCTTTGTTACACGGTGTCGGAGCTTAAGGAATTCAGTGCTCGACGTTCAACCCGGGGTGTCTCAGTCTCCTTTAACCTGAATAGCCGAGCATAATTATCGTCGCTGACGTAGCCGGTAATTTTTACCGGTGGCTATAAATAAATCCGCGGCGAGCAGGAAGTGGAGGCGAAAGGATTACTACGAACGGATGTGCGAGGGAGGTCGATTTCTCGGTCGGCTACGCGGTGAGATTGTTCTTCTGCGATTCTGAAGGAAGTACGGCGACCTGTTTATTGATAAAACTGACCCTCCCAGCTGATACGGTCTCGTGGACCGTGCTCTAATCGATATCACTTTGTAGGACAGAACGGTCGTACGGGGAGCACGCTCGAAAATGAATGGGTGATCGGTTCTGCGTGGCCTTTTTATGGGGCGAAGCCGTGTTGCAACGCTAAAGGGGAAGAAGAACGTTTCACGGAGCGTCGTCGCATAAAAATAACGAGGGCGAGCCATCGGGCCCGGTTCCCCTGTGTACCAGCCACTCCCACTATATATTATCGCGTTGTTATTTCCCACCTTGCAAAGAACGCCTCGAGCAATTGATAGAACCTGTCTACCAAGCCCACCTCTACTATTTCGCGATCCTGAGGACGTCACGTAGACGTGCACACGTATAAAGGCGCGCTCCTTTTGATAGTCGCCGGATATTTATGCCGAAGAGAAATTGTCTGCGCTAATTTAACCCTAGAAAGATAACCATATGACAACGTACGTAAAAGATAACCATACGCTTCAGAGGCGCATGCTTTTCTAAGACGTCAATTTTATACTAACAATGGATATTTATTTAAGTTAATCTAGTCATTTTAAAGGTTTGGCATTATTGTAAAAATAAAATGCATTTATATTATATTTGTTTATATTTTAAGTAATTTTAAACTTAAATCACTAGACCTCTATGAAAAATTAACAAAAATCAACAGTCTTCGCAGGCGCCTCTGCGACGTAGGTTATCTTTCTCGGGTTAAGAGACATGGGAGACAAGATCTACAGTCCTGGACAATCGGTGCTATCTTTAATTTCTCGAAAATTACGTGAAATTTCTCCAATGTAAATTATAGTATTTAAAGAAAGGAAGGAACATGTTAGTAAACAAGATCGTTCTCGCTGATATTCGTAGTCGAAACAACGTGTAAACGCAAGGGGCGAAATAATAGCACACTTGAACTCTCTGTTGCCATTACAGTAATGTCTCCCTAATTGACGGCTCAGATCATTCATGAAAATGGAAATTGTTCACAAATTTTTGTGAAATATAGTGATAATAATAAATTATTAGTAGTAATAATTAATAATAATAATCAATTTACAGAATAAATTAAATAAATGTTCGCTAGAAAGATCGAAGTTCCTATTTTTCAGATGTAATAACGCAGTTTCCTTATTACATACGTTATTGTATGTTCACAATTATTATAGCGCTGAAACATAGATACACGTGTGTACAGTTTTATAGAACAAGTTAAATAAATGTGTGAAAAATTAGTATAGATCGTAATTATTATATCTGAAAAATAGAAACTTCGATCTTCCTGGCGCACATTTATTTAATTTGTTCTATAAAACTGTACACACGTGTGTCTATGTTTCAGCACTAATAATTGTGAGCATGCAATAACATATGTAATAAGGAACCTGTGGATTTTCATGTAAACATACATTTCTATCGGCCTCTAAACTTTTTCGAACCGGAAGAATCCTTTGGCCAACAACAAGATAAAAGTATTACTATGTCTGAAGAATGTACACGTTTTCTTACAGTTTAAAGTTTCGCACATACCGTAACTGCGTAAGAATGCACGTTTCAGTAATAAAGGAGATTCCGTAACACTTTGTTATTTTAACAATTTGCGCTGAACAAGAAACGGAATGCACTGTTTGAAATCGCAATGCAATTTGATGCGAAGAATTCATCGTTTATCTCGTTGTTCGTGGAATGATATATTTTCGGAAAATGAGAACAGCGTTGGAGGAATATTATATTATAATTATATCTAGAAGTAGAAATTATATCTAGAATAAGGATCGGGACGATTTTAAGGAAGAGATTGTGTGCGACAAGATATTTGTTGAGTTATATTTCTTTTCAGAGATTTGAGGCTTTCAGTATTTCATATCTTATACTATATTTTTGAGACTTATTATTATTACTACTTATTATTATTATTATTTATTATTATTATTACTATTTATTATTATTATTATTTATTATTATTATTATTTATTATTATTATTACTATTTATTATTATTACTACTTATTATTATTATTATTTATTATTATTATTGCTTATTATTATTTCAACGTTTCTTATGGATTGCTTCTTCAAAAGATTATGGATTTTATTTCCTAACGCTATTTTTAAACGAACTCAATCACTTGTCCATCTAAAATTTAGGAGAATTAATGATCGTATCTTCACGGCATGAATTCTCTGCCTTTGATCGGCGGATGTGTATTAATAAAGTTCTCTGAATTACAACTTTCATGTGCGATAAGAGAGCGGAATAGAAATTACTTCCACTATATATACAGTAAATACTCCCGAATTAACGCTAAGATTGTACATAAAAATGGACAATTTGGGAAGAGGAGATAACTATAAAATCAAGCCGAAAAACTCGAATAATCATATCTCCTTTTCCCAAATTGTCCATTTTTGTTTACAAGCTGAGTTAGGGAGAATTCACTGTATTACGTAAATCATTATACGTTAACGACCCACGCGTTTCGTACGATCCCAAATAACATAAACAAAGGGGAAAAAATATTGGTATTAACTTACAGGAATTAATTCTACATAATTTCTCTCGCGAACACGTGTTCCCCCAGCAAAGTAAATCGACCCGTTAGCATTTCAATGACCCTCGTGTTCACGCGGCACTGAATAACATAAATAAAGAACGCAAAGTTGATATTATCTTTCAGAAAAAAATATTAAGCGACAGAAAATTTCTCCCCACGAGCACACTTTGCTGCACGCAGCAAAGTAAATCAAGCGGGCAAGGATCCCCGTTCGATGGTTAGCTTTTTAAGCCGGCCGTTAGTCCGCGGGACGGTGTAACAGCCCTAACGCTATCATTCTTACAACGGTGTATAATATTTTAAATCGGACTTATCTCGGCGCGGCCTGTATATTTCCATGGTAACGTAGCCCCGGCCACTGTATCAGGAAATAAATAACAGTATCGAAGAACGCGTGAATCGAGAAATATATGGATATCCGTGAAATACATTACGCGACGCTGGAATGAGGGTCTAGAATTGGACAAGTTATGCGCCATTGGGCAAACAAAATAGATGTGCCACCCCCGCCCGGCCATTCGGTATGCATTATACCCGGCGTTTGGACCAGCGGCGCCCGGAGAACTTTAACGTTGGTTCGAATGCGCGCGTATCACCGAAGAACTTTCGGGCGTTTGTTTCGAATGATTAAGCTCGGCGTGGCGAAATCCTGGCTCGCCTCCTCCCCGCCGAACAACCCCCGCCGCCGAAAGAACCGCTCCTCTCGGCCGGGCAAAAATAAGTTCCACCGTTTAGAAGTTCTTAAAAGCTCCGGCGGGTTGCGCCCGCGCACCCTTTGCCGGTGAATATTGCGCCCCGTGTCGGCCCGAAACTTCCCCGGTACAATCTCCTTACAAGCTTCTCCGCGGTTACCGGAATTGCTTCATTCACAATCCCGGAAGAATGAATGCTTCTCGGCCGCCAGTGTAAATATTAGCCGGCGAACGAACGCAGTCGCACGGCAAACACCGCGACGAGAACGTCATAAATATTTCAGGGGCCCGGGCTTTGTGAGGGGGTGGCGTAGAAGTTGCTCGGACATGTCTAGAGAAATTCTTCGGCCGCGCGGCTGGACGACACTCGATTCAGTTAAATTGCCCGCCGGGCAAATATTGCGAGCTAACAAGCACCAAGTATAATGCAATTTCCTGTATTAGCCGCGCAACAATGGACAATGACTTCGTTCGAATATCTGCTCCGCAGGCGGGATTCATTAATTAGGGTAAATGTGCTTATTGCCGTGGGTGCACGCTTTGCTGCGGTATTTTTTCCGCAATGAGATTTAAATACGTGAAAATATATTTTTCATTCACACAATGAACTTGCATCATTCAAGGAGGATGTATGATTGTCGAAGTAAACTAAATTATTAATCATTGCCATAGTTTTAATGATTTAATATAACGTTCTTCATAAAAGGTAAAAACAGCACAATTGTTTTTCTGTCTCGATGACGAAAGAACTGCTGTCCAAATCATTTTACATTTTTCATACAGCTTTTAATCGAATAGGGAAAAGTTTTTTTTTATTATTTACATACCTACTTGATGCGATAAAAATATTAAGAAGCTTTCCGTGTAGTTTTAATAGAAGAATTAAGCTCTCAGTATTACGTACATTAAAACTGTTAACGTTTGCCATACGATACAATGAAAACATGCACTTATATTGTATACAGGGTGTCTCAAAATTATGATATTTCCGGCAAATTAGAGATTACTGAGGTCATTCGAAGCAACTTTTTTCTTTACAAAAATTTTCCCCGAGGCATCGTTAACGAATTATTAACGAAAAACACTGACCAATGAGAGGCGAGCTCAGATGTCGCGAGGCGGCCCAGCCAACGAGCGCACGAAGCCCATTGGCTCGACTTTTCCGCTCATTGGCTCGGCCACCTAGTGCCAGGCAAGTTCGTTCCTCACTGGTCCTTGTTTTTTGTTAATAATTCTTAAATGATGCCTCGGAGAAAATTTTTATACAGGAGAAAGTTACTTCAAATCATCTCTGGAACTCCTCATTTCCTGAAAATACCATAATTTTGGGACACTCTGTATATTGTACATATTGTATATATATATATTGTATATATTGTACATATTGTATGTATTATATATATTGCATATATTGTACATATTGTATATATATATATATTGTATATATTGTACATATTGTACATATTGTATGTATTATATATATTGCATATATTGTACATATTGTATATATTGTATCTATTGTATATACATATTGTATATATTGTATCTATTGTATCTATTATATATATTGTATATATTATATATATTGTATATATTGAATATATTGTACATATTGTATATATTGTATCTATTGTATATACATATTGTATATATTGTATCTATTGTATCTATTATATATATTGTATATATTGAATATATTGTACATATTGTATATA
The DNA here is from genome assembly GCF_051020955.1 of Megalopta genalis. Lineage (NCBI taxonomy): Eukaryota > Metazoa > Arthropoda > Insecta > Hymenoptera > Halictidae > Megalopta > Megalopta genalis. The sequence goes on along the minus strand of NC_135020.1, from coordinate 14,987,571 downwards.
TTGTATATATTGTATATATTGTACATATTGTATATATTGTATATATTGTGTATATTGTATGTGTATATGATGTATAATTTGTACATCATCGTCGGTGTTCTTAAAGAGTCCAAAAAAATGTTCTCGCAAGAGACTACATTTTCTCTTGATACCAGTCAAATTCCATGCAAAACATTTTTTGTAACGCCGCTGTTGGTGGAGTTATTTAGGTGGCCTGGTTTGGATGGATTGCCCTGCATAAATACACTAAACTGCCTCTCTCTAAAAATTTTAGCTGCGCTAATGGAGCTACTTAAATGTTTGGGGTCGCTGGGAATGCGGTCCGTGCATAAACAAAAGGATCGTTACGAATTTCACGTATAACGTTCAACATATTTCCTGTCCCATTGGAGCCGCGGTTGCCGTAAGATACCCACGCTCCTTCAAATCCCACCCTGGAATCGGACCTAGCGGAAAGAGTGGTACGTCGCATCGTATCAGAAAACTTTGCCGCCGACAGGAAAGCAGCCGTATGTTCGAACTTCGACTTGTTTGAATATTTATAGAAGTTAGCCGGCCTCACGGTCGCGGTCCAAGCTCCGGCTGCCATGTCGGCAGCACGGGCGCAAGGACTTCTGGAATTTCACTGCGGTTTAACGAGTGCAGTCGTTCAACGAATCGCGCCGCTCCTCCTCCCGCACGATAAAACAATTGTTCCGAGCGACCGCGATTTTCATAAAATCACAGCACTCGACTCGAAACAGCTCGACGAGTTTTAAGATCCGTTCGCCGATACGTTGAACCCTGGCGGCACTGTCATCGACCTCCCGGATCAGAGAGTCTCCCACGATGGAGACATCAACGACAGGAAACAAACGTCCGCTGCTAGGAAACGGTAATGAAATTCGTCGATGGCTTTCGTGACGTTCCATCCTTTCGGTATCGATGCGCGCCCGAACAACTTGCGAATTTTGCGGATGAAGAAGCACGCGAGTGCTCGCGAATAGGGGCTATTCAATTCTCTGGCGAGGTCGTGGTTGAACCGATAGACGCATAGCAGATCATTCCATAACCGCTGTCGCTCTAGAAATTATTCGGTTGCAGCATATGAATTATCGGATTCGCTTTTGAAACTGAAAACTGTCTGAAACTTGCGAAATTGACTCTGAAAATATTCGTTCTAAGCTCGGATAAAAAAGTATAAAAGACTTGTTGTTCCGTCAAGTTATAATTATTGCTAACATTTGTTTCGACATTGTTCATTAAATCAGCCATTCGAATATCCCCCAAAAAGATTTAGCGATTTAATCGAATTTTAGAAAAGTTTTAACTGTCCCTAATTACATGCGAGACTATTTCACGAAATTCAAAAAAGGCAAGAATTCGTTTAATCGGCTACAAAATTTCTTTTAACGAAACCAGGATGGAAGTGGCGCAAATGTTTGTCGGTATAAACGTTTCCTCGACTGTGTATCTATCATTAAAAACGGCCGTAACTGTCAAACAACGTATCAAATTTATTTTTCTCAGATGTGCAGCAAATTCTCCCTAATCGACAAATTGCGCAAAAATGGACAATTTGAGGAAAGGAGATACGATTATTCGAGCTTTGTGGCTCGTTTTTATAGCGGCTGACAATCGATAACCATAAAAATGAGGAAACTGTAAACATTTTTTTGTGCAATCTGAGCGTCAATTAAGGAAAATTTACTGTACAGTAATGTCTCCCTAACTGACGCTCAGATTGCGCACAAAAATGGACAATTTAGGAAGAGGAGATACGATCATTCGAGCCCTGCAGCTCGTTCTTATAGTTGTTATCAATTCGTTACTATAAAAGCGAACCGCAAGGCTCGAACAATTGTATCTCCTCTTCCCAAATTGTCCATTTTTGTGGACAATCAGAGCGTCAATTAGAGAGACATTACTGTAATCTTACGATCAGAACGGAGTTTCTGCTTCAATCGAGAGAAACAAACGAAGTTTTCCGAAACAATGTTTAACCCTTAGCGCTCCAAAGGCTCCGCTACGGAGACATTTATCATTTGTTCCATACTCCGAAGGATCCGCTGCGGAACCAAATATTTTTGGCATATGTTATCGTCGGCGTTAACAATTGTTATCTGTACCATTACTATTAAACCATTTTTTTGACCTTTTCTATGGTTAGCAACATGGAGAAAAATAAATATTATGATGAGAATTTAGAGCCGAGCGATACCGAAGACGTATTCGATTTTGAAGAGTTAAAAGACATCGTGGAAGACAATGTTGGTTATGATTCTGACACTTCGAGTAGTATTAGCGAAATTATACTACCAAAGAGACGAAGAATGAGAATTATTGAAAGCGAAAGCGAAGATTCGTTACAAGACTTAGATGAACGGCGCGATGTTACGGAATAATTACATATTCCGGATAGAATACCTTTTAGCGTATTGCAACAGGTCATTGGACCACAAGTTCCTACAAACATCGAACAGCCGATACAATATTTTAAATTATTTTTCACGGACGAATCGGTAAATGAAATTATAAAGGAAACCAACAATTACGCAGAAAATGTTCTAAACTTGAAAGAAATATCTAGTAACTCTATTTGGCAAAGTGAATACTGTGACACTTGCCCAAGTAAACCCAGAATGCACATGGGAGATTGTTACCAAAGATATCACACCATGGTGAATTACAAAATTTAAAGTTTATCTCTTATTTACAACAGGAAAATGTATATTCATAAAATAAGTAAAATCTAATGCATTCACAAGGACGTGTAATCTTTTCTGTTCGAAATAAGACTTCTTTTATCTCAGACGCTCCGCTCCAAAAATGTGCCGGAGTTGCTGGTATGCAGTACTCGAGAAACGCGCGGAGCGCTAGGGGTTAAGAATCGAAATTCTAGTAATGATTAACGGATGCCTTGAGCACGAAAGTCCGATGACAAAAGTCCGAGTCCGAGCGACAACGTCCGAAGTCGCGGAATCCGAGAAGTATGCAATTCTGATCGATTCGAGTCGCGCGACAGATGCACAAGTTCCTTTAAAGTTCATCGATTCGGACGGGTCGCCGGAATTCTTTCGCTCGAAACTGATTCGGCACTCCTTCATTATGGCACGGACGTCGTATGTTCCCGACTTTTAACAGATCGAGGAGCTCGGGATCGCGAGTATGCCCGCCTCCGCGGATGCAACGATTCCAGGTGACGCGTGTGCACATCGGTTATCTGGGCCGGAAGATTTTTTCTAATATTTCCCGGCGGTATTGTTTGCTCCATTTGCGAACACGTATCCCCGTTCGCCGAGACTTACGCTTGTTAGCGCCAACACTCGCTGCCGTCTGTTAGCCTTCTCGCTAACAGTGGGCGGGGTGCTGGTGCGTGTCGCGTTGAAAAAAAATTCTGCTCGAGCGACGCCGGTGAAACGGATTCTGTGCCACGCCGCAACTGTACGCTACATGGTTCGCGGACCGCTGTAAAATTAACCCCCTGCGCCAGATGCATCATCCCATTCCGCGTTCTTTGTTCATTTCACCGACTACACTATGAAATTTTAACCTTGCGCCAGCAGCGTGATAATTACGATTATACCCGTCGTTGTCGCGATCTCGACAAATGAACGATCAATCGCTCGATCACTTGCCCGTGTTACGTGGAGATAGATCTGTGATGAGACGACTTTGTCGATCTTTGTGCAAAATAAAAATCGTCTTAGTTCATTGTATGAAACGCAAGCCTGATGAAAGTGTCTGTTATCTCTTGATAGTTTTAATAAGTTCTAGGTACTATGAAAATATTCACAAACGGGGTTCTTGTGTTTTTAGAGTTTTGCATTTCATCTAGTCATTTTTATCATAAATTCGTAAAATTCACAATCTAGAGGCGGGGCTTCAAGTATTAGCTTTTAACGACAGTCGAAAATGCATTATTTCTCATATTTGAAACAATTAATCGCCCCGCGGATCTTTGCGCAAAAAAAAAGTATTTTTTGCGAATTGCAACAATATTGAGAGATTGGTAATGATTATTAATACGAATAGCAACAATAGTCAGAGATTTGTTTTCTTCCTCTTTAACAACTTTAGTAAATTGAAAATAATATAGAGATATTTTTAAATTATCTTGATCCGTTTGCTGTTTTAAATTTTATCCACTCATTTTTGTCACAAACGCATAAAATACACTGTCTACTAATTATATTAGTTTTATAAAGTCAATACAGATATTTTTCTTGAAAATAAAAGAGGGAATAATTTCCTAATCCCTGACAAATATTAAATTTCGTTCGTACCACTTATATCCTGGTGCAGCTGCGAGTGGTAATTAACAACGGAAATAAAATTTGTGCCAACAGATAGTGGCCGAAATATCTCGTAACTCCGACGCAGCAGTATGTCACTGTACCAGCAGGATCACGACAGTGCAGGGCATTGTTGTTCGGAACAACGGGTCTGGTTTTTAACGTTTACCCGTACTCCGTGCCTCGCGAGTGCTATCGGGGAGCGCACGATTGTCTCCGTGACTCGAGCAAACCAAAGAGAAAGAGAGAGAGAGAGAGAGAGAGAGAGAAACGGAGAGCGAGAGAGTTTTAGAGAGAGAGGGAGAGAAATGAAGTGCGAGAGACAGAGAGAAGTGGAGAGCGAGAGAGAGAGAGAGAGAAATAAAGAGCGAGAGAGTTTAGAGAGAGAGAGCGAGAGAGTTCAAAGAGAGAGAGAGAGAGAGAGAGAGAGAAATGAAGTGCAAGAGACAGAGAGAAATGGAGAGCGAGAGAGAGAGAGAGAGAGAAGTGGAGAGCGAGTGAGTTTACAAAGAGAGAGAGAGAGAGAGAGAGAAAGAGAAAGAGAAATGGAGTGTGAGAGAATTCAGAGAGAGAGAGAGAGAGAAATAAAGTCCCAGAAAGTTCAGAGAGAGAGAGAGAGAGAGAGAGAGAGAGAAAGAGAAATGGAGTGCGAGAGAGTTCAAAGAGAAAGAGAGAGAGAGAGAGAGAAATGAAGTCCCAGAAAGTTCAGAGAGAGAAAGAGAGAGAGAGAGAGAGAGAGAGAGAGAAATGGAGTGCGAGAGAGTACAAAGAGAAAGGAGAGAGTGAGAGCTGGAGATAGTCGGTCGGCCGTCGTCACCCAGATAATTAGCCGAATGGAAAATTTGACCCGCATACTCGTGTCTATTATCGAGTTGTCTCTGATCGATACGCTCTTTTAGCTGCTGCTCCCTCGCCCGTGAAACGATTCGCGTCCATCAATCCGACTGTTCATAATTTCATGATTTCATCCCGCGGGATCTTTTTCTTTCTGGGATTCGTGATGTACCAACGACCGTGACACCAAGGACATTTAACCGACTGCTCTTGCAAAGAAACATGCGAACATCACACTCGACGATCCGATTTGACTCGGTACTTTTTTCATTCGCTCTTTTTAATTTTCATGTGTATCTTTTTTCCTTTTATTTTTCTATCGCTACCTTTTAATGTATTTTCCTTTTCCTTTTTTCTTTTTTACCGTATCTATACCACTTAATTCGCACCTATATTAAAATGCGATTCTCGTAGAATATTCCACACCTTGCGAGGAGTACAAACTACGGGAACTTTCGCAACTCTTGTATCTCTAATAGAATTCGAAATATTCTTAGGTACGCTTCCTTTCCGACGCTATAGCTTGCTTTTCGAGGAATTATTTGTATCCTCATAAATAAAAATCTCATGAACTCTGAACCGGTACTATGTGTATTTATTAAAGTAGTATCGTACCGATCGTGTTGGCTTAATTCTTCATTTCCAAAAATATATAAAGTAATTATTGTTCGAAAGATAATCAATTAGATTGCATAGAGAATTATTTTATCAGTTAAGATAAAATAAAAGAGCACTAACAATTGTTTTCTTTCGCTTTATCTGTCAATGATAAAAATACTATCTGTTCCGAAAATGATTTTCAGTGTATATTAGAAATAATACGCAGTGCTATGATTATTATACTGAAAAAATTATTATTATACTGAATATTATTATATATTATTATTATTATTATATCATATTATATATATTATTATATATTATTATTATTATAATATTATATTATATATATTATTATTATTATATTATATTATATATTATTATTATAATATATAATAATATCTGAATATCATTGTTACACTAAAATTACTGAAATATTGGTGTCGACAGGATTTCGTGAATTTTTGTCAGCCAAAGCAGGACCAATGTCGCACGCAATGGACCATTGCAGTGACACACGGACGCAACCTCACGGATTTGCCATTAATACATAAAGTCGAGGTAAAGCAGGGCACCGAAATTTCGCCTGAAAATCCGAACCGATATTAGAATGTTGAATGTTTGAGCGGGAGGAGTCCTCCGAGTCCTTCGAGAAATAATTAGCGCGAGCATCCTAGCGGATTGATGAAGAGGATTCGGGATTGAACGAACCGAAAGACTTGGCGTAGAACCACGCCTCGCCGCCAGAAATTATCAGCGGGTCGCTATGATGCTCCCTTCATCCGAGTGCTCGCTGTCAGTATCGTTCGATGGCAATACTTCTGCGCGGTACGTGTTACGTATGCACCGGTGTCGCGCCCATTGACCCAGATTCGATTGCGTTCTGATTTTTTTTTTCTCTTTTAGGTGCGCGTTATCGCGAACATCCGGTCGAACATCCACGCGACACCTCGGCTCGATGAAGGCCTGCTCTGTAGGATACGCGGAATCTTCCATTTTCTTTTCATCAGCGGCCCTGTAATATTCGCGAGGCTGGAACTCTTGCTTCAATACGTCGAGCACCGCGTCAATCGCATGTGGGTGACACTAATTTTTCACAAGCTTTCGAAATTCAGTTTTATTGTAACATATTCGAACGAACCGAATTTTAGGACAAAGCTTTTTGGGACACGTAAGAGATCAAATACGTTAAACTGTTTCATTAATTTTAACCCTTTACACTCGAAGCCATTTTAACTATATATAACTTTTAACTATAACTAAATTATCTTTTTTCACTTATAGTATTTCCATTTTATATGACAAAGCGCATTTCATGCGTATGAAATTGAGTCTTGTGACTCATAGAACAGTTAGACTTTTAACAATTTTTTATATCTGAGCTTTGATAATATAAAAATTATCTTGGAACACGATGTAATAATTTTAGCGGTGCCGCAGAGTCACCAATAAGAGTGAAAAGGGTTAAATTTCCAGGTTCAGTTTCGTTAATCAAATCCTTTAGGTTTCGTGGAAAATTTTTCGCGTTGATTTCGAACACTTAAAGTATTCAACTTAGATCGAATACTTATGAATAACTTATTAAATACTTAGATAAAATCCGCATAAACTAATATCTATCAGTGGAAAACTTTTTACGCAAGATCAAAACTGTTTGCATCAATTGCAGGAAATCTCTCTTTTCTTAGAACTCGCAAGGCGGATGTCTTCGAATATTTAAAATTTTATGCAGTTCTTTCTATATATTTTTTAATTTACTGCTGTGAAATTAACTTGCTCTTCTTGTTCGACCCAGTAGAAGTAATTAGTTTGGAATTGATTGCGAATCGAGGCAGAATTGGTTATGAGAATATTAGAATTTAGATGGAACTTTTTGAGATCTGAACCATATCTCCAAATTCTTCATACGTTTTTACTGGTTTGCTATTCACCGACTCAATTTTATCATGAACCGTGTAGAATCTTATTGTGAGTACAGTAATGTCTCCCTAATTGACGCACCGATTGTGCACAAAAATGGACTATTTGCGAAGAGGAGATGCGATTATTCGAGTCCTGTAGCTCGTTTTTTATAGTTGTTTCGTAACTAATTCGTTAATCTAGTTAATTCGTGACTAAAAAAAGCGAACTGCGAAGCTCGAATAATCGTATCACCTCTTCCCAAATCGTCCATTTTTGTGGACAATTTGTGCGTCAGTTAGAGAGACATTACTGTATATTGAACGACTATGTCTTATCCGCAGGGTTGACATAACGCGCGAAAGATTTAAAGAGGAACAACCACGGACAGCCCCGATCATTATTTCTACTGCAACAGTATTAGATGAAGATATTATTTTTAAAAAAATATCATCCAAGCACGTTTTTCGTGTTATCGATCGAAATTTTTCCTTGAACGATTTGGCTGTCACGACTGACTGAAATTCGGAGCTCACAACCTTTTGTTATTAATTTAGTCTTTCGTACATATCTAAGTCATTCAAGAAAACAATTGCTGAAAAAAATGCACGCGCCAAAATTTAACCCCATGCGCTCGAATGATGACTCCGACTCTCCGCTGAGAATTGTTACATAGCGTTCCAAAATAATTTCGACGTTTCAAAATCATTTTAACGTTATCAAATCTGTTCGTATTTTAGAAACTGTTCTAAATGCAGTTATCGCGCGAGTCGTAAAAGTGAATTTCATATATGCAAATGAAATGCACTTAAGTCGTACAAAATGAAGGTACCGTGAGTCAGAAAAATTATGTCGAATTCATAGTTAACACGGCTTCGAGCGCAAAAGGGTAAAACATTTTATCCTTTCAATATTGAATTCGCCGAATAAATAACTTCAAAATTTCACGAAATCCGACAGTGAAAATGACTATACTACTGTGATAAAAAAGTAAGGTGAAATTGTCATTTAAAACTCCCGGACATTAGGAAGGCAGGCAATTGTTTTTTTCCTAGGTTGGTAGGACTGTCTGTAACATTTACCAAGCGTCTGTTTGTCAAAAGGTTTAATTATCTCCGAGTTACACGTGTATTTGTAAACAACCAAAAGTGAATTTTTCGATTTTTACAATGGGTGATTTTGTTGAGCAAAGAACTTGCATCAAATTTTGTTTGCGGAACGAATATTCTTGTGCGGACACGTTGAAAATGTTGCGGAAGGCCTTTGGTGATCAAACTATGGCACAAAAAAACATTTATAAGTGGTACAACGAGTTCAAAGCGGGCCGAGAACGCGTTGAAGACGAACCGCGCTCTGGACGACCATCAACGTCTACCGACGAGGGCCACGTCCAAAAAAATCGAAGATTTGGTGCTTGAAAATCGTCGACTGACAATGAGAGACCTCGCTGATAGTGTTGGAATATCATTTGGCTCAGTCCAAACCATTTTGAAGGATGTTTTGTGTCTCAAACGCGTCAAGTCTCGATTGGTGCCATGTCATACTGCATTGGTTCTTCGCGACTTTTTTGCCAAAAACTCGACTCATATCGTTCCGCAACCACCGTATTCGCCTGATTTGGCTCCGTGCGACTTCTGGTTATTCAGCAAACTCAAAAAGCCGATGCGGGGACGCCGTTTTGACACGATTGAGGAGATAAAAACCGAATCGAAGAAGGTCTTGAAGGCTATACCGGAAAAAGACTATTCCGACTGTTTCGAGGACTGGAAAAAGCGTCGGAAACAGTGCGTTTTATCGGACGGGGATTACTTTGAAGGGGATGAAATTGATTTGGAAGAATAAATAAAGAATTTACATTTTATAAACAAATTCACCTTACTTTTTGATCACAGTAGTACATCATGGAAATTTCTCCGTTACCGAACTTTCTCCAAATTGGCTGCTTGTCGCATTCGTTACAGAATACAGCATATTCCCGCAAAGCTGGCCAGCAAAATCAATACACGCCCGGTAAGTTTTTCCGTCAAAGAGCCCCCGACACCTCGCGCGGAAAGATCAAGTCACCTGCGCCATTTTCTTCGCCAGCCTTCGCTCTCTTTCCCACCGTTCTTCATAATGAAGGCAATGGCGCGGCGGGATCATCAAGCGTATTATTAACGGTCCCGTATCGGTGTTCGATCGACCGTCGCCGGGGAGAGAGAAACAACGAATCGAGCTAAGAAACCCGAGCCGCTGTTCCACATTGACGTTGGGCGGGCGGCAGCCCGTCGCGGGGGATGCTTCGCGAGCCGCGAAACCGCGCGCGGAAAGGATGCTTTTTGCGAAAACTCGTACACCTGGCTCGGTCTGGCTTGATGCGGTTGGCGAACAACGGGCCAGACGGATCGATAGACGGCTGAGCAGGCTGGTACGCAAACGTTTCGTCCTTCGCGACCGGGAAAAGTTCGCCGCGGCACGTTCCGACCGACTGCCCGTGAAATGCTTCGCCCGGCCGTTTATTTATCGGCCGATTTTACAACGGCGATTTACGCCAGGCTCGCGGACATTACACCAGCGGCCGATGACGTTCGCATTACATTCGACCGGTTTTCGGTTATTCGATACGCGTAACCGGACAGCGGGGCGAACAGTTTTCGAAATTGCACATACTTAACACGTTCCGTGCCACGTGTACCATCGATGGTACACGCTTGCATGTTTACTTAGTGAACTGAACAAATTGTTTACAAGAAATTTAGAACCGAAGAATCAATTTCCACCGCAAGAATGGGCGTTGATAAGTTTTTGTTACGTTGTTATGTGTACGAGAATTAATAATTGCACGTAATACATCAAGTTTTAGTAAAATATCAAAGCGTGAAGATTCGAGTAAAAAAAGCTCGGCACGGAACGTGTTAACCCTTAGCGGACGAGAGGCGACTCTCGGTCGCCACGGCGTTTCGCGCGGCAGGACGGATGGCGAGTGAGAGGCGACAATCGGTATTTATGTTAGATTTCGTTATCTCCAACATTATCCAACCTACTGTTTTATGTGAAAGTCCCTGAAGTGGTGGCAGAATTATTTTTCCGGGGACTGGAAATTTGTTTAATCAATTCGTACATTCTCTACAAACATGTAAAAAGATAGAGAAACGAACAGTTAGTTACACATTTGAACTTTCGCAAAATTTTGATCAACAAATTGAGAGGAGACTTTTGTCAACCACGAGATAGATCTTCAAGTTCGACATCCAACTCTGACGAAATTCGTCTAAACGGGAAACTGCATGTAATTGTTACTGGCACAAAGAAAGATTGTAAAGTTTGTTCCAGTCGAAACAAACCAGGGGGAAGACATGAGACGACCTGATTCTGTGATACATGTCCAGATAAACCAAGAATGCATCTTGGTCAATCAAACGAAACTACAAATCATAATTTGTGTAAAATTATATTCATAAGATTGTGAATATAGATAAACTAACGAAACATAACGTTTTTGTAAGATAATATTTATATGTAAGATCATTTTATTGTACCATATAAGACATTCGACATATTTGCAAAAATCGCCTCGTCCTGCTACCTGACTCGGCCGAAAAAGTTGTCGTCCGCTAAGGGTTAAAGTAATATTCTGGTTCTCGCGTCGAAAAAGCAATCGATTTGTTTTCTTCTTTTTTCTTTTTTTTTTCTTTTTTTTTCTTACAAAGTTATAGGCGCTTAATTAATCAGGGCATCCAGTAATGTTCACGTTATTTGTGAATGTTTCTTTACTTTTTATCAGTCCTGCCGTTTTAGCAGGCCAGTTGATGATATTAAGTACAAAATTACAACTTTAACGCTAATCTAATGCACAATGTTTTGACAAGCAGAAATAACTCGCAGAAATAAATTTCGTTGCCATTCCAAGTAATAGCATAATTAGAAAAAAAAATCATTTCAGTCATCGTCTAGTAGACTAGTCCCTCTATCAACAAATTCAAATCACTCAGTCCAGTTTTAAAAATGTTATTACGTTCTATGAGGTGGACGAACACTTTTGTGGTCCACTGTATATATTCGCCGAACGATTTTTCGAGCTGCGATAGATTATCGGAGATACGGAGGGTCGAATTTCTCGAATAACTTTAAACGATTTTCGTTTGCAACCGGCGGTAACCAACTATTTTATACTATATTTGGTACATTCGGAACATCTATCACTATATTGTCTCTATCGGAATCGAATCGGTGCATTTTCGAAACTCCGCTTTTTTGCATCCGAAAGTTACGGTGTCCGAGGATGATCGCTATGAATATACGAATATACGAATAGAAACGGTAACGAAATATTCTACAAATTAATTATTAATGCGTTCTACGTTGACATGGCTATTTGTTAAATTTTGTTTGACACGATTGACACGCAGCTTCGTAATTTGATGCCGCGCGTAGATAATTAGGTTTATCTTTTTATTAATAATGCATAAATCATGGACGATTAGCTTCCATCGAGCATGCACCTGACAATCGATATCGCACAATGCGATACTTCTGCGATTTGCAATTTATATGGAGGTATTTAACACTAGATTTACGGAACTCGTCAAAATGGGGGGGCACTAATTTTTTAATTTGCGATTATTCATATCGTAAAGATACAGTTATTTATTTTATTTATTTACATTTAATTTACTTACTTACAGATACAGTTATTTATTTAATTTACTTACTTACAGATACAGTTATTTATTTAATTTACTTACTCACAGATACAGTTATTTATTTAATTTACTTACTTACAGATACAGTTATTTATTTAATTTACTTACTTACAGATACAGTTATTTATTTAATTTACTTAGTTACAGATACAGTTATTTATTTAATTTATTTACATTTAATTTACTTACAGATACAGTTATTTATTTAATTTACTTACATTTAATTTACTTACTTCCAGATACAGTTATTTATTTAATTTACTTACAATTAATTTACTTACTTACAGATACAGTTATTTATTTAATTTACTTACTACAAATGTTACAATAACACTTGTTAGAAAATCAGCATAAACGTCTTATTGTTACTTTTAGAAACTAATATAAAACAGTTATTTTTTGTACTTCGTAACTCTAGTGTTAACATGCTGTTCAACATGCCTCGCGGCGGACAAGAGCGAAGCCACGGGCTAAGGGCAAAGCTACGGGCAAGCGTACTACGGAGTGGGGGGGGGGGGCGTGAGAAAAGAGAGAGCGATGTGCTTACGTTTTCATGTTTACGTTTCATCGCAGTCGCACTCGCACAGATTAGCGTCATATGCCGCTCGCCCGATGCTCGCTCTGTTTCACTCAATGCCGATGTTATCTTCGGCCAATAACGTGTAGTTAACTGGTGGGGAGTCCCACGAGGAGCTAAGGAGGGGATACCGATGCCCTCGGGAGTGGGGAGTAGAGCCCGCCGATCGGTGATTGCCTCGAACTGAAAATCGCTGTCCGCACGAGCAAGTAGTTGAACAGCTCTGCTGTAGAGTCGCGTCTGGTTGCTTTTTGCAGCGACCACGAGTGACGGCGAAACTAGCGAGTTTCCCAAATATAATTATGAGCACATCACGCAATGATCCCTTTTCTAAAAGAGTTGGTCAAAATTCATAACTTTGTAGTATTTTTATGCAAATCGATATTATTGGATTTCTCTGGGCATAAAAGGCAGATAAATCAAGAGTGAATGTCATAAAATACTGAGTGAATGGGACGGATGTCTGCAGAGTGTTTTGGCAGCTTCGAGTGACCTGAGTTTATTGCTTAGGTTCCTCGAGGATCTGTGTAGCCGAAAGATAGAGCGTGAGTGAGAGAGAGAGAAAGAAAGGAAGAAAGAGAGTGAAGAGAGAGTGAGAAAGAGTAAGACAGCGAGTGAGGTAGAGTGAGTGAGAGTGTATGCAAGAGAGAGAGAGAGAGAGAGAGAGAGAATAGGTAAGAGTGAGACAGAGTGAGTCAGAGTGTATGCAAGAGAGAGAGAGAGAGAGAGAGAGAGAGAGAATAGGAAGAGTGAGATAGCGAGTGTGAGAGAGAGAGAGAGAGAGAGAGAGAATAGGAAGAGTGAGATAGCGAGTGTGTGAGAGAGAGAGAGAGAGAGAGAGAGAGAGAATAGGAAGAGTGAGATAGCGAGTGAGAGAGAGAGAGAGAGAGAGAGAGAATAGGTAAGACTGAGATAGCGAGTGAGAGAGAGAGAGAGAGAATAGGTAAGACTGAGATAGCGAGTGAGAGAGAGAGAGAGAGAGAGAGAGAATAGGTAAGACTGAGATAGCGAGTGAGAGAGAGAGAGAGAGAGAGAATAGGTAAGACTGAGATAGCGAGTGAGAGAGAGAGAGAATAGGTAAGAGTGAGATAGCGAGTGAGAGAGAGAGAGAGAGAATAGGTAAGAGTGAGATAGCGAGTGAGAGAGAGAGAGAATAGGTAAGAGTGAGATAGCGAGTGTGAGAGAGAGAAAGTGAGAGAGAATTCGTAAGAGTGAGATAGCGAGTGAGATAGAGTGAGTCAGAGTGTGTGTAAGAGAGAGAGTGAGAGAGAGAGGGAGGGAAAGAGAGTGTGCTAGGATAACGTGGGGAAGAGAAGGAAGTATAATACAATAAATTCCCCCTAATTGACGCTCAGATCGCGCACAAAAATGGACAATTTGAGAAGAGGGGATACGATTATTCAAGTTTTTATAGTTGATGATAAACAATAATAACTATAAATACTATAATAACTATAAAAACAAGCCGCAAGACTCAAATAATCGTATCTCCTCTTCCCAAATTGTCCATTTATCTGTCATCAATTGTCATCAATCTGAATATCAATTAGGGAGAATTTACTATAGTGAAGTCAAAGATCGGTGAGGGTAGAAGAACCAAATGAAATATTCGGGCCATTCGAGGCAGAGCTGTGAGCGAGCAAAGTCGTACGTTTGTCTCAGTTGTGTCGTTATTGTCATCGTCGTCGTCGTCGTTGTTGTTATTATTATTGTTGTTGACAAAGTCGTAGTCGCAATTCTTGTGTCGTAGTCGTGCCGTTTTCGAAGTCGTTGTTGTTATCGTCTTCGTTGTTATTGTTGTTATTCGTGAGAAATTATTGCATGGTACAAACTGGTTGTCATTTCTGCTAATGAACTGTTGCTGTTATTGTTATTTAATTTGCGCGCGTTGTTTCATTTTACACCATACCAGTAGCCCCTCGTACGATTTCCTAAAATAATCCCTACAATAGCGAGTACTAATAATTGCATTTCGTTTCGGTAAATCTGCAGTAAATGCGCGAAATAGTTCATAAAAGTAGATACCATTTCGTGCCGAACTTCCTATCGCATCTCGTGAACGCGCTTTTTGTTAATTTAACCGTTCCGAGGCTTATGGAAATTTAAGTTGCAAATCCAACTTCCGAAGGATTATGAATTCTGTATGCTGGTAAAGCGTTGGCATACCTAACTCTGCTGGTCTGGTAAATGTTAGACTACGCTACTAGATGAACTGAATTATACAGCAGTTCTTACCGTGCAAGATAATCATGCGAGTGTTTCGACTTATTGCAAACCAGCAGCAAGTTGTCGCTACGGCGAGTTTTTCATTCGAGAAAAATTGCTCGTAATATTTTAACGTTGCGATCAGCGCACAGATCATTCGAAATATTTATAATATTTAACAACTGTAGGTGCGCTAGAAAAATGTATAAACATGACTTTAAATGATCGTGTCCCGTGAAATGTTGAATTTGTGTTCGTTCAGTTGTTTTCATTGGGGATTGTTTGACGTCTGTATGAAGTATACTATTTTATGTATTCAAGAAACATGTTTTATAATAAACATCGAATTTTATTTCAAATTCTGTATATTTATACTCCGTCACTGTACATTCGTGTTAACATTGTTCGCTTTTTAGTTTAGAATAAACATTTGGTCACATGTGCGCCATTTGTGCACGGTTTTTATTATATCTTAAGTAAATAAAATATAACGAACTGCTTTAACACTAGATTTACGGAACCCACCAAAATAACGGGTTTTTTAATTTACAATTATTCATATCGCAAAGATACATTTACGAGTTATTTATTCAATTTATATGTTACTTACGGCAAATGTTACGATAACGCTGGTGAAAAATCAGGATAAATGTCTTATCGTTACTTTTATAAACTAATATAAAACAGCTATATTTGTGCTCCGTAAATCTAGCGTTAACGATCGATTTGCGACTATAAATCCGGCATTTCATCCGGCACGCGATCGAACAATCAAGAAGAAAGGTATAAACACCTGATCGGAACAAGATATTCATGAAAAGATATGATCCGTGAGATCGGTCACGACCTTCTGAGGGTTAATCAAATCAAGTTTCATTTAACATCGTGCCGACCCAGTTGCTCGACGGGGGAAAAAAATAATATTCAAAGTATCTGAAAGGGTTGGAGCACGAAGTGCCCGGTTTCGCGAGTCAATCCAAGGGGCTCGGTTGAAAAGTTCGGCCCGGGAGACGCGGCGAATTAGTACGAAACTTTTTCAGTCCTAAAAGTCATTTCGAATATTGGATTTTATCCTCCACGGCGGCCGTCCCCCCGGCAAGAAACTTTCCAAAGTAATATTCGATCGAATTACCGTCCTCCTCGGCATGCTCATCATGATGCATTGAAATTAGGTGGCGAGGCGGCCCCTACAAAAGTAACCTGCTCGCCTGGGATTTATTCGATTTCCTATTGGAATCGATCGCCTCGTTTAATATTCTCCCGCGGCGCCTTTTTTCCGCCTCTTACTCAACAATTCTCACGTACCCAATTCCGGCCCCCCTCTTCTCCTAAGTTACCACCTTAATTTCTGCTTTTCGTACACGTTCGAGCTAACCACCGGCTACGACAGTCCTGTCCTATATCTGAAACACGTCCTCCTTCGAATTGAATTCAGTTGAACAACTTATATTAGCTGTTCAAATCTTTTCTTCGCTTCCGTATTCTGACCACGTTACATCGCTTTGTAACTGTACTCGCCGGCATTCTCTTCGCTCGGTCTTGGAAACCACGCTATTTCTGATTATGAAAAACGATACACGGTAATTTCTCGCAGAAATGTTCGGTGGTCGGAATTGAAACCGGCGGATCCGAGAATACTAAGTCGCGATTCTTAAAGGCTTCGCGGCTCGTTTTTATGGAAACTCGGGGCAGTCGGCTAAAAACGGCAGCGGCCAACGTGCCGGTGTACATTGATATGAATGCATAGTGATGCTAGAATGAAAAGGATGACTTAACTTTTATATTTCTAATTCTTTGCCACGATTCGAAGGCAATTCGGAGGCTACGTGACACGATTCGAAGGCGATTCGAAGGCAATTCGCAGGCCACGTGACACTGTTCGAAGGCAATTCGCAGGCCACTTGACACTATTCGAAGGCAATTCGCAGGCCACATGACACTATTCGAAGACAATTCGAAGGCCACGTGCCACTATTCGAAAGAAATTCGGAGGCCACATGCCACTATTCGAAGGCAATTCGGAGGCCAGAGGCCAAATGACACGATTCGAAGGCAATTCGGAGGCCATGTGACACTATTCGAAGGAAATTCGGAGGCCACATGCCACTATTCGAAGGCAATTCGGAGGCCACATGCCACTATTCGAAGGCAATTCGGAGGCCACATGACACGATTCGAAGGCAATTCGAAGCTCACCAATTTCAAACTTTTAATAAAATTAACAAAAAAACAAACTGTACAAAGTTAATGAAAGCACAGTAATTACAGAGTTCAAAATCTTCTCTTCAGATCTTACTGACTTTATACCTATTTTTCTACCGAACTTCTTGTGTGTACTACATTAGAGTCAACTGGTATAGTTATTCTTGTGGATAAATTAATTACTCAAATCTATTATTTACTATGTTATTGTACACCTGCTAGACTTTCTAAACCAACCGAATGTCTGCTTTCTCGCGGAATGAAATGAACCACTATTGAACTATATTATTATTATTTTAATACATTAGGTTGTCCTATTCTAGACTCGTATCGCATCTTCCTCGTGATCAAGTTCTACAATTATTCGATCAAATCTATTGTCCTCCATTATATTCTACCTTTGTTTTGTCGAAAACATGGCTGCAGTTTCATCCTTTGTTCGGTTTCAAATTAACCATCAATGATCCCCTATACTCTTTCTACACGCAGAGATGTCCGTCATAATCGTATTCAATTCCATAGTCAATTGGTAACTAAAACCAACGTTCATATTCTATCTATCAACGATTCAAAGTTCGTCAATTAACGAGATACCGTGGCGATGCTATAATGTTATAAATAATCAACAATCCACTCTATTTGTCTTCTCAACCCTTCAACGCTGTTTCAAGTCAATAATGACCCAGTCTTCTCGTCTATTTAGAATCAATAAATTTCTACCTTGTTTCGTATTTTCACTAAAACTATTACATTCTTTCGTGCAACAAGCTTCGAAACGTTTTTCGGGTCGCACAGATCCGAGCGAAAAGTATGCGTACAGTAATGTCTCCCTAATTGACGCTCAGATCGCGCACAAAAATGGCAAATTTGGGAAGTGGAGATACGATTATTCGAGCCTTGCAGCTCGTTTCTACAGTTGTTGACAATCGATAACCGTAAAAAACGAGTCACAAGGCTTGAACAATCGTATCTCCTCTTCCAAAATTGTCCATTTTTGTGGACAATCTGAGCGCCAATTAGAGAGACATTACTGTACGCATACTTTTCGCTCGGATCTGTGCGACCCGAAAAACGCGCCTTTCGAACAATTCTCGATTTAGTCTCGCGACGATAGATGCGTGCACCGAAGACTGGCGTATCGCATAGCCATACCATCGTTGGACCCAGTCGAAATTTTTAAGTTACGTCTTCCGCGGAGAGAAACTTTTGTCCGGATAGTCGCCGTGTGTCCTCGATCGGTGACGCTCTGTGCACTCGGATATCGAGGACCGGGGCCCTTTACAGCGAAATTTCAGCCGCTCGCGTTCTCGATTCGGTGTTCCCGGTGAATCGCGGCCGAGCGCGCGACAAAAACGGCCGATGCGCCAAAAAGACGATATGCGCTAAACAACCGTGATGGTGTCTCTGCCGCGATGGGCGACGACGAGCAGGCAGCGGTGGCTGGGCGGGCCTGCAATCGGTTCGCGAAACGTTGGCTCGCCTCTCGTCGAACATAAATTTCTCGGCTCGCTGCGGGTTCTTTCGGTTTCGAATCAATTTTTCGAGCTGAAAACCGGGACGCCGATGGCGCAGGGAGGGGGGAGGCCCGGTGCATTACTGGAATTAATTTTCTCCGATGAACCAGGGCTGTTGAGATTCCTCCGGCCAAGGAGAAAGCTTCCGATTCTCGTCAATAGCGCATTCCTCCGTATGGTTGTCAACGCTTCACAAAGAGACACAACCGCCGCCGCTGCCGCCGCGCCGTGGGTGGGGCGACAGTGAAACCTTAATTACAGTTAATTGGATTCTAGAGCCCGGTCACGTTTCGTCAGGCACCGCATCAGCGGACTAGCTCTTAGGCACCGCCACATTGCGGCCCTGCCCCGTTTTATTGACATCCAAACAGAAACTTGTCGCGCGACCAATCGAGAACTTTCTTTGCTCTCGGTGATTAAAAGTTCACCAATTAACGAGAATAACTTGATCAGCCGGCGCAACGGAGGACGCTCATTTTGCAACAGCGATTCCCAAAGAGGCGCGGAACAGTTTCAGAAAATGTTTCTGCCCCCGGAGATGATCGTCGAAACATCGTTAAGCTATTTGAATCCGCTGTTTCAAGTCGCGCGGCTTTTTATGGCGATGCAAAAAATGTGACTTTCACTGTTTACGTAAAGAAAGTTGGTATTTACAGGCTGGTAACAGAATGATTAAGTAAAAAAGAATCGAACGAGGTAAGTGAAGCTGCTTGTTGCCGAAGTTTGAGCATTCGGATGCCAACGAACATTTTTTGTGATCAGAAGGTATGCAATTATGTAGCAACGAATATCGGTGTTCTTTGAAATCATTGAATTTAATGAAAATACCAAAACAGTAATATTTCTGTTATATAAAAGTACCACAAGTCCAATATCTTTTTCTTGATCGTGCATTTCTGTGTCTGCAACCGCGCAAATTTCTTTTTCTTTTTACTTGAAGAAAGGAAACGGCAATATATTTTCGATTAGAGAAGTTTTATGGGACAGGAGAGGTTTAACTGGACAATGTAACATAATAAATTAATTAAATTCGTTTAATGAATTATTTTGTTTTAATAGGACACAATGTAATAATAAAATAGTAAAGTAATAATAGCATAATAATAATAATAGTAAAATAATAGTAAATAATAATAGTAAAATAATAGTAAAATAATAGTATAAATAATAATAGTAAAATAATAGTAAATAATAATAGTAAAATAATAGTAAATTAATAGTATAAATAATAATAGTAAAATAATAGTAAATAATAATAGTAAAATAATAGTAAATTAATAGTATAAATAATAATAGTAAAATAATAGTAAATAATAATAGTAAAATAATAGTAAATTAATAGTATAAATAATAATAGTAAAATAATAGTAAATAATAATAGTAAAATAATAGTAAAATAATAGTAAATAATAATAGTAAAATAATAGTGAAATAATAGTAAAATAATAGCAAATAACACCGAATAACTAAACGTAAAGATTAAATGAAAGAAAAAGTGTTAAATATGTATAACATTATTTAAGAACAATCATTCTTTCACTTCCACATCAACGGTCATCGTCCACAAATAGCTAAAGCACAAAGCAAACACGAACACACCATACACAGAAAACCTTTTGCACAACTATCTTCGAGATATGGTAGAAGGTATCAGAATTAATCTACTTCCACAAGTCGCATTCATATCGTTTCGGAAGGTCGCGAGAGCCCGCGGAACAACATCAGACAAATTCATCCACTATTCCCGGCCCAAGTTTCCTTTCAGCGATTCCGGGCCATTCTTAATCCCCGCTGAAAGTATCCGAAACGAGGCCGGGTCGCTAAACAGTCGCTTCGCTTGGCCTAGGACCGTGAACGGTCGAGCTGTTACCGCAACTTCCGGCATTATCTAAATTACTTTATATACGCCGGCGCAGGAATTACAGCCGGGCCGAGCGGATATCGCGGAGTTTCGGCGTTAGCCGGGCTTCTCCCTTCGATAAAATCGCCTGCCCTCGAACGATAAAGACGTGGCCGATTTCATCCGAGCGTCGCGACGCAATCTAGAAGAGGTTACCGGTTACCAGGGGATAATGTCTCCGGCTAGCTTCCGGCGCTCGCTGGAATAATTAAAACGATTTTACAGTCGCGCCGTTAGGAAGAATCTCCGCCCCGACCTCGCCCGTAATTAACACGCATTAATCGAGCATACGTGTCACAGGAACGGCTCGAACTTCAACGGAACACGTACTTCGCCGAGGAATAGAATTTGGACACCGGAAAGGAGGCTAATCGATTGCCTCGCTTGCCGGACGTTGTTCACGGAAGCACGCTCGACGCAAGCTCGAGGTTTCGAAAGTTTACAACTTGTTTCTTCGCGTTGCAACGCACGTTCACGTTTTTCGACGTTACAATATGGATGTTTCGATGTATACATACATGCGTTGCTTTGACATTTAGCGAAGCGTTGCCGAGTATCCGCTAATCACGCAAATCGTGTCCAGTGAAGTAATGTATTATATCATATACGTAATTATGTGCAATATCTATTGATAAATGTGGGATAATTATTTACAACGTATACCGCCGACCGATATAGCTTGTTTTGGATGTTATGAAAGACATTGGACTGATAATGAATGGGAAATTCATTGATATGTATGTAGACAAGAATACATCGCATCGGTTTCAACGCGGTTTGTACTTGATTAGCAACTAAATTGGCGCCGTTCTTTTGAAATTTTCACATTCCACGTGTCATTAAATGTTTTTCGCATTTTAGATCATTCGAAAGAGGATGCTTTGTTCTACCGGAATCTATGTTTTGTTTTTTCGTTCGAGTTAGATTATGTTAATTCGCAGATCATTGAAATGGACCGTCAAGTTGAGAAAAATGAGCATTTTCGATACCTTCTTCTTCCAGCTTTTAATCAAGGTTCTGAGGCCGCGAAAGCTGCTCGCGACATTTGTGCTGTGTACGGAGAGGGTGCATAGCTGAAAGAGCCGCTCGTGATTGGTATGTCAAGTTCAAAAATGGAAATTTTCACCTGAAAGACGCGCCTCGTTCTGACCGTCCATTTGAGTTGGATGAAGTGCGATTAAATCAACTTTTGCACGGAAATTCGCGTCAAACGACAAGGGAACTGGCAGAGAAAATGGAATGCTCTCACACGCTGCTATAGAGAAGCATCTTCACTCAATGGGAAAGGTTCAGAAGCGTGGAGCATGGGTGTTCCGCATGCTTTAAGTGACGCCAACAAAAATCAACGGATGAACTTTTCGAGTCGAAAAGTCTATTGTCTATTTTGGCGCTTAATCTGATCGTCAAATTGGGAGACATTACTGTAATATGCAGGATCGAATGAGTGACTCGACTGGAAGATGTGAAGGCCGGATTGGTCGACGGGTGAGATATCGTCGGCAGGGAGTTGGGCGTGGATGGCAAGGACGAAACGAAAGACCAAAAGAAATCCAGAGAGAGAGAGGAGAGGAGAGGAGAGGAGAGGTGGAAAAATAGTCTGGATGAAAGATGGGCAAGAAGAACCTGCAGCAAGAATGAGGGTAAGAGTAACGCTAAGGCAATATCACAGTCGACTAGCGCGGCCCGGGCCGGCATACTAAGCGAGCAGGAGTGATTTTTAAAACAGAGGACGGGGCGCCCGCGGGAATCTTAAATAACCGTCGCGGACGAGTGCCGAGGGGTGCCGGAGGGCGAGAAGAGGTCGGGATCGCGACGCGAAGCCGCGCCGAGGAATATTCGAGCGAGCCGGGGCGAGCCGAGGCGCGGCGCGACGGAGAGAGTGACAGCTCGGGAAATTGGGAAATTGAAGCCGAATCCTCCGACCGGCTGAATCATGCCGCGGTGAGATACCGGCTCCTCTTCCGCCTCGGTGGACGCCGATTTCGCCTCTCTCTCTCTCTCTCTCGCTCTCGTCGCCGTTGGAGAATCACTCGATTTCTGTTCTCGGCGAGCGACGCCGCCGCCGCACACATGTTCACGGGATGACCGAAATTCCGGCCGGCGTTGCTGAAAGAGGAACGAGTGCAACGTGATCTCAAAGCGACCCTCCGCGCGGCGCAGACCCTCGAGAAGCTTCGGTGAATCAAACGGATGTACGATTGTTCGCAACGATGAATGTACAGCAGCGATACGAAACACTGACGAGCGAATACGCCGATGCAGCGATCGACGATTCCGATGAAACTTTAGCAGAAGTTACAGTGGCGTGCACAGTTTCCGGTTCGGTGGACCCTCTGCTTTATCTCCGAGGAGCTGCAAGATTTTCTACTGAATACTCCACGGTTTCTTTCACTTGCCACGTCCGACCGGGCGAAATCAATTTCAATCTGTTTGACGTATTGTTTTCGGAATCCACGGTGCAGTTTTTCCGGGCGCATCGCCGAACGCTGATGCAATTATTGCAGGAAATGTTCGAGGTTCGTTCTTCGTATATTATTTCGATTGAAAGGATAAATGTTCTTTCCATCGAGGATGAATATAAATATGTATATTTGTTGCATGCTTTGTTCGTTTCGATTGTCTGTTTGTTATGTTTGTACCAACATTCGGAATGGTATAGTTATTTGCTGTGAAAAAAAGAATCCGAGTTTATCCGAGCTGATTTTGCATCGCTGCATTGTATCCTCAAATTGGCTTCGTTAATGACTCAGAAACATTCGAAATTTTATTGCTCTCGAGGTTGTCGTTCGATGAGGAGGATTTAATTGTTGTTTCACGGCGTGTATGTTAATAAAACGGGACGATCGAATCAGTTTTTAATGAAAATGTCGGAACGCGCGGTAAAATCGTTTTTATGGCGAATCCGTCGACGTGTGACGCGCCCATGGATTCTGACGAAACTTGTCAGAATTAATTAGTTTATCGGTTAATTGTTTCAGCTCGATATGCACGTTTCGGATGAAATTGAAAAATCCACGATTCGACCCCGGTGACTTTGAGAAAAATTCAATTAATTCTACGGCACGGCCTCTGGTTTAAGGCGAAGTCATTGTGGTTGCTGAAAATTTACTTCGTCGCTTTAATGCGGATTTTTAACACGCGAGAGAATACGAGAGAACCGCGCATCGATCAACATTTGCATATCCGAGACGAAAGTCTCGGAAAATGATATTTAGAAATGACTCGACTTCAAACAGAACTAAGCAAATAAATGTACAGCGCTTGGCATCTAAATATTTACGATTTTATTTTCGCCAATATTTGCGAGCTTTTTCGAATGTATAACATGTGACATGAGAAGATGCCATTTAAAAAAAACGATGTTTCGAGAAAGACGCTGTGCATTTATTGCACAATGTACAGTAATGTCTCTCTAATTGACGCTCAGATTGTCCACAAAAATAGACAATTTAGGGAGAGGAGATACGATTATTCGAGCCTTGCGGTTTATTTTTATAATTATAAATTGTCCACAATGATAAAAACGAATAATCGTATCTCCTCTTCCCAAATTATCCATTTTAGTGGACAATCTGAGCGTCAGTAATGGGGACATTATTGTACAGTAATGTCTCTCTAATTGACGCTCAGATTGTCCACAAAAATAGATAATTTTGGTAGAGGAGATACGATTATTCGAGCCTTGTGGTTTTTATAATTATAAATTGTCCACAATTATAAAAATGAGCCGGAAGGCTCGAATAATCGTATCTCCTCTTCCCAAATTATCCATTTTAGTGGACAATCTGAGCGTCAGTAATGGAGACATTATTGTACAGTAATGTCTCTCTAATTGACGCTCAGATTGTCCACAAAAATAGATAATTTTGGTAGAGGAGATACGATTATTCGAGCCTTGCGGTTTATTTTTATAATTATAAATTGTCCACAATGGTAAAAACGAGCCGCAAGGCTCGAATAATCGTATCTCCTCTTCCCAAATTATCCATTTTAGTGGACAATCTGCCAGTAAGGGAGACATTATTTGGTATTTGGTAATTTGTAACTGGTTATAGACTGGAGAAGTTAAGTGACTGGAGAATAACATTCATTGGTTAAGTTAATTCTGTTTGTCAGCGTTCGAATTTTTATATTCTCAGACGAATGCATTGGACATTTCTATTTGGTCGTCAACACGTGGAACCTACCACAAAGATTCCAAAACGAGATACGTAGACCGCTAAAATTTTGTTTGCGATAAATAAGCCAGATATTCGCATCTCCATAGAAGTTCTTTCTCAATTAATAATTTTATGATCTCGTTGGATGAATGTCCACCATTTCCTTTTTCCGAGTACACTATAAATTACTATTTCAGTGCTGCGGGTACATTTACGACAGGATGAATAAACCATTTGACCACGCCATTTGAGGCTCATCGTTTATCCTTTCTTTCTCCACATGTCCGGATATCATAAAATCGCAGTTTACGTTTCGTACCGAATTTATTACTCGATATGTATTTATAAAGATTTCATCCGATATAAAACCAGCGACACGCAGACACATCTCGGTAAGATCGGGAACCGCGAACCGAGTTCGCAGGAAATTTGCATGCGGGGCCGGGAAACGTTCGACGCGTGCCTTTTTCAAAAAAAAAAAAAAGGAAGAACAAAAACGGTCGAAAGCACGAAAAATTCGAGTTTCGCGATAGTTGATACGTAATTTGCCGGCACCGAAAAATGGAAAAGTTACCATTTCCGCGTACCTAGTCGAGCGAGAATGTTTCGAAATTCGTCGGGCAAGTTCGCACGTAAAATTCGCAGTTATTCGCTTTACTGCCTCGTACGAAACGCGACGCACGGTAATCCTGTTAATTATATTTTTATTCTCGTAGTTAGTTAAGCAACGCGATTTTTCTTTCAATATTTATATCGCGCAACAGTTGGCCGATTAATAATTCAAGCGATAACAATCGGAAACGAGCCGAATAGCGTGTACGCTTCGAGAGAAGACTTCGGTCGTATATATGGTAAATTCTCCCTAATTGACGCTCAGTTTATACATTAAAAATGGACAATTTGAGAAGAGAAGGTTTTGATAGTTTTTATAGTTATCGATTGTCGATCAATTATCAAAAGTTCTTTCTCTTCCCAAATTGTCCATTTTGTTTCCAAGCTGAGCGTCAATTGGGAAGAATTTACTGTATTTTATGTTGTTTCTGATTGCCACTAGCAAAATTGTTAACCTTTATACGAAATTTATACAGTGTTGCGACTAAGTAACAGGATCGACGACGTTGTAAATAATAACAGATGAACATGGCGGTATAAACGCCATCTGTTTATCAGTCATTCCGCCGACAACACGGAAACGTAACGAAGATACATCGAAATCTCGAACTAAATTGGATCGATCTCACTCATAAATTCTGTATATTTTGTATATATTTACTATATTTACAATATTTAGTATAAATATTTACTGTACACATGTATATTCGGAAAGTTCGAAAAATATATAATATAAAATATATAGTATAAAAATATTAAATATATTAAATATAATAATATAAAATAATATAAATATTATAATATTAAATATGTAATATAAAAATACAAAATATAAAATAATATAAATATAATAATATGGAATATATAATATAAAAATATTATTTATGAAAATATTATATATGAGTATTATATATATGATATATGAATATTATATATTATATAAAAAATATTATATATGAAAAATATAAAGAAGTTTGAATTCAAGCGGTCGTTCAATAACAAACGCGATTTACATGCAGCGACGAGAGAGGAACTTCATTTGACGTGCAAACCACATCTGGCAGTCGTCTTTCTCGATTCCTAATGTCCTCCAATTTTTCGGAATCGAGACTCAGCGTCTGCGAAGATCTATAACCAACCTCCGTCTTCGCCGGCTGGGTTCATCGGTCGATCCTCTTTTTCCCACGGACAGCCGGGAAGGCATTCTCGATCGTTTCATCTCTTCCACCATCCGCGAGCTCTAATTGAACGCCGTCCCACGTAAACACGTTAGGCGGAAATACCTGGAGGAGGAAATATTCTCCGGAGACCCGACGTCACCACACGGAGGTTCGCCGATAAATGAAGTGCGACTCGAATAAAATCATAATCGAGATTCCCGGGTCTGGAGGAAATATGGGCGCCCCGGAGCCGGTTTCACCGATGTCGTCGTTTACGTTGCCCCGGCTCCCCGGGAAAATTATCGGGAAAACGTTACGGCGGATAAGTGACATAATTAAAGACACGCGACATCGCGGCGTCCGGGAAACTTTCGCAGCCAATGGGCTAGCCGCGGCGATCCCAAGCCGGTAATGAAAAAACTTCGCGCGGTCATATTGCGCCCGCATGTACCGTCGCTGTCTGCGAAACCGTTCGGATAAACGTTCGCCTACGTAGAACATCGAACAACGATAAATCGCACCACCGAATCCTCTATTTCATTGATGCGATTGCATTGATGCACGAGTCGGCGCCGCTGACTTTCATGCTCGACGATGATGGAACGTGACTGCGAAATGCATGAGACAGGATCGATTGTGTTCGCCGCCCTGCGACTAGCAGTACAAACAGGGAAACGGTGATTCGATGTGACGCGATTTTAATTGTACATTCGATCGGAACGGATCCGGACGACAACCGGACATATATTTAGAGCGTGATGCTTTCGAACGACATGTGACATTCTTCGTAAGCGATTGTTTCCACGATTAGGATCGGAGACTGTGACACTCGATCGCGAAAGGCGACTCGAGTTTGGCGGTGACAAGCAATTTTGCTTCGAATCTAGTGAATCTGTACGTAATACGATAAATTTTATCTAATTGACGCTCGGATTCTGCACAAAAATGGACAATTTGGGAAGAGGAGATACCATTATGTAGTTGTTAATAATCGGTGACCATAAAAACGAGCCGCGAGGCTCGAATAATTGATGCACAGATTGTGCACAAAAATGGACAATTTCGGAGGAGGAGATACGATTATGTAGTTATTAATAATCGGTGACTATAAAAACGAGTCGCGAGGCTCGAATAATTGACGCTCAGATTCTGCACAAAATTGGACAATTTGGGAATAGGAGATACGATTGTGTAGCTAGTAATAATCGGTGACTATAAAAACGAGTCGCGAGGCTCAAATAATTGACGCTCAGATTCTGCACAAAATTGGACAATTTAGGAATAGGAGATACGGTTATGTAGTTATTAATAATCAGTGACTATAAAAACGAGTCGCGAGGCTCGAATAATTGACGCTCGGATTCTGTACAAAAATGGACAATTTGGGAATAGGAGATACGATTATGTAGTTATTAATCATCGGTGTCTATGAAAACGAGCCGCGAGGCTCGAATAATCGTATCTCCTCTTCCCAATTTGTCCATTTTTGCGTAAAATCTGAACGTCAATTAGGGAGAATTTACTGTACTTTCGAACTGTATCATCGTTTCTGGAATTCTCTTTCGACTCTCTTTTTATTGATAGAATTTTTGTTCCAAAGTTATGGAACACTGAATACGCCTTTCAAGGCGTATTAAGCTGAATGCGCCTCTTTTTGCTGCTTACGAACTCGTTCATTTCGTAACATAATTTCTGGGTCACGTATAGGGTTTCCACTTTCGCATTCATTTTCTGCAACTCGCTCGAAAAGAACTATCAATCTGTTGTAATTTTTACAAAATAAATGAATATTTCGACGATTCTACGAAGTAATATATTTCGCAGCATTTATATTAGTAACTGTATGAAGAAGATAAATGAACTACGGACTTATACTATATCGGCGAACAATGTTAAGGATTCCATGTGTTTCATTTTTGGTAGAATCGTGTGGAATTTATTTTCTGCTATTGCGACAATGTTTTCTACATGCTGTATATCAATGGCGTGAAAAGAAACTGACAACGCAATTCTGTCCAGGGCGGACTATTCTTCACGCCAAAGTCGATTTCAAAGTTATTTCTATGCCACCGTGTCCATAGAAAGGGTTTCCGGCTGCGTGCGGTGCATCATCGTCACGGTGCAGTCCTTGCACAGTCAAGTTCAAAAGGACGCGTATGGATCCTCAGTGACACGTGCTACATGGCACGTGTTTTACACTAAGAATTAATAATAAATCTAATAAACGAATCTAATAAACTGAGAATTAATAATAAATCTAATAAACGAATCTAATAAACTAAAAATTAATAGGAAATCCAATAAACGAATCTAATAAACTAAGAATTAATAATAAATCTAATAAACGAATATAATAAACTGAAAATTAATAATAAATCTAATAAACGAATTTAATAAACTAAAAATTAATAGGAAATCCAATAAACGAATCTAATAAACTAAGAATTAATAATAAATCTAATAAACGAATCTAATAAACTGAGAATTAATAATAAATCTAATAAACGAATCTAATAAACTAAAAATTAATCGGAAATCCAATAAACGAATCTAATAAACTAAGAATTAATAATAAATCTAATAAACGAATATAATAAACTAAGAATTAATAATAAATCTAATAAACGAATCCAATACACTAAGAATTAATAATAAATCCAATAAACCAATTTAATAAACTAAGAATTAATCATAAATCCAATAAACCAATCTAATAAACTAAGAATTAATAATAAATCCAATAAACCAATCTAATAAACTAAGAATTAATAATAAATCTAACAAACGAATCTAATACACTAAGAATTAATAATAAATCTAATAAACGAATTTAATAAACTAAGAATTAATAATAAATCTAATAAAAGAATCTAATAAATTAAGAATTAATAATGAATCCAATAAACGAATCTAATACCCTAAAAATTAATAATAAATCCAATAAACGAATCCAACAAGCTAAGATCAACCGTAATACATGCTCGGCCACAGTCGTGCGTGCGAATATCAAACCGCTCATTGTCTCAGGGTTAAGGGCCGCGAAGTCAATCGCCGGGGTCGTGCATAGTCGGTGACATAATTGCGCCGGCGGGGCGAGTAGAGGATCATTGGCGAACGTGGACCGTCAGCGAGCAGCACCGGGATCTGAATTTAAACGAGACTCTCGCGTGAACGCTTCCGGTCCGGCCGGGGACGGACGCGTCGGAAGCTGTTTTTAGGCGGTGGCCGTCGACTCCTCGACTTTCCTGTTCGGGCACGTAATGGCCCGGATAGATGCTCCCGCGTATTCGGGCCAGCTGTCCTATCAGCTTAGGGCGTTACGCGTCGCGAATCGCAAATTAGATTCGAGCGATTTACTCCGAGTGTCTACGGAGATACAGAATCCGGTGGGCGGACAGATCCCGGCCCGCCTGGCCAGGATGTCGCGTATCCTTTCAGAGCCGCGTTAGATTCCTCGGATTCCTGGACGGAGCTGCGCGAAACACCCATATCCGCCAGCTGAACCGGAAATTTTCCTTATTCCGACCAGGGAATTGTTTCTTCGCTCGAGCGAAAAGCAAAGCCGGCGACCGGCGTGTCGGTGAATTTTAATTCCTTCCGGAGATAGAAGTTCAGTCGCCGCTTGAAGAGGGCTGTTACCGCGATTCCGAATGGCTAATTAAGCCGGACTTCGCGAGCTCGCCGACTGTTAATGTCGTCTTGATGTACTCTCTCGTTAGGCAATGGGAGGACATTTGTCTGACGCCAGTCAAGTTCGCGGCGACAGGGTGCC
This sequence comes from Megalopta genalis, assembly GCF_051020955.1. NCBI lineage: Eukaryota > Metazoa > Arthropoda > Insecta > Hymenoptera > Halictidae > Megalopta > Megalopta genalis. The sequence goes on along the minus strand of NC_135020.1, from coordinate 14,957,180 downwards.
GTTACTGGTCTCTAACTGACCCTCATTTATCGAATGATTTACCCGTTCGAATATCAATTTACGCGATCTCAATTTACGGAGCCAGTAAATCTTTGCATAGTTCACGAAGTAGCAGCAAAATTCCGGTATTGCCCATTGCCGCATTGTCATTACAGAGGGTGTCCCGAAAATGTCTCGAAATTCGGGAATGGGAGGGTTCCTGAGGTCATTTGAAGTAACTTCTTCCTTTACAAAAATTTTCTCCGGGGCACCGTTAACGAGTTATTAATGAAAAACACTGACCAATAAGAGGCGAGGCGAGTCTCAGCCAACGAGCGCACGAAGTCCAGTTCCGCTCATTGGCTCGGCTGCTTCGCGCTTCGGATTCGACCGCCTCGACCGCTGGCGCCGTTGGCTCGGCCGGCTCGCGCCAGCTAAGCTCGCCTCTCATTGGTCACTGCTTTTCGTTAATAACTCGTAAACAAAGCCGCGGATTGCATTTTCGGTGAGGAAAAAGCTTCTTCAAATGACCTCAGGAACCCTCCATTTCCGGATTATGAGACATTTTTGGGACACCCTGTATTGATCCAAATGATTCAATAATCCTTCACGTTTCGATAAAATTTATATGAAACATTTCTGCGAACAGCAACAAATTCATAACAATTTGATGAGAAAAATATTGAAAAAGAAATTATCCGCAAAAAATTGTCAATTTGTACCAATTAAAAAGAAAAGATTGATCTTTTTAAATTACAGTAGCGATGCTGACACCGAATAAACTTTATTTTCGTTTTATGAAATGTCATAGTTGTTATTATTTAAATAAAAACGAAATGAAAATGCTATTAGATCTTGTCAAGTAAATGTTTCGTACATTTTAAAAAACTGCACATGCCATGAATGTATAAAAATCGTCAGTCTAGTGATGCATTATAATAACGTCCTCATTGTTGATAAAGGTAGATGCAGAAGGAAATTGCGAGAGCCACAAAAATCAATATCTAAAATGACGAACAACGAGTAAAAAAGTTACACGTAAAATTAGAATAGCCATCTTACCCTAACCATCTTTAATCAAACATTCTTCTTCGGAGAATTATTGGAATTTATTGAACACGGATTGAGAATATTAAACTCTTTTGTTAGCTTTAACTTTTGTACGTTACAACTATATTGAACTTTTTTTTTGTTAACTAAGTATACATATGTAGCTAGCCTGCAAACATGATTCACCATTTTTTTAGAGAAAAGTTTTGTCTTTTTGAAGACGTAGGATTCAGACGACGGATTCAGAATATTAAACTCTTTTGTTAGCTCTAAATTTTGTACGTTACAACTGTATTGGACTTTTTTGTTAACTAAATATACATGTGCAGCTAGCCTGCAAACATGATCCACCATTTTCTTAGAGAAAAGTTTTGTCTTTTTGAAGACGTAGGATTCAGACGACGGATTCAAAATATTAAACTCTTTTGTTAGCTCTAAATTTTGTACGTTACAACTACATTTACCTTTTTTTTTGTTAACTAAATATACATATGCAGCTAGCCTGCAAACATGATCCACTATTTTCTTAGAGAAAAGTTTTGTCTTTTTGAAGACGTAGGATTCAGACGACGGATTCAAAATATTAAACTCTTTTGTTAGCTCTAAATTTTGTACGTTACAACTACATTTACCTTTTTTCTGTTAACTAAATATACATATGTAGCTAGCCTGCAAACATGATTCACCGTTTCCTTAGAGAAAACTTTTGTCTTTTTGAAGACGTAGGGGAGATGGTTTCTTGAGCTCGACACAGCGGTTATTTGTCAAAGGAAAATTTCTTGCCTGTCCTCTCAAAGAAGAAGTAGAGGTAAGTTTCTGAGTACCTTGATAATTCTTTGCAAGCTCAAAGTTGGCCGCCAGCTATGCGAACGTCTAAATGGTATCCCACTGATATTCCTCCTTTACCATTTTATTGCAAGGAAAATATGTTCTGCGCGGATTGTAAATTAATTTTCTCATCCCTTGATCGTCGAAATCGAGAGGAACATTTTAATCTTAAGCTCGTCATTCGCACGTCGCTGATCTCAATTTTTCAGATACAAGTTGCTGCAACATTTCCTTCCTCCCTACAACACAGAACGTTCTTCAAAATGAAACAAAAGTTGATTCGATCAACACTAGGACCTTCGAACAAATCAAAGTGATGCATTTCAGATTTTCAATCTCAAAACTGAAAGCACTCGAGTGGGAATTTATTTTGCAAAATTGATTGATTTGGAAGCACCGTTCAATGAAAATCGATTGTAGTCTAAACGAACGAGCCCTCGTATTTTACAAAATAAAATCAGATACAGAGGTTTTACAATGCCGACGATTGCCTGCTACTGTTAGCGGTAATTTAGGCTATAAAAGTTTATTCGTAATAAATACAACCGGATTACCGTCCGTTTAAAAAGATTCATGCGGTGCCAGAGACATCCCACAAAACAGCCGCTAACGACACGCAACGACAACTAAAATTAACGGCTACGAACGCTATTAACGTCTATCCCATAACTCTGAGGACTCTCACGCAACAAGCTTCCTACACCATTCACTCTTTTCCTTTTATGTACGTCCACTCCCTCGTGCGCCGCTCTGTCCGTGAAATATTAGGTTTCGTTCAGATATAGCAGGTGTTTTAACACTTGGGAATATACTGCGGTCCATTATGCATATTCACTGCGCTTAGTAAACTTGTAAAACGCAAGGAAACGTTTACATTAACATACATTTATGACCATTTCGCCTTACTTTTATCATAGAGAGTCTGTTGTTCCACGGAATAAATTTGTTTAACGAAATTACTCGTCAAAATGACGGGTCACTAATTTTTTAATTTACGATTACGAATAATCGTGAACATACATTTCTCAGTGATTTATTCAATTTATATGTTACTCGCGGCAAATGATGCAATAACATTTGTTAAAAATCAGAATAAACGTTTTATTGTTACTTTTATAAACTAATATAGAACAGCTGTTTTTTGTTGTGCTCCGTAAATCTAGTGTTAACAATGATCTATAACAATGGAAATCCGAATAAACGTTCAAAAATTGAACAATGTTTACTCGTATCCTTTATCACTCGAGAAATTATTTTAAAAAAATGGAGAATCAATTATATTTGTAACGTAATCCGAACATGTTACATGATATAGCATATAAGTATATGTATATAGCATATAAGTATGTGCTATATCGTAGCAGATTATTTATTACTATACAATATATTATTTATTATTTATTATTATTAGGATTATTCGAACCTTGCACCTCGTTTTTATAATTATTGACAATCGGCATTTATAAAAATATAGATGGATATAATTATATGCCAAATCATAGCAGATTATTTATTACCATACAATATATTATTTATTATTTATTATTACTAGGATTATTGTAACCTTGCATCTCGTTTTTATAATTGTTGACAATCGGCATTTATAAAAATATAGATGGATATAATTATATGCCAAATCATAGTAGATTATTTATTACCATACAATATATTATTTATTATTTATTATTATTAGGATTATTTGAACCTTGCACCTCGTTTTTATAATTATTGACAATCGGCATTTATAAAAATATAGATGGATATAATTACATGCCAAATCATAGTAGATTATTTATTACCATACAATATATTATTTATTATTTATTATTATCAGGATTATTCGAACGTTGCACCTCGTTTTTATAATTGTTGACAATCGGCGTCTATAAAAATAAGTCGCGAGGCTCGAATAACCGTATCTCCCCTTCCCAAATTGTCCACTTTTGTGCGCGATCTGAGCGCGAATTAGGAAAAAATGATCGCACTCTGTGAAAGCATGTCTCGATTATTACGTAACATATTCAAATTACGTAATAAATATAAATGATCCTCTGCTTTTTAATGTATGTAAACTAATATGTAAATAACTCCTTGAGCGATAAGAGCTAAGAATAAACATTATTTAATTGCCAAATGTTTATTCGGATTCCCATTGCTTCAGATCATTGATAGCCAAATTTATACCGCGGAACAATGGAACCTCTATGGTAATAGCAAGGCAGAGCATAACATAATATACATTAACATAAGTGTATGTTAATGTAAACGTTATATTAACTATATTGCTAACGATACCGTAGCAGACTGCCTATGTCCACTCGCATGCATCCTTTAGTTAGCCCATTGCGTGCAAGGAGAATTGTCACACGGTTCAGACGCGATGCGCACACGTCCCTGGCTCAACAGTTAGTTCGTTTGGTTCATTTAGCACGTTCGGATCATCTGGTTCATTTGGCCTGATCGATATCATAGCGCGCCGGCCAGCGAACTTATAGAGCGAACGATCAAATGTGAACGATGTACCGTGTATTCATTGGGATATTAATTCGATTGAGACAAATACGGTGCGCGCGTGTTCTACATCGATGCTCGCGGTGGCCGGATCCGGTCAGCCATCCTCCTCCGATACAAGAAGTTCTCTAAGCATTGTTCCGGGACGGGAATCCGGGAAGCTAGCCGGAACCATCGTGACCTTTAATCACGGAATGGCTGAGCAGCAATCGGCGGTGTTTATTTGCAGTCGGTCAGCCCAACCATCGGAAAAGTGGCAACGCTAAGACCCGAACGGCGTTCAAATTGCAGCCATTACCCCGATTGGAGTCGGGGTCCGATGGAAAGGGCAAGAAGAAACATGGTCGGCCCTTCGGACGGGAACTTGGCGAAGGTCAATTTCTGAGTCGCTCGGGTCGTTCGAGCACGATTTAATGGACGAAGACGCAACGCGGCCGAGTAGCCGAAAGTAATCTGATCGCTTCGTTACGCCCGTTTCTCTTGGATCGGCCGAAGGGAACCTCGGGGCGGGAGGGAGGAGGGCGGGGTATTAACATTTTAAATTTCTCGGAGATTGAGATAAAGTCAACGAACGAAGAAGAGGGAGCAAACACTGTCGAGGATCCAGGGAGCGTCGAACGACGGAAACGGTGCTTGTTACATTAGGGAGGATCCGGTGCGTCCCAGAACTTTACGCGGCGAGGGCAGAATAATTTTTCACGACGGAAGATTCCCTGCCAAAGTTGACTCTCCCATCAAACAAATCATTTACAAGGGCCGGCGTCCCGCTTTTAACCCTTTCGCTCCGAACGACGGATATATCCGTCATCCACATGATCGCCCTCTGGGGACGAACGCCGGATATATCCGACATGCTGGTAAAATCGCGACCTAATTTTTGGACTGCACCGCCTCTTGTTACTATTGCGTGAATCTTTTGACGAAACAAACAAACGACAGTCCGAAATAAACGACACACCATTCAAGTTATATTTGTTCTACCTGCATTTCCCATTATTATTGTGTTACATGTCATAAAGGGATAGAAAATCGAAAGTACTAACTTTAGGACTAATTATTATGTATTATGTTTTGTATTATGAATATTATGTTTCATTTTATTACTGTATATTATATATTATTTCTTCACTTTTTCCATTGTTAATGAAACTTTTTTTACCTATTAAATAACTTTATACCTTATGCAGAAATTATAACTATATTGTTTTAAAGAAAAATCCCTTCTCTTCCCAAATACACTATCCACGCGCAATGTGCACAATTTCGGCGGGTGGTTCCGTTCAGGAGGGGCGCTACGGCGGACTGAACCGCCGTAGCGAAAGGGTTAAACGACTCGATCCGCAGGATCTGTATGTGAAACGGCGCTCCCCGTTTCTTCTCGACGCAGACGCTTCCGACAAATCCACGTTTATCGACTGCTGCAAATACAAACAAGCTCGCTGCGTGATCCAGGGTGTACGGGGGGGGAGGTGGCCGAGGAAGATTGATCGAATCGCTGACCTACGCACTGTCGATTCAATTGCTCGAGCGCCCTTAGCGTAATAAATCATCGGGACGCGACGCGCACTACAATCATTCATGAAGAGCCCGGTCTTTATCTCCCAGAGATCGACTGGAATAAAGGAAGTTCTATTATGTCGCAGCTAGAGATTCATTAAACTGTCGAGTACGTCAGCGTTGTCGCTGCAAACGACCTAACAATTTGTTCTTACCTGTTTCCTTGTTTTTCCTTCTAGTCGACGTTCGAAAACTTCTGCCGAGATTTATCATCGGCTTACTCGAGCAGTTTTTGAATATACGGGAAGTACGTAGGTTTTTATTCTGCTTTTTCGATAAGTCCATTAAAGAGCGCCATTGAAGACTGTTCGATAGCAAAAAGCTAATTATTGCATTGGATGCAACCGGTTATTTTTGTACAGTAATTTTACAGTTATTTTTGTATAGTTATTTTTGAACCAGTTTTCTTAATAGCAAATAACGAGTGAATTATTTAACAAAGTTAAGTGAATCTGTTTTTATAGGTAAGTTGTGTTATTCGAATAGTAATATTCTTTCCGATGAAAGATTCTTTAGCAATTTTTACTATAATTTTACTCAATTTCATAAAATTTTCAATTCGACTTCCTCATACATACAATCTTTGTTTTAATAATGCCAATTTCAATGTGATTTTTCTTTTATACAGTGCATGCAGTTGTTTGGTAAAAATAATTGTTCAACAAATTATTGTGCAACACGTGGTAAATAGTCGAGTACAAATATTCGCTAGAAGAATTGTCCGTACATTAAAAATTAAAAAAAAATCTGTGCAATCAATCATCTAAATTTCTGGAGAGTACAGATTTGCAATTTGAATCCAGTAATTATCTGTCAATCACGTCAGTAATTTACGAAAAGGCAGTTTCAAGAAAAATGCTTCAACCGAATTGTCTCAATCGCTGGAATCAACTCAAACTAAGCATCTAAGGTAAGAATATTTACTTTAAGTAGTGAAAACATTTGCAATACCTCAGTGCAATAGAACGAAGTTAATAACAAAATAATAATAACGTAATAATAACATAATAATAAAATAACTATATATAAATAAGTTATTTGTAATAAAAAAAGAACGAAGTCATTTATAATAAACAATTGCATTCAGTACAATTCCGTAATTATTGTCTTGTAAAACAGTTATTATCATTAAGTAAATTTGTTGCTATCATCGAGCAAAGTTATTATTATCGAGTAAAGTTGTTATCGGCCAAAGTCCGCATAGATTAATTTAATTTGTTCCGGGGGCAGATATTAAAGCGAGAGAAAAAAAGGCAAAGAGAATTTATTATTATTATTATTATCATGCGCAAGGGGTAATGCTCGGTTGAAAAAGCAGCTATAAATGCAAACTCTTTAGCCCGGTGTTTCACCAACACACCGATGCGAAGTTGAGTTTCGAAAATATTAACAAAGATGGCGCAGATAATTCTCGCAGTTGGCATCGGCGCAACCGAGACCAGCTTCTCTGCCAGCGGTCTTTTTCCCCTGGTTTTAACGAGCTCATGAATTTTCGGTTCGGCGCGTTCACGCTAATGCGTCGACGGGATGGAAGTAAAGGGGTGAGCGGTTAGAGTGAAAGCGACGGCCCGGTCGGTGGTCGCCCGGTGCTCCAGCTGAATTTCACGTTTTTAATGTTATCCTAATAGCGTCGAAATTTATTGCGCCCCGTCGCCGACTAACAGCAACACTGATGAAATTCTCTACCACCGCCAAATGGATTTTTCGACATAATGGGACGTGTTGAGCGGTGTACCGCACGAGACCCGTGTCTTCTTATCAAAAGACTGCGGGTTTTTATCCAAATTCACGTTATTGCACACTTGCTGACGAACATTCGAAACTTATCTTTTGATATTTATGTATAGTATGTAATATATAATATGTAATAATATTTTTATATAATTTTGCCGGATTTTTTATTTTATTTTCCACTGGACGTAATCGATGCAAATTGTAATTTTATCGATGAATACTTGATGAATATTAGCAGATTTGTAGTATATATTTAATTGACGTATATTTTTGTCTATAGTAAGCCATCTTTTCGCAGATGAAGTTATTACGAACTATTTTCATACGAAAGAAATGATTTTATGTTGCTGGCAGAACCTCGTTTTATATAATATAAGTTAAACAATGAAATTAAAAATATCAGAGTTTATACGAAATAAATGATTTTATGTTGCTGGCAGGACTCGTTTTAATACAAGTTAAACAATGAAATTAAAAATATCATATGTTCGTTTACAAAGAGACAATACATTTTTCAACCTATACATTAATAATGCAATAATTTAAAATGAAATTAAAATGAAATTATCAAGTATGCAATTTTAAAATGAATAAAGTTACATTATTCGTTTTAAAAATTGCAGGTAGATCAAATAATATTCAGTCGTTGAATATATACGTTCCTTTGCGAAGGATCTTATTAATCTAAGTTGCTCATTTCAAAAGGGAACTATAATATGGTTGTGAAAAATTAACTACCACTCTGTCTATTATAAATTGAAATCAGACACAGGCAATGAAATGAGTCGACATGCACACTCTACAACCAAGCACGCTATTCTCTCAACAGCATACCTTCAAAGACCCAGTATCACAGACAGAAAAATTTCTGTTCCGACAAATGTCAAACGAGCGCCCTTTCGTAATCAGACCTTGGAATATTATGCGAAATAAAAATTTGCTCGGACAATTCCAAGAAAGGGAGATCAAATAAAAGTAAATTGTTCCTTTCAATAATTTCGATATGTTGAAAATAGTGTAACAACATTAAATTCGTCTTACGTGTTTATATTTCAGGTACGCCTTTTTGCCATGATTGCATCAATTTCGCAGTGTCTATTCATGATTGTCATACCATACGAAGAATCGCATAGTGCAAACAGGAGATAAAAACAATTAGTAAACGATGTCATATAATTTTGTTTTGCTTGTTTAATTTACCTGATTAAAATACTTTGATTCTATGAAATTTTTAGAAATCTTCGGCGCGGCCGTCAATGTGTCAATGTTACCGGCATGCTGGCAGCTGCCTTTTTTGCGGACTGCCCCGAGTTTTTGTAAAAAGAACTGCGAGGCTTGAAAAATCGTGTCCTAGCGCGACTTAGTATTCTCAGATCAGCGCGTTTCGATTCCGACTCCGACCATTTTTCGGCGAAATTATTGTACAGTAACGTCTCTCTAATTGACGCATAGATTGTTCACAAAAATGGACAATTTGGGAAGAGGAGATACGATTGTTCGAGCCTTACGGTTCATTTTTATAGTTACGAATTGTCGACAACTATAAAACAACGAGCTGCGAGGCTCGAATAATCGTATCTCCACTTCCCAAATTGTCCAATTTTTTGCACAATCTGAGCGTCAGTTAGTGAGACATTACTGTATTTCGTATCGCAAATTTACTTAATTCCCATCGATTTCAAAAATACAGGATAACCCAGTCGTTTCAAGAACACGGTGTACATTATGCACGTCGCGAAAGGGGGTCGGGGACCGTTCGTTCGCGACGTTGTGCCGCACCGGCGGAACATAAAATGGAAAATGTAGCAGAGTTCTACGCGAGCTGCGGCACAAAACGACGAGACTCGGATTCCCCGGGTTCCCCGGCTCTGCCGTTTTAATTCTCGTCCCCGCTCTGGCCCCCTCCAGCCACGAGGGTAGCACAGTTTTTCCGGGGTCCCGGGACTGGCGAAGTTTTCTATGCACCCTGAAATCTCGTTTCTTAACGGCGCGTTACGAAAAGCCGCGGGATTTAAAATGTATGAGGCGCGCTGCGAGACAGGGGCGATATTTTATTCAGAAATCCGGGTTCGCCGCAGCGTCGCGAGGTATTAGGGTTCGATAATACGGTCACGGGACCGTTTTTGCCCTCGGTAAAACCCCCGGCGCGCCGGCCGCGCTATCCAGGCCCCCGTTTATTACACGCGCGGCTCTATAACTTCAGCATCGGCCTTAACGAAATTCGGGGCTTAAGAACGAAATCCAATTTGGCCGTCTGCGCGTGAGGCGGGTCCGCGAACCACTCCAGCCCCGCTCTAATGCGATTTACGATATCGCGTGTAATTTATGCTAAAATAATCGGTACCGTTTTACGATTAAACGGAACGACGGCTGTCTGGCCAGCCGCGGCACCGGCGACGAACAGATCGCGCCGATCTACGTTTCCACGACGTCGCCGCGCGTATCTTTGATTCCTGTTCGGATTTTTAACCCTTTCATAGGCACCGGGAACTAAGCTTTCCTCACATTTTTAGTGCGCGTTTGGATCCCAGGCTCCAAATATTTCCACCGCTGAAATGTGCTGGCATCTATACAGAGTGTCCCGAAAATGTCTCGCAATTCGGGAGAAGTTGATTCCTGAGGTGATTTGAAGCAACTTTTTCCTTTGCGAAAATGCAATCCGTGGCTTGGTTTGCGAGTTATTAGCGAAAAAGAGTGGCCAATGAGAGGCGAGCTCGGCTGGCGCGAGGCGGCCTAGCCGACAAGCGCACGGTGCTCGATTCCGCTCACTGGCTCGACCGTCTCGCGCCAGCTGATCTCGCGCGTCTCATTGGTCACCATTTTTCTTTAATAATTCGTAAACGAAGCCGCGGATTGCATTTGCGCTAAGGAAAAAGTTGCTCCAAATGATCCCAGGAACCTTCCATTTCCGCATTACGGGATATTTTTGGGACACCCTGTATATAGGTTCCGCGACCCCAAATTGTGAGAGGTGAAAAATTAAAAATAACAGGAAAGCGAATAACAGCTGTATCACTATATGATAAAACTGTGGTAATTGAATATGCCAATTCTTCGAAAATTCATATTGTGCCCATGAAAGGGTTAATAGTGAAGGAATCGAATTTGTCAAGACACTCGAAATCAATGAACTGTTCGTAAAAAATGCGAGTTGCTAGATAAATTCGAACGTTCGTCTCGTCTCGGAAGATTGCTCAATACTCGACTCGAAAATTTCTCATCGCCATACTAATTTCCCATAAAAATGTAATGTAAAAATGTAATCTAGTCCAATTACGTACAAATGTTTTGCAGATGCAATTTTGGTTTTGCTTATAATTTGTTTCACATATAATTTATTTAACTTATACTTTATCATAATAAAACTATAGTAATATAGTATATTACTGTCCATTCAGTAAACATTCTTATCAGATCGTCCGCTAACATCTCAATTGTATTTCTTCGTAGATTAGTAATTTAACGATTTAAAAATTGCACTGATACCGATTTTATTAAACAAAAATGTGTTAGCTACAGAATACTGTTTCGGAAACCTCTCGTTTTCATCTTGACTCGCAAATAATTTTGTCACCTTACTGCATCTCGCCCTTAAACTGCAATTTTTATGTATTTGTGACAATAATGAGTTACCACAATTTAAAATGATACCACAGTGAAAATAGTTAAAGAATACCAATATACTATTTTCAACTCGTTAAAACTATTCAAGAAAAAATGAAATGCTTGCCTCCCATTTTTTTTTACAAGAAATACAGAAAATTTTTTTTAAGTGAAATTTTAACGTCGCATCATCATCTAGGTCAGTAGCAAATTTTATGGACGAGACTAAAGTCGAATGAAAATATTCCAAGGTATTCTCCAACTTTATTTTGTATAAAGATCTACATTAGCGTAAACTATGAGTTTCAGTTACGTGAATTTCGCTTCTCTCGTGCTTTACAACTCTGGAAGCATTCGTGATTCAAAAGTTATTCAGTCAAAAAATAAAAAAAGAAAAACAACCGCGAGGACTAATTTAGCTGGAGCACAGAAGAATTTTTTAGGAATGGTTTCATGTTTGGAAAAAATGCTCGCTATTCCAGCGACGCTTGATGATTTTCATTTTTTGTAGGTCTCGTCGCACGTGTAGCGTACTAGCAAAAATTCGAGAAAATCCTCTGTCAGCCGCGAAGCGTAGTCGGCATCATGAAGAAATCTCGTCGTCGCTCTAAAGTCGCTGGATTATGCGCAGCGGCCGATTTCTGAATAATGCGGCCCGCAAATATATATTCCAGCGCAATAGTTAAGAGGATTTGTCGGTTTTCCCACAGATAAATCCATGGGTCTAAAGCAGGAATTGTAACTGATAATTGATCGACGTATTCGATGCAACGATACGATCGGAGAACCTGTTAGCGACTGACTGTTGCTTTAATTTTTCAACGACGCTTTGTGGAATCGTTCGCGTTATCTTCGGAAGTTGTTGAGCCGAGCCTGCTTGATATTACAGTAATGTCTCTCTGATTGACGCTCAAATTTTCCACAAAAGTGGACAATTTGGAAAGAGGAGATACGATTGTTCGAGCCTTGCGATTCATTTTTTATAGTTACGGATTGTCAACAATTACAAAAACGAGATGCAAAAGGCTCGAATAGTCGTATCTCCTCTTCCCAAATTGTCCATTTTTGTGAGCAATCTAAGCGTCAATTAGGGAGACATTACTGTGCTCACAATAAGATTCTACACGGTTTATGATAAAATTGAGTCGGTGAACAGCAAAACATTAAAAACGTATGAAGAATTTGGAGATATGGTTCATATTGTTTCCAGCTTCACGCTATTAACTTTCACATCTCAAAAAGTTCCACCTACATTCTAATATTCTCATAACCAGTTCGGTCTCGATTCGCAGTCAACTCCAAACTAGTTATTTCTCGGCTCGAGCTTCCCAGGCTCGTCTTCTTTCCAGTTTCGTTGCTTTTTGTGTTTTGTTGATCCTGGTCGTAACATACAGTAATGTCTCTCTAATTGACGCTCAGATTGTCCACAAAAGTGGACAATTTGGAAAGAGGAGATACGATTGCTCGAGCCTTGCGATTTGTTTTTTTACAGTTACGAATTGTCAACAATTACAAAAACGAGATGCAAGACACGAATAATCGTATCTCTACTTCCCAAATTGTCCATTTTTGTGCGCAATCTAAGCGTCAATTAGGAAGACATTACTATAGACTGCAGATCTTTAGGGAAAATAAAAGTGTTCTGGCTCGATTGCAGCAAACAGGAGTTAAATAAAAATTTGATTTCACTCTTTACATTTTCAGACAGTTGAAAACAATGGAACAGCATCGTTAAATATTTTCCCTGCATTTACAGTAATGTCTCTCTAATTGACGCTCAGATTGTCCACAAAAGTGGGCAATTTGGAAAGAAGAAATACGATTATTCGAGCCTTGCGATTCATTTTTTATAGTTACGAATTGTCAACAATTATAAAAACGAGATGCAAGACACGAATAATCGTATCTCTACTTCCCAAATTGTCCATTTTTCTGGACAATCTGTGCGTCAATTAGGGAGACATTACTGTATATCGCGGTGACCGCCAATAAAACCGGTCAATTCGAGTTAATAACTCGTGATAAAAGTCCCTTATTATCTCTATATACGCGTGAAATTCCATCTGTGCTCCAAATAACGGGCATACGGCTGTTTGAGCGCGGTTAGGTAACGGTTAGGTGTAGACTCATGCGTGAACATTGCGTTTTCCGGTCGTTGGCCGGTCGATTTTGGTCTGTCGCAGCGATAACGGGGATTGCGTGGCAGATTGCGAAACATGACGATGTTGAAGACCGCGTTAAGGTTCAATGGAATGTGGCTGATTCGCGCACAGAGAACTACTAATTCCGGGGACGCGTCACGACATCTCTACTTGCTGGAAACACCTTGAAATCGTCGTCGATTATTCCTAATAGTGTACCGTTGTCTGGCAAGTAAGTCACAGTATTTACACGTTATATTGCATGAATATCTGGTCCGAAGTCCCGTCCGCTCATTTCTTACTTACACTACTAATTCCTCAGCGAATCACACTGTCTCGTTAATATTCGTTAATTTCAACTTTTCTAATTGTACGATCTCCAACTGTGATCCAATGGGAGGATTAATCTTTCATACTTAAACATAAATACAAAAGCTTTTCGTATACATGTCGTTTTTAATTTTTACATCAGAGTAACATGTTTTCGTTGACAAATATTGGTTAACTCGATTTCTTCTAGGAATTTCATGGATAACGAAATAACATTTTTCTTTGACACAAATTTCGTAGATCACGAAATGAATCTTTTCTTTGAGAAATTTCGAAGTTAATAAAATAAGTTCCATTAATTCTCTATACTAGGATTTACTTTGAATGAAATGTTTGTCGTACTGATATGGTTCGTTTCAGAAAATATCTGCTCTTGGGAAATTTGTATGAAAACGTATGTTACCTTTAGAAACTTATTTAAAAAGTTTTCTCTTGAAATTTGTGTGCTCTTTGGAAGAAGTTATCGTAGAATGTTTAATAAAAGAGATCTAAAAAGGAGCAACCCTCGAATTGTGTATTTTGCTTATATAAATATTACAAATAAGTTTCACATTCAGAATAATAATACTAATTATTAACTAATCATTAATAACAATACTAATTATTATTCTAAATGTGTAACTTATTTGTAATATTTACAATAGGAAAATTCACAGTTCAAGGATTGTCCCTTTTTAGATCTCTTTTATTAAATAATCCACGAGTTCCAAAGGAACTTGTATTATACAAACTACAAGAAAAAAGAACTTTTTAAATAAGTACAATAATTATTCATTATTGCCGTACTACTATTCACTGAATAATATTCAGTACTTGTTACACTGATGGAGAACTCTTTTTCACCGTCGACAAAAAAATATCCATTCCAGTTATACACAAATGTGAGAACGAGTTCGAGGAAACTATTACGGTGCGTGCTTAAAGTGGAACCTATTAAAAAGTTCGAAGCAAAAAGTTAATCGAAGCTAAGGAATCTCGGTTTCGTTTTCTACCAATAAAAAGCCATTTAAATTTGTTTTCCACCAAAAATTCGATTAACCAGTTAGCTGTTTTTGATGAGTATACGCATCATCGAACTGGTTAAGTTAGGTAAATAAATAAATTCATTACAACCTGATTCTATATATATCAAAACAACCACATATACACTTTTCAAAGAGACTATAACAACTGCAATTAACAATAGATTTACGAAACCCGCCAAAATGACGGGTCACTAATATTTTAATTTACGATTATTCATATCGTAAAGACACATTAACGAGTTATTCATTCAATTTATACATTACTTACGGCAAATGTTACTATAACGCTTGTTAAAAATCAGAACAAATGTCTTATTGTTACTTTTATAAATATAAAACAGATGTTTTCTGTTGTGCTCCGTAAATCTAGTGTTAACAATGATCTATGATCTACAACAATGGAAATCTGAATAAACATTCAAAAATTGAATAATGTTCACTCTATCTTAGTATCTCTTATCACTCAAGAAATTATTTAAAAAGAAAACGGAGGATCAATTATATTTGTAACGTAATCCGAACATGTTAAAAATATCACTGTTATGTAGTTAAAAAAGTCCGGAAAGTTCTCGCTTCGTGACTTGTTCAATACTTCGAACGCGGCTCGAGTCCGTCCCGACCTACTGTCAAAGCCTCGTGTTGCGGACTCTCTCGCGGACCCTCTCCCTCGCACCGTCACCTCTCATTGGCCAGTGTTTTTCGTTAATAACTCGTAAACAAAGCCTCAGATTGCAAATTCGCAAAGGAAAAAGTTACTTCAAATGACCTCAGCTACCCCTCATTTTCGGCTGTTAAAATAATTGTGGGACACCCTGTATGCTACGATATAGCATATAAGTATATTGTTGCGAATCACTCCGTTTCTCTCGCGTCGCGGCATTTTATTTACAATAAAGAATATAAACTATAATACAACTCGATACAATTATATTTCAGATCTTTCCGTGGCAACCCCTATCTTGCATTATTGTTTAAGGAGTTGCTCACAACAGGGCAGTTTCACGTTACAGCGACTTGATTTGGACAAGTCGCCGTAACAGTCGCCGTATATGTATATTTTATGCTCCGTGAATCTAACGTTAACCGAGACATTAGCGACAACGATAAACATCAGTGACAAATTCGAAAGTGAACGCACAACCGTGTTACCGGGTAGCGACGCCGCAACTTCCGCCAATTAACAATTTTTGAAACAACGCTCGCTTCGGCTGACAGGCCGACGCTTTTCGTTGGTGTCTGAAAACCGTGACGCGTCCATGCCAGACGCGGCGTCGCGTCGGTTGAAATGCGAAACGACTTGGCACCTACGGTTGCGGTTTTCATTGCAACTGGCGCAGGTATTATCGGCTGCCGGAGCAGTTCGGCCGTGCAGCTGTCACCCACAACGAAAAATCGACCCGGCGAAGGTAACCGGGGCCGTCCAAGGAAAAAGGGGAGCGCGCCGGGAACAAGGGCAAAAAGCAGGGGAACGTCGAACGGCGAAAAGCCGACGACCACAAAAGAGTCCGGAGGGAAACGAAAGTGAAGACTGTGCCGGGTTCCGGACGCCTCGCCTCGCCTCGCCCCGCGAAAATGGTATCGCTCCTACCGCGGATTTAAAACCGCCGTGCGGCGTATCCATTTCGCGACTGAAACGTTGATCCGAAGAGCGCGTGGTGTCGGGCCGTACACGAACGCAACCTCGACGAACTCCAAACAACTTCCTCGAATAACCGCAAATAACTCCAGTGAAAAAGATTTCATTCTTCGGAACGAAGGAATCTGTTTTGCATAACAACAACACTCCGGATAAGTTATGCACGCCCTTTGCGATCCCCGCGTTGTACAGTTATTCCTCCCAGAAATGTTGGAAGGTCGAAATTGAAGATCTGAGGCAGATATGAGAATACTAAGTCGTCATTCTTCGAACCAGGCGACTTGTTTTTATAGAAAAAAAAACTCCTTTTCATAATAATAGCTTTACAGTAAATTCTCTCTAGAAGACAGGGTGAATTACAGGGTGAATTAGATTGCGTGCTTTTCTGTCCATTTCTCCCCTTTGGCGGCTTTTTAAAATTCTTTTAAAAATGTGACTTATTTTGGACATCAAGACGCGCGTTACAGAATTTTTTCAGATTTTTCGGTTGCAAGCTGTGGTTATAAAAAATGAAGAACCAAAGGGGATAGGCACGCGCCTTTAATTTAGTTTGCTTGGTACACTATGTAGTATATATAATATAGTATATAGTATACATATAGGGTGTTCCAAAATTATGGTACTTCTTCCTGAGATCATTTCAAGTAACTTTTTCCTTTGCGAAAATGCAATCCGCGGCTTCGTTTACGAGTTATTAACAAAATACAGTGACCAATGAGAGGTGAGCTTGGCTGGCGCGCGGCGGCCGAGCCAACGAGCGCACCGAGCTCGGTTCCGCTTATTGGCCCGGTTACCTAGCGGCGAGAGAACTCGTCCCTCATTGGCCAGTGTTTTTTTATGAATAATTCGTTAACGATGCCTCGGAGAAAATTTTTGTAAAGGGAAAAGTTGCTTCAAATCACCTCAGGAATCCCTCATTTCGCGGAAATATCATAATTTTGAGACACTCTATATATATATATATTATTATTATATAGTATATATATAGTAGTTCATTACATTGGAAAAAAATGAGTCATCTGCGAATCTTACCACAAGCTACGCATTCATGCACGATGCGTGCAGAATTTAATTTTATCACCCATCGAACAATAAGAAAAATTCAAGTTCCACGAAATCGAACTAATCCGATGCATTCGTATAACAGTGCAAAAGTTCGACTAATGCTTCAGAGTGTGTCCAAATCCCTTCGCGCGCCGCGGTGTCCTGCGGAATCACGGAAACGCGGGAAATATTTGTCACCAGGAGCCAGAGGATTTCAGTGCGAGCTACCGAGCGATTTTTTCCGGTCGAATCGAACGGCGAGAATGCGAGATGAAGAGAGAAACGGTGAGGAAGACGGCGGCGGGTAACGTGAGAAAATCGAGTGGGTACATACGTTAAGCTAGATTACGTGTCCGGCGGCCAGATTGCGGCCGTTGTGTCCGTTGGATTTATTAAGCAGCGTCATATATATTCGAGTGGCGTACGGTAAGCCGGGTTCCGCGAGCTGAAGAATCGCAATTTCCGATGGGTGAAAGAGGACGATCTCGCGGCGAGACGCGCGCACAATCGCCGGACACTCTGCGGAGGGGCCACAAAAAAACGGTGGCCCGCATCGATCAAGCGCCGCTTCATCCCGTGATAAAGTACGTAAAAGGAACATAATTCTTCGCGATAGCTTGCCGGTGAACGGGGAATCGCGACACGCCGGGCCCCGGAACACAAAACCCGTCAGATGTAATTGCGATTCGATTAAAAACGTAAATCACGCGGCGCGGTTTTTCTTATTCGGTCGCCCGCACCCGGCCGCGGTGACTTTTATCGGGGACTTTTAGCGGCCGAAGAAGCTTTGCAAGTTCTCAAGACCGGGCGTGTGAAATTTGTTTTTGCCCTTGTCTACGATTCAAGTTCCGATGACGTGCGTGTCACAAGCAACAACAAGGTCGGTCACACGCGCCGAGTCTTTTCACGGTTGCGCGGAACGTGTGACGTTGTGCCAATCGCGAACTTCTTACGGAACGTAAATACAGTGACTCCCATTAATCGGACGCTTGTCAAGATGCAATAACTTTTTTAGAACTGGACTGAACGACTTGATTTTTTTTCTTTAGATGATAGAGCGACCATAACTATTACTCATAACTCTATTAGACCATAACTAGAATGATTTTTTAAATGTTGTAAATTAAATTTTGTTGTAAATTAATTTTCGTTGTAAATTAAATTTTGTAAATGTTTAAATTGTGTGTAAAAATTTTTAAATAAAATTTTTTAAATTAAAATTTTTTTAAATTACTTAGAATGATAAAAGAAAATTAAAAAATTCATGTTTTTTAACTTTTCTATCGGAGAACCTACAACGAAAATTTAAAAAATTTGTTTTGCAGACTTCGGTAAGTTATATGCATGTTAAAAATTTCATCGAAATCGATTGCAAAAATTGCAGTCCCCGTGCCACCTTCTTTAGTTACTAATAGAACAATTAAACGACGAAAAGCAAAAAACCACAAATCACGTATCCCCTGGTCTAACGCGAGCCTAAGTAGTTATGTTTATATTTGGCCCGACTGACGCACCGCGGCTCTCATTTCTGGCCTGATTTTTCGACCACGTCTCTCAGACGTGGTTATAGGACAAAGGGTTAATTAACGTACGAAGTATGTAGGAGGAATTCGCCTATTACCGGACCGTACCACGTGACCTACTGTACCTGTATTCATGAAATTGAAAACCGTTACAGGATAAAAACACCGCTAAAATTTAATAATTTAAACCACTAAATTAATAAAATAAACGACATGCAGTAACCAGCCGAGTCAGGTGGAAGGACGAGGCGATTTTTGCAAATATGTCGAATGTCTTGTATGGTACAATAAAATGATCTCACATACAAATTATCTTACAAAAACGTTATATTTCGTTAGTTTATCTATATTCACACTTTTATGACAACTAAGGAACCTTTCCGACGAGTGTATTCAAAATTACATGATTCTATTTGAGAAAACAAAGTTGACCTCCATTTGCCCTGTACGCGTGCATTTACAACTAAAACTAAATTATATCACCTTGTAGCCCCCTCGAAATCATTTAATTTCTATGGGAAACATTTTTTATACAGTGTGTGTAATGAACGAGTTACATTCATTTATAGATTAAAATCGTACACCCTGTATATGTGTTCATCGCCAGTCACGTTGCACCTTTCATAAACTATTTCACGAATCTTTGCTGTGTTTAGTGATAGGGATCACTTAACGTTCTTTAACAATTTTAAATCAAAGTTTAAAGTTGATTTAAATTGATGTTATAATAACGATTCCTTATTTTATTAATTTTATTTTGAATTCTAATAACATTCACTTGAAAATCATGCTAAATAAAGGAAGTAAAACGTTATCATTTCTTACTTCTTCAGAAAAAATCTTAAATGTCCCATAATAGGCGAACTTTCCCTAAAAAAATAATGTCTCTCTAATTGACGCTTAGATTGTCCACAGAAATGGACAATTTAGGAAGAGGAGATACGATTCCTGCGGTTCATTTTTACAATTACGAATTGTCAACGACTATAAAAACGAGCTGCAAGACTAATAATCGTATCTCCTGTTCCCAAATTCTCCATTTTTGTGGACAATCCGAGCGTCAATTAGAGAGACATTTCTATACAACGCGGCAAGAGACAGACAGGTCGGAGACTCCTCGCGCCTTCGAAAAGTAAACATCATTGAATCGTTTCGGTAGTTAATTACGCAACGTTGTTTGTGCGAGGTAACAATCAAAACGCTTCAACGACGTCGAATTTCATAATATCAGTAATCGACGGCGATTCGCGAACGGCGTTCGTCGCGTTCCGACGCGTAAGACGGACGGTAATACGGGTCCACATTAGGCGCGCATTTCCATAAACAGTACTTCGGGTCCGAATAGATTCAGCGAGGCTGTGAATCGGTAACCAGCGGCGTTGATGTAAATGGATTACCCCGGTCGAGAGAGAGAGAGAGAGAGAGAGAGAGAGAGAGAGAGAGAAATACAAGCAATAGTATAAGTCCGGGTTGGCCAGACATTTCCCAAGCCATTAAACTTGCCCGGCGAGATTGCGGTTCAGGCATAATACTTATGCTATCGTCCAATCTTTCCAGGGCTACAAAGCTTGATTCCAGCTTTGCCCTCGGCCGCAAACGAATCAGCCTTAAGTAGCGTCGCCGTTCCATAGGGGTGGCTTAACCAATCCCCGGAGGATCTCCGGTGTTCCCGTCGTCGTTCCGCGAAACAAGCATGAGTAGCAAAAATGGAAACGCGGGAACGGGATCCGGCGGGCCGGGCCGGGCCGGGCCGGGCCGGCGCCTCGTTCTGTTTGCGCTGAAGGTGTACCATTCATTAGCGGGGAATTTTTTCATCAAGCCCCTCGGGAAGCGGACGAGTTGAACCGGGCTTCGTAACGCAAACTTACGCCGTAATCTCGCCGGACCGAAGCTTCCGGACGCTAATCCCGGAACGACGTGGAAATATGAACTCGTAAAGCCATTGAGCAACCGGTCGGAAACGAGGAACGCCGGCGTAGGTGTACGGGCCAGCCTGCCGGGACAAGAGGGGCCACTAATGCCCCCCATCCCTCCACCCGTCGCCCCACCCCCGTCCCCCACGAAGATTTATCGTTCTACACCGGTGGGATTGTTACGTAAGGTTAAGCTCAGGGTCGAGGCGTTAGGATTCGACCTCATCCGGCGAACCCAATGGCGCGCCACTCGCGTAAATCGGCCCTGGCTGACTGCTGCCGGAGCTTGTGCGGTTTCGATCTACCACCGACGAACTTACGAACCGATGTTTTCCACTTTCTCCTCGACGAACGACTGCCTCCTTTCGCCACACTGTATCACGGGAGGCTGGGGGAATCCTGCGAGTGAACCGTAACGAGAGCCCGCGGGTATTTACGGCGCGGGCGCGACGATGCTGTTTCCGAGGAATTGCAGTGTTTTGTTGGTTCCAAATTTTTATTATTGTTTGTGTCCGAGCTGAGCGAAGCGATGCGAATGTTTCGATGATGGGGACAGTTGCTCGGTTATGCGATCAGACTTAACTTTAGAATGGTTAACACCGCGTGGATATCTTACTAGTGATAACGTGACGTCAAATTGACTCTGTATGACGAAAATAACGAAATGATGAATGCATGACGGAAGTTTAAATAGACTAATACAGTATTTTAATTGCATAAAAGATGTCAAGTGCGATGAGTGTTTATTTAACTTCCACTCTTCGCAATTGCTGCAGACAATTATTATTTCGCATAATGATCCGCAGTCTAGTGATATAATTTGATTTAAGATATAGAGTAACGTCTCCCTAATTGACGCTTAGATTGTGCACAAAAATGGACAATTTGAGAAGAGGGGATACGATTGTTCGTGTCTTGCATCTCGTTTTTAGAGTTGTTGACAATTCGTAACTATAAAAACGAATCGCAAGGCTCGAACAATCGTATCACCTCTTCCCAAATTGTCCACTTTTGTGGAAAATCTGAGCGTCAATTAGAGAGACATTACTGTAGCTGTGATTTCAAACGCTAGGAAAACAAATTAGAAAGATAGAAAGTTGGTTCAAGAGTTAGTTACTTCAAGACTAATCTAATTTAATCTAATTTAGAAATATATGCGACATCCGATCTCGCACACACTGAGTTAAAAGAATCATTTTAGAATACCACCGGTACTTAAAGTGTTAAAATGATCATACTTCCGTAATGATGCGCCTCCCTCGAATCCACACACCCTGCTAAAAGTGTTAGGACACTCACAGAAAATTAAATCAATTTAAGAAACCGATAGGAAATAGTTATAATTTCCTCAATTTATTTCAGAGTTAATTGTACTATACTGTAACAAGCACATATATCTACATATTTTTTAAATTATACTAGAAATAAAGTCAATTTGACAAAAGAAACTTATCCGTTTTATTAATTTGTTTATTATTTCTTATCCTATTTGGTTTCGTGCATTTTGTGGTATGTTCTAAATATTTAGAAAACATATCGTACAAAATAATTGTAAATGTTTTCAATGAACAAAATGCAATAAACGGGTGAACTAATAACACAAGTGACAAACACTTCTAATTCAATGAGTACTTTCGTCAATACGATGCCATAAAACTTAATGGTAAACAGAAGACATTAGCTAAACTGATTAAAAAATTATAATTTATACCAAATCACAGTACAGGACCTAGTACTTTTGGAGGGAAGTGTACTTACAGACTGTCCCAAAACTATGGTACTTCCGAGAAATGAGAGGTTCCTGAGGTTATTTGAAGTAAATTTTTCCTCAGCGAAAATGCAATCCGCCGTTTCGTTTACGAGTTATTAACGAAAAACAGTGTCCAATGAGAAGCGCGAGATCAGCTGGCGCGGAGCGGCCGAGCCAATCAGCGGAACACGGCTTCGTCCGCTCGTCGGCTCGGCCGCCTTGCGCCAGCCGAGCTCGCCTCTCATTGGTCACTCTTTTCTCGCTAATAACTCATAAACAAAGCCGCAGATTGCATTTTCGCTAAGGAAAAAGTTGCTCCAAACAAGCTCAGGAATCCCTCAAGTTCCAAAAATACCATAATTTTGGGACTCTTTGTATATAAGTAGCGACGATCAATCCTCCAAAGCGAATTACGTCGTCGACGTTCCGCAAGCGTCGAACGAGGGCCGGCCGGCAAGCAAAACCCGACTTATGCCCAACTAATCATTGCTTTGGCGATTAAGGTACATTGAAATCTCTCCTGACGATTCCTCTGGCCTAGGCCGGCCGGTAAATCCCAATAAGCTGAGGCCGATGGGCACGGCCGACGTGCAGCCGACCGCAGACCCGCTCAGCCGTAAAGTCTGCATCAAACGGTCGCGTTCGATCTGCCTAGCCATCGGCGAAACTCGGCCCCTGAAAGCTCCTAATGTCGTTTACATATTCGCCGGCGCAGGTTTTTCGGGCCACGGGACGGGGCGCGCGGCGGGGAGGAGGAGGACGAGGCCGGTACACGATGAAAAAGCGAGGCAGATAATTACAGAGACTTCTCTGCACGGGCTATTAAATTTGATGCGCAGCTCGGACCACGGACCTCGGGGTAATTTTAGTATGAATGCTGACTAAAGGATGCCAGGCAACGTCCAGCAACGATATAGTCGGATCACGGGGAAAGGGGCTCGTTAAAATAGAATATTATAGTTGATGAAATTTCACGATCTCTCCGGCGATCTTAGCCCGGACGATGATTAATTAACCGCCGGGCGATGTACCAACTTCCGACCGCTCCAAGGGGCGAGAGCCCCGCGCGTGATTAGTGTAATGAGCGTAATTATACGCCAAGTTAATAAGTATAGTTTGTGAACGAGTGAAATTATTTCTAGCATATTCGCGCGGCCGCGCGCGGACATTGTCGGCGATGAAAAATCGCGTTTCGCGCGATAATTTCTGCGGAATGAAAAACGCGTAGGCGTTACTATGGAAACGTCCGGCCATGTGTCGCAGATACAAATGTTATGTATTTTGAAACGCGCACCCCGTGAAATACTGCAAATAATAATTTAAAGTGGTAGCCCGCGTGAAGCGCCTCGCGCGCAGAAGCGAAACGCCGCTGTATAGTTGAATAACACGTAATTTTGGGCGCGTTTAACGCATTGTTCGCGTTCAATTTAGGCGACAGGAAAGAAAAAGAACAGATATTCTGTTTTCATCGTCCGTTGAATTTTTCGGCGAGAACGAAAGAACGCGTTTTCGCTTGCCGCGTTTCGAAATTAAAAGCAGAACGCCTGCGGAATGAATTAATCGCTTGAATTAACACTCGCCAAAATTTCGAACGGAAACGACACGCTCGATTTCGCCCGTTCCACGCTTCTTTGTGCCACAAAGGCATAGTTTTTAGAGCAATTGGATTTTTCGTCCGTCGGAATCCCGCGCGGACCGGCGAGGCTTAGGATTCCGCGCGTTTCGCGTCCGGATTCTCTACCGGGAAAATTCGAGCGCTCAGGTTTGTCGCGATTCGCAGTCGTCTCCGGATGTTTCGTATTATTTCGCGTCTCTGACGGCTGAAAGCCGACGATTTAAATTTAAACGGGGCCACGTGCGTGCCGACGAAATCGCGCAGCGTCCGGCCGCTTCTCGTTTGCGGTAAGATATTTAGCCCTCCCCCCCCCCTCCGTTTCATGGATCATTATACGTGTTTTCGAGACCAGAGACCCGTAAATCTAACTCCACTCTCCGGCTCTCGTTCACCTGGATTACCTTTTCAACCGGTCAGTGAGTACACGTTAATGAATCACCGTCTACCCAACGGTGGTTCCAGCCGGGTTTCGCTTAAAAAATTCGTGCAACCACGATTCGGTTTGACTCAATAGTCTAACCTCCGTAAAACCAAATATCTACAGCTGATGTGGAGTCCGAATTGTGTAACAATCCGAGCTTTGAAATGTTCGTTTTGCAACCGACTGCGAGTTTTGGCTCGCGAGATTCGCGAGAATGACTGAGATTTTCTGTTTAAATCCTGAAAATTCTTTTCTGCTATCTACATGTTTGCTGAAAGATAAATGTGCAATGAAAATATACATGAAGAAAACGTTAAAAGCCGCAATATTAACGATCTCCTTGTAATTTTTGGATTTTATTTCGATTAATGCTCTCATTAACTACATTCTATTATTTAAATTTGTATGTATTACTATGATATAAAATTATGACAGCAGTGATGTTCCCTCTGGTAAAAGATCGCTAAATCGATTTGAGACATGAAAGAGAAAGAGAGAGAGAGAGAGAGAGAGAGAGAGAGAGAGAGAGAGAGAGAGAGACAGAAGACGCATAACAATAAAAGTTATACTAGACATTTATAATTTCAACTATTGATTAATGTTACAGTTAATAAGTATAAGTATATCTATATATAGTAATAAGTAGTATTACTATTACTAGTATTACTATAATAAGTAATATATAAGTATTACTATTACTAGTATTACTATAATAAGTAATATATAAGTATTACTATTACTAGTATTACTATAATAAGTAATATATAAGTATTACTATTACTAGTATTACTATATATAGTAATATATAAGTATTACTATTACTAGTATTACTATATATAGTAATAAGTATATCTCCCGTTTCCTATAACATATAATGGTATAATATTATAATTTAATATAATATATAATTAACATTTATATATTTAAAATACATTTATATATAATATAATAATTTAACATAATTAATTTAATTTTATAATTTATGAAATTACAATATTATAATCATAATATATAACAGGGAGAAGTCACTTATTTATGTTTCCACCTATGTCCGAAAACAAATAAGCAGCGATCAGAAGTGGTTTACGGTGAAATACGAACAAATCGAAGACTGCAGCGCAGATATAGGTGAAAGCATTGTTGCATAGAAAATCATTAGCAAGATCAGTTTGCTATGGCCGAGAGAGTGTCTAGAAAAGTCAGTCCCTATTATCGCCGTGGAACAGAAGCGGGTTTCGTAACAGTATCGATCCACGACGTTCAACACGGCGCTGTAAAAATATAATATGATGCAAGAGAGGCATTAATAATACCTCATTAGTTGCCGCAGACTTTGATCCTCCGTTCATTTAATTTTTCCGGCAACTAGACATCGAACAGCGCAGACAGTCAAGTGGCAATTCCAGTGACATTAGCCCCGCGGGCGGAAATATCGTCTGCTTCCGCGTAATGCGGTACGTCGAACGCGTTTACCGCGAACCGGAGTGTCTAATTCAACTATTCCCCCCTTTAACGTTTCGCTTTGTCGCCTCCGTTCCCGTCCTCCCCACCACCCGTATGCCTGTGCACGCCATCTCATTGCTATCTCCATCAACCTGCGCGCCAAGCCAGCAACGGGCTCTTTGTCTTCGGCCGCGAACTAGAAGCGAGTCGACAGCCAATGAAAACGATCACGAAATAATATGCACCGCTCTGTAGGATGTCTCGGCTGGGACAGAGAATGGCCTCGTGAGCGGCGGTCTTACTAGGGTAAGTGTGGGTATATTAGTGCGGACGCCCTAAATACATGCGCTGTTTTATAAAAGTAATGAAATCTAACATTTTATGGTATCTTCTAAAAATGAATGTCATAATTTTTTATAGGTTTAATATTGACAATTTTTATGAGATACAAGTAACAGCAATCACAGTTTTAATTCATTTATCGTCTTTTGACATTTGAAAGCTTATGGAAATATAATATTAATTTTTTAAAATATTATATATTATTATATATTATTTTTGTAAAATATTATATATTATTATATATTATTTTTGTAAAATATTATATATTATTATATATTATTTTTGTAAAATATTATATATTATTATATATTATTTTTGTAAAATATTATATATTATTATATATTATTTTTGTAAAATATTATATATTATTATATATTATTTTTGTAAAATATTATAAATACAGATAAGTGCGAAGGAGTAAGACAAAGGAAAGAGAACAAAAAATATCGAACGATATGAAGAAAAGAAAAAATGTAAGGTTATGCTACTCTAAGGAAAACGTGGTTATGTTATGGCCTTGCAAGAAATTCGCGGAGGGAACTTTATCGCATAAAATAACATTCCGAAGTATATGAAAAGTATCCAAAGTATATCCAAATAACATTACAGAATAACGCAGTACACATAATCGGAACGTTCATAGTATTTGACACGTAGTAATCGTAACGTCAACAATACGCTACAATACGCGTATCAACGTTACAATACGCTTCATAATGAAATTTGCGCTTTCAGAGATCCAATATTTTGTGAAAAGTAACTATTTAAGTTAAAGAATAATATGTATAATATATATATATATATAATATATTATATATTAATAATAATTAAATATATAATATATTATATTATATATATACAGCAGCATATATATATACATATATAATATATTATATTATATATATACAGCAGCATATATATATATATGTAATATTATATATAATATAATTAATTTATCGTACGTAAAAGGTCTCATTTCCTCTGTGAAAGTTCGCCTTCATTGAAAAACCGCGATAATACCCATACTTAACCTATATCATAACGCTCCCCTCCCACCCGAAGACATAGAAGTGCGGTGTTTGCCCGGGGTAGGCGTGTACTTAACGGCGGAATAAGATTAGCTGCCGGGAAGTCGATCTATCGTGACGTCTCACGGCGACTGCTGATAAGGGAATTACGGCAACGATACTACGAGCGGCGCGGCCTAATGTGCATTCTCTGGCGCCGGCTTTCGGTTCGAAATCCTCGCGGCGCGGAGCGCAACACGCTCTGAACCGACGCGACACACCGTGCGATTCGAAGCGTTCTTGGAAATGCGAACGGAGCTGCGACTCGAGCCCCCGACGCGAGACGTTACGATCTTTCGGAAAGTTCCTCCTCCAACGGTTGCAAAAATTACAAGGCACGACGCCGTTTTATCGGCGGAGCTTTCACGGGCCGCGCCGGTTTATTGCTAGCCGGCACGTGATGCGTTTCGTAACGGAGCTCCCTGCGATCGTCGAACCGAGCCAAGACGCGCGCGCCGAACCCACCGCGGCTCGGCGCGGCGCTGCCCCGATCCGATCCGATCCCACCCGACGCGACCCGACGACCCATTTTCTTTCCACGCCTCGCGAATCTTTGCCACACGCAATCCTACCGAGCCCGTTCGCGCAGCAGCAGCGAATCGCAACGCGCGAACACGTCCATCCTGTTTAATTGGGTCTCCTTGCACGCCGCCGCTTCGCCGTTTATTCGCCAATGAGATTAGCTCTAATTGAATACGGATCGGAGAGGATGCTCTGTACACTCTCGCTGTTCAACGATTGCTTAACGCGCGGCACGTACGCCCAGCGAGCTCGTCCAGGAGGCGGCGCGACGCGCTCTACCTCGCGCGATCTACACGCCGCGTCGCGCCTGGATTAACGCTGTCGCGTTCGTGTGCCTGACGCGCGAATACTTTTGCATAATCTCCGGCCCGACATTCCTACGCTCTAGACCAGCGCGAATATGTATAAGCCCGTAACAGGGAAAACGAATTTCCCGTCGCGCTGTTTCGGCTTGCGAACACCGCGCGGAACGGGCGCCGTGCGAACGGCAGTACCATGCTCGCGTAAATCGTCGAAACCCTAGGCGGAAGTCAATATCCAAAGGGATTGAGTTCTTTGGTTCTTTGTTGGGGATTGTCGATCCTTGTGGGGGAGGAAGGCTCATCGCGTGAATCGCAAGAAACTGACGTCGAATTCTAAATTTCGTCTCACGAGCATTTTAATACTATTCGAATACTAAGACGAATAATTATTCTAATGTTTTTACCGTTTTGCAGTTTTCTATTCAATTTACCTACTTGTCGCGATTGCAGTGTTATCTTGACGATCTAACGCTAGTAATAATTTATTGACTGTAAAAATAGATGTTTATTTAACATGATTATACAGATGTTTATATATATATATATATATATATATATATATATATATAACTATACATTTATAATATATAATAAATAATTATATATGTATAAAAGTAATAAATAACCTTGACTGTAATATGTCACCATCTCGGTTATTTGTAATCGGACTGCGGATTTTGGTGCAAAATAAAATTTGGTTAATTATTTGTAGGAAACGTAAGTTAAATAAACATCTATTTTTACATTCAATGATTCCGATAAATTAAGGAGAACGTACGAACACGCTTGTATTCTTCTAATTTTTTTTTTGGTATTTAACCTTGTCAATTTTAATATAAATGCGCGAAATTCGTAGTCTATTTACAATGCAATTGACGAAACCGAAAAATTGCAGAATTAAAATCAATCACACTCATTATTTATTCCTTCCAAAAATTCTATAAGTCTGAATTTATTCCACCGTGCAGAACTAATTACACAGAATTCGCTTAAAAGGTTTTATCTAAAGAAGAACGGAAATTAATATAATAATGGCATGTAATAGTTACAAGAATGTGGCGGAAAATTATATTGACGTCGACGTCTCTATAAATAAACGCTTAACAATCTCGTCTTTTTATGGTAATGTGGAAAGTTCCTCAGGGCATAACAACTTTATCACAATGGGCACATACAACAATAGACAAAATACTCCCTTAATGATACATCATTAACGAAGTTTTAGGTTCGTCAATGTCTTGTTTTAAAAAAAAGACTCAACTAACCGGAAAGCTTGTTAAAATTTTCAAACATATTACCAAAACAAATAATTATATTTTCACAAATCCAACGCGAAAGCGTGAAAAAATACTGCTACACGGGACCACGCATTTTATGCTTCGTTTCTCTTGGGAATGCATTAAATGTGTCAAGGTTTGTATTCACGTGATTCAAATGTGCATTACAGAGTAAACCTGATGCGCATCCAATTCACAAAACATAGAATCCAGTTCACAGTTGGAGTTTCAATTAATTCTCGTAATCTGTTGGCCAAACACAGCGTGAAATAACAGTCCGACTGCCACGTCGGTCGTGCATGGGTGCCAGAACTTTTTCATCACACTAGAATCTTAAATTTTATTACGATCTATCAAAGAAATGAAAGTTTGGTAGCATCTATAAAGCGCGAGAGGTTCACAGAAGTAAATATGGAAGTAAATTTTTATGTCATTTTTTACGATTTCTATGAGCTGTCATGTGACAGCCGAAATGTCAGCTCCTTGCTGTATTTTCTTTACAATTACCATTTAATAATTAATATTAATTATTAATATTAACATAATTAATTATATTATATTATAATAATTAATATTATATTGTAATAGTTAACATTATTATCAATATTATACGTATTAATTATTATAATATATATTATAATAATTAATATTATATTATAACAGTTAACATTATTATTAATATTATACATATTAATTGTTATAATATATATTATAATAATTAATATTAATATAATATAATTATTAATATTAAATATTATTATTTAATAATTAATATATCGATAATACTATAATCGGAAGAATTTCTCAAGAAAAGAAAATATTTATTACGCGTCTACACATTTGCACTAATGCTTAAATATTAACGAAATCAGAATAAAATTTAATATATTGACCGGAATATAAGATCCGTACTTAACATAACTCCGTCTTAATAAAGAGCTCTAACAAGTATTCAAAATTGAACGGTCCGATTCTCGTAACAAGTTAACAAATTGAAAACGATTCAATAAAAGCCCCCCCCCCCGGAGACATTGATATTGACACGATACTCGCAAACTCCTTTTCTCCAATGAATCTTCAGCCCCTAATTCACGAGGGTGAATCGGATTCCACGAATTCCGAGACGTTCCCGCCGATTATCATCCTGTAATCAGATACGCAGCGGTACGATGGTTCCCGTCAGTCCCCGCGCCATTCCCGGGTGGCCGCTGATTTGCATCTTAAGAACCGGGATTCGGGGGTTGGTCCCACGGGGGCGTAATTCGTCTTCCTTTTGCCGGAGAAATTTGTTCGCGGTGACGTTGCCGCGAACTTTGGGGCGAGTTCACAAAGGCCTGGCCGTGCTACAATCATCGCTTAAGGGGATGGAGGAACCGCGGCGACCGTCCCTTTCACCCGTCCGGCAACCCCCGACCCCGTCCGCCCTTGTCGACCCACTACGCCGACGAAGAGACGAGGATGGACGTATTGTGCTAAAACTGCATCGCTGCCAGAGACTGTCCCGAAAGGAGGACAACGTACGTGCTCGCGGGGCCACAGGTCAGTGCCGCATGGCGGATAGTCGCGGGATTTATTGCTTTTGTCGTCGGAAATCCCAGCTACATGGGCCGCGACAAAGGACGGAAAAATTGCGCGATGACGCGGCGACGCGTCGTTTCAAAGAAAATCCCGCGGCGTCCGACGTGCTTTCTTTGGGGCAAACCCCCCGCGGCATTGTGCCGGAACTTCTTTGCAGGTTGATCTATTAGGTTGCTGCGAATTAGTCTGGAAATGGGGTTCCCAATGTATTCGCTCTTCGCCGCTTCGGCGTAACGCGCTTCGCTCGACTGTTTTATGGTTGGAAATATTTAATGCGACGCACCATTACGGTGGACGATACAGTAAATTCTCTGCTAATTCACGCTCAAATTGTACACAAAAATTGACAATTTGGGAAGCGGAGATACGATTATTCGGATCGCTTTCATAGTTATCGATTGTCAACGATTATAAACACTGTAAAAAAATAATCGTATCTTCTCTTTCCAAATTGTCCATCTTTTTTGTAAAATCTGAGCGACAATTAGGGAGAATTTATTTATATACTGTACACCGTTTGAAAAATTTCGCATTAAATTTTTGCTGCCTGAGGCAATTGAATGTATGAAGAACAATGCTCCGTTATCTTGTAATTTGTGTATTTTATGTATTTTTTATTCCATTATTTTGTGTATTTTAATAATAATTCCATTTCCCGTGTTATCGATTTTGCAATAATTCAAGGAAATTATAGGAATTATTATTTATAGGAGCTTTTTGGAAGACCAGCTACCTCGAAAATTCCGAAAAATGATTTATTTGATGAAGTAGAATAAAGTAGTTAAAATGTATGGTACTGAAACTGTATTGCTGCACTTCAATGAATTAAAAGTAAAAGTTTTCGCTTCACTAATTATGTTCATAAATCTTGTGTACAGAATCGTCTTGATTGTCTTTTCGAGCAACTAAAGAAATGTTTCTGAGCAGTTTTGCAGATTGAAGAAAGGTATCGAAACGAAATTTTATTTTGTGATGATGGGCTGAATAGCCTTACGAAAGTCAATGAAAATTATCGCTAGAATGACCTTGTAAAAGATCGTGGGAAATATTTGCCGTAAATCTTTATTGACATTACACTTGCTACAGGATTTTAGAATCGCAAGCATCATAAAGGTCTTTTAATTGGAAATAATTACACAGATTTCTTTGTTCGCGTAAAAAATTCAACAAATGTACTTTCGTAATTTTTGGAAGGGCTTGGAAACAAGTCGCTTTAACTGCTTCGTATTTCTAGCATTCCGGCGCAGTTCTCCACTTCTTGCCCTATAATTTCGTATCAAACTTGTAATTAAAGTTGCAGCGAGAGTTTAGAAAGCACGAGTGTCATTCAATTCCTGCGAGTTTGAATAAAACACCACTTTTCAGTTAAGGATACTCAATCGGTGGAGAATTAAAACTCTATTCTCCTTTACTAAATAATTAACGACGGAGTTATAACGTTACCATAACACCATGACTCTTTTATTGCCGATCGAAAATTCGCACTTATACGTAAAACAGTTATTATTATTATTATTATTATTATTATTATTATTATTATTATTATTATTATGCCAAAATAATATTATTATATCAATATTATTATTGAACAATTATTATTATTAACCAAGTCGATGTTGTTTGGTGAAGTTCGAGCAAAAGCGATTGGTTAACGTTCTTAGTGCCAATTAAAAACGTTGTTAAAAATAACATATTATTTTATCACATCATACCGGTTCAAAAAAGTTTCAATTTCTCTCGCATTAATACGTGAACGCTATCACGGAGCGTACGTTATAAGTAGTACATATCAATAATATCACCAGCTTTTTTAAGCCACGAACCCAAACACCGCGACAGAATCTCTAGAAACAGCGAAATACAAGATATTCATACAAGTTCAAACTTACGTACACAACAATTTACAACCTAACAAATGCAGATGAATAATGCTACAACAATATAACCACTTTTCAAATCCATCTAATATTCGTAGAATGGTTTGCTTTTTTAAAGACCACAAGCTTTGTCAATACATCTGTCTAAATTTCTTGTCGTTAATGTGAAATAAAGCACAAATTTTTTAAGATATTTTAGGTTTCTTTATTTTAACCCTAGGAAGATAACCATATGACAACGTACGTAAAAGATAACCATACGCTTCAGAGGCGCATGCTTTTCTAAGGCGTCAATTTTATACTAACAATGGATATTTATTTAAGTTAATCTAGTCATTTTAAAGGTTTGGCATTATTGTAAAAATAAAATGCATTTATATTATATTTTTTTATATTTTAAGTAATTTTAAACTTAAATCACTAGACCTCTATGAAAAATTAACAAAAATCAACAGTCTTCGCAGGCGCCTCTGCGACGTAGGTTATCTTTCTTGGGTTAATATAAAGTCCAACGCATAACATTTGAACACATTGTCGTTCAAAAGACCGGCCCGGATCATTCAACTGAATTTTGTACGGGTACATATTCAAATCCCGATGAAAAATATGCCAGGTTGTTATCGTACGAAAGTGTCAATTGTTGAGAACGGCGAGGAATCGATACGTTTGGATTTTCTTCCACGCTGTTACGAATAGCAGCAATATTTTCACTGCTACGCGAGCTCTGCGTTGACGCGTACTTGCCACGTGTTACGTTATAAACCGAGCCAGTCTCAAGGTCGATTGCTAGGACCAAAAATTTTGCGTCGTGCGCGATAACAAGGTCCAACAGAATTTGAAAGTTCATAATAATTTTCAACAATTTGTACGCGTTGCTACATTTGTAGCGTTCCACCATGATTCGTTTATGATCGATAATGACGCCTGCGAAGTATAACAAATAACAATCAAACCGTTCAGCAGTGCCATTTGTTGAAAGACGTGACGCTTAATTTGGATAACCATATATCCCCAATCAGAATAAAACATAACCGCAAGAAATATATTGGAACGATGAAAAAAACAAAATGCAAGATAGAGTCGTCTAAAACTTGAGTTCACTGCGATAGGTCCATCAACGAATATTGATAACGTTGTTCAAATAACAACAAATTGTTTAGAAGACATTTCAGTGGTGTTCAGACGCTTTTGAACAGTAGTGTACATTGAATTTCAGATACTAATTAATGGGAAAGAAATGGGAAAGAAATTTCATTTACAGTAATTTCTGCGTAATTCGCGTTCAGATTGCGCACAAAAATAGACAATTTGGGAAAAGGAGATACGATAGCTCATTTTTTAATAGTTGTTGACAATCGATAACTACAAAAACGAGCCGCAAAGTTATTATGCCTCGATCCATATTAAAAAAATCGCAGAGGTACTCAGGAATTTGTTTGGTACGCAAATAAAAATTTACCGAACATTTTTCATAAATACAAGAATCGTCAATATTGCAAAAAAAGTTATTTCACAAATCGAAATGCGTCGTGAAATTAAATGCAACCAACAGAAATCAAATTAATCCGAGAAACATTCGATGAATGTTAAAAGTGGAATAAAATCTTTTTGTTCCCCTCTTTTATAACGTCGCATCGCAATTAGGATTAGGAAGAGTTTACTGTACTTCGAATGATTTACTAATAAAAGTAAGTCGGCAATCATGCGACGATAAATTGCAATAAAAGGAGATCGGCAGCAATTTGTTGTCGATATTATCGAAATTCCCTCGAATCAATTTTTCTTTTACACGATATTTGAACAATCAAGTACAATCCAGAAACAGCGGATACGATGATTCGAGCCGTGCGTCTCGTTTTTTATAGTTACCGATTGTCAACAATTGTAAATACGTGCCACAAATTGTCCTAAATAGTCTTCCCAAATCGTTCATTTTTGTGCGAAATCCGAGCGCGAATTAGGAAAAAAATACCGCAGTAGCGAAAGCCAAAGCGGAAGAGCGTTCTTCTCTTTCGTACAGTAGAAGATATTCATCGAAAGAGCACGCAAGAATCTGACAGCATCGTGTAGTAAATAATAACTTTTCATCTTTCGTGTCGCATCATAAGCACAAAAATGGACAATTTGGGAAGCGAAGATACGATTATTCGAGCCTTATGGCTCGTTTTTATAGTTACCGATTGTCAACAATTATAAAGACTGTAAAAAAATAATCGTGCCTCCTCTTCCCAAATTGTCTATTTTTTTGTACAATCTGAGCGCCAATTAGGGAGAATTCACTATATACCGTTGGAAAAATTTCGCATCAAATTTCTGCTGCCTGAGGCAATCGAATGTATGAATTGTATGCAAATTGTCTTCCCAAATCGTCCATTTTTGTGCGAAATCCGAGCGCGAATGTCAAAGTAGCGAAGGCCAAAGCGGAAGAGCGTCCTCCTCCTTGCTACAATAAAAGATATTCACCGAAAGAGCGCGCAAGAATATCCGCAGCATCGTGCAGTAAATTATAACGTTCCATCTTTCGTGTCGCATCATAAATAAACACTCGCGCGTACCGTACGCGTCGAATGGCCGCGAACGTGCGGGCCATGATGCGGGATCGGCGACGTAGCTCCGCGGAGAAGATAGCATCGACGACATTTCCGAGATGTCCTCGAAAATCGGCCTGGTATCCTGAGACCGATGCTAATGCCCTGATACACCATCTGCGCCAGCGAGACGTCGCAGAGATATGCCCGGTATCTCCTGGACATTACTGCATACATGTAGCAGACATTTCGCGGCGGGGTCGAACGGCGGCGGAGGCGGACGCCGGCGAAGTTGTCGGGGTCGGTGCGGGGTGGGCCGGGGCTCGGGGACGTATTATTGCACGTCGAAGAACTCATCAACGTGTCCCGACGGCTCGCGTCCGTGTCCGCGCGTGTGCGAGGACCGCCGAGCTGGCTGATAGCTCGGCGAAACCGCTCGCGGAGTCGAATCTGTGTGCAGGTGCATGCGACCAGCTGCGCTTCGACCACTGTATTCATATCGCCGCGCCGCGCCGCGCGATCCCGGCGTCTCCCGGTCCCTCCGGCTACCGACTAGTCATCCTCCCCAGCCACTTAGGGCAATTTACTTCTCGGATCACTTGCCAAAAGCGAAAGCAGTCCGCCGATCGATGCCACCTGAGAGAGACCGATTCCGTCTGCTCCACGTCAAAGCCAGTCAAAATCCTATTCAGTGATCTCTCGCGTCCTGCTCGCATATGCTGAATTGCGACCGATTGCGCTCACCTTATACGACTCTACGCGCACGTGAATTTCAGTCGATCTAAAAGTTACAGCGATCGCGAAAAATTCGATTCAATCGTGGAACTATACGATAGTTAATTGCTTCGGACGCTCGAATAATCTCGGCTAGAGCTTCCGAGGTTCGTCTTCTTTTTAGATGCGTTATTTTTTATGTTCACAATTTCTTGCCACGATTCGAAGGCAATTCTGAGGCTACATGACACGATTCGAAGGTAATTCTGAGGCCACATGACACGATTCGAAGGTAATTCTGAGGCCATATGATACGATTCGAAAGCAATTTGGAGGCTAGATGCGACGATTCGGTAGTAGGACATAGGCGCAGGACTAGCACAAGGAAATTCACAGCAACCAGAAATGTGGCATTTCTGAGAGAAATTATTGTACTGTAGGTTGCAAGAAATATCATCGTGTTCAAGTCAATATATCTCCGACTACGAAGGCTAATTGGTTATTATTATTATTATATATTATTATATTATTATTATTATATAATAATAATTATTATATATTAATTAATATTCTTTCGCACTTAAAAGAATAATCCAATCTATATTCGTCGAGTTCATTTGATCTGTAACGTCCAAACATACTAAGATTGTGCTTACAGGCCACACAACTTCGACAGTGTGCCTAAACGCAGGATAAATCAATTGATCAGCTCGTTAATGAAGTAAAATTGAATGCCGTGTTTGTAAATTCAAGAAATATGAATTTTATTCATCTAGTTGGAACCGAATATGATTTACTACATAAAACCGATTTCCCTTTCAGCAAGGAATATCTGTTGAATTCTAAATTAAAGAATATTAAATTTTTAGCGAAAGAAAGTAGAGCGTCCACTTTCGCTTCCTTAAGTTCTTTCCGGGAGAAATTACTGTATTCGGTTCTTGTGTTCAACGCTTTCTCTCCACGTGGCAAGGTGTGACAACACGGATGTCCAGCCGTGTCTCAATCGACGACTTTCCGAATCGTAAAGGAGAGAGAATTTCCTTATCCTTCAGACCGAAGAGAGAATTATCTCTAAGAAAACAACTCGGAAAAGTCGTCGACTATGAGGACATTCGTACGACCAGACCCAGGATCCGGACTTCGTCACTTTTACGACCGGTCTTTGAGACGGGGCCGTGTGCGGCACGTGCTCGGGGAGGTTAGAATTTCCTTGTCCGAAAATTCCTTTCCTCCCCCGCGTCGCGGGTTCGCCGCGCCGGCCACCCTAAAAGCGGAATCATGAGGTACCGGGACATGCCCGACGGATCGAGATTCGGCGAATGTTGTCGGGTTCGCCTCGATCACCGGCAAGTTTCCATCAAGCAGAGAGACCCAGTTAAGCTGGACCGTCTTCCGCGATGTTTTTGTCGGAGCGCCGGATGCCGGCGTGGCCATCGAGACGGCACGACCCTATTGATCTTTCGCTAAGATCCTAACACTACGGGATACTAACGGGAAGCCACGTGGACTCGATTTCGAGCAGAAGCCAATCGTCGTCGCGAAGGCAGAAGGAATCGAGTTACGCCACCGACAATGATTGCCTCTGGAGCAGAAGGAGTGTGGTAGGAGAAGCGGCTTGGGGTGGAGAAGGAGGAGGTGGCCGAGGGCCGAGAGATCGGTCGATACCGAGCTTCGCGGAAAACCGGCAACCCTTGTGCTCCGTCGCGAACAGACTGGTACAATAAACCGGAAGCCGAACGCGAAATATCGATACGGCTCGTTGTCGAGTCGGTCTCGACAGCTGGCGTCTCGTTACGGGCGACTATTTTCGGAATGGCATGTTTCTTGGCGAAAAATATTCAACGGAACACGGTCTACGGTCGCGCCGGATTGCGTAAGAAGTGCACAATAGCGCGAGACTTATTATTTGTTTGTTTTTTCTTCCTTTCGTTCGTATTACAGGTCTTTGTGTTTTGTGGGACATGAACAAATGGACAAACGAAATCTCTCGTTGTGTTCTCAGTGAACGTCCACGAAAGTGGACAATTTGGGAAGAGGAGATACGATTGTTCGGGCCTTGCGGTTTGTTTTTATAGTTACGGATTGTCAACAATTACAAAAACGAGTCGCAAAGCTCGTATAATCGTATCTGGTATTCCTAAATTGTCCATTTTTGTGCGCAATCTATAAGCGTCAATTAGGGAGGCATTACTGTACTCACAATAAGATTCTACTCGGTTTATGACAAAATTGAGCCGGTGAACAGCAAAACATTAAAAACGTATGAAGAATTTGGAGATATGGTTCATATTGTTTCCAACTTCACGCTATTAACTTTCACATCTCAAAAAGTTCCACCTACATTCTAATATTCTCATAACCAGTTCGGTCTCGATTCGCAATCTATTCCAAACTAGCTATTTCTCGGCTCGAGCTTCCGAGGCTCGTCTTCTTTCCAGTTTCGTTGTTTTTTGTGTTTTGTTGATCCTGGTTGTAACATACAGTAATGTCTCTCTAATTGACGCTTTTGTGGTCCACTTTTGTGGACAATTTGAAAAGAAGAGATACGATTGTTCGAGCCTTGCGGTTTGTTTTTATAGTTACGGATTGTCAACAATTACAAAAACGAGTCGCAAAGCTCGTATAATCGTATCTGGTATTCCTAAATTGTCCATTTTTGTGCGCAATCTATAAGCGTCAATTAGGGAGGCATTACTGTACTCACAATAAGATTCTACTCGGTTTATGACAAAATTGAGCCGGTGAACAGCAAAACATTAAAAACGTATGAAGAATTTTTGGAGATATGGTTCATATTGTTTCCAACTTCACGCTATTAACTTTCACATCTCAAAAAGTTCCACCTACATTCTAATATTCTCATAACCAGTTCGGTCTCGATTCGCAATCTATTCCAAACTAGCTATTTCTCGGCTCGAGCTTCCGAGGCTCGTCTTCTTTCCAGTTTCGTTGTTTTTTGTGTTTTGTTGATCCTGGTTGTAACATACAGTAATGTCTCTCTAATTGACGCTTTTGTGGTCCACAAAAGTGGACAGTTTGAAAAGAAAAGATACGATTGTTCGAGCCTTGCGGTTTGTTTTTATAGTTACGAATTGTTAACAATTATAAAAACGAGTCGCAAAGCTCGTATAATCGTATCTGCTATTCCCAAATTGTCCATTTTTTGAGCGTCAGTTAGGGAGACATTACTGTATTACGTCGAGTATTCTACGTACAGTAAATTGTCCATAATTTTCCTTCGGTTTGTTAAGGAAAATAAACAATTTAGAAAGAGCAGGTACGATTATTCGAGCCTTGCACCTCGTTTTTATAATTGTTGACAGTCTGCAACTATAAAAATGAGAACATTGTGCCGAATAATTGTGTCTCGTCTTCCCGAATTGTCCATTTTTGTTTAAAAGCTGAAGGAAAATCCTACTGTATTTACAACCTAATTAACACTTTATATATCTACGAATAGAATCTTCAATTACTTTGTTATAGTAAGAGAGCTCTAAACAGTCTTTTTCTACATAGAATAAACAAAATTAGAAAAAAATATTGGATAATGTTGCTAATAACGTAATTATTAGATAACGTTGTTGGTACACGATCGAAGTAGTTAACACCGCTGAACAATTTATTGAGAAGTTTTTCACAGTAAATTGTGAACTTTCGAAAATTACAAAATCATATCCGCTTAATAAACCAGTGTTGATAATCGTATTTGGTGTTTTTTTCATCCTGAAACGATTCTGTTTTTTACCTACCCGGCCGAAGTATCGCACATTGTTTTAGACTAGCGAGTTCCATGTTTCAGATGACAAACATGAAGCTTCCGTTATGCGTGCTTTCTGCGGCAATATTGACTTTTTGGAACAGTTTCAATATGCACAGAAATATGAGATGGTAAGAACTGACTGGGAGTGAGTGGTTATCCGTACTCTTTTTCTATACTCTCTGTTCTCTGTCTCCGTATATTCTTATTTTGTGCTGCTTTTACACATTTTCTTGATATTTCAATATCTTCTACGGTAACAATCTCCAATCTAGCATCACGACACGCAGTACCGTTCACGGGTATTGTAAAATGAAGTATCTTACCGATGAACCGTAAATTTACATTTATTTATAACGCTGAAAAATTGTCCAAAATTTATACGACGCAAAATTGTAGCGGACTTTACTGCACTGCCCCTTTTATATGGGATTCATTAAAACGATTTGTAGCGGAAATAAAATCTCGTTTAAATGGCCACGCCGGGATTCGCGCATGTACAAACTTTCGCGATATATCAATAAATAATAAATTCGCTCAAATTTCGCATATACAGTGATTTGACTCTTTCATCTTAACCTTTCTCGTTAACTGCATGATGAAAAGATGTTTCGAACGAACATTGTTTAGTTTAATGAATTGTTATACTTGGCAGAAACTAATTTCCCGCTATTTTGCTTTTTTACCAAAATATGAGGATCGCCTTGAGAGATGTTTAACTATAATATCCAACACTTAGTCATGCTATTCGAAAATCTATTAAATGCAGATTAAAGATATGATCAAGCTGTATGGATTCAATGAATAGTTTGTTAAGAGTTTCTTAACTCAATAACCATTCATTTCTGACCCCGTGCAGCTTTATAATTTTTTATCGTGTATGCAATAAACTTTCGAATGACACGATTAAATGTTGAACGTAATAGCTGAAGAAGTTGAGATGATCATGTTTCGATAAAACAGATGAACATGAAAAAATTATTTGCTGCCGCGCATGTTCTCCTCGTTATACTAAACTACTTTAGTTCGAGCCAATTTTTATAACAGCGTGTACTTTACAAGAAAAATTAAGGTAAAAGGGTTATAACTCTTATAATATTATTATGACCCTTATAATATATATTAATATAATATATAATATATATAATTATATCATAAGGTTATTATATTATATTATAGGGTTTTATATATATATATATATATATATATATATATATATATATATATATATATATAATATAATAATAATAATTATAATATAATTATTTATGTATAATATATAGGGTTATGACCCTTATAATATTCATTACAAGCGCACAATCGTGCTACGAGTCGACGCAAGCGTAAATATGTTCTAAACAATATATATTGTAAATAATGGTAAATATACTAGTTCGAGATCCATAAAAATTTCTCCACGATTTCAGCGAACGAGCTTCGGCTGATCACAGAGAACAATTTGAATTCTCCGCGTCCTGTTTAGCCTTAGATCGCAACAAGCGAGCGTGGAACGGAGGACAAACGCGAAGTATAGTCATGATGTGGCAGCGTCTTCTATCGGCATGAAACCGTCGTAGCACTCAGCAATTGGCTGTCTAAACGAGGAACCCGAAAGTTCGACCGTAAAACGAAACATTTTTCACGTTTTGGTCAGCGGAAGAGGGAGAAAGAGAAGCGCGGCGGGGAGGGGGGGAGCGATGTACCGCGTTATTTTGTGCATTTCACCGTTTGGCCGGGTTCCATGTTCTCGGGGCAATTGTCGAAAGTCGGTTAAAAGTGGTGCGTGCCGTTTCGCGATCGAAATTAAGTCGAAGCTTTCTTCGGGTCGATCTTTATGCATTGTTTGCGACCGGACCGCCGCGCCGACTATTTCGCGACCGATTCGAGAACGCGGAATGTCACGTGAAAGTTCGCGACGCGCGGCCACCGACCCCTTTCCACGATTGTAAACTTTCCTCGAGAGGATCATTCTTTGCCGGACCGCGACGGAAGTGCTCGCACAGTTTCCGAAGCAGCCGCCACCAAATAAGCTCCTGACCGGGCGGCTAACTTTTTCTATAAATCTACGGTTTCTCGCGCGGACGAGCCGCGGCCGTATGGACGATTTAACCTACGACACCGAGGCGTCATTTGGGATTGGATAGCAACTCATGCAGCGTCAGACTTCGTTCATACTTTCCGTTCTCTCTCTCGGCTAGCTCGAAAGATTAGTTACTTCTCGTTTCTGGGGGCAACTCGGCAAACACGATCTCCGAATTTGCACCGAGAAGAACGAGACCACAGTTCTGCGAAGAAGACGCTGTAATTGAGTGGCTTAGAATCATGGTTGCGTAAGTCACAGTTTCCTTATCGCGAGAAACTAGGAACGTTATTGTTTACTGACTCGCGTGCTGTTTGCCGACCAAATTTATTGTTACGATAATTTAGGGAGTGAAGATCGTTTATAGTATAACATTATCATTTCTTTCACTTGTCCTTTTAACACTTCGACTGCGAAACACCTAGAAAGAGTTTCATAAAATTAAAGTATCTTACTCGGTGAAATGTAAAAATTACACGGCGAATTTATGTGACATTCATTACTTTTTCAATATTCTTGCCTCTTGCGAATCTTGATAAAATGAAGAAATTATAACGGACAAGCGAAGAAATTAATTTTCGAAAATTATATTTTAAATAACTTACCCACGCGTGGCTGTCGCTACGGTCTAAGTATTAATAGCGTGATTGTAATACACTTTTTTAATAGTGCAATTATAATACACTTTATTAACCCTTTGCACTCGAAGTTTTTTTTGAGTCATATTACCAGCAACTCGAAGCCATTTTAGTGAAAAGATCATATTCACATGTAAGTTCATGATATAAGCATTAAAAGAAAAGTCATCGTTGTATGTTATTATTTTTTTAATTGTTTATGGATACAAACGTCATTTGTCACCAACAGCGAAACATCCTATAACTAATTTTTACGATTTGTTTTTGTTCTTATGTTAAAAACTGAAAATTATTTGCATTGTCTCCGTAGCGGAGCCCTCGAGTTTGAAGACAAATTTTAAATGGCTCCGCTCCGGAGCCCTCGAGTGCAAAGGGTTAATAATATAAGCAGGATAAGTTTGGTTAATAATATAATTATGATGCATTCTTCGGTTATATTAGTATTTTTCTAAGGTTAGTATATTTCTAAGGTTACGCTACATCGATTTCTATAATTTAAATTTTTGCGAAATCACGTGCACGTGACTCCGGCCGTCAAAGTAACGTATATGGCCGCTTTCTCACAAGTTACTAAGAAAGACGATTATATGGCTTGCGTACATATGTATAAAATACTTGAATACATCATAGATCTTGAAAAACTCGGAATATCGGGGGATGTTCTATCATTTTGTCGCGGAGCGTAGATAATGTTCGTGAATTTTCGTCCCGTTGAAAGTGCTGTCCCTTGCTGAGAAGAAGTCCGTCGTTTCGGCAGAGGGGAAAGGGGATCATTCGAAGGGGCTCCTCCCTCCGCTCCTCCCGAAACCCACTAGTATTGGTAAACAAGAAGACCCGCGAGCTAATCGACGCAAGGAGTCTCCTGTTCAGCGCGTAACTTAGCCGATAATAATCAAACGTCTGGAATCAAAACAAACTAGAAGAAGCTAGGTGGAGCGGGCGACCGATTCCCCTTGCCCCTTGCCCCTCGCGTCAGTTAGTTTATGCGTAATGTTTCATTTTCTCGCTTCCCGATACAGTAAATTCTCCCTAATTGACGTTCAGATAGTGCATAAAAATGCACAATTTAAGAGGAGATACGATTATAGTAATTATAGTACAAAATGCTTTCGATCAAGTAAAGCGATGAAATGAAGTCGGATCAGTCCATGATTCGCTGATAAGAAGAGATGTACACGTCAGCAGGGTCGACACTCCCAACAGTTCACTTAATGTAACCCGATTTTCTCGTAAACGAAGCTTCAAACCAGAAAATGTTATTCCTTTTTTTCCGACTTATTTTCGCACGTAGAATCACCCCCTGCCCGATGGTACTAACCGTCCGTTAACACCCTGTATAATACTGTAACTATAGTAACTATAGTAATAGTTACTATAGTATAGTAGTATATAACTATATATATATATATATATATAATAATAATAGTTATTATATATATAATATATAATATTATATATAACTATATAATAGTTATAACTATATATATATACCTATATAATAGTTATAACTATATATATATATACCTATATAATAGTTATAACTATATATATAACTATATGATAGTTATAACTATATATATATATATATAACTATATAATAGCTATAACTATATATATAACTATATAATAGTTATGACTATATATAATAGTTAGTATAGTAGTATATAACTATAGTAACTATAGTAACTAAGTAACCGCAAGGCTCGAATAATCGAATCTCCTCTTCCCAAATTGTACATTTTTGTGCACAATTTTAGCGTCAATTAGGGAGAATTTACTGTATTACCTTCAGATTCTTAACGTGTGTTATACGTTAACGTAAGCGTAAGATATATTACGCGGAACGTAGACAAAGTTCTTTCCTTGGTTCTGCGGGCAAAACCAATTATGTAAGAATATTTTCTCTAATTGAGACACAAAACTTCATCCGGAGCACTCCACGGATTCTCTGATATTTCCGTTCGTGGAATAAGAACGGCGTAAACCAATTTTCACGGCAGCAGAATCGGATTAATTGCAGCTTTTAATCAAGTCATGCCCGTTAATGTGTTTAAGCTTTCTATCGCGTTCACCTAATTGCTACATTTATATCGCTTTTGTAAATACGTACTCGAGGTAGAAAATCATTAATATCAATCTTTCCACTGAAATAACGTACGAATCTTCGACGCACAATTTATACGATATTCGTA
This sequence comes from Megalopta genalis, assembly GCF_051020955.1. Lineage (NCBI taxonomy): Eukaryota > Metazoa > Arthropoda > Insecta > Hymenoptera > Halictidae > Megalopta > Megalopta genalis. Next base: position 14,912,203 of record NC_135020.1, on the reverse strand, counting down.
CCGTCTTCATTAATTATTAATAAGGTATTCACGGAGTACTTGCATTTTAATATTATCTCTGGCGACAGAACAAACTGACAAGATCCGTGTAATCGAAGCCCTTGGATGCAAATAAATTCAGTGTCCTCGAAGAGGTCACATATTATCGCCGGTAGCAAGGACGAGCTCCTTTTCGCGCTCTGCAGCGTTTTACGATGTTTTTCTAGCATATCGATATTAACCCTCTGCACTCGAAGCAATTTTAACTGTAAGTTTAAATCAATTTTTCTGATTTATGGTATTTCCATTTTATACGACGAAGTGCATTTCATGCACTTGAAATTTATAGTCTTGCGACTCATGCGACAGTTAGGCTTTTAACAATTTTTTACGTCTAGACTTTTATAGTATAAAAATTATCTTGGAACGTGATGTAACAATTTCTTTTTTTAATGGTGCCTCAGAGTCGCCACTCGAGTGCAAATGGTTAAGAGAGTATAGTCTTGCGACTCATGCGACAGTTAGGCTTTTAACAATTTTTTACGTCAGACTTTTATAATATAAAGATTATCTTGGAACGTGATGTAACAATTTTAATGGTCTTGCGACTCATGCGACAGTTAGGCTTTTAACAATTTTTTACGTCTAGACTTTTATAGTATAAAAATTATCTTGGAACGTGATGTAACAATTTTTTTTTTAATGGTGCCTCAGAGTCGCCACTCGAGCGCAAAGGATTAAGAGAGTATAGTCTTGCGACTCATGCGACAGTTAAGCTTTTAACAATTTTTTACGTCTAGATTTTTATAGTATAAAAATTATCTAGGAACGTGATGTAACAATTTTTTAATGGTGCCTCAGAGTCGCCACTCGAGTGCAAAGGGTTAAGAGAGTATAGTCATGCGACTCATACGACAGTTAGACTTTTAACAATTTTTTACGTCAGACTTTTATAATATAAAAATCTCGGAACGTGATGTAATAATTTTAATGGTCTTGCGACTCATGCAACAATTAGACTTTTAACAATTTTTTACGTCTAGATTTTTATAATATAAAAATTATCTTGGAACGTGATGTAACAATTTTAATGGTGCCTCAGAGTCGCCACTCGAGTGCAAAGGGTTAAGAGAGTATAGTCTTGCGACTCATACGACAGTTAGACTTTTAACATTTTTATAATATAAAAATTATCTTGGAACGTGATGTAATAATTTTAATGGTGCCTCAGAGTTGCCACTCGAGTGCAAAGGGTTAAGAGAGTATAGTCTTGCGACTCATACGACAGTTAGACTTTTAACATTTTTATAATATAAAAATCTTGGAACGTGATGTAATAATTTTAATGGTGCCTCAGAGTCGCCACTCGAGTGCAAAGGGTTAAAAGATTCATAAGCGCAGAGCCGAACGGTCTCCGCAGCAGGCATTTCCGCAAATTGATCATCGAATCGTTCCGTCCAACCATCAGCCCCCGGGACTCTCCGTCGTCCACGATCCAGGCGAGAAATCCTCGCGTTCTTCTGTTTACGTTGCCTCCCCTCCGCCCCGACCCGTGTCGTTCCCCGATATAATTCAAGCTCCAGCTACTTCCGCCCACCGCGAGGTTTCTCATTAAGCGAAAGAAATACAGTTGGCTCCCGACGACGGGAGGGAATCACGAAAAATTCTTTGAAATCACGAAAAAATAACCACCGTCTCGCCGCGAACGTAATTTCTTATCCACCGAGGGAATATCAGAGGTTCGCGTTGCCGCGGGACATACGGACCGGTGAGGGAGGGGTGCGCCCGGAAAGCTGAACGGGTTCGCTGAACGGGTTCGCTGAACAACTGGCCAGCTTATGAACGGTTGGGAACATTTCCTCGGCCGAGACTTTTAATGGAAATCTTTTACCCGGCACGACGATTTGCTGGTTTCAAAAATTCGCGTTCCTACAATTCATTCGCGAACCAATCAATAACGCGCTGCATTGTTAGCATAAACGAAGCATATTTTGCCGGTGCCACTTTTTCCCGGTGCCGAGAATTTTTGTGTCGGTAAATGTAAATATTTTGCGAGAGACGGGTTTTCAACGTAACGGGAAATACAATGTTCGGTATATATGTGATGTAATATGAAGCTTGTTTTATTTAGCTTGAATATATTCTTTGAACATTGACTTCGATTTCGATTGGTTTTGAAAATATTATATATTTTGATGATACTGAAAAACACTGATTTTACGAACTTGCCATATGTGAATTTGCTATTGTCGTAATATAATTATATAAAAAATATAATATCGTATAATATAGATTTAGCGGCAAATCGCTTAATCTAAGGCGATCTACGAACAATATTCTATTTATCATACAAATGACTATAGATTTTATTTCGTACCGTATTAATTCTAATATTATAATATTATAATTCTAATATTATACAGTAAATATTCTATGCAATTCAAACTAATCAGTATAAGAAATTGAAACTATGTTTACTATTTAATCGAGTTAATTTTATATGTATTGCTACTTAAAATTCTAATTTTTTTCTGTTTCATTACCTTTTAGTAAAATGTCATACCAACGAAGATTGTTGCTAAAATAAACGCTGCATAATGTAGATATTAAATGTTTAGGCGAAAATTCGCCATTTGTATATTACAGAAAATAATTGATTCTTGTTCTTTTAATTCTAAATAAATTGCAACATTTCCCTTCATACTGAAACATGTTTCGAACAGTATCATTCGTTGCAGAAATATTAATTATTTATAAAATTAAAGATTCGAAGATAATTTACTTCGTCGAATAACAAAGAGAATAATAACTTTGTGTTTTCAGTAATCCGTTTCATCTTCTTCGTGGATTTAATTTTTGTTTTAACTTCAGAAAGCAAGAAAAAGAAAATAAAAAATTTATACATAAAGACAAATTTGTTTTATATCATTTTCCAAAATTTCAATGAAAAATATATGCTTCTCAACAAGTTACGTTGTTTTTATATAGACCATATCATTTCTACAGACAGCGTCAAAAAATGCGTCAAGAAAATCATTTTGTGAATGGCGGTGCAAAAGTTTACCGTCCGAATACGTGTTAATATCCCCAAAAAGTGCGCTTCCAAAATATTCTGTAATAATTATCGAATCGATTTCGCAGCAATTAATTCGAGAGCCGAGTAGAGTTCGGTTATCGTTCTCGGAAGATTCTCGCGATGAACGAGATATCTCCGGTAACCGTTTCGGCGCGCCAGGACGAATTAGCCGGCGGTCGGTCGGACTCGTTTTCGTTTCCACGCGAGCCAGAACGGTTCGGTACCGTGCGCCGATCGATCGTGTTTGACGAACTTAATTGGATATAACCATGGAAAACGTTCGGAACGATTGTTTATGGAGGGGCGCGAGCCAGAGTTTGGCTATCCCATTTAATCGGCGTGAACGTTCAGGAAGCCAATGGATCGACAATGCCGCGACGATCGAACGGAACTTCTTCTGTCCCCCCGCGCGGGCATAGGGAGAACGGCTGATTTATCTTCAGCGACACACGGCGGAGCATGGATTACGTGCTTTGAATGGCTACGCGCCGCTCCCACGCCGGGGGAAAAGTGCCGCAATATTCCGCGGTTATACGTTAAACCTTCGAAAACAGTCGGCGGGGGGTGGGGGCAGATTTCAATGTCTGGGAAAAACGGCGGAGACGGTTTGCGGCTCCCCAACCGATCGGCTAAGAAAGAGCGCAGGGGAAAGCACGGTGTAATTTAAATGGCGCGGCGGCAGCTCGGTTTAGAGGAGCTCGGTTCACGGTGACCGACGACAGCTGAATAACAAATCGACCTTATCTGGGATTAATCGAAAATTTCGGTATCGGATCCGTCGGTCTGCACCGTCCGAATGGTGTCAAATTTCTCGGGACAGTATTCGAGTATAGTAATGTCTCTCTAATTGACGCTCAGATTGTCCACAAAAATGGACAATTTGGGGAGGGAAGGTGCGATTATTCGAGCCTTGTAGCTCGTTTTTTTATAGTTACGAATTGTCATGGTTATGTCAAGGTTATAGAAGGCTCGAATTATCGTATCTCCACTTCCCAAATTGTCCCCCAAATGTCTCCCTAACTCGGCACAATCTGAGCGTCAGTTAGGGAGACATTACTGTATCTGCAGTAATGTCTCTCTAAGAAGAGAAGGTGCGATTATTCGAGCCTTGTAGCTCGTTTTTTTATAGTTACGAATTGTCATGGTTATGTCAAGGTTATAGAAGGCTCGGATTATCGTATCTCCTCTTCCCAAATTGTCCCCCAAATGTCTCCCTAACTGGGCACAATCTGAGCGTCAGTTAGGGAGACATTACTGTATCTGCAGTAATGTCTCTCTAAGAAGGGAAGGTGCGATTATTCGAGCCTTGTAGCTCGTTTTTTTATAGTTACGAATTGTCATGGTTATGTCAAGATTATACAAAGATCGAATTATCGTATCTTCTCTTCCCAAATTGTCCCCCAAATGTCTCCCTAACTGGGCATAATATGAGCGTCAGTTAGGGAGACATTACTGTATCTACAGTAATGTCTCTCTAGGTGGCGCTCAGATCGTCCACAAAAATGGACAATTTAGGAAGAGGAGATACGATTATTCAAGTTGTATCAAGGTTATGACAAGGTTATGTTAAGTAAGGTTATGACAAGGTTATGTTAAGTAAGGTTATGTAATGTATGTCAAGGTTATGTAAATTTTCTATGTTAAGGACAGATGAAGGTACCTACCCCTCTCCCCTCAAAAAATATTAGCAATGCAATGTAAGAACACCAATTAGTTGAGTTCGGCTTGGACTCTGGTCTCCACAAAAAATTGCCAACAAGTTCACCCTCAAAAAACCTCCACATCAGTGAATTTATATAGTAAATTCTCCGTAATTGACGCTCAGATTGTGCACAAAAATGGACAATTCGGGAAGAGGAGATACGATTATTCCAGTCTCGTTTTTATAGTTGTTGAGAATTCGTAACTATTTAAACGAACCGCGATGCTCGAATAATCGTATTTTTCCTTCCCAGATTGTTCATTTTTGTGGACAATGTGAGCATCAATTAGGAGAGTTTCCTGTATTCGTTACGCCTGCGATCAAAATTATTTAACACGTTCTCTAGAAAGCGTCACTTTCCGATTCGACGTTTGATCGAATTTCCGATCGTCCGTATTTGTCACAATTTCATAAAGTCGTTAAACGGTAAATCTTTATCAGATTTGATCACAGGTTGTAATCGTAAAATTATATAAATGAAAACAATAGTGGTTTATTATTTTCAAATTTAGAATTTAATCGTTGACGCTTTGCGAGCCACGTCAGTGAGATGTGACCGAAACAACTTCCGTTATTAAAGTTGAAAATTAACTTTTATTAGAATCTGCGTCGCAGATCATCCTCATTATCATTAACGAAGTGTAAAATAATTACAAAAGCAAATGCTATAATAAATCGTGTCTCTTCCAATTCTTAAATATTTAACGTTCCGTCTACTGTGCCGGAGACACGGCGAGCAAAAGAGGAGAGGAGTATGCATCGGTAGAATATAATCAGAATATGAGTCGGAAATGATTCCGAGACACAGGTGGTCGAGTTTCGATAATCGGAGAGTTAACCCTAGAAAGATAACCATATGACAACGTACGTAAAAGATACGCTTCAGAGGCGCATGCTTTTCTAAGGCGTCAATTTTATACTAACAATGGATATTTATTTAAGTTAATCTAGTCATTTTAAAGGTTTGGCATTATTGTAAAAATAAAATGCATTTATATTATATTTTTTTATATTTTAAGTAATTTTAAACTTAAATCACTAGACCTCTATGAAAAATTAACAAAAATCAACAGTCTTCGGTTTATGGGAACAAATCCCGTAAAATATCACAAAAAATAGTGTTTTATCCTTACAAACTAGTAGACTATAATATAATCAGTGTAAAAAAAACTATAATATTATAAAAAATTTCTTTAGAGACAGTCATGACAAACGTCTTTCTTGTGTTCACCACAAACTGTCTTTTTGCATTTGGCACAGGTCATCTTTGACATTCTTTTCTTTTTAGACGTGCAAAGACTGCAATAACGCCTTTTTTTGGCTGAGGGTTCTTCTTCATCATCTGTGGAAGTCTGTACAGCAGATTTTGGAAGAATATTTTCAATGTTGCTTCGCACATGCCTTGGCAAAGTGGGTGCTTCCAGTCTTTGCGTCATCCACGGTGCAGTCAGTTGTTTATTTCGCAGGCGCCTCTGCGACGTAGGTTATCTTTCTCGGGTTAAATAAGTCGTCCTATACGGACGCTGATACGACAGTTGACATGTTAAGAAACCCAGTTGGACAAAAAACGCGACAAATAATATGGATACAATCGATATGCCACCATCTTCAAATAACAGTGAATGTAGTTCTACGCCTCCGTACATTCCGAAGTACATAAAAAATTGAAATCGATGTAAATCGACATTACATTGCAACAGCTGGAAAATAAGTTCCACTGAGAAATCGCGGGAATAGCGGTATAGCAATACATGCAGAATAAAAATGTTTCCTTCCTGCCATTCTACGGTACTTCGTTCACGTGCCTGGCCATGCTCCGCTGTTTTTACTTACCAGAAGCGCGAACAAGTGCATATAGTATAAAATACTCAAAGTCGATACTCCCGAGAACTGAAACCTTAACAAGAAAATTTTACTTTGCTGCTCTCCCCTTCGCGCGGAATCCTCACATTTCTGCTCGCAGAAATGATCTTATTATCTCGGAATTCGAACAAAAATGTACGCTGTTTTATGAGAACGACAAGATTGGATTCACTTACACGGCTTCTGTCATTTGCTCGATTAAATAGAAAATTATTTCACTGTCGCATGAATTTAACAAGTTTATAACAAAGTAAAAGCGCTGTCGAATTCTTGTGCAATTTTTCGCATTTCGTGTTGCAAGTCTACCGTTTTTTACACAAATGCGTAAAGTCCGCGGTGTAACGCTTCGCTTTACGATTTAAGTTTCAAGAACGTGTGCCACGAACAACAACAAAATCCGTCACGCGTCGAGTCCTTATACGGTTGCGCGGAACGCGTGACGTGTTGTGCCAGTCGCGAACTTCTTACGGAATGTAAATACAGTGACTCCCGTTAATCGGACACTTTTCAACACGCAATAATTTTTTCAGAACTGGACTACGACTTGATTTTCTTTCTTAGATGATAGAGCGACCAGTTTACTAGACCAGTTTACTAGAATGCTTTTTTAAAAGGTTGCTTAGAACGATAAGAGAAAATAAAAAACTCTTGTTTTTTAACTTCTCTATCTGAGCCTACAACGAAAAAATTTAAAAAATCTGTTTTGTTGATCTCGGTAAGCTATATGGATGTTAAAAATTTCACCGAAATCGATTGATCTTCGTATCAGCTGTAAACAATTAAAGATCGCAAAAATCGCAGCACGCGTCAAACTGGTTTCTGCGCCACCTCCTATAGCTACTAATAAAATAATTAAATGAGGAAGAACAAAAAACCACAAAACACGTATCCCCTGGTCTAACACGAGCCAAAGTAGTTATGTTTATATTTGGCCGGACTGACGCACCGCGGCTCTCATTTCTGGCCCGATTTTTATGACCACGTCTCTCAAACGTGATAATCACTTCTGGCCTGATTTTTTGACGACGTCCCTCAGACGTGATAATCATTTCTAGTTCGATTTTTCGACCACGTCTCTCAGACGTAATAATCATTTCTGGCCCGATTTTTATGATCACGTCTCTCAAACGTGATAATCACTTCTGGCCTGATTTTTTGACGACGTCCCTCAAACGTGATAATCATTTCTGGCCCGATTTTTTTACTACGTCTATCAGACGTGATAATCATTTCTGGCCCGATTTTTATGACCACGTCTCTCAAACGTGATAATCACTTCTGGCCTGATTTTTTGACGACGTCCCTCAAACGTGATAATCATTTCTAGTTCGATTTTTCGACCACGTCTCTCAGACGTAATAATCATTTCTGGCTCGATTTTTTGACTACGTCTCTCAAACGTCGTAATTATTTCTGGCCCGAATTTTTTACCACGTCTCTCAGACGTGATAATCATTTCTGGTTAAATTTTTCGACCACGTCTCTCAGACGTCATAATCATTTCTGGTTAAATTTTTCGACCACGTCTCTCAGACGTCATAATTAATTCTAGCCAGATCTTTTACCACGTCTCTCAGACGTGATAATCATTTCTGGCCCGTTTCCTTTACCACGTCCTTCAAACGTGATAATCATTTCTGACTCGATTATTTGACCACGTCTCTCAGACGTGATTATAGAATAAAAGGTTAATCACAACATATGCATCGGTAAAGAAGCTTGTAAAAAAATGTCTCATCGAAACGTTTCCATAATTTCAGTAACTGGAGGAAATCAGAAACCAGTCATTTTGGCTATTTTGTAATTTCAACGATAATTCCTCGCCGTAGTTCTATACTCTTGCACGCGGAACTCGCCGAATCCTCTACCACGATTTCCGCTACACTCTGCATACAACATTCATTTAACAATAAATATGTAATCTACGGTTTGCTAACACTTAGAATACGACAAATTTTCATATAGATGGAATATTTGCCAGGAATTGCAACTGCTCGATGGCGAAACTGCGAAAGCAGTTTCAGATGGTCCGGGATACTTAAAATTAACGGCAGCACGAGTTCTATTACTCTATTAGTATAATCGAATTCCCGCGAACGGTCGATCTCTAATTCCCGACACTTGGGATTCATCGGGAGCCCCGAGACCGCTATCCATCGCTTCCACGCCCTCGTCAACTACAACATAAACGTCCGGGCGAGTTCGCCCGCGCGATCAACTCGAAGAATTAGTTTACGTACTCCGGATTGCGTTTCGCAAATCGAATTCTGAAAACCCGGCGGACGGAGAGGTTACCGCTGACGGGGGGAGAGCGCGCGCGCGGATTGCGAGTCCCTGGTTCGCACGGGAAACTGAATAGGGAACGGGGATTACTCGACGGCTGAAAAGCCGCAAGTTTTGATGAAATGCATTCCAACCGCCTCGTCGGCGACCCGAAAGGAGCTAGAACGAAAAGTGGGAGCGCGAGGGGGGAGGGACGGCGAGGTCCATGTATTTGACGGAATCGCGGACACGTGTCGCGAGAGCAGAAGGTTAGAACAGGAAATCTCAGAGTCAGCATCTCCCTGTGAGTACTCTATCCGACATTCATTGATGAGTGACTCTTAACCCTTTCGCTCCGAACGACGGATATATCCGTCGTATATATATATATAACGGATATATTTGTTCTACCTGCATTTCCCATTATTATTGTGTTACATGTCATAAAGGGATAGAAAATCGAAAGTACTAACTTTAGGACTAATTATTATGTATTATGTTTTGTATTATGAATATTATGTTTTATTTTATTACTGTATATTATATATTATTTCTTCACTTTTTCCATTGTTAATGAAACTTTTTTTACCTATTAAATAACTTTATACCTTATGCAGAAATTATAACTATATTGTTTTAAAGAAAAATCCCTTTTCTTCCCAAATACACTATCCACGCGCAATGTGCACAATTTCGGCGGGTGGTTCCGTTCAGGAGGGGCGCTACGGCGGACTGAACCGCCGTAGCGAAAGGGTTAAGCGCGGTCTCCGCGAGAGGATTCGTTCTCGCTGAATGATCATACGGTCGTCGACGACTCTTCTTTCTGCTGTTACATCGCTGTTTACGTTGCGGTTACGGATAAACAATCGAGGCGGGAAAGAGACTTAGGCGGTGATATTCTCGTAACGCGTTCAGCGCCGGCAATCGACCACTAAAATTCGCACAGAGTCGAAGCAATTTAATTAATTAAACCGAAACTAGGAAGTTAAAGTTTATTCTAGTGGATTACAATAGAATTCTCCTTCGCATCGGAGTCAAATTTAGTCAAATTCAGTTTGTTCGAATCTATTAGAATGGAAATGAATTTTCAGAATTGGTCAAAAATTAGGGTCACTCACATATAGTGCAAAGCGGCAATCAACGTCTTAAGCGAGCTGTTCCACTGTTAAGTTTATGCATTCCAGAACACGATACAATTTGGGTAGAGCAGATTATTCGAGCCTTGCGGATCATTTTTATAGTTACCGATTGTCAACAACGATAAAAACGAGCCGCGAGGCTCGAATAATCGTATCTTCTTTTCCACAATTTGTCCATTTCTGTTCCCAAGCTAAGCGTCAATTAAGAAGGATTGACTGTACTAGTAATTTGTGACAGTTATAGCTTTTTGAAAAAGTGTAGTACAATATTATCTGAGAAATACGTCAAACATAACAATAAAATACTGTAAAACATCTGTAAGTATTTAGCATCGATTCAGCTGTAGAATCTTAAATTTATATATTTATAGGGCGAAAAATCATGGAAACAAGTATAATAGGCTGAACAAGAAATAATGCAATTTAAAACACTGCTAACAATTAGTGATCGAATCTTTGACACTGAATTTACTTAGCAATGAAAGCAGCTGTTTTATATTTGCTTATAAAAAGTAGCAATAAAACATTTATTCTGATTTTTATCAAGTGTTATTGTAATATTTGCCGCAAGTAACGCATATATATATATATATACGTGTGTTCATGTGTGTATCACAATGAATAATCGTAAATTAAAAAAATAATAGTGACCCGTCATTTCGGCGGATTCAGTAAAGCTTGTATTAAACGACAATATCTCGACAGTGGAAACATGGCATGCAGTGTGCTTCCTTGCAAACAGAGATATTTACAAACTGATACGTCTTCTATCTTCAGAGATGTTTGCCGTGGCTATCGAGACCAGCAGCGTCGGGCGAGTCAATATGTAGTTTCAGAAACAAGTGCATCGAAACATTCAATTGTACAGGATCGATAGTTTACGAAAAGATTCAAGCAGCGTGATTCGTGCTTTTGACTGTTGCACATATATCAATTTTACGTATCAAACGATATACTTAATTTTCACAAATGGATTTACAATTGCACAGTCTACTCACTTATATTAAATTTTATTATATTATATTATGTTATATTATATTATATTATATTATATTATATTATATTATATTATATTATATTATATTATATTATATTATATTATATTATATTATATTATATTATATTATATTATATTATATTATATTATATTATATTATATTATATTATATTATATTATATTATATTATATTATATTATATTATATTATATTATATTATATTATATTATATTATATTATATTATATTATATTATATTATATTATATTATATTATATTATATTATATTATATTATATTATATTATATTATATTATATTATATTATATTATATTATATTATATTATATTATATTATATTATATTATATTCAGATATTTCATCATTCTGTAAAATTTTCCGGCTATTAATCGAAACAGAAAAGAAATAAAGGGCACGGAATTAAACCTTATAGAGTCGAACAACGATATATCGTTAACAAGTAATACTAAATAATTAATAAGCAACACCGCTACACTATCTTAACTCACGTTCCATTCCAAATTTCATAATCACGACGTTCTACGAAACGTTTATAATTTCTTTCCGAAGCTCAAGACGAAATTATATGAAACATGTTCGATATTTCTCGCCAGCGCAATCAACAGTTTACTCTGTTCGTTCAAATTATCCGAATTACACGTTCGTTTCTCGAACCGAAAATTCGATCAAAATTTACGCCACAAATACAGTCCGGCAAGTTTCCGCAGTAATGCTCCGTTTCCAATTAGCGAATAGGAGCCCGCGCGACCAATACGTTGTCGTCGCAGCACCGTTTCGCCCACTTTCGTTTGACCTAGCGGCCAACGGTAACGCGGGACTCGACCTTTCGCCTAAATAGAGTTCGGCAAGGATATTGCGTCTCTATCAATACCTAGTTCAGGCAGCACGAGTGGCGTACGGTCGAAGTTCGCCAGCGGGAATATTCCCGGGGTAGCGTACGAATGTTTGTCTTGTGCTTCGGCCAACTTGACGTCTCTGGTGGCTCTCCTCGGCGGAAGTATATTCGGCCAAGAGACGCCGGCACGAGCTTCTTCCAGCGGTATATAGCCTCCGGACGACGCGCTCTTCACTCTCCTGACTTCGCAAATTTTCGAGACGGGAACGTGGATCGAATCTGTATCAATTTCGGCCAGCGTGCAAACGGATCTCGGACCGGACTCTTCTGTCCCAGAATTATCGGTCAGCTGTTATACGGTGCATCGGGAATGTTGCGCGCCGCACTGAAAATGCTACGCCCCACTCGGCTACTGCTGACAACCAGGGATTCACAAGCATCTTTTCTACGACCAGCGGCATCCAAATGACAACTTCCGGGCATGCACGCCACGATTTAGGATGTCGTACGTTTTACGAAGCTCTGGGCACCAGTGTATTCGTAAAAGACTATGCGGCTTCAAAGGTGCAGTAATTTCTTCCTAACTCGCGCTCAGATTGCGCTCGAAAATGGACAATTTAGGGAAAGGAGATATGATTATTCGACAGTCTTGCGGCTCGATTTTATAGTCACCGTTTCGTTAACAACTATAAAAATGGGCTGCAAGGCTCGTATGTTCTCTTTTCAAATTTTTGGAAATGTGCGTACATTTTTGTGCGCAATCTGAGCGCGAACATTAGGGAGACATTACTGTACATTCGAAAAAGGAAGCATCGATTCGAGGGTTTGCGAGTATATTTTTAATACGACAAATTCCAAAAGTGCTGACAAGCATATTTTTATATATATATTGTGAAACTGCTCTGTTGTGAACAACTCCTTAGGAAATAATGGAAGATAGGGGTTGCCATGGAATAGTGATACCAACAGACAGTCGAGAGTAGAGATCGGACCGTCGAACGATCAACATTTCAAATTCAAAGATCTGTAATATAATTGAATTGAGTTGTATTATAGTTTATATTCTTTATTGTAAATAAAATGCCGCGACGCGAGAGAAACAGAGAGATTCGCAACAATATATTCAGGAAAGAAAGCGCCAATTCAAGGGTTCGCGAGAGTATTTTTTAATATTTTTAATTACTATCACAATTCTCCTTAATTTTCCTTCAGCTTGTACACATAAATGGACTATTTGGAAAGAGGAGAAGAACAGTAAATTCTTCCTAATCCCACGTGTGATGCGACGTTATAAAAAAAGGGGAACAAAAAGATTTTATTCCAATTTTAAAATTCATCGACTAGTTCCCCGAATTAATTTGATTTCTGTAGGTGGCATTTAATTTCACGACGCATTTCGATTTATGAAATAATTTGTCTGCAATGTTGACAATTCTTGTATTCATGAAAAAAGTTTGTTAAATTTTTATTTGCATGCCAAACAAATTTCAGAGTCCCTCTGCGATTCTTTTAATATGGATCGAGGCATGATAACTTTGCTGCTCGTTTTTACAGTCACCGATCGTCAACAACTATAAAAACGGGCCTCGAGGCTCGACTAATCGTATCTCCTCTTTCCAAATCGTCCATTTTTGTGCGCAATCTGAGCGCGAATTAGGGAGAAATTACTGTATCTTAGAAAGACGTTGAACTTTTCAGTCCAAGGATTTAAATCGCTCGGACCGTAAAACGTAAAAGATAGGAGTTTGTTTTCATAGTTATATTAGAGTAAATTAGATAAAAAAAAAGCACAATGTTCAACGTTTCTGCTAATTGGTTGAAGACTGTTATTCATCAGTCTTCAAATATATGTAGTCTGCATTAATTTCAGTACAGAGGTGCTTCACGCACATACGTTTCTTTTCTCAATGATTATAACAAATTGATCGGAACACGATAATAATTTTACATTTTTCTAAACGACTTCTCTATTTGCATGATCGTGTAAAATCAGTAATCTATTCATCGGACTTGCCCTATCAACGCTCCGAAGCTTTATCCAGGCTAAACTTCAGCTGTTCATTAATCTTTTCAATCGTGTTTTCAATGCTACTTTATCTAGATACATTAATCTTCTCGTTGCACTGAATTGCACGATTTTTCATTAAAATTATTCGCCAACGGTTGAGTAGCTATACGATCGCGGCCCAGTCATCCAAACATTCGGTCGTAATTTATGGTGCTTTCTGTAACGATATCCATGGGTACAGTAAATTCTCCCTAATTGACGCTCACAGATTCTGCACAAAAATTGACAATTTGGGATTATTCGAGCTTTGCGGCTCGTTTCTATAGTCGTCGACAATTTCGTAACTATAAAAAGGAGTGGCAAGGCTCGAATAATCGTATCTTCTTTTCCCAAATTGTCCACTTTTGCGCGCAATCCGAACGTGTATTGTAAATTGAATGTCGGTGTTACCACCGCTGGCCTCCGCAACGATGCCTGTACGCACGAAACGCAACAATTCTGCCAAAATGCGTGACTTTTATCGCGTCGATGGCGATCTTTATCCAAAGATCCGCGAGTTAGCCGAGAGTTAGAGTTCGAGCGAGCATCCGAAAGTTTTCCGGTAGCGTCGAGCGAGCGAAGTTTTAACGAACAATTTGTATTCAAAGGGCACGCACATTAAGCGAGCCGGAAGGCGAGAAAATGATTATGCGACTCGGAACGGCAGAGAAATCCGGCGCTGTCGGTAAGGAGATTGGAACCTTTCTGTTTCCTGATTCTGGTACTACACCTAACTCGATCCAGAATCGAGCGAGTCGCGTCGTCGAATCGGTATCAATTTCTTCGAGAGAGGCGAGAGACCGTCCCGCAACAAATTTCGAACAGATAGCAAGCCCGCCGTCGGAGAAAGGCAAAAGATCGAACAGAGTGCATTGTATCGTCGGGTGAGAGAGACGTCGGGGACGGAAGATGGATCAGAGAAGGAAGCGAGCGAAAAATGCGACGCTGGAGAACGAAAAAGATCAAGAAGAAACGAAGGAAGAAGCGGAGCCAGCTAAAAGTGGAAAACTACGGCGGATTCCGAAACTGGGAAGAGATTTCTCGCTTGAATGGCCCATAATTTGCAAGGGTGCGCCAACTTTTCCATTAATCGCGTTTCCGGGTCGCCATTTTGGAAGTTGCCGCGGCGGATCGGCAAGGGGGTGGGCGAGGGAGGGAGGGAAGGACAGGATCCGCGCGAGAGTCCACGAAATAAAATTTACAAGCATAAAAGCGCGGGAACCGGGTGAAACGGCGACCGAAAAACACGGGACGATGCCATGCCGGGAAAAGCCAGCGGGCAGAATTTTGCATGAAGCGGGGAACAAAAATGGACGACACGGAAAACGGTCGCTGCGATGGACAGCATTTATAACCAGCGTCGATAACGTCCCGGTCCTCGGGCATAAATTTCCACTGTTTCGATCCGCGTCGCGTCGCGGCGCGGCGCGTCGGATTACATACATTTGTCTTTTTGCATGTTTTAATTGGTCCTCGCGCGCGGAACGGGGCCCCGGCGCGTAATTAAGACGTTGCTGCGGTCTAATGGCCGCATAAATCTCGGTGACGTAACTTGTAAATGCACTTTCAAGTTCGCGCGTAACATCGCGCCGTCGCGTACACATAAATTTCGCCGTCGGTTTATGCAAATTATTGATGGAATCCCCGGCTAATACATTGTCGCGTGCAACCCCAAGCCGTCCACCCGCCCTCCGCCGTCCCCCCCTGCCCCGCCTTCTTGCCTATAAAGTCTCGATACACCGACTCGATGCATTCTCCCACCGAATTTATGAAAGCTCGCGGCCTTTCCCCCCATTAGAATGCCGCACAAACGCGCGCGATAAATACGTGCCGCTCGCCGTAGAATCGCTTGACACGCGAGATTTATACAGGAGACGTGCGCCGTTGATCGAAAAGCAAATTCTTAGCGCCGGAGTTATGCGAACAGTTGCCTCGCGCATTTTTCAATGCACGCGGGAACGATTGAAAAGTTCCCGGCTCGCAATCCATCGGTCGGAAACAACGACGAACGCTCGACCCTGCGATCGGAATTCGTAACGATTGCTCTAGGATCATCGCTAATTGCTGACTCGATGGGACGATCAATTTTCTTTGAACATCGATTCGGGCAAATTAGTGTGCCACGTGAAAAAACTGAGGGTGTATCTTATCGGTTTCTGGTTCCGACAAATCAATTTATTTCTTGTCGTGGTGTTTAAACAATCAATTCGGGGAAAATGTGAACACAGAAGAGGGAACGAAGCGTCGAAGTCACTTAGGAGAATAATCAAGCATTCGTTATACTAAATGGACGAGGATTGATCATTCCGGTTAAACGGATCGAGTTTCTACAAGAAAATGGAACAACGAACAGCTCGCAACAGAATATTAACCCTTTGCACTCGAAGCTATTTCAACTGTAAATCTAAAATAATTTTTCCGACTTGTAGTATTTTTATTTCACACGACAACGCGCATTTTATGCACATGAGATCGACTCTTGCGACTCGCGCTACGGTTACGCTCTTAACTATCTTTTCAAATCTAAACATTGCGAATGTAAATATTATTTTAGAACGTGACATCGAAAACTTTAATACTGCCTCAGAGTCGCCGATCGAGTGAAAAGATTTTATTCCAATGTTAACATTCGTCGAATGTTTCTCGGATTAATTTGATTTCTGTAGGTCGCATTCAATTTCACGACGCATTTCGATTTGTGAAATAACTTTTTTCGCAATATTGACAATTCTTGTATTTATGAAATATGTTTGTTAAATTTTTACTTGCATGCCAAACAAATTTCAGAGTTCCTCTGGGATTCTTTTAATATGGATCGAGGCATGATAACTTTGCGGCTCGTTTTTATAGTCACCGATCGTCAACGACTATAAAAACGGGTCTCGAGACTCGACTAATCGTATCTCCTCTTTCCAAATCGTCCATTTTTGTGCACAATCTGAGCGCGAATTAGAAAGAAATTACTGTATCTTAGAAAAACGCTGGACTTTTCAGTCCAAGGATTTAAATCGCTCGGATCGTAAAACGTGAAAGATAGGAGTTTGTCTTAATAGTTATATCAGAGTAAATTAAATACAAAAAATTACAATGTTTAACGTTTCTGCTAATCGGTTGAAGACTGTTATTCATCGGTCTTCGTCAAATAAAATCTGCATTAATTTCAATACAATGGTGCTTCATGCACATACATTTCTTTTCTCAATAATAATAACAATTTAATCAGAACACGATAATGCTAACGTAAAAATTAATTTCGAACGTGACATCGTCAATTTTAACGGCGCCTCGGAGTCGCCAATCGGGTGCAAAGGGTTAACAATAACGTGTTCGTCGCGCGGCGACCGAATATATAAAACCGGAGCCAACCGACGCCAGAGTATTAAGCACCGGCTTCGAGTATGAACGCCGGCTCTAAAATGTCAAGGTTATATGTAAGAGCCGGCCGCATTAGTTTCATCGAGTCACATACGGAACGTGCTTCGCGCTAAATTTCCCCAGATGTACGCCCAGAATTCAATCGTCGGTTCGACGGTGTGCCCTGCGAAGTCCCCGGCACAATCGCTCCAGAGCGATTCTCCTCGCTCAGGAATATCAAATGTTGCAACTGTTGTTCGTATACACGGGAAATTGTTTCGCGAACTTCTCGCCGTAACATCGACGGGAACACAGATATCAAAGACGATATAGATCACCGCGTGCAATCTATCGGCAGATCATTCAACGTTTCCGAAACATTTCGGTGTCATCGTAAAACGCTCGACTTCGCGAATGTTGGATCTTCATCGTGCCAAAATACAGCGAAACCTCGGTTATCGGAGCTTTCGATATCGGACTTCCGTTTCTCGCATCTTCGCAGCTAGATCCAACAGAGGAATGCGGGAAACCGCTGTGTCTACGTAACTCTTTTGTTACGCGAACGTCCTCCTGATTAGATTCGGATAACCGAGGCGCCACAGCGGCATCGCCCCGCGCTCGTCGATCCCTAATTGAAGCGTCGCGCTTTTCGCACGAGATTGGAAGGGCCCCGTGCGTGTGCATAAGCATCGCCGTAAGAAGACAACGGAGCACGCGGCTGAACGAAGGAAGAGTTGTCCGAGGAGCGCCCTAGTAGACCGACGCCAGTCAAGCCCGCCGTCAGGTGGACGTTAACGAGCCGAAGTAGACGGAGCCTAACGACACGGCCCCTCACGCAGCAGCCGCAATTTCCATTTCTGAGCGACACCGAAATCAGTTTCACGCAGACGCGGCGAAACATCAGCGGAGAACGGGTCTCCGAGGCCGAATCCATCACTGTCAACGGGGCCGGTCTAGTTTAAAGCACGGCGCCGATCGAATCGAGGAAAAAAAGAATAATCCTTCGGCCCGCATAAATCACGGTCCGGGTCAATGCTAATTGACCGGGGATTGGCGCACGGCGATCGTCTACTCACCGTGACCGTAGGACCGACGAGGTGTCCTCCTCCTCCTCCTCCTCCGTTTTACACACTGTACTCCACCGCACAATCACACGACTAACCAGCGACACGGACACGAGCCACGCGATCGGCAGGGTCTACGGAACGAGTCGGCGGATGTACTCGCGAGACCGGTTCCAGGATTACGACCGCGGATCGCCGTCTGGATGATCCGTGGGTCCTCGGGCACTTTGTCTAGGCGGGACACAACAGGCTGTCGCAAGAACACGCGATCACTGACGGCAACGGGCACTGTTGACAACACAATCATCGAGTCGGCGGACGCGTGTGTCACACGTTGCTGCTCGGCCAGCAACGTCGGCTCACTGTCCAGCCGGCGATTCTTGCCGCTTCCGTTCGATCCAGCAGCTTGCGGCTGGATCGGCGATCCCACCAGCGGCGGACCAGTCAAACGTCATTCTCGCTGCGAGGATAGCGAGAGTCCGGGGCGTCGAGCTGTCGCCGCGAGTTACTCCACGAGACGGCCGTGCACAGTCAGCTGGCTGCTATCCCGGAGAGCGAGAGAGAGAGAGAGAGGGAGAGGAGAGAGAGTACTCTCCGTGTACTCTGGGTTTTTAACCTGCGTGTAGTATCTCGGGGGAATAAGAGGCGCCGGACGAACGGCGAACGACCGACCGACCGATCGTAGACACTGCAACACTCGCGACCAGGCGCGGACAACCCTGGCGAGGATCGAGTTAGCCGGCGAACAACGCGTTACGTCGCCTCGAAGCTCGCGAGACGGACTACGGCAGGGGAATGAGAGGCTCCGCAGCTCTCGCGCACACCGACGCCAGAGACACCACTCTACCCCGAGCGAGTTGAAGCGCGCCACGGTCGATTCTGCGGCTTACGCCAGACGCTACCGACCGGACCAACCTTCCGTCTAGCGGTACTTTCTATCTTCCCGGCCTCGGTTGTCCGCGTTACCACCGAAAACCGAAGCTTCCCGGCGCTCCGGTGAACCGGAATAACAGAACGCACGATCCCCTCCTCTGTTCGGGTTAATAGGCGGCCGAATGTCTTTTCCCGCGATCCTGCCACTTTTCCGGCTTTTCGAACGCGACGATTTTTCTCGTAGGCTGTTTTTGTTTCGACCGCGCCGAGACAGTCGCGAACTGTTCTAGATTTCTCGTGGCAGCGAAACGTTCTGCGTCGATCGGCGGTTACGGAATTTTTAGATTTTAGTGGAATTCGTGGATTGGTTGTTTTCCGCGCGTCGATATCGATCAGGGCTCTTTTAATAAGCTATTTAACCATTTGCACTCGGAGCTGTTTTAACTGTAAATCTAAATTAATTTTTTTGACTTATACATATGAAATTTAGTCTTGCGACTCATACAACAGTTAGACTTTTAACAGTTTTTTACGTCTAGATTTTTGTAATATAAAAATTATCTTGGAACGTGATGTAACAATTTTAATGGTGCCTCAGAGTATAGTTTTACGACTCATACGACAGTTAGATTTTTAACAATTTTTTACATCTAGATTTTTGTAATATAAAAATTATCTTGGAACGTGCTGTGACAATTTTAATAGTGCCTCGGAGTCGCCACTCGAGTGCAAAGGGTTAAGAGAGTATAGTCTTGCGACTCATGCGACAGTTAGACTTTTAACAATTTTTTACGTCTAGACTTTTGTAATATAAAAATTATCTTGGAACGTGATATAACAATTTTAATAGTGCCTCGGAGTTGCCACTCGAGTGCAAAGGGTTAAGAGAGTATAGTCTTGCGACTCATGCGACAGTTAGATTTTTAACAATTTTTTATATCTAAACTTTGATAACATAAAAATTATCTTGGAACGTGATGTAACAATTTTAATGGCGCCTCAGAGTCGCCACTCGAGTGCAAATGGTTAATAAGCTCCCTATCAGGGGGAAATAATTTTTGGTACTTTTACGTTTAGGTATATTCATTGTTGTTCCTTGATTTTGATGACGGGAGAATCTGTTTCGATTGAAAAATGTCCGGCGCTTGTTATTAGACGTGAAAGGGCTCGTATTTCAAGGAACGTCAATATTTCGTTTCTACTCTCGTATGAATGCTTGATGGATGCATTCGTATTATACCGTGTTTAAAAGTTTTTCGAATATCAATAAAATGCAGATTTCAATATTGTTCCATACATCTTTCTGTGACATCGATTTTCGTTTATTCATTCTTATATTATTATAGTATCCGATTACGTGGAATTATTAAAAGAAGGTGCCGGAAATGATTTGGTGTATCACTTGTATCAGCAATTTATCTGAACATATAAAATTCTTCTGTTCACAGACATAATGATCGCCTTATCGGTATAGTGTTCATAGAAAAGTAAGCTCGCAATTCCTTCAGTGTTGGCTCGCAAGTTTTTCTATACGATTTCATGGACTTTGCTAGTAAACTCAGGTACATAAATATATACGTAAATATTCATAAATAATTCTCCCTAATCGGCGCTCAGATTGTACCCAAAAATGAATAATTTGGGAAGAGCAGGTACGATTATTCGAGCCTTGTGGCTCGTTTTTATAGTTACCGATCGTCAAGAACTATAAAAATAATTAACTATAATATGTACTATAACAAAAACGGAGCCCCGGATAAAAAAGTGTTGTACCAAATTTTTTTCTTATTTCTTCACATGGAATTATCCCCTGCTCGGTTGTACTTGATTGTACTTCCGGCCCACCCTGTATATGAATAAAAACACATATATGAGAAATAAATATATACTTTTAATATACTATTATTAGATTACTCAGTTGCTCCACTCGCGTGCGTCGATTCTGGTTTGTTTACAACGTTCAAGATGCCCCACCCTCCCACCTTCTCGGCAGTACCAATAACAAGGTTGAAATCAGAAAGAAGCACATTGCAATCAGTACAGTAATTTCTCTCCCTTATTCGAATACAGAAAATTCTCTCTAATCGACGCTCAGATTGTGCACAAAAATGGACAATTTCGGAAGAGGAGATACGATTATAGTAATTATAGTACTAAATGCTTTCGATCAAGCGAAGCGATGAAATGAAGTCGCATCAGTCCATGATTCGCTGATAAGAAGAGATGTACACGTCAGCAGGGTCGACACTCCCAACAGTTCACTTAACCCTAGAAAGATAACCATATGACAACGTACGTAAAAGATAACCATACGCTTCAGAGGCGCATGCTTTTCTAAGGCGTCAATTTTATACTAACAATGGATATTTATTTAAGTTAATCTAGTCATTTTAAAGGTTTGGCATTATTGTAAAAATAAAATGCATTTATATTATATTTTTTTATATTTTAAGTAATTTTAAACTTAAATCACTAGACCTCTATGAAAAATTAACAAAAATCAACAGTCTTTCGCAGGCGCCTCTGCGACGTAGGTTATCTTTCTCGGGTTAATGTGAGGTAACTAATAATAAAGCTATTATCTACACATTTTCAAACTCGATTTTCTCGTAAACGAAGCTTCGAACAGAAAAATGTTATTCCTTCTTTTCGACTCATTTTCGCACGTAGAATCATCCCCTGCTCGATGATACTACCCATCCGTTAACACCCTGTATAATACTATAACTATAGTAACTATAAAAACGAGTCGCAAGGCTCGAATAATCGTGCCTCCTCTCCCCAAATTATTCATTTTAATGTAAGTTCTCCCTAATTTACGCTCAGCTCTGTACAAAAATGGACAATTTGGGAAGGGGAGATACGATTATTCAAGTTTCGCGGCTCGTTTTTATAGTCATTGATTATTAACAACTGTAAAAACGAGCCGCAAGGCTGGACTAATCCTAGCTTCTCTTTTCAAATTGTCCATTTTCGTGCAGAATCTGCGCGACAATTGAGAAGAAATTACTGTACAATCTGAGCGTCAATTCGGGTAGTAAAGCCACATCTCCACTGCCAATATTTCGCCTTTCTAGCACAAAATAAAACAACAACAGGAAGTGTCCAGAGAAACCGGATAAATCGAGGATAATGAAGTGAGAGAGAGAGAGAGAGAGAGAGAGAGAGAGAGAGAGAGAGAGAGAGAGCAAAGTGAAACAAATATATTTTAATGAGTACACGAGCAGCAGAATTAAACTGTTTACTGTAATTTCCTTCCGTATCGTCGCATATGTTCGGCATCGTTCTCGGCATTCTCCGAATGATAATCAGGCTGATAAATAAACGAAGTAAATAAGTAATAAAGATATGGACGCACTGCACAAGGAAGAGCGAGTTATTAGCAGTTTTATTAATGGAACAAGTTAACGTCCTTTTACGGTGCGCGAACTGGAGAAGCTGGTAGCGAGAGATGAATTGTAAGTAGCTTCGAATAGCGCAGAGAGACAGAGCCGCAGGAAATGAGTTAAGGATGAACGTTGGAAAATGTCCTGCGAATATATGTATGCACAACCCCAGCGTCGAAGATTTATGTCGTTAATATTAATAGAAGCTATTATAACGGATGAACATATCGCGGCGTCGAATTTTATAAATCAACGGATGAATATAACAAGGAAACGAAAGTTCCACGCGTATCCTGTTACCAGGCCTTACGCCATCAATTTCGAAACAGCCACGTAAGTCGTCCCCGCCAGCGATCTATCTTACGCTCAAATTTCCCATGCTGTTCTAAAATTTCATAATTATAGTGTGTTGCATGCCGGCAACAAGATTCCGCGGACCATCCATCAGAGGTGAAATCTCAGAACTCAGTTCCTCGGTCGAGCCTGCAGTTCTAAAAGCAATACGCCGGCGTTTCACCCTCTCCTGAGCAACGATGAATTTTCCTATTTATTTTCCAGGGCTGTGGGGCGGCCGGTTCGATGTAAAATGAGAAGCACACAGAGCCCATCCTGGAAGCTCGAAACACCGATGAGGCCGGTGGGTAACGCGGCGCGCAGACTCCCCTGGAGGAGGACAGTCGCTATCGATTCAGTTCTGCCAACGGAAGGACACTTTTTAGTAACTTCATCGGTGTCTAGGGACCCGGCGGGACGTGCGAGCCTCTCACCTGGCTCTCTCCGCGAAAGGAAATAAACACGGTATTCTCTTCCTCGCGCGCGTTTCCGACGCTAGAATTTGATTCCCCGCTGGCGCGAACGCGGCCGCGACGTGGAGGAAAAACGGAGGAACGCAACGGCGCGGTGAAACAACAAGCCGGGAAGAAGCTCGCGCGGAGCACTCGTCGTTAAAGTGTCCACGAGCCGGTTTACGCTGAAACCACTAATTGGCTCGGCCGATTGAGCCGGGACGTCTCGGTGAGCTTTTAGACGCCCGTACCGCGGCTAATTAGACCACGAAATGAGAGCTTACCGCGCTTCGGAGGTCACTTCTTTGAATCCGAACGAGCGACACCGCTCTCGCCACGTTTATCTGTCCACCGACGACGCTCTTCAGACCCGGACCGCGGAGTACCCGATGAAAATCTCGTGGCGTTCTTCGACGCGATGCATCCGAAACAGAAAGTTTTATTAGCCGGGACGACCGCGAATGAAACTGCACGCGGGGAACGTAGAGCGGCGGCGCCTTTGAGCGCCGTTGTTTCTCGCGAATTCCTTCGTCGCTGCCAGCGAATCCCAGCCATTCCGAAAACCACCGACTCGATGGTTTCCCCTGTTTATCGAGAGACCGCGTTTACGTTTCAACCGTGCCGTTGTTTGAACTTGTAACGCGCGAGGAAACGTTACGAGTACAATCCAACCCGCGCGCAGACCCGTTTGCCGCGTCGTTGTTTCGCGGGAGAAGATCTGAATATCTATTCTTCGAATCAAATCTGCGTAATTAGAAAAACAGGGAGCACATAGAGAGCGGCGCGCGAACGCGTCGCGGGTTTTTAAGGGGAAAAGTTGTCGGTGAATCGACGCGAGCGTCGCGTCGAGAGTCCCGGACACGCGGTCGTCATTAATTTATTAAAATAAACTGGCATGGCAAGGTCGAGGTTCTCTAGCAGGGGTCTCACGGGGGAACGAGAAAGTTCGGCAGCAGTGTCAAAGCGTTCTCGCGACACTCTCTGCGGTTTCGGTAAGGGTTGCAGAGCGTATTTGTTTTCCTGGAATTTCCTCGCGTATAATTGCGACGGTGAAACGGTCGATTGAATATCGCTTATCGAATCCCGCTTCTTCCTTCTTTACTGTCCTTCCAGGAAATCTCACTTCTTAAGTGAGGAAGAAGGTGACTAGCTTCAGCAGCTGTTGCTGGCACCGTCCTCGGCCTCGGCCTCGCCACACTTTGTGGACCCGCCTAAGGCGCGGGACCGATGGTAGTCCAGGTTGGCAATCCTCGAAGCTGGATGAGAACGGACGAAAACGCAACGTGAAATTCAATTTGCGCGGTGGAAACAAAAAGGAACGCGGCTGGCCAGAACGCGACAGCCACGCGACCGGCCCAAAGGTTACGTCGCGGCGCGGCGTGGCTCGGTAATGGTTGACCGAATACCTGGCTGCGACCTGCAACGTTCTTCACCAGTTAGCTGTGGCGCCTTCTTTTCAGAGCGCGTACATACAGGGTGTCCCAAAAATGTCTCGCAATCCAGAAATGGCGGGTTCCGCAGATCATTTGAAGCAACTTCTTCCTTTACAAAAGTTTTCTCCGAGGCGCCGTTAACGAGTTATTAACGAAAAACAGTGACCAATAAGAGGCGAGCTCGGCTGGCGCGCGGCGGCCCAGCCAACGAGTGCGCGAAGCCCAGTTCCGCTTATTGGCTCGGCCGTCTCGCGCCAAATGATCTCGCCTCTGATTGGTCACCGTTTTTCGTTAATAACTCGTAAACGAAGCCGCGGATTGCAGTTTCGCTAAGGAAAAGGTTGCTTCAATTGACCTCAGGAATCCCCTACTTTCGGATTGCGAGACATTTTTGGGACACCCTGTATGTGTCGCGAGAATCAAGCGATGATGAGTATACTCGTCGAACACAGAGTAAGAGTCGCTGTTAAAATATTGCATCAAAAAGACGGTTTTAACTTATAAAACTACCGATTTTATTACTAATATTTACCTATTCGCTTAACACTAACATATGCTACATACATAATAAACGGAAAACGCAGGAAAAATCAAATACTTATGAAAGTTAAAAATTCAAATTGCTGCTGTAGGATGGTATTCAGCAAAGCAAAGAGCGATGCATAATGGCAGTTTGCACGTCGAACAGCAATATCGTGAATTATTCATATAATTATTCATATTTTTTATTTGTTTGCTTTATTCTGGCCTGGCCTCAAAATATTCTTAACATCTTGAAATTGGAGAATACTTCTTTCGACGTTCCACTTATTTATGTAGAACGTTGGGAAAAGGGCAATTGTTTCTAGGGAAATCCCTTTGAAGGATTTTCAATAGCTCGTACTTTACGCACTCGTATCTTGGTCCTGCACCGACCGAAGTCGAACTTCCACTTTGCGTTTACGAACTTCTGAGCTGCACTTCCTGGTAACCGCTGCTTCGAGTAACTTATTCCACAGTCCGGTCGGAATCTGAACTGTTACAGGTGATAGCCCCCAGAATCCGTTTCAGTGAATCGTGACTGTATACTTCTGATAAATCAATTCTTGCTTAACCCATTTGCATCATAAGCGTATATATACGCTCAATTTTCCTGGTCACTATCGCCGGAGCGTATATAGGGTGGGGCATTTTAAACAGGTCACCTGAATAACTCGCTTGTTTTTGAAGATAGGAGAAAATGCATTAGACCAAACTTACTTGGTATCGAGGGGCTCATAATCTGGTATTACCAATTTTTCTGTAGGCGGAGGTGTCAAGGAGATATGAAGGTCAATGCTGCTTTTTTAAATGGAACAGTAAGTATTTTTACTTACATTCTGATAGAGTGTTTCGAGGCGAATACAATGAACTATTATGAAGGTCATTCAAGGTCACCCAAAGTCAACTGCAAGAGAAAACTTGATATACGCGGCTGCGTTCGGTATTGAATCCAAATATTTAATTAATAAAATAACACTGTCCCTAACAGTATAAGATCACAGAGATAAGCACCGATACTGATAACTGTTACACTGCTTGGATGCAATGATGATTTGTTATTTTCTTCTCTTTGTTATCTCTGCAGTCACTATCGCCGGTGCTGTGCACATACTGAAATTTGTTAGTCACTAAACTTATTCGTAACCTTAAAATAGAAGTGGCTGGAATTCTGGAATCTGAAAGCAGTTTTTCTGATTGTAGTGCGGAAAAAATTATGCCGCTAAAAAGAAGACGAATTAGAGAAACAAGATCCGATAGTGATGATAATGATAGTGATTGTGAAGTGCCTATATGCATCCCACATTTCAAATATTACCACACTGAACAAAATTTCTAACAAATAATGCTGAAAAATGATTTTCTTTTTACTTTTATACAATTTTACACCTAAATATAAAATTATTATACCTCATTTCATGTTAAAAAATCGCACAAGGACCCTGGAATTTGTTTGGCATGGAAATAAAAATTTAACATTTTTCATCGATGCAAGAATTGTCAATATTGCAAAAAAAGGTTACTTTATAAATCGAAATGCGTCATGAAATTAAATGCAACCTACAGAAATCAAATTAATCGGAGAATTTATTGTTTACGATTATTTGTTTATAAACTGAGGGACAATTGGAGAGAATTTACCGTACTACGAATTCTGTATAGATGAAAAAATTTCGTCGAAATCACTCGACGTAGAGACGAGTTACAGGCATGACTACTTCAGAGACATATTACAATATACAAAATGGCTGCTCTGATCGCTAAATTGAAATCAACGCCATTGTGTGGTCGCGATAAGAAATACAGATTTTATATTTTAATATAAAACGTCGTCGTTACGACGTTCACGAATTCTCCAACGACGATAAACTCGAATCGTCTATCGAGGAAGGTTTTATTTTTCGACGAAAATTTCACCAAACAATAAAAAATTCTGCAATACAGTCGATGCGATAGGAACAGCAATGTACAGGCAGCATTATTGAGGCGAATCAACAAAATCAGGATACGAAGTAAGAGATAAGTCCATAAACTCGTGAGATCTTTAAAATACCTGGGAACCCTTCGGAGTCGGAATAAATTTCCATTTAATTCTATTTAACCAAGCCCGTGGATAACAATTTACATTCGTCCACGAGTCCCCAGCGTTCTAGGAAGCAGATCGTTGTTTATTTCGAGAACTGAATTGTCGAGGTTCGTCTGGAAGCATCGACGCCTCGAGTATTCCAACGCGCGAACCTGCAAGTGAGATAGCTGAAGGAAAGACTGCATTTTAGACGCGTTATATTTAAAAGGCGCCCGGAATTTGTAAATAAAACACGAACTATTTATTCATTCATCAGAACTCATTACAGTAAATTCTGTCTAATTGACGCTCAGATTGCGTACAAAAATGGACAATTTGAGAAGATGAGATACGATTATTCGAGCCTCACGGCTTGCTTTTATAGTTACCGATTGTCAACAACTATAAAAACGAGACTCCTTTCTCGAAATTGTCCATTTTTGTGCGCAATCTGAGCGCGAGTTACGCTAGAAATATATTGGAATAATGAAAAAAACAAAATACAAGATAAACTCGTCCAAAACTTGAGTTCACTGCGATAGGTCCATCAACGAATATTGATAACGTTGTTCAAATTCGCAGATTTATTAGTTCGCAGTAGCGAGAGCCAAAGCGGAAGAGCGTTCTCCTTTTTCGTACAATGAAAAATATTTGTTGAAAGTGCTCGTAAGAATTTGATTCTACATCGATTCGATCTATTCCACATCGCGGAATAAATTAACCCTTTTGGGTTTCCGAGTAAAAGTATCGCACCTATGCGAGTAATACCCCGGACCAATTTGACGAATTTGCCAAGGTTTGGGAATAAGCTCATAAAAACCAAAGTAAGAATGATTACTGTATCTAAAAAGAGAATTGATTTTTCTCATTTTTAATACTGTTTCATATTTATGTTATTCGTATGATTTTCAACAAATATTTAAATACAATTAGCAAAACACTTTATTCTCCCTTTATTTCGTAATATGCTTCTTTTCGAATTTTATAAATGTGTTGCCAATTGTATTTAAATATTTGTTGAAAATCACACGAATAACATAAATATGAAACAGTATGAAAAGGTGAAAAATCAATTCTCTTTTTAAATACAGTATTTGCACGTAAGAAAAATCATCGTTGGATCATAGCTTCATGTAGATCACCTAGTATCAAGTATAGATATTGCACTTTCAATCGCTTCTAATAAAATAATTAATATCGGTTCACGAAACTAAACGTTTATGAACAATGATGTCGCGTGCGAGATATAACAAATAACAATCAAACCGTTCAGCAGTGCCATCCGTTGAAAAACGCGACGCTTAATTTGGATAACAATATATCGAATCAGAATAAAACATAACCGCAAGAAATATATTGGAAAGATGAAAAAAACAAAATACAAGATAAAGTCGTCCAAAACTTGAGTTCACCGCGATAGGTCCATCAACGAATATTGATAACGTTGTTCAAATAACAACAAAATTGTTTAGAAGACATTTCAGTGGTGTCCAGACACTTTTGAACAGTAGTGTACATTGAATTTCAGATACCAATTAATGGGAAAGAAATGGGAAAGAAATTTCATTTACAGTAATTTCTGCCTAATTCGTGTACAGATTGCGCACAAAAATAGACAATTTGGGAAAAGGAGATACGATAGCTCATTTTTTAATAGTTGTTGACAATCGATAACTACAAAAACGAGCCGCAAAGTTATTCTACCACGATCCATATTAAAAAAAATCGCAGAGGTACTTTGGAATTTGTTTGGTACGCAAATAAAAATTTACCAAACATTTGTCATAAATACAAGAATCGTCAATATTGCAAAAAAGTTATTTCACAAATCATTTACAGTAATTTCTCCCTAATTCGGGGGATTCTCTCAATTCTCCCTAGTTACCGGTTGTCAACAACTATAAAAACGAGACTCATCGTATCGCCTCTTCTCAAATTGTTCCATTTTTGTGTACAATCTGAGTGTCGAATCGGCAGAATTTACTGTATTCCGAAGATTATTGACTTATTCGCATGTTCTATTCATAAACCCGTGTTTCATCGCCAACTCTGATGCCGTTGCAGTCACAACAACTCGGCACGGAGACTCGGCAGAAATAGTTTCGCAAAAAATGCAAAAGTTAAGTAAATGTCAAGGTTATATCGAGTGAACTCCGCTCGACAATTTTGTCCATTGCACGAATCACAGAAGACGCTCGAGGTCGACCGACATAGGCGTCTGTTATAAACACAATGCTTGATGGATCGCAATCAAACTCAGCATCAATCGTGTACAACAGTGCCTATCCGCATACAAACATTGTTCGGATACATGCACCGCGGGACTTTCGACTGAGAAATTCCGGTCACTTAGATCCGGATAGATCCGTTAGCTGCGCCAGTCGGCAGAGTGGCCTCTGATCCATGGTGGTTGAGAAGCTAAAGCCCGCGCGCGCCATCCGGATAATGTGCTCATCTTGCGGGAAACGCGGCCGCTTGTACTCGGTTCACGACTCGCTACGTTTGTGGTACTTCGGAAAACCTTTCGATGCGGCCTATTTCCCCCGACCCCCTCCCCCCCATCCCTATAGACCAGCAACGCGACGTCTCAAGCAGCCTCCTCGAGCCGGCGGGAGAGACGTGAGAGAGGGCGAGGGAGAACGGAAGGGCTTCGAAGAAGACGTTGCGCGCTCTTTTCCGAAGTCAAAGAATCCTTCTAATATACCTTGGATGGATGGCGCGGCGTGCGTGCGTCTCTCGAACGAAGATATACCGCGACGGAATCACGGACGAGCTCACACCGGCGCGCATCCGCCGCTTCGGTTAAAGTTATAACGGCTGCGGTGGCATTTGGGGCGCATATCCTATCCACTTTCAGCGAGTTTCTGGTTCGCGCCGCCTCGCTCCGCGCCGCTCCGAGCCGTTATTTCTTAATCAAAATGTCCGACACCGTGGAAAGGGAAGATTGAAGTGTCCGATTTCGATCGGCGCGGTTTTTGGGACGCATTCTCGCGCGGTTATTTAGAGCCGACGGTCTTGCCTCGCTCGTTCGACTGCTCGGGATCGCTGAATCCGGAGTATCAGGAACTTCGGTTGGAGTCTAACTTTCTCGGGGCGATTGCGGCCAGCGAATGCGCGGAATATATGATTTCTTTTGTTACGGCTTGGACCGGGGGACCGTTACTTAGGGCTGCAAGTTTGTCGACGCCCGCGACGATACGCGGCTTTTATTTGGGCAAGGGATCAGAGGCCATTTTTGTTTGGCACAAAATGACAAAATAATATATATATATTAGATATATTATAATAATATTAGATATATTATATATAATAATATTAGATATATTATATATAATAATATAAGATATATTATAATAATGTAGATCTTAGATATGATTCTTTTGTTTGACGCCGGCATAATAGCATAACGATACCCAAATTAGCTACCTACACAATTCTAATAATTTCACAAAGAAAGTTGGATGTAAAAAGGATGCTAGCTAGGTGGATTATTATTAACACTATGCCGTCCGCAGATCTTAGATATGATTCTTTTGTTTAACGCCGGCATAATAGCTTGGAAATTTTAGATTTTAAAAAAAATTTCGAAGATGGCGGTAATATAAATTCCTAAAATTAGGATAAGTCATCCAAGAATTTTCGTACTTAATTCTTAGTTAAATAAGGAGAATGCTATAGTTAGTTTGATGCCTTTTAACACCCAAGAAATATAGTTCAAATGTTATTTCAGTTGTTTAAAATGGCACCAAAGTGGTACCACCGGCATACAACAGATAGTTTTTGCATGGCACCAGCGTGGTGCCACTGGACGGCATAGTGTTAATATTATATAAAAATTATATAAGAATAATAATAATGATAATATATATATATATATATAAGTATTATATTTTAATAATATTATAATATATATAATAATAAAATAATAATCATTATGGCTCCGATTGATAACATTTGCCTTCTGTGGTCCGATGTTCCTGCATTAATTGTAAAAAAATATGGATTAAGTTGAAGGTTGTTTCCTGTTTCGATAAGCTTAGTGAGATGACAACGATATGTCAGTATTCTTGAATTCTTTTCATGATTGTCTTGTTTTCTACAGGAAAAATATCTGCAAGAAAATATCCGTAGAAAATAAATTCGCAGGAAAATGATTTCACGTAAAAATCGGCAGGAAAATAAATCCGCAGTCTAGCTATAAGGTTGCAGTAGAACCTCGGTTATCCGAACCTTCGATGATTGGATTTGTTATTAGCCAAATACGTCATCTACGTACAACATTGTTTATCGCGCAAATATTTAAACATTTAATTCAATAATTGTTCTGTTATCCTAACACGAGTCTCCCAGGTTAGTTCGAGTAATCAAGGTTCTAGCATGCCAGTTATCTGACTGGTATAAAATGCTGTTTTCGAACTGAATTTTATTATAAATTTTAACTAATATTTCTCGATGCATTAAGAATGCAATATTATCCAATATTTTATAATATACAAAAGTAACACTGTATCGTCACAAAGTGTGTCGAATGAATTTTACAATCAGTTTATACAATTGAAACGCGAAATGATAATTTGCAAATGAAAATAGCAGAAATAATAATTCGACTAAAAAATTAAACGTGGTGCCAGAATAAATAAAAACTCTGATTCCTTAATCGAATCGGGTCCCTCTTATAAATATTATAATAAAAGTATCGATCTAGATTTCGCGTTTATAATTATTAATAACAATAATCAAATATATTGAACAATACATTCTTGGCATTTCATATCGTAGTACTCGAATGAAAAATCGTTTACAGAAATAATCAAATCGGTCGATGGCAACAGCAACGTAACAAAACACGAGGTATTTCATTTCCGATCGCGGAAGAATTCATTTGTATAATATAAAAATTATCGCTGTCATATTTCAAGTGCCAGCCGTTCGAATTTGCACCGGTTCGAACGTATGAGAGAAAAAAGACAAAAAGAAACCCTCGTGAACAAAAATGCCAGATGTAATTGAACCGTGCTCAACACGGTCCACGAAGCTGTTCCCCAATTCTTTCGGTATGCTTCAGCGTCGCGAACACGAATCTCAAGTAGGAGGTTCATTCAGCAACATCCCCCGCTTCGAAGGGCGAGATTCGAGAGCCGCTAAACGCGTCTTCGGTACACGTTTCGCGCAAGATAAACGGAATAACCTGAACGTCTGAATTAGCGTACGTTAGTTAAGGCCTCGTTCGAAGCTTAGAAGCTCCGGTAGGTTAAGAGATTTGAACGTTATCAAAGGTAAAGAGAGCAGAAATACGCTTAGAGTTGAAGACATGCAAATTTGGGGAACGGCGAAGAGGCACCGAGTAGGATAAGGAAGACTATGCCAGCGACATAAAGACAGTTCTAGTCCCAGCCAACTATCAGACACGTCTCTGCCAGGGAACGCGCGGGGTTCCGCGTCGACTCTCAAAATTGGGGAACGGGTCACGTGGCGGTGTCAGGTTCTTAAACTCGTACACACAGTTCTCATCCCCGAATCGCTGTTACATCGGAGCCCCGGCTTCAACTTCCCGATCGGCATCTTCTCCGGCCACGGTCCCCGAGGAGATTCGAAACTTACCAGTTAGTTCCCGTTGGCCATCTGCGAACACCTGTACCCGTCGTATCGTAATTAAACGTGTCATCTATATCACCGCGGCCGGATCGATAAGCGGCGATTACTCTCGGCCGCTTCCTAAAACCCCGTCGACCGGCAAAACATTACTTTCCCCTTTGGCCGACAGTGTTTAAAGCCTGCAGGACAAAGCAGGCCGAGCGACCGTCCGGGGCCGCCGCGCCGCTGTTCTTGAATTTAAATGACGATGTCGGGTTTTAATGATGTTGTCTAGCGTGTGCAGACGCGCGCGTCCGATTCGAGTCCATTAAATCCGCTAAGGCACTTCATTTCCACGCCGCCTCGTTCGTGTAATATTCAATTCGTTTAATGTCACCGGGATATTTATTGGAAATATTTGCCCGCCGAATTATACTCCGCGCGTCGAATTTAATGGCCGCGGGGAAACGGGCCGCCCGAAATACAAATGAATTCGCGGAAATTATTTTCTCGTGTTCGCCACGGAGAGAAACTGTGTCAGGCGGCGTCGTTAGTTCGGAGAAACGTCGTGTCGCATGCGAATCTCTTCTCGAAATTGTGTTCTTTAATGTTATTGAAGTTGCTACTGTTGCTATTGCTGGGAGCAGTAATTGAGGCGATGATCAATCGAGCGAGCTTAATCTTAATTTAAGATTTCTCGTAAGAGTAAACAAAATATTTAAACGTAGAAATATATATATATATATATATATCAAATATATATTTCAAATTCTCTCTCTCTCTCTCTCTCTTTGAAAAGAAACGTCGATAGTCGTGAAATGTTTAAAAATACAATTTCGACGAAAATGATATACGCACGTATAATCATCTGTTTCCAAGGTTACGTAAATTTTAATCTCATTACCCATTACAGGTTGATGATTAAAATGTAATAATAATGAATTCGATCAGGGATTACTCTCTGTATCTGTTAATTATTACCGATCCACAATTTCATTCGAAGTAATTACAGCGAGCTGTAATTAACAATTATGTGTACTAGCTTATAATCAAGAGTTACAGTTTAATTATTATATTTAGCGGATAATGGAATTACATTTTGGCCAATTTCACTCTTGCAGACGCGTATTACCTTCGCGGGAGATTTTTACACCGCGCAACAATAAATTGTGAAATCATAGTGAACACGAACCATTACGTATCAACGAATCTACATGGTTGACGTTTTAACCGCCGCATCAAATGTACGAGTGACACAATTCGTTTGTCAAATTGAAAAATAAATTCATACGTAGAGATAATATCGCGTAAATATTAATTGTTAATTAAACACGATAATATTGACCAACGAGACAAGTTTGACAGCGGGAAAATTAAAAAAAGAGATTGAAGGACGGTTCCCGGCATGAAAATGTATACACCATCCAAAAAATCATGAGCTTTCATATTATCGTGCATATTTACAGAACTGTACGATTAAGAGGAAAATAATTCAATTAAAACGTAGGATGCTCTCTGTGATTTATAATATATAGCGGATATGGTAATTTTCCAAACGAATGTTTATTCAGTTTATCCTCACCCCCCATCGATGTTTTATTTTTTGCATGATACACTGCAAAAAGTAGTACAAATTTTTAATTTTAGTTTTACCCGCAATTTGATATAACTTTCTAAATATTCACGATAATATGGCGTGTTTTCAATATTGTTAAGGACTCGCGTTAATATTACATAGACATTAATACGTTAATATTAATAAGACATAAATATTAATATCAAATTAATATTAATGATATTAAGTTTAATTAATATTAAATGTTAATATTAGAAGTCCTGCCAAACAGTTTTGTCCCTTCAATATCACAAGCCATAAAAACTTATTAAAATGGGCACATCTCAATTGACAAAAGCTATTTGTCTGATAAATTTCGATTTCCCCATTTTCGTTAGTCCTATCTAGTCCGAACTTTCGTATGTAAATTCCAAAATTTATGTCACTCCATGTTAATAACCTAGTAAATAAGTAAATACGAAACAAAATCATCAAGTATGAACCTCAAGATACAAATTCGATAATCCCAATATCGATAATCCCAAATAACCTTGAAGTCGGAACAAAAAACATTGAAACACCAATTCGCGACTTGAAATTTATTGTTTCGATTCCCTGTGCTTTCGTAAGACCCGTATACTATAGCAGCTTCAGCAGATGCTAAACAAATCGCCGCGTCTTTCGGCGTCTCGCCGAAAGTTGCCCGGTAACTTTCGCTCCATTCGTCAGCCGGTGTTCCTGATTAGCAGGATGTAAAGCAGCCGTCGAATTAGGATGCGGAAGTTCTGGGCGCGAGGAAATTAACTGCCGGTCAGAAGAGGAATCTCGGGGACCCCGGGAAGTCGAGGTTTGAGCCGTCGAACGTTCCCGGTTTAACGAGGGGGAACCATTTCGGTTGGGTCGTGCTCGGGGCGACGCTGGCACGGGATCAGCGCCGCGCGGAAGAGAAGGTGGCAATAGGATGAAAGAAAGGGGAAGAAGACGAGGAAGGAACGAAGGCGAGGAAGAAGAGGAGGAAAAAGTGTGAGACGCTGACACGAATGGAAGACTAGTCGCGAGGAGGTTTCGCGCACAGCCAGCCCACAATAATTCCCTCCAGGAAGATGAATCACCCTGTCGACCATCTCTCAAGGCACGCTGATGCCGAGATAGGGGGAGGCCGGGCGAAAGAAGGTGACTAGCTTCAGCAGCTGCTGCTGGCACCGTCCTCGGTCTCGGCCTCGCCGCACTTTGTGGACCCGCCTAAGGCGCGGGACCGATGGTAGCCCAGGTTGGCAATCCCCGAAGCTGGATGAGAACGAACGAAAACGCAACGTGAAATTCAATTTGCGCGATGGAAACAAAAAGGAACGCGGCTGGCCAGAACGCGGCAGCCACGCGGCCGGGCCAAAGGTTACGTCGCGGCGCGGCGTGGCTCGGTAATGGTTGACCGAATACCTGGCTGCGACCTGCAACGTTCTTCACCAGTTAGCTGTGGCGCCTCCTTGTCAGAGCGCGCACATACAGGGTGTCCCAAAAATGTCTCGCAATCCGGAAGAGGCTGGTTCCTCAGATCATTTGAAGCAACTTCTTCCTTTACAAAAGTTTTCTCCGAGGCACCGTTAACGAGTTATTAACGTAAAACAGTGACCAATAAGAGGAGAGCTCGGCTGGCGCGCGGCGGTCCCTCCAACGAGTGCGCGGAGCCCAGTTCCGCTCATTGGCTCGGCCGTCTCGCGCCAAATGATCTCGCCTCTGATTGGTCACCGTTTTTCGTTAATAACTCGTAAACGAAGCCGCGGATTGCATTTTCGCTAAGGAAAAGGTTGCTTCAATTGACCTCAGGAATCCCCTACTTTCGGATTGCGAGACATTTTTGGGACACCCTGTATGTGTCGCGAGAATCAAGCGATGATGAGTATACTCGTCGAACACACATATGCTACATACATAATAAACGGAAAACGCAGGAAAAATCAAATACTTATACAAAGTTAAAAATTCAAATTGCTGCTGTAGGATGGTATTCAGCAAAGCAAGGAACGATGCATAATGGCACTTTGCACGTCGTACAGCAATATCGTGAATTATTCATATAATTATTCACATCTTTTATTTGTTTGCTTTATTCTGGCCTGGCCTCAAAATATTCTAAACATCTTGAAATTGGAGAATATGTCTCTATTTTCTCTAAAATTACAATTTAAATAGCCAATGGCCACTACTTTTTACGCACGACGAGTGTACTCGTCGTGACACGAAATACTGACACACTTCTCAATGACGAGTATGCTCGTCGAACACAGCTAACTGGTTAAGCGGCGAGGCTGTCGCGAGAAAAGTAATCGGATGAAATTGCCTGGTTCCGTTTTCAAAATACTCCGCTCAGCTCCGTAAGCCTAGCTAGATCTTCGCTTCTGCAGAACCGCCGGAGGATTTCGCGGAGATACGCCGGCGTGATGGATGATTTCTCTTTGAGGAATCGAGTGCTCGTAGGATCCTGATGATCCGTATCCTTTCACCCTGTGTGCTCGGAGACATTTTAAGTCGAGGAACTTCTGCGCGGCCGTCCAGAACCTTCGCGGTGTCTCAATAGGTTCGAAGGAATGTTGACGATCGATTGAGGGGGGGGGGGGGGTGGAGATCGCCGGTGGTTATAAACCGCGAGATCCTTTGCCGGCCATTTATGAAATGTAATTAGCGACAGGTCTCGTAATAAAAGTGTACCGGCATGTATGATTAATCGGTTGCCCCTTGGACCGAGCATTTTCTTAACGTCGCGGAAAAGAAGCCTACGACGAGGAAATTTCCCGATTATTAATTATTTCTTACATAATGAGACCAGGTCTGGCGGAAAGACGTCAGGCTCAGCCTCGCGAGGAAATGTTGCCGCCATGTTGGAGCAGGAAGATCGTTACCGCGAGAAATGAAACCGTGAAAAATGGAGTGGTTCCGAATATTGTCGGAGAAAACTTTGCGGCAACCATTGAACGGCATTCTCTTCCGTAGAACTTGTTAAACAAGATAGAAAGCTGTTTTTTCTTCTTTCTTTTTCACGATCGGAAACGAAAAACTTCCTTCTCTGCTTATTTATCTTTCATCAATCGTGTTCGTGGTAAAATCAACAGTTGACAGTAACGCGCGGTGGACGGTTTCCATTGCGAACCAAAATAAATACATCGACATAAACAAACAGCGGTAAAAAAAACATAATTTGCAAGGAATACTTGGATGTTGTTCCGAATCGCTTCCATTCAGATTGCCGTATCAACAAGCATCAAAATTCTGCGAAACTCCGGCAATGAAATAAAATAAACGCTAGAGAATGTAAATTCATTATATTCTCTTTTTTTTCTTCTTGTATCTTGCGGATTTTACGTCTTAACGCGTGCGGCGAATTAACTAAAAATTTAAGTGATTTTCATATTTTTATAATGAAGATATGAGGCAGTTTTTGGGATCCATTAAATCGGTAGTTTTTAAAAGAGCGGTTTTATTCGAGACTACGGTAAGGCAATCTTGAAAAATAAAGAATCATGATTTTTATCGAATTATCCATTCATCTAGATCGTAAGATAAATTACGTTTAAAGAGACCTTCATTATTGATTTAAAGTGATTCTTTTATTTAAAAAAATACTGATACTTATGTTAACCACGTGTGTTACAACTTAATAGTTATTTGACATTAGAAATCGAAAGAAAGACTTTTCATCGATGCAAATAAACAGAGTAAATGAAACATAAACTAATTTTCAAATATG
The DNA here is from genome assembly GCF_051020955.1 of Megalopta genalis. NCBI lineage: Eukaryota > Metazoa > Arthropoda > Insecta > Hymenoptera > Halictidae > Megalopta > Megalopta genalis. The sequence goes on along the minus strand of NC_135020.1, from coordinate 14,873,914 downwards.
AATTTCAGTGAAATGAAAACTTACAAAGATGTCTCGCAAAGTTATGAAAATTGTAGGGTCAAGTGATTTCGATTCAACCTATGAGATACCCGGATAGACAAAATTTTCCCAATACCCAGATATTTCGTAAGGTATACGAGATACATGAAGCACGCGAGAAAATAAAATCGCGTACATCTGCGACTAAAATTTTAATTTGATGGTATAAAAATTGAACGGTGGAAATAATATTAAATGATAAAATAATTTGAAAAAATTCTTACTTATATATTTAAGTAAATCAAAATTCTGCAGTTTAATTATTTTTTACACGTCGCTATATTCCCAGAATAAACGTACAGAATAAACGTACTGAATTAACTGGAATGTGACTGGAATATTTAAATGTACCTTTGTCAAATCTGATAATTTTTTGTATTTTTTAAAGTTACTCCTTCACCAGTCCATGAGAGAGAGATTTAAATTACGATTTATCCGTGGTTTTAACAAATATGTTTCGAGTTCGAAATTGTCATCACTCGTATCATTCATTTCTTAAAATGTAAAATTTAATGCACTTGAAGATGTTACATTTTTATTTTCATCGGGGTTGACTGTGATATTTCGTTTATCATATTTTTAATGTAAGTAATTTTATTTTTTACTTCAATGTCATCGAAAGTAAAATGTTTAGTTCGAGGATCATCTTATGAAAGAGTAAATAATTCGGACACTATGAACTTTTTCATTGGCAGATTTAATATAAACTCAGACTATGAAAATTAATAACCTCGATCCTTTATAACTTTTTATAGCATTGTAAGAAGAAATAAAATTACAACTCATATTAGAAAAATGATAAATAAAATATTACCATCGACCGATGAAAATGGGAAAAGATTATATTAATTAATTATGTATTAATTATATATTTAAATAGTATGGAAAATAATTTTCGTTATTATTTTATCATATTATTTCCATCGTTCAATTTTTAGTTGTCAGTTGTACGCGATTTTATATCTTCATGTATTTCATATACCTTATGGAATACCCGGGAAATATTTATCTCATAAATAAAAACCCTTATTGATGAATTTTGATCATGTATCTCGTGAATTGATTATATATTGTATGTAAATTGAAGTGTTCCGAGCGTTCATTATTCAGATCGTCGCTAAGATTTTGTAAACTGCGGACGTCCGACGTCTTGCATAATAATATTACGTTTCTCCATATTGTACGTTTACATGTCACATTAAATTCATTTACATTAAAACTCTGTTACTTTATATCAAAACCTTATGCGACACAAATTAAAATTAATGCGGCGAACAGCGCGTCTATACAGTAAATTCTCCCTAATTGACGATCAGATTGTGCACAAAAATGGTGTTGCGCACGGCACAAAATTAAACCGCCGGAAGTCGTGAGGAGACGACACGATTTATTGATTCGGACTCCACAGTCCTTTGGTTTACAATCTTTGGAGCACGGCTCCGTTCGACGTATGATTTGAAGCACGGCTTCGAAAGAACTATGAAATTGAAGCACGACTTCGTATAGGCGCAAGGGGCGCTAAATTAAACTTGACTATAAGCGATAACGATATCTTGGAGAAACCCCCGTTATCAAATTTGCGGCAGTATATATAGACACCTGGCCGATGTTCAAGGAGAAGCATCGTCAGGCGTCGAAGGCCGGTCATTGCCTCCTAAGGCAAAAACGCCGCGTATACAATTAGGCCGAGGCGAGCGTTTGACGGTCGGGCCAACGCACGTCGATCGTGTTATTGTCTTGCCGCCTCGCCGTTTATTCGACAAAAACGGCGAGACGGCGTACATCGAAAGTTGAACGTGCGTTGACCCGCGGTCCGCGATTCGGCCGGAACAAATGGAAAATTTGGGAAGAGGATTGTAATAACTATAATAATTATAGTACTATGCATATAGTACTATAACTATAGTAACTATAAAAGCGAGCCGCAAGATACAAACAATAGCATCTCCTCTTCCCAAATTGTCCATTTTCGTGTCCCACAATCTGAGCGTCAATTAACCCCTCGCCGTACTCTTTAACGAGTCTAACTCTTAATAAAGATTTCTAATAGCAACCTGTCAAGTACGAATGTTACTCTGTTCACTCAAGTTCGTCTAAAATTCTGTTCTTCTCTCCGCAATATTGAAACATTCAAAGAAATGTAGGCACACAATAAATATAAATTTTCTCTTCTCCTCCTGAGAAATGATTATAATCAAGAAACTTCTAGTCATCATGACCGTGAAGAAAATGGTACGGCAAGGGATTAAGAAGAAGAATTTACTTTAACTCCCGTTCTGCATTATGTAAATTTGTAATCTTCACAAGCTCCTTTACAACGACTCGTAATTACGTCCGTGAACGACGAAGTTCTAAAGGATACAATAGAAAATCCGTGTTAATAATTTTCAATTCTAAGGCAACAATCATAGCGTGGGCAACGTACGGGCGGCGCTGCAGCGGGCGCGTTAAAAGGACGTGGTAAATGTGAGCAGCTGTTCCAAGAGTGGAAAAATATTTGACGTAAAGTGGCGTGCATCCGGGCGACGCCGACAACGTTACCCAGGGAATGTAATCGCGGCGAGCTTTATCGAAACTCCCGGCACCGCCAGCACCAGCAGCAGCAGCAGCAGCAGCAACAGCAGCGGTTCGAAAATCCGAGTAACTTCCGCGGAAAGGCTAATGCCGTTCGAAAGGGGAACAATGGGGCCGAGGAAAATAGATTCGCGCGGCAACCAGCCTAAGAATGGCGGCGGCACCGGCGAATCGTGTTCCCCGTTGCTTCCGGTCCGCTCGCATCCGCGGCCAAAGTGGAAATAAAATGAAACACCGGGTCTGTCGTTCAATTCGGGTCGCAGGACGAAATAGAAATCTGCGACGAATGGACAAGGCGTAACGTGACGAGCGCGGATAGAAAAAAGCAGACGTTGGAATGAGGGGGGCGGCGGGGGCTCGAATCGGGAACGAAAGCGAACTCGTTGACGATTCAGATACGTAAGCCGGGTTCGGTAACGAGCGGAGTAAAAACGTAGCCCTTTAACAAGCTCCCCCTTTTTTTTCTCTCCCTCTATCGTCGTTCCATCCGTCGCGTCGATTCGTTTCGAACCGTCCGCGTATTGCGTACTAAACGCACGGCGATACAGCCACTTGGCGTTTCGCGTCTTTCATTCCGTGCCAACGTGGAAAATTCTCATGACAGAGTAGAATCGCCGTGATTGGCCAGACAACATTCTCTGTACGGCTGGGATTCGATTGTTGGCTACGCGCGATAATTAATAACCTCGTGCATTCGCGACGATGCCCAGTTCGCGGTTTGCGCGAGGGAAATGATATTAATTTTATACATTAATTCATCGCGATCCAATTGTCGATTCAAGATGTTAATTAATAACTTCGCGTGCCCGTGACCATCTGTATTTTGTGTTTCGCGAGAGGGAAATCGAATTTTGTTGCGTTAGTACTCGTTAGCAACGTTAGCGTGTAGAATCAACGCGAATGCTTAGACAGCGAATTTCCAAATATTTCATAATTTATGCGAGCAAATGACTAGAACAGAATGCAGTTAACCAGATGTAATTACTACGCCACGTTGAAGATCGTTTGTGAAACTAGAAAATAATGCAACACCGATTTTACTAACTCTGGAATTTTTTTAAAGTTTCGCTTTTGAAACGATAAGCAAATGATAGCTTGGAAGTTGTGAAATTTCTAAATCATGAATGTTATCAACACTGGACCTGCATCGTAATAAAAACAATTTCTTATAAATATTACACGTTTATATATAATATATATAAAAGGTATCCCAAAATTATGGTACTTCCGGGAAATTAGAGATTAGTGAGGTCATTCGAAGCAACTTTTTCCTTTGCAAAAATTTTCTCCGAGGCATCGTTATCGAGTTATTAACGAAAAACACTGACCAATGAGAAGCGAGCTTGGCTGGCGTGAGTCGGTCCAGCCAACGAGCGCGCGAAGTCCAGTTCCGCTCATTGACTCGGTCGCCACGCGCCAGCTGAGCTGGGATACGACCGCCTCGACCGCTGGCGCCGCTGGCACGGCCGCTTCGCGCCAGCTGAGCTGGGATTCGACCGCTGGCGCCGTTGACTCGGCCGGCTCGCGCCAGGCGAGCTCGCCCCTAATTGGTCATTGTTTTTCCTCAATAACTCGTAAACGGTGCCTCGGAACAAAATTTTTGTAATGGAAAAAGTTGCTTCAAATCACCTCAGGATCTCCTCATTTTCCGGAAATACCATAATTTTAATATATACATTTTACATAACATACAATTAAAATTACATAACATATACATTTCATGATTTTACTAATTGTAACACAAAGATTCTAGCTCCTCTCTAGAAACCAAATTTACCAAGACCGCGCATATGAAAATTGTCAAAGAACTTGATCGACGTGTTTCAGCACATCCCGGAAAAAATTGAATTCTATATAGCAAAAATGTTGTGCGTTTTCGAGGAACGGATTTCACAATATCCGCGCAATCTGTATACTTCAGCGTCGCTGCACAAAAGCAGTTCGACAATATTGTCGCTGCGAGATTCAAGAACGGCACGAGGCCTAAGCAGCGTGCGAGGCAAACGCAAACGATCGAAATTGAATTCGATGAACGCAGAAGGAGCATCTGACGGCGAGCAGGCAGAATACATGCGCGTTATCCAACAATAATAGTGGACGAAGATGTAGCATAACTCACACGACGACTTTTTTCGAAATATTAGTCCGATTAGTTTACTAGACAAAGATTAGAAAATTGTTTTGAAAAATTGCAACTGGTTGGAAGAAAAAAAATTATTAAATAACATCTTTTCAACCTTCTTGTCTAAGTCTACAATAAAAATTTAAAAAATACGTCTCTTAGATCTCGGCAATTTACGTACATGATGAAAATTTCGTCGAAATCGGTCGATCTTAATATAAGCTCTAAACAATTAAAGATCGCGAGAATCGCGGCTTTGTCACGATTTTTGACACTTTCGACGAATAACTGTCAGAAAGCTGCAGTTTTTTAAAATCATTCAACGCCTGTAACCTTATTCTGTGTTAACCGATTTCGATGAAATTTTCAACACGCATATGAGCTACCGAGATGAACAAAACGCGTCTTTTAATTCTCTTTCATTTTTTTTATCAAACTAGCCAGATTAACATATTGTTGCGAATCACTTCGTTTCTCTCGCGTCGCGACATTTTATTTACAATAAAGAATATAAACTATATAATACAACTCATTTCAATTACATTACAATTTGAAACGTTGATCGTTCGACGGTCCGATCTCGACTCCTCGATTGTCTATTGGTAACACTCGTCCGCGGCAACCCCTGTCTTCCATTATTTTTTAAGGAGTTGCCAACAACAGGGCAGTTTCACATTGCAGCGACTCGATTCGGACAAGTCGCCGTAACAATATCAAAACAGCTCAAGTCATTTCGACCAATCTTAAAAATGTTATTCCGTCCGAAAAGCTGACGGCACACTAACCGCATCAAGTATACCGACGGCAGCGAACAACTGTTTAACCCTCGGCTCGTAACATTCTCATACATCGTCGTCCAAGTAGAATTTCGTTCAATCATCCCCGCGGTAAAGTTACTCGTAGCAACGAGATATCTCGACGGAACACAGAGCTCTTTGGGGAGAAAAAAAGAAGAAGAAGAAGAAGGGAAGCTCGGCGTCGAGTTCGGAGCGGCGAAAGGCGTCCCGCCGAGATCCAAAGTTTCGGATGCGACGGAATTATAACCAGAGAAGCATTAGCCGGATGCAGAGTGTCCGGACGGGTCGCAGGCGTCGCCGCAGTCCTCGGCGAGTCGCCGCGTTGAAAATATTGCTGGAGATTTCATTATAGATAAACGAGGACCGTGTCTGCGGAATTGCCGCGTTCTTTCGCTCTTTTCTTTCGTTCCGCGTCCCTCTACCTCGCCGCCTTGTCTACCACGTCCTCGTCCCCCGACACATTCCCGCCACCCCCTGGATCTTCGTATGGGGGATTTCCTGCGTTCTGTATTAATTACCGGCCGAAAGAAACGCCGGGATGCCATTCCGGTCGCGAAAGAAACGGCCGGCCGCGCTTCCCCGGACCCCGTAGAATTCCGTCCGATAAACCGGACTTTGTTGTCCGGCCCCGTGTAATTTACGTCTCGCGAGATCGTGGAATTTTATCGCGGGGAAGGCCGGGGGGATATTTTTGCAGCACTCGGGAGGAGCCGTTCTACCGTTAAAAGCGGCGCCCTGGGACCGTGGAACGACACCGCACCTCTCCGGTCAGTAAATCCTTCCGTGGAAAATTGAGAGCGAGGGGGACAGGCGCGGCGGCGGCGGGGGCGGCGGCGGTCAGGCAACGTTATCGTGAAAAACGATTTGATTAAATTAACGTCATTCGACAAACTCGATACATCGTCGATGACCGTTCCCGCCCGAGCAGCGGCCCGGCCCGTCCCGGCCCGTGGAAGAAAAATGTTTCAATTCATATCCCGGTTGATCATGTTCCGAGTGCGGGACGAACGTGAAAAATGCGTCGAGGGTTGTTTCGCTTTGGGTGCAATCGGCATGGAACGCTTTTTTCCGCTCGCTTTTTTCCCCCCGTCCTCGCCTCTTCTTCCTCTATTTCCGGTGTCGCGTTTCGACATTGTGTCACGGACTCGCGTGCCGGGATTTAATAATTTCTAACGAAAGCTCGATCGAATGCGATAACGAACAGCCGATTATCCGGCGGATTACATCCGTTGTCCGATCGAATTCACGTCCCGTGGACATTCGATCATTAAATTAGCCCGGCAAACGATCCCGTCAGCCTGCCCTGAATACTTAGAGAACGGGCCGGCCGTTCCGTCGCCGGAATCGATCGCGTGTCGGACGACGAGCGCGACGGTCGTCGTCGTCGTCGTGGTCGTTCCGTCGTAAATTAGCGGTCGTCAAAATTTTATTCAAGGCCTGACCTTAGAACGCCGCTCCCAGATAGAAGCCCGGTTTCGCGAAACGGCACTCGTACCTACGGCGAGATAAGACATCGCTTTACGAGGCAGCCCGGTTCCGGCAATGAAATGCACAGGCACAAAGTGAAGAAGGCGGGCCGCTCCGCGAGCTCGCGGAAATTTCATTTGCGAATGCATTTCATTCCCCCCCGGTTAATCATGCATCAAGCGCGAAACTGCGCCGATCATTCGCGTGCACCGGCGAGCGGAAAAATTTGCTCGACGGTCGATTCGAAACTCGAACTCGAACACCATTTGTTGTGCAGGGTGTCCCGAAATTATGGTACTTGAGGGAAATGAGGAGTTCCTGAGATCGTTTGAAGTAACTTTTTCCTTGGCGAAATTGCAATTTCCGAAAGATGAGGGGTTCCTGAGGTGATTCGTAGCAACTTTTTCCTTTGCAAAAATATTCTCCGCGGCTTCGTTTACGAGTTATTGACGAAAGACGGTGACCAATGAGAGGCGAGCTCGGCTGGCGCGCGAGTCAACGAGCGCGCGGAGCTCGGTTCCGCTCATTGGCTCGGTCGCCTAGCGCCGCGCGAACTCGCCGCTCATTGGTCACCGTTTTTTGCCAATAACTCGTAAACGAAGCCGCGGAGAATATTTTTGTAAAGGAAAAAGTTGCTTCAAATCACCTCAGGAACCCCTCATTTCTCAGACATACCATAATTTCAGGACACCTTGTATACAACTTGATAATCATGTAGAGCACATTTCATTGACTTTGACACCGCTGAATATTGTTACCGTGCTTTCGGCAATAATTGGAGGTCGTTGGTTCTTCGAAAGTTGTAAACTGAAGGTTACAATCATTTTCTTTATATGCAAGTTTTACGTTACTTCCGGCAAACAGAGGTTTTTTTAAACAGTTTATAATTTTCCGTGGAAATCTGGTTTTCGTATACTCCTTCCGTGGATTTAGATTTTACGAAGGCGATATTTTTCTGCGGCTCACGTTGCATGGTAAAACACAAGCTCGCTACATCGGTGGATCAAAATGTAAATACATTAATATTATGAATATTACCTTGATGGCTTTGTGTTTACGAAGGCTGGTCGTGTTTGTAAACATAGATCTTGTTACAGGTTACACGTAATCAACGTCAACGTGTGTAGACGGTACACATGTGTGCATTGATGATAAAATAGTACTGTGATCGTTCACGGCTCGTTCGATGAAACCCCTACGTAAAACCAACAAATCTGTACACCATTTTTCATAGAAATATTTCATTAGAATATTATACGGTAGATCTTTATTTGAAACTCGTTAGTAAGAATCGTGCGAAAAACCTACCGGTGGGTCATCAAAATGTCACATTTACAGTGACCCCCATTAAAATTTCAACAGCCTTTGAAACAAAACGATTTTGACAAAATTGAAGCAGAGGACGTGTAAAAACATTTTACAGGCGGAGGTCGCATTTCCCTGCTTTTTTATCTGGGCTTGCAAAGGGCATTTAAAATATGCGTTAAGTTGAACTGAGAGGGGGGAGTGGAGGGCACTTTTATACATTTGAAAACATCAGCTCATGCGTACGTAAACGATAGGCTTGTTCTATATTTAAAATAGTTGAAACTATTAAAATGTTTCCATGAGAAATATTTTCGACAGATTTCTCCTTTGAAGCACATTTTATATGTACATAAAATTAGATTTAACCAAAAGAAGTTAAATTACGGCGACTGTAATCTTGGACATATTTCTGCGTTACATTATCTACGCTATCGCAACATCTTCTTATACTGTACAGGGTGCCCTAAAATTATGTTGCGTCCGGGTTCCTGAGATTATTTGAAATAACTTTTTCCTTAGCAAAAATGCAATCCGCGGCTTTGTTTACGAGTTATTAACGAAAAACACTGACCAATGAGCGAGCTCCAAAGGCGAGCTCGCCTAGCGCTACGCGGCCGAGCCAATAAGCGGGACTGGGCTTCGACCGCTCATTGGCTCGGCCGCCTTGCGCCAGCTGAGCTCGCCTCTCCATTGGTCAGCGTTTTTCGTTAATAACTCGCAAACAAAGCCTCGGATTGCATTTGCGCTAAGGAAAAAGTTACTTGAAATGACCTCGGGAATCTTCCATTTTCTGGAAGTAACATAATTTTGGGATACCCATCGAAGTTCACCTAAGTTATGATCTTCCATAATCAATACCAGAGTTGAACAAAAAGTAATCTGATTAATGATTAACAATTATGACAACGTGAAATCATGTTCACGATCGATGATTACGATTATTAAGGAATCAAGTAATCGCGATGAATTAATAACATAAGTAATCAAAGCAAATGTATAATCGTTGGACACGATCAACACAGCAATTATGAATCATGAATCATAAATCATAAGCATGTATTTCAATACTCAACGACGGACTTCATATTTATGCCCCTCGTCCGATACCAATAGCAATTAATTACCAACTAATCATTTGTTCGCTATTACGAAGATTCCAATTCTTTCGCGAGTATTTTCTCATTTCGCAAATAAACACTTACGTCACATTTCAAGCTCTAGCAGTTCATTTAAACAGAAACAAAGCCAATGATGCGAGAATTGTTTGCAATTAAAATACGATAAAAATTTGATTGTTGCACAAGAAGAGTGCACGCTGTTCGAGTGCGCAACGTGTTAAAGTATCCGCAATCTCTCCGACTTTTAGATAAATATTTCCATACGAAGCGATGCTAAATAGATCGTTCATAGATCGGAGATGAATTTGCGTGTCCCGTGAATGCCAGTGTCGGGAGCCAGAGGACCGTGAAGATGTTTTCAATCGACGTCTATCGCCGGCTCGCAGAAATTGAATACCGTATCACACTTATCGACGGACAGAATATTTTATCGTTAATTCGGCTCTTGAGCGAGACGCGCAGCCACCGGGAGCCACTCCGCGCCTGTCAGCCACTGTTAATTGAACCGGCGAAAGGGTTGATTGACGCGCACATGCGTCGCTACGTTTCCAAGCCGCGCGCGGCTGGCTGTTCGATCTTCCCGGCGCCGTTCCATTGGAAGGCAAACGCCGAGGTGCGAGATCCGCGATCAACGACTAGGATTCGGGACGCGGCGCGACGCGCCGGAAGACACATGACAGCCTAATCGACGCCGCCTAATTAGAGCCGGAAAATCCGAAGTTCATTGGTATTTCGGTGTCGACAGGCCCCGGGACAAAAAGAGCTGCTCAAAGTGCGCCGTTCCATGATTTACGAGGAGACCGGCGCTCGTTCGCCGGTGAGCCCCGGCCGAAACGTTACGCCTCGCAGATGCATTTAATCACTCGAACATCCGATAATCGATATCGCCCGCGGATATGTCGCTGGAAACACCGGCTCCGCCAGGAATGCGATTACGAAATCGAGCTTTGTCGGTCCTCGAGCAGCAGCCGTCGCCCGTCGTCCCAGCGGCTTTCTTTGTTTTTGTCTTGCGACTCATTGCCCGAAGAAAACAATGCACTGGAAAAGCGGGATTCGATTTCACCGTGTGGAAATTAGTCCGGATACTGGCGCTGCGACGACCGCGTCGCGCGAATTTGCTCGGCGCTGACAACACAGTTCGGCACTAATCAATTATTTCGTGATTACCTTTGTGATCGATTACGAAATGTAATCGTGCTAATCGGAACCGTTATCCGATTAATCGTTGCTAGAATAAATCGGTAATCGCGATCGCGTTTCGCGATCTGTAATCATTAACCTTTGTGATCGATTACGAAATGTAATCGTGTTAATCGGAACCATTATCCGATTAATCGTTGCTAGAATAAATCGGTAATCGCGATCTGTAATCATTAACCTTTGTAATCGATTACGAAATGTAATCGTGCTAATCGGAACCGTTATCCGATTAATCGTTGCTACAATAAATCGGTAATCGCGATCGCGTTTGGCGATCTGTAATCATTAACCTTTGTGATCGATTACGAAATGTAATCGTGTTAATCGGAACCATTATCCGATTAATCGTTGCTAGAATAAATCCGTAATCGCGATCGCGTTTGGCGATCTGTAATCATTAACCTTTGTAATCGAATACGAAATGTAATCGTGTTAATCGGAACCGTTATCCGATTAATCGTTGCTAGAATAAATCGGTAATCGCGATCGCATTTGGCGATCTGTAATCATTAATTGGTAATCTAAAATCACCGACGAATTATTAATTAATTTTATCTTTTTCTCTCGCGCAGATTTTCTGGAAAATATACGGAATCATTGTTAACTGTCTTTATACGAAATTGTTAGGTTAATTAAAGAAAAAGGTGATCATTGCATGATTAACGATTGCGGCGTTAATCGCGATCAACGTTCGCGTCTGTTTCGATAACATAAGTTATTCATTAACCATAATGACTTGATTAGTTAGTAATCGGAATCATTAATCATGAACATGATTCCGCGTCAGTCATAATCGTTAATCATTGCCCAACCGGCTATAACAAACATCTGATGACGCCATGAGAAAATAATGAACATAAATAGGCTCGATTCTACTGGGAGATTAGTTTAGAATCTGCTGGAACAGAGAATTAACGATAGTTAATTAAGCCCAAACATTTAGGTTAATGAATGAAAATCTATTAAATGGACTTTAGCAGGGAATGAAATGTGCAAATCGAATGCGCGAACACCAGTTTGATCACTTTGCGGATGAATATTTCATTTTACCGCAGATTTAGAAACAAGTCAGGCGTAAACGGTTAATGAGAGAGACGAGAGAGATCGTTGCTTCGTTTTATGCTGTACTGTTACATCGTGTTTACTAAATGTACAGCGATCCACAAGTGTGTTCGTACTCCTTTTGAAACGCGGTAACTTTTTTGGAACTGGACTAAGTGATTTGAATTTTTTTTTAGATAATAGCGGGACTAGTCTACTAGACGATGAGCAAGATGCTTTCTTTAAATTTTGCTATTATTTGAAATCACAAAAAAGAACCAAAAAGACTCTCGTTTTTTAATTGTTTTATCTGAGCATATATAACGAAAATTTTAAGAAATGCCTCCCGTAGATCTCGGTAACTTATATGCACGCTGAACATTTTATCGAGAACAGTTGACGTTGTTATGAGTTATAATAAATTAAAGGTGGCAAAGATCGCAGTTTTATCACGATTTTCACCAAAAACTCGAAAAAAATCTAGTTTTTTAAATCTTTCAACGTCTATAGCTCGATTCCGGGTTAACCGATTTTGATTAGCACGTATATAAGTCACCGAGATCTGCGAAAGGCATTTTTTTTTTCAATTTTCGTCATCCCCATTTTTGTCATCCCAAGTACAGTAATGTCTCCCTAACTGACGCTCAGATTGCGCACAAAAATGGACAATTTTGGAAGAGGAGATACGATTATTTGAGCGTTGCAGCTCGTTTTAATATTTCTTTACGAGCATATATCTTTACGAGCAATAATCGCATCTCCTCTCCCCAAATTGTCCATTTTTGTGGACAATCTGAGCGTCAATTACAGAGACTTTACTGTAATAGCAAAATTTAAAAGAAAAAGGATTTTAGTTATCGTCTAGTATATATATATAGACTAGTCCCTCTATCATCTAAAAAAAGATTCAAGTAATTTAGTTGAGTTTTAAAAAAGTTATCACGTGTTGCCAAGTGTACGAACACCGTTGTGAACCACACTACTTCTCTCGTGTTTCCTCAAGTTGTGTAAAATGTCACCGTAATGTAATTAACCTTCGCACGCGATGCAGAAAATGGCTGCGCCAAAGTCGTGTAATGCTTCAACGAATTATGGTTCGCGCTGTCAAAAAGCTTTTGTTTCGTTTATAATCCCGTAGCATCGGAATTATACAGCGAAGAAAAAGAAACCAAAGGACCGTACAAGGGCGGATGAAAGCGCAGCGTAATAACTTCTGTGCCGAACGCTGTAATGGCTGTTTGTAGTATTTAGCAGCACGAAAGACGAAACTGGCTGGTACAAACGGAGCCCTGAATAGGGACATTAATCTTATTTCACGGGCCACGGCATTGGCCGAGAGAAGAAATTACCGATATCCTTTGACGGAAGAGAACGAGTGGGTGCTATAGGTTTCCCTCGTCGATTGTTTTTCGATTACGTTCGCAGACGAGAGTCCGTCGCTCATCTGTCCCGGGGACGAGGGACGCGGCTAGGGCCCAATTAAACAGACTTCGGCCTCGCAGACCCGTTCGCTTTGAAATCTAATTAATCTAACAACGCGTTCGGTCGTTACTGCGGACGGTTAGGTAGCCGTACTGGCAAGTAGCCGGCATTGTCTCGGCAACAATGGATACCTCTTGGAGCAGAGGCGGAGACGACCTGTTCTGTGGCCAGCCGAGCGGTACAAATTTATTAATTGGCCCGGCCCGAAGGCACGGAATTAGGCTGCCGCTGGTACACCCTGCCACCGGTGTCAGACGTGATAACAAGAGACGAATGTACTTGCGCTGCTTAGGGGTTGATCGGCACTTCAAGGACGGTAATTATGCCGCACCGTGGCGGCATCGACGTTCGATGCTGTGAGCTCCTAGACCACCTCTTTGACGGAGCCGGTTCGACTCGGCTCGTCGTACAGAATTTCTTCGCGCGTTTTCTCGGGAAAAAAATTGTAACGATCTTGTTCCGCGATATTTTAAAGAATCGAATATAGTGCGAGAATTCACTATGATTACGCAATTATGTGTGTAATAAATCGTTTCAAGAACGGAGGTTTGTCCAAAAATGTCTCGCAGAATCAAAGTAGAGTGCTGTCAATGATATTCCAATCAGAAAATTGAAATCGATCAGAGAAATCATATTTTTAACACTTCGCACTCGAGACTATTTTAACTTCGAAATGAAGACATTTGTTTCAACCTGCGGTATTTCCATTTGATACACATAAAATTGAACGCGTATGCTTTCAGAAAACTTTTGGGACGATGAGATACGATTATTTGAGCCTCGCGGCTCGTTTTTATACTTATTGACAATCGGTAACTATAAAAACGAGCCGTAAAGTTATTACGCCTTAATTCATATTTAAAAAAATCGCGGAGAGACTCTGGAATTTGTTTGGTATTCAAATAAAAATTTAACAAACATTCTTTCATAAACACAAGTATTGTCAATATTGCGAAAAAAAGTTATTTCACAAATTGAAATATGTCAGGAGATTAAATGCAACCTAGAGAAATCAAATTAATCCGAGAAACATTCGATGAATGTTAAAATTGGAATAAAATCTTTTTGTTCCCCTTTTTTTTCATAACGTCGTATCGCAATTGGGATTAGGAAGAATTTACTGTACTTCGAATGATTTACTAACAACGGTACGTGTTACGATAAATTGCAATAACAGGAGATCGGTAACAATATGTTGTCGGTATTCCCTCAAATCAATTTTTCTTTTATCCGATATTTGAACAATCAAATACAAACGAAAATACGATACCATGATATTTATTTCACTCTGTAGTCGATTAATCAAAATCCTATAATATTCTACCGTTATTGCAATCAATGAACGGCCGCCATTTCGTTATACACAATTTGTAAACAAATCCAAAACAAAAATGAATAGTAAATTAAATGGCTCAATTAAATTTGATGGGGTTTTGTATCATGAGAAAATCGACTTTAAAGTTTATTTGTCTTCGTGAAGGATTTAGTTCCGTTACTACATCGTTCGCAATAATTAATGTTTCTAAATATTAAACTATCTCGAACGGAGGCAACTGCGATACAAGAATAGACTACAACTTCAATCCTTTGCAACAATGAGCAAACTTTAAAGTCGATTTTCTCGAAATCGGAGCCCCGGATGAAAAAATGTTATACCAATTTTTTTTATTTTCCAGGTAGTATCACCCTCTGCTCGGTTGTACTACAAATTCCGGCCCACCCTGTATAAAGTGGACAACTATTTTTGATTTCAATATTTTCTTGAAATGAGATTAAATTTAAAAATTTAAAATAATAAATAAAATTTTAAATAATAATAAAATTTTTCTTTGTAGATTAATATTTCATTTTTTAGATTTATTTAGAAGCATATTTGAGGGTAGACAAAAAGATTAACATTTCTAGAATATTTTTTGAATGGTTCATTAATGACTTTTGGTGAATTAGTTGTTTTCCATTATTATCTTCTGCATGCTTGTTTCGGTGAATTCATTGATGTGGAAGATTTTTGTGTGGTAATTGTGTTGGAAATTTTTTGTGGGAACCAGAGTTCCAGCCGAACTCAACTAGTTGGTGTTCTTACATTGCATTGCTAATATTTTTTACTTACATAATGTAAGTAAATATACACAATACTTAACAATAGAAAATTTCACGAATACTCGCCTCAGCAAATAATAAACCCGTTGCAGAATGATTTACGTTTAATTTAAATATAAATAATGAAAGAGAATGCTACTTATCACGTTAATTGTCACATTAGTGCCACGCACGAGTGACAGAATTCTAATTTATTTCTATTGCAATATATTCGAAGAAAAATAGTTTGAAAAAGTTATTTTCCGAATCTATTCAATCCCTGCTTTCTGAATATCGACCCGACCCGACCCGATTGAAACTTCGCATACCCGAACATTGTATATTTTTAAAATCGCTAACCGACCCGATTTCAGCTTTGTGTCCGCGAATATTGCAAGCTTTCGAAATCCCAAACCTGTCCCGACAAATTTCGAGACCCGACAAGATTTCGAGCCCGAAATTTCGGATTCCCGCGGAGATCGCAAAACCAACGAAGCAATAGTCGAATCGTCCAAGAAAGGTAAATCAGAGGGTGAAACCCGAATCTTCGAGGCAGAGTGTATATTTCGACGCGGTATGCGCGAAAGAGCCACCCTTGAAACTCCCGATCGTCAGGGTCCTCGTGAATGGACATCGGGATAGTTGAGTGGCGCGAGCCTTCGATTTCTGGGTCGAGTGGACATCTCGATAGGGAGGGATCGTTCTGCTTTCTCTCTTTCCGCCAGGGACGCTTTTAATATGTAGCCGGAGGACGGTCTGATATTATTGTGATCCTTTCAGGGAACTTGACCCTCCGCGGACCTCTTCGAGGGATCGTTTAGTGGGCAGCCTCTTACGCGCGGCAATTCACGTCCGGATCTGAAATATCAGCCGTAATCCCGCGGAAGGCTCTTTCGTAACACGTGTCATTCGGCTATCAGTTATTTCACACTTGTGCTCCCGAAGGAGCAAACACTTTCGGACAATTTTGTTTGCAGTTTCTATTGTGACATCGCCCAACTTAAAGCTGCCGATTGCACCGAAACACCGTCGGGAAATACGCGACACAAAGTATAATACGTCACAGGTGTTCATTTTTCTATCAGAAACTTAATAAAAACACTCGTCCGTCGTTTTTCTATTAACCGCTTCACGACTAAGGGAAACATTTCTCCCTGTTTTAAATTTGGTGATTGTTGTATTTAATTATTGGTTATTTTTTTCTATTAACCACTTCACGACTAAGAGAAACATTTCTCCCTATTTTAAAATTGGTAATTGTCGTATTTAATTGTTGGTTATTTTTACCACAAAACGCAATTTGCCAGCAAAAAATGAAAAGGTGTGCAAATTATGCTAAACGCTGCATAGAAAATAAGTATTACGTAGAAATATGTATTTAGAAATAGGTATTTATAGAGAAATATGTATTATGTGCAATGTTTATCTTTGCTTCACAACCAAAGGAAATTGCTTCGCAGAATATCATAATTAGCACATCATTTTGTACAGCAATTTTACTTCATAATTTTGTATTATTTTAGTTAACATTTTGTTATAATAAACCAATAAATAAAAGACATTGCACGATAAGCGTAACCATAATTTGTGTTACCTTTTCTCCAAAAAAAAAAATTTCGAAAAGACTATACATTGTTATGTATTTTTCTTATGATTTTTATTTCTTTTACATCTAAACAAACTAAAATAAACAGTTACATATTAATATTTACTCCTAGCAACCTTATGGTCCTGTAAGGGTTAAAAACTTAAGAAAATATATTAGCAATATATTAAAATAAATTAGCAACCAAAATGGCAAAGTAAGGCTGACTTGTCAAAAAGGTTAGGTTTGCGTCATCTGTGAATTTTTAAAATTTTATTCACAGCATCTTGTGTCTTCAGAAATTGATGTCCAATATTTTTGTTCAGCTGCACCAATGTTCGAGACATTTTATAATGTAATTCCTATAACTGGCAGTTATTATAAAACGAGCACTCGTAAAAGTACCTGTTGAATATATTTTGATTCTTCGAATGTGTGAGAAAAGTTTCATTATATTGTGCAATATTGAGACGAATTAGGGTCTTCGTCGCAATGAAATTAAGCTTCACAAGTCCTAATGAAGAGGATTCTTGGTCATTAAGTGCAGGAGCAGAAGGTCAACGACCGGAGAATCCGTGCTCTGGTTAGGATTTCGGAATGACCTCCGAAATCCTAACAGCTGATCGGTGCTCGCGAATTCTCCTGCGTGCGTGATCCCACACGACGAACGCGTGCGTGCATGCGTGCACTCGCATAGCGCGCGACAGAACGCAACGAATGTCGACACGCACTATTTAGGAATACGATCACGAATTAACGGTTACGATTACGATTACGATTACGAACAAGGCTACGAATAGGATCACTATTACGAATTGTATCATAACGTACGGCTTACGAACACGTTTTACAATCTCGGTTTGCGATCACAGAATTAATTCTATACGAATTCGCTCTTTTTTTTATAGCGTATCTTGTGTTCGTTTTAACCATTCTTTGATTAATTCTTAGGAAACCAATGTTTGTCACTGAATCAAATGTGTATAATTAGTCTTTTAGCACTTCAGCAACGCCAACAATGTAGTGCAAACCAAATGCAAGTTCTTCCATTTCAAATTAACCATCCAGGTATGTGTTCAAACTTAATGCTGTGTACAAGTTTATCTGAAATCTAAAATCTTATCCGAAATAAATTTCACACTGTTTTGAAGCTTCAGTTAACTTATCTTAAAAAGATAAACACGTGGTCCGTTTTAGACGGAACATTCTGCACGTTAAATGAATGCAGTAATTTCTCCCGGAAACGCCAACTTTCGGGTTACTGTGAATTTCTCGGTGCTAATTCTATCACTATGTAATTTATTGCAACGTCGATGCTAAGCGTCGACAGAGTCAGTCGAGCGTGTTATGCGGCACGCGACGCGAATTCCCGGAAGACAACAAGAAATGGTCTGTTTGGGTGTGAGTCAGATAAGAAAAACCGCGGAGCTACAAGGTACGTGACTAATCTCCATCAAATCGTATCATGTTGTCTCCAAGTTGCCTTCGAATAGTGACAAGTTGTCTCTGAATTGCCTCCAAATAGTGACATATGGCCACTGAATTGCCTTCGAATAGTGGCAGGTCGCCTCTGAATTACCTTCGAATCGTAGCATGTGGCCTCTGAATTGCCTTCAAATCATGTCACGTGGCCTTCGAATTGCCTTTGAATTGTGGCATGTGGGCTCGGAATTGCCTTCGAATCGTGGTAAAAAAATTAGAAATAAAATAGTAGAGTCATCGCTCTTATTCTAAATAATATTCTTCATAATATGTATTCATATTGACACTTTAGCGACCGCTAATAAAACTGTTATGCCATCGCACAAACTGACGTTAACGGCCACTGATACAACACGTGTATCATGCGCAGTGTATTCAGGAAAAGTCGCTACGCAAGGAGTGGCGGCAGGCGACGCATGCGCGAGAGTCCCGCACAGCGGCGTGGCGCGTCTACAGGGTGGCACCTATTGTATTGTATTATACCCGCAGGCTCTGCGTCGCGTCGCGTCGCGTCGCCATCGTAGTTCAGAATTACAATGCTCGCTCGGTAAACGTGCCGCGCCGCTGTGCGGGACTCCCTCCACACGCGTCGCCGCCCCACTCCTTGCGTAGCAATTTTTCCCGAATACACTGATCACGCGCCGTTCAATAGTAGTATGGTGGTACAAACTACCAGTTATTTTCGATTCGACTGTGAACGAGTGCGAAATCGCAATTTACCTTGATAATATAATAATAATCCTGAAATTTCAATATTTGTGAAGTTTACCCGACAACTGATCGCTGATTTGCAAACTATAATTTAATTATAATTTTGTTTATTTGTAAAATAGCAGTTTAATCCAGAATAAAACGTTGGCTCCCCATGAAGGTTTCTCATAAAATCGCGCGGCCTGGAAAGTGTTAATGAGCCGACGAGTGGCCTGCACGCTTGTCTCCTGTCACGAGAACTTTGGATTAGGAGCGCCGAAGATTAGGCGTATTGCGCGAACTATTGTTAATGTTCCACCGCACGGACTGCCCGAATATTCCAACTCCGTCGAGTATTAGTTAACACGTTGAATGCCGTTAGGATCAGCGGCGAACGACGCCGAGTTTGTTCGTAGCTCCGCGCAATGCGGCCACGCGGGACAAAAATATACGATCGAAATGCATTCTCCTATAATGATATCGAATTTTCTCAAATTATTATATGCTTATGGAAACGTACATGTTATATAGGAATTAAGGGAATAACAACCATTTTCTAGGCTTAACCATTTTCGAAGCTCAATCATTTTCAGCTTCAATTTAACGTATCTCAGAAACGGCAGAAAATATCTTGAGATCGAAATAGTTTCTAATTTGTTGTTCGTCATTTTGAAAGAATCTGAAAAGTTTTTGTGCTTCGAATTACAACGAACAGTTTTATACGCCTTTTCTCTGCCGACTTCTCATTGCGATACTGATTCACGTAACAAAATGGCCGCGCCAAATAACTGCTAAAACTACCATTACCACTCAATCCATTAATTTCGTTCTTCCTTTCAATCGTTTAGCTTCGAAAGTAATTTATCGCGCGAAATTGTTTCGTCAACTAAGCAACAGATAAATGGAACCCGGCAGCGTCACTTTGTTGAACAAGATGGCTCGGAGACATTGAACGGTGTACCGAGGTGTATGCCCATAACCTCCAGATGCTGCGACGCGATTCGTCACACCATGAAGAGTGCTTGAAGCCATCAGCGGCCGTGAAGTCAGGACGTTAAGGATGGAAGACTCGACTGTTCCGGCCGCAACGTATTTTTCTCCTGGGCATTTCTCGGGTAAATGGATTATGAGAACCCATCAGCGCTTGTACAGAGCCGGGGCGAGGAGGCCGGCGCGCGTGTCACGTTCCGGGTCAGTGTGACGGAGCCATCAACCTTTAAAGATCGCGCGGATAATAAACCGAGAAACTGTTCGCGAAGATACGGCCAACTTTTCGTATCCACGATAAATCCGCGCGTTTTTCTTCTCTTTCTTTTTTTAGGTCCAACGCGAGAAACACGCGTCATGAATTATTCCCGTGTTCCGGTTTCGCGAATTATTCATAAGAGAAACAAATGTTGTTCGGCGTATCTTGCGCGATGTGTAGTCGCGAGTTCGACACCGACACATCCCGGAAGGAAAGAAACTATAAATCTGGTTCGGCGTCGTTTTAATTCGAGCACGCCTGCGTTCCTACGCCGTTCCTGCGTTCCCGATTTTTCGAAATGCATGCCTCGCTTCGCGTATAATCGGGCTCGAAATTTACTTGCGCCGAGGTCGGGCGACTTTGCATTTCAAATCACGGGTCCGCCGTTTCAACTATGATTCGATAAATCGTTTCCTATCTCCGATACCATCGGTGTGCCGAAAGTGCGAATTTTCTTGTCACGCTAATGTCGAACGGAGAGAACTCGAAGGAAGTTCAAAGAAACGGTTCTCCGCTCGCCTGGTTCTTATTCGTCATTTTGACAGCGCAATGGCGGCGGTCGTCATGCCGGCTGAGCACGCAGCGCAGGACGGTTCCAGGATGTCGCGTGGCCACTCGCTGCCACTAATCCACCCCCGTCAGCCGTGGAACGAGCAATTGTCTTGCAGCTATGGCTTTCCAAATTGCTGGGTCCAGAAACTGCGCTACGCCCACGCCGTAACTAATGCTCCGTAATTGTTCGGTTCAGTTCTTCGTTGTTTCCTGTTTCGCTGTGTCCGGCTCCTCCGTTCACTTTTATTTCTCAAGGCTTCTTCTCTGTCACTTGGTTAGCCTTACGTTTACTTATTTCTCTCTCTCTCTCTCTCTCTCCCGCTCTCTCTTGCACTCTCTCTCGCTCTCCCGCTCTCTAACCCGCTCTCTCTTACTCTCTCTCCTGCTCTCTCTCGCTCTCTCTCCCGCTCTCTCTTGCTCTCTCTCTCCCGCACTCTTGCTCTCCCACCCTCTCTCTCTCTCTCTCTCCCGCTCTCTCTTGCACTCTCTCTCGCTCTCCCGCTCTCTAACCCGCTCTCTCTTACTCTCTCTCCTGCTCTCTCTCGCTCTCTCTCCCGCTCTCTCTTGCTCTCCCTCTCTCACGCTCTTTCTCTTGCTCTATCTCTCCGCACTCTTGCTCTCTCTCTCTCCCGCACTCTTGCTCTCCCACCCTCTCTCTCTCTCTCTCTCTCTCTCTCTCTCTCTCTCTCTCTCTCTCTCTCTCTACTGATGTGGGATTAAAAATGTTGAAAACTGTGGTTTTTAGTTTTCAATCGATGCGATGATTAACACTTCAACCTCTTAGGTACGATGCGCCACTAAAGTGGCTTTCGCGGACGTCACATTATTTACGACGCGCCGCTATAGTGGCTCATTCTACCGACTCATTCGCTCACCGTCTGAACTAAACGATCGTTTTCGTTTGTCTTGCTTGACACCTCTTTGCCCTCGCAACGTTTTACAATAGTATTAATAATACAGCAATGTCTCCCTTACTGACGCTCAGATTGTGCAGAAAAATGGACAATTTGGGAACAGGAGATACGATTATTCCGGCTTTGCACTATGTTTTTATAATCGGTGACGATCGGTAACTATAAAAACGAGTCGCAAGGCTCCTCTTCGCAAATTGTCCATTTTTGTGGACAATCTGAGCGTCGATTAGGGAGGCATTACTGTATACAGATGGAATATACAGAGTGTCCCAAAATTATGGTATTTCCGGAAGGTGACGGTTTCCTTTACAAAAATTTTCTCCGTGGTATCGTTAACGAGTTATTAACGAAAAACACTGACCAATGAGGAGCGAGCACTTGGCTGGCGCGGGTCGGCTGCGCCAATCAGCGGAACCGGGCTTCGATCACTCGTTGGCTCGCTTCGCGAGCGCGCAGTGTTCTTCGTTAATAACTCGTTAACGGTGCCTCGGAGAAAATTTTTGTAAAGGAAAAAGTTGCTTGGAATGACCTCGGTAATCTCTAATTTCCCGGAAATACCATAATTTTGGGACACCCTGTATAGTCTTTGTTTTTGATACGCCATTGTCACGCATTGCAGTGCTGCATCATTTACGCGTAATTCGTCTAAAACTCTGCTGTACAGAGTATCAGTACGCGCAGAATTCAGCCGTGCCTAAGAGGTTAATGGTCGCTCACGCAACGTGCATGTGATGCTTTAATAATAATGTAGGTGATTGCTTTAATAACAAAGGAACACAAAGGAGAAATATTAAATTTATTATATTAAATGTGTTATTATTATTGTTGTTGTTGTTGTTTTCGTTTTGTGTGTATTTTCGCACACGTTGAATTATTTCACGAATTTACGTAAATATTGTCGGCCCCTGACCATTAAAGTGTTAAATCAAGTAATGAATATACATTATGATACATGTTATATCAATTGGCATAATACTGCGCGTTCCATCATTTTCTCGGATTGGAAATTATTATTGGTGCATATGAAATGTCGGATTTTCTTTAGCTGTAAACGTTTGCCTTCCTGTTTTCGTTATGCTTTTGTTTTTGGCGTAACCTCGTTTATAGTCGTACCGTCCATTGCCAGAGTCACATTTCAACAGAGAAGATTTTCTTTCAATTGCAACAAAAATCGTACACCATCGGCATCAATGTTTCGCTTAAATCGCTTATACGTGTCGAATTTCAAGCAAAAATGACTTACCAGCTTTTGGTTCGATGCATTTTTATGACGTGTCGCCGGATCCGAAACTAAAGTGTATTCCCGACACGAAAAAACTAAATACGATTACAATATAGGAGACATCAGACTTGCGAAATCAAACGACACGGTATTCTCAATCGTATCTAAAAAAAAAAAACATACTTTACATTGGCACCGCATCCAATGCATAACAATGTGCGCTTTGAACACGCTCGTCATAAAAATAAGTTCAAGGCGCAACGGATAACTGTGATAAAACAGGCACGCATAATTCATAATCCGGATAAAAGTGTGTCGCAGAGAAACATTGCAAACGCAAACGAGTAATTAAAAATACATATTTAAAAATTAAAAAAAAAGAATTACGAACATAAATATATTAATTGCAAAAGCGAATGCATTTCCACGCGAATGTCTTCGGTTACGAATTAACCCTTTGCACTCGAGTGGCGACTCTGAGGCGCCACTAAAAATTGGTATACTATTTCTCAAAATCATTCTAAGAACATCAGACTCGCTTATATTTAAAAAAAAACTATTAAAATTGCATTTTACTTGTCAATAGGCTCAATTTCATGTGCACAAATCGCAATAAATTATATAAAATAGAAATACTGTAGATCAGAAATCACGTTTTGGATTTCGGATTCAAATAACTTCGACTGCAAAGGATTAATATTTGGTTATATTCCTTAAGTCTCAATTATTCGGCGCATCTCGAAGTCTGTTTTCCGATCAAACGTTCGATCAAGCAAACGATCGTTTTTCGATCGTTTATAACAAAATACTAGTTTCGCCATTATTTCAGCTGAACACGACCACGCTGAACGGCGCCCGGTTTTGCGAATGGAATCGAATCATAAAGGCCCGATAACCCGGCAGCCATTATGGTAGAACAGAAAATATTTAAATAATTGAATGGATATAGAGTGAACTACGAGTCGCAGGATGTTTAAACCGTTCTCTCCGGCAAAACTCTTTGTTTTCGCGGAAGTCCCGGATGTCGTGTCTGCGTGCGCAAACATACGGGTCGAAGGAACCAGAAGCGGAATCGAATGTAAAACGACGTTTAGCATTGCAAATTGGCCCGAGGCTGCCTCCGGGTATATTTTCCCGATGTGGATTCACGCGTACGCGACTTAGCCGCGTGCCCCGCGCGTCTTCCAGCAGTCAAGTAGATAGATTATCAATTCCCAGCGTCGATTCCGTCGTTCTTTCGTCGCGTCATCATCCGTGAACACCGGTCGAATTCACCGCTGAAACGAGCCGGCGCGCGCGGGCTTGGCTTTTTGGAATTTCTGCGGCCGATACGTTTCCCGGAAATTTCGAAGCAATTAATCCAGTCTTTAATTGTACAGCCGGTCAAATGAAATATTCCGGCAGGCTGCACGGTCGCGATACTTACGAAATTTCGATCTCTGTATCGCCGAATTTCCCGGACCGGAATTTCGGGCATGCGTGTCCCCAGTTCATTAGCAAGTCGACTGCCGAACCAGTAACCATAAAAATACCACGACGCGAAAGTGATTCATCCAATGAAACTGGAAAGGCGAATTTTATCACAGCAATTACGAGCCTCGGAGCTCTAATTTCGCTTTACGAAGTCGACGCCGCGAGAAATGATAAAATTTCAATCGAAGCCTTCCGCAAAATTTTAATCAAACGTTCCATCGATTTCACAATCATAAATTAGGTTCTACGTATCCGGTGATCACTTGTACGCCCATTTTCGCAACAAGTCGGCACGAAAGTTATTAAGTCGGTGCGTACGAAATGTCGGATTTTTAAGTGAATATATAAAATTGTGTATCTTTCTTCAAAAGCTGTTTATTTGATCAAAATATGCTGCGTTCGCTTCGATACACTTTTTCCAACGAGATTTTATTGTATAGATGGCCGTCTTAAAGAAATTCTGATCATTAGAATCTGATAAGCAGATATTTTTCTATTAATATTAATAGAATATTTTTAGAATATTTTCTTTTTTAGAGTATTTTTCTATTAATATTCATATTTATATTAATTCCATCTCAGATATGGTATTTTTCTGCCTGTCTTCATTTCCATACTGTTCTGCCCACGAAAACTGTTCTAAATGTTTAAAACAATGAATTTTTCTATTTACTCATATAAAAAAATTACACAAATATCGGTTGAATTCGTATCTCTACGAAATTCGAAAGAAATAACAAAATGGAACACTTTGACGTGACTGACTCTGGCAATGAACGGCACGACCATAAACGAGATTACGCCAAAAACAAAAGCATAACGAAAGCAGGAAGACAAACGTTCGCGTCTAAAGAAAATTCGACATTTTACCCTTTGCACTCGCACGTCGCCGATACGGCGACAATATATATTTATGCCAAAGTGGCATCTCTCGTTAATTATTATTTTTCTTCACAAAATAAAGTAATCTCGTGAAATCCGTAAAAAGATACAAAATCTTTTATTTATTGGTTCCTATAAAATATCCCGGCAGTATAACGACGTTGACATCAAATCGACTTTCTACAACGAAATCGCTATTTTTGCAAAATCTGTTCCGAGTGCAAACAATTAATATACAGCAACTTGATAATTTCGAAACCGAGAAAACGATGGAACGCGCGGTATTATGTCAGCCAACAAATCAGCCGTCCACCGGAAGATCTCATTTCGATTCCACGTTCGGTCATGGACTGATGCTTTCGTTGCGCTCGATCTTTCGTGACGCGTAAACACGATGAATCACGGTGAGTTATGAGAAATTCTGAGCAATTTCTACAGCTGTCGATACCTGGATAGTTTCGCGGGAACACAAAGAAGAGAATGTATACGCTTACACGTTGCGATATTACGCCGGGAATATATCACGCGAGATAAATAAGCTGCGCCGAAAATCCTTCCGGCTGTGGCGCAGCCTGCGAGATTCTGCGCGAGATCTCGCCGCAGACATCCGAGAAGCTTATTACGTTTCTTCCCCTTATTTGGAGTCTATTTGGCCCGTTCAGCGCGCGAACTAACGAATGGCGCGTAAAAAATTCTATCGTTGCTATTTCACTTTTCTCCGCCGCAACGCGCGGCAGTCGATCCCCGGGAAAAAGGATCCACGATATTTGCCACCGTCTCGTATACATTCTCGCAGACAAATATGAGGAGGAGTCTGGTGTGTTTGCACATTTCGCAAGATAAAAGGGGCCTGTAAACGTCGCCGATTCGCTCGCGCCCTATTGTTTCACCTGCGATACACATTTTACGAGACGGTGTAAGCGATATTTCAATAGACATATCGCGTTCGATCATCGATCGGCTCGCGCTCCTACGAAAGAGAGCTAGTTTCGAAGCTATGGCAAAGTAACTGCCTGCTATAAACTGCTTCCACTCGATCTCATAATGATCGCAAACCGATTTACCGTGCGCGAGTTACCTAATGAACTGCGACATCGAAGCTCTCTCGTAGTCTATTTTGTAAAAATTAAACTAAACTGAAATTATCGTCTTGCGTGATTCATAAAAGTTCTCTCGTGTAGCGACCGAAATTGGTGATTCTCGTGTCAGCAAGCACATCGGTGATTTTAAAGCTTCGGTGTTTAAAATTCCTCGCATAAATCTTCATCTATGATGGTATACGTTGATATGATAGCATTCGAAGAATGAATATTTAGAGTAAATTTTATATAGTGCAGAAGAACGCAAACATTTTGAACTCTGTAGAGCTCAACGTAAGTTCGAAGGCAAATACTGATTTATCAATGTTTTTCAATTTTATTTTTATCGTTTTATTTTTATTATTATGTCGTATCTTTTTCTGTTGCTTTCCCTTCAGAATCAAAGAGTTTGCGCAATGGAATTCTTAAATCTTAGTGCAAACATCAGCGTAAATACACCTTTTTAAAAATTGTAAATGAATTGTTTATTTATATGTAAAGATTGCGTTACGATAATAATTGTCCTCGGGTTGCATCAATTATTTTGATCTTATGTAAAAATGTCTGATTACAGAGAATTAAAGGAATAATAATAAGTAAACTGTGGACTTTTTTGGAAAATAAATATTGTCTGTATTCATTTCTTTAATTATTTTAGAGGAAACAATGCAATAGTGTTTCTAAATTCTTTAAATGTTTTTATTCTTTTGTATTTGATCTACTCATTTTTGTCATTTTATAAGATCCGCGATCTATAATAAAAATAATATTAGTCCCATTATAATATAATTATATAATGTATAATTATATAATATAATATATGTCCCGTTATAAGGGACATACATTATCATACCAATTCATATAACTTTTGAAATTGAAATTTTTCGTCCAGGTTTGTCTCTCTCTCTCTCTCAATAGAACGATTTACCGAATTTAAAAGAAAATTTAGTGATTGCCAATCCCCATATTTTCAATCTAAAAATGATCTGAAGAAAAAACTGTTTTTAATCAACGATAACAATCAAGACGAAACTATGGACTATTCGAGCGATGAATCTGTACAACCAATGTTAACAAGAACTTATTTGCTGATGCTTCCGGTAGTGAATAAATATTAAATAGTGAAGTGCATATTTTTATTTTGATTAAAAGTTGAATAAAATTATTTTCCTCTTATATCTTTAAATGCGTATGTATTACTATTTTTGTATAAACCGCTACTTCGTCAGCTTCAAAAATCAGAAACTATGTGAAAATGTAAAATTTATCTTTACGCGTCATACGGGACTGTTTATCGCGCTGTGTGAGTACTATAGTAAAAAAAAAAAAATGTCTCCCTTACTGACGCTCAGATTGTCCACTAAATTTGATAATTTAGGAAGAGGATAATTTGAGGCTCGTTTTTATAATTGTGGACAATTCATGACTATAAAAATAAACCGCAAGGCTCGAATAATCGTATCTCCTCTTCCCAAATTGTCCATTTTTGTGCGCAATCTGGGCGTCAATTAGAGAGACATTACTGTAGTCGCAACTTCTTCGTCGCTTTACACATATGTCAGTCCACTGTACTGAAAAAGAAAGTATGCTTGCTCGAGTTTAGCGGCGATTGTCGAACTTCGTGTCCGGGAACCGACGGTAAAATCAATTTCATTGTCAAATTGGCCATGGAAAATGGTGTCGCGGGTAATCAGGGAAAAGACAAGACAAGAAGGAACCGAGTTTTCTTTATCGCTCGGCAGGGAAATCACATTACTCGGGCTGGAACTTCGAGAATCAATTCGATTCGCGAACGAACGGCTTGGCCACGGGGATGGCGAAGTCGAGCGGCCGTTTTCGCGCCCTCCCAAGCCTCTCGCGAGCACACACCAGCTTCGCGATGACTTATAGACTTTGTTTCACTTAATAATAAAGTTCCCCCGGATAAAGGTACAGTTGCAAGATAAATGGTACGCCAGCCGCCCATTGAAAAATGATAACCGAAGACTCTGCAGCGACACGCGCACAGCTATCGATTCTACGTCGCTAGAGTCGTGCCACGATCCTTTGATGATGCCGCGATCAACTCGCGAACCGATCGGTGTATCAACCCTTTGCACTCGAAGTTATTTTAATTGTGAATCTGTAACACTTTTTCTGACTTGTAGTATTTCCATTTCATGCGACAAAGCGCATTTTATGCGTATGATATTGACTCTTGCGATTCGTACAACAGTTACGCTGTTAACAATTTTTTTAATTTGAACTCTGACAATATTAAAATCATCTTGGAATGTGACATAACATTTTCATCGGTGCTCCGGGGTCACCGCTCGACTGCAAAGGGTTAATAAATGCGATCGTGACCAACGTAAATACACGATTTCAACGAAAGGGTTAGCGTGAGTATGGTTGCGATTTCGAAGCATTAACTTCGAAAATGTTATACTCATGTTTGAACTTCAAATAAATTTTACACGATATCAATTTGTATTTAATATTATAAATGGAATTTGTAATGAATATTGTGATAATTCATCGGGCTGCTTTTACTAATTCCGGAAGTAATTGTGACGATTTTCTTATTAGAATCGTTCGAAGTTACTGAAATGGACATCGCGAAACAATCAACAATAATTGGTACACATATTCGAATAATAATTTATCGAATTAGATAGAAAGAACATAGTTAAGTAACGTAAGTTGATTTTTTGAAATTGATCTAACAGATAGCCGACAAAAACTTATTGGTCGCATATCTTGTCATTATCAAATCGTGAGAATAAAATTAGGTGTCAGAATTAATATATTAAAAACACGCTTTTCACATATGAGCCGTTTATTTTGAAAGTGGCATAAGTCACTTTACCGTAATGAAAAGTGATGATTTTTTAATGTTTATACGAAATTATTTAGACTGAGAAAAATATCAGTATCCTGAGATAACAAATACAAGCAAATCTTCTCGAAGGTTAGCATCCATATTTTTAGACGTGTTAAAACGCAAACCCTTAAATATATCGACTTAAAAACAAAGTGACTTATGCCACTTTCAAAATAAACGGCTCATATATATCTTTGAAACTAAATGACATAGATCAAAATAATAATTTAAATCGTGTGTTGAGAACTTGAAATTTCTATCACAAATTCTTTCGTCCATTGGTAATTTATTTTTACGAAAACTTGTACGCGTTTAGAAAGAAAAACTTGGTCTAAAACAATGTTTTCAAAGAATAAAGACATATAAATAGAAATCGGACATAATCAACGTGAAAATTCGAAACGTGGCGTAAAAAAGAAAGTTATAGTTTAATTTAGCAATTAATTTGCTTGCATGAATTCTTACGAACCCAGTAGACATCCCAATACTTACAGAGAATAAGGTATCGAAGGAAACGGCGATGGGGAATTAAAACGCACAGTCTGAAAAGAAGAATCTTAAGCATCGGTTTCCATACAAATAGTGACGTGATTAGAGTTCGAGAAATGCATACAGAACTGGACGCAGCTACTTATTACATAGTCGAGTACAGTTTCGAAGGATCGTTGGGAGCAACGCGACTGCATATTTCGAAGTGGAGGATTGTTATCGTGTGCTTCGGGGGGGGGGGGGGGAGGGATAACTTTCTTAATACAAGTTTTCAAGTACGCAAGTTAAGAAAATATTTCAAACGCTTCCGCCTCTTCTGCTAATATAAAAAGATGGTCCTTAAACATTTCCTTGATTCCGGAGCCGGAGAGAACTACGCGGGCATACCCGATAGAACTTCGAAGTTGCTTTCGAACCTCCACGTATATAATAAATGCTCTATATACACAAACCCCAGCATGACGTCGTCGTTTCTAAAATCCGCTATATCTACACCGGCTTACAAAGGTAAAAATCTATTTGCGACCACTTCACGGAAATGCATGGCTGCCCGACGAATATTATGGAAACTTATGCCGCGGCCGGCTCCTTAATTTAACCTTAATTGGCTACGTATATCGATGCCCTGAACAAATACCAATCAAGTATCGAAGCCACGCGGCGTAGCACCGCAGAACTATAATATTTACACGGTTCGAAGGCACATATTTGGCGTCTACGATGATTTTCCGGTAAATTGACTTTATTGCATAATAGCGAAACCTGACCACCGAACATCCACGAACCTGATTCGCTGAACATCCTTCTGATCTAGCAGTGTCGGCTTAACATGCCTAACTCATGCTTAACCCCTTGCACTGCGCCGAAACTCTGAAAAAATCGTGCCAAACTTGTCCGCCGGAATATATATAATTATAATATATAAAATAATTAAATATCCTAGTCAAACTCGTGATATCCATGTTTGGCATGGAATTGCAGCAACGAGTCAAACTCGTGATATTCATGTTTGGCATGAAATTGTAGCAACGAGTCAAACTCGTGATATTCAATTTTGGCACAAAATTGCAGCAACGAGTCAAACTCGTGATATTCAATTTTGGCACAAAATTGTAGCAACGAGTCAAACTCGTGATATTCAATTCTGACACAAAATTGTAGCAACGAGTCAAACTCGTGATATTCATGTTTGGCACAAAATTGCAGCAACGAGTCAAACTCGTGATATTCAATTTTGACACAAAATTGTAGCAACGAGTCAAACTCGTGATATTCAATTTTGGCACAAAATTAGAGCAACGAGTCAAACTCGTGATATTCAATTTTGGCACAAAATTGCAGCGACGAGTCAAACTCGTGATATTCATGTTTGACATGAAATTGTAGCAACGAGTCAAATACGTGATATTCATGTTTGACATGAAATTGTAGCAACGAGTCAAATACGTGATATTCAATTTTGGCACAAAATTTTCATCACCAGTCAGACTCGTGAAAGTAGTGCAAGGGATAACAGTCACCGCTAAAAAGAATGAAATACAAATAGAGCAAAACTTTCGTTATACGCAGACCTTCTACAGTAATGTCTCCCTTACTGACGCTCAGATTGTCCACTAAAATGGATAATTTGGGAAGAGGAGATACGGTTATTTGACCCTTGCGGCTCGTTTTTATAATTGTATTAAAATAAATAATTTATAACTATAAAAATAAACCGCAAGGCTCGAATAATCGTATCCCCTCTCCCCAAATTGTCCATTTTTGCGGTCAATCCGGGCGTCAATTAGAGGGACATTACTGTATTCGATCGTTGAATGTAATTTATATTGCCGGACCCTTCTTCGATTCACAGCGAACCAATCTCAGCGTTCAGAAGCCTACACGAAATCCTGCTAAGCACGTGTTTCCCTTCGCCGACCCATGACGTCACGCTCATCGGTTATTTTCAGCGAGGTTGCACGAAAACAGAAGACTCCGATGCCTTTGTTCATTCCCGACGGGTCCCGCGCAACTACTTTCTACTCGTAGGCTTCTTCTTGATCGTCCCAGTGTTCGAGCTCCCATTGCTCGAGTCCACGCTCGTGATTTTCTCGGCGTCTTTCCTCTGCAGCATCGGAATGCTCGACTTCCCGTCGCCAGGTGCGCCCGCGTTCGAGAGTTTCCCGGGCACCGCCTCGACCCTCTGCACTATTTCCACTTTTTCCGCGTAAACGGAAGCGGCGAACCTGTCGGTGCCGCTCGCCGGGTCGTCCGAGCGCCTGGAAAACGACGGAATCCTCGTGACCTTCGGTTTCTCCTTCAGCGGCGGCTTCTCTCTCTGGTCCGACTGCCTCTCGCCGATCACCGGACACTGCGCTTCCGGCGACGGAATCGCCGAAACCTTCGGTATGTTCCTATGGTCCCTGGTTCTCTGCAGGCTGGACGTAGGCTTGATGATGATCTTCGGCTGTTTCAGATTCGAGGAGGAGCCCTTCGGCTCCCTGGGCGCGATTATGATCCGCGGCTCTTTCCGCTCCAGGTTGATCGCCCCCGAGATCCTGGGCTCCGCCGTTAAGCCGACGAACGACGCGTCGCTCTGCAGCCGTTCGGACGAGCAGCTCGTCTGACACTTGACCGCAGCGGCGATCATCGGCGCCGAGTCCGACAACGCGGCTGCCGCAAGCTCCTTGTCGATTCTGTCGTTCGAGGAGACGGTTCCCAGGTTCACGACCGTCTGGCTTAAGTTCTGATTCGCTTGACCCAGAAGATTACCCACTCTCGGAGTAATCACGATCCTCGGCTCCATCGCCGGGATCCTCGTCTCCCAATTCGAGCCGAATTGGACTTGATTAGTGGCTTCCTTGGCCGTGATCCGTGGCTCCGAGGAGGCGGTGGTCATCGAGGACTCGTTGCCCGGCAAAGACTTGTACCAATTCGGGTTCCCTATGCTCGGCTCGAGGAGGGCCGCCGGGGCGCCGATGTTCTTGTCCATGCTGTGCGAAATTGGCTGGCCCATTCCGTGAACGGGACACATGGGGTTCGAATAGATTGTATCGACGCTGCCGCCTGCCTGCGACCTGGAGGACCTTTCTATCCGATCATCGAGGGAATCGATGATGCTCGGGTCGGAATTGTTTTTCGTCGAGCCGTCCTGCCTCCTTAGCAAAGGGCCGACGTGCAGATTGGTCGTGACCGGCTCGATCTCGAACTGGGTCTCGTTCTCCTCCGCGAAATCAAGGCTCTTCGATGCGCCGAACATCCTCGGTGGCGGCAAGGGTGGCTGGTGGGAAGAGGAAGAAGGGTGGAGCCCGCCTCTGTAGTCGCGCAACGAATTGGCATGCTGCTTGGGCACGAATAGGCTACTGGGCGCCGGAAGGGATCGCCTTTTCTCGATGTCCGGAAGCACCTTCGGGTAGTTCCTGCGCTTGATCGTCCTCAGAGCTTCCTCGGGGCTGATGCATTCCCTTTCCGCTATCGGTTCTCTGCAGGTTACGTTTATGTCGCACTGCGGAGCGTTCACGGCGAACGTGGTCAGCTTCGGCCCCGCTTTCACGTAGACGTCGCCCGCCTCGTCCGCCGCCGACACCTCCCGATTCACGTCCAGCTCCGGACGCGGCAGCCTGCTCTTCAGCTTCGGGTTAATCTTCGCGTAGAGGCTGCTCGCGCTGCCGGAGTCCGACTCGTAAATCCTTGTCGTGGAGAAATTCGGTTTTACGTTCTTCAGGACGTTCTCCATCGGCAACGGGTCGCTCCGCGAGTGATGATGCTCGATCACGACCACCTGAGGAGCCGTCTGGAACTCGAACGACTCGACCACCGCCGGCTCGACCGACTTCGCCAGCTCGATCGGCACCTGATTCAAGATCGATTCGGTCCTGGTCGCTGGCGTCGCGTCCACCGCCACGGAGACCATCGGCAGCTTCGACTTCTTGCCAGGACGCACGATCAGCGCGGGGCTCTCGTCGTAAATCGGCTCGCCGCACTTCCTCTCCTTCAGGATGTCCTCCTCCGCGCGTTTCTTCTCGTCCTCCTGCTGTTTGGTCAGCTTGTCTTGGTGCTCCCGCTGCAAAGTTTCGCGGGTCTTGCGGAGGAACCTCGGCGAACACCTTTGGAAACACAGACGAATGGTCGGTTTAACGATCGTTTCGGAACGATCAGCGGAATCAGAGGGATTCCTTGGAACAAAGTCTTTGAATAATCGAGCATACGATCTCGCGTCGGATCAGCTAAAAAGTTACGGCTGCTCTACGGGGCTCCTCTCTATTCGATCGGGCTGGAAACTGGCGAGTTCGAGGGCGACGTGTCTTTAAGCGAAACCGCTAATTGAATTAGGGGACTGCTCGACAGCCAAGTTCGGCTTGCGATCGACGAACTCGAAGGGACTTCGCCGCGAATCTATGCAATTAGTAGCAGGGTTCGGGCGAACGGGGGAGCCTCAAAGCGATCGGGGAGACGACGCGCGCGCGCGTTCGGGAACGGAATCTTTACAGACCTGTGCACGATCTCCTGCTGTATCCACTCCCGGACCTTGATGTGGGTGTCGATGGTGGAGCCGGAATTCTGTCTGGACAGTTTCGAACGTCTGCCGAAGTTCGAGTTGTTGTCGTACGCTTTGTCGTTCTTTATCACGTCGTTCAGGTCCGGCTTGCTGTCGCTTTTGTAGCCGAGCTCGCCGTAATGGTTCTCGTATTTCTCGGATTTCGCGCGCTTCGTGTCCTCCTTCTGGCTGGCCCGTCTTTTCAGGCCGGCCTCCTTGCTCTTCAGGTCCTGTTTCTTGCAGTACAGGTAGAGGAACGCGGTGAAGTTTATCAGCAGGAAGACCACGCCGAGACCGGTCAGCATCGTGATCACCGATGAGCTCTTTGGCGTGTTAGGTTGAGATACCGTCTCATCGTCTGGCCGATCCGTGGAATTTGGCGTTACCGCTTTGTCGGCCGGGCCCTCTGTCGTGGCAGATGGTATTGGATGCGGTTCCTTTGACGGGTACCTTGAAGAGCGAAGGATCGAGTGTTGTAAAGTCGGACACTGTTGCTCGCTGTTACTGCGGGTGTCGCAGCAAGCGAGTACTACTGGCTTATAATATGTTAAACGATTTACGATTATTGGATTTCATCGTTATTATTATTGGATTTCGTTTGTTAGTTGATTCTATAAAAGTGTTTCATTTTTAATTAAATCCGTAAAAGGAGGACAACAGGTTTACATACCTATTTTCTTAAATTCTGAATAAATAATTTAGTTATTTAAACAAAGTTATAATAATATTATATATATTTTAGTTATATTATTATATATATTTTAGTCATATTAGTTAGTTAATTAGTTATATATATATATATATATATATATATATATATATATATATATAATATATTTATAGACAAAGTTATATATATAATAAATATATAATAATAAATAACTTTGTTTATATATATAATTATATTATTATTATTATTATTATTATTATTATCACAAATGCGTCTTTGTTTCCAGCATTCAAGACTGGTTTTACTTTGAAACAAAACATTATTTATAATAATAAAAAAATATATGTAATATAATAAAAAATCTCTCTTCTCCATTTACCATCAGTCTGAATGACTTTGTTATATATGATCAATATGCAACAATTGTTACAATAAAAACATGAAATAAGGAAATCTTCCGACAAAAATTAAACGTTTCACCGAAATAATGAATAAGAAAATGTTTTTCCTAATGAAAAACTTCAATGAATTAAGTTTACTAAAAAAAAAAATTATATTTTCATTCATTTTTTTATTATTAGTGCTTCGGAGATATTGTTCCAATTTAAATGGAACAATGAAGTAATACGAGTAAGGTGCAAATTATTATCTTTCATGAGCTGAATATCGTGGTGCAGCGAAATATAAAGTCGATTAGTCTCCCCTATCGATTGCGCAGTAATTTCAGGTCTGGAACAAAGGGGATCGTACTCGCTTTTTTTCCTTTTCCATCGGTTACAATCGTGCAAGAGCAATTGAGTTTTTGAAAGGGAAACAGTCTGCCACGAGGTGTACGCGTAATTGAAACTCTAAATTGCTAATCTGTTAGTTCATTGCCCAGACGTTTGAATAAATTCCATTCAACTGGTGCGTGCAGACAGTTAAGCATTCGCGGGAGGATGGGGGCTGGATGCAGCGGGGTGCAAGTGACATTTCATTAAATATTCTGCCCACGGTGTGAAACAATACCGGCGTGCCTGCATAAAGGTACGCGGAAATGAGTCTATTTAATTTTCCAATTAACGCATTCTCGGGGCTTTTTAGAAGGCTGGAATTGCTCTCGATGCACCTCGAGAAATTACTAAGCCCCGGCAAAAAATGTTCGATCGACCTAACCGAACACCTATCGCAATAATAATTGAGTAAAAATATATAGAAAGCATTTCGTCGCGCTTTTTACACATTTCTCATCGCATTTGCATATATTTATAACTGTTTTCGTTAAATATCGTTAACATTTCCCTCGCATTTAAACTTCTTTTTATATATATATATTTAAGGTATTTGTTAAGATAATCGCGAAGTTAATGTCTCGCTTTTCATTTACAGGGCAGTCGACTTAAAAAAAAAAACGAATATGATAATACCTTTAAAAAAACGAATTAGAATTACAACGTTAACAATATTAAAACGTGAAACAAAGTACAATTTGCAATTTAAAAAATCATCTACAGAAATGTCATAATGTTAGCAACAACTCCGAGAATGTGCTAATTTTAGCAACTACTATTAAAAGTAGTTTTTTCGTGATACAAGAGTTCCAGAGAATTGACAATTTTTCTGTTTTTAACACTGGATTTACGCAGCACAAAAATTTATGTTATATTAGTTTTATATTAGTTTACAAAAGCAACAATAAGCCATTTATTCTGATGTTTAACAAGCGTTATCGTAACATTTGCCGTAAGTAACACATAAATTGCATAAATTCTAAAAAAAGATAAATAAATCTTTACGATACGAGTAATCGTAAGTTAAAAAATAAACCCGTCATTTTGACGGGCTCCGTAAATCTATTGTTAAATACTCCATATATATATATATATATATATATATATATATATATATATATATATATATATATATATATATCGGCAACCCTGTTGATAACATTGAGTTTACTGCTCGTCGCTGACGTAACCAGAAATTGAACGCTCGTGCAGATTGTTAGCGTATCGACGTCTTTGTTTACTGGAACGACTACATCTTGAATCGACGCGATTCGCAGTGGAAAGCAGAATACAAACCCTGGTCAGCCTCGAGTTTCGAACGAGCATTTAAAGATCCCGAGAGATTCGAAGACCTTTGGCGTGGCTAAATCTGTCCACGAATCGAAAGGAGCCAGAAATCGACGCCTTTCGGATTCATTACCGACCCGACGCCGTAGGTCTCGTAGTTCCTGTTGGTGCTCGCGTTCGCGTACCTTCCAATCCCGTCCGCTATGTCGAGAAACGGCGGCCGCGGCCTCCTCGGCGGCAACTGCAGCGGGTTATCTTTGTTCGGATGACGCAGCAGGATCGGCAGGTCCTCGTTCCAAAACTGCATCTCCGCTAAACGATACCGCGAGCCGATCGACGGTGGAATAGCTACGCCAACAATAAAAATATCAGAGATTCCAGTTAGCTTTCGTTGCTCGGCCCGGCCCGGCCCGGCGATTGCTCGACCGCGGATTTTTATACATTTTCAAATCTCGGAGATCAGCAAGCGGTTCGATACTAAATTGAAGAGCAATACAACTTTCGGCGGTTTCTTATCTGCAGAGAATCAAATTCTTCGTTGCTTCACTTCTTTGAATATCTACGCGAACACGCGCTCGGTAGAACAAATTGTACCATATTTGAATTTTCATATTTGAAATAGGAAAAATGAATTGGTCGTATTTGAATTTTCTTGGGATCTTGGAGCGACTAGTTTTGTAGGAAATGAGTAAAAGAATTTTTGTGAAAATTGCAGTCGATTGGTATGAGAAAATAGAAATAGGAAATAGTGTTTTTGAACTTTTTCGATTGAAGCTGTAACGAATATTTTCCGGAGCGAGAGAGAGCGAGAGAGAGCGGGAGAGAGAGCGGAAGAGCAAGAGAATGGGAAAGAGAGGGAGCGAGAGAGAGAAAGAGAGCAAGAGAGAGCGGGAGAGAGAGAGAGAGCAAGAGAGAGTGGGAGAGAGAGCAAGAGAGAGCGGGAGAGAGAGAGAGAGCAAGAGAGAGTGGGAGAGAGAGCAAGAGAGAGCGAGAGAGCGAGAGAGTAGGAGAGCGAGAGAGAGGGAGCGGGAGAGCGGGAGAGAGAGCGAGAGAGATGAGAGAGAGCGAAAGAGAGTGCGAGAGAGAGCGAGAGAAACGAGAGAGGCTGAGAGAGGGCGAAAGAGGGCGAGAAAGGGCGAGGGAAACAAGAAAGAGTGAGATAAAAAAAAAATTGTACTATATTTGAATTTTTATATTTGAAATATGAAAAATGAATTGATCATATTTGAATTTTCTTGGGATTTTAGAGCGACTAGTTTTGTAGAAAATGAGTAAAAGAATTTTTGTGAAAATTGCAGTCGATTGGTATGCGAAAATAGAAATAGGAAATAGTGTTTTTGAACTTTTTCAATTGAAACTGTAACGAATATTTAAACGTTGCGTCTTGTTGCAGAGCCAAACTGAATTGAAAGATGTAAAAATCTTCGGACTTTTGACTAACCGCGATTTCGATTATTTTTAAGTGTTTATTGCTCGTACATTAACCACCATGATTTACAAAACGCATTTTCGTTGTGGGCTCGGATTCAAAGGTTCAGAATCATGATTACCTTATTTTTTTCGTCATTCCAATCAGTTGCAACATTTGCAAAAATTTGTTTACTCATTTTCTAGCGGACAAGTCTTTCTAACATCTAGAAAAAATGTCGAGTCGTTTGGTCCAATTTTAAGAAAGTTGTTCCGTTTTAAAAGGCGTGCGCAAAATTTTTATATCGACAAAAATTTTTCTATCGAAATTTTTGTATGTTGGTTTCGGATTGCGGATGCTCATGCTGGCAGAGATCTTTATAGCATTCTGAGTGCATGTAATAAACGCTATTAATACTCTTTTAATATTCTAGTTATTCTAATTGAATTTAGCAAATAAAAGTTTCGGTTTCTTTTCTTCGGAAAAAGCTTGATTAGCAGGTTTTCAGGAGATAACTCTGTGCCAGCAACTACAGGATGGACCGCAATGTCACGTGAACTTACTCAAATTCAAGTACGTCTGGTTGCGGGGTTCGTATTCTGGCCACTCGATCTCGTACTGGCCCCATTCCTTCAATCCATCCGTCAGATACGGGTATCGCTTCGCGATATTCGGGTTCCTGAATCGTGAAGAACAAACGAGCACTGTGATTTGATTGGCAGTGAGTGCAGTCCACGTTGTTAGAACTCGGTATTGCTGATTACAGTCAGTACTTCACCGATTTCGACATTATCATTTCCGAACTATGTTAATGATTCATATTTAAGAAATGTCATGAATCATGTTCTAAATTATTCCATTGCTATGATTTAAACGAAAATTTCACGAAATGAGACTTAACATCATCAATTAGGACATCATACATGTCAGTTTTCTGATATACAGGGTGTCCTAAAATTATGATATTTCCGGGAAATAAGGGGTTCCTGGGGTCATTTGTAGCAACTTTTTCCTTAACGAAAATGTTCCACGAGGCTTTGTTTATAAGTTATTAACGAAAAACACTGACCAATCAAAGACGAGCTCGGTTGGCGCAAGAGAGCCGAGCCAATCAGCGGATCTGGGCTTTGAGCACTCGTTAGCTCGGCCGCCTCGCGCCAATCGAGCTCGCCTCTCATTGGTCACTGTTTTTCGTTAATAACTCATGAACGAAACCTCCTAGAATATTTTCGCTAAAGAAAAAGTTACTTCAAATGATCTCAGAAATACCTTATTTCCCGGAAATACCATAATTTTGGGACATCCTGTATAATAAAATATGCATATATCGTGCAAGATATGTATTATAGTATATTAGACAGTAGCTATGAATACCATAATGCGAATATGGAGGCTAGATTTACTAGAAATGCTGCTTAATTCGTGTTGCATCCGACCCATTCACTCAAGAATAAATAAATAAAAAGTTTTACATAAGTATACGATCATTGCGAATTTCCTAACACATCATTAAAATTAAAATATGTATCTCCTAAACTAATGATTTTTCAACATAAATAGGTTAATACTTTTTTGTGAAGAATATTAATATGCATCAACTGATCTAATAAAAAATATATGATTCCATTTTAAAAAATGTCAATGACCTTCGTATATCCTGTACACGTTCACCTAATAAAGAACTAGTATCATCAGAATGTGCCCCTTTCGAAACCATTAAATTTCATCTGAAACGTTTTTCGCTTCTTTATTTAAACGCTGCTTAGTGAAGCTACAGCCATAGAAACATGTAAAAATGATCTATTTTTTATTGAAATCCGTAAATACCAGCAACTTTCACGATCTCTAATTGTTTGTAACGTAGTGTATGCAATATTATATATTATAAAAAAATACATTCTAATTAGATTAACTTATTATAAGTTACCGAGATCTATGAGAAACGCATTTTTAAAATTTTTGTTATAGGTTCAGTTGAGAAGGTGAAAAATATATCATTTTTTTTCAATTTTTTCAACTTCGCAATCGCCAGCAATTATTTAACCATTGTATTGCAGAGAAAAAAAGATTAAAGAACCAAAGCCTTCAACTTCGATTCTCTTAAATCCAAGTAACATCAAAATTGAAAGAAAGTATTTCAGTCATCGAACAACAAACTAATATCCCTTTAACATGAAAAAAGAACAGAGGTTCAAGCCATTTAGCCCGGAGTTTGAAAAAAGTTCTCGCGTTTCAGAAGGTGTCCGGGTACATTTCTCGCCACCAATACGCGTTTCAGTACGTATTGTAGTTATTCTCGTGGGTCCCCGTGCATTTACAAATGCGAATTTCTCGAAGGAGCCGTACAGTTTCGTCGTGCACCGTTTTGCATAAATACAGACGGATCCGTTTGATCGACGTCGGTCCACTGGATGGTGGACGGTACCGGAAACCGCATAAAGAAAGTCGTAGATCATGCGACCGCCGATCATGCATCCCGAGTACACGGAATATCGAAAGGGACGCGGAGGCTTTGAAATCGCGGATACAACCGGTTCGTGTCCCGTCTGTCTGACAGGCTCGATGAACCCGCGATTTCCCGTTGCATCGGATGCATA
The DNA here is from genome assembly GCF_051020955.1 of Megalopta genalis. Classification (NCBI taxonomy): domain Eukaryota; kingdom Metazoa; phylum Arthropoda; class Insecta; order Hymenoptera; family Halictidae; genus Megalopta; species Megalopta genalis. The sequence goes on along the minus strand of NC_135020.1, from coordinate 14,832,962 downwards.
TGAATCGCGGCGGGGCATCGGTTCGCGAAGAACTGGGTCGATCCAATTAAGCGAAACAAAGCTGTTTAATGCACGCGGACTGCGAAGGCAGGCAGGCAGGCAGGCAGGCAGGCGGGCAGGCAGGCGGGCACAGGTTCTGCACCGCACGCTCCGTGACACGGTCTGATCGATATCGGCGCGTGTCACTGTGTCCTCCTCGTAAGAATACGTCTCGCGAGGGGCTTGGAACGCGATGCACTCGATGCATAAGCAGAGGGCGTGGCGCATCGCTCGGCATCCGGAAACAACGGCGGACCATTAACAGGGACGACTTTTAAACGCCACCCTCTGCGAGTTCCCTTCCGCTTTCTTCCTTTTAGTCACGTCTCAGCGCACCGGATTGTCTCGCGATCCATGCGGTCTCGACCTCGCGGAAAAACAAGAAGTCGTGAATCCGGATCGTCAACGGAAGTGGATGTGTGATTGCGATTATTGGGATATGGATCTTCCCGTATTGTCAGCGGATGTACGAGGTGTTCTCGTATCGAATGTCGAAAGTTCGACGGTGTGTAGAGGATTGTCGATATTAAGACCGAAGGTGAGACTAATGTGCGTTGCTTTAGGAGAATGATAAGACTGGATATATATTGAGACTTTTCACCATTTTTATTACAATGTATGCTCCGGATTGAGATGTTGATTCGATGGTTTTCTATATGAAAGTTTTAAAATAAAAAATTATTAAGAATCGGTCGTTGCGATTGGCTTTGTGGGTTTAGTTCTCGAAATTAAGGCCCTAAAATAAACCCCGCAAGATAAAGATACAATCTTAACACTAGATTTACTACACTTGTTTTAACGCTAATTACCTTAACACTAATTTTTTGATTTATGAGTTATTTATTCAATTTATATGTTACTTACGGCAAATGTTACAATAACACTTGTGAAAAATAAGAATAAATGTCTTATTGTTACTTCTATAAACTACTATAAAACAGCTGTTTTTTGTGCTCCGTAAATCTAGTGTCGATAACTATTAATTTGGATAAGTTAATTTTACGATATTAACCATGTTATCATTCATACGTTTATATACATACAACAATAAATTATTATGTGGTTTTTAGAAGAAAAAGGAGACAGATTTTCTGCGACGACTTATTCATGACTCACGTGCCCGTTTACATATTTATTTTCCTTTTGTACAGATTTCGGTATCGTATCACACAGCATTCGCCATGTGTACGTTAGGATAGACCGCAGAAAATTTAAAGTCCAATAATTAGTAACGACAGAGATTCCCGTAGGAATCGTCGCATGCAATATGGAAAAACGATGACTCGTACGGATAAGTGCGACGCGTAGGAATGGACAAGAACGATAGTGGTCGCGTACGGTGAGAATCAGGTGCGCGGGAGTTCACCGCGGCGTTCTCGTGTCTGCGAATCGGTGATTTTACGTGCTGCGAGAATTGCGCTGGAACGCATTCCGGCGAAGAATCGTGGTTGTTCCACGTCGGGAAATCGTCTTGCCATTTGAAATACTTGTTTCAAGGGCTAAGGAAAAGTGAGAGAGAGAGAGAGAGGGAGTGGAGAGGGAGAGAAAAAGAGAAGAAGCTGGAGAGAGAGAGAGAAAGTGGGAGAGAGAGAGAGAGAGTAAGGTAAAGAGAGCGGAAGAGAGCAGGATTGAGAGAGCAAGAGAGAGAGAGCGGGAGAGAAAGCGAGAGAGAGAGCGGGAGAGAGAGAAAGCGAGAGAGAGCGGGAGAGAGAGCAAGAGAGAGAGAGTAAGAGAGAGCGGGATAGAGAGCCGGAGAGCGGGAGAGAGTGCAAAAGAGAGCGGGAGAGAGAGCGAGAGAGAACAGGAGAGAGAGAGAGCAAGAGAGAGAGAGGGTGGGAGAGCAAGAGTGCGGGAGTGAGAGAGAGAGAGAGCAAGAGTGCGGGAGAGATAGAGCAAGAGAAAGAGCGTGAGAGAGAGCAAGAGAGAGCGGGAGAGAGAGCGAGAGAGAGCAGGAGAGAGAGTAAGAGAGAGCGGGTTAGAGAGCGGGAGAGCGAGAGAGAGTGCAAGAGAGAGCGGGAGAGAGAGCGAGAGAGAACAGGAGAGAGAGCAAGAGAGAGAGAGAGTGGGAGAGCAAGAGTGCGGGAGAGAGAGAGCTAGAGAGAGCGGGAGAGAGAGCGAGAGAGTGAGAGCAGGAGAGTGAGAGCGGAAGGGAAAGAGTGGGAGAGAGAGAAAGCGGGAGAGAGAGAGAGAGAGAGAGAGCGGAAGAGAAGCTTGTGAGAGAAAGAGAGCGCGCGGAAGAGAGAACGAGCAAAGGAAACGAAAGATGGAGAGTAGCTTGAACTTCGAAGACGCGAGTATCGCATAACCGTAGCTCGGCGAAGTTACCCTTCATCAAAATTTCGATATTGGGCCGGTTTTCCGATATTTGAGCGGCAGCGAAACGATATTGCTTTCTGTTCTCCGCGGGTTGAGGAGTAGGGAGGAAAAGAGAGAGAGAGAGAGAGAGAGAGAGAGGAAGAGAGCGCGAGAGTTACAGCCGAAAACGTCCTCGCGAGAGTTCGCCGGGAACACACCGTGGAATCGCGATTACGCTCCCCGTTCCCGGATTCGATTTCCTTGGAACGGCGGACCGTGGCGAGCAAATGGGCCCTTGGCTAATAAAAAAATTTATTTATTCGTTTCATTCGCGACACCGGGTCCCCGGATTTTATGGCCGCGATATCGAGATACGAAAAGGACAGGCAAGATTGCGGCCGGATCCCGGAAATGGGTACAGGCTTTCGCGCAGTACTGCGGAATTCTAATCATCGTTTCTGTGCCGAAGTCAATGCCGGCCGATTGGGCTGGAGTAACAGCGACCGATTCCACCGAAGAAGATATCGTTGGGAGGTTAGAATATACAGGAAGAGATTGGTTACACGGGGAGCGCCGGGCCAATCCGGGGAATCGAGCACGGTAAGATAAAGGATCTGGAAAAGGAAGAGCAGGATGAGTGAGTTGCCTCCCTAACAACGCTTTCTGGCAGTGCACGTTATTTAGGAGGACGCGGACCATCTTCCGGCACTCTAATTCAGGTTTAATCAATATCTCGGTACTACAAGTATCACTTTACTGGCAGCGTGGCTAATATGCGGGACGTTGGAGCACCCGAGGCGATGAGCGGCGCAAGCCGATGACTAAAATGACTCTACGATTAGGCGTACAAAAATATATATCATAATAAAATATAAATATATATCTATAGATATTTATTTATATATATTTATTTATGATATACACTTTAAATTATATTATATATTATATTATATAAATATATATTTATTTATATATCTTTTATATGTATTTATATATATATATATATATATATTTGTTTATATGGTTTTTAATTGATATATCATAAATAAATATATATTTATTTATTTATGATATATCAATTTCTATTTCAATTTCAAATTCAATTTCATTTTCATTTTCATTTTCATTTTCATTTTCATTTTCATTTTCAATTTCAAATTCAATTTCATTTTCATTTTCATTTTCATTTTCATTTTCATTTTCATTTTCATTTTCATTTTCAATTTCAATTTCACTTTCAATTTCAATTTCAATTTTAATTTCAATTTCAAATGAGAGAAACGAAATTACAGTAAACGATTGTACGATAGTTATAATGATGTTAGAAACAAACTTCGAAAATGTATCGAAGCAGAAGGGACAATTTCTCAACACTTAATGTAAATTTTATTGTACAATATTGTGATTAATATGCTTGTTAAATTGGTAAAATACATAGAACGGAACATAATTTTTTTATTTAAAATTAAAAATGTCTGAAAAATCGAAATATATTTTTAGCGCAATAAATGAAAATTCTAGTATTTACTGAGACTTTCGGCAGAGCAAAAATTGGCTCAAAGGCACGGTAATTAGGACATTGATTCTACTTTAGATAAAACGCGAAAAAAAATCTATGTACACTTACTATGGGCTTTCGCGAATACATTGGAAGATCTTATATGGTTTTCCTAAAGAAAATGTATCCTAGGTAGTATCACTTGCGTATCTCCCTTCACAGAGGAGGTAAAGATCTGAAGCTTCTGAAAATGATATTTTAAGCAAAGGTATACTATTCTGTAAACATGGATACTGAGAATGGTACTGGAAACGAACGTCCATGTTTATCCGGTGAGATCCTTTTAGAAGATGTAACTTTGAAAAGAAAATCCTTCTTATCACAATATTTGCTCCCATAATATTCATGTTGCTTTTAGCAACAGAGGTGATTTACGTTTCAGTTATTTCAGGCGATCCATCCTTTATAAGTATAAATGTCATTCGTCACATTGTTACGTGCATATTAAAATTATAGCAACGTTTCTGATTTGAACGTGCCATCATTTGTTACGTTTATAAGAATTAATCTCTTATTATTGCTAGTGCGTTGCCATGATAAGCAGGATAACACGATAATGCATAATGCGTGTTATTGCATGTTGATTATTGTTGTTACGAATGTTATTTTGTTACGAATCGCTTATTATAGAGAGCAATAAGTTCACGCGAACGTTTCTGCTGTCGTAATTAATCCTTTTGTAATTGCTTTGTATGCAACAGGCGACTCATCGACGCTTTCTAAACATTTGCACAATACACAGTTAAGAATTGATATAATAACAATAGTAATTTTAGTTGTCAATAGACTGTTTCCTGCGAGCAATAAATCGAATAACAGCTAAGAATTGATATAATAACAACGGTAATTTCAATGATCGATGGACCGATTCCCTGCGAGCAATAAATCAGATAACAATTTTTTACGATTATTACGTGAAAAATATTTCGAGGCTTCCTTTTAACGTTAACACAACGTTTAAATGCTCGTAATTAAGTAGTCGGTGTATCGATATTATTGTGAAACTGCGAAAAATGAGCATTTCGAGTTCGACAACTGAAATGAATAACGAATATTCGGATTGTTAGCGTGCAACAATAACGTTGGATCGGACCCATTGAATCCTTTTAAACCGTGATTATGAAACCATCGTAATGATGCAATTGTATACTGGCCCGCTAATTAAAACGGTGAAAAAACCACGCCGGGAACGAAATTCCATCAAGAGTTTTCCGTCCGATTTCACCGGCACATTATATTTTCATCGCCGCGATTTTACGCCGTCTACGAAAAAAAAAAAACAGAAAAAAAGGTAATAATTCTGCCGTTCGCGGCGGCCTTTGATCCGCGGCGGCCGGAAAAATAAATTCGTGTGTTCCCAGATAAAAGCAAGCGGGGCCGGCAAATTCAATAGAACAATTAAAACGAATAAAGCCGTGGAAGAAAGAGGAAAGGACAGTGGAGTCACCCCGGCTAAAATGGACCGGCTCGTACGCGCAATTACCGGTCGGAGTTTACTTTCGAAAATTATCTTCTAACGCGCGGTCCATTCCCGGCGGAAATACGAGGGAAATTTCGTGCTTTCGAAGATAAAACAGGGGAAATCGATTGGCTCGGGAGGGTTCCGCCGCCCACTTTCCAATCTATCGAGATGAAATGCGCGAGTGATTCGTGCATATAGGTAATCTGGTTGTATCGGGAAAATTAAAATGGCCGATGTACCCGGCCCGTTAATTCGCCAATGCCCTGTGACGGAATAACAAGCGTCAAATTGCCGGCAGCCGGGCTTGATAGCGAAACAGGATCGCGGGGCTCGCGTAAGCGCGACGATATCGAGTACTCTCGGTTTCTTCGGAGCTCGGATTTTCGCTAATTTTCCACGACAAATTCGATTTCGCGACCGCGGAATCCTCGACCCTGATGCAACGCAATCGGCGCTCGTTCTTTCTTCTCGTCTGTTCATCGATTTCTCCTTCTGTCGGCCGATTTTCAGCGAGATTCTCGTTCAACCGCCGTCCGCAAAACCGAAAAATTTCCCGCTTCGAACAGTTTAACATCTTGCCGGCAATTCTCGGCGACTCCATCGTGCGACGACATCGAGAACTCTCGATTTCTTTGGAGCCCGAATTTTCGCTAATTTTCCACGACAAATTCGATTTCGCGACCGCGGAATCCTCGACCCTGATGCAACGCAATCGGCGCTCGTTCTTTCTTCTCGTCTGTTCATCGATTTCTCCTTCTGTCGGCCGATTTTCAGCGAGATTCTCGTTCAATCACCGTCCGCAAAACCGAACAATTTCCCGCTTCGAACAGTTTAACGTCTTGCCGGCAATTTTCGGCGACTCTTCGATCAACAAAACGTCCACGTTCCCGTCCGCCGTGCCAGTTTAGATTCTCCCGGACACGTCAGAAAGTGAAATATAAATATTCAAAGGCGCGGATAATTGATAATCATGTTTGAAAGCGCTGTTCGGTCTACACCGCGCGCTCGCGGGAGCCACTCCAGCGGAGGGGATGCTAGAGGGCGCCGGTTAATAATGAATTTTCAGACTGGCGAAAATTTCCCGGCGGAGCACGGAACACCGCGAAATTGTTTCTCCGCCGGCACCGGTTGTCACGTGTACAACCTATTGTTCCGGAATTTCTATAAAACTCGAGCGGGATTTATTGTAAAACTGTAAACGGGCTCGCCGGGACAGGGCGGCGAATGGAAGGGGGGACGTGGGGGGGCTGGGAGCGAAATGTTTTCCGGCGTCGAACGATGTGCCCCGTCGTCCCGGCCGTTTTCAAATTTATTATTTAATAAGTGAAACAAGCTCGATTCCCCGGGACCCGATCGGACCAGCCGATTTCCACGCAACCGCGCCGTGTAAACAATGGCCGTAGGACGTGAGTAATGCTGAATGCGTCACTAACGATTTCAGTGTTTTCGAACCTCGAGACTTCTCTGGTGTACAACCATCTGGCGAAGCTAACGCTGATTATTCGCGTGTTTCCTCTGGGAACGTTTTGCTTTAGCACTGGATTTACGGAGCACGAAAAAACAGCTGTTTTATGCGTTACTTTGTAAAAGTAACGATAATTAAAACGTGAAACGAAGTACAATTTAATTTAAAAAATCATCTGAAGAAATGTCAATATTAGCAACAACTTTGAGAATATGCTGATTTTAGCAGCTATTATTAAAAGTACATACATTCGAGGTTACGTTTTGGTGATACAAGAGTTCTAGAGAATTGACAATTTTTCTGTTTTTAACGCTAGATTTACGGAGCACGAAAAAAACAGCTGTTTTATATTAGTTTATAAACAATTACAAAATTAGTGACCCGTCATCTTGACGGTTTTCATAAATTTAGTGTTGATGATGAGGGCGAATGCTGGACAAACCGATGAAAACATTTAAGGAATTTACAAATTCTTTTGCACTGTCTTCGATTTATTGAAATGATGTCGAAATTAAATGACTTGTTACGTAGCTCCTGCATTTTGCAATTATTGCAGACTATTTTTCTATTTATTTTTCTATTTTTATTTTTATATTTTCATATTTATCATTATATTTATATTTGTTATTATACTCGTCATATATCAAGATACTGTCAATATTATTAACTCTAGTAATACAAAGTAACAACAATATGACATGCGGAATTTTTAAATAGAGTAAGAGACGATTTACAGTAACTAATATTTATAATAACTATTAATTGCATATATGTATATAAAACTCTTAGTGTTATTAAAGCGCTCTAAATAAAACACTATTTTGAAAATAAAATGAATATAAGATCGTTTAGTTACACCACTAATGGTTCCTTCAATGAAAAAAAAACGCTTAAAATTTATGTGACAGTTCTAGTTACTTATCAGGTCATTTTACGTATTAAAAATATTTAAATTCCATATTGTTATAGACAACAGTGCTAGACAATAGTTATGGACGATGCTATTAACGTTCAGATTTCATCCATGACCAAAATGTGTATCGTTAACAGATAATTACTTTCATATTTGAAAAGAAAAATATATCGGTTTAAGTCTTCATTCATAGAAAATGTCGAGGAAGATCAAACCGATTTCAAGATTAAATTACATCGTTTAATTACATGATTAAATAATAGCTGCAGATATCAGCTGCAGCCTTATGAAATTCAAACAGCGCGTTATTTAAATATGATTGATGTCTTGGAAAATTACGTTAAACAAAAAATTCCACATTTTTTACCGTCTTCGTGCCACCCAGCGGTAATTAAAACACAATTTTCCGTTCGTTTCGTACGCGTCAGCGTCGATCGATAAGTAATAAGAGTGTAGATGTTTATGGCGCTTGGTGCTTGAATCTATAACAATATATAAAATTGAAAATTACAATGGAAATCAATTTAACGTATGCTTTCTTTCATCTTAATAACACCCTTAACTTCGAACGTGGAACTTCATTTAATCCTTGTCAATTTATAAAATCTATATAAAATGCAAATTTCCACAAGCGTGTGCAATTACGGTTATATGCAATTTCGTGCGATTTAAATTATTTCTAAAATCTGCAAATATATATATATCGACGAAGGTCGATGAAATGATGTTTCGTACAGTTTTCAAATATTATGCGGGCATATCGCGTTATATTTGAACACAATCGTACAACAATAATGTGATTATATTTTCAATGGAACATACATTTTATAAATTTTCAAACGTTTAATACATAAATCGACACACAAATGGGGAGTCGATAAAAAAGTGTACATTCCTCATTCTTTAAAATTAATTTGTATTCTGATGTGTAGGATTATTTGTATTATTATATTGTATTATTTTATTGTGTTATATATATATATATATATGTATTATTATATTCTATTATATTATTTATTATTACTATTGATTTATTACTATTATTACTATTATTTATTACTGTTAAATTCTCAACTTCCTAGCCTCAATTTCCTAACCTAAGTAGCCTAAGTTACCTTAATATCCTTAATAATTTGGAAATAATACACCGACGTGCCTAAATCCTCTAATCATCCAATTGCTTTAAACTGCACAAAAAAAAAGATATTACCATTACGTCGTCGCTATTCGACAATTAATTCATACAATGTTTGCTGCATAAAAACATTTGAAAAATCACTGCGCGATTTTGCGAACGCCCTCCCTTTATAAATGAAACGTTTCATCGGCTAAAATAAACATTTTCCTGTTTTGCACAATATCATAAAAGCATCGAAGTCGTTTACGGACCATCATAAACCGTGAACGCTGGTCGATCAAACATTTTTAATCGACGCTGCATATTCAAAGTTCGCATTACCGCGTCTAATAGCTATAATCTCCATACACGTCGAATATCGTGCAATAATTAAAACGTAAGCTAAATGCGATGGCCCGAGCTTTGTGTACAATTAGTTTTGTTATTTATGGGACGTTCGTGTGGTTCTATAAATTGTTAAACACGATTACGCGGGTGTCGATCGATAACCGATTAACGTTTCCGACCGTTTGTTCCCGTACGTCGAATAATTCAAAGAACGCTAGTCGAGAATAAAACTGATCGCACGCGAAATTGCCAGCGGTGGTCTTGAGAAATTCACGGGAACTCTTCTCTATTTATCTTACACCTACACGCTTACATCCTCTCTATCTTACACTGTATCCTCGCGATAACTGTTCAAAAGAACTTCACGATAACTGACCAGATTCTATTCCCACAATTGATAACGAGGAATCGAGAGTCTGCGAGGCTCGCGCTAATGCAACCGAACCAGAAGATTGCAACTGTTCTCATTGTTGATTTTATATTTCACTGTCTTATTCTATGAAACTTTTACCATTGTATTCGCCTCGTTTTGCCGTCTAAAATAATACCGAACACGATATGGATACGATTCTATTGGGTTGGCAATTAAGTTCCCGTCGCTTTTTTCAAATTTTAACATTCCGCATGTCGTTAAATGTTTCGGGGATAATGTTTTAAATCACTCGAAAGAGGATGTTTTGTTCTACCGGAATGTGTGTTTTGTTTTTGCGTACGAGTTAATTTATGTTAATTTTTAGATCATTGAAATGGAATGTCAAGTTGAGAAAAATGAGCATTTTCGACATCTCCTTCTTTTTGCTTTTAATCAAGATTCTAAGGCCGCGAAAGCTGCTCGCGACATTTGTGCTGTGTATGGAGAGGATGCCATAGCTGAAAGAATCGCTCGCGATTGCTATGCCAGGTTCAAAAATGGAAATTTTGACCTGAAAGACGCATCCCGTTCTGGCCGTCCAGTTGAGTTCGATGAAGAGCGATTAAACCAACTTTTGCACGAAAATTCGCGTCAAACGACAAGGGAACTGGCAGAGAAAATGGAATGCTCCCACGCTGCTATAGAGAAGCATCTTCACTCAATGGGAAAAGTTCAGAAGTGTGGAGCACGGGTTCCGCATGCTTTAAGTGACACCAACAAAAATCAACGAGCTTGTTTGAATGAATTTTTCGAGTCGAAACCGGGTGATTTCTACCAACGAGGTATTGAAAATCTTGTCGAACGTTGGGAAGAAGTTGTGAACAACAAGGGAGAATGCCTTATTGATTAATTAGTTGTTAATCTTTATTGAAAAGTAAACTTTTAAAAAATGTAAAAAAACGGCGGGAACTTAGTTGTGTGCCAACCCACTAATTTCTTGTATAATAAGCGATTAAAATGTTGAACGTGAAAGAGGACAACGAATTGAGTAGAAAGAGATAAAGATAGTCGACGTGTTCGCGAAAAATGATGCTTGCGTGAGCCAAGACCTTTAAGTTAAACATTAAGCTTTCTTATTTTTGATTTTTCATTAATCTTTCTACTCAATCTTCGTTTGATTTTTAAGATGGCGAATTTGTTAGTTATGAACGAGTCGAATGTTTGTTTCACCACCGAGAGCCACAAGATAGCTACCTGGTGACGAGCCGACGCGACGACTGTTTCACCGTCTGGATCCACAAGGGAGGATCAGAATTTAGAATTGCGGATGAACCGATGTCTGTTGCGACAAAAGCGGGGATGGTGTGGACGAGCCGGAGTCTGTTTCACCAGCGGGGCTCACAAGGGGATAGAAGGTATAGGGACGTGTTAGTTCTGCCTCGTAACTTATTAAGATGGTGCACTTCGAGCGGCAAACTTGCACCGTGGTGGAAACAATTCCAGCAACTGGAATCGGTAAGAAGATGTGAATTGAATAAACGAAATACAGCAAATTCTCCCTAATTGACGCTCTGATTGCGCACAAAAGTGGACAATTTGGGAAGAGGAGATACGATTATTCGAGCCTTGCGGCTCGTTTTTGTAGTTACCGATCATCAACAATTCTAAAAATAATAATCGTATCTCCTCTTTCCAAATTGTCTAAATCTTAATTAATATTAGAATATTTCAATCCTCTTCCCAAATTACCAATTTTTGTGCACAATCTGTGCGTGAATTAAGGAGAAAATACTATAGCAGGTACGTGACCGACGAATCGTGCCATCTGGCTTCGAATCATGTCACGTGGTCTCCGAATTTCCATCGAATCGTGTCACGTGGCCTCCGAATTGCCTTCGAATCGTGTCACGTGGCCTCTGAATTGCCTTCGAATCGTGTCACGTGGTCTCTGAATTGCCTTCGAATCGTGTCAGGTGGCCTCCTAATTGCCTTCGAATCGTGTCACCTGGTCACCGAATTGCCTTCGAATCGTGACACGTGACCTCCGAATTGCCATCGAATCGTAGCCTGTGGCTTCTGAATTGCCTTCAATTCCCAAAATTGTCTTCAATTCTCCGAATTGTCTTCAATTCTTCAAATTGCCTTCAATTCCCCGAATTGCCTTTAAATCTCCGAATTGCCTTTGAATCGTGACATGTTGTCTCCGAATTGCCATCGAATCATGTCACGTGGCCTCCGAATTTCCATCGAATCGTGCCACGTGGCCTCCGAATTGCCTTCGAATCGCAGCAAAAAATTAGAAACAAAAAATTTAAGTCATCGTTTTTATTCCAGCATCACTCCTATCAATGTACCCCGACATGCTAGCCGCTGCCTTTTTTCCCCCGCCTGCCCCGAGTTTCGACAAAAACTCGGCCGCGAGGTCCGAAGAATCGCGACTTAGTATTCTCGGATCCGGCGGCCTCAATTCCGCGCTCCGAACATTTCCGGGCGAAATTACTGTAACACACGCCTGCTCCCCTTTCCTCGACTTCTCGTCTCGTCGTTGTCATAGAATTATTTAATTAGCGGCTGCGATGTACTTTTGCGTGCCCGGGGTACTCTTGTTACCCAGCTGATCACCTTAAAGTTAACGAGCTGATGTCGCGAACAATGGACACGCTGAAGGGTAACTCACCCGACGTACGCGAAGCTGCACCACCAGTTCATCATGGCCTCGGAGAACAGAGTTTCGCCGATGTTGTATCGGCGTCGCAGGTCGTATTTATTCCCGTCGAGGGGCACACCCAGCACGTAGGGCAGCTCTTCGCCGTGCACGGTGCGCTGCCGCTGTTGCTGCAAAGATAACGAGGCCACTCGATATATACATATACATTCCCATCGAGAAACAAAGTTTCGCGCGGCTCGCTGGCTCGCCGAAATTTCGCGGTCCAGAAGAAGGGCCGAGAACAGTGCCGACGTCCTCGACCCGTGGGCCGTTATTAACTTCCGGCACTACCACGGAGCCCTGGGTCCTCCAGAGCAACGGCAACTTATCGGGGAGAGCGACGGCCGAAAGTCGGCGGGGACAATCGATACGTTCGACGTATACGTATTCCACCGTGTCCGTCGTTCGACACGAAGTAATTGCTTCTACACATTATTGAAATATTATATTTCTGCCGGGAGCGACCCTGTTCGATGGAGATGGGCTTCGTTCGATTGGGCCAACGATGATACGAAATATTTCATTACCGGGTTAATGGGCCGCGAATGCGTCACGCTCGGCGAACAGGGCGGATCGATAGTCGAATGTTCGAGTATTTTGAATTAACGCAGAGACGAACGGATAGAGACGGGAAATAGAAATTGAAAAGCGATATAGCATTGTCATCGTCGAACGCTTCGTTAGTTTGGTCGAGGGTAAGCCGGTTTGAAAATTTCTTTCTCGCGTGTTTTTTCATTCGGCCACAGATTTTTAACGAATTGACGGACTTTGGTGTTTAGATACGGAGTGCCGGAGAGTAGAGTTTGATTTCGACCGAATGGTTACGTAGAAAATATGTGATAAAACACTGTCACAGGGTACAGTAATGTCTCCCTTACTGACGTTCAGGTTGTCCGCTAAAATGAACAATTTGGGAAGAGGAGGTACGATTATTCGAGCCTTGTGGCTCGTTCTTACAATTGTGGACAATTTATAACTATAACAATGAACCGCAAGGCTCGAATAATCGTATCTTCTATTCCCAAATTGTCCATTTTTGTGGTCAATTCGGGCGTCAATTAGAGAGACATTACTGTGTACTTGTGGATCGTTGGAATGTCATGCTGTTCTAATCTGAGATAAGCAGATGTGTAAAGATTGACTTCGTTCACGCGAAACGGTGAATTAGGGTCGTCGTTGTAGCGAGACATTGTTACAATTCGACCAATACAACAGACTAATGATAAGAGTAGCCGGTGATCATAGAAGACGGAATGTAAACATTACAGAGAACGACAAATATGAAAGTGTAAACGAACATAATCATGCTACGCGCGGGCTAAACAATCTTCAAACTTGATTTTTTCGTAAACGAAACTTTAAACAGAGAAATGTTACTCCTTTTTCGACTTATTTTCGCACGTAGAATCATCCCTTGCCCAATGATACTATTCGTCTGGTAACACTCTGTATATTGTACATACGTGATACCGACTGCAGATGAGCTTTAACCCTTTGCATTCGAAGCTATTTTAACTGTAAATATAAAATCATTTTTCTAACTTATAGTATTTCTATTATACGCGACAAAATGCATTTTATGCGCATGAAATTGACTCTTGGGACTCGCGCAATAATTGCACTCTTAGCAAATTTTAAATCCAAATTTTGTTAATATAAAGATTATCTTGAAACGTGATATAACAAATTTTAGTGGTGCCTCGAGAGCAAAGGGTTAAAAAAAGATCAACATACGTAACACACGTTGTTTGCTATCTTCGTTATAAACCTGATTCGATATTTTACGACGAGAGTCTAAAAAGTCTTTCGTTATCGTAAATTATGCAACAAGAACCCAATAATAACAAGTTTTTCATTATTAAATTTCGTTAGAAATTTGGATTATCTGAATAAACGGTTGTTCCATCCAGCTGTTCAGTTCTGCTACAAAATTCTACGCTTCCAGAATTTCGGAAACTGTGTCGAGAGAATCCGTGGGAAAGAACATTTTCCCTTAATTTATTTACCGTGCTTCATCAAGTTTCAACCTATGAAATACAAATGTTAAATTTCTGCCAACAATGTAACGAAACGATGCAGCTATCGTATATTGTGCGGAATAAATATGATTTATTGTCATATGAAAAAACGTAGAAGAGCAGTACGTACAGTCGGGGGCATATTTAATCTGGCCATTTGTTTCACAACAACCAAATATTTTTCATCTATGTATTGTGTATATTGTAAATGATTGAATACTTTTCGAGGAAACTGTACGTGGTACGCGTTTGTTACGTTCGGTATAGATTCTCGCTGTTAAAATTCTGATAGAATAAACGAATAAAACTATAACTTACTGACAATACGATTAATATTGTACAATGGAAGCGCAGAGCTCAAGCGCGTAGATCTCATAATTACTCATTAAATAAAAAGGAAATCAAAATTTCTACGTTATTTATCCTGAAATTGTCTCGATCGCAAGGAGAGATTTTCATAAGTTTTATTCAATATATCTTGGTTAGGATAAAGAGGATAAAGGATAAAGAGCAAAAAAAATTTTGCGACTATCTCGAACACTAAACCAAACCCAAACTTTTATATTACGCATTTTGACTTACCATTTCCCAATTTACGTAATTTTATCAACATCTCCGCTTTGAGCAAAATTTCTCTGTAGTCACATTAGATTTAACCCTTTGGAGTCTATCGAGTCATATGTGTCCCACTATGTATTTCGTACATCTATTGGAAGAAATGAGTCCTGTTTTTCCACAATACACGAATATACCAGTCTTAGAATGCATACCACGCGCATATTTGTTCACATGAAACCATACAACCTCTCACTTTGGTGGTGAAGTCGGGCCAAAAAGAAAATCACATAATAAAATCAACATTTCTTGTTATTAGCATTTACGTGTACGTAAAACTTGACTTCAGATACAACGCAAATTAACGAAAAATAAATCAGACTCCAAACGGTTAAGATACATTTAGATCAAGATAAGACGTTACTGAACATACTTTCCAGAATATATATATATATATATATATATATATACCCGATAAACTCAGTCTCCGTAATCAGTCTCCAAAGAGTTAAGATACACTTAGATCAAGATAAGACGTTACTGAATATACTTTCCAGAACATATACCCGATAAACTAACGACCTCAAGCACACAATAACGCAAATTAACGAAAAATTGATCAGTCTCCAAAGAGTTAAGATACACTTAGATCAAGATAAGACGTTACCGAACATACTTTCCAGAACACGTACCCGACAAACTAACGACCTAAAACACACATACAGAAATCATTGAAATCGATGAGGCGGTCTACTCAGTCCGTGTTGTCCACATTAACACGTTCCGTGCCGAGCTTTTTTTACTCGAATCTTCACACTTTGATATTTTACTAAAACTTGATGTATTACGTGCAATTATTAATTCTCGTGCACATAACAACGTAACAAAAACTTATCAACGCCCATTCTTGCGGTGGAAATTGATTCTTCGGTTCTAAATTTCTTGTAAACAATTTGTTCAGTTCACTAAGTAAACATGCAAGCGTGTACCATCGATGGTACACGTGGCACGGAACGTGTTAAAAAATCATCAAGATCAGAGGACGACGTCTTCGTACATAAACAATTACAAAAATTTCGTCCGCTCGCGTCGCATCCAACGTACAGTAGGAGAAGAATGTTTCCCGACATCGTTATCACATCGTCATCAAAAACCGGCCCGTAAAGACAGACAATCGCCGACAAACCCGGCGGACACCTAATCACGAGTAGCTGAAAATAAGTTTCGAAATAATTCGAGTTCCAGACGCAATCCGCGGGAATGGCCGGCGACGCAGCGTACCGGTCGAACGAAGCGGGTCCGCGGGGTGGACTCGGAATCGCGTCTACGTCCCTGTCGTTCGTAAACTCCGTATCCAATGGCACCGACAGCCCTTTAACCCCGAGTTGAAAACCAGAAACGTTGTTACATTCGGTTTAACGACACCGCCGGTCACTGTACCCCGAGCGTAACAAGCCGGCACGCAGCAACGATAAAAATAGTTGGCCGAGCTCCAAATGGGTTCCGTAGCCGGGATTTTTCTCCCCCCAGCCGCTCCGCGCCCGCCCGCCGGCCCATCATCCCCCTGGCCCGCCACCCTGACAACCCCCTCTGTCCGCCGAGCCGCCGTTGGCGCGGCCGCGAATACAATGAATAGCCAGTAGGTCACGCTCCCTGTTCCCTCCGCTAAAGGAATCTTGCTACGGCGCGGAGCGGCAGGGTAAAATGAATAAAATGCAAAGTACACCGTCTAATCGTACGTGCTCCAGTTTCGTCCCCGAGGTGGACGGAAGGGAAGAGCCCGGCCGCGATTTATGCGCGCCCGTAATATTTCTCCGTGCTTCCGGGATCCTTGACCCGGATGAATTTGTCAGCCGGTGGAAGAGACTGCCGCGTATGCGAGACACTGCCGCCGTGAAACTTCTGAGACTCGCGGGTCTCGGGCCAGCCTCGCCGGAAAGAAAGCTGCCCCACTTTCCCGCGTTCTAAGCGCACCCCGTTAGGTGCGGGCCAGCCTGCCGGGTCGCACGACCCTGCGCAAGCTCGAAAATGTACTACGCTCTGAACTATGGGGTTCCTTTCGGAACTACGGTAAATTCTTCCTAATTGGCGCTCGGCTCAGAAGCAAAAATAGGCAATTTGGGAAGAGGAGGTAGGATTAGTCGAGCCTTGCGGCTCGATTTTATAGTTACCGATTGTCAGAATTATAAGAATGAGTCATAAGGAATAATCGTATCTTCTCTTTTCAAATTGTCCATTTTTGCCAACGCTGGAAAGAAAACTGCCCCACTTTCCTGCGTTCTAAACGCACCCCGTTAGGTGCGGGCCAGCCTGCCGGGTCGCACGACCCTGCGCAAGCTCGAAAATGTACTACGCTCTGAACTATGGGGTTCCTTTCGGAACTACGGTAAATTTTCCCTAATTGACGCTCAGCTCGGAAGCAAAAATAAAGAATTTGGGAAGAGGAGGTAGGATTAGTCGAGCCTTGCGCTGCGCCTCGTTTTTATAACTGTTGACAATTCGTAACTATAAAAACGAGCCGCAAGGCTCGAATAATCGTATCTTCTCTTTTGAAATTGTCCATTTTTGTGCATAATGTGAGCGCGAATTTGGAAGAAATTACTGTACGGTAAATTCTCCCTAATTAACGCTCAGATTCTAGACACAAATGGACGATTTGGGAGTAGGAGATACGATTATTGGAGCCTTGCAGCTCGTGTTGACAATCGGTAACTAATATAAAAACGAGCCACAAGGCTGGAATAATCGTATCTTCTCTTCCTAAATTGTCCAAAATATTGTAAAGTAACGTGAATACTTGGAAATAAATCGTCTGTTATCTAGCCATTCGTAATAATCGAATGTACATACATTCTTGTATTTATGAAGAGATCTTCAATTTCTATGACATGTTAGCTTCTAATTAATTTTACGTAAGTGGAACAAGCGGTAAATGCAAGAATGTTTTGAATAGATTTGAGTTATTTTAATTTTTGTGCTTGCTACTCTGAAAGACATATTCCTGCTTCAAAATTGGTCTTCTTCGAACAGTTTTCAAGTATCTAGAATAATATAGCCGAGGCAGGAAAGTAACGCGAACATAATTTAGACCTCTAAGGGGTAAAAATGTCTACGAAAGTTTTTGACGGAAACCCGACAGTCTGCTTCCAAACCTAATACAACATAAATAACTAAGACCTAAAGTCAACTGACAGAAACTGAGAAGGCGGAAAAAGCTTCTGAAAACTTGCTTCGGAATAGTGATATCGCCCACGTGCTTTCGCTCCATAGGTAAAGTGTCCTTCCAGTTTTTTTTTTCATAAAGGATGCGATGTACGTACGTGCTCGTTCTTTTTGCACATGTCCTTGTATATTAGAGAAACATTTGTAAAATGCTAGGTTAGTTTCTCTTTAAAGCCACTATGCAGTTTATATATTTTTTGTTCGTCCGAAATAATATACAGTCGGTGAACAAAGTATCCGCACACCTTTTAAATTTTTTTGGGACGTTAGAGCGATTAGTTTACTAGACAATAGCTAAAAAATTGTTTTCAAAAATTGCGATTGGTTGCCATGATAATAGAATTAAAAAGTGGTGTTTTCTTTTATTTCAATGAAGTTTTCAGCATTTTTCAAATTTTCGTTCTGAGCTCACATGAAAAGGTTCAGAAAGCATCTTCTTTTAGTTTCTTTGCCAAGGCAACCAATCACAATTTTTTGAAAACAATTCGTTAGCCAATTTGTATAGTAAATTAATCTCTCGAATATTCAAAAAAAAATTTAGACCGCTTGACTTAATCATACAAAAGTAATTCCGTTTTAAAAGCTGTACGAATACTTTGTACATCGACTGTACGTATCATCTCGACACACTTATTTAACCGAATACTCATTTCTTGCTATAAGTGTAGAAATCATTGTTATATTTAAACAATCCTATTTCTAATTACATTCGAATATACAAAGAACACGTATTTCTATTTTTTAAGTACATGCTATAAGAAGAATGCGATTGAAATTCGGCGTAAAGATTTTAAGAGAATCTGGTATTTAATTTATGATACTTGAACTATAATCTGCTACAGCAGAGTACTAAAGACGGTCTACATTTTCATGAAACGGATCGTAAAGTGCTTTCATTTCTTCTGTCTGGACACTAGGCGCGATCAAAGCGATCTAATCTCTATGGTCAAATAAAGGCAAACATTTATATATTTGTTCTCGTCATACGTTTCGCATCTATAATTTTTCTCAATTTAAAAACTCTTCGAGTAACTTCGCACAACAGATGAAGACAAACTAATATCGAGTGAAATATGCACAAATAAAAATATCTGAACGAAAAATATTCAGCGCAAATTACACGGAAACGCGACATTAAACATGAAATAAAAAAAATAAAAAAACAGAGAAACTGTCAGAATCCTCTTCCCGTAACCCTTCCATCATGTAACCTAAACGCAATCGCGTTAGTTTTAGGAAACAATGAAACTTTTACGCTATATTTTAACTCTACTTTATTATTTAACTTTATATTATATTATATTATTATTATATTATATATTATTATATATTACATTATTATTATATTATATATTATTATATATATTATATTATTATATTATATATTATATATATTATTATATATATTATATTATATATTATATATATTATTATATATATTATATATTATATGTATAATAATATTACATTATTTAACTTTAATCCACAATTTACCGCTCCATTTAGATATTCTCCAACGAAAGAAATTGACAAACGCTCCTCGACTACGCGAGACAAATGATCGCGAAACCATCAAAAATCATCTTTCCATAGTTTCACAAAAAGCGCTCGCAAACATTAGCTTATCTCGAACATTGTAAACCGAGCTTCCCTCCGTTCGGTGCTTGAATCGGCACTCGAAAGTTTACGATAAACCTTCCGAAGTGTCCGTGGGTACGTTCATTAAAGAAAGACATCAGAGAAGCTTTCCACGGCGGCGGCAGCTTTGTCTCTCCCGGTTCGGAGACGCGGCCGTTGTTTCTTGGCTAAGAGCCCCGGTAATCATTCTTTCAAGATAACGTTGACTGTCTCCGCGGCGCTCGATAAATTCTCCCGCTGCGGAGTAACGTACGGCGGGACGTGTGAACAGAAACGTACTTACGCCCGAGTAGTCCTGCATCGCCTTCGGATGCGAGAAAACGTACATGTAGCTCTTCGGGTTCGCCCTTGAATGTAAATTCGCGGTCATTATTAATGGGGCGACGGTGCCGCTGTCGGAGATCGCCTCCAACACCATGTCCCGATTCTTCGTCGCGTACTCGTTCGTGAACCCAGCCGAGAAATCGCCGTATTGTTCCAGAATCTTTGATAGAATGAGCTCTGGTTCCAGTTCGTGCGTCGCCTGCCGACCAAGAAAATATCACGTCACTTCCGATGTTGGAATGCATACCGAATCTCACCGGGAATACTCTCCCATCGGCGCGACGGCGCGGCGTCTCGCGTTCGAAATTTATTCAACGGTTCGCCTTTTTTTTTCTTTTTCTCCTTCCCCCCCCACCTGATAGCATTCGTCCATTTTCATGGAGGAACTCCTCTAATTTCGAGCACAGAGATCCGTATTGTTTCGTACCTTCGCGTGGTCCCTCAGCACCTCGTCCCTTTGCCCGTCCAGCATCCCGTGCAGCAACGCAACCGGTGGCAGAATATGAAATTTCTCCGATTCTGTGACGCCGTACATCAAGTCGAACCTAGGAAAACGAAAACTCAATATCACGGACTTCGCGCCAGGCTGCCGCTTCGATCAAGCTCAATATCAAGAGCCAGGCGTGTCTTATATGTCCAGCTCCCGACGTGCTCCCACGGAAATCGAGGACACTTCCGGTGCATCGATTCAATTAGAATTTATGCGGGAGGGAGGGTAGTTTGCCTCGCACGCGTGATACACTGTATCGGGAATGAATTGCATTTTTCGAGAATCGAAACACTAACGAATTGTTTTAACCGGGGAAAGGAAGTCAATGATGGAGCACGTGGCGTGCAAACATTTGTGAATTTCATTGGCGTGGATGTCGGCAAGGAAAATGACCAATCGTTGCGTTTCGTATGAAATTGTTACATCGTGTAAGAAGTGTTGTATTCATCAAATTTTTGTTGACGGAAGACTTTTAACAATCATATGTTTTGATAAGTATAGTTTCAATTATTCTACGTTGTTTAACATGACTTCGCGAAAATTCGAATTGTAAGAATTTATCCTTTTTAAATTATTAATGAAATATATCAAAATTACGATATTAAAAAAGTGTATTATAATTACGCGATTGAGGCTTTGTCTACTGCGTTATCTGTATATGGATGACGAAATTATGTAAAATTTAATTTCTGTGTAAATCTATAACAATTTCTTAATTTTATTAAGATTCGTAGAAGGTAATAATGTTGAAATAGTAATCGAGAGAGATAGTCATATAACTTTCCTTTTTATGTTTAATTTAATTGATTAAAATACTTTAAGTCTATGAAATTTTGAGATATTTTCGTCGCGGCTGTCAATGTGTTAATATACAGAATATATTGTTAATATGTAGAATGAAACGTTATCTAGAAAAGTATAATTTTTATGAAAATAATTGTTACAAAAATTTGTCTAAGCTGAGTCTATACCAAATCACGTGTCAAAAGATTCACAAAAAATCAATACATATTTCCATATAAGCATTTTTATTTCTATCATATTAATCAGCCTTAAACGAACATACTCGATAGTACGAGAACAGATTTTTCTTGAAAAGAATCACGGACAGAATTATTTAAACCACAAATTAAATTAGATCTTTCCTTCTGCTGACGCGACTTTATAGTTAGAGTGCTGTTATAGCAAAATGCATTGCGCAATACTTTATAGTGTTTTAATGCAAAGGGAAAATCGTATTTTGTTTCTGAAAAGCACAATTTCTCGTGTTCATTATAACCCTCGAGTAGAGATAAATTCCCGTGGAATAATATTAACGAGAGTAATCGCGAATTAATTAAAGAACTGAAAATATAAATTAATATACCGTGCGACGCGTATTATGTTTTCACTTTATCTGTGAAAATATTTGTTTCCTCGGCTGCGATTATTACACATTTAATTAAATTTGTAATTTATCTTCCACTTCTGAAAACAGTTTGAATGAATACGATGAACCATCATATATGTATACGTATTTCCATAGCGATCATACAAAGTTTTAACAGCAGTTTAATTTAATCTTTTCTGTATGAACATCCTTCGAGACGAAGGTTATAGTTGTTTACTCACTGACAAATAATTGAACATGTTTTGACATTTTCATGAATAGAAATCCTAACTTTTTCTGTAAATAATAATAATAAATTCTCTTTTTTCATAAACGTGTTTTATTATCCCTCTAACAGAATAGGAAAAGAGTATATGTGATTATTTATGCAAAAGACCACATTTAAAGTGCAACGTGGGATCAGATGAGACATTTTGGTCATCAGAATTAATAACATATTTTTCGTTGGATTAAACTTTTAAAAAATACATATTATATTCGATTGGGAAACGTTTTCCTTTTTCTGAAAACGATTATTTGTAACAATTTTTTGACCAAAATTCGCCTAATATTTTTTTACCTGCTTGCATTAAATATGCAAGCAATTTGTTCTGTGGAAGCAACCAATAATGTAATCCTCCATATTATGTACATATATGACACTACTCCAACAACGTTACAAAGAAATATCTCTTTAAATCTAATGTTCACTTTCCAGGAATTTAAGGTTGCAAAAAATGTGGAAAGTCTGAATCGCCAATAATCCTTCGCATTTAAAAAGTTTTATGAAGGCTGTATCAATACAATATCATACGAAATTCCATTTTAATAGAGTAATATTTTATTTGAAGCGTTACTTAGCACAGTAAATTCTCTCTAATTGTCCCCCAGCATGTAAACAGAAATGGCGGTTGTTAACAACTATAAAAACAAGACGCGAGGCTCGAATAATCGTATCTCCTCTTCCTAAATTGTCCATTTTCGTTTACAAGCTGAAGGACAATTGGAAAGAATTCACTGTACTCCGTAAATATACAAGGTGTCCCAAAATTATGGTACTTGCGAGAAATTAGAAATTCCTGAGGTCATTCGAAGCAACTTTTTCCTTTACAAAAATTTTCCCCGAGACATCGTTAACGAATTATTAACGAAAAACCCTGACCAATGAGAGGCGAGCTCGGATGACGCGAGGCGGCCCAGCCAACGAGCGCGCGAAGCCCAGTCCCGCTCATTGGCCCGCTTAGTGCCAGGCGAGCTCGTCCCTCATTGATTACTGTTTTTCGTTAATAACTTGTAAACGATGCCTCGGAGAAAATTTTTATAAAGGAAAAAATTACTTGAAATCATCTCAGGAACTCTTCATTTCCCGGAAATATCATAATCTTGGGACACCCTGTATATTTTCGAGCTGCTGGTAGGTGATCCGAGAAAATTCTCGAGATGCAACGAGGATGTAACATAAAACCGTATACAAACCGAGTAAATTCGTAAAACTATAGCGTCGTACCTGCCGAACAGCTGAGTGTTTTTCATTAAATTCAGTGGCTTGTCTGGAATGACTGCGTTATCGATCAGCGGCGCGAACGCGGGCACGTATTTCGGCTTGTGAATCTTCACATCCAGCAGTTTGTTCACGTCCTGGTTGCGCAAACAAAGCGCCAGGTCGGTGTCGGTCGTCGTAGGGCAATTTAAAGCGTGCGCCACCTGAAAAATGATTCGTATCATTCCTCGGCGGCGCAATGAACGTTCCAGCAATCGCAGTTTCCCCGCGACCGTGGCGAGACATTTCTTCCCGCGTGTTCGACATCGCGCCCTTATCGTTATTTCTTTTCCGTTCGCGTTGCGCGGATCGCCGATGCGCGCGCGCGCGTCAAAAGCTCGGCTGCACGAATAACGGAATTCGATTGAAGTTCTCTACTTCGACGGACTTCCCAGAAGACGAGAGTTCTTCGAGCTCTTCTCCCTCTCTTGAAAAAAGATTTTATTACCTGCTTTGTGATCTGCAAGGGCGCTTTGCCAATGGCGTCCGCGCTCAGGGCCGATCCAGACATCAGTATAGCTCGCTTAAACAGACCTGCACACACGAATGTCACGGCAATTAATAACCGGGCCCCCACGGGGATCTGACAGCCGGTGTCCTCCTCGCGCAAAATATTAAGTCCGGTTATTTTTCATTGCGCGATATAATTATTGACCGGACACGCCGGCATTGTGCCCCCGGACGGACGGTAGATACTCCCTTCGGCCTCCGCGGCAGGTGAAAAATGATCATCGTCCTCCTTTCATTCGTCCTTCTTTCCTCGATGGGACGCTCTTCTCTACCGATCACCCCGGGGACCGTGCGAGTCCTCGCGGAAAATACGAGACGTCTCTGAAACTCCGCACGGTCGTGGGTTCTCCCCTGTCTTTGAGCACGATCATCGACGCCTGGAGAGTCGTTCGATGTATGATTGAGTTACGCTACTTGGAGACGCCGTCGAGTACGTACGGTTGTCCATTAGTATCTGTTTGAGTGTTGATTGACTCTTCGGGAAATATCGTGGTAGTGGAAGCAGGAACACGGTACACGGAAGGGACATCGTTTGATGCGAAAGTGGGGCGAGAAACTGTACGGTTAATGAAGCACGTGTAGAAGTGTCGTGTTAGTCAAGTTACGCTCGTAGAACTTGGATAAACAGTGATCTGCGAGATATGGATGTGGACCTAGTAGAACAATTTACTAATTATTAAATTTATTAATTAAAGTTCATTCATTAAAACTCATTAGTTGTTTTTGAAAAATATTTCCTGTTGTTATATTCTGTTGAACTAGTAATTAAGTTGTCAAGTAGTCGAATTCTTGTTAGCATAGTTCCAAAATTATGGTATTTCCAGGAAATAAGGGGTTCCTGAGGTCATTCCAAGTAACTTTTTCCTTACCACGAATGCAATCCGCGGCTTCGTTTAGGAGTTATTGAAGAAAAGCGTTAACCAATGAGAGGCGAGATCAGTTATCACGCGGCGGCCGAGTGAACGAGTGGGCGAAGCCCGGTTACGCTGATGGGCTCGGCGGCCTAACGCTAGGCGAGCTCGCCTCTCATTGGTCAGTGTTTTTCGTTAATAACTCGTAAACGAAGTCGAGGATTGCATTTTCGCTAAGGAAAAAGTTACTTCAAATGACCTCGGGAACCCCTCATTTCCCGGAAACACCATAATTTCGGGACAACCTATATACACTGGGTGACTAATTTTAAACATCGCAGACAATTATTATGATGCCTGAAAATAATTAATCTATTCTACATATTTAATCATTAAATTGTGCATTGTAAGCGTTAATAACGAAAATGAGTGGATCAGATGCAAAATGACAGAAACAAATTCAAACAAAAACATTCATTACTCTCAACTCATTAAAATTATTATAAAAAGAAATAAACTACGTTGGCCCTATATTTTGTATTTAACGATGACAATTTTTATTTAGCACCGCAGTCTAGTGATCATAAACTGATCTTATCTCGCTCCCCTGAGCAGCTTGTTTTCTATAATAGTTGTCTAACTATGGCATACCTATTTCTATTGCTTGAACCGTTTACGCGCAGTTCCACTTCCCGAAACGTCATCGACCTATTTTTTTTTGTCTGACCACTATTGTCAATTCTACTGCTTGGCCTTGATCTGTCCATTGTGCTTGTCTGTTTATGGCCCATTCTATTTGGTTTAGCATACAGTCTCCATATTTCACTTGTCAGGCGATAGTTCGTGCCCGTTCTACTTGTTGGGTCGTAGCTCACCCGTATGGCACTTGTCTAACCACGAAACGTTCCTACTCCCCTTGTGCAACCATAGGATACCTCATTCTAATATTATTTCGACATATTACTATCAGTCGAATGATTTGTACTTTAATCAAGATTTAGATGTTATTTGTAATTCGATCATTTATATTTCTTTGTGATATATAAACATCGACTTTTCTCGTATATACGAATATAATATATTATAATATATTATTATAATATATATATAATCATAATATATTATTATAATATATATAATCATAATATATTATTATAATATATATAATCATAATATATTATTATAATATATATAATCATAATATATTATAACATTACGATTAATTAATATTCGTATCTAGCCAATGAAAAGTATGCGACTTGGTCTGAACACGAAATACCGGCCAACAAAGGCCGGCCAAAATGACAAGATCAAATTTATTTGTATAAGAAAAACTAGTAAACCGTTTCACATGGAGAAATTATTATAAATTGAAAAGTTACTATAAAGTAAAATATCGTAGGAATAAAATTCGACAAGCTAACGATTCAAACTTTTGTGAGAAAAAGTCACCCCGATGTGTGAAGATCCGAAGAAAGATCCGCTCGACTGTTGTTCCAGATTCTCGTTGTTTATTCATCGAACAAATTCCTCCGCTCGCGACTAGGCTTCTTATTTCTGAAAACGCGCGGCCGACGAGTAAGACCCTTATCAATGCCGCGAAAATGGAGGTAATGCGTTCCCTTGAAAGCGTCCCCCTTAATATTCAGGCATCGCAGAAGTCGTAAACACGCGACTGCGCTATAACGGTTACCTTTCTTATTAGCCACGGGACTGATAAGCAGCAGATTAGCAAAAATGGCGCCGGTGCCGTGGCCGAGCAGGGTGACGCTGTTCGGATCGCCGCCGAACTCTGCTATGTTCTCTCTGATCCATAATAGCGCGGCTATTTGATCGAGCAGTCCGAAATTACTCGCCGTGTCGTCCCTGATGCCGGGTCTCAAGAAACCTGCAATCACATTCGATTAAAAATGAAAAAGAAAGAGAAAAGAGAACGGCATCCCTTTGGCTTTGCTGCAATAATAATAGTTTTATTAACACTCGGACGGCGGACCATTTTCAGAATTATACAATTGACGATGTTTATGTCGGTTCTCGGCTTTATTCATCAATTTTTCCAAACATATTTTTGAAGATACTTCATGGAGACTGGAGGTTTTCTTTTTGTTCTTAACAGCCATTTATTTAACTGCAGACCGAGGGATAAGCGAATCGATCTTTTGAAATATACTCGAACCTCGATTAACACTAGATTTATGGAATCCGACAAAATAGCAGGACAATAATTTTATAATTTACGATTTATTTATTCAATTATATGTTACTTACGACAAATGTTACAATAACACTTGTTAAAAATCATAATAAATAATAAAATAACTAATAATAAAATAACTAATACTAATATAACTAGTAACTAGTAATTAATACTAATATAACTAGTAACTAGTAACTAATACTAATACTAATACTAATACTAATACTAATATACTAATATACTAATATACTAATATACTAATATACTAATATACTAATATACTAATATACTAATATACTAATATACTAATATACTAATATACTAATATACTAATATACTAATATACTAATATACTAATATACTAATATACTAATATACTAATATACTAATATACTAATATACTAATATACTAATATACTAATATACTAATATACTAATATACTAATATACTAATATACTAATATACTAATATACTAATATACTAATATACTAATATACTAATATACTAATATACTAATATACTAATATACTAATATACTAATATACTAATATACTAATATACTAATATACTAATATACTAATATACTAATATACTAATATACTAATACTAATACTAATACTAATACTAATACTAATACTAATACTAATACTAATACTAACACTAATACTAATACTAATAAACTAATACTAATACTAATAAACTAATATAAAATAGTTGTTTTTTGTGCTCCGTAAATCTAGCGTTAATTGACTTGCAAACAAAAATGAACAATGTGGGAAGAGCAAATACGATCATTCGAGCTTAGTATAGAGTTCATAATCACCAATTGTCAACAACTATAAAAACGAGCCGCAAAGCTCGAATAATCTTCTCTCCTCTTCCCAAATAGTCCATTTTTGCTTCCAAGCTGAGCTAAATCTGAGGCTTCCTTTCAATTGTTTCTGCTTAAACAACAGTGTCCTTTATAACTTCTAAAACATACTGTCTCTTAAGGAGCACGACTCCGAAAACTAACACGCACACCAATCGTTAGTTCAACGATCGGCCAGAAACTCATGGCAGATGTTACGAGACTCCGTTGATCTCTGACTAACAGTTTGCAAATATCCGAAGAACGAATTCAGTGAAACAGATCGGCAATTAGCTAGAGCAACGTTCCATACCGGTTTTAAATAAATCAGCCGTAACTGCCGCCATTAAAATATCTAAACGTGCACACGGACGAGTTAACAGCCTATCCACAGCGCGCCAAGAAATCAGCCCGAAACGTAAACTGCCCCGGTGCATCGCGATCGTCGTTTTTGCTCGCGCGAGTCCGGCACGGCCGGCCGTATTTTTCCTCCCTTGTTTTGCGAAGGGCTGAAGTTATCCGCGGACTTTTCACGAACTAACCGTGCCTCGTCGCGGCGCGGCAGCGGCAGCGGGACGGGGGCGAAGTTAACTAAGCGCCTTCCCAGCACTTTAACCTAATTTATGATTATGGTTCCGCGGCCTCCTTCTCCTCTTTTTTTTCCTCTCCCCTTCGCCCGGTAGTCGGTACTCTTAAAGCACCCCACTTGTCGGATGTAGCGCGCGCGGCGCGGCTCGCCGCGCGGCAACGTCCGTCCATTTGCATTGCGCGCGGAGCTCGCGTTATCATTTTAGGGGAAAGGATACGGCGGAAGATCGTCGTTACGGGGGTCACAGACGACGGAGGGGCAGGGACGGAGGAACAAAATAGACCAGGCCAGGGAAAAACGGCGGCGATCGATGAGAAGTTTCGGGGCCAGAAGAAAGCCTTTGTCTCGGCCGGCGGCCTCTTCTTTCGGAGAAAAGTTTTCTTTCGCGCTTTGCCGTGGCACAACGGGGGTTGCATGGTATTTTACGGTCACCCCTCTACCGTCCAGTATTGCCGCGACCTTTCTTTTTTCGCTCGGCGAATAATGAATAGCAGTTTTCTGTTTGCGCGGCGAATGTTTGTTTGCGCCGGTGATTAAACCGGGTCGATGAACTTCGGAGAAGTTCGCCGGCCGGGACGCGGTATTCTGATCGCCGGAATGAACGTTAACCGAATTTCTCGATAAAACCTTCTTGCCCGGACCCTGAAGTTGCCCCTCCGGTGGGCGCAATTCCGGAAACGATGCCGGAATTACACGAATTTTCCGGCGGCGGCGGCGGCGCGAGCTAGCGTCGCTTCGCGGATCGCGCGCCGTGAAATGCACCGGACGATAAAAATTGCGTGAAACTTTCAAGAATTCGGTCGCAACGGCAAAGGGCTCGAACCGAGTTATTTATGCGAGTGGACTGGAGAAAAGGTATTGGAAGGGTGGCGCTTCGCTTCGCAGCAAGATGACGGGATCGATAGACAGTCGTGGGAGGGAAATAAAAAGGAGCTCGTCGAAGATCAAAAACCGATGGCGCAGCGAAGCGCGAACGCTAATGAAGCAGAATTCCTGATTTCATGCCAGAATGCCGCCGACAGGGCTTCGGCGAGATTTCATAAATTCGCGTCGGGAAGCGAGCGGGGCTTGCTCCACATTTCCTGACGAAATTTCGAAACGATTACATTTTACGCGCTATGTATTAATCCGTTGTACTCTCGTTTCCGTTTCCTACGACATTTTGTTTTTACTTTTTGATATTCCATCGGATCGGAGAGGTTCCGTTCGCAGCATTTACGGGAGCTTATTGCACCACTCTGTAGGAATGTATTTAACGATTAAGCTCGAAGCGCACTTACCGAGGATTCCTAAGCGAAAGTTGATAGTGACGAAGATGACGTTACCGTAAGCTGACAATATGGCACCATCGTAGGGGTTGCCACTGTTCCATTCGAAACTTTCCCCGTGTATGAACACCATCACTGGATACTTTCTTAGAACTTTCTGACCTGGAATGAGAAATGTTTGCAACAGTTATTTTACAGGGT
Organism: Megalopta genalis; assembly: GCF_051020955.1. Taxonomy (NCBI): domain Eukaryota; kingdom Metazoa; phylum Arthropoda; class Insecta; order Hymenoptera; family Halictidae; genus Megalopta; species Megalopta genalis. The sequence continues at coordinate 14,803,083 of NC_135020.1, read as the reverse complement.
ATTCGAATGAAACGGTTATACGATACAATATTTAAGAAAATCGCTGTATTTATTTTTTTTAGAAATAATAACATGTTTGCGGGGTTTAAATAATTTTCAAACCTGAGTGTGTTCAAACGTGATAATGATAAGACGAAATAGCTATACTTCTGCGTATTCATTTAAAACTCGGTTCACTTAATAAAGCAAAATACAATTTAGTATCGTCACGAAGTTCGTTGCGACAATAATACTGTCTTGTACCTGTTGCGCTGTATTTACAGTAGCCCACAAATGTGTTCGTACACCTTTTAAAACGCAATAACTTTACTAAATATATAATAATATATATAATAATATATATAAATAAATATATAAAATATATAATAATATATATAATAATATATATATAAATAAATATATAAAATATATAATAATATATATAATAATATATATAAATAAATATATAAAATATATAATAATATATATAATAATATATATAAATAACTGTACTAAATGACTTGAATGTTTTTTTAGATGACAGAGGGAGCAGTCTAATAGACGATGACTAAAAGCTTTTTTTTAAATTTTACTATTACTTGAAATAACAAAAAAATAAAAATCTCTTGCTTTTTAATCTTTTTATCTTAAAAAAGTATGTCTGTATATCTTCTTGAGGTTCGCGAAATAGGAAGGTAGGTTAATGATCACTGCGATAAGGCGATTGCCCTATTTCGGGTGATTAGCTTGTCAGGAATTATTACGTCCAATGCTGGTGTCAATGCACTGATTATGTTTACTTTACGAGAACGGGAGTGAGTGGGAGCGTCGGCAATGTGAGAGAGACGAGAGAATGACAACAGAGGTGGGTCGTTCTTGCGATGTACGTTTGAAGGTAATGTGTCGAAAGGAACGATTATGAGTTTTGGTTTGCTATCCCTGCACTTGTACTCTGCGCGGTCCTGCCGCTACAAACGGCTTTATAGAAATATATAATGGCTTTATATATAGACTTATATATTTTTTATACAAAGATGTTTTTGTATAAATATGACTTTAAAGAAAATTAATTAATAGCAAATAAAGAATGGCTGTTTTTAATCGCTTTCGAAGAAAAGAAAGGAAAAAATTTCCTTTTAATCCTCGACCTGCCAAACCTGGATTAAATTTAATAATGTTCATATTAATGTTATATTAATGTTATAATTTAATAATGTAGATAAACAATGTTACGCTCACTGAACGTAGTTCGTATCAGTGTACAGTGTAGAGGCGAACAGTGAAGTGCTCTTTTTAAAAAACTACCATTATGTGTATACATTAAGAAAATGACGAATAAAAAATAATTTTCCAGTATTTTCATTTTATGGTCTTACCTGTCCTTTAGATGTATAATAATACACAATTTTAACAGAAAAGCTATTTTTAAAGTATTTATTATTAGAGGTTCAAAAATACCTAGAGTTTACCCAGGGTTTCTGCGACCCGGCGGAAAAGGTCAGCCATCCGAGGATTAATATGTAAAGCTGCAGAAACAATATTACAATAGTCTGGACGAATGATAAGCTTCCTAAATCACTGTTATCATTGAAATCCAGAAAAATAAAATGTTGGATTGATATTCATCGGAAATTTTATATTACATCAACTGTTTTATCAAGTTATAGCACCTCATAAATTAGGGGTGATCTGCATATCACGAAGAGGTTAACAATTTTCATAACCTGTTTGATTACAGTAAAATTTACTCCATTTTTTTCAGAAATTATGCGAAGCTTCCGTGAAATAAATATTGAGTGACATTTATGAGATATCGCATTTGCAATAAATTACTAATAATCTCCAGCCTTTTAATTTCATAACTAGACTGCGGATCCTTATTTAAAATACAAATTTTCTTCTTCTTCAATAAATTCCAAGATGAAAGAAATACATAAATATCTATTTTCTGTTTTAATTATTCCGATAAGTTGACAGTAATACAATAATATTTCCAGATATTTGTGTAAACACTTTCAATATTTGTGTAAATACTTTAGTTGTTGTACATTTGATCGACACATTTTTGGTCATACGTAAATGCATAAAATCCGCGATCTGTTCCTAACTAAACTTTCAACAACAAAAATCCTGTATCATGATTAACAATTCAAATTGAAAACATCCAAAGAAAAAAACAATCAAAGCACCACTATAATTTCCATACGTAAAACCAGCTACACAAATCAACAAACCTAATAATCTGGTTAAATTATGATTTCTATGAGGACGTCCTTTCTGTCAGCGTTTTTTTCCGCGGCGGTTTTTGATTTACGTCAGTTGAAGAATTATTGGCGGAGTTCGCCTATGGGAGTCGACGCGCGCGTGAAGTCAGGTCAGTTCCAAAATTTATCACCCACGGCCCCCGGCTCGCCGCCACCCTTGTTCCTCAACTATTCACTGTGAGTTTTCGGTATTAGGGTATCTATAAATTCTTCTCTCCCATCCTGTAGACGACGTAGTTTCCTTTTACTGAACGATCCACAAATTAGACTAGAGCGTACGGGCTCGGACCGCCACCCTCCGCAGCCCACGAGATTTATTGGGAAGTCTGTTTTACGCGATTGTAGTTCCCGTCGAGCGGACCGGCTCTTCGCACTGACATTTGAATACCGCTTCGATCCCCGGATCGAGTTCCGCCTTGCTCAACGCGTCTCAGTTACCTTAACATAGGTTGTTAACCGGGGATGTCATATAACGTCTTTTGATACCCATACGTTGTTCACTGGAGACCTCGTATACTGGGTGTCCCAAAATTACCGTGCAAGCGAGAAATGAGGGGTTCCCGGGGTGATTTGAAGTAACTTTTTCCTTAGCGAAAATGCAATCCGCGGCTTCGTTTACGAGTTATTAAGGAAAAACATTGACCAATAAGATGCGAGCTAGAGTAGGCGCGAGACGGCTCAGCCAACGAGCGCACGAAGTCCAGTTCCGCTCATTGGCTCGGCTGTCTCGCGCCAGCTAAGTACGTGGCTGTCTACTCGGCTACTCGGCCGTCTCAGTCGTCGCAGCCAATGAGCAGAACTGGGCTTCGTGCGCTCGTTGGCTCGCGCCAGTTGATCTCGCGCCTCTCATTGGTCACTGTTTTTCGTTAATAACTCGTAAACGAAGCCACGGATTGCATTTTCGCTAAGGAAAAACTTACTTCAAATCACCTCGGGAACCCCTCATTTCCTGCTTGCGCAATAATTTTGGGACACCCTGTATGACGTCTTCCGACAGCCGAACATAATTGACTGGGAATTAGACAATTCCATTTGTACAGTAATTTCTGCACAAGTGACGCGGAGTCGGAATTAAAAGTGTATTTCAAGGGACAATAAGACACGATTCTTCGAGCCTCGTGGCTCGTTTTTATAGTCGCGACACCTCGTGAGAGAGAGGGAGAGAGAGAGAGAGAGAGAGAGAGAGAGAGAGAGAGAGAAAGGGAGAGAGAACGAAACTCAGGGCAATCGGCAAAAAAAGGCGGCGGCCAGTATGCCAGTGTACATTACATAATACGAATATGTACATAATAATGTTATAATAAAACCGACGACTTAACTTTTTTATTTCTAACTTCTTATACCTAAAAATGTATTTAATATATGAATCAGATTCTTCCAATTAAAATGAGACCAAACACGACATGCTTTAAACCATATTTATTTATTATACCATATAGCAAGTAACTTATTTTATTTACGGAAAAAGCATTAGAAAAACCGATTCTTAACTATATATTAAATATTTACCTCTTAGGTACGATGCGTCACTAAAGTCGCTTTCGCAAGTTTCTTTTCGAAGTTTCAGTTTCGACAATTAAAATTCAGGAAATTCGTGTAAAGAAATACGTACAGTCGGTCACAAAAATATCCGAACACTTCTTAACACAATATATTATAGAATAAATTGAACCGAACGGCTTGAATTGTTTCTATGTCAGACAGTCTAGTTTGCTAAACAATCGCCAAAAGATTTTTCGCAGAGATTAAAATCAATTAAAACGTAAAAGAATAATTGAAAACTCGGTGCAATTGCAAAGGTGCATCACAAACCCCAACTCCTTCGTCTAACCGAATTAGCAAAATGTACCCTGCCTCACCTAAGCGTCCGCTTTCGGCCCCGACAGCTTTAGCGTGCACTACTTAGCAAACTTGATATTTAATCGAACCCGAATTCTTTCTTATTCAATTTCCGCAAAATATCATCGACCACGCGCGTCAATTTCTACAAAACTCTAACGCGTCACAAGAACGCGTTAATATCCCACGCTTCCGGTATCCGCGGAATTGAACGAATATAACGGGGCCCTTTCTCTCCGCAAAAATTAATCAAACTACGCCGAGCCATCTCCGTCCGGCGAAACAACAAACTATTATTTCCCACGGTCGGTGGAAGGGTTGATAGTGTGGACTTCCCCCGAAGAACAGGAACAAAGAGTAAATTTTCACTCGGCGTCCCGGCGAGCCGCTCGAAACCACCGCGAAACTTTCACCAAGAAGTCAGTCCTCGCCGGGTCTGAATGTTTCTTTAAAATGGACCGGAGTCTGTTGCTTAAGTAATTTCCGGCGGAAGGGACGTCTCGGCGGAGTTCACCCCTTCTCTTCATTTCGCTGGCTTGCCGTCTGCCCCCCTCAGCCTCCCCCGCCTTCCCGCCGCCCTTTTACGGTGCGCCAACCAGTTTTATACAGGTGCGTTTCTCTTTTTTCCGTGAGAGTGAAATATAATGGCGGTCGGTATGCGCGCGTGTCCAATCTCGAAAGCTACCATCCGGCTTTATCCCGTCCATCTAGGGAGCCGGGCGAGAAAAAAGAGGGTGCTTTATTACTCGCAACCCCCGCAGCAGATATCAGTAATCCTTCGCTTAATATTTTTGCGGCGAGACCCGAATTTGTTATGGTAATGCTCGGCCGTACATCTTCCTTGGCGGCTGGGTCAGACGGGTTCACCCCCCTCGCAGTAGGCGGACCGTGGGAGGGCGGGATGAGCAGCGTGGAAAAAATATTACAAGTAAACAGGGTAGGAATAAACGTCGAGAGATCGCGGGCGGCGCCGTGGGCGGATGATCGCTGTCGCTGACGACCTGTTAACGCGTTTATGGACTGTCAGAGAAATATCGCGGCCTCCGTGAGGGGTCAAATTGAATCATTTCGCGCGGCGTAGGCGGAGCGGAGCGGAGTCGTTGTTTACGAGTTCCGCAGCCCTCGTTGTTACGCGGCTTCTCGTTATAACGCGCGAAATTCTTTGGATTTAATAATATACAATTTCTCTAATTAAATACAGGGCCGACGTAAAGAGAAATGATTTCAATGCGTTCGCGTCGTTGTCACGCTTGCTTTTAATTATTTTAAACAATCGGCGGCGGTGTTGTTACCGATCCCTCCCCCCAGCCCCTCCGACAACGATATTATGTTTTTGTCGGCGCGCGCGAGCAGCATTTCCAGAACGTGCCGCCGCGTAGCGCGGACCGGGATCAAATGTCAAAGGGCGTTGTTTGTTTTTGCACGCCGGACAATCGGAGTCCGACGGGTTATAACGTTCTAATGTTTCACACAGGTAAGGCGCGAGCAAGGGCGAGTTATTCAGCTTCGAAAAATGAACGAACGCGGCTCCGGCTGGCAGCAGCTCATGAAATCCAAGGCGTGACAAAGTTAATCCCTCGGTCAATGAGTGCCGGGTAATTCTCGACTCGGCGAACGGGTGGAACGATATTATTTTTCAAACCGCGCGAAGCAACCCGGAATTTTATAGAAAATTCTCAATTTGGTTGATTCATTGGAAACGTGCGCGATATCGGCTTATTGAATTCTATACTTATATGTGTATTAGTATGGAGACGGAATGAGCAAAAAGGTAAATAGAACTGTGTTTTTGGCGAACACCTAATGTCGCACAGTTTGCGGTATTTTAAGGAATATAAGTGGCCTGAAAAGTTTTTAACGAGATGCTGCATACTTTTTAATTTCCTGGGAACGCGCGTTCCGACGAATTCAACGTTATAATATATAAACGCCTTTGAGATCATGCAATTGCAAAAGGGAATGAAATATTTCATATTTATTATCAAATATTTTATATTTGGAATAGAATTCTAAAATATATATAATAAAAACAAAATATTTTAGAATTCTATTCCAAATATAAAATATTTGATAATAAATATGAAATATTTCGTTCTCTTTTGCAATTGCATGATCTCGAAGGCGTTTATATATTATAACGTTGAATTCGTCGGAACGCGCGTTACCAGGATAAATATATAATATATGTATATATATATATATATATATATATATATATATATATATATATATATACATATATTATATATTTATCATATATTATACATATATTATATATATATATATATATATATATATATATATATATATATATATATATATATATATATATATTATATTTATTGAGTTTTCAATACTGTCTTCTACCATTAAAATCATTCTAAGCAAAGAGTGATGGTATCGCAGTCAAATCGTTAAAAATAACCTGCATATGATATATAAATAAGAAATATTAATAAACACTGTGATACGAATTACTATATAATATACATATATTTACTTTCTTTGCTTTTGCATTCAAATTCTGCTTTCAAAATTCACCCTGAAAGTCGTTGAATAATATATTGTTGAATTCGTCTTATAATAATTATAATATAATTCCTCCATGCGATGCAAAGAAAAAAGTACGTAGCACCGTATTTAAACAATTGAAGGAAAACTTTATATATAATAATATATAATATGTCAACATATTTGATTGTATCAACTACGTAAAACAGTATCATTTTTTGCCTCATTCCTTTTTTTCGTCATATTTACGGTACAAAAGGAAAACGTTGTTTAGTTAGTGCGCGAAATATTTGATACATACACAGTATCGGAATATTAAACTTCAATTTATCAAAGGGAGAGATAATAGGTATCGTTTTTTTTATATACACAAAAATTAAACGTTGTGGTAAACGATATTCAAATTTCGAATTCGCTGCATACATATTCAAATCCCGCTGTATAATTCTGACAATGAAATATCGACTGAATAGACTAGTTTTTCAGCAACATTGAACTGAAATAACAAGAGCGGACAGATATTTTTCCAGCTTGTAGGTTTCCATGCGGAAAATAGAGGAAACAGTTACGTTATGGATGCAAATTGAAATCAATAGTCGAATAAAAATATTCAAACGCGCAGAAGTTTCATTAAACTTTAATACATATTCAACGAGCACGGCCGTGTTAGTGTTTATTGCGTATTTACTTATTTCTTATCAAATCGATCAATAAATCTGCATACATATTTATTTTATGCGTACGTATACTTCTTTTATGAAACGGTCAGATGGATACAGAATATTGAAGAACTTGCTATTTTCAAGAACACATATTTCACACTCTTTCACGCGTTTCTTTTTAAACCCGAGAAAATGTTTTGTTTGCATTCAAATATTTTCATACTTCTTTAAAGAAATATACCTATTTAAAAGATTTCCCTAAATTGTGAGAGTAGAAATTAATTTGATGTTTTCTTTTTTTTTTATTGAGCCAATTACTGCATCATTTATTTCTATATTTTTTGTCATTCTGAGATTTTGAAGAATTAACTTTAAGATCAATACATAACTTTGTCAAAACGAATAATATCATAGTCTGAAATATTACCAAATTTATGCCACTTGTGTGTTAGATCTTGCTCGATCAGATTTATTACCAGTTCCTGTCGTTTCAACATAATTTGCACAATGCATCTAACAGATGCATGAAAACATTGGAAAAGATATATAGAAATCCTATTTTTAAATGGGATTTATCAATTAACTGAAAATTGGCACAATTCAAATTAAAGACTCAAAGGTGAGCGATGTTCCGTCAAGTAAACGGTAAATCTCGTTTAAAACTGTGCTAAATCGATGCCCACGACTAACTAATGAATCTAAATCGTCTTGTATGTACATACTACAATATGTAAATCTTGAAATTTTGTATAAAACAATCGCATAGTAAGAAAACTCAAATTTCTTCTCTCACCGATGACAGAAATTATTACACAATTTCAATCCCACGATGTAACTAACGAGCCAAGTTAGAAGCAAATTACAGTAAATTCTCCCTAATTGACGCTCAGATTGTCCAAAAAGAAAATGAACAATTTCTTTATACAGAAAAAGATACGATTATTCGAGCCTCGCGGCTCGTTTTTATATCTACCGATTTACCAACTATAAACTCACCATAAAAACGAGCCGCGAGGCTCGAATTAAACCTTCCCAAATTGTCCATTTTTGTGCACAATCTGATCGCGTCAATTAGGGAGAATTTACTGTGCTCATAGTCATTTATACGGGATCTTTTATGGCACAGAAGAATGTGTTCGCTTCTGTTTCGTTACGCACACACAGACGCGAACGCCGAGTCGAAAAGTTGATTTCGCGGGTAAATCACAGTTATTGGTCCGGCTGTGTTCGGTACAGCAGAAAGTAAATTTAGGGGTGCGTTTTCGCGGCTGGGATTTCGTGCGGGGCATAGATGGCGTAGGGAGAAGTAGGTCGACGCGATCATACGGTGGGCACTCTTGCAATAATAAATGCGCGGCGTGGTTGCTTCCATAAGATCGTATCGACCTATTTTCTGTTGCGTTCGCACGCATATGTGTACGAAAGGAGCTCGCACGATCCCGCACACCTATTCAAGGGACGCTTCATCTCCATGGTTAATGACGAGGATTCATTATCGCCCGTACGTCAGAAGGATGCTCGCGCGGCGCGGCGCGGCGCGGCGGCGCGTGTTCGCTGGAAAACCCGCGGACTCCCAACGTTTTAATTAACTTTTGTTTTTGGGTCACAGAATTTGATTCCCTCGTATTTCGGGGGAGGGGGGGATAGGTCGACAGGGCCGGCCGTACGAACTGTGTCGACGAGGCTGCGGAGCTCTCTCGGTTCGCGTTCGCATTAATTTCCAGATTAACGTCGACGCAGAAGTCGAAATTTTCAGGATTGCCAGATTGAACGTCGAACGGCACACACGTGCGCGCGGCTCGCTCAAATTCGACTAATCTTTTCTGCAAAGTTAATGGCATTTTCAAAGGATTGAAGGGCTTTTTTTCAAAGGCCTTTTCACCCGACGAGAGGCCGAACACAGTCGCATGTAGCAGAGCCGCCCGCGTAAACGATGAACCGACATTTAACGAGGATACCTCTCGGAATATGTTCAAGCGGCGTATGCAGAGCGAGAGAGAGAGGGAGAGAGAGAGAGAGATCCCCGTAGTTTCTATATTTTAATGCCACGGGTCGGCAAAAATCACAGGCAAAAGCGGACCGGTGGATCGCGGAGATAAAGGCGCGGAACGATTCAGCAGCGCCCGTGAAATTTTCATGGAAATTAAAAGCCGAATCGATACGGGACCGCGCGAACTTGACGTATCCGCGAGTCACGCCCGCGATATTTTCATCTTGCTGGAACCGATCCCGCGTCCCGGTGCTTCGAAGATCCCGGCCGACTTGCCATAAATCAATTGACACGGATCTATACCCTGATAAAAAGAAGCAACGCGACACGCGGCCGGCCGTGTCCCTGTAAAAAGATATCGCGCGGCGCACTTTGCCGCCCGTCGATAACGAGCACGCCTGACCGTGTACGCCAACATATTTTACTTCTAAACCCCGTTTCCCCGTGGTCTTCGCTGTTCCACGATATTACGGGGAAACGTCGTTTTAGGTTACAATGTCGCTCGATCGAATCTCCGACGCACTAAACTGGAAAATAAAATCCCGGCGAGGTACATAGTTGCACTGACTTTCCCGGCGCGGCGGCGCGTTTTATTTTTTAAACGGCCGCGTAAGGATCAAAGAGAGGTCTCCAGATACGGTTTTATATAGAATTTCATCGCTTCGTTACGGGAATAATGTTCAACGAATTTTTACGTGCTTTTACTTTGCTCTTTAACACATTCGGTGCCCACCATCGACCACTAAAAAATTCCTACAAAATCAAAGCAATTTAATTAATCAAACCGAAACTAGAAAGTTAAAGTTTATCATAGTGGATGATATTAGAACTCCTTCGCATCCGAAACATTCTAGTCAAATTCAGTTTGTTCGAATATATTAGAATGAAAATGAATTTTCAATTGGGCAAAAGTTAGTGTCACCCATATTCGACCGACATGGCGCTGAACGAATTGTTTCCAATTCGTTTCACCGTCTTTATTCCGAACTTTTTGTTCGAACATAAGAAAGTATGTGTAACTTGAAATCGAGAAATATATCGATCTTTGTGAAATATATAAATTAACAACGAATTTTAAAATAAATTCAAAGAGATGGAATTTTCTCCGACGTATGAAATAAATTATGCATTTTTGTAACATCGTGGCTGAAAAAATAGTTAGGTCATGATACACGATTAACAAGTACGTGGCTTCAAAGGAACAGCGAGCCACAGAGGGTTGATTGAATTAGAGGAATATTTTATTAAAGTGATACTGTCGAAAAAACTGTGTGAAACAGCAGTACGTCGAGATCGAGTATTCTAACGCGTTGTTGCAAATACCATTGTCAAAAGGCCATTCACGGTTTGAAAATTCGCTGGTAAAATTTCTGCACTCGTTCCTGCACGTGGCATGGATATAATGCATTTTCATGTACAATTTTGCGCACAGTTTCACGAGAAATTCGCATTTGCGATGCGATTTGTCTTACGCTGTGTTTTGGAGTTTCTTCGACGCGTTTAAGTATCTGCGTTTCGACTCCAGGAGTTCGGATATGTTTGTTCCGTCCTCGATTAACTGTGATAGATGAAAACGATCCAGTTTCTCTAAATCGACGATGTGTCGAACTAAATGTATTCACCGAAGGACATCGATTTTACGGAAAAGTTTGATGATAAAGGTGCTGAGCTTTCTTGCAATTCTCGTTGGCTCGTTCAACATTCTATTCGTACAATAAATATAGTAATTTCTCCCTGATTCGCGCTCAGATTGCGCACAAAAATGGACAATTTGGGAAAACGCGAGAAAATATTAAAAAAATAGTAGAAAATATTAAACGTGAATTTCAAGAGGAGCAATTTTTTAGTACAAATAAGATCTTTAAAATTGAACTGCAAAGTTAGAGTAATAGATTAGTGGTAAAGCAGAATTGTTTCCACAATTCAGTTCTTTTTCAATAAAATAATGTATTTCATATTACTTTTGAATAAATTAGTTTTTAACTGGTTTCGTTATTTCACTGCATGTTTGACAGTAGAAAGACTAACATAGGAGACTATTTCTGTTCAAACATTACGATACTACAAACGATTCCTTTTTATTTATAAATTGCACTCTCCACGGATTTTTGTTCATCGCGCTTAGATTATGCACAAAAATGGACGATTTAGAAAAAGGAGATACGCTTTTATTGTTACCGATTGTCAACAACTATAAAAACCGGTTGCAAGACTCGAATAATCGCATCTCCTCTTCCCAAATTGTCCATTTTTGTGCGCAACCTGAGCGCGAATTAGGGAGAAATTACTGTGTCTGCCTACTCGGTGTTGAAATAAATAAACACTCCTTTAACTATGCGATAAGTTCGTATTAACAATAATAATAATAATAAGTTGTTATATATTTGTATAAATTATTATATACTTAGACAAGTTATTATATACTGTGATAAGTTGCCTTCGATAATACTTGCTCTACCACAATATTTACTTCCGATCAATCTCGGCAACAAATGAGAGAGAGAGAGAGAGAGAGAGAAAAAGAGAGAGATCGAAAGAAGTATTATTCCACAGTTCTTGTAACTCCACGTGTGATATTCGTTCCTTTAGATCAACTTTTAGATCAACCAAAAATACGAAGACGCAGAACACGATACCGAAGTTTGTTCACCAATTCCGAGGACCCCCTATATAGTTTAATAAATCGTCACAACTAGAGTTACGAGCATGATAAAAAGATCTTGACATTTTCGACACATTCGATTAAAAGTGAACACAATCGAACGTGTCTTCAATTAGATTTGAAATAAGATTTAATTCACTTTTAAATAGATTTCGAATAGACCGTAATTCGACATTATTCGAAATTAAACGTTAAATGAAGCACACGTGAAATTGTCTCCACCGCATTAGAACGTCTCCCCGATTCTATCATTAACGAATATACCCGACATCGTATAAATCCTCCACAAAAGTGACGAAGCATTTAACACGGTACTTCTCAGACACGCCGCGACCGGACGTTAAACAGCGTTTCCTCTGCATAAATTCCGAAAACGTGATGGCTGGTCGCGCATAATGCAGCCTCGAGTTTTCCGAATACATTATTTCGCATATTCACGGAAGAGTGATAGCGCATCGTTTATCGGCGGGCAGGGTAGTGGGAGGGGGAGCGGAAGGAGGAGGCGTAATAAACGAAGAAAAATTTCATTGCGCAACTAGCTCGTAATATTCAAGCGTGCGCGGGGCCTCCGAAGAACGTTAAATCAAATTCTCGGACGTGCCCCTAAATTTTCTGTGTGCGCGGCCCCTTTCGCGGAAATTCGTAGCAATAACAGAGGGCAGGAAAAGGGGGGGAGCGCAGGGGGCAGCAGCGCGAGGATCGCGCGCGAAAACAATAACTCGGGCATCGACGATACCCCGAGAAGTTATGGTCGCCGGCCTCGTAAAATTAAAACTTCCATTCTTCTTATCGAAGCAGCAGCCGCGCGGCCGCTGCAGCTTCGCATTGTTGAATGTCTCCTAACAGCACGGTCGTGTAACCTACGCTCCGTCGGAATAATTCACGACTCGGACCGACGTCGTTGCCGGCGGCATCGTTTTCTGCGTAAAACAAATCAACGTTCGATTTACGAGCCAGTCCGATCGCGACTTCGTACGCTCTCGATGGGGGCCGCGGGGGAGGAAGGAAGGCAGGCGGGGGTAGTTTTTACCGCGGCGTAATCATTTTTATCGGGCCCCTTGCCGTGCCATTTCTGACCGGCGTCGGATAAATATTTATGATCGGCGAGTATATACGGCACTCGGACCACGATGGGCGTCGTAACTCAACCCGGTACGGCCGATTTTCTTTTATGGGCGCCACCGACGTGCGGCGTCTCCGCCGCAAGTTTACGGAAAGGGTGGACCCGAGGGCTCGAATCGGCGGCATGATCGCCGTCTAAGCTTCGGAAGTCGCTGGATTCTCGAGGATTCGAGGTCAATGACGCCGGCCGGACGTCACAACCCTGTTCTCGCGCGGACTCGCGACGGACCGCGCAACCCCATCCCGCGACCCTACAACCCCCCGGCCGGGAAAGTACTATAACTGTCGCCACCTTGCGGCCGAATCACGAAACTCCGGTTTGTCGGGGTTGCCGGATGGTGGGACAGATGTCAGCATGCGTAGTGTTTTCGAGGAGCCCCGGCAACCAGTTACCGCAATTGCGTATGCCGGAGCCTAGATTGCGAGGAACCAATCACTGTGCCGGCAGCTGCGTTGACCTATGTACACCATCGAATCAATTGTAATCGCGATTGAATCGGGCAACAAGACTGAACGCCGGGGCAATCGAATTCGAGATGAGTAGAATAAACAAATTGGCGAGCAACAAATGGTCTGGATAAAGAAACCCTTTTGTGCCCCGTCGCATTGTGCGCGAGAGGAAATATTAAATGAGTGGACTTGCTTCCAAAGGGGATGCTTCGCAAGAATATTCGGGATACCAATGTGGATTGCCGTCAAAGGAACGGAATTCAATAGCCGGAAAGAATATCCAGCGTACGACGAAAGCTAGATGGATTCTGGAAGTATATTTGGGAGGAGTGGAATATTTTACAGAATTTTCTCGGGGAAATTTTAAGGAATCGGTGTTATACTTAATTCGTAGCAGATTCGTGATAATACAAATGAGATTATGATTAGCAACGTTTATAAATGTGTACAGTAATTTTTCTCGGAAGTTCTAATTTTCGGGTTGCTGTGAATTTACCTGTGCTAGTACTACGCCTATGTATATGATTTATTGCTATGACGATAATAAAGGTCGATTTGAATTTCTGGAAGACAATACAAAATGGCCTGTTTGGTGAGTGTGAGTCGGGTAAGAAACATTGTAGAGTTACAAGGCACGTGGTAGGTACAGTAATTTCTCCCTAATTCGCGCTCAGATTGCGCACAGAAATGGACAATTTGGGAAGAGGAGATACGATTATTCGAGCCTTGCGGCTCGTTTTTATAATTGTTGACAATCGGTAACTGAAACTGGTAAATATATGCACGGTTAGCTTTATTAATATTACTAAATTTCTTTTTAATAATTAAGTGGTAACGAAACGAGCCGCAATATTTTGATATTTAAATCGTGAATATAAATAATTTTAATTAATAATAGAATATTTCGATCCTCTTCCCAAATTGTCAATTTTTGTGCGCAATCTGAGCGCGAATTAGGGAGAAAATATTGTACTAAGTACTTGACCGTCGAATCGGGTCATGTGGCTTTCTAATTGCCTTCGAATCGTGTCATGTGGCCTCCGAATTGCCTTCGAATCGTGTCGCGTGGCCTCCGAATTGCCTTCGAATCGTGTCATATGGTCTGCGAATTGTCTTTGAATTAAGTCACATGGCCTCTGAATTGTCTTAGAATTGTATCACGTGGTCTTCGAATTGCCTTCGAATCGTATCATGTGGCCTCCGAAGTGCCTTAGAATCGTATCACGTGGCCTTCGAATTGCGTTCGAATCGTGTCACATGGTCTGCGAATTGTCTTTGAATTAAGTCACATGGCCTCTGAATTGCCTTCGAATCGTGTCACGTGGCCTCCGAATTGTCTTTGAATTAAGTCACATGGCCTCTGAATTGCCTTCGAATCGTGTCACGTGGCCTTCGAATTGCCTTCGAATCGTGGCAAGAAATTAGAAATAAAAAAGTTAAATCATCGTTTTTATTCTAGCATTAGCAACTGGCCATTTTTGCCGACTACCCCGAGTTTCTATAAAAACGAGCCGCGTGGCCCAAAGAACCGCGACTTTCTCATATCTGCCGGTTTCGATTCCGACCTCCGAACATTTCTGGGACAAATTACTGTACCGTCAAGATTATTATATAACGAAGATGTCTAGTCCAACTCTGACTGGGATTCGAGGCGCATTGTGACTTTGGAATGGGGACATCATAACTGGCCAACGATACTACATTCTGAGAACCTTCGACCCTTAGACTTTACCTTACATTCCTCGAAATCTGCGAATCTAAAATGGAACTGAACAAAGCCGAACCCTATTGACCTCCATAAACTATATTCCACATATTATCTCTAGTTCCGCTGAAGAAATACTAATCGTCCGATGCAAAGACCAAAGAAATAAGTCTCACAGACGTTCATCTCCGCGCTAATGTCGTTTCTAGACAACGTTCCCTAACAATAATTCCTCCCGAAAGCCAAATGTGCCGAATTCCTCGAATTGTTGCGCAATACAGCACGAGTTCGTTCGATTTCATTGCGGACCCGTAGGATTACGTCGCCGCGGCTCTAATAAGCCGTCAAAGAATAGAATGAAACACTAAGTGAACGCAAATGCAGGTTGCCCGGCGACCGCGAGCCGCGTCCCGTTAAGAAACTAGAAAAAGATTGCGGTAATAAGAGGGAACGGTGGCAGTAAAAGCTGGATGGTTGTTTTCGACGCGCCGCAGCATCGGAACTGAAGTTCATTTGGCTCGCGGCGAGGATCGTAACGCGAGTTGGCACTCCGCGAGGGAACATTTCCTCGAGTTGCGGCCGTCGTCGCGTTTATGAAACCACTTTTTCACGGGAGGGGAACTCCGAACGGGTCGAAGGTTAAACGATGCTTACGCGACGCCGTTACAGACGCGATTAATGCCGGCCGTTCTCCGTTCTCTATCGAAAGTCTACAGCGGTTCCTATGTATCCACGGGGCACTCGAAACTTTCCGGCTGTGTTCCAGCGCGAACGACTATCGAAGAATCTACTTGCCTTCTCGGCCAACGGGAAAGGAACTCTTCGCGGAACTGCGCCGTCATTTCGTAGAAGGTTATTTCGGCGTTCTCGAATATCGTGAATTCGTTTTGCCGAATACCCGGGGCTCTTTGAAATCGATTGCGTACTTTGTAATACAGTAGGGCCCTCGATTAATTCGTGGCTAACTGGATTATCGAGATCTTGGCCAGAAAAACCGAAAATTTTTATTTATACAGGGTGTCCCGAAAATGTCTCGCAATTCGGAAATGGCGGGTTCCTCAGATCATTTGAAGCAATTTTTTCCTTTACAAAAATTTCCTCCGAGGCACCGTTAACGAGTTATTAACGAAAAACAGTGACCAATGAGAGGCGAGCTCGGCTGACGCGAGGCAGCTGAGCTGGGATTCGACCGCCTCGACCGCTAGCGCCGTTGGCTCGGCCGGCTCGCGCCAGCTGAGCTGGGATTCGACTGCTCGACCGCTGGCGCCGTTGACTCGGCCGACTCACGCCAGCTGAGTTGGGATTCGACCGCTCGACTGCTCGTTAATAACTCGTTAATGGTGCCTCGGAGAAAATTTTTCTAAAGGAAAAAGTTGCTCCAAATGACCCGAGGAACCCGCCACTTTCGGATTGCGAGACATTTTTGGGACACCCTGTATATTCAGTGGACATTTTATCGAGTATGAAACATAAATGTTTATCCAATATATGCATTTAGGTTTATATCGCGGACGTTCTTTGTTAACTGTGCGACAATAATTGCGTTGTCCTGACAACGTTTCATTCTTCGATATACAGGGTGAGTCACGCAACATGACGACATCAAAAAGCCTATAAAATATTCGTTGTATGGAAAAATATTTCAGATAGAAGTTGCATGGTTTATAGGGGGACATAGCAGTGAAACCAACGCTATGTGATTTTGCTCTTTTATACCAAAAAAAAACATGAAGGTTGCCTTCGATTTTTTATATGGAATCGTTTATATTTTTATCCTGAATTCATACGAATTCAGGAAGTTACGTACAAGTTATTAACTTGTACATAAAAGTGTATTATACCAAATAGTATAAAATATAAAAAAGTGAAATGAATAAAATATATAGTTACTAAGATATTAACGATATAATACTGACCGGTTTTTTCGTAAACGAATTTGTCTTACTACGTTGTCCTATCAGTCACGTCGATTAACGGTCTTTTGTAATACACCGTAATTTATTTTTCTTAATACTTTAGTAACTATTTAACTATTTATTTTAGTCCCTGTTTCGTACAATACTTCTTTATGTCGAATTCGACATAATTTCCGGTTATAATCACGATGACGACACGCCACGCTAAATGTCGATAGAACGCTTTTGGTTCACCGATTTTGAATAAATGTGGTACATAGTTAATTTTAGAGAATCGTTCTGTTTATCGTCCGTGAGTGACGCACGCGAAATACAACACAAAGAGACAGCGAATCCGTATAATTATTTCCGTAATCGCAAACCGAAACCGTAAACCGTGTTGGTAAGCCGTTCGTTATAGTACAATACCGTATCCTTATCCAAATTGCAAACCGTAATCGTGATTGTGTTCGTAGCCGCGTTCGTAATCGTAATCGTAATCGTTAGCCGTATTCGTGATCGTGTTCCTAAATCGTGCGTCGACGTTCGCCGCGTTCTGCCTCGCACTCCGCGAGCGCGTCCTTTTGTCCGCGCGCTAACGTTACGAACCTTCTTTCGAATTTGTTCGTTTCGTTCGACCAGCGCCAAACAGTGGAACGAAAAGTGAAAAGTCAAATTTTCAACCTTTTTGGAAATTTGTGAAATTTTACATATATAGGTTTTCATATCCATGTACTGACATTTTGCATGTTGCGAGTTACCAAAAGTCATCTGGAATTGTGTTTCAAGCAATTTGATAATGCGGTAAAACGTCCACTCCGAAACAACTATATAGTGGTTGTTTTTTACCTAATTCAATCTTTGTTTAGGTTTCATCCAATTATATCCACTTTCTGTATGATCAAAGAGCATTCTTTTAGCTATAAATCCCGGGAGCGATGAAGGGATAAACATATAATTTAACTTCTTGAAATTGTCTCTTTTTAAACCTTTATTTTTTCGATTTCGTTTTTGCTTTGATTAGAGCTACGAGGTAAAATACACGCCGCGTCACGATGAATCTTGTAGAAACATGCTTCGTAAACCCTGCAGAAGGTGTCCGATGAAGAATTTTTTGCATCGGTTTGCATCTGCAGAAGTTATAACGATTTATTTGTAGCCAATGCGTGGAAAAACCGCTGCGTCAAATCAAACACTTTCGCGTCGGATCACTCTCCGCGCCGATTTATTCAGCCCGATATTTCGCGAGGGCTTAAAGTTATCGAAAATATGTTCCTACAAAAGTTGTTTGGTATAGTGGGGGACGTTAGACGATATAAACAATATTCCTAGAGGTTTAGTGGTGAGAGAGATATTGAAGTCTAATTAATATTTTCAAATGAGACCCTGTATTTTTTTGTCCATGATATAACAGTATTTGTTGAGACGAATACAGTGACCTGCAACATGATGTCATTCCATCTAGCAAAATGACGTAAATGAAATGTATACGTTTTAAATGTATACTTAGTTCATTCTAAAAATTCATTATACGATAGAACTGTAATCTGAACATCTATTTTTCAATAGATACTATAAAATATGCTAAAAATAAGGGTAAGATAAAGAAATAAATAAAATAAATTTGAATAATTAATTAAGCAAATTTAAAAAATTTAATAATTTATAAACAATAATAATAATAATAATAATAATAAATAATCACATAATTTATAAATAATAATAATAATAATAAATAAATAATCACATAATTTATCAATAATAATAATAAATAATAATAATAATTTATAAATAATAATAATAATAATAAATAATAATAATAATAAATTTAGTAATTTAGAAACATAATTTTTCATCGTACTAAAAAGATAATACCATAATTGTGTTAAGTCATAACTCGCAAACAATACCAAATCCTAAAACTGTTTCACTTATAATGATAGACGTAAACATAACAATACTATTTATATAGTTCGTGTTTTCAGGGATCCGTGTCACTGTGCGTCGTCGCGATCTAAACATCGCGGCATTCACGCACGCAAGCTCTCGTTCGTCGAGTGGGGTCAACGCACGCAGGAGAGTCCACGAGCACCGATCAGCTGTTAGGATTCCAGAGATCGTTCCGAAATCCCAACTATCTCGCGGTTCTCCCGTTCGCCATCTCTCGACTCCTACGTAAATAAGTTAACAAGACTTTGTTTTCTACGGTAAATTGAAAGCAAGAAGCCCGACGTTACTCTTTCTGTTAATTTATGGTAGGATCAGGGGTTCGCGTTGCCTCACAAGGCGTAATTCCATCAACGAACAAACTTCAGATGATGTCTGGCAACTCGAAGTTCCGCAGATACTTGATGGCGCTCGTTCCTTGACATATATTTAGGAAGTTAGGGATCTCCGAGTATGACAGGCGATCCGACGACATACTGCTGCAGTAATTTCTCTCCCTAACTCGCGCTCAGATTGCGCACAAAAACAAACAATTTTGGAAGAGTAGATTTTGCTATTACATGAGCCGTTTATTTTGAAAGTGGCATAAGTCACTTTACCGTAATAAAAAGTGGTGATTTTTTAATGTTTATACGAAATTATTTATACTGAGAAAAATATCAGTATCCTGAGATAACAAATACAAGTAAATCTTCTCGAAAGTTAGCATCCATATTTTTAAACGTGTTAAAACGCAAACCCTTAAATATATCGACTTAAAAACAAAGTGACTTATGCCACTTTCAAAATAAACGGCTCATATGGAATGACAAAAAAAAATAAAGATTTGATCGAAGTCGGTTAACCAGGAGTGGAACTGTAGGCGTTGAAAGATTTAAAAAAAAAAACTGCAGATTTCTTACAGTTTTTGGTCAAAATCGCGACAAAACGGCGATCTCTGCCGTCTTTAATTTATTGTAACTTGTAACAACGTCAACCAATTTCGATAAAATTTTCAGAACGGATATGAGTTACCGAGATCTACGAGAGACATTTTTAAAAGTTAAAAAACGAGAGCTTTTCATCTTTTTGTTTGCCATTCCAAATAACAGCAAAATTTAAAGAAGACATTTTGGTCATTGTCTGGTATAATAGTCCCTCTATCATCTGTAAAAATTCGAGTCACTCAGATCAGTTTTAAAAAAGTTGTTGCGTTTTAAAAGGTATTCGAACACTTCTCCGGGCAACTGTATTTACCAATTGTCAACAACTGTAAAAACGAGACTCGAAGCTCGGATAATCTGAGCGCAATCTGAGCGCGAATCAGGGAGAAATCACTGTATCTGCGTATAATGTGTGCTCGCATTGACAAATTCATTCGATAACGTCCTGTAAAACAGTCTTTACAGTTACAATATTTTTGGAATACAAGTTGTGGGATCGACCACTGAATGACACGGTAGATTCAACGTTAATCGCGTAACTATTCTATTATCCGAATGCTCAAGTTTCCCCGACGACTTATAAATTGGACAATTTGGGAAGAGGAGATACGATTATTACTATTCTATTAGTTTCTATTCAATTTTATTATTGTTTTCTATTTATTCTATTTATTATCAGTTTCTATTCTATTCTATTAGATTATAACTATTCTATTATCCGAATGCTCAAGTTTCCCCGACGACTTCTAAATTGGACAATTTGGGAAGAGGAGATACGATTATTGCTATTCTATTAGTTTCTATTCAATTTTATTATTGTTTTCCATTTATTCTATTCTATTAGTTTTTATTCTATTAGATTATAACTATTCTATTATCCGAATGCTCAAGTTTCTCCGACGACTTCTAAATTGGACAATTTGGAAAGAGGAGATACGATTATTACTATTCTATTAGTTTCTATTCAATTTTATTATTGTTTTCCATTTATTCTATTCTATTGGTTTTTATTCTATTAGATTATAACTATTCAATTATCCGAATGCTCAAGTTTCCCCGACGACTTCTAAATTGGACAATTTGCGAAGAGGAGATACGATTATTACTATTCTATTAGTTTCTATTCAAT
This sequence comes from Megalopta genalis, assembly GCF_051020955.1. NCBI lineage: Eukaryota > Metazoa > Arthropoda > Insecta > Hymenoptera > Halictidae > Megalopta > Megalopta genalis. The sequence goes on along the minus strand of NC_135020.1, from coordinate 14,782,005 downwards.
TTTATTATTGTTTTCCATTTATTCTATTCTATTAGTTTTTATTCTATTAGATTATAACTATTCTATTATCCGAATGCTCAAGTTTCTCCAACGACTTCTAAATTGGACAATTTGGAAAGAGGAGATACGATTATTACTATTCTATTAGTTTCTATTCAATTTTATTATTGTTTTCCATTTATTCTATTCTATTAGTTTTTATTCTATTAGATTATAACTATTCTATTATCCGAATGCTCAAGTTTCCCCGACGACTTCTAAATTGAACAATTTGAGAAGAGGAGATACGATTATTCGAGTCTTACGGCTCGTTTTTATAGTTACCCATTGTCAACATCAAGGCTCCTCCTCCCAAATGTGTCCATTTTTGTGCGCAATCTGAGCGCGAATTGCAGGGAAATTACTGTATCTTAAAGATCAAAGACTGTTTCCACGAAGGATTTGATCACGGAGTACAGAAGACAAGGGTGTCTCTTGCTAAGAAAACCGTGTTAGACCGCTCAGCACTCACCTCAGAACCGCCAATGAAGAAGTCACATGCCTGTCCCCCAAAAATTCCTGACAAATAAACGACAACCAACCACAGACGTCAACTTCGATCATCCAACCTCATCAAGCTAAGCTAAAATAGTACTCGATCTAAGCCAAAAGTGAACTCGATCGTCCAACAGACATTCTTCATCTATCAGACGCTTCGACACCGAACAAAGATCGAACGTGTTGCGCAGATGTTGTCATTCGTAGCGCCGGTCGGCCGGCTGTCCCGGGTCCCCGTTGAATTACGCGAATACGCTAATTAACCAATTAAGTCGGCGTGGGTCAGGTGCGCGGAAAACGCATCGTGCACAATAATTGTAACGGCCGGATTACCGCGCCGGCTAATTGAAAAACTTTCCTCGCCGATTTGAATCGACTTGGGTTGTACCGTACGGCCGGCCCTTCGCACGCCGCTCACGTATACCGTGCTACCGAAATAAACGGGACTTCGCGGAGATTAAAATTGTTCGCGCAGGAACGAACCGAAGTCCCCGAGAGCGAAACGCGCGCCGGTGTTATTGACCCGAACTACTTGGAGAGTAAATAAAGGGGCAGCGAGATCAGTGTTTATCTCCAGATTTCGAGCTCCCCGGGGACTTCGGCGTTGTTCCGGCCGATCGCAGGGCGCTTCTAACTTCTCATGACGTTCATCGTCGTCCTCCCTCCCGTCGATCGGACCCCGACCGGCCCCCGACCCGAGGCGACCGAGTAACCGAAGATCCGGCCGAGGTACGAAACTCGTTTAACGCAAGCCGCCGCCGAAGCCGGGCGTTCCGATATGAATTTATTGGCGCCGCGTTCCGCCAGACAACAACCGGTTTCGCGAGCTTTCCTCCACCCGGGGCACCGTTCCGCGCGAGCAAAGTGCGAAGTCGTGTCGTCCGCTTTTTACGAGGCGGCCGTGCTGCGAGAATCGCGAAGAAACGAGACTGCCGAACAGCTGTCGGGGGGAACGGTGTTACACGGTGACTAGGGGGAAATGGGGGCCCTCCCTCGCTCGTTCTCCCTTCTCCCCCGCGTTTGAGGGGGGACTCGTGGCAATCAACCCCGGTGTCGGAGAATCTCGCGGTTCGTTGGCTGTTACTCGCGGCGCTCGCGAGCGCGTAACAGCGAAACGTTAATCGAGCAGCTGGCTTCGCGACCGAGCTGCCGGCATATTAAAACGGCGCTGCTACGGAGCTGTTCAACTCCCTTATTGTCCCGTTAATGTACTGCCGGCGCCATAGCTAATTTATGAACACCTCGACGTCGTCGCCGCGCGCGCCCGTTTCTTTTTTTTTTTATTTTGTGCCCGAGAACTGCTGACTGTCCCAGCGTTTCTTCTCGGTTCGACGACACGGCCCACTAGTATAATGACGTATCCTTGACATTATTAGCTTGACATCACCGTGACCGTGAAAAAACATTATCCTTGATATAACATTGACACCGGAACATTAAACCAACATGTTCCGCTGACCCAGCCGGGGAAATGACGTATCCTTGACATTATAAGCTTGTCATCACTGTGACATTGAAAAAACATTATCCTTGACATTAGAAGCTTGACATCGCTGTGACATTGAAAAAACATTATCCTTGACATTAGAAGCTTGACATCACCTTGACCGTGAAAAAACATTATCTGTGACATAACATTGACATCGGAACATTAAACCAACATGTTCCGCTGACCCAGCCGGGGAAATGACGTATCCTTGACATTATAAGCTTGACATCACTGTGACATTGAAAAAACATTATCCTTGACATTAGAAGCTTGACATCACCTTGACCGTGAAAAAACATTATCTGTGACATAACATTGACATCGGAACATTAAACCAACATGTTCCGCTGACCCAGCCGGGGAAATGACGTATCCTTGACATTATAAGCTTGACATCACTGTGACATTGAAAAAACATTATCCTTGACATTAGAAGCTTGACATCACCGTGACCGTGAAAAAACATTATCCGTGACATAACATTGACACCGGAACATTAAACCAACATGTTCCGCTGACCCAGCCGGGGAGATGACGTATCCTTGACATTATAAGCTTGAAATCACTGTAATCTCGAAAAAACACTATTCTTGACACAAATATTCTTACAAATAGTTTGTGACATTATATCTAAGCAATGTTACTTTCACGAACAAATGTCAAGGTTAAATTAATTAAAAATTATTGTTTAACGAATGCAAGAAATATTTAATTATCTATAGTTGAAAATGACTACTTTTTAAATATTTTCGGTGAAAATTTTAATTGCAATATCTTTGACGGTTCAAAAGTTATAACAGAATGTCACTGAATTTCTCGATCCAGCTCACTGTGCGCCGGAAAGAATGCGCACAGACGCGGCGTGACGCCGCATCGTTAAAAAGTTCGAACGGAAATGTGAGATCGGCGCGGATTAATTTGGCTAGTCCGTTTATGCGCGCTGCGTTTACCGATTATGGTTGTTATCAGTTGACAATTTTGCTGCGAGAGCTCGCCGGCCGAGAATCCGTAACGAGCTGCGCATTTTTTATGATACAGAATTGTCTGCTTCGACTGCAAGGAACGCGCGTTGCGTTTTGAATAGAAGTGTTTTACCGTTTTTTAGCCGCTCGACGTACCATTTTCTTCGCAGTCACTGCGATTAGAAGACATCTTTCGATTGCAATAGTTCCTTAGGAGGTAAAGAAAATAGATGCTTATCGCGCGTGCCTGAATTTACTTGAATGCTTAAATGTCGATAACATTTCGCACTGTTAGCCGCCTTCTCGAGAGTGATCGCCGAATAAGAATTATTAAAATTGCACCGCAAGGCGAGATAATCTACGTCAGTGTGCAAACAATCACTATTAAAACTCGCCGGTTTCAAAAAGTGTCTACAAGATGGTTTCCTCGGTTTCTCGAGGAAAATCAGAAACTGCTGCTTAACAAAAAATTTGGATTTTTCTGGATTTATTCTGGACTATACTTATATGGAACTACAGAGTGTCCCAAAAATGTCTCGCAATCTGGAAATAGCGGGTTCCTCGGATCATTTGAAGCAGCTTCTTCCTTTACAAAAATTTTCTCCGAGGCACCGTTAACGAGATATTAACGAAAAACAGTGACCAATAAGAATCGAGTATGGTTGACGCGAGGCGGCCCAGCCAACCGGCGCACGAAGCCCAGTTCCGCTCATTGGCTCGGTCGCTTCGCGCCAGCCGAGCTCGCCTCTCATTGGTCACTGTTTTTCGTTGATAACTCGTTAATGGTGCCTCGGAGAAAATTTTTGTAAAGGAAAAAGTTGCTTCGAATGACCTGAGGAACCCGCCACTTTCGGATTGCGAGACATTTTTGGGACACCTTGTATTTTTATATGGAACACCCACCCTACATTCTGTGCCTATCGCCCTGCGATTACAATTTGTTTAGGACGCTCGAGGATTTACTCGGAGGACGGCGATTTGACGAAGATGCTGCTGTCGAGCCATTCGTGCGCGAACGGCTCGTGCCACAAGTACATTTATTTTACGATAGCGGCTTAAAAGAATTACCTACCCGTGGGAACAAATGCATTTCCGCGGCAGGAGATTACGTAGAGAAATAAATTTCAACATTCGTATTTTCATGATACTTCGATAAATTAAAAGAAAATATTTCCGGTTCGCGTTTGATTCACTCTCGTACGCAGAATATTACTCTGCATTTAACAGGTTCACGCCGGCGCGTACCAACTATGGCTCGCACTTGAATATTCCATTGGGCGGCGCGTATCACAGGCGGCTCACGGTCGAATTTCTCGTCGGTCAATGAGTACCGCTAAATATGTATCGCGCAGCTGTCCAATACCGTGGAACTCGAATAGCAGCGCCGCACAGTCCGGCCGTCAATGGACAAAATTCAAAAACGCCACTCTGCTTCGTATGTCTATTCAAAACTATGTCGTATGATGCATTGAAATGTCCAAATATAATCATATTTAGCAACAGAATGTTCAAAAAATTGAACGGCGGATTAATTTCAATTGAGTTCGCCGAGCGAATACATCGCAGTTTGTTTATATTGACTTGTGAAGAGGACGCCATTTTACGATATAATCTTTATAGAAATTGATGGCTATTGAATACTATATATATTAATTATATATACATATAATTATTAAATAAATTAATCATACCCCATAATTAGGATAATACCCCGCCTTGACATTATATTATATTAAATATATTATGTATTAAATAAACAATATATATTATATTAAATAACCTTGACAGTCTTTCTTTTTCCGTTTGTCAAAATTCTGACCACAATTTCTTCACTGTCTTCTTCTTCCAAAAAGTTACTTCACGTCCTCTGTACAAATTGCTCTGTGCGATAGATACAGTATAGTAATTTGATTTAACATAACCAATCTCTCTAAAGTGATATATACAGGTTATCCCAAAATTATGGTACTTCCGAGAAATGAGGGGTTACTGAGATCATTCGAAGTAACTTTTTCCTCAGCAAAAATATAATCCGCGGCTTCGTTCACGAGTTATTAACGAAAAACACTAACCAATGAGAGGCGAGATCAGCTATCGCGCGGCGGCCGAGCCAACGAGCGGGCGATGTACCCTTCTGCTAATTGGCTCGGCCGCCTAGCGCAAGGCGGTTCTCATTGATGAGCTCGCCTCTCATTGGCCACTGTTTTTCGTTAATAACTCGTAACCGAAGCCACGGATTGCATTTTCGCTAAGGAAAAAGTTGCTTAAAATGACCTCAGGAACCCCTCACTTCTTGGAAAAAATATAATTTTAGGACAAAATTATATGTGTAATCGTAACTTACCTATAGCATTTTTTTGTAAGGCTTATATACAGTATGATAATTAACACAAAATGAAATAATTGAGTTCGATTTATTTTCGTACACTTCAAATTGGACTCAGCTTTACAAGCTTTATTACAGTACCAAATGTCGTCAAAAAGCGAGCGTCAACCCTGAGGATCTCTTCCTGTTAGCTGCGAATGAAGAGTCCACTCTTTATGAAAAAAATTGGAAAAAATTGCAATTTTCTAGCCATTGATCTTGTCACGAAGGGAAGTCCAACTACCACCTAAAGGCAAAGCCGACATCGTTCGAAAAACTGGCAAAACCGACCAAGCCTTCGAATTCGCCGCAAGGGACGGCGGTTCGATATCCACGCATATCTCTAAAACATCCCGAAATAACGATTCCGCCGACGGATAATCCGACGTTGCTTGGCTGACGAGGGCTGAACATGGATAAGGAAACATTCGAAGGCTTCGGTATCTCGTTACGACACGATTTGCCTAATCCCCTCCCTCTGTTCCGTTGTTTTACCTCGCGCGGCGCCGCAGCGGTACGGGACAGGCTGCGAAATCTCAATTTGGAGATGGAAAAATGTCGTCGGGGACCATTCAGGAAGCTTCAAAGCCTCTGCTAAAGGGGGGCAAGAAATCTCTGTCGAAGTGGTTGCTCGATCAGCCGAGTCATCTCCCAACAAGGTTACCCGCGTCCCACGGTTTTCGTCCCCTTTGACCAAGGGAAAAACGTGGACCGTGGTTAGGGTATCTAGGCATGTGACCCGGGTGGGGGAAGGGGGGGGAGGTATAGAAGGCGGAGAGGGACGCCTGTGAGGGGCTGACGGATCCTCGTATCCGGTTGACGGAGTTTATCACGGCCGGGGTCACTGATAAACGGATCTGTTTATGGAGAGCGGGCCACGCGAGAGGCCGATCGCAGCGTCGCGACGCCCTATCTGCTCGAGACGCTCCGCGTAATACATCAGTATACGTGTAGCTCGGATTGAATAGCGTCGTCCAGGATAATGGAGGCTTTGCCGGACCATGTATCCATCCGCGCAGCGCGAGCCTCCTCGTATCGTGTGTTCGGATCTCTCACGGTTCTGTTTCCTGGCCGGGCAAGCCGGAAGATAAAGAAGGGTCGAAGACCCCCGAAGGAAGAAGAGGGACCGAGGCGGATCGAACGGGAAAGAAAGCCGGGGCCTCCTCGCAGCTGGCTAGTGTTCCCATCGCGGATGGATTGGAAAAACGATTCGGATCTGCATGGAAAATCGAACGTGTTTGTTTAACAATAGAGAACCCGCGACTTAGCGACTGGATTCAGCGAGCTGCTAGATCGAGCAATTTATTCCTTGCCTAGGAGGATGCTTGTTTGCTCGCTCGTCTTTCCAACCGCTTCCCGTCCGACGTGGCGTTGCCTTTTGTTGTGCCACTTGATGACTCCCGGCTGTTTCTCTGTTTGACCACTTGTCGCAGGGAAATACGGATTCCAGGGTCAGTCGGACGTCGGACGGACCCGACTCTGCGGAAGATTAGGCGACCGGAAATCGGTGGATCGGTAAACAAAGCGCGGAGAGCACGTACGGCGACTGGCTGAACGCGAACAGCGAATGCCTGGCCACGAATCTAATTTCGCGAAACGAATACAGTAATTTCTTACGCAAATGCCAAATTTCGGGTTGCTGTGAATTTCCCTGCGCTAGTTCTATACGCCTATGTACATAATTTGTTGCTATGATGATAGTAAGGGTCGATTTGAATTCCTGAAAGACAGTACAGAATGGTCTGTTTGGTGGGTGTGAGTCGGGTAAGAAAAACTGCGGAGTTACAAGGCACGTGGTAGGTACAGTAATTTTTCCCTGATTCGAGCTTTGATTGCGCACAAAATTGGACAATTTGGGAAGAGGAGATACGATTATTCGAGCCTTGAGGCTCGTTTTTATAATTGTTGGCAATCGGTAACTAAAACGTAATATATGCACGGTTAACTTTATTAATATTACTAAATCTCTTTTTAGTAATTAAGCGGTAACTAAACGAGCCGCAATATTTCGATATTTAAATCGTGAATATAAATAATTTTAATTAATAGTAGATTATTTCGATCCTCTTCCTAAATTGTCAATTTTTGTGCGTAATCTGAGCGCGAATTAGGGAGTAATTACTGTATTAGGTACGTGACCGTGGAATCGTGTCATGTGGCCTCCTAATTGCCTTCGAATCGTAGCACGTAGTTTCCGAATTGCCTTCGAATCGTGGCAGAAAATTAGAAATATAAAAATTAAGTCATTGTTTATATTCTAGCATTACTATGTATTTATATTAATGTACGCCGGCATGCTGATCGCTACCTTTTTTTGTCGACTGCTCCGAGATTCTATAAAAACGATGTTCATAGATCTGCCGGTTTCAATTCCGACCTCTGAACATTTCTGGGACAAATTACTGTACATCGCGAATGAATTCTTACCGTATGGAATCGTTGGTGCGTCTCAAAGCCTGCCGTAGTCAAAGGGTTAATGTTCTGCCCTATTTGTTTCATAAGAAGAAATGCAAATATGGCCAGTGAATACTGAAACTGATTTTTATGCAGCTATTATGTTAGAAGATTGCTAATATTCGGAAAACAGAGATAGGTTTCAATATGAAACGAATACCTCGTCAAAAGCTTTTACAAATAACCTAGTTCTTTGTTAAAAAGCAGTTCTGTAAGCTTATAAAAGTTGTTTTGAACAATCATTATTGAACTGCGAATTTTATGCATTTATATCAAAATTGATTAAATGAATCATAAAATAGTAAAAAAGGAAAAACATAAGAATTTAACGTCGTGTCTTATAATATCGAGTCAGATTCGTAATAAAGATTTAAAGTAAAATCTGCTAAGTATCAATATTTATCCATGAATATTTATTCGTTGATGATACTGTAGATATAAATTTAAAATAAAATCTTATTTTTACCATAAAGAAAATCGCATAGCAAGGGATTAATAATGCTGTTATATTTGGGTTCAATTCTAACTTCTTCTAAACAATGCAGGAAAGTTGACTTCGCGTTAAGATGTCCAGTCTAACGCATTATAATGATAAAAAAAAGAACAAATAAATAATAGGCGGCTTCAAAAATAGTAATGAAAGTCTTCTCATTTCCCAATTAAAAGCATCCGTATAAACAAGCGCGGTTATAACTCCTGCGGGATATTCGTGCGCCGCGTTTCACCATCCAAGGATTAAAAACTACGAGAGCTGTAAATACGTTGGCATCCCAGACAGTAGAAATGTCATTGCGCGCGTTAAGTTATTAGCAATTATGCTGTGCGCGGTAGCATCAAGCTCTAGCGTTCATATAATTTCGCTGGGACTTTGAATTAATGCGTTCCAAGCGACTGCAGCTTATTTACGTTCTAAACGATAAACGAGAAGGGAGATAAAAAAAGAAGGAAACGACGAGCAAAGTCGCGGTACGGAAGGCACGCGCGATCGATCCGCGCGTGTTTGCGTTTGACGTTAAATAATATTGCTCTAGCCATCGCGCGGTTTCACTGTCCCATGGATCCTCGTTAATCGTTTATGGAAACGAATGCCCTGCGCGTACAGGTGATATGGGATCGCCGGTGACGTCGATATTTTGTTTAGCCCGACGATAGGGACAATAGCGTCGAATTTATTATTTTGTAGCCGTTGTAGTTTCTCCTTTCTCGCGTTGATGGCTTCGACGGGATCGAAATTTACGGATCGACGGGAAAGATCCCGCGATCTTTGTGGATCGGCGGATCGATCGAGTCGCTCGAACCCGCCAGAAATTTTCTAGCAGCAGTTTTCGCAACGTCGGGATCGAAATTTACGGATCGACGGAAAAGATCGCGCCATCCAAGAGCGGATCGATCGAGTCGCTCGAAACCGCCGGAAAATTTCTAGCAGCAGTTTTCGCAACGTCGGGATCGAAATTTACGGAATCGACAGGAAAGATCGCGCGATACAAGAGCGAATCGATCGAGTCGCTCGAACCCGCCGGTAAATTTCTAGCAGCAGTTTTCGCAACGTCGGGATCGAAATTTACGGATCGACGGAAAAGATCGCGCCATCCAAGAGCGGATCGATCGAGTCGCTCGAAACCGCCGGTAAATTTCTAGCAGCAGTTTTCGCAACGTCGGGATCGAAATTTACGGATCGACGGGAAAGATCGCGCCATCCAAGAGCGGATCGATCGAGTTGCTCGAACCCGCCGGTAAATTTCTAGCAGCAGTTTTCGCAACGTCGGGATCGAAATTTACGGATCGACGGGAAAGATCGCGCCATCCAAGAGCGGATCGATCGAGTCGCTCGAACCCGCCGGAAATTTTCTAGCAGCAGTTTTCGCAACGTCGGGATCGAAATTTACGGATCGACGGGAAAGATCCCGCGATCTTCGTGGATCCGGTGGATCGATCGAGTCGCCCGAACCCGTCGGAAAATTTCTAGCAGCAATTTTGCAACGTCGCGCGATTTCTAATCCAATCCGGCTAATGCGAGTCTTCCGCCGACAAAAAAGCCGTCTCAAACTACTTGTTGATTCGAGGATCCCTGCGCGTCCGACAAACGCTTCGCGAACAAACACCGTAGAATAATTACACGAAATTCAACAACTTAAATAATTACTTTGTGCGACGCTCTCGAGTTAGCAGAAGTTCTTCTGGCTGCAGTTCGGAAAAATAGGGTTCCTCGCGCCCGGGACAACCGGCGCTCGAGCACCAGGGTTTTCGCTGGGGAACGACAACAAATCGCTGCGTCGTGGATTCGCGTTAATGATAGATTAAGAGCTGCTCGTTTATTTGTCGAAAACTGCTGGCGCTGCAAAGAAATCGGTTCTGTTGTGCTTTACGTTTACAATCATTTTGAAGTTCGTTTTAATCGAGATGATTTCCCTGGGCATTTTTAACCCTTCGCACTCGAGTGGCGACTTTGAGGCACCGTTAATATTTGTTATATCACCTTTTAGGGTAATTTTGATATTAACGAAGTTTACATTTGAAGAATTGTTAAGAGTGTAACTGTTGCGCGAGTCCCAAGAGTCAATTTTCATATATGCGTAACATGCATTTTCTCATATAAAATAGAAATACTATAAGTTAGAAAAATTATTTTATATTTTCAGTTGAAATACCTTCGAGTGCAAAGGGTTAATCTAACCGAGTACATTGGGAAATGTGACATTACCTGCGATATTGCAGATATTTAGGTGCTACCGTTAATTTCATAACAATTTCAAAGTCTGTTCGTATATATTTTAATATTCTATTACTGTATTGTGTAACGTTAATAATATATTGATAACTCGAGGGTTCAATAAATTCGTAAATCTAAATCATCGAATGAAAAATACACTACTGAAAACAAGGTGATTTTATTAATTCCGAAAGTATTATTAGAATAAATCGAAAAATCGTAGCATGCTACTTGTTAAAATATTTGCTAACGATATTTAACTAACATAATCTGTTTCTCATATTTGAAAATGTATTTTTATTGCAGTGCATGAAATAAGGTAAACATTGTTAGGATCAACAAAATACTAAAATATACTCTATTAAATTATACTATATTATATCTATAGTATACTATAATTATACTATATTATACTATATATATATATATATTATAATACTATACTATACTATACTATATTGCTAAAATATATCTATATTATTAAACTAATTGTTCGCGGATTTCGCGTATCTTTTCTCCAAGGTTTTATTTAGAGCTGCTCCAACTGTATGGTCCTATTGTGGTATCCTATAGTGGATAATTTTGTTACTATATACTGATACTGAAGATATTTGGGAAAATTGGTGATTTCATCTTCTGTGAGATTATGTTTCCCAGGTAAAATAGAAACAGGGTAGCCGAGCCGATTACTGTGGGGCATGCAATTTCTCTACAGCATAATCAACTTTATACTTATCGAATTAAATACGTTATATTAATAAATAAACAAAATAAAAGAATAAAACAATATTTAGTACGTTACTTACTCGATAAATATAAAGTTAATTATGCCCGAAAACAAGCTGAAAGCTAAACAATTACTAAAAAAGCAATTAATCGGCCCACAGTAACTGGCTCGACTATCCCAGCATTTGCTAGTTCTCTTTTACAAGATCCTCGAAGAATAAATTTATGTCAAGGTTACTTCTATAGTCACCGATGCACGAACATTGGCACACGGCCATCCGTTTCCTAAAATTCCTGGCGACATTCTACAAAAAAACAGTGCTCCGTCTCTCCGTCTTTTTCAAAGATTTCCGTTCGTCTTTCGGGGCTACGTGTCGGCCACGGCGAAGCAACGGGAGCGTGGAACCAATCGCCGGGGCCTAATGATCAGCGGCATTATTAAGCGCAATAACGTTTCCCCGGGGTGGCGGTGCCCGTTTAAATGCATGAAGCGGAGCTCAGAGTCGCGGTCGGAGTTATCCGATATTGCAACGGCAGAAAGCGGCTAGGTTTTGCCCCGTGTCTGGATATATTTACGCGGGCCACGATAACCGGACTGTCCTTTTTAAAGCGGAGCTTAAAAGCTTTTCTGCCGCGTCGGGGGAAAAAGCCCGTCGTAAACGCCGCGGTGACCACGACTTTCGGGGAATACTAATGTCCCCGGGAAAATTCTTGCCAGTCTCGTGCCATCCTGAATCCGTTTCCGCTCCGTTCGCACCGCACCGTGCCGCGCCGCGCCGCGCCGGACAGGACGTATAGCGCTTCGACGCTGAAATTTCTTTCTTCCCGTGACCGAGTCCGGCTCTCTCGCCTCCGGATTACAGGACAATGTTACGGAATCCAAGCCCGGAGCCAACCGCTCCAATGAACACCAACGATATTGTCCGCCGCGCGCGGATTAGCGTTCACGAAAGTTAAGTTCGGTTTTCTTGGTCCCTGACAGTCCCCTTTCATGGCCCATGGATACGGTCGCAAGATGCTCTTGCCAGACGGTAACCAGGGAAATTCGTAAATTCTCTTGTTGCGAGTATTTGTAGAAGCGTTCGTGCCCTAGGTTCAACCTAGCTCGGTTCAACCATTTTAGTACCCAAGCGGGACTTGGTACTTTGCATCAATTGCAAGATACAGAAGTTACATAAACATTCATTTTTCTTGTAATTTTATTAAATTGGAAATAGCATCACAATATCTTTAAATTCGCAAACGGCCCGACATACGGTGACCGGCATTAACACTTTACAGGCCGCGCGGTTTTATGAGAGACCGTCATGGGGAGAAACCGTCCATTATCCTGGATTAGACTGTTATTTTATGAATAAACGAAATTATAAGTAAATTATAGTTTGCAGATCAGTAATTAATTGTTGGGTGAACTTCACAAATATTGAAATTTTAGGTTTATTGCTGTTATTTTATGAATAAACGAAATTATAAGTAAATTATAGTTTGCAGATCAGTAATTAATGTTGGGTGAACTTCACAAATATTGAAATTTTAGGTTTATTGCTGTTATTTTATGAATAAACGAAATTATAAGTAAATTATAGTTTGCAGATCAGTAATTAATTGTTGGGTGAACTTCACAAATATTGAAATTTTAGGTTTATTGCTGTTATTTTATGAATAAACGAAATTATAAGTAAATTATAGTTTTCAGATCAGTAATTAATGTTGGGTGAACTTCACAAATATTGAAATTTTAGGTTTATTGCTGTTATTTTATGAATAAACGAAATTATAAGTAAATTATAGTTTGCAGATCAGTAATTAATTGTTGGGTGAACTTGACAAATATGGAAATTTTAGGTTTATTGTTATATTATCAAAGTAATGTGCGATTTCGCACTCGTTCACGGTCGAACTGAAAATAACTTGCGGTTTTTACCACCTATAAATAGAGTTTTCACTAAAGGTTAAACTTAGGTTTACTGAAGATGTCTATTATAATTTCCGCGATATTTAAAGTTTTGTCGAGCGGAAATTATTGGAGAGCGAATGTAATCCAATTCTCAAAAATGGTTGAGAATGGTGACTCTGACAAGGTATTTTTAAGTCACCGACATTAGTCGGTGAATATATTAAATAATTACTAAATAATTACTGGAAGGAAACAGAAAATGGTTTCAATTGACATATACGTAGTTCCATCCACTCGACGATTCAACATTGTGTATTTCAAGAATTATTCTCTGAGAACGACAATTAAATTACAAGGAAATTGATGTCTTTTAAAGTAAATCCTTTCAGAATGAATCATTTTCTGCGATCACTTGTCAAAAATTATATAACAATATAATAATAATAATATAATATATAATATAATATAAATATATATAATAGTAATATATGTATAATATAATATATATGATAGAATGAAAATAGAAAGAAACGAATAAATTATAATTAACGCAATGAACAATTTAATTATATAAATTCTGACTGCAAAATACGTATAAATTCAACGGATATTAAACAACGAATGAATCGAACAAAAGATACAAAATATTAGTATCTTTGAAGGAAGATTGAAGGCGCCACATTCAACCGGATTTCCAATTAGCGTTGCTACTTAATAAATGTGACGGATGCTGATTGCAAATTCTCTCCACTAATATATAATAATAATAATAATAATATATAATATAATATGTATAATAATATGTAATATAATATATATAATAATAATATATAATATAACATGTATAATGATATGTAATATAATATATATATAATAATAATATATATAAAAAATATAATATGTATAATATAATTAATATTATATCTTAATAATAAAATTGAAATTGAATCTCGTCAATCTTGAATCGGAATTAAATCTTATTAATCTCAAACTGATAATCACAATTGATAAACAAAAACGCACATCACGAAATTGCTATAATTCCCAGTAATCTCATTATGTCCCCTATGAAAGGACATCCGAGTGCAGAGAACTCAAACATTTGGCGCGCGCGTAATTACGCATCCTTTACAATAACAACAGCGATATCGTGTCCGCTAAATGTCACCCTATCACCGCAGTATCACACGCGAATGTATTCGTTCGTTGAAAGATAACGAAGAGTTTTTCTCCGGCGAGTGCAATCTAGTCGCGAAATACGATAATTGACAGCGATGTAGCCCGGTGGAGAGGGCCCACAATTTATCGATAGGGTTGCCGGTGATGGACGCCAACCCATACACCTCCGCCGGTATGGTGATCGTCCCAGGGTGGTTTTTCGACACCGGACACGCCGAGGGCGGGAAGTAGGACGCAATGTCCGACCGTGGCAAATAGTCCGGCAAATTACAGCGGCGATGACTGGTGAGCAACGGGCAACAAAGTGTGACTACGCTGGTAGCTTGTAGTTTACAGGATCGGCCGGCTTCCATAATCTGGTACAGAGGAACCGACGGATTCGCACGGCGCGCGGAACACGAGGCTGCCAAGGGGGTTGATGGTCAGGGGCCACAGGGTGGCTCTCGCTTTGAACGACAGCGTGCTAGAACGAGAGGCGGACACGGCTAACGAAGAGGGACAAGGACGCGAAGATATTTACCGAGGAGAGCGTCCTAACGAAACCGGAGAGATTCGAGCCACGCTGGAGCAATGTTGTAAACGAAAGGTAAATAAGTCTATTGCTGCAAATGTTATTTATCGTTGCGACGTTTGTTCGAGGAGCTTAGAGGATCTAGCATAAAATTATTTTGTAAGAATAAGACTGTTCTTTTGAACTAACATGAACGATAACATTGCGCTTGACTTGAACATAAGTTTGACTGTAGCCTAATGTAGAACTGAGATAAGTATAAATGTTTGACACAGAGTTGCTTTAACGTTTAATTGAACGATAACTTTGCGCTCGATTTGAACATAGGTTTGACTGTAGCCTAATGTAGAACTGAGTTAAGTATAAATGTTTGAAACAGAGAGATGCTTTAACGTTTAATTGAACGATAACTTTGCGCTCGATTTGAACATAGGTTTGACTGTAGCCTAATGTAGAACTGAGATAAGTATAAATGTTTGACACAGAGTTGCTTTAACGTTTAATTGAACGATAACTTTGCGCTCGATTTGAACATAGCTTTGACTGTAGCCTAATGTAGAACTTAGGTACAAATGTTTGACACAGAGTTGCTTTAACGTTTAATTAGGTCCCGTTCGAAATTAATGTTGATTTAACCTAGTTTAGAATTAATGTGGATTTTAGTGTGCGACATAGCCTAATTTTCAAAGAATTCAAATGATTCAATTTAAGTGAGTTTAAATTAAATATAGATCTGTGATTTATAATAAGCGTGACACAAATTTAACTTGAACCTATTTTCAAAGTAACTCAAATCTAACCCAGATCCGATTCTACTCTCGTCTAGAGCTAACTCGAATTTAACTATGGCCTATCCTAAATATACCTGAAGTCGAACTTCAGCCAATTGCAAACGAAAATCTTGTATGAATGTTTTGCTGACAAGTAAAGTGCAGGTTTCAGACAGTTATAGCAAAAAAAAGACAGATCAAATGAAAAACAGTGAAACTATTTGTATATATTGTATATATATAGTAATTAATAGTATAATATATATAGTAATATAATATTATAATAATAATAATAATAATAATAATAATAATAATAATAATAATATAGTAATTTATATATATATATATATATATATATATATATATATTATATTGTGATGCTATTTACAATTTAATAAAATTATTACAAAAGAAAAATTAATATTTATTTAACTTCTGTATCTTGCAATTGATGCAAACAATTTTTATTTTGTTAATTTTCTGATTGTTAAACATTGACTAGATTACTTTATTGCGTATATTCTGATAATGTAATGGTTAATACTGATCTCAGCTGAAAATATACATAACCCGGATTTAACCCTTTGCGCTCGAAGCTGTTTTAATTTGAGATCTCAAACATGTTTTCTGATCTATAGTATTTCTATTTTACACGATTTATTGCGATTTATGCGTTTGAAATTGAGCTTATTGTCAAGTACAGTATTCGCAATTAGATCTAGAGTCCTTAGATCGATTAGAACAATGAGATCTTAGTCCTATTTTCTATGCGGCGTTTAGTACAATTTGCACATTATCTCATTTATCCGCTTTTTGCATGTTGCGCGCTGGCAAATTGCGTTTTCTACCAAAAATAACCAATAATTAAATACGACAATCGCTAATTTTAAAATGGGGGAGAAACGTTTCCCTTAGTCGCGAAGGGGTTAAGGGTTACAGAAGATATCTGTTTCTCTAACTGAACCATAACAGCCATCTAGAACTCCTTTGTAATTAACGCAGCTGTATCCACCGCGTAACCGATACCTGGCATGAATTGGAACCGCGTCAAACTTGTTATTAAACCTAATCTTCATCTTCTCAGCGAATTCATGCAATTCAACATATTCTCTGCGGAAACCTATATCGACGATGGAGATAATCTCAGTGTTCAAGATGAAATTTACAAGAGAATCAAAGTGGCTGAAAGCTAGACTTAATTCAAACATTACTTTTATACATTTAACGCAGAAATGCTAACGTTCCCGACGATTTGAACGTAACAAATCTAACTTCCACGTGGGTGACGGAGAATGATACCAATACAAAGTTTTAAATAGGATATCTATGTACATATCAAATTCAACAGATCCGTCGGGAACGTAATTTTCCTTGTTTCATCGTCACCGGCGACCATGAATGTGAAAATCCCAAGAAACTCATTTAACTCATTTGATTAACTGGCATTTCATGTGTGTTATGAGCGACTTACTCTTCAAATTAAAAGCGAGAACGAAACTAACGCGTCGGTTAGAGATTCTAGAGATCTCTAAAGATCTCTAGAATCTTTAGAGATCTTTTCTCAAGCTTACTATAATATTAGCTTATACTATATATAAAAGTTAGCAGGCTGGTTGTATCCGGATTACGTATATTTTCAGCTGAAATCACTATTAATCATGAAATTATCAGAACATACGCACTAAATGACCGAAACGTAGCACTAATCTAATCAATGTTTAACCATCAGAAAGTTAACAAAATAAAAATTGTTTGCAACAATTGCAAGATACAGAAGTTACATAAACATTCATTTTTCTTTTAATTTTATTAAATTGGATATAGCATCACAATATCTTTAAATTCTTTAAATAGTTTTACTGTTTTTCATTTGATCTGTTTTTTCTTTTTTCTTTGCTATAACTGTCTGAAATTTGCACTTTACTTATCAGCAAAACATTCATACAATATTTTCGTTTCTAAATAACCCAAGTTCGACTTCAGCTATTTCTTTTTGATTGCTATAACTGTCTGAAATCTGCACTTCACTTATCAGCAAAACATTTTCATTTTCACAAGATTTCCGTTTGTAAATGGTCCAAGTACGACTTCAGCTATCTTCAGCTTTCAGTTATCTATAGTTAAATTCGATTGCATTCATGCATCGATCTCGAAATCCCGAGAAAGAAATACGAGAATAATATAACGGTTGCTTCACACTTGAACGTATTCATAGCTCTCCTTCAAAACTAGTTCAAGTTACGAATTCTCCCTGGTAGGAAACGATAAAATAAGCTTCCTAGCTCAAACATCGAGTCACGATAACGGCAACGAAGCGTCTAAATGAATTCCGAAATCTCTGACTGAGATTTCATCCGAGTCTTCGTGAACGACCTACTACTGTGATCAAAAAGTAAGGTGAAATTGTCATTTAAAACTCCCGGACATTAGGAAGGCAGGCAATTGTTTTTTTCCTAGGTTGGTAGGACTGTCTATAACAATTGCCAAGCGTCTGTTTGTTAAAAGGTTTAATTATCTCCGAGTTACACGTGTTTTAGTAAACGACCAAAAGTGAATTTTTCGATTTTTACAATGGGTGATTTTGTTGAGCAAAGAACTTGCATCAAATTTTGTTTGCGGAACGAATATTCTTGTGCGGACACGTTGAAAATGTTGCGGAAGGCCTTTGGTGATCAAACTATGGCACAAAAAAACGTTTATAAGTGGTACAACGAGTTCAAAGCGGGCCGAGAACGCGTTGAAGACGAACCGCGCTCTGGACGACCATCAACGTCTACCGACGAGGGCCACGTCCAAAAAATCGAAGATTTGGTGCTTGAAAATCGTCGATTGACAATGAGAGACCTCGCTGATAGTGTTGGAATATCATTTGGCTCAGTCCAAACCATTTTGAAGGATGTTTTGTGTCTCAAACGCGTCAAGTCTCGATTGGTGCCATGTCATACTGCATTGGTTCTTCGCGACTTTTTTGCCAAAAACTCGACTCATATCGTTCCGCAACCACCGTATTCGCCTGATTTGGCTCCGTGCGACTTCTGGTTATTCAGCAAACTCAAAAAGCCAATGCGGGGACGCCGTTTTGACACGATTGAGGAGATAAAAACCGAATCGAAGAAGGTCTTGAAGGCTATACCGGAAAAAGACTATTCCGACTGTTTCGAGGACTGGAAAAAGCGTCGGAAACAGTGCGTTTTATCGGACGGGGATTACTTTGAAGGGGATGAAATTGATTTGGAAGAATAAATAAAGAATTTACATTTTATAAACAAATTCACCTTACTTTTTGATCACAGTAGTATTCTTCAACCACAACGCTAAGAGGAGAAGAATGAAACAACCAAAACGCGCGGACTTCTCGCGAGGCCGTTCCCACGAATTGCGTAAATTCAACAGGAGCCACGATTCTGGTCCATTCATCGGTAGTGACGACTATTTGGGTAGACAAGAAACAACGTGGCTCGGCCAGGGGGGTGAAAGGGAACGCGAGAGCGGGACGAGGGAACAGCGGCGAGAAACTGTTGGGGCGAGCCGGCAATTTCGAGCGGGCAAGCATGTACTCGTGTCCCGGTTGTTTGTATTCGTAACGGCGGCATTGCCTCCAGCGTCGTTTTCCGAAATTACGAGCCGATACCGTTACAATCGGTTGAGCGATGCACCGCCGCGGCACGTCAATCGCTATATATTTTCAGCTAATCGATCGCCGCCACTTCCGACCAAAATAGATCACCGCGCCTAGACGCCATCGGACGTGTCGGCCGGCGTGGAAATAACGGCAATGAATTTACCGCGGTTTTTGATAGCCTGGATTCAACGAGCCTCTGCCTCCTCCCCCTTCGCCACTTCTGTCTACCTCTAGCTCGTCGCCACTGTCGATCAAATATTGGCCACGCTCTCGAGGATTGAATCGAGGACCGTGCGCCGCTTCGATCGTCTTCGACCATTCCTTTTGCGGCCAATCGAGGGATATCGATTGCTCGACGGCTGTCTGCTAGATTAGATCCGTAATTGATAACATTAGCGTGCGACGGTTTGAAATCTGACCTGACTTCTGATCTCATTATCCAACCCCCTCCCCCTGTCGCACGGTGGAACGGATCTTCGAAAACACGAACTAAATGAATAGTATTGTTATGTTTAAATCTTTTATTATAAGTGAAACAGTTTTAGGAGTTTTTTGGGTTGTAGAATACTATTATGGTACTATTTTTTTAATGGGATGAAAAATTATGTTTATAAGTTATCGAAATTTGTTTCATTAATTAATTATTCAAATCTTTACCCTTACTTTTCGCATATTTTATATTATCTAAAGATAATAATTAATTTTATTATTGGATAATATAATTAATAGATATTCAGGTTACAGTTACATCGTACAATGAATTTTTACAATGAACTAAAACGCATGCGTTTCATTCATTCAGTCATTTTACTTCATGGAATGATATCATGTTGCAGGTCATTGTATTCGGCTCAACAAATTCGAATAAAAAGATACAGGGACCTACTTAAAAATATTATATAATTCGGCTTCAATATCCCCCCACCACTACACCTGTGGGAATAAGTTGTAATGTTAATTGAATACTATTTTCTATTGAAGAATTGCTTCTTTTTCAGATTTTAGCGGCAAGAAATCTAGATTATAGTCCTACTGATAAATTATTGAGAAGAGATAAGCAAGATGAAAAGACATAATGTTAAGAAACATTACGTTTCGAGGCTAATGATAAGTAACATCGTTCCCACTATACGGGGTATCCCAAAATTATGGTACTTCCAGGAAATTAGAGATTACTGAGGTCATTCGAAGCAACTTTTTCCTTTACAAAAATTTTCTCCGAGGAATAGTTCACGAATTATTAACTAAAAACACTGACCAATAAGAGGCAAGCTCGGCTGGCGCGAAGCGGCCCAGCCAACGAGCGCGCGAAGTCCAGTTCTGCTCGTTGGATCGGCCGCCTAGCGCCAGGCGAGCTCGCCTCTCATTGGTCATTATTTTACGTCAATAACTCGTAAACCGTGCCTCGGAAAAAATTTTCGTAAAGGAAAAAGTTACTTCAAATCGCCTCAGGAACTCCTCGTTTTCCGGAAATACCATAATTTTGGGATACCCTGTGTATTAATTTTTCTGTATCTAGTGTGATTGGTCGGTTTGACGAATCGTACTTTACAATTGAGCTTCTAGAATGCACTTTTTCCAAATATGTAGTTCGATTAGTCGTGAATATAATTGCTTCTAATTATTGAGGAAGTGGAAACCATGCAAACGCAGTCTCGCGTCGTGAATCGTTCGCCTTAATCTGTCCGCTGCTTGAAGCGATAAATTATGAGAACAGCATGTGCATAAAGATGCACTATTCCCGGTCTAATTTCCATTTATAATGCCACATGAAAATCGCGGAGAGACTCGCTACACGGGAATATGCAATTTGAATCTAATTCCTTTAGCGTGAAGCGGATTGAGTTTCCTCACGTACAGCATTCAAATATTTATCAGTTTAATCGTAATAGGACACGCAAATAGTGTATATTATCTCACTTTAAACTGAGAAACAGCCAGTTGTTTGAAACAATTATTCCCGCTTCTCTTGATCGCGAATAATATAGGTACTTACATGCATCCTAACTCGAGATGAAGAGAGAGAAAATTAAGGCCGCATGTATTATGCATATAATTGTTTGCAAACCGTTTGCAAAACGTATTCGATCAAACAAATCGACCGTCTATCGTTATAGATATACGTATATTTGATATGTAGGCGTTTCTCATTAACCATGAAGGCAAATGAAATGATAATATTGGTCATGTCACCTAAAAAATTAATTGGAGAGGAAAGCTTCGTTCGTTTCCAAGCGTTGTGGAAATTTCTTGGCAACCCACGCCACGTTCGAAATATAGAAATGGTAGTTTATTACTTCACCATGGTATTGTAATATTTGTATAACATTCGCGTGACGATAGATGGATTATTATTTTATGTTCGTAATGGACGAGAAAATTGCATTGATCCTTTGCACTCGAAGCCATTTTAACTATAAATCTAAAATAATTTTTCTGACTTATACATATAGTATTTCCATTTTATATGACAAAGTTATACGTACGAAATTGAGTCTTGTGATTTATACAACAAGTATGATATATATCATATTAGTTATGATGATACTTTTAACAATTTTTGAAATCTAAGCTTTGATAATATAAAAATGATTTTGGAACCGTGATATAGCAATTTTAGTGGCGTCTTAAAGTCGTCGCTCGAGTGCAAAGGGTTAATATCAACTAATGTTATCGTTAACTCTAATATCAGTTACGTCTAGATACATTACAATAATATATTGTAAACAATACATTATAAATATAATATATGATGAATATAATACATTATAATAGTATATTTCAATAACTATGTTTATTATACAGGGTGTTCCAAAATTATGGTATTTCGAGAAATGTGGGATTCCTGAGATGATTTGAAGCAACTTTTTCCTTTACAAAAATTTTCTCCGAGGCATCGTTAACGAATTATTCATGAAAAACACTGACCAATGAGGGGCGAGTTCGCTCGGCGCTAGGCGACCGAGCCAATGAGCGGAACCGAGCACCGTTGGCTCGGCCGCCGCGCGCCAGCCAAGCCTGCCTCCCATTGGTCACTGTTTTTCGTTAATAACTCGTAAACAAAGCCGCGGATTGCATTTTCGCCGAGGAAAAAGTTACTTCAAATAACCTCAGGAACCTCTTATTTCCTAGAAGTACCATAATTTTGGGATACCCTGTATACTCCTATTGATTTCTTTTTATCCCAGATTGTTCGACTCAAATGTACTCGAACAATTTATTGTAAAAACAAAAAATTCTAAACATTTAAAACGAATTAAAGACAAAATTCTTAACGAACATAGCCATTGAAGTATACTCTGCATCATTTCGATTCTACTTAAAACAAGAAAAAGATTCAAAGCGTCGAATGTGTGTGACCCTGGAGAAGTATTAAAACTCTGAATCGCCCGGAAACGGTTCATCGTTCACCGCAAGGCGGCGGGAATCGAAACGCGGTTTCGCTTTAAGAAATGGAAAAATTTATTTTCGCGTAGATGTCCAAGGTCATTCCGGGATCAAGCAAAAGCGGGCATCATTCATGCTCCATGATATCCCACTCCCGCTGAGAAGGTTCTTCCGTGTCTTCTGTAATATCAAAGATATTTCCCCGGAGAGATTAAAATAGAACAGGCCGTGTACGAGAAGAAAACAGAGTCGCGGAGAGACCGTACGCGAGGCGGGAACTTAACTGGAATATAAAGGAAACGTTGAAGCAGAAGGATGTTACAGAAATGTAAGAATCAGATGTACAACATCGGCGGAACAAAACGGAAATGCCAGGGGACAGGGAAAGAGAAGAACGCGGGAAAATAAAGGGATTTCGACGGAGATCGATACAGCTGGCTTCCGTTGGCGGCTGGGTTGCTAATTTCATGGTGCGTTCGTCGCGAGAAGCTCATCGAACGTGAATGACGACGACCGGGTTTCGACGAATGATGAGAATCGAGTATCGCGTACGAGGATTTCCCTAACCGTGGTATTTTTTTTATCTCTTCTAAGAGCCACGTGTACGCAATGTATATTCACGAGGAGTCGATGTTGATTAAATGGACGCTTTGCTGCACATTTATAGACACCGTCGATGCTCTCCCCCCCCCCCCCCGCTCAAATTTTGAACCAATTTCGGCAGTATGTAAATTCTCCCTAATTGACCCTCAGCTTGGAAACAAGCCGCGGCGTGTCGACTAAAGATTTTGTGCGTTTATGAGAAAAATGATAACATGAGATACAAACTAGGAAGAGGATCAATAGAATAAAAGGAATACAGGCATGCTATTTTTAGTTGGAATTGCTATTTTAATTAGAACTATTAAGAGAAGAGATACGTTTTCGCTCGACTCTCGTTTCTAGAAATTGGCGGAGAAAAATTCGATTCTACATAAAGATTCAGAGCCACGTGTGCGCGATGTATATCGAGTCGATGTTGATTAAATGGATGCTTTACTGCACATTTATAGACACCATCGATGACCCCCAACATCTTTTGAATCAATTTCGGTAGTATGTAAATTCTCCCTAATTGACCCTCAGCTTGGAAACAAGCCGCGGCGTGTCGACTGAAGATTTTTATGAGAAAAATGATAACGTAAGATACAAACTAGAATGAAGATCAATAGAATAAAAGGAACAAAAGCATGCTATTTTTAATTAGAATTGCTATTTTAATCAGAACTATTAAGAAAAGAGATACGTTTTCACTCGACTCTCATTTCTAGAAATTGACGGAGAAAAATTCGATTCTACATAAAGATCCGCAGTCTAGTTGCAGCGAAATAAGTTAATAAGTTGATAAAATAAACGAAGCCGTCGCCAATATCGTTGCTAAGAGAAAGTTACTCGATATCGTCCCAGGAATGTGACGCGAGTTCTGGGACAACTAGAGACAACTATAAAAGGAACACAGGCATGCTATTTTTAATTAGAATTGCTATTTTAATTAGAATTATTAAGAGAGAAGAGATAAGTTATCGCTCGACTCTCATTTCTAGAAATTGGCGGAGAAAAATTCGATTCTACATAAAGATCCGCAGTCTAGTTGCAGCGGAATAAGTTAATAAATAAATAAGTTAATAAGTTAATAAAATAAACGAAGCCGTCGCCGATATTATCGCTAAGAGAAAGTTACTCGATTTTATCCCAGGAATGTGACGCGAGTTCTGGGACAACTATAGGCAACTATAAAAGGAACACAGGCACGCTATTTTTAATTAGAATTGCTATTTTAATCAGAACTATTAAGAAAAGAGATACGTTTTCGCTCGACTCTCATTTCTAGAAATTGACGGAGAAAAATTCGATTCTACATAAAGATTCACAGTCTAATTGCAGCGAAATAAGTTAATAAGTTGATAAAATAAACGAAGCCGTCGCCAATATCGTTGCTAAGAGAAAGTTACTCGATATCGTCCCAGGAATGTGACGCGAGTTCTGGGCCAACTTGGATGTCACGCGCGATAAATAGCGCAAGAAGAAAGCCGCGCCTTGGATCCGCTCGCAAAGTAAATAGCGTCGGGGCTCATTAATGCGCCGATCCATCGAAGCGTCATTATGCGCGTCGCGGACCGTTCCAGGTTTACTCTCAGCGGGATTAGCGGGGCGACGATTGCCGGATCGGCTGGCCGCGTGGCCTCCGGCTTGCCCGCTGCTGTAACGCTGCCTCCCCCGTTGATTATCCGGCAGCGTTTGATTAATTGCTTCGTTAATTCATTCACGGGGCGTCGATTCGATGCGCAATAATCGGCGCAGGGTCAAGCGACGCGTGAAAGGCCGGACACGATTTTCGACCAAGCACCGAGACGACGTCCGAGCTGGTCGACGTTGCGTCGCTACGGCGCGTCACGGCGCTCGCTCGTCGACGGACTGTAACTTGTCCTTTCCTTCAAGCTCACGTCAAACATAATTTGTCAACGACAGTCACGCAGGACTACGAGTCGACCGTTCGATGCGCCATTGTCATTGCGCCGCGATTCGATTGCATTATTTTCAGTCATCTTGGAATAATTCTGATTTATTGTTGCATTAAATTCGATTCGGGAGTTCTCAATGCTTTTCCTCGACGGATCTTTGTAATTTGTCCAACTGCTCGCAGTATACTTCTGAATTAACAGTTCTACTGTTTTGAAGCAATTTATAAGACATTATACTTTTGTGGTACCATCAAATTGGTAGCATAATTTTGTTCGGGTGAAAGT
Source organism: Megalopta genalis (assembly GCF_051020955.1). NCBI lineage: Eukaryota > Metazoa > Arthropoda > Insecta > Hymenoptera > Halictidae > Megalopta > Megalopta genalis. The sequence continues at coordinate 14,756,610 of NC_135020.1, read as the reverse complement.
CTGGTTTCGTTTATCTCTGTCATTCCGCGATCCTTTACACTTAGCATTATCGTTGACGATCCACTTATTCGCTTATTACGTCGAAACTGTGTTAATTATAATTATTATGAAACTTATCCCACGTTTCGCAAGCATATCACAGATTGAAATTAGGTGATTCGCCTCAGTCGACACGTGGGGAACCCAAACGTCAAGCCGGCTGATGAAACCAAGTTCATGCGAGTGACTTTCTGCATTTGACTTTGATATTTTTATAGACCGTTCACAGCATTCCGAACGTAACCGAACATTTTTCTAAAAACTGTACCTCGCGTAAGTTTCGTTACAGTGTTGTATAGAATAACGTATCCAACAACAAATACTGGGTTGGCAACTAAGTTGCCGCCGTTTTTTAAAATTTTTTACAAGTTTATCTTTCAATAAAAATTAACAACCAATTAATCAATAATGTACTCTTCCTTGTTGTTTAGAACTTCTTCCCAACGTTCGACAAGATTTTCAATACCACGTTGGTAGAAATCACCCGGTTTCGACTCGAAAAATTCATCCAAACAAGCTCGTTGATTTTTGTTGGTGTCACTTAAAGCATGCGGAACCCATGCTCCACGCTTCTGAACCTTTCCCATTGAATGAAGATGCTTCTCTATAGCAGTCTGGGAGCATTCCATTTTCTCTGCCAGTTCCCTTGTCGTTTGACGCGAATTTTCGTGCAAAAGTTGGTTTAATCGCTCTTCATCGAACTCAACTGGACGGCCAGAACGAGGCGCGTCTTTCAGGTCAAAATTTCCATTTTAGAACTTGGCATACCCATCACGAGCGGTTCTTTCAGTTATGGCACCCTCTCCATACACAGCACAAATGTCGCGAGCAGGTTTCGCGGCTTCAGAACCTTGATTAACCGTTTGCGTACCAGATGGTTCTGAAAAAAACAGGATCGAAAAGCGCCGAAGAGCGCAATAGCGTTCCTTCGATTATGTGTCGAAAAAAGCCGAACAGCGCAATAGCGTTCCTTCGATTATGTGTCGAAAAAAGCTGTAAAACATAAAATAAAACGTTATGAATGAAAATATATATATATATATATATACTATTAATTTAGAATAGGTAACAAGAAAATGCAAATTGTATTACTGACAGCGATGCGACGCGCGACGTATACATGCGTCTGAAAGACTGAGCACGTCTCGACAAATTTCGGATGGGCCGTAAGTCGTCTATTTCGGTTAAATGCCCTGGTTTTTCTCGACACAAAATCTGAAGAGCGCAAAAGTGATTCGTGGTACGCAAACGGTTAAAAGCAAAAAGAAGGAGGTATCGAAAATGTTCATTTTTCTCAACTTGACATTCCACTTTGATGATCTGAATCTTTAATGATTCTGGTAGAACATTTCGAATGATTTGAAACATTATGCCGAAAACATTGAATGACATGGCGGAATATTAAAATAAAAAAGAACGGCGGGAACTTAGTTGCCAACCCGATACAATTACAAGGTAAGGTATAATTAAGAAGTGATCATAGATGGAGAAAAATCCATGGAGAGTGCAATCGGCTAAATTACTGTCTTCCATGAATATGGAATCGTTTGTGGTATCGTTATGTTTGTACAGAAATAGTCTCCCGCTATATAGAAACTTAGAAACTAATAAAAACTAATTTATTTAACCTTAACGTGAAATACATTATTTTATTAAGAAAGAACTGAATCGGAAACGATTCTGTCTCACCACTAGTCTGTCACAGTAATTTTGCAGTTCAATCTTAAGGATCACATTTTTACTTAAAAAAAAACCTGCTTCCTTTGAAATTGTACCGACGTCCACGTTTAATATTTTCTCTTCGTTTTCTTCATAACGAAAGACGTCTTCTCATATTAAAACGAATACCAGCTGCCTGCTTAATCCAAGACTGCAGCTTTTATCGCGAGTTTAAACAGTGGGCGAATACAATACAAAATGAAAAGAATTAAAAAAAAAAATACGACATTACATACGTATAATATTGCATTATACATATAATGTACGTACGGTGTCATTTTTCAGATATTTTTCGGTGGAAATTTTATTTCGATATGTTTATTGAATCCAGATCGTAATAAAACGTCATGAAATTTTCCGATACCGGCTTCCGTGCAGCCGCTTCCGTTTATTTACGTTGCCCCGCATGTTTTCCCTGAAATTTGATAATTCGATATTATATTGCCGCAGCGAGATATCTCTTGACGATAAAAGATAATAGAAGCTTCCGCAGGATTGTCTGAAAAGACGAGATCGTTATTACGGGTGCCCGTGTATAGGTGGCATCGGTTGCTTCGGAACGAGTGGTAGAAGCGGCTGGCTGCTGGCAAGAAATTAGACACTTTTGCAGCGCCGCCGGATGCAATGAGTTTCACCGCGGGCGAGTCGGATAAAACGATCCACGGGCGTTTCTATAAAATTGAAACTGTCAGTTTCAACGATCCGCTAAAACGCTATCTGTGCAGCACCACGAGAAAAGTACAACGCTCGCCGGCGATGTTGCGCAAAACAGTGACAGAATCCTTCCCCCTCCCCCCCTCTCGTCTATGAACAGATTAAAACTTTCCCGGTTTTAATATTGCAACGATGGAAACGCAACTGGCCGTGGCTTTCTCGGTGTGTATCGCGGATAAGAAGCGGTTTTACTGTTTATTTCTTTCGCAGGGCGAACGAATCCCGTCTCGCGCGTGCAGCGTATCAAGATATAATGAGCGCGCATCGGTCCGGATTAAAGCGGAATACGGGGAATTAGGATCGCCAGTAGCTCCCATTCTGTCCGACTATTTCATACCGACACTGAATCGGCTCGCTCGAATTCATTTCCGGAAAATTCACGCGAATTACGAATTATTTTGAAAACTTGAACGGTCCCGGTTAAGTTAACACGTTCGGCTATCGTAATTTGTTTCTCGCGCCGCGCGCCGTAGTTGCGATATTTCATGAAATGCGCGATGTTTTCCTGACGAAATATTTTCGAACTGAAATACACGGTTATGTATGCGTGTAAAATCATTCGGCTTACGTTCCCGTGAAATACGCGATCCCGGTCGAAATAAATACGCGACGAAAGCGACGAACGTGTGAAAAGTAAAATAGAGAGCCGTGCGAAATTTCATTAAAATTTCCATTCCATCGCTTTTCGAAGATTTTTGCGTGGGGTAACGATCCTCGACGTTTGAATGAGCGCAACAAAAGCGGCGAACACGATTCGGAGGAACGGGCGAGAATGAAGCGGCACAAAAGAGGCGAAATGTTTGCGCTTCCTTCGGCCAGCGAAAGAATACGCGAAGCCGAACTATTGTGCATATAATGCATGGTAAGTAATGTAAGAGCGTCAATTATTTCGCGAGCTTCTTCGTTGCATCCAACGTTCCTCTACATACATTTGTAATTATCTTCAAAACCATGGAGATGCGCTCTTTGTTTAAGGGAAGTCCGTATTCTTTTAAACGGGAGAATTCTTGCACTGTGTTTTTGAATTGTGTACAATTTAATAAAAATGTAATATAATGTAATAAATGCAATATATTGAGAGAGTTCAGCGTTTCATGAGTACTTTCGTTAACATAACTAGTAAATTTATAGTAAGTTTAAGTTTTATACTTTTATTTGCTGTTTGTGTTTAATAATTACTAATTGCATAGTCTGTAATTTCTGAAACTTCTCTATAAACTGTAATTTCAATTATTAATTCTTTTTTTAACCTTTTGCGAACCATGCAGGGTCAAAATAAACCCAGCGATTATAAAACTAAAGTATTTTGTTACAAAGTACACGCGAGCGTCTTCGATTTTTGTTATTAATAATAAGTCGTTTATATTTAAAACTTCAATGTTTTTTGTTTCATTCGGGTCTGGCCTTATTACAACAACGATGTAACGCTATTTTAACGTGTATCCTTATTAAAATTGTACAAAGTGTTCCATAATTATGTTAACATCCGGAAAGGGGTGATACTTGAGGTCATTTGAAGCAACTTTTTCCTTAGCAAAAATGCAATCCGCGGCTTCGTTTACGAGTTATTAACGAAAAACACTGACCAATGAGAGGCGAGCTCGCTTAGCGCTAGGCGGCCGAGTCAATCAACGGAACTGGGCTTCGACCGCTCGTTGACTCAGCGAGATTGTCTAGCGCTAGGCGGTCGAGCCAATCAGGCGGAACTGAGCTTCGACCGCTCGTTGACTCAGCGAGCTCGCCTAGCGCTAGGCGGTCGAGCCAATCAGGTGGAACTGAGCTTCGACCGCTCGTTGACTCAGCGAGCTCGCCTAGCGCTAGGCGATCAAACCAATGCGCGGAACTGAGGCTTCGACCGCTCATTGGTCGGGCCGTCTCGCGCCAGCCAAGCTCGCCTCTCATTGGTCAGTGTTTTTCGTTAATAACTCGTAAACGAAGCCATGGATTGCATTTTCGCTGAGGAAAAAGTTGTTTCAATTGACCTCAAGAATCATCCCCCTTATATTAACATAATTATGTTAACATAATTATGGAACATCCCTCGTATATTTGCAGATGGACCATATCGAAGGTATTTAACTCAAACGGTATTTAAGTTAAAGTATAATTAACCTCACTTTTGTCACCCGTTACACGGACGAATAATATCATTTACTACTTCAGAGCCACTGAGCAAAAAATTCAGCCCATTTTGAATTAACGCTCGCGTTATTTGCTCCGCGCATCATTCGCGTGCTCGTCGTTGCCGAACAACACGGAGCACATAACGATTACTTTTTCGCCGACCATTCCATAAGCATTCCACATAATCGGGCAATTTGTCAGCTCGACGAACTATTCCGAAATCGCATTGAAACCGAAACGAACTTCTGGGACAACCTGTTATCCGATGCAGGGTACGTCGATGAATAATATCGCGCGGGGCAATAACAATGTACGGTAGAAAAATTACCGCGGCCGAGTGCGTCGAAGTTAACAAGAATAATCGACCGGCCGTAGAATTTACATCGGCGGGGGCGGCGGGGTCAGGGGGGGCCCGTACCGGTCGAAAATAGAATCGACCGGATCGCAGTGTAGCATTTCAGCGCATTTCGCGTGACATATCGCGCCGCCTTTCGTTCATTGATCTCGGCCGCGCGATATATCACCAGCCCCGGCCCCGGCTATTCGCCGATCATAATTGTGGGAATCCGCGCTTGCTCCGCATCCCGAATAAAAATTCCTAATGCGAGCCGCGCGCCGTAATGCCCAATAATTTTGCAGCTTCGAGCCGGACCCGCGCGCTCATCCCGGCCGAAAATCCGCGCGGAACGTATCGGCTGGTAATATCGTATGATCGTCGGGATTAGTTGGACGGCCGCGACCGATTACAAGCGGACAGAACATTTTGCTCGCGCGGAGGACTTTGACGTCGGCGGAGAGAACGTCGACGGGAGATGGTTCCTGTCGAATTCCGTCCGGTAGTACGCCGGAACTTATGGTCGTTGGCACCGGCGGCGACGCCGGAAGATTCTTCGAGCCGGAATCGTGGGCCCCGCGCGAGACGATTGGTGAGACGGACGAGGAGAGATAGAGCGCCGTCACAGTTTCTGAAATAACGAAATAACGAAATTCCGAAGCAGCCGGGCCTCGTTACCGTCGATCGTCCCGCCGGCAATATCCTGATACAGCGGGGGAACACGCGACGTCCAGGTGTTCCGCCCCGATCGGAATACAATCGTTCCGCATATATAAAGCTTCCTCTTGTTTCTCGGCGGGCATCCGGGGGCGCGGCGCGGAAGCGTCTTTCTTTTACTGCTCTTCGATAAAGCCCCGATGGGGCGCGCGGCGGGATCCGGCAAAGCGAGCACCCCTACATCCTGATTGAAAATGAAATGTAAACGCGCATGATCGTCCCCGTAAAAACTTCGGCCGCGTCCATTCGAGGGAAGCGCGTTCGCGGAACGAGCCAGCCAGCCACCGTCGGGGCCGCAAAAAACTTTACAACGTATCGAAATAAAGAACCCTCGAACGCCCTGGAAAAAAGAAACGGGCAAGGGGGGGGGGAGGAAGGAAGACGGCGAGGCGAGGAGGGTGCAAGAAGAAGGTAGAACGAAGAAAGGAGATGGCCGTCCGCCTCCATCTCGAAGGCGCCCCCCCCCCCACCGTTCCCCCCGTCGCAAATTCTTCGAGACTCGGTCGCAAAATGAAAAATTGGGTCGCCGACGACGCCTGGCCCCCCGCCGCGCTGACGTCAACGTTTCTTGCGCGGCCGGCGCACCGGCACAGCATCGGTAGCCTGATACTGACACTTCCGCGCGAGCGCGCCCCGCCCGGATGCACCTGTGCGCGCGTCGAGAGAATTAAACGCATCGCCGGAGACGATAATCATCCCGAAATTATTCGGCGCCGAGAATTACCGCACTCGCGACACGCCGCGCCGCGCCGCGCGCTTCGGGGCTTCGGCTTCTCTCGTCGTTTCTCCGCGTTCGTCCTTTCTTTCCTACGCCGCGCCGACGTACCATATCGATCTCGCGCGATTACTCGTTCATTTCGCGAAGCGCCGGATTTTCCAAATGGAAACGAGCGACACGAATACTCGTGTACATCGCGGATCTTAGTAGGAGATCTTGCGAAAGTGTACGTCGCTTCTCGAACGGCGATCTATTGTTGTAAATAATAGTATAATGAAAAATATATATATATTTTTTTATTATTATATATATATATATTTATTATTTTATTATTTATTATACTATTATTTACAACAATAATAATAAAAGTATAACAAAATATATATATATTAAATATATATTAAATATATATGTAAATAATAGTATAATAAAAAATATATATATATTTTTTATTATTATATATATATTTATTATTTTATTATTTACTATACTATTATTTACAACAATAAATCGCCGTTCGAGAAGCGACGTACTCTTTCGCAAGATCTATCTATATACACAGGGTGTCCCGAAAATGTCTCGTAATCCGGAAATGGGAGGTCCCTGCGGTCATTTGAAAGAACTTTTTTCTTTGCGAAAATTTTCTTCGAGGCTTTGTTTACGAGTTATTAACGAAAAACACCGGCCAATAAGAGGCGAGCTCGGCCAATAAGAGATGATCATTTAAATTGGTCGGTCCTACAACTTGTATTCAAAAATTATTGGAACTGTAAAGACTGTTTGACAGGAAGTTAGAGAATGAATTTGTTAATTCGAGCACACATTATAACAGAAAGAACGAGAAGTCTATATAAAGTCTTGCCTTTCTTTCATCTTGTCGCTTTTAATGTTCGGTACTATTCGGTTTAGTGCTGCGTTGAAACACTTCGCCGATTTGTACAGGAGATAGTACTCTATGTAGAGATCCGATACATAGAATGTTTACATAGAAAATGAATTTCGATAATACCAAGTTGTTGTATGAATTTCGATAATAAGAAGTTGTTATGTGAATTTCGATAATAAGTTGTTGTATGAATTTCGATAATAAGTCATTATATGAATTTCAATAATAGAAGTTCTTCTAGTACACTACCATACGTCACGATTTCGCGTAACGACGTGCACAGAATTAATTCATTGTTATCTATTTTTGAAACATACGGAAACGTGGTTTTCAATATTCATTTCAAGTTTGCGAAGCTTCAGACACACCGGGTCGCATAAAAAATCAAACCGATTCTGGAGTCTTGCGCGCATAAATGAATTCGCGCGAATACAAATGTACAAATAATAAAAATGTACAAATATACGATATAATTGCTTTCATTTGTTTTAAAACGCGTCATCTGTTCATCCCGTATAACCGTACTCTTTTACAGGGTGATATATATAATATATTATAATATAATGTTATATAATTATAATATAATATTTTATATATTATATATATATATATATATATATATATAATATATATAAAATATTATATTATATTATATTATAATTATATAACATTATATTATAATATATTATAATATATATAATATGCATAATATAATAATATAGTAATATATTATAACATATTATAATAAGATATAAAAATATAACATAACAATATAACATAAAAAGTGTACAGTAATTTCTCCCGGAAATGCCAAATGTCGGGTTGCCGTGAATTTCCCTGTGCTAGTCCTGCGCCTACGTAATTTATTGCCACGTCGAAGGTAAGGGTCGACGGAGTCGGTCAAGCGTGTAATGCGGCACGCGACGCGAATTCCTGGAAAACCGTCTGTTTTGGTGTCAGTCAGGTAAGAAAAACCGCGGAGCTACAAGGTACGTGGTAGGTATTAAGTACGTGACTGTCGGATCGTGACAAGTGGCCTCCGAAGTGCCTTCTAATCGTGGCAAAAAATTAGAAACAAAAAAAGCTAAGTCCTCGATTTTATTCTAGCATACTATGTATTCATATTAACACTAGATTTACGGGGCCCCAAAAAACAGCTGTTTTATGTTAGTTTATAAAAGTAACAACGAGACATTTATACTGATTTTGAACAAATGATATTGTAACATTTGCCGTAAGTAACATATAAATTGAATAAATAACTCGTAAATGTATCTTCACGATAATGAATAATCGTAAATTAAAAAACTAGTGACCCGCCATTTTGACGGATTCCGTAAATCTAGTATTAAAGAAAACGTCAGTCAATGTACATTAATTCGTTGTCATCATTAATCTGCGGATTAAAATAATTTAAAAGTATTCGCGAATTTGATGTAACTTTCATTTATTATTTTATGTACAGATTATCAGTTTGACAATTATGTAAATTTGTTTAACGCCAATTCGCGAATTTAATGTAACTTTCATTTATTATTTTATGTACAGATTATCAGTTTGGCAATTATGCAAATTTGTTTAACGCCAATCCCCAAATTTCAAGAAACAATGCAATCATTTGCGATAGCCTTTTTTTGTCGACTGCCCGAGTTTTTATAAAAACGAGCCGCGAGACCCGAAGAATCGCGACTTAGTATTCTCAGATCGGCCGGTTTAAATTCCGATATCCGAACATTTCTAGGAGAAATTACTGTACACGTCTAATAAAACTGTAAAATTAACATGCGAAAATTTATAAAAAAAACTGCGGATCTTTACGCAAAATACAAATTTTGTGAACCAGTTGCAAGGAATAGAGAAACTGCACTAACACTTAACCTCGTTTTGAACAATTCCAATGTGTTACAAATAGTGTTACCAAATGATCAAATTTGTCTAATAATTAATATAAATTTGTCGCTGGTTTGTGTTTCCTCTACTAATTTTTGTCACAAATGCGTGAAGTCCACAGTCCAATCATTATGCGAATAATGAGAACAACGATGTGCAGAATCGAAACGAGAAGACAGTTTTCGTTCCATTATAACGGACTGCCGCGTACACGAATCGCAGCTGGCCTGGATATCGAAACTTCATATTTTTCTCTTGAAATATTTAAATGATCTCGAGCGCGACGGATGCTGCTCGTCTTCGGCGACAGTCGGTCGGTTCGATCCCCCGGATCGAAGAGAAATGATATTTCCCTTTTTCCAGCGAACGGGTAGGCTCCGCTCAACTCCGCAGGATGTAAATATACAAACGAATCCCGCGGCTCGTCTATGCAAAATGAATTCCGCGTTAATACGTATCGGATATAAATAAGGCATCACGCTTGGGATAGCGTGTCGGTGGCGCGGCGCGTGACGAACGCTTGGGGAGTTCGGCCGATCGAAGGAAAACCGGGAGAAAGTTGCGCGTATATTTCGCCGGGGCCGATCAAGTGGAAAACGATTGACGTCATGAGAAGTTGACGCTATCGTCGGAGCTGGAGCGAGCCGTTATTCGGGCCGTTAGACTGACGAGAAGAGAAAAATGTTTTCTCCGTGGGGGACGAGAGATCGAATGCCTCGAAAATTGTCATCAATCCGGAGCGTGGAAGCCAGCGATCTTCGCTGTCCAATTCGTCCGTGGGTCCCTTGTTCACGGTCGGAATAAAAAATGGCACATTCGTCATGTTCGCGGGGAGCATCGCAGGATTTCGCCTGGTTGTAACACACGGTGTCCGCACTGGCCCGAATCGATCGCTTCTTGTCAAGGGGTGTCGCTAGTTCTGTTCGAATTCCTTACGATTGGCCAATATCACCTAATTGATACGGAGATGCCTAAAAATGGGGGTCCAGAAGTTCGTGGAACTGGAAGAAGACGTTCTATAGGTATCTGTGACAAATTTAGCGAAGCGATCATTTTGGTTCTTCGTGACGAAAAGTATGCGAATTTTTGTATTCAAAAATTATTTAGAATTATTTAGAATCATTTACTGAAATGTTATGACAAGAATATAATGTGATCAATAGACGACGAACTTTCGCGAAAAATAAAAATTGTTTGAATTAATTTTTGAGGAACGTAAGTCGGATAAGAATGACTTTTCTCTTTGAATAATTTTGATACATTGTATACATAATATTAAGATATGCTAAAATTCTTCTAATGATTTTTCAGCTTCGTTTCTGCGTTAGTCAATTTTGTGAATAATTCGTATAATCCGCAGTCTTGTGGTCAACACTGTTGTACTATTCATTCCGGTTGTAATCAATAATCAGTAACCATACTTTACACTTTTATGGAGTTTTTATGATATCGTATGGTCTGTTGCACAAGAATATAATATTAGGTGTATGCAATCATTCATCTAGAATTATTTGTAATCCTCACATGCAATTGTTATACGTAATTATATACAACTCTTCTGTTATTTTCTTTAGTTGGTCGACATGAGAAAGTTTCCCAACAAAAGGAAGGGCATTACAAGAGTCAATTTATTATACACACATATACATGTAATGTACGATTAAAGAAAAACTGAAGCAAAGGTTAAAACGTTTCCATAACCCGAGTTCTTAACACATATTCGTCCGCATGACGAAAATTCGTCATTTGTATATTACAGAAAGTAATTGATTCTTGTTCTTTTAATTCCAAATAAATTAAATGCAACATTCCCCTTCATACTGGAACATGTTTCGAACAGTACCATTCGCCGAAGAAGTATTAATTATTTATAAAATTAAAGATTCGAAAATAATGTACTTCGTCTAATAAAAAAGAGAATAATAACTTTCTGTTTTCAGTAATTCGTTTCAACCTTTTTGTGGATTTAATTTTCTTTAACTTCAGAAAGCAAAACAGAAATTAAAAATTTATATGTAAAGACAAATTTGTTTTGTATCATTTTCCAAAATTACACTGAAAAATATATGATTTTTAACAAGTTACGTTGTTTCTATATAGACCATACCATTTCTACAGATAGTGCCAAAAAATGCCGGCATTTTGTGAATGGCGGTGCAAAACGAAGTATTAAAACGTATTAAAACGAAGCTGGCGCAATCACCGATGGGACACCCTGTACGTTCGTGCAATTGTGACATCGAAAAAAAAGCAAGATAGACGACCGTTTTGAAATTTTCGGAATTCGATACTCTCGGAAGAACTATGTTTATTACGGGAAAGTGCGCGTGATCGGAGGACATGGAATACAATTACACAAGACCGCGAATGAAACGCATTTTTCAAGAATATTCGATGCATAGCGATGCGTGTAAATTACGCTCGTAAAACATCGGATCGCGTACGGTAATCTCGATGACAAATCCCGCGTATTTATGTGATCGATTGAATGAAATGAATTTTTGAGCCCGCAAACAATCCCGTCGCGAATTACGGCGCGATTGGCGACCGCGTGCATCCTTGATGAACCAGGTACCGAAGGATCGTAACGCAGGATGACGACGTTTGAAACTGATTCCACGCGGTAATATGTCATTGGCGGCGTAGCGACGCCGGCAATTGTACTTTCGCGGAAAGAATATCGGACGGAATTGGTTTTACAAGCGCTAAAGTGGGACGCACGCTCGAGCGTTTCCTGTAATTCTGCCCGGCAACGTTTCAATAGATGTTGTCCGATTTATTCCCATGATACCTCCACGCTCGGCGAACCGGTTCGGAAAATATTCAAGGGGAAATAAGAAACGGCGCGGCCGATCGTCGACTTGAAAAAAGGAGCACTGGCTGTTCCAGCAGCCACGACACGGGCCGAGCCGGCTGATGAGGCAGAGCTGAAGCCCGGGGCTTGAAAACAGATATGGTATCAGTTTCGATTCTTGAGACAGTTATGGAGAACCGAAAAAGTCTCATAACTGTTATAAGGGTATACAGGGTGTCCCACAATTATTTTAACAGCCGAAAATGAGGGGTAGCTGAGGTCATTTGAAGTAACTTTTTTCTTTGCGAATTTGCAATCTGTGGCTTTTGTTTACGAGTTATTAACGAAAAATACTGGCCAATGAGAGGTGACGGTGCGAGGGAGAGGGTCCGCGAGAGAGTCCGCAACACGAGGCTTTGACAGAAGGTCGGGACGGACTCGATCCGCGTTCGAAGTATTGAACAAGTCACAAGGCGAGAACTTTCCGGATTTTTTTTACTACATAACAGTGATATTTTTAAGAAAAACGCTGTTCACCTTTACTTTAGAACGTCTGAAGAATATTTACTAATTTTTCGGACCCGAAATAATATGAAGTTTAACCGTGACAGCCGTTTTAATTTTCTGGTGTGCATGACACCTCGTGTGTACCATATGAAATTTTTATGCAAGGTGTACAGTGAAGGTTAACAAAGTTCGTAAATGATATTTTAATTTAAATAATTCCGTTTCGAACCGATATTATATCAATATAACCTATCAATATTTCGGCCACTTCATCTATACGTATATAATACAGGGTGGACAGGAATTCGTGGTACGACCGAGCAGAGGCTGATTCTACGTGAAAAAATAAGACAAAAATTTGGTATAATATTTTTCTATCCGGTGCTCCGTTTTCGAGAAAATTCGTCTGTGTGAAGGATTCAGTTGGCGTCTATTCTTCTACTTCTAGTTGCCTTCGTTCGTGATAGTGTTTACAAACATTGACAATGATGGGAACATTCCCCGTTTACGGAATAGTTCGGAACGATTAACGTTCCTTTAGAAAGATGAACAAACTTTGACGTTGATTTTCTCAAAAACGGAGAGAAAGAATGTTGTAGCAAAGAAGAAGAAAATGATGTAGCAAATTCTTTTCTTATTTTTTCATATAAAATCACCTCCTCATCGGATGCACTACCAATTCCGGCCAACCCTGTATTATCTAAACTGTGTTTCTTAAATAAATATCACATAAAGTACATCTCGTAATAATAACTATTTATACAGGGTGTTCCAAAATTATTGCACAAGCGTGAAATGAGAGGTTACTGAGATCAATTGAAGTAACTTTTTCCTTTGCGAAAATGCAATCAGCGGCTTTGTTTACGAGTTATTAGCGAAAAACAGTGACCAATGAGAGGCGAGATAAGCTAGCGCGAGACGGCAGAGCCAATGAGCGGAACTGGCGCGGAACGCACTTCGTGCGCTCGTTGGCTGGACCGTCTCGCGCCTACTCGAGCTCGCCTCTCATTGGTCAGTGTTTTTCGTTAATAACTCGTTAACGAAGCCTCGGATTGTATTTTTGCTAAGGAAAAAGTTGCTTCAATTGATCCGAGGAACCCCCCATTTCCGTATTACGAGCCATTTTTGGAACACCCTGCAAAATATAACAACTTTCTGTACACTGGCAATTAGTTCTAAAAATCATCGGTAATCATCGGTGATGGGGCAACACTGGAACTGGAAAAAAATTATGCACACTGTCCTCGTCGTACCAGTTCCATCTGACTCCGGTAAAATATTCTTTGAGTTTGATCAGAACCAGAGCGTGACTGGCATGGAACGACAAAGGCACCGTTGATGTTCACGTAAGAATATTTGACTGGGACCGAGTCGTGCACGATAGCGTGTTTCAGCCCTTATGAAGCAGCAAAATATCCGGCAAAACGATACTACTATAAACCTTTAATACCGCGATGGACATCTCGCGTTTCGTTGAATATTCAGAGTTACCGATAATGTTTACAATCTTGCTCCGCTAATTGAATCGCATCTCTATGGCTATTTAGGCGAGGCTTTAGTATTTACGTGGTAACTTAGTCGCGTACGTGAACGAGAAAGCAAGATTCGATCTCTCTGATAGCAATAACTTCTAATCAAGTAGTTACGATGTACATGGCCAATTAGTGGGTAAACCGGAAAGGGACCGATTTAAGATCAATAATTACTTTAAAATGAATATAAATATCCGCAAGGATATTGAAAATATGCTAAAGTTCTTCAAAGTTATTTCCTCAACAAATTGTAACATGATGACAGATCATAGTATAATCGTAATATGGTTAATAATTAAGTACACGTGTGTATGTGTACGTGCGTTTGGCTGGGGGGATATCTATGGATGTATACGTGTATGTGTGAACATATATTTTAAGTGACTTTAATATACAGGGTGAGCCATAATTATGGTACTTCCGGCAAATTAGTGATTTCTGAGGTTATTCGAAGCAACTTTTTCCTTTATAAAAATTTTCTCCCAGGTATCATTAACGAATTATTAACGAAAAACACTGACCAATGAGAGACGAGCTCGACGAGCTCCGTTCATTGGTCATTGTTTTTCGTTAATAACTCGTAATCGAAGCTGCGGATTGCATTTTCGCTAAAGAGAAAGTTACTTCGAATCACCTTAGGAACCCCTCATTTCTCGGAAATACCATAATTTCGGGACACCCTGTATATAGAGAATAGTGTAACTGTAGTATAATTGACAGGAGCGGAAACAGTGACTTTATTGTTAACGCGGTCTCTTAGAAATGAAGATAAAGTTACCAAAATAAAAATCAGAGGGTCAAAGTTTTTATAGATTTGACAGGAGCATAATCGACGTCTCAAATCAAGTTTGCCGTTACTTCGCAGCGAGTTTGCTCGAGAGACACGGGGACTTCTGACATGTACCAACAAACATTTCATGGAACTTCAGTTTCCCAGTAGGGTGTCTGAGAATATCGTAAGTCACCGAGGGTTCACGAAGAGGCTTTGGGATCTCTTCAGGCATCTCGGCGAGCATTCAAAGGGCCGAGAGATACTAGGGAACCTTTAAAGGAGTTTGAGATCTACGGAGAGGTTTTGAGAATGCGACGAAAGATTCTCGCAACAGCGTTCATAAGATCTCTGCCGTGACCTGGACGACGTCTCGATGAACATTGGACGCTTTGGAGAATCTTGAGGAACTGCTAATGACCTTGAGCGGGCCTTGGCCTCCCTAAGCGGGCCACAGGGATCTCCACGAGACTTCGCAGAGACCTCGTGTTTTCGAATCAGATCTTTGGTGCTCGGCAAGTAATTCCGGCTATTTTCAGAGAATTCCCAGAAGCAGTCCAAAGAAGTGAAGTCTCCTGATATCATTGTGTTTTATTGGAAAATCTAAAGAGTTTACGAGGGGCATGGGGTTTCTTAGAAGAGTCCTCAAAAATATCTTGCCGCACGTTGAGTAACATGAAGGACCATCAGGGCTTTTATCAGATTTCGAACAAGATCGAGGGCTTTAAAAGGTCTTCATGGGATTTATTGTGAACCAGAAGAGCAAATTGAAACCTTTTTGAACCTGTCTATAAAGGTCGATCAGGAAACGAGAAAATGAAACATCATGCATAAACTAAATGACGCAAGGGGCAAGGGGGATCGGTCGCCTGCACCACTT
The DNA here is from genome assembly GCF_051020955.1 of Megalopta genalis. Taxonomy (NCBI): domain Eukaryota; kingdom Metazoa; phylum Arthropoda; class Insecta; order Hymenoptera; family Halictidae; genus Megalopta; species Megalopta genalis. The sequence continues at coordinate 14,740,987 of NC_135020.1, read as the reverse complement.
AGTCTCTTCCAATTTTCAGACTTTTGATTATCATTGGCTAACTTACGCGCTGAGCGAGAGACGCGATTGGGTGGAGCGCGCGACCGATCCCCCAATAGAAGTGGGTTTCGGAAGGTCATTGAAAAGTTGTGACCGCGAGCGTGCAGGTGAGGCGAAGCGAGCGGAATACCACTTTTGTCCCTCTGCCGAAACAACTGACTTCTTTTGAGCACTGGACAGTACATAGTTCGCAACAATTGTAAACGCTACCTCGAACAGAGATAACTGCAGTAGAAGAATAAACAACAACTAAATCGTTAACGAAGATGAACAAACAGTTTACACACTGCCAAGTCCAGACTGTTTTTCGGACGAAGAGAAATATTTTACTGAAAATTTTCGTATCAAATATAGAGAAGAGATATTCATTTTTTAAATAAAACTTCGTTGATATATTTTCATCGAAACAATCGTGCCTATTCTTCCAATGTTTCCTGCCAGATTTTACGGTTTTATTGATTTCTGCCGCGTGTATGGCGGCATTGGACCGTTAAGGGTTAAAGTCGATTTTCTCGAAAACGGAGTCCTAGATAAAAAAATGTTACACCTATTGTTCTCATGTAGAATCACCCATTGCTCGGTTGTACTACGAATTCCGGCCCACCTTGTATAGACGAATGTACACTTAAGCAGAAATAAAGATCAACATTTGGCAATTGTAATGAGTGTAGTCATACTTAAAATATAAATTTGTATTTATTTTAAAGAGTAAGCTAAAATTTAATTGAATTAATTTAGTTAAATTGATTACAAAGTAAGCTAAATTCTATCAGAATCGATGAGATGAAAGAGGGTCAAGGTTAGGTCCATATAATTTGTATATGTGCGGTTGCTAAAATTGTCTTTCATAACTTACTTAGAAGTATGTGAGCATGTTGATTTCGGCTTTATGGCATCCGATAGCATAAACGTAGATATACAGCTATTTATAAAATTAATAAATAATAAATTACCATCGTAAATATCTCTGAAACGAAAGCTGAATGGCGGTAACATCTACAGGGAATAGCATATTTCAAGGACGAGCTGCCTCCCCTAATCGCAACATTCACCCTAGAAATAATAGCTGTAATCAGCTGTGATAATAGCTGATAATAGCTGATAATAGCTGCGAATTTAAATGTAGCAACAACACCTTCGTCTCGTCTTATTCGCCGGTACAAGGGATCAATCTTTTTTGCTGTAATCACGATTTAACAGCTACGATATAATCAAGCAGAAATAATGATCAACATTTGGCAATTGTAATGAATGTAGTCATACTTAAAATATAAATTTGTATTTATTATAAAGAGTAAGCTCAAATTTAATGAAATTAATTTAATTAAATTGATTACAAAGTAAGCTAAATTCTATCAGAATCGATGAGATGAAAGAGGGTCAAGGTTAGGTCCATATAATTTGTATATATGTACGGTTGCTAGAATTGTCTTTCATAACTTTCTTAGAAGTATGTAAGCATGTTGATTTGGGCTTTATGGCGTCCGATAACATAAACGTATATATATATAGCTATTTTATAAATACTGTAATGTCTCTCTAATTGACGCTCAGATTGTGCACAGAAATGGTCAATTTTGGAAGAGAAGATACGATTATTCGATCCTTGCGGTTCATTTTTATAGTTACGAATTCTCAACAATCATAAAAGCGAGCCGCAAGGCTCGAATAATCGTTTCTCCTCTTCCCAAATTGTCCATTTTCGTGGCCAATCTGAGCGTCAATTAGAGAGGCATTACTATATCTCTGAAACGAAAGCTGAGCGGCGGTGACATCAATAGGGAAAAGTTGTTCCGAATGACGATCTTCATAGCATATTTCAAGGACGAGCTGCCTCCCCTAATCGCAACATTCGCCCTAGGCATAATAGCTGTAGTGTTCCAGCGAATTCAAATTTCGCAACAACACCTTAGCCTCGTCTTATTCGCCGGCACAAGGGATCAATCTTTCCCTGTAATCACGATCTAACAGCTACGATCTGATCAAGTGTTATACGCGCGTGTAAACGAACGTACGGCAACTTCCGCTTGTTCCCCAGCGCAGACAGGAAGTAGTTCATTAGACTTGCATGGCTCGCACCGTGGATGACGACCATTGTTCCCTGTTCGCACGATGTTCTCTCCTAACCGGCATAGCTGATCGGGAAGAAGAAACGACCTGCGTGCCTGCGTCGCCCACTCGTCTCGCCATTGAGTCCTCCAGAAATATTCCCGCGGGTTCTGAAGCGGGCAAAAGTGGGTCTCAGGAAGGGGGGGCTGAACGAAGAACAGGACGCAGAAATTCAAACGCTCGCAGCTACGACTAATTGCCGTACTTGCGGTAGGCTTCGCAACGCATAATGCGGCCCCGTAACTTCTCTTAACGTGGTCCTCTGTGGCGGAGCGCAGCCCTGGTATTTCCGCGAACACCGACTCGCCGTTCAGGCCAACGAAGTCTCTCTTTCTCTCGCTCTCTCGCCATCCCTTGCGCTCTGTTCGTGAAATGAACGCCGCGCGTGTGCACGCCACTCAGCGGATTGCGAGCAACTAAAGTCCGGGGGGGTTCTGAAGTGGTGTCGCTCTTGAATGGCGTCGATGATGCTGACGATCGTCGCATGAAAATTCGATGTACCCCCTTGGCCGGCCGAACCCGAACAATGCTCTGCTTAACGAGTCCTTAATTATTGTGTCGACCTGAACGCTTATCGCGCCAGCTTTATTAACTTCTATCAGCCGGTTCAGTCTTAATTGATGGCTGAACGCTATCCTCGTTAGGAGTATTCAGTGCGATCGGGTTTGCCATATAAGGATGATCGGTCTGCTAATGAATCACGTGTGCCTGGCGAATGGACCAGTGGGTGTCGTTCGTCAAGTATACAATTTTCGTTGTTTCTGAACGCAATGGAAACAGGATGTATGTCGGGAAGTTGACTAGTTCATCGATTTGAATTATTATTATTATTATTATTATTATTGTCATTGTTATTATTGTTGTTGTTATTATTATTATTATCGTTATTATCATTGTTGTTGTTATTATTATTATTATCGTTATTATTATTATTGTTGTCATTATTATTATTGTTGTTGTTGTTATTATTATTATCGTTATTATTGTTGTTATTATTATTATTATTATTGTCATTTCTACGGAGACGTTGGAAAAATCTACGCTTGGGTAGTCAAACGATTATGGTCACACTGGCGTAAGGAAGGCATTTTGATGGTACACAGGTGTCATAAGCACGCCTCACCTTGAAGCAAACGGACTTACGGCAATTTTTGATGTGGCGAGTCCACTTGCTTCAATGTTATATACAAGTAGACTTTTATGACAAGTAACACGAATCAGCCTGTAATCGGAAACCTCAATAAACCAACAGTGTAATTGTTCGCGTAACTGGAACGGATTGAATTGTGATCGGGTAACAAGCTGAAATATAACATTAGCGGCTAATCAACTATTGAAACACTATCGAATTGCGTGACCGCGACAGCGCGGTAATGGATTCTACAAAAAGACGTGCCTGCACACTCCATTAGTGTGTACATAAGCAAGAAAATCGATCAATCGTTGCGTTCGACACGAAATCGATGCGTTACACGCGTTAAAAACTGCTACATTTACCAAATATCCGTGGCCGAATAACGTGTAATGCAAGTCGTGTTGCTGAACACGTTGATAAGTATATTGTTAATTATTCTGTGTGCTTTTTACATCGAATGGACTTCCGTGTGTTCACGTTTATTACTCAGATTTCAGTCGTTCAAATCGGAATAAATTATTGGTCGAGCAGAAAGGGAATGGAGAAAGAAATGAGGAACAGGTGTGGAGAAGTTTGTGTGTGTGTGAGACTTGTAAAAGAAGCGTGAAACATGCGAGAAGTAGATATTTTTAATAACCGAACACCAATCGTCTATCCATAGCTTGCTCAAAGAGCATCGATCGATGATGATTTTCATACAGAAATCGTCCGAAGTGGATCGAAACGCTTGTGCCGATATTGTTGTTCCGTTGTAAACTATTTGAAAGTTATCGCCTGTCAAGTTACTTATTTTGCACGAATCGCTCTTTTATCCTTTTACATCATTTATTTTTGGACAAAAGAATCGAATGCGTCTTATTCGATAAATATGATGTTAATTGTGACCGAAAACACATCGATGGCATGGCAATTGATCACTCCACAATAACCGGCTCTCCACTACTCTATTTCACAGACAATTATTTCATCGACGATCATTTCGCCGACAACAACGATTTCATCGGCGTTCACTGCGTTTCACCGACAATGTTTACTCACCGACACATTTAGATCTATGGGCATCATCTCGCCGACAATAATTTCACCGACACGAAGCTCCGCCGACACTTGTTTCACCCCAGCTAATTTCGTATAATGCTAACCCAGATCTATCCTTGCCCACAACGCGCGTGCCTAATAAATAATTCAATTATTGATGTTTATATCATCGTTGAAGTTATAGTATATTAGAAGACGCGTAGATCATACTATATCACGAAGATCTAGTATATCGAGTATAAATTTAAGTACTAATTTGGCGAAATTATCGTCGGTGAAACGAACGTCGACGAAATGATTGTTGACGGAATAATCGTCGATGTAGTATGCAATAATCCATTTTGCTCGTTCAGCAATATTTCTTCAATATTTAACTTTGATTCAACACGAATATCGCGGTAATATTCATTATTCGTTCACCTCGATTTTCGTAATTGTCGGCTCCATGCGACTAAGGAGTAATTATTCATATTGTTCGCATTGGTGCAAAGTGCTGCGCCAAAGGATCCTTTCCAATACGCATTATATGTTGTCCAGGCGAAACGCGCGTATGTATGCATTCAAAACTGCGGTAAACAGCAGAGCTCGCCGTAATTTTCGCAATTGAACCAGCACACCGACGCGCGTCGCCGTAATTTCCAGCATCGCGTAATTTCCGTAAACGGTTATGAAACGGCCGCGTTCGATTAGAAATGGTAGACCATGGATAACCAGCAACACAATTGTTAATTTCATGCGCGTTAAGGGAATCTGGTTAGCAATCGCCATCGACCAACCCGCGGAATCCTTTAAATAACGCGACCCTTTATTCGTTCTGTTACGGCAACAACGACAACGTTGATAAATATGTACACCGTACAAAAAAAAACCGCGATCGCGTTGCGCCCGTTGTTAAGTTTCCAATTACATCCACCACGAAATGAATAATTGGTTCCGGGTTAATGTTAACGCTCACCCTTTTCGAAACAACGACCGTGTATATTACGTATTCCGCTCGAGCCCGCGCCGCGGGTCATCTCGCGTTTCTCAGAATTTCGTTGTGGGAATTTTTAATGGCCGCCGTGATTAATCCCGGGACCATTTGCAAATTAACCCGAGCAGACTCGTGCTGTGACGCGCGCGTCCGCTTTCGTCGCTGTCTCTACGCGAGGACCGCAATTCGGGCGTGCGGCGTCCTAAAATTTCCGAACAATGGGCGCGCGGCAAGTGTTGGATCGCTTAAAGGATTTCGAAAATTAAGAATTATTTGTCAAATGATTTATAGATACTGTAAATTATTCCTAATTTTTCCTTCGGCTTATACGCGAAAATGGACGCTAACATATTTTTAACATATTTTCAGTCTACTCAATGTTTGTGAAATGTCAGGAATGCAACAAATAAGATGGATTTTAGATCAAATTAAATAAGCAAAAATAAGCTGAAATTACAAATTGAATACAATTTTAAGAGTTTTTGTTTCTTTCTTCAGAAGATATAGTTTTAGAAAAAGCAGAAGTTTTAAGTTTAAGTTGAAGAAAGTTTTAAGTTTTTGTTCCTTTCTTCAGAAGGTATAGTTTTAGAAAACAGAAATTCAGGTCAACGTATTCAATTAAATTGTTAACTGATTCTTATATTAGGTCTGCCAACCTAACCTCGATTCTGGAATTTCACAGATTTGCGTTATAACATTGAGGACATGATTTAGAAGTACACTAAATACTCCTTAATTTTTCTTCAGCTTGAAAATTAAAATGGACAATTTGAAAAGTGGAGATACGATTATTCGAGCCTTTTTATAGGTGCCGATTGTCAACAATTATAAAAATGAGATGCAAGCCTAATCGTATCTCCTCATTCTAAATTATCCGTTTTTATTTATAAGCTGAAGGAAAATTAGAGAGAATTTAGTATACATCTAAACCATATCCTCAATGTAATAATTAACGTTCACAAATAGAGAGTTCATCGATTTCAGAAAATCAGGTTTCATTATCGGTTTTATTGCGCAAGTCTGTGAAATTCGAGAATCGAGGTTAGGTCCTAGACCTAATATAATATAATTAACAATTTAATTGAAAATGTTGACCTGAATCTCTGTTTTCCAAAACCATTTCTTCCGAAGAAAGGAACAAAAACGTAAAATTGTATTCTATAGTCATTCTAGCTTCTATTTGATTATTTAATTTGATCTAAAATCCATCTTATTTGTTCTATTCCTGAAATTTCACAAACATTGAGTAGACTGAAAATATGTTAATTAATGAAAAACATATTGTTACTGTATTTTACTTGTTCGTCTATAAAAATTGGACTTCTTTTTCAAAACACCGGAATTACAAAACACGGATTTCCGCAAAAGGCGGCTTCTGCCATAAACACAGTTCGCTACCATAGGCGATCGCTGTCGTTTAATTAACTTTTATCCTGCGCGACATGAATAAACCTCCGTCGCTTAGTTGGAGCCTCGTTATTTGTTGGTGACAATATTTTCGCTTTGCTCTTTTTTTTGACCTTGTTTAATCCCTGTTAAAACCTAGGCTTTCAGGCACCAATTCTTTATATTTTCGATAATCATTCTTTATAGTCTTGCGAAAATATGATGGAATTATTCCGAATGCCAATTATTTAATACGATTACGTCGGCGCTTCCGAAATAAAAATTGACAAATTATTTTAGATATTGAAACTTCAAACTTATTTATTAAAATTATACCATTGTTTTTGTAAAATAGCTGATGTAAAGAACGTAAGAGAAATACCTAATAAATTATATGGGAAACATATAGAAGAAGTCGAGGAGTGCCGACACAAAGCTAAATAATATTTTAATGATTTCTTGGTACACTCAGATTCGATATCATATTATTGAACGAAAATAGTACATGTTTTCAATTTTAAACGATGAACATATTGAAAACTCTGATGAGGTTTACCTTCGCATGTACATATTAATTACCTAATTTATTAATTATTAATTTATTATTAATTACGTAAAATAATGACGTAGAAATCAATTCACCGTGTTCACAGTTTTATCAAAATTAAACCAGCAAACTCGCTGCACTTATTGCCAAAAGTTAAAAAACTTTATGCATCGTTAACATTTGAGTTTATTTATATATGTATATATATCTTATTAAATTAAAAGTGCATATTATAGTGAAGCATATAACACATCGTTTATACTGCAACCTTGTCTCATTCAGAGCGCACGACAGATAAAAAAGGATAATCCAAATTTAAATAAAATAAGAAAAAGAAATAAAATAAAAATTAAAAATTAAAAAATTGTATAAAAATAAAATTGATGTTTTCGTTGAGAGACACAAATATTCTTGACCCAAGAATATCCATCCGTGTAACATGTTCCTTCACCGCGTCGGCAATTCTATATAAAACTGCGACGGTAAAATAATTGTCGATTTATTTCTCTATTAAATTGTTTCCCAACGTGTCGATATATCGTGCCGCGGAAGAATGCGCTGCAATGGTGTGTGCTCGATAGAATGAATACTGTCGATTAAACCCGATTTCGCCGGGTAACGTATAAAATTACCGTTTACACTCTCCTCCCCATACCGGAAGTTATCGAACAGAAATTGCAATAGACGCTGTTATACGACCCGGCGTATAACCGTATCGGTCCTTCGGGAAGTTGCCTACCTGTTTGCAGCTATCTACATGCGTACCGTATGTAAGTACACGAGAGAACGTCGTTCCGTTGGTATCGCGACGGCGACGATTCGTTTCGCGGGATGGGAGGGGGGGTTGGGGGGGACATTAAAGAAGCGTGACACGGTAATATAACTTGAAATGGAATTTCCCCAGCCCCTCCCCACCCCCTCTCCTCGCCCCGAAGTGAGCCACCCCTCACTATTAATACTCGTCATAAAAATTCATGACTAACAAAGCGCCGGCGTCGTTACGTTCGCACGGCACGCGCATTAACAATCGCGACTGCTATCGATCGGCGAACACTCGTCCAGATTCCCTTGAACCTTTTAACTATTTATTCGTCGGCCGGAGAAGTTGGACAAATCGACGCGTTAAAATTGTTTGCCCCCCCCCCCTCCTCCCCCACCGGCATTGGACGTCGACTCGAACGGATGTAGTTTATTATTGCATACGCCCATTTCCTATCTTTCTTTTCGTTTCCGATTTTGTTTCAGCCGGTCCAAGCGGCTAAAATAGGAATTCGGTTTCCTGCTGAAATAAATATGACATCGGTGGGCTTGCCTCTGCTATTGTCCCCAACGAAATCATTGGCGTGCCGCAAGGTATATTTAGTTTAACTCAACCGGCGTTCTCTCATTTTCAATCGGCCGCCGATAACCGAGTCCCGTAAAAAATATATAAATAAACAAACCGCGTTCGATGTTATTCGCGCGCAAACGTTTCCTCGGCCTGTTTTCGCATTTGTGCGAATCGAAAATTTTTTTGAAACGTTACTGTTGATCATTAACGGACTAGGAACCATTTTCGCAGCCGTATGTATTCATAAGTACACCGCGGCGAATATTAATGAAACCGTAATATCTGGCGGAAAACTTTGGAAGAATGAACATGATAATATATTTCGATGAAATATGTGTACCGAAGATTTTTATAGCAAACGTGGACGAAAATACTCATTTTTATATTCATATATATACATATAAAATTATATATATACAAATAAAATTAATAAAAAATTCATATATATAATATATATTATTATTGTTATATTATATTATATATATTATTAATAAAAAGCTCATATATATAATATATATTATTATTATTATTATTATATTATATATATTATTAATAAAAAGCTCATATATATAATATATATTATTATTATTATTATTATATTATATATATTATTAATAAAAAACTCATATATAATATATATTATTATTATTATATTATATATAATATGAATTTTTTATTAATTTTATGTACACATGTGCACTTTAATTGTAATTTTATATGTATATGAATATAAAAATGAATATTTTTGTCTATATTTGATATAAAAATCTTTGATACATAATTTCACTTGAAATGATCCGCTAAGGGTAAAAAGAAACATGAATGGAATACAAACGTATCTCTTTGCATAATGATTTTAATAATCTAAGAGTATAACATGACAGTGTTTGCCAATTCTTCCAATGTTTTCAATTTTCGTATTTCATCTTCCGATTTTCGTGACAAGTGCATAAAATTCCACCGTACACACTTTTTTTCGTCACTTCTTCGAAATAATCGTCGAACATACTTATTCTAGATACATTAGCCTCTCCGTTGTTCCCATAGCAATAATTCGTTTCATTTAACTGCCAACGATTGAGTAATTCGATGACGCTTTAAACGCAACTGTGTGAAAATGACCCAGTAACCGCGGTTCAGGGGTTAATATAAAATCGAAGTTACGCCTTGCCAAAGAACAGACATCATCCGGCAGCGAAAAGGATCGAGAGAAGTCCCGGGAGGCCGAAAGTGTGTTTAATAGCGTATTGTTCGGACGCCGTCCAGCGCTATGGTTTATATCAACGGGAGGGCGAGAAGGCCGCAGCAAAACGACGGCATTGAGCGCGAATATTTCAGGAATGCGTTAGATAAATTCCCCGGAACTTCCGCAAGATTTTATCGAGTGGACGCGAGAGGTAATTGGATGATTTTCTAGGACTGTCGGGCTGGTCCATGGAATAGAAGTTTGTAAGAGAGAGAGAGAGAGGGAGAGAGAGAGAGAGAGAGAGAGAGAGGGAAAGAGAGAGAACAAGCCGAGAAAGAAAGAAAGAGGGAGAGAGAACAAGCCGAGAAAGAAAGAAGGAGTGAGGGGAGAGAGAGAGAGAAGAAGCCGAGAAAGAAAGAAAGAGAGAGGGGGAGGGAGAAAGAGAAGAAGCCAAGAAACAAAGAGAGAGAGAGAGAAGAAGCCAAGAAACAAAGAGAGAGAGAGAAGAAGCCGAGAAAGAAAGAGAGAGAGAGAAGAAGCCGAGAAAAAAAGAGAGAGAGAGAAGAAGCCGAGAAAGAAAGAGAGAGAGAGAAGAAGCCGAGAAACAAAGAGAGAGAGAGGGAAAGCCGAGAAAGAAAGAGAGCGCGAGAGAGAACGAGAGAGAGCGAGAAAGAGAGGGAGAGAGAGAGAAGAAACTGAGAAAGAAATAGAAAGAGAGAGGAGAAGCCGAGAAACAAAGAGTAAAGGACGAAGAGGAGAGCAACAAAAGGCCAAGATGACGAAGGAGAAGAAGAGGGAGAGGATGGGAGAAAGAGACAGCGGGGCCGTGCTGTTAGTAAAATAATAGAAACTTTATCTGGAAGTCCGCGAGTTCGCTCGGAAACAATTATATAGGGGTTCGGAGTAGAAGCGCGGTTGCGGGGGAAAGGGGGGGGGAAGTGAAATAGGAGGAAAACGGCGGAGAGAGTGCGGGAGGCAGAGGGAGGAGACGGCGTGAAACGGGAATGAAAGAGAGACGGACAGAGGAAGGGAATGGATATTTATATTCATTAGAAAGTAAGAAGACGGGCTAGAGAGCGCAGTTACAGCTTGGAAATGCTTAATGGGGGTTTGCGCCTGTGGGGTCTCGCTCCCAGCGGCTATCTACGTGAGCCGGGATGGGATGTCTCTGGGATTGTTTTGAATCAGTTGCGCGTGTTTCTATAAATCATCCGAGCCGCGTGCTCCCCTTCGATCGAGATTCACTACTGGCTGCAGTCCACGAAACTCCGAGATAATGCTCTCACGGAACATTTTAGGTAGATTGCACATTTAATAGCGAAATGGAATTGAATTAACGTTGTCCTTTGATAGTGATGTATAACTTGATGTAACAACACCGTAATAACGCACAGTCGATTCTCGGGAGGGATTTCTGGATGCTGTTGCCTTACTTGCATGCGCTGTATCACACGTTCGTTACAGCATTCTCAATTTACGTTCACTTACGAATCACGTTCAATTGAAAACTACTTCTCCGTCGCTTCGTGTAACAGTTCTTCGACAACGCCGTTGTTTCGGTATTTCCTACGGGCCGTTCGCATTGCGGTGAATTTATGGTAAACGTTACGCCATGACGGTATCTACTTCGAAAGAGTAGCATTTTAATGGCTATTCAGACTGCGCGAGGTATCAAAGTTTATTATAAAAATGGAGAAAACGTAGAAATATACCAAATTGATGATTTCGTGAAGTGTCTACTTTACAGCAAATTTACTTACTTCGCTTTCGTCGATACTCGTGTTCACTTCAAAATAATTAAGCAACTTTCTAAATTGAATATAACCTTTCAAGGAGTAAAATGAATATACAGGGTGTCTCAACTAACTCGGGCATCTAAAATATCTCGCTTGTTTTTTATGATAGAAGAAATTGTCGCAGGAAAAGATCAGATGGATCGGAGGGGCAAATATTATGATAGGCAAACAAATTTGTTCAAGGTTATATTTTTTGAGATTTCAAGCTCATCGAAGTTTTTTTAAATGGAATGATATCATTTTATTATCGCTATGTGATAGCCGAGGTCAAGACGAATCCAACGACCTGTAATATTATGACCTTCGCGTGACCTTGAGAACGAGGATTCATAAAAGTAGAATTCATAAAATGCGTATAACTTTGACATAACCTTGACATAACCTTGACTAATGACTGCAAACACGCTTACAATAAATTGCAAGCACTGATAAATTGATCTAGCCTTCGTCTTGCCAGGGTTGATGCATGTTTAAATTAACTCCAATATCTGTTTTCAACCTCCATTGGCTTTTCAAAAATCATACAATAATTTCATGGAATTTGTTAATGACATTCCGCTAAATTCTCCATGTCGCTGCGTATGTGCAGAACGGAGCAGATCACGTTGCATTTAACGAGGTTTCAGGTGCATCCGTAGCAAATTAATACGAAATTTCAGTAAACAATAACAATTGTCAGACATATATACGCTAAATATAATGTAAGTAACGTATGTAATGTATTCCCATAATGCGTTTAAAAAATATACAGAAAACGCAGAGTGCGTGCAAAATATGCAAAATAAAAGGTTTTATATGAAAAAATGTAACGATACCTCTGTTACGGTTCCATTTCTGTATTTTGTACCTATAAAAATATGAATTTGCATCGGGATCTGCAATGTATTGCACAAAATATTATCCTTAACGTTAAATTTCGACCTCGTTCAAATCTGTGAGGGGGCAGTTTCTCGACTGATTTACCACAAATATTTTAACTTTTTCAAGGCAGAAAACTGTTATTGTTATTTGTTACTGCTATTTCTCGTTTTCTCATATATGGAATAAAAGTTTCGGCGGATTTATTACTGTTTTCTTCGAAAAACGAAAAGTTAAGGCGACGACATAATCTTTAGCATAAGACCCAATTGAAAATTTTAACAGTTTCACTCACAATCACTGGTTAAAAAGCATTCGAATATTATCGTTAAAAATGCATCTATAGAATGCTTTTTATATTGGCGCGGACAAAATGATAGTACGTTCGGATGCTGTTTACATTGCGTCCAGTTTTCTTTCTCTAGCTTTCAGTAAACGATCGTGTAATGCACAGTTCTATTTCTAAAATTTCATTACAAGCGATGGTAAAAAGCTGCGAAAGCAAAATTAAAACTGTTCTTACATTGAAACAGCAGAATTTCATTGCTGAAATTGTGAAAGCTGATAATATAGAAGATGCAAGACTGTATGACAATAATTTATTAAAAGATGCGAATGCCTATGGAGAGAAGATCATATCGTCAATTCAAATCATCAAATCATTTATTCCGACAGAACTAGTTAACTGTATAGGAGACCCAGGTAAGTTTACGAATCTATAATGGCTCGAACAACTTGTAACCCTTTGCAGTCGAAGCTATTTTAATTCGAAATCGAAAATATGTTTTCTGATCTGCAGTATTTCCATTTTATATGATTTATTGCAATTTATGCATATGAAATTGAGCCTATTGGCAAGTACAGTAATTCCAGTTCTTTAAATATAAACCAAGTGAATAATATAAAAACTACTTGTAAAAATGGTAATGCAAATTTGGTGGCGCGTCAGAGTCGCCACTCGAGTGCAAAGGGTTAAAACGCAAATTTTTAGATGATAGAGGAATCAGTCTACTAGACGATGGCTAAAAAGCTTTCTCTTTTTAATTTTGCTATTACTTGGAATGAAAAGTATACAATTAAAACCCTCGTATTTTAACTTTTTTTATCTGAGCCTATAACGAAAATTTAAAAAATTACTTTTGCAGATCTCGGATATCAGTTAACCGAGAGTCGAGTTACAGGCTTTATTACGTAAAAAAGGAATTTGAAAACTGCAACTTACAATCGTTTGGTGAAAATCGTGATAAAACTGCGATTTCTGCGATTTTTAATTCGTTATAACTCACAGCAACGTGAACCGATTTAAATAAAATGTTCAAAAAGCATACAAGTTACCAAGATCTACAAAAGACATTCTTCAAATTTTCATTATTGGCTCAGATAGAAAAGTTCAAGAACGAGAGTTTTTTATTATTTTGTCATTCCAAGTAATAGCAAAATTGAAAAAAAAGCATTTCAGTCATCGTCTACCAAACTAGTCCCGCTATCACCAAAAAAAAAAAACGGAGTCTTTTAGTTCAGTCTTAAAATAGTTATTGCATTTTAATAGGTGTACGAACACTTTTATGGGCCACACTGCATATAACATACTCCTCGCACGCGTTTCAAAATTGCCACATTATCACAATTACATCGCGAGAAATTAACCCTTTTGCACTCGGATGTTGACTCCGAGGCACCTCTAAAATTTGTTGTCACGTTCCAAGGTAATTTCTATATTAACAAAGCTTACGTTTACAAAATTCTTGAAAACATAACCGTCGTGCAAGTGTCACAAAACTCAACATGGTACGCATAAAATGCATTCCGCCGTATAAAATGAAAACGCTGTGTGTGAGTCAGAAAAATGATTTTCAATTTACAGACAAGACAGAGCTTCGCGAGTGCAAAAGGTTCAAAACACCACGCGCGTGCCATCTTTTTCTCTGCGAGCATATTTAACCAAGAGCACCCTGTATATCCGGGACACGAGAAATCAACAAGCGTCCCGGTTTTTTTTCCCATTCCGTGTGCACGGTAAAGATGAACGCGGCTCCCGTGGCCCCGAAAAATAGTGCCAAATTTCTTCCGTTCATAAATCATCGGCGTTGCTCCGACCCGGGGGGCGGGGGGGGATCGCACGCACCTCGCGGAACCGCCGGGAACGAAGGCCAAGAAGTTTCGAAGTTTCTGCATCCCGGGAAGAAGTTCCGAGACATCGATTAGCGAGATTGAAAACTTCCGTCTCCTCCGCGCGCATTACGATTTCCTTTCGCTCGGGGTTTGCCGGCCGGAGGGGCGCGGGGGTGCGGCGGCCGAAGACGCGCGGGGGTGGCTTAATGGTTTCCGTAGCCACGCGAAGGGACATCGATTAACGTTTCCCGTTTTTACTGTCTGTTTCCTCGCTCGCCCTGTTTTCATAGTCGTCCCTCATCTCGCCGGGACCTTGCCGCGCGGAGCCTCGAGAAAGATTGGCCGGTCGCGTCGGCGGACTTCGCGTCGACCGAGTTTCATTAGGAGACACCGGGGAGCGGAAGGCGACGGGGCTGCTGCGGCGCGGCGGAACGGGGCCTGCATTGATTTTCAGCCTCGGGCAGAGTCATCGATAGTCGTGGCACGAGACATTTATGAAATTGATGCTCCTCGTAAAAGTCCGACGGTGTCGTTGCGCTTGATATTCTTTGATAGATCCGTCGATACGTCCGCGGATGCGCGACGTTTTCAACGAAGCCGGCCCGTCGAAAAATTGATAGGACTGTTGGATAAGCCTCCTACTCTACCCTGCCCCTGTATCTGCGTATTATGTTCGCTGATATCTTTCAGCAGGCTTTTATTTGCTCCCGGCTACCAGGAGCGTCACTGTTGCTACGGGATCTGTCCAGCATTTATTTCAAACAGAGGGGAGAGCTGAAACGAAATAATGAAATAGGGGCGTCGTAAGACGAAATTGTAAGAGCTGGTGTTTCTATTGGGTTGGCAACTAAGTAATTGCCGATTTGTTCAATGAAATAAAACATTTTTTTTACTTGGAACGAAGTTTAATCTGTAATGTATTTTCCATTTTGTTCGATGACCTTTCGCCATCTCTCCGACAACTTGAAAATTCCACGCTCGTAGAAAGTCTGATCCTTTTCGGCCGAAAACTGAGTTAAGTGAGATTTTACAGCGTCATCATCGTTAAAAGTTTTACCACGAAGGGAGTTGTCCAGGGATCGAAATAAGTGGTAATCCGATGGCGCGAGATCAGAGCTATATGGTGGGTGTAACATCGATTCCCAACCAATATCCATCAATATTTGCCGAGTGGACAAAGACGTGTGCGGCCTAGCATTGTCCTGCTGGAAAATGACACCTTTACGATTGACCAATTCTGGTCGCTTTTCCTTGACCGCTGCATTCAATTTGTCCAGTTGCTAACATTCGCGGATAATAAAAAATAACGTAATAATAATGATAATAATAATTTTATAATATAACATTTACGGATATCATAAAAATGGGAGTGGGAGACATCCATAACTGAAATCGGCAATTACTTAGTTGTCAACGCAATATTTGTAAAAAAATCTTGCGATTTTCGTGAAGTCGTTTATTAAAGCATCGATGCAGGATGCGAACCAGTATCGTGGCGTTCCCCATTAAAAATATATAAAATTATATATTTCTTATACTTTCTGCGAAATGGTTGACCGAATATCTGGCGTGCATGAAGGATTGTATAAAAATAGCTTGAATTAAGTTATCTTATTAGTAAAATATGTTTTATAAAATATCGAATTGGGAGAAAACGAGAGAATACTTTTACAGAAAGAAAAGAATAGATTCACAAGAAATTCGGATCGCAAAAAACGAAGGCGTGGAGGATGCAAAAATTCTGGCACAGAAAAGAATTACAAAAACAGTACGAAAGAATAACTGGGAGCAGATGTAACAAGTGGTGTAAAGCTATAAGAGAACAAAATCGTTGGAATTGAATTATTTTAGCTTCTCCATTCGGGTTTGGTACTCGTATCCCACCTAGTAGCTAAAGTGTGAACTACTTCACTGGATACATCAAAATTTTTCGCGAAAGTCGAGGATGTGAAAACCAGAGAGACTGAAACGGTATTACAAATACCGGTAAAATACCGATATTTTTCGCTACCTTCAAAGAAACCGCGTGCTGCGAATACCGCTTTGATGTTATACCGATATAGACGTATTTTGGTGTAATACCTGTATAATTTCAGTATGCTAGACTGGAGGAAAGAATCACGAATTAAAAGGTAGGAAAAATGTGGTTTCGGGATGCAGAAGTGGGATTATCAATTTCTAAGTGCATAAATAGTAAAAAAAATCTGTAAATACAAATAACGAGCAAAAGATGTAAATAAATATTTTCGTGTGACTTTTCGTTGTGAAATACTAAAGCTGAATCATTAGTGTAACGTTATTATTATTTGTTAGTATCGTTGCAAGAAAATGGGGGAGAGAGAGAGAGAAAGATAGAAAGTGAGCGAGAGAGTAAAAGAATGAGAGAGAGAGTGAGAGAGTAAGAGAGTGAGAGAGTGAGAGAGTGAGCGAGTGAGAGAGAAAATGAGAGAGAGGAAAAGAGAATGAGAGGAAGAGAGAGAAAGAGAGTGAGAGAGCGAGAGAGATGGGGGGAAAGAGAATGAGAGAGAGAAAAAGAGAGAGAGAGACAGTGGACGAATAAATGAGTCAACAAATGCATGTGTGCACAGCGTCTCGCTCGCTAAATAGATCATTTCTCGTTCGTTTCATTATATGAATGTGCATAAATTCTATTATGTTTCACCCAATCGCGTTTCAATTTTAATACTGATTCTGATTCAATTTCTGGAGTTTATATTCTTCTCAGCAATATCGGAATTATATCGGTATATATTTCGTTATTTTTACCAGTACAGACGTCAAATACCGATAAAATATTGTTGCGAATTTCTTTAATACCCTGTACAACGCGTCGCGGTATTTTATTTACAATAACACAGCGTAATAATGCAACACAATTATATAATGGCTACTCAAATATCGATAAGTTGAACAGAAGTTCCGTGGTCATCACTATTTTCAATTATTCCATTAGTGGTTGTCCACCACAGGGCATTATCACATTACAACGACTTGATTACAGCGACGGCACAAGTCGCCGTAACAATATTTATGAAAATACCGGTATCAACCGTAAGTAGCGGTATTATAATCGTTTTAGATCACAATGATTTAGCCAATTAAACCGATATCTCAAAATATACCGGTATTAAATTCCTGTGTTGAACATTGAACGTTGAGCGTTGAAGGTTGAACATTGAATATTGAAGGTTGAACATTGAATATTGAACGTTGAACGTTGAATATTGAATATTGAACGTTGAACATTGAACGTTGAACGTTGAACATTGAACGTTGAATATTGAACGTTGAGCGTTGAAGGTTGAACATTGAATATTGAACGTTGAAGGTTGAAGGTTGAACATTGAATATTGAATATTGAACGTTGAACGTTGAACATTGAATATTGAATATTGAACGTTAAATATTGAATGTTGGACGTTGAAGGTTGAACATTGAACGTTGAATATTGAACGTTGAATATTGAACATTGAACGTTAAACGTTGAACACTACCGGTAAAATATGTATGAAAATATCAGTATCGACCGTAAATATCGGTATTAAAATCGTTTTATCTAATAACGGTTTAACCAATACCGTTATAGTACCGACACCACAAAATATACCGGTATTGAATCCCTGGTGAAAAGGACAATTTTTATTCACAGCGAGCTAGAATAAGAAAGCAGTGACAGAAAGGGGAATATTAAGAGAAAAGAAGTGGTGAAAGGTTGTCGATGAAGAAGAATGGCGGCGTATTGATCAGTCGAAGAGTAGAAACTTATTGACGCGATAGACAATTTTTGGTGAGACAATATTATGACAAGTGACTAGAACAGCAGCGAACTAGAATATCAAAATAAACATTACATTCTGATAACGTAATAGTTGAAATACTGAAAGTTGAAATTTATTGCAGATTTATCTATACGTCGAAGAAACATTTGAAGTACAGTATAAACGAATTGAGTTTACATTCAGATTTCTAAGTTATGTTTGTACATTTCAAGTTGCGTAGACATTACGTCATCAATCTCGGAAGTTGCGAAGTCCACGAACGGAAGTTAGAAAGTTATTTACAACTAGCTGAAAAATGTGTATAGTTCTATAGCGCTGCGCGAAGAGCAAATTAACGGCCTCTCGCGGCCATTTTGCATGCTGCATTAAATTCTTGTATTACGCGAAATTACTCGCAATACTGAAATTAAAACTAAGTCTAGAAATATCCATCATATACCCCGGACATGCTAGGATATTATACGACTGAAATTAAAACGAAAACCTGCGTTGTCTGCGGAACATAGAGAAAGAGAAGGGGGGTGGGGGTGGGGGAAGTGTCTTGTCAGCTTCGCGCAACAATATGTACAGTGAAACAAGACGTGGCGCAGAATTATATTTACCGACGAGGAAAGATTTAATCAGGATTGTCGCCTTTAATTAACGCTATCATCGCGTACATACAAGAAGTGAAATTGACAAAACGAATGACATCGCTTACTATAATTGAAAAAAAGAACGAAGGATGCACGCGAAGTTTGCTGTACACATTGCTGCTGGCAAATTTTATTTTTGTACTGGATAACGTTTCCTAATTCAATACTAAAATTGTTAGAAACTAGATCTGCATACTTTACCAATTTGAATATTTAAGACAATGATCGAGACTAGCTAAGAGCTATGAATAAAAACTGAACTGAATAAAAACTGTATTAGTGAAGAATGGAAGCTACTCATTGCAAGATTCTATTAATGGACTATTTAATTCTTTCCCAGAACGAATGATAAAAATAGTCGCAACTATTTTTGGTGTTATCGTTTGTAATAGTAACGCATAATACGATATTCAAAAACTGTAGAAAATTTACATTATTTCTTTGACGATATTTTGAACACATTTTCACGCGTTGCGTTTAATGCGATATACGTAAAATGTATGTAACTATGATTGTTCTGTATTTAAATTATTTGGTTCCACTTAACTGTAATTGCAACAGCTTTTAACTAAACAGGGTGTCCCATAATTACGTTAACACGCGGAAAGGAGAGATTTCTAAGGTGATTTGAAGTAACTTTTTCCTTTGCAAGAATTTTCTCCGTGGCGTCGTTTACGAGTTATTAACGAAAACAGTGTGACCAATGAGAGGCGAGCTCTGCTGGCGCGAGGCGGCCGGGCCAACCAGTGGTCGGAGCCCAGCTCAGCGCATTGGCTCGACCGCCTAGCGCTGGACGAGCTCGCTTCTCATTGGTCACACTGTTTTCGTTAATAACTCGTAAACGATGCCTCGGAAAAAATTCTCGTAAAGGAAAAAGTTGCTTCAAATCACCTCAGGGATCATCTTCTTACGGGTGTTAACATAATTACGGGACACTCTGTATAAGACTGCATCGGATATAATTCGTATTATCATAAATTAGCTGTCTACGTTGAAAATTCCCAATAACAACTGATTTTATGTTTTCCGAAAAAGCATTCAGTGTTCGAATAATTTAACTTCTTGATTAACACGCGAACACGTAATGAACTCCAAGTTATGCAATTAAATATTACATAACTAAAAAGCAATGTTCGTATACCGTTCACAAAGTTTGCACTGAAGCTAGCACATGTGTGCTATCCCTTTACAGAAAGCATAAAAAGTTGCACAAATTTTCCGACGCTCGGAATCTGTAAATAGTAATCAATTCGCTGAAAATCGTACAATCTGGTCACACACGTGTTCATGAAACGGGTGCAGAAATTCTATTTCTACGAAAGAAAAATAACGGTACGCTGGGTGGCATGCACGCGCGGAGAACGGAAACATCACGATGCGAAATAGCTGAATCGTGAGAAACACCGGTCGGGGAAAGTCGCGGGAAAGATGAAGAAACAAAGTCGACAAGAACGGCTCGTCGAAATATTCAACGTATCCGTCGAAATGCTCGTCGGCTGATTCACGATCACGATCAAGCAAACTCTTCTAATTTCAATTTCAAAAC
Source organism: Megalopta genalis (assembly GCF_051020955.1). NCBI lineage: Eukaryota > Metazoa > Arthropoda > Insecta > Hymenoptera > Halictidae > Megalopta > Megalopta genalis. The sequence goes on along the minus strand of NC_135020.1, from coordinate 14,720,518 downwards.
AGATGGCAGGCGAATGAAAACTAGGCGAACTGCCGCCAGAAACAGCATTGTTTCGCGCGTCATTTGTCGCGACAAACGACCGCCGTACCGAAAGAACGCCGGTCCATCGATCCAGGAGCGTCGGTGATCGCGTCTCTCTAACCAGCTTCCCGTCTATTTCTGTCTATCATGCGACCATTCCGTGCGCGCTCCTAGCCCAATGCAGGGCTCGTGCATTCGCAACCGGGGCCCCCGTTCGAACGATTCCGCTGAACACTGTGTTACGACCGATTCCCGTCGGATTGCCGTGATTTGTACGCGACGGAGCGAGGCTTTCGAGGAGCCAGCTTCTTACCGGGAACGGAGATTTTCCTTGGCTAACAACTATTTGCGATATTCGACTTTACTGCGCCGGTCTAATGGAAGCGCGGATACAGGTGTACTTAATGTCAGGGGGTAAAAGAAGTAATACAATTTAGCAATGATACTTGCTCCGATATAAAACGGAAACCATAATGGTAACTGCGCGAGACCGTGGAGCTTTATATATTTATTGTCACTATAAAAATCCGACGAAATGCCCAAATAGAATGCAGCCGGTTTTACAGTTTTATACGTTTTTCTTACTCTCTTTTACCACCTTGGAGAAGTTCCTGGCACGAATTCATATCCCTGACCGCGAACTACGAAATTAAAAGTCTGCTTTACTGTCAGCAACAAAAATATCACCACAAATAACGCGGAAGCGACACGAATATATTTTACTTTAAATCATACAGCATACGACACGCGTCATCGAAAATTTACGAGCTGGATTTAGACGCATTGCCGTTAACCCTTTAAACGCGAGCGAGTTTCCGATTCTTCGATTTTATTCGTTATGCAGACGCGTGCTAAGAATAAGATTAAAACGTGTCTAGAAAGTCGAAGCGAGGACAATAAATATATTGTTTAAATTAAACATTTTTAGAACGTAGTTTTCTGTAAAATATTTAGGATGTGATTCCCATGTTGCCCACGGTTTGAGGATTAAAGCACGTCAAATCTCAACCGTTCGCAGTTTCGTTCTATTATTTTCGAAGACTAATTATAGAAGCATAATTATGTATTTTAATTAACGTGAAATTCGATTCTCTTCTTCAATCGTATCGGTAGATTAATTAAGATATTTTAAGAATATATTATTATATATAAGAATAAGACCTATTATAAGACATAATATATATTATATATTATATATTATATATTATATATTATATATTATATATTATATATTATATATTATATATATTACTATATATATTATATATTATATAGTATATTATATAAAATATATGTATAATAGGTCTTATTCTTATATATATATATACACAGGGTGTTCCACAATTATTTTAACAGCCGAAAAGTAAATTTTCTTCAGACGTTCTAAAATAAAGGTGAACAGCGTTTTTCTTAAAAATATCACTGTTACGTAGTAAAAAAAGATCCGTAAAGTTCTCGCTTCGTGATTTGTTCAATACTTCGTACGCGGCTCGAGTTCGTCCCGACCATCTGTCAAAGTCTCGTGCTGCGGGCTCTCGAACTTCGCGCCGTCACCTTTCATTGGTCAGTGTTTTCCGTTAATAACTCGTAAACAAAGCCGCGGATTGCATTTTCGCAAAGGAAAGAGTTACTTCAAATGACCTCAGCTACCTCTCATTTTCGGCTGTTAAAATAATTGTGGAACACCCTGTATATATATATATATATATATATATATATATATATATATATATATATATATATATATATATATATATATATATATCCTTAAAATATCTTAATTAATCCAATCCATAATTCTTCAAGAAGAAAATCGAATTTCACGTTTTAATTCGGTTTCTTTAAATCGAGTCTAAGAGAATCTGCACAAATAGCAACTCCAATTGGATAAAGTTGATCCGAGTTTCACCGTTTTCTCAATGTTTTATAGAGATGAGGAATAAATAGAAACTAACTGGTTTGAGAAGGTAAAGAATATACAATTTCGCGATAGCCTATAGATTCGCGTTTCACCGGGGACTCGAGGTTCGTCGCACGCTCGTATATCGATTTCTTGAAGACTTGGGTCGATCCAGTACCGCGCACGTTTGCTTGCCGGTCAATCTCGGCCGGAAATCGGGCAGGCAATTTCGTATGATGGACACGTTAATAATAGAACCTGCCGCGGTCCCGGCTGGATAAATTCTGGGAATTAAATCGTGCCGGCAGCCGGATTTGGATGATTCGACATTTTCGTTCCGACACGGTTATCAATTCCCCTGTTTTCTTTCTCTCTCGCTCTCTTCCCCCCCTCTCTCTCTCTCTTCCGCGCTCTCTCACTCTCTTTTTTTCTCTCTCTCGCTCTCGCTTTCTCGCTCTCTTCCTCTCTCTCACTCTCTGTCTCTTTTTCTCTCTCTCGCTCTCGCTCTCTCTCTCGCTCTTTTTCTCTCGCTCTCTCACTCTCTATCTGACTCTCTCGCTCTCGCTCTCTCTCTCTCTCGCTCTCGCTCTTTTTCTCTCGCTCTCTCACTCTCTATCTGACTCTCTCACTCTCTCTCTCGCTCTCTCGCTCTCTCTCGCGCGCTCTCGCTCTCTCGCTCTCTCTCGCGCGCTCTCTCTTTCTCTCGCTCTCTTCCTTTCTTTCTCACTCTCTTTCTCTTTTTCTCTCTCTCGCTCTCGCTCTCTCGCGCTCTCTCTCTCGCTCTCGCTCTCTCGCGCTCTCTCTCTCGCTCTCGCTCTCTCGCGCTCTCTCTCTCGCTCTCTTTCTCTCGCTCTCTCACTCTCTTTTCCTCTCTCTTCCCCTCTCTCTCGCTCTCTGACTCTCTTTTCCTCTCTGTCTCCCTTTTTGTCTCTCTCTCTCTCTCTCTCTCTCTCTCTCTCTCTCTCTTTTCGACACACCACCTCCCTCCCGGCCGAAAATTTCTATGTATCGATCCATGCCGAATTAATTCATCCGCTAAAAGTGCAAATTAATGCCGCTCTGGGATTCCTGCAGATCTATTTTCGACCCCGTCATGTAAAATATCAATTATTCGGCAGCTGGCAGGATATGTCCGTTCCGCGAATAGTAACCCCTTGCCTTATAATGTCACGGCATTAAATATAGATATTAAATTTAGTTCGATACGAAGTTACCTGGCCCGCGTCAATGGAGGGGAAATACTATTTCGCTCGTATATGGTATTATTAATGAATGAATACTGGAACATCGGAACGTTTGGTAAACGCGAAACCATGGTTACGATAATTTAGGTTGTTAATTATTAAACATCGATACGTTGGTTCGAAATTATTTTACAGCTCGTAATAACACAGATTTAGAACATGAACGACGAAAACGTAAACAATTTGTCGAGGAGCGTCTCTACAGCATTTTTCATAACGATAATTCCAGAATATCATTATTTGGAGTTCTGCCATGTTCATAAGCAATCATGGCACAAAATCAAAGTTTTCTCTCCGAATGATAAAAATCGGGAATCGCGAATAAAAATGCTCTTTCCCCCGAAATAATTTTAATTATTACGATTCTTCCGATATTTTCACGTATTTCTGTCAGAATAATTGATATAATAGTTTGTCATAAATATTAATAATAATTCTTCTCATAAATGTAAAAAATCTGCCGACTAGTAACAAGTGTAGCAAGTATACCGAATACCATTTACAAGTATACAATAGACCATAGTTTAGACAAGTGTTAAAACGTATTAACTATAAAATTGCGTTTGATTCACCTTTTGATAGGTGATTCGAACTTTACACTTTAGAACTTAGGATAAAATTGTAAAAAATATTATTCTGATTCTACTTTGTTCCAGATTTGTTATAAAATTCATTTCAGTTTGGTTTATCAACTTCAATATTCGATACTTTTGCTACAATGAGGTCGCAGAGAAAGTATGTTTCTCATTTCACGAAGAAATTCCAAGTACAGTAAATTCTTACTAATTGACGCTCAGATTGTGCACAAATGTGAACAATTCGCGACTCGTTTTTATAGTTTGTGACAATTAGCAATTATAAAAACGAGCCGCAAAGTTATTATGCGTCGCTTCAAATTAAAAAATCACAGAAAGACTCTAGAATTTGTCACATAAAAATTTAACAAACAATCGTATCTCCTCTTCCCAAATTGTCTACGTTTGTTTACGAGCTGAGGGACAATTGGAGAGAATTTACTGTAGTAAGCTAGTTATAGTAATGTCTCTCTATTTGACGCTCAGATTGTCCAAAGAAATGAACAATTTGAGAAGAGGAGATACAATTATTCGAACCTTGCAGCTCGTTTGTTATATTTCTTGACAATTCGTAAGTATGAAAACGAACCGCCAAGCTCGAATAATCGTATCTCCTCTTCCCAAATTGTCCATTTTTCTGAACAATCTCAGCGTCAATTAGAGAGACATTACTGTAACTAGCTTACTACAATAAATTCTCTCCAATTGTTTCTCAGCTCATAAACAAAAGTGGACAATTTGGAAAGAGAAGATACGATTATTCGAGTCTCGCGACTCATTTTTATAGTTGTTGACAATTCGTAACTATGAAAACGAATCGCAAGGTTCGAATAATCGTATCTCCTCTTCCCAAATTGTCCATTTTTCTGAACAATCTGAGCGTCAATTAGAGAGACATTACTATAACTAGCTTACTACAGTAAATTCTCTCCAATTGTTACTCAGCTCATAAACAAAAGTGGACAATTTGGGAAGAGGAGATGCGATTATTCGAACCTTGCAGCTCGTTTGTTATATTTCTTGACAATTCGTAAGTATGAAAACGAACCGCCAAGCTCGAATAATCGTATCTCCTCTTCCCAAATTGTCCATTTTTCTGAACAATCTCAGCGTCAATTAGAGAGACATTACTGTAACTAGCTTACTACAGTAAATTCTCTCCAATTGTTACTCAGCTCATAAACAAAAGTGGACAATTTGGAAAGAGAAGATACGATTATTCGAGTCTCGCGACTCATTTTTATAATTGTTGACAATTCGTAACTATAAAAAACGAACGGCCAAGCTCGAATAATCGTATCTCCTCTTCCCAAATTGTCCATTTTTCTGAACAATCTCAGCGTCAATTAGAGAGTCATTACTGTAAATTAGCTTACTACAGTAAATTCTCTCCAATTGTTACTCAGCTCATAAACAAAAGTGGACAATTTGGAAAGAGAAGATACGATTATTCGAGTCTCGCGACTCATTTTTATAATTGTTGACAATTCGTAACTATAAAAAACGAACGGCCAAGCTCGAATAATCGTATCTCCTCTTCCCAAATTGTCCATTTTTCTGAACAATCTCAGCGTCAATTAGAGAGTCATTACTGTAAATTAGCTTACTACAGTAAATTCTCTCCAATTGTTACTCAGCTCATAAACAAAAGTGGACAATTTGGAAAGAGAAGATACGATTATTCGAGTCTCGCGACTCATTTTTATAATTGTTGACAATTCGTAACTATAAAAAACGAACGGCCAAGCTCGAATAATCGTATCTCCTCTTCCCAAATTGTCCATTTTTCTGAACAATCTCAGCGTCAATTAGAGAGTCATTACTGTAAATTAGCTTACTACAGTAAATTCTCTCCAATTGTTACTCAGCTCATAAACAAAAGTGGACAATTTGGGAAGAGGAGATGCGATTATTCGAACCTTGCAGCTCGTTTGTTATATTTCTTGACAATTCGTAAGTATGAAAACGAACCGCCAAGCTCGAATAATCGTATCTCCTCTTCCCAAATTGTCCATTTTTCTGAACAATCTCAGCGTCAATTAGAGAGACATTACTGTAACTAGCTTACTACAGTAAATTCTCTCCAATTGTTACTCAGCTCATAAACAAAAGTGGACAATTTGGAAAGAGAAGATACGATTATTCGAGTCTCGCGACTCATTTTTATAATTGTTGACAATTCGTAACTATAAAAAACGAACCGCCAAGCTCGAATAATCGTACCTCCTCTTCCCAAATTGTCCATTTTCCTGAACAATCTGAGCGTCAATTAGAGAGACATTACTGTAACTACCTTACTACAGTAAATTCTCTCCAATTGTTACTCAGCTCATAAACAAAAGTGGACAATTTGGGAAGAGGAGATGCGATTATTCGAACCTTGCAGCTCGTTTGGTATATTTCTTGACAATTCGTAAATATGAAAACGAACCGCCAAGCTCGAATAATCGTATCTCCTCTTCCCAAATTGTCCATTTTTCTGAACAATCTCAGCGTCAATTAGAGAGTCATTACTGTAAATTAGCTTACTACAGTAAATTCTCTCCAATTGTTACTCAGCTCATAAACAAAAGTGGACAATTTGGAAAGAGAAGATACGATTATTCGAGTCTCGCGACTCATTTTTATAATTGTTGACAATTCGTAACTATAAAAAACGAACGGCCAAGCTCGAATAATCGTATCTCCTCTTCCCAAATTGTCCATTTTTCTGAACAATCTCAGCGTCAATTAGAGAGACATTACTGTAACTACCTTACTACAGTAAATTCTCTCCAATTGTTACTCAGCTCATAAACAAAAGTGGACAATTTGGGAAGAGGAGATGCGATGATTCGAACCTTGCAGCTCGTTTGGTATATTTCTTGACAATTCGTAAATATGAAAACGAACCGCCAAGCTCGAATAATCGTATCTCCTCTTCCCAAATTGTCCATTTTTCTGAACAATCTCAGCATCAATTAGAGAGACATTACTGTAACTAGCTTACTACAGTAAATTCTCTCCAATTGTTACTCAGCTCATAAACAAAAGTGGACAATTTGGAAAGAGAAGATACGATTATTCGAGTCTCGCGACTCATTTTTATAATTGTTGACAATTCGTAACTATAAAAAACGAACCGCCAAGCTCGAATAATCGTACCTCCTCTTCCCAAATTGTCCATTTTCCTGAACAATCTGAGCGTCAATTAGAGAGACATTACTGTAACTACCTTACTACAGTAAATTCTCTCCAATTGTTACTCAGCTCATAAACAAAAGTGGACAATTTGGGAAGAGGAGATGCGATGATTCGAACCTTGCAGCTCGTTTGGTATATTTCTTGACAATTCGTAAATATGAAAACGAACCGCCAAGCTCGAATAATCGTATCTCCTCTTCCCAAATTGTCCATTTTCCTGAACAATCTGAGCGTCAATTAGAGAGACATCACTGTAACCACCTTACTACAGTAAATTCTCTCCAATTGTCGCTCGTTCATTTTTGTGCACAATCTCAGCGTCAATTAGGGAGACATTACTGTACCCCGGTAATTCGCGATCTACGATCTCCCGCAACAGTGATCGAAACCGAGATTGCGATATCAGGCGAGAGAGAGAGAGAGATCCTTTATTTCCAGCAGCCGTGGAAACCAATTCATTGAAAGTAATTGATAGATTGAGTGCTTTCTGAGTGCAAGCGGTGGATTAATCCTCGGCTGCGAGCCCCCGGGAGACGATTATTAGGTTGCTCACGTTCCTATTCCTTACGTGGTCCCCGACCAAGGTTTAACCACGGGTAAACACGGCCAGCTGAATAGACGGATATTCATAGGAACCGGCGGCGTTATCGGCCGGGTTCTTCGTCGGGGCACGGTTCGGGTCTTCCATAACGATGAACCAAAATCCGTGGCATGCACGCCCGCTATGTTACTGTCCGCCATGACGTCGTCTGCTTCGTTGCAGATAGGCTATGGAGCAGCAGTTGCGAGAGGTGCACCGCTTTCCCTCCATATTAAGTGGCTGAACCTCGATGGGATATCACTTTTGCATCGACAAAACAACGTCTTTGTCGCGTCCGGTACCAAACGCCGTTATTATGAATTAATCGTTCGACTGGCTCGCAGTGCGAACGTTACGTGATCGACCCTTCGCTTCTGTAAGCTAACACACGACGATGAATTAACACTTCCGTTATTAACGTCGTGGTATCTGTGCGACGGTCACGATTTGGTATTTCACGCGATGAACGTGAAATTAATGTCGTGCCTGTTATTATTTATAATAGTGAACGCGCGTAGCGCGACATTTAGAGAATTTAGTTTTAGAGAATTTTGAAAGAAGGCATTCCGTATTTGATGCGATGAAGGAAATAAGAGCATAACCGTGATTCTTCTGTCAACGTTTATGTTTAGACGTTGTTAGATAATACTGAGCAAACATTAATTGCAGACAATATTAAATAGCAGGTTTGTTGCCAACGCTTGTTGAGCAGAAAGATTTTTTAGTGAGTTAAAATTACTATTTTTGGTGTCATCGTTTGCAATAATACCACATAATACGAGATTTTAGAAGTTTAGAATATTATTATTTAGAATATTTACGATATTTTTATCACATTTTATGAGTACAAATGCGTTGTATTTAATGCGGTATACGAAATACGAAGTAATGCCTCTCTAATTGACGCTCAGTTTGTCCACAAAAATGGCGAATTTGGGAAGAGGAGATACGATTATTTGAGCCTTGCGGTTCGCATAACCTTGACATAACCTTGAACAACTATAAAAACGAGCTGCAAGGTTCGATTAATCGCATCTCCTCTTCCCAAATTGTTCATTTTTGTGCACAATCTCGCTCGATATCACTTTCGCAAGTTTGATATACCGTTATACAAGGGGTTACCTGTTTATTTAATCATTTATTCACCTAGTTTTCAACAGGTATAAACCACTTGGTAACGGTTATAAATTATAAGCAATGTACCGCTCAACAAAATTGCAGCATAGAAAATTTTTGGTTAAAACTTGGCCAACTTCGACTGACGATAACTCCGTGAAAAATCATCGTAGGACGATGACTTTGATTTCAAATTGTACCTTGAAAACTGCGCTTTCGATCAGTCTTTCTAAATCTTAACTTTAACGCGTCCTCTCCACTGTAACCCTTTAAATGCGAGGCCACACTCGTCAAGCACAGATAACTGGTTAACACGTTCCGTGCCGAGCTTTTTTTACTCGAATCTTCACACTTTGATATTTTACTAAAACTTGATGTATCACGTGCAATTATTAATTCTCGTACACGTAACAACGTAACAAAAACTTATCAACGCCCATTCTTGCGGTGGAAATTGATTCTTCGGTTCTAAATTTCTTGTAAACAATTTGTTCAGTTCACTAAGTAAACATGCAAGCGTGTACCATCGATGGTACACGTGGCACGGAACGTGTTAAGGCTGCGAGTGCTGCAAGAAACAGGACAACGCGATCCAAAACGAACTCGGTGTAATACAAAGTTGTTTTGCAACGCATTCGGTAAGAAGAGGCTAATGGAAACGATCGTCAGCGGAAAGACTCACGAAGCTCCGGTTAGTTTCCGGAAAATCCGCCGGCGTGCCGAGTCTTCGAGTCCTATCACCGGCATGATAATTCGGCTCGTTAAGTCGGATTTCAATTAGTCACGGTTAATGGCCGTTCGACGGTCTACGTGTTCGAGGTTAATACGATTTTTAATTTTCCAGCCTCTCCCGTAATCCTTTAACGTAATTACGCGTTCCATCGGAAAAACCATTTGAGGTAATTACACCGTGGCGCGGCGTGGCGCCGCTCGGATACCCTAAACCATCAGCAGCTCAATACTTTTAATCGAGTATTTAATAATTACCGCGTCTCGCGATTTCGAGGGTCGATGACGTTGCGTGTTTTTTAATGGGCAACTGACTCGGATGAATTACGACGCGACTTAATGCAACGCTTCTAAACTTCGCTGGATTTATGGCTTAGCCTCTTTGTGTTATAAAAAGTGGCTAAGAGGTGGGTAAAAAGTTGCGAAGCCGAAACAGCAGTCTCGATTTTCACAGATTAATCTTTCTCGCGCGACTTTTAGCGATATTGCGAATGAAGGCCGCGGCGTGTTGGCTAATGACGTGAGTTGATTTACTCGCTCTAATTATAGTATCAAAGAGTTTGGCGGTCGTTTCATTCGCGATAGCAACGGTAAACCTACCGAGCTGGTCAAAACGGAACGGTTTCACGTTTTTTGTTCTAAAGTCGCTGAAATTATGTGGACTCTTTCATTGAAAATGATTGAATAAATTTCTTGAGCCAAGCATGTATTACAACGAAAGTGGCGAAAGGACTAAATGAGTACAGTTATTTCATTATTACAAAACAACATGTGCTAGTTATTCTCAGTTACGTTTAAATAACTGATTTTTCTTATAATGTGTCACAATCTCGATCTAAATATGTGCCGTTGGAAGCAGAAATGGTATATGTATAGGAAATTCTCCCGAATTTTCCTTTGGCTTGTAAACAAAAATGGACAGTTTGGGAAGAAGAAAATACGATTATTCGAGCCTTGTACCTCGTTTTTATAATTGACAATCAGCTTTTTTAAAAATAAGCAGTGGAGCAAATAATCGTATCTCCTTTTCCCAAAATTGTTCATTCTTGTTTGTAAGCTGATTGAAAATTAGGGAGAATTTATTGTAAATTCTTGATGCGTAGATTTTATTTTCACAAGTTTCTGCTCAAAATTAAGAAACAAAAATATGGCAATATCTATCGAGACCTACAATATAAGCTTCGATTTAGCGTAGCATTTCCAAAATTGATAGAATATACATCATTCTGACGATTCAAAAATCAAGACATTTTTACGGATAAAATTGTTAAGTTTGAACCGTCAGAATCAGAATTTCTCTTCGATGAATAAAAGACGAATAAGAGACGAATAAAAACGAAGATGAATAAAATGTGGCATATAATTTGAAAATCTGCGAGTGTCAAAAAGTATCAATATCAAACACGTATGAAAACGCGAAATATCCAAAAAGTCGTATATTTCACCTCGAATAAAATGACAGGTGAATCGATATGCATTTGAAGCATCGTATCATTATCGTATCTTCTCTTCACAAATTGTTCATTTTTGTTTACAGGCTGAAGAAAAATTACAGAGAATTTACTTATATTGTTTGTGTGGTATGTAGCACTGTTTACATTTTGAAACACACGAATACATTGAAGTTAATTTGTGGATAATGACCATTCTTGAACACAATCCACACGCTGTTCAAAAAATTCAAAAAAATGTTTCTTATTTGTTCTGCCATTCACGGAGAAACTAATAGAAGTATAGTTGTGTGATTACTATAAGAGAGAACATGGAGATTAAGTTTGCAAAGGGCGATATTACATCAGCCTTTTAATTCTAAGTATTCATGTCATTTCTGTACTGTCGTATTATTTGACATTTTCTCGGAACATATTTTTTGGAAATACTGAATATATTTCCTAGTACAGTAATGTCTCCCTAATTGACGTTCAGATTATCCATAAAAATGAATAATTTGGGAAGAGAAGATTCGATTATTCGAGCCTTGCGATTCGTTTTTTATAGTCACGAATTGTCAACAATTATAAAAATGAGTCGCGAGGCTCGAATAATCGTATCTTCTCTTTCCAAATCGTCCATTTTTGAGCGTAATGTGAGCGCGAATTCGGGAGAAATTACTGTACGGTAAATTCTCCCTAATTAACGCTCAGATTCTAGACACAAATGGACAATTTGGAAAGAGGATCGACATATTCTAATATTAATTAATATTATTTGACATAACCTTGACAATTCGTAACTATAAAAACGAACCGCGAGACTCGAATAATCGCATCTCCTCTTTCCAAATTGTCCATTTTTATGAACAATCTGAGCGTCAATTAGGGAGACATTATTGTATTTCGTCACAATTTACACCAAAAAGAATGCACATAGCTTTGACATCAATCATGAAATTAATTAAAAATTAAGTTACAGCACTCGCAAAGGAAAAAAGTGTTGTATCTTTAAACAAAATACACGTTCATCGCAATAGTCTTTCGTTTACGTGCAAATTCAGATAACTGCACTGACACGTAAAAATATTAAATCGAAAGCAGCAAGAGCACCCTAAGTGCATTATTCTCGCCAAACAACGTTTCTTCGGTTGTCTTCGAAGCTGTCGGAAAGATCGTACGAGAATCTCCAACAATGCGCAGAAAAGGGAGCAAGTTTCGTGCCGAGCATCTTTGCGTTCGCCACTTATTCGGGAGTCGTAAACCGTTTGCCGGAACAAGAGGTACTTTTTGGTCGTACATCAAGTACAGATAAGAGCTCGCCACTTATTGCCGCAGAATATATGACGGACCCATTAAGCTCGGCTTTTCGCCGAGCAACCGCGTAGGGGAGGGGGAAGGGGCTCCTCGTTGATTCACCGTTCGCTCGGTTGAAAAATGTCACGCGTGTGCCGTCCAAGTTCGCGTGTTCCGTGTTCCATGAATTTCGCCGATGTTCCGTAGTCTGTTCCGCCATGGTGAAGTTTGTTCGTGGACAAATATCCGATGAAGCAACGAGCGAGTTAGCGCGGCGTAGAATTATCTATAATATTTGTAGAAATTGTTCAATATTTAAACTGTTCCGGCCGAATCGCGGACCGCGGGTCAACGCACGTTCGACTTTCGATGTACGCCGTCTCGCCGTTTTTGTCGAATAAACGGCGAGGCGGCAAGACAATAACACGATCGACGTGCGTTGGCCCGACCGTCAAACGCTCGCCTCGGCCTAATGTATACTTGCAGTGTTTTTGCCTTAGGAGGCAATGACCGGCCTTCGACGCCTGACGATGCTTCTCCTTGAACATCGGCCAGGTGTCTATATATACTGCCGCAAATTTGATAACGGGGGTTTCTCCAAGATATCGTTATCGCTTATAGTCAAGTTTAATTTAGCGCCCCTTGCGCCTATACGAAGCCGTGCTTCAATTTCATAGTTCTTTCGAAGCCGTGCTTCAAATCATACGTCGAACGGAGCCGTGCTCCAAAGATTGTAAACCAAAGGACTGTGGAGTCCGAATCAATAAATCGCGTGTCGTCTCCTCACGAATTCCGGCGCTTTAATTTTGTGCCGTGCGCAACATAAACAATATAGAATATGTATTGATTAGGAAAGGACTAAACGTGATGAAAACAGGAAATATCGCGCACCGTGTCTACAACTAGGGTTACAACTACTTCACTTAATTCTGCAACTCGCAACGCTCCTCACTCGACGACTCTCGAACGCTCTCTGTCCACTCCAAACACGCTCCTTCGACACACTGCCTGCCTTTTCCAAAAACGTGACAATCGCATCCGCCGGCTCTCCGTCGCCAAGGGTTTTTTTCATCTGACCCGGCCTTCGCCAACGTTTCTCTTCTATCGCCTACCATAAATACAAAGTCTTAAAACTACGGTCTCCTAAGCCTAACACTCCTCGTCCTAAACGTACCCACTGAATTACGATACTACATATTTAACACTAAACCTACCAAGCAGTAATACTAACTGGCATGTACTGCTTCGCAAAAGTGAGAAGACCGAATTTATTAAGAATTTGTAAAGTTTCTATTATAAAACTCGCTCCAATAATGTAACTTATTCAAGCGTTTTCCACGAAAGAATCTCGGAACTTCGCAGAATTGCAAAATAAGAAAGCGGTCACATCGACCGCGGTAGTCGATTTAGTGTTAAAAGAGGAAGCGCGTTGTTGCACGAAAACGGCGAACTTCGCGACAGCCAGGGGATATGAAATTATCGCGCAGCCAGTAGAATAAACCGGCCATGATCAGCCATCGGCGAGCCGCGCCGCGCGCGTCCCCCGCGCTCGTTCGATTTCTCGTGATTAACGACTCCATTCGATCCAGTGAATCCATCTGCGCTCGTATTTATTGCGCCGGAGATCCCGGGCTACAATTAATCGGCCGTTTATAATTCGTAATTAATTATCCCACGGCTGTAACGGGGAAATTTTTGTTCCGGCCGGTTGATCAATCAAACGCCGAATCGATCCACGCCGCCGTCGATTCGAGAACGGGAGCAACAACGCGTTGCCGGACAAATCGGCCGGACAAAGCGAACACATATCCGACCGTTCGGAAGAAGAAGCGCGGAACGAAGATCTTCGATAGAAAGATAGATCTTCGGTGGAGCGCAAATCATTCCGAGTTTCGCGTTACGGCAAACGGTTTCTCGAATGCGATCGTATATAAAAGGGAGTGGAACCGGCTCCGTGATAAATTAGGGCCGCCGACCGAAAACAGCCGGAACAAGTTTCGCGGAACAATAGTTAAACTCCACTCGAGCTATAGGCGCGCGCGCGCGCGCGCGAGGCGGCCCTCGCCGTGTTCCGGCGCGGATCCCATTGCTTTTCCTCTCGCGCAAGAAATTTTCCCGAGCGTGCACACCAGCCGAGGAATAACGCGCGGGAGCAGCTGCGGCGGTCAGGGAATCGGAAATAGCCGTGAAAACGTTCGAACGGCGCCGGCCGATCAAATATCGGCGAATTCAAACGCGACCGGTGCCGTGACCGACGCCGATCATTCCCGACCGAGTGAACACCGCGCGAATGGATCCGTTGATGTTCCCGTACTTGCGCGCGGAAACGTGTCCCGCTTTGTGCTCAGATATTTCGCGGAAAAACAAAGGGGCGACGCGAAAATAAAGCCGAACGGGAGGGACGGCCGGCCGCCGGACGATTTCAATTTCAACCTATTAACCCGTTTGCACGCGCGAGCGGAATAATCCGCTCGCCAATAATTCTCAACGATCGCCGATTGCGGAACGACGCGCGTCGCGTACCGATTCACGAGTTTGTCGCGGGAGAGACCGAGCTGCGCGGTGTCGTCTGTTTATAGTTAACTATGCCGGCTGATAATTGACGGTCGTTGTTGACGCGCGACAAAGTCGAAAAATGTGGCAGCGACGGATCAACCGTCCGCGGATAAAAGGCGCGTAACTCGATTCGCGACAGACCACGGTTCTTTTTGGTCGGGGGAGCCAGCTTTTTCTCCGTGGCAAATCCGCTTTTTTTCATATGTAAGCCACTCTTTTAAGCCAGAAGAGAGCTAATGGCCCATTCCATGCCAGACCTATCGCTTTTTTATCGTAGGTGTCGGGGATTTCCTGCGAAACCGAATGGTAGAATGGATTCGAGTCAACGTTCGGATGGGTTATTTGTAAAATGATTGTTTGTAAGATGATTGCTCTTATTGCGGTATTGTGTGGTTAAGTGTGGTAATTTATTTTGCTATTTTTGCTATAGTGAGGGATACGAATACAGGAAATTCTTCCTAATTTTACTTCAGCTTATAAACGAAAATGGACAATTTGCGAAGAGGCGAGCCTTGTACCTCGTTTTTATAATTGTCGATCTCGTTTTTGTAATAATCGTATCTCCTCTTCTCTAATTGTCAATTTTTGTTTACAAGCTGATGAAAAATTAGGGAGAATTTAGTATAAATTCTCATGGTGTGTCAGATTTTATTTTGAGAAGTTTCTGTTCAAAATCCAGAAAAAATATGACATACAATATTTTAAGAAGTTTCTGTTGAAAATCCAGGAAGGATATGATATACAATACGACATACATACAATATATAAAATATGGTACACGATATGACAGAATATACGTCATCTTGACGACTTAAAAATCAAGACATTTTTACACATAAAATTGTTAAGTTTGAACCGTCTCAAGAAGATCATTTGAAATCAGAATTTCTCTTCCATATACTATAAAAGACAATATGGCGTATAATTTCAAAACCTGCGAGTGCGAAAAACTATCAATATCAAACACGTATGAAAACGTGAAATATCCAAAAATTCGTACATTTCACCTCGAATAAAATGACAGCTGAATCGACATGCATTTGAAACATCGTATCATCATTGTATCTCCTCTTCCCAAATTGTTCATATTTGTTTACAAGCTGATAGAAAATTCGAGAGAATTTACCATAAATTCTTGTTGCGCAGATCTTATTTTGAGAACTTCCTGTTCAAAATTCAGTAAAAATATGACAATATCTACTGAGACCTAGAATTCAAGCTTTGATTCATCGTAACGTCTTCAAAATTGACAGAATATACGTCATCTTGATTTAAAAATCAAGAACGTTCGGGTATCCTTTTTACACGTAAAATTACTAAGTTTGAACCATCTCAAGAAGATCATTTGAAATTAGAATTTCTCTTCGATATACGACAATAAGTATAATTTGAAAATCTGCAAGTGCCAAAAAGTATTCACCAGATTTTATGTTGAGATCTTCCTGTTCAAAATTCAGAAAAAAATACGACGGTATCTATTGAGACCAACAACGTAAGCTTTGATTTATCGTAGCGTCCTCAAAATTGACAGAATATACGTCATCTTGACGATTTAAAAAGAACGTTCCCACTTTTCGCGTAAAATTGTAAAATTCGAACGATCTCAAAAAGATCATCTAAAATCAGGATTTCTCTTCGACATATAAAAGACAATAATATGCCGTATAATTTGAAAATCTTCGGGTGTGCCAAAAAGTATCATTATCAAACACACATAGAAACGCACCAAAAAGTCGTATATTTCACCTGGAATAAAACGACAGTCGAATCGACGTGCATCTGAAGCACGTTAAAGCGTTAAATGAAAAAATTTGATCTCCCTAAAGCATCGCGGTTCTCCAGCGGAGAGACGTGGAGGACAGCGATATTTCGGTAAAATTAATACATCCCGCAGGAAGAGAGAGAGAGAGAGAGAGAGAGAGAGAGAGTTACAAATTTCATCCCAATATTTCCCAGCCCAGCTGCCGCTCCAGCGACACGAAACTGTACACCTCTCTGTAATCTTAGCCGCGCCATCGGGTTCGCTGTCCGTGCCAACAAGTAGCCCTTTATCAGCTCATAAGACTAGAAGCGCCTGTTAACCTTGGCAAAAAACGGACCCTCGGTGCCGCGGCGTAAGAAACGAGCGCGACGTTGTCAAATTTTAATTAAGAAGCCCGCGTGTCCGCCGTAAATTCTCGGGGCCCGTGGAAATTGACGCGCCGCCCGCCGGGTAGTCTGCGAAATTCAGTGGGGGGTCAGCGCGGCGTTTATGAAGCCGACGGAGAAAAGATCATCGCGAGTGCAATCCCCCGGCGCCGTAATCTTCCCTGTTTATAGTATAAGGGGCGCGCGGCTGGAGTAACCCCGATATCGGCGCGGCGACTGTTTTGTTTCGCCTCGTCGAATAAAGAAGAACAGAGGGGTGGCGGCGGCAGTGTCGCCGGCATACGAGGCAATACGATCCGTAGAAGATGGCCGGGCTCGTTGGACGATGAAGCGATCGCGGGTCGCCGCTGCCGTACGTACACCTCCGCGTCTTTCCCGGGCACGGAGAGACACGGGAAATCTCCTGGAAAACAATCGAGTTCCCATAGAATGGGGACGTTGATTGCACAGAGCGGCCGGGTCGGGTTGGACCGAACCACCCTGTATGACCGCGTTAATCCCGATGGACTGCGCCAGACTGAACACGGGCCGTTGTTTACCGAATAACGATTAACGACGGAGATAGGGAATGCAAATAGCCGCGGGTCCCGGGAGCAGTTTGGTTTCGCCGGCTGCCGCGGCCGTCGTCGTCGTCGTCGTCGTACTCGTCGTGTGTGGGAACCGGCTGCTCCCTCTCAAGACGGCCGGCTTCTGGGAAATTACTATTACCGGCTAATGAGCTACACGCCGCAGAGCGCAATTTGGTTAACGGAGTACGTTTTAAGAAAACCGGCTGCGCACCCGCACCGCCCCTCCGGTCGCATTATCCGCCGCGCGCCCTCGTACTCGCCGGATATGGCCCCGCGGAATTAGTAGGCGGCATTCTGCGGCACGAACCGGCCGCATTCTTAATTACAATAAGAGGACGGAGGTTTTGGGACGTGACGAAATCTCGGTCTCTTTGGAGAATCGAAAAGATTCGCTGCGCGCGACGCGATAGGGAGAAACCTCGGCGACGAGGAGGGAGGAAGTGGATGGCGATTTTCGGAGCCTCTGTGTATGTAATTGTTAGGGAGAGGTGATCCTTTTGTAATATGGTAGGTAGGCTCCTAGAAAATGCTGTGTTGGGTGAATGAGTGTTGTATGAGACTCAGAGTGTGAACGAAGAAGGGGGTTATGCTCCGAAAACTTATTAACCCTTTGCACTCGAGTGGCGACTCCGAGGCGACATTAAAGATTGTTATGTCGCGTCTCGAAATAATTTTCGAGTTTCCTTTATCTATAAACGAACAAGATACATTTCGCGGATCCTAATGAATTTAGGGAGATGGAATAGGGTAGCGTAGAAATTCATTTTCAAGTCTGAGTAAATTATTGGTTATAAATTATATAATAGGTGACGCGACAGTTAAAGTGTTAATTGAGACTTTGTACTCGAGTGGCGACTCCGAGGCGACATTAAAAATTGTTATATCACGTCTCGAAATAATTTTCGAGTTTCCTTTATCTATAAACAAACAAGATGGGTTAGAGCGTAGAAATTCATTTTCAAGTCTGAGTAAATTATTGGTTATAAATTATATAAATAGGTGACGCGACAGTCAAAGTGTAAATTGAGACTTTGTACTCGAGTGGCGACTCCGAGGCGACATTAAACATTGTTATGTCGCGTCTCGAAATAATTTTATCAATCAAATTTGTTTATATTTAAAGAGCTGATGCAAGCGTAACTGTTGCATGGGTCGAAATATTCAATTTTTATAGGCATAAAATGCGTTAGGTCATATAAAAAGGGAAAGCCGTGGGTCGAAAAAATTTTGCGTTAATTCCGCTTCGAGTGCAAAGGGTTTAAAACATTTTTGTTTTAATTCCATATAAGCTAACTGTTATGAAAAGTATAAATGTATGTATAACACAAAACGAAAGAAAAACAAGAAATATTGTTTTTATTTAATTGAACCTTATATATATCAAACGAGAACTAAACGATATCACCTTCACTTTCTAAACCTTCTTCTTCATACAGATTTTTTGCACCTTCTATTCTCTTTAAAAAATCTGTAATTTTGGTTTGTTTGCTGGTTCTTACAAGGCTGTTGTAGATTTCATGGTACGAAGATAGACGATTTTGCAGCTCCCTTTTGAATTTTCGGCTTCTTTCGGCGGATAATACAATAATTATGTTTTCATGTAAAGTCACTATAGTTCATTATTCCTTTCCGTAATTATATATATATTTTGAGGTAACTTAGTTTTCAAATATGTTAGACCGAAATCACGATATCCAATGCAGTAGAAGTACAGTGTCGTAAAAAAGTTTCCGCAATTTTCTTATCATGTTTGAGCGAAACCGTGTTACAGGATGCCGTGTTTCTTCGAAAATTATTATTTGTGAGAAAACAAAGACGAATTTAATCATTGACGTAGTCTCGATTAGTTTCTGTCCACTATTTTCTGCTATCTTCGAGTCTTCGAGTTCCGATAGTGAAAAAAAGTGACATCTATCGAAGGGATGAAGTCGTGACCTCGTTTCGCTATTTTTTCAAATGTACACATCACAGTAAGCGAATGGACATGTAACCTTGATAGACGTTATTTAACATTAGATTTGCCGAGCACAAATAACAGCTGCTTTATATTAGTTTATAAAAGTAACAATAAGACATTTATTCTGATTTTTAACCCTTTGCACTCGAAGCTATTTTAATTATATTTTAAACATATTTTCCGATCTACAGTGTTCCTATTTTATACGATTTATTGCGATTTATGCATATTGAAGCCTATTGACAAGTACAAAACTTGCAATTTTAACAGTCTTTTAGATGTAAACGAGTCTGATACTATTATAATTATTTTGAAAAATAGTATAGGAATTTTTATTGGCGCCTCAGAGTCGCAACTCGAGTGCAAAGGGATAGCAAGTGTTATTGTAACATTTGCCGTAAGTAACATATAAATTGAATAAATAACACATAAATCTATCTTGACGACATGAATGATCGTAAATTAAAATATTAGTGACCCGTCATTTTGACGAGTTCTGCAAGTCTAATATTAACAACGTCCTCCTCAGTAATCTCCGAAAGGTTTTATAGCAGTAGTCGCATGTTACACAATTGTTCAAAAAATAACTTTCGTAGATAGAAACGTATCTTTCCCAAATAGATTAGGTTAGCTCAATCCCGACGTCTAGGGATTTAAAGTATTGTACAATAAGCCAAATCTTCCTAAAAATGACACGACGAAAACGTAATTCAATCTGACAAATGGACACGGAATGAAAAGGAATTGCAAAAATCAGAAAAAGACCGTGCTCGAAGTCAGCAAGATCATGTTACAGCAAGATCACTGCGCTTAAAATTTCTAACGGAATCTATCCTCGGATCGACAGCAATTAACCGATCGATTCTATACGGAACGACCAATCTACGGTGCAGTGCGACGATGGCAAACGTGAAATCCTACACGTTCCGAATTCGGTGGCCATAGGTTCTATAGATCCTAATGAAGGATTAGACACCGTGTCGGATCGATCCCGCGCAATTATCGTCGTCAAAGTTGTCGAATAGATCGTGCTGTCTCGCAGAAAGCCGAACACCGTTAACTTCCTGTCCTTGAGCTATATAGACTTTCGGCGATCGGGCGTCTTAAAGCTAACAAAGGCCGGTACAGAATTGATGTAAACCCTGGCAATAGCGGCTCGTGTGAAAAGCGAAGATCGACCCACTGATTGGAACATTTGCCAGGCCATCGGGTTCATCGGGCGCAATAAGGGCTCGCGGAAAAGCGTTAAACGATCGATTATAATGAGAGGCCGGCGGGGAGAGGGGGGGGGGTGGGAGGCTAGGGACCAATAGCCGGTAACGATGTGCAGCAAAAACGAATGAGCTTTCAGCCGCTATATATAAAATTTGTCTAATGGTTCGGAGAGCGCGCGTCGACTCCGTTCCTCCCCCCTCCCCCCCTCTCTGCCGCCTTTCCGCTCTTTCTTTGCTCTATTTCCAGCACGATACCTCCGCTCTCTCGCCCGGCGCAGCTGACCTTTCTTTCCTTTTCCGCGTCTCTTCCTTTGAACCCGCGCCGCCGCTCTGTCCCCCTCTCCCCCGCTGGTCCCACAGCTTACCGTCCCTTCGCTCCTTCGCCACTGACGCCTTCTTCCTTTCTCGGGGAGTGCACCGGAGAGTTTGGAAGAACTTAAAATAAACGACGCGCTCACCGGCCACCGTTTCTCTCCCTTGCCCGACAATACTTTCCACCCGCTCCGCTCCGCCTCCCCGCACCCGCCCGCGCGCCTCATTGTTGCTTCTGGCGAGCCGAAACTTTTGTCACGGTCCGTGCAGCCTGGTCGAACCGTGGGCCGCTGCACGCGCGCACCTACACACGGCGCGCCGTTCTTGTTCGACACCGCAGCCGGTGACTCGATTCGCTGTGATCCTGCTACTGCGGCCACCGCGAGATACAGCTGTTCTTTGGATCCGCAGCGGTTGCCCCGCGACAACAAACCCCCGTGGCACGATAAACGCTATGATCGAGCGTAGAAGGAAAAGTGGACGGAGAAGAAATTAGTCTCTTGGAACGAATAGTGGATGGCTCTTTTATGGGGACTAACAGCTGCTGAGAATGTGACTACAATAAAGTCTCCCTAATTGACGCTCAGATTGTTCATAAAAATGGACAATTTAGGAAGAGGAGGTACGATTATTCGATCCTTGCGGTTCATTTTGATATTTCTTGACAATTCGTAACTATGAAAACGAATCAAACGGAATGCAATAATGTCTCCCTAATTGACACTCGGATTGTCCATAAAAATGGACAATTTAGAAAGAGGAGATACGATTATTCGAGTCTTGCGGTTCGTTTTTATAGTTATGAATTGTCAAGGTTATGTCAAATAATATTAATTAATATTAGAATATGTCGATCCTCTTCCCAAATTGTCCATTTGTGTCTAGAATCTGAGCGTTGATTAGGGAGAATTTAGCGTACAGTAATTTCTCCCGAATTCGCGCTCACATTACGCACGAAAATGGACAATTTGGAAAGGGAAGATACGATTATTCGAGCCTCGCGACTCATTTTTATAATTGTTGACAATTCGTAACTATAACGAATTGCAAGGCACGAATAATTGTATCTCCTCTTCCCAAATTGTCCATTTTTCTGGACAATCTGTGCGTCAATTAGGGAGACATTGCTGTAGTTTTTATTTTTGGAGAAGAAAAGCAGTCTTATGCTGTTGGCTCGTCCGGAATATTTGTCGTCCGATTTTTTGTAGGTTGCGCAAGGACAGGTCTGAATATTATCAGAACGATTGAAATCAAATGACATGCGTCTATGACATTGTAAAAGATGGTATTTTCAAGCATATTCGGACAGAAGTTTGGTTACGATACGATAATTTTTGTCAGTTTTGTACGGTTTTGAATATGGAAGAAAATAAAGTGCGCAGCGTGTCTTTGATAATTCGAGAAAAATTGTTGGAGCTCGGTTGGGATGTTCTATCTCATCTATCATATTCATCAGACCTCGCGCCCACTGGTTTCCACCCGTTTCGATGATTACAAAATTCCCTTAATGGAAAAAACTTCAACTCCTTGGAGAGCCAAGATAAAAAATCACGTAGAAAAGTTTTTCGCTGAAAAACCTGAGAGATTCTGGAAGGACGGAATTTTTTCAAGTTGCTTGAAAGATGGAGAAAGATTGTGGAACAGAATGGCACCTATACAGAGTGCCCCAAAGTTATGGTATTTCCGAGAAATAAGGGGTTTCTGAGGTCATTTGAAGTAACTTTTTCCTTAGCGAAAATGCGACCCGCGGCTTCGTTTGCAAGTTATCGACGAAAGACAGCGACCAATAAGACGCGAGCTCTCCTGGCGCGACGCGGCCGAGCCAATGAGCCGAACAGGGCTCCGACCGCTCGTTGATTGGACCGCGTCGCGTCGGTCCGAGCTCGCCTCTCATTGGTCACTGTTTTTCGTTAATAACTCGTGAACGAAGCCGCGGATTGCATTTTCGCTAAGGAAAAAGTTGATTCAAATCATCTCAGCAATCCCTCATTTGCCGGAAATACCATAATTTTAGGACACCCTGTATAATAAATGTATACACTAAAATTGAAATCTTTTGCGTTTCACTGGAGATTCGATAATCTCAGGAATTCGTAAAAAAGTATCACATTCAATAAAAATTCGAACTAGAAGGTCAAGGTGTGAGCTGTCGATTATTTCTTCAACTTTCGTCTTGATCTTTCAGAACATTTCGGATTTTAAATTTCTTTGATTTCGATGTTGTATTAACCCTTTGCACTCGAGTTCGAGGTGCCACTAAAAATTGGTATACTATTTTTCAAAATCGTTGTAAGAGAATCAAAACTTATTTATGTAAAAAAAAATTGTTAAAATTTCATTGTACTTGCCAATGAGCTCAATTTCATACGCATAAATCGCAATGAATTATATGAAGTAAAAATACTGCAGATCAGAAATCATGTTCTGGATTTCGAATTGAAACAGCTTCAACTGCAACTTCGATTGTAACTTGTCTTTCCCATAAGAGTCAGTTTAAAGCTCTTATTTTTTTTATCTAAAGCTCTTAAAATTTATATTATGCGCAGTCAGAGGATCAATGTTGATCTGAAGCGATAGCTTCAAAAATCTATACAAAAAAAAAACTGACAGGTTAAAAACGAATTTGTCCATGTATTCGCTACAACCACACCACCATCGTCGGAAGTTTTCGCCTTGCGAAAGTAAACCAATTCAACGGTGAAATAACCGTTCACGGGAGCGAAGAGTAGCCCTTTCGCAGAGTGATCGAACGATCGTCTTGATCTCGCGAACAACTATTTATCGACGGTAAATACCTTAATAGTTCCTCCATCGAATACAACACGCGGCAAACACCAGCCGACGATAGAAAAAAAAAATCACGTACCTGATGCATTAAGCAAACGGTGCCGGAAGGATCCAGCATCGTGCAGCAAGTACTACATTCATCACCGAGAGTAAATATGTGCGTCTCGAACGGTTTCGTAATAGCCAGCCGAGCGACAAAAATCGCAACGTGAAAGCGTGTACGTGTGCCGGAACGTAAGAGCCCGTCGCGAAATACGTTGCCGCCCGAAACAACTTCTTGCGACACGAACCATTAAACGTTCCTTTTAAGGGACGCGTGCAGGTATTCCAGGAGACTCGGCGCCGACACGAGCGAACGCGCGCGACGGTCTCCTCTCTCTTAACAAAGCCAATTCCCCGGCCCGCTCCCATAACGCCTCTAACGGGACCAACTTCATGACGAGCCGGCATTCCTCCTGAACACCGTGCTCTCCACGTAATTCTCTTTTTACACGTGTCCTCCGTACAGCATGTGACACGCAGGATCGACAAGTGGAAATGCCTGTCTGTGGTCAGACAGACAGTTCTACTGCGACCGTGACGTGTTACAGTTATTGGACCGATTTCGGATGTCAACAAAATGAGTCTGCCCACCCTGAAAACGTCCACGTCATTACGCGATGTTACCAGCAGGCTATTTTGACGAGCATGTCAGAAATTTGGATGCATGGAATTGTTACTTATGTAATAATAATGATTCTTAGGTGCGTTCGACACAGTTCTTTTTCAATCAGAAAGCACACTTGCCTTCTCGTTCTGGACCAGAGATGGTTCTCATGGTTTTTTTTATATAATAATTGTATAAATATATACTTTTATATTATATATATTATTATATTATATACATTCTTCTATTGTACATATTATTATATTATATACATTATTCTATTGTATATATTATTATATTATTTACATTATTATATTGTATACATTATTATATTATATACATTATTATATTGTATATATTATTATATTAAATGCATTACTATATTATATATATATATATTATTATATTATATACATTCTTCTATTGTACATATTATTATATTATATACATTATTCTATTGTATATATTATTATATTATATATATTATTATATTGTATATATTATTATATTATATACATTATTATATTATTATTACATTTATATATAATTTTATCGCACCTATAATGTTCGAATAAAATTACACTCGAGACCAGGCAATTGCAGTCGGACATATTTCCTAAGTATAACCGAAAAACGACACCTCCCAAAAAACGCAAGCATATTTGCAGCTGCAACATATGTGTACAGAATTCTCTGCCATATCCGATTAGCTAGGATATTCCGCCCAAAATAGGGCACCTCATTATGTTTTCTAGCTAGAATGCCACGGCAACTATGCCTGGAATCTGAAATCGCATCCAACATAAGTTTCAGGCGATTTTAGAAATTCTAGAGCACAAGTTTATTCGAAGATCATGGTATCATAGTAAACGACACCAACAAAATAAAAAATTTTACAGAATTGAAGCACTTTATCGAATCCAATTAAAATTACAACAGAAACATTAATTCAATTAATAAAATTGAAAGTTGTACGATACACTCAATTTTTCCATTTCGATTTTAATCAGTTTCAATAAAATGCTTCGATTCTGCGAAATTTTGTATTTTGTTGCTGCGGTTCGCTATAATAATTCGAATAATCTTGGCCTCTAGGATTTTTAAAATCGCCTGAAATTTATTTTGGATACTTTTTCCAAGAAAAAAACAACTATTGTCGTACATCTTTCAATTTTATTAATCAACTTAATTTATATATTTACGCTATAATATCAATATTATTTGTACGACACTTTCTCAACATTTTCGCATCTCGCGGATCCCGATAACATCACGAAGATACAGTGCATTAGCGCAAAAATTAATTTTCCAAACCGACCAGATGATAATTCACTCGCGCGCGGGTGACGCGGCGGCTGTCGAATTGTTAAAAAATAAGCTGTCGCTAGCGCGGATGTAAATCGTGCCTTAGGTGATCGAGTGGGCTGTCGCGACGAAAATGCGCGGAGCCTCCCGGCCATGGTAATTCGATGTAACAATAATTACACGAGTCCCGCGGACAGCAAAATTTATTTCTCCCCGGGAAACGTGACGGATGGCGGCATTACAGGGCCGTACGAGCGTATTATTGAACGTATTGAAAAATACCTGCGCCCGGAGAAGTGTTCTATCTTCCGGCGGCGGATTTTCATTGCCGCCCATCGGCGTGATATACGGCAGAGTCCGACTAGATTTTCAATCCCCGCCCGTGGAACTCAGGTGGTACAGATTTTGATCTATTCCAACATGATATCCCCCGCCGGCGTCGCTATTTTCGACGCGGCGCTCAAGGGAACGTCGCGGAAATTTCCGGAGGATCGTCGCCGGGTTTCATCGACGTCGTCCCCGCCGCGTCTGCGAACGTCCGCGACGATAAAAGCCATCGGAACGATGAGAGAACACCGGCTAATTTCACTCCGCATTCGGCAAACGAACCGTGCTTTCTCATGATTTTCCCCCGCGGGATCGAGCGGAGGGTGTGCAATATTGTTCCGGGCGCGAGAAAGCGCAGAAACGGGCGGCCGCCGCGGCTAAAAAGTCGAGACGGAGCGGTTCGAAGCGGATCGGAGCGTCGCGGCGCGGCACGAGGGCGGCGATCCAGCGCATCCGCCAAGAGGAAAAAACAATGGAGAAAGCCCTCGGGTGAAAGTAGCCGGGGAGCAAACGTAGAGCGCGTTTCCCGGGCGCGAGAATGCAAACTAATTTGATCAGGCGGCCACGGGAAACGTGGCCGGTATTTACGAAACTGCGCGCCAAGGAAACGCGGACGTGCGCAAACGTATTCCGCCGGGCTGTTTGCCCGGGGCAGAAGGCGAGAGCGGAGAGGAAGATCCGGACCGACGCGGGACCGAGCGATTCGGACCGGTGCGACGAGCCACGCGTCGCGCCGAGATGTCTCTGGTTCGGAAGTTCTTCTGGGAGCGGAGCGGCGTGGCGCGTCCCCCCGACTAAATTTAATATTGACGTTACTGGCACGGATTGAAAATCGCTCGGAAAATCTGAAACGGCCGAGCAACGGGGGAAGTGGACGGCCGCCGGGTCCGGGTTAGGGGATAATGCTCGAACCGGTCACTATTCTGCTCCTCTTCGACCCTCTTCCGCGCGAGCCGCCCACCCCGCCCCTCGCCGCCGCCGCCACGGTCACCGATGCGACGTCACCGACTGCAGATATGACAAACGCACGTGGGGCCCTGGAACCCATATGCACTGATAACGACGTTATCTGTCCGACGTGGAGCACGCCTGTTATTCGTGATACGCGGACGCGCGCCGATGCAACCCGCCGGAACGTCATCCATTACCCCCGGCCAGACTGATTTACTATTAATTAGTAGTATCGACAGGGAAAGACAGCCGCGAAATTTCATTCGTTACGGGGCCCTGCTTCCGGTGCCGCGTTACAGGCGACAACTACGGCATTGCAGCGGGAACGATAACGGGAACGGCGACGGGAACGGGAACGGCAAGCGGCGCCCCTTTTCCGGGCTCGGTTGCACGCTAAATGAATCGGCAAATGTTGCTGAAATGTTTCGCCCGGCGGTGATCGAACGCTCAATTAGTCGAAGTGTGAAACGAAATTAATATTCCGGGCCCGGAATTCGCCGGTGAGACAACCGCGCGCCGATGACACCGCTGACGCACGAGCGCAGTCGTTGACGCTTGGTTTCGCGAGCTATGATCCCTGTGATCCCTGAGAAAGGGTTATACATACGTTATGTGCGAAGTTTACAGGACGGTTTGCGTTTTGTTGGATTTGTTGCGTCCAGAGACAAGGGCCATAAAAAGGTCCCACCATTGGGGAAACCCTCTCAGGCCCCAACAAGGGTCAAGGCAGACACCCCCCTCCAAGGGGTGATTCGTGCCTTGACCAATAATAAACAATCTACCTCCATCCACGGGTGCTCTTCCACGACTTTCCAGCGTTGGAAGAGCATTCTTCCACCAGCGCTCGCAGAGAGTACAACACAAAAAATAAAGTTCGCTAAGACTACTAGAGACCCTTCCACGTCATTAATTTGCCGTAGGAAGCGCGAATCGAGCGTACAATAGTTCGGTCGCGCATGTACGTTAGGCGACTAACCGAACGTACGGACAAAACAGGATTGATAAGTGGGAAGTCATTGTCGGCTGTTCTGCGTATCGTTCGCGCGTGACAGAAGGGACTCGAGGCCGAAGAATATTTTAATGAGATTCGGTCAATATCCTTCGGTTAATTGTGCCATATGTGGTTAACACTAAATTTACCGAGCACAAAAAAACAGCTGTTTTATATTAGTTTGTAAAAGTAACAATAAGACGTTTATTCTGATTTTTACAAGCGTTATTGTAACATTTGCCGTGAGTAACGTATAAATTGAATAAATAACTCGTAAATCTATCTTTACGACATGAATAATCGTAAATTAAAAAATTAGTGTCCCGACATTTCGAGGGGTCTGGTAAAACTAATGTTAAGTAGACTCTGGATTTATAACAAAAATGAAACGATGAAATTGAAAACAGTGAACAAGTTAAATGAACTTAATTGTATCGATATATTTGATACAATCTTTCGCGAACGAATCTTTCTGCAATTTTTCATTTCCTGTATTTTCTTTTTTCATCATTTGTCGTATTCCGTAAATCTAGTGTTAAGGAATACGTCAAAAAATGAACTTGACCCTAGCACTCTTTAGTATTAATAATGCGTTCACTACAATGATTTATAAACACTTTAATATCCTAAATAATGAGATTGTAGTTGATTTTGAATGCAAACGATAGTTTGAATAATTGTCGGCTGTTCTGCGTATCGTTCGCGCGTGACAGAAGTAACTCGAGGCCGAAAAATATTTTAATAAGATTCGGTCATCCTTCGGTTAATTGATCCCCGAATTCAGACTTTGAATACATATGTGGTTAACACTAAATTTACCGAGCACAAAAAACAGCTGTTTTATATTAATTTGTAAAAGTAACAATAAGACATTTTTTCTGATTTTTAACAAACGTTATTGTAACATTTGCCGTAAGTAACGTATAAATTGAATAAATAACTCATAAACGTATCTTTACGATATGATTAATCGTAAATGAAGAAATTAGTGACTCGTCATTTTGTCGGGTTCCGTAAATCTAGTGTTAAGGAATACGTCAAAGAATGAACTTAACCCTAGCACTCTTTATTATTAATAATGCGTTCACTAAACTGATTTATAAACACTTTAATATCCTGAATAATGAGATTGTAGTTGATTTTGAATGCAAACGATAGTTTGAATAATTGTCGGCTGTTCTGCGTATCGTTCGTGCGTGACAGAAGTAACTCGAGGCCGAAAAATATTTTAATAAGATTCGGTCAATATCCTTCGGTTAATTGATCCTCGAATTCAGACTCTAACACTAAATTTACCGAGCACGGGAAACAGTCGGTCAAGCGTGTAATGCGGCACGCGACGCGAATTCCTGGAAAACCGTCTGTTTTGGTGTGAGTCGGGTAAGAAAAACCGCGGAGCTACAAGGTACGTGGTAGGTATTAAGTACGTGACTGTCGGATCGTGACAAGTGGTCTCCGAAGAAGTGCCTTCTAATCGTGGCAAAAAATTAGAAATTAAAAAAATTAAGTCCTCGTTTTTATCCTAGCATTACTATGTATTCATATTAACACTTGATTTACGGAGCACAAAAAAACAGCTGTTTTATATTAGTTTGTAAAAGTAACAACGAGACATTTATTCTGATTTTTAACAAGCGTTATTGTAATATTTGCCGTAAGTAACATACATATAAATTGAATAAGTAACTCATAAATATATCTTTACGAATGATCGTAAATTAAAAAATTAGTGTCCCGTCATTTCGACGGGTTTCGTAAATCTAGTGTTAGATAGATATATGGATTTATAACAAAATATATAATATCTGGATTTATAACAAAAATGAAACGATGAAATTGAAACAGGGAAAAAGTTAAATGAACTTAATTGTATCGATATATTTGATACAATCTTTCGCGAACGAATCTTTCAGCAATTTTTTATTTTCCGTATTTTTCTTTTTCCTCTTGCTTAACTTTTTCGAACGAAATTAAGGCAACGCGCGAAGCAATGAAGATTATTGTATGACATTCTAGAAACATATGGAAGGGTATTTAAGAATTTATTGGAGTTTTTGCAACGCAAAGACTTGAAATAACTGCGTGGGCTTAAATGATCCAGTACGCAGGCGATAAAATATGGTTGCAGTCGGAGAAATACATTTTCTTTTTATGAACACAAATGCAGTCGCGTATGTTACTGTATCAGCTATTTATTTAGAAGATTTAGAGCGACTATTGCACTTTTACATGTTTTCATGTTCAATTCTTTTAAACGACTTCATGAACAAACACAGAAAGCAGCATCAAGTTAATACAATCTGCTTGTACTAGATTTAATTTAGTATTAATAATCGACCGCGAATCTTTACAAATTGCAAAACCAAATACAGAAAACCGCGAGTACTCGTGAAAATAAATAATATTTTTACTTTATTTTTACCGCGAGTACTCGTAAAAATAAATAATATTTTTACTTTATTTTCACCGCGAATACTCGTGGAAATAAATAATATTTTTATTTTATTTTTTTACCGCGAGTACTCGTGAAAATAAATGATATTTTTACTTTATTTTCACCGCGAGTACTCGTGGAAATAAATAATATTTTTACTTTATTTTCACCGCGAGTACTCGTGAAAATAAATAATATTTTTACTTTACTTTTTCACCGCGAGTACTCGTGAAAATAAATAATATTTTTACTTTATTTTCACCGCGAGTACTCGTGAAAATAAATAATATTTTTACTTTATTTTCACCGCGAGTACTCGTGGAAATAAATGATATTTTTACTTTACTTTTTTACCACGAGTACTCGTGAAAATAAATAATATTTTTACTTTATTTTCACCGCGAGTACTCGTGAAAATAAATAATATTTTTACTTTACTTTTTTACCGCGAGTACTCGTGAAAACAAATAATATTTTTACTTTATTTTCACCGCGAGTACTCGTGGAAACAAATAATATTTTTACTTTATATTTTTACCGCGAAACGAACTTTATTAAGTCGAATAACTTCTTACCACGCCGATTCACAGAAAACAATATCCTTAATTTTCCTCGGTTTAAACACGAATACGCAATAATACATACAAATCATTATCACTACCTTTTCTTTTAGCGTGTCTCGGCAACGTCCACGCGGAAGAACGGACATTAAAGTACAAAGTCGGGAAATAAATCACGGTGTGCCGGGGTCTCGTGGCGGAACGATGGAATTACACCCTTTGTATAATTAAGAGCGGATTTAATTTGAAGACGTCTTGTCCGTCGGTTAGGATTTAATTGAAAGAAACAAAGAGACTTTCGCCGCGGGCAAGGACTGTACTCTGCGCCGCGAATATGTACCCGCGCTTTAAATAAACCCGCGATACGTAAAATTTCAAACAGGCTCCGGTCAGCCTTGCTAAGTTCGTAATAACCGGGACAGAAGGAAAATGAGACGAGGTATATGGCGGGCGAAGGAATGGCGGGGGCCGGGAACGCGTTTCTGTATGTAGCCCCGGCGTTGGATAAAGCGCGGCACAAAAGAAATTGAACCTGCTGGAAACTCGCAAGGACAAGTCCCGGCACAAAGGCTTCGAGCTCGCCGAGTGGCACTCGAGCACACATTCCCTCCGCGTATCGTTCACAGGACTCGGGACCGTGAATATCGCGCAGCCAGACAGCCGGGCATCTTCAACGTTTCAATAATAATTCGTAATTCGATATCACGTTTGAGGCGATCCGGCGCGGCGAAAAAATCGGAAGCGACACGCTCGAGCGGATTCGTCCTCGATTGTCCTCTCGTTGGTCGAGTAGCCGTTTCGCGAGGCGTTCCCTGCTCTCCCGCGAGGAGCGTCACGCGCCCTATACATCGCCGTTTGATGCAGCCCAAAGCACGACAAAGAGTCATCCTTTATTTATCTTGAACAGGAGGGGCATTTCCTTATCCTCGGGGACTACCAGTCCCGTAACAGATTCATCTCGTGTCTTCGAGCGACGTCCTCCTCGCATCGCAGAAACCAAACTGCGCCCGTGATCCTTCAGACATTCTCTTTTCAATGCCATGATGTATTCACGAGGGTACGCTAAATTCTCCATAGAAGGCCTCCGTAATAGCTCCGGCTCGGAATTGACAACGGTAATCGGGGGACACTCGGTCGCGATTCTCCGAGTCTCGCGGCTCGCCTCTATATTTGGCATTATGGTCTAATATTTTTAGCATAATGTTTGAAATCGTTCGAAAGAGGATGTTTTGTTCTAGCGAAAGCTATGTTTCGTTTTTTTGTTCGAGATAAGTTATGTTAGTTTTCGGGTCATTGAAATGGTATGCCAAGTCGAGGAAAGTGAGCATTTTCAACATCTCCTTCTTTCTACTTTTAATCAATCGTTTTGCGTTAATCAAGTTTTTAAAGGTTTATTTTTCAATAAAAGTTAACAACTAATTGATCAATAATGTATTCTCCCTTGTTGTTTACAACTTCTTCC
Organism: Megalopta genalis; assembly: GCF_051020955.1. Taxonomy (NCBI): domain Eukaryota; kingdom Metazoa; phylum Arthropoda; class Insecta; order Hymenoptera; family Halictidae; genus Megalopta; species Megalopta genalis. The sequence continues at coordinate 14,688,225 of NC_135020.1, read as the reverse complement.
CAACGTTCAACGAGATTTTCAATATCTCGATGATAAAAATCATCGGAAATCACTCAAATTATGATATGCTTATGGAAACGTACATGTTATATGTATAAGAGGTAAAGTATTATCAACGATTTTTTAGGCGATGCTCAATTATTTTCAGCTTTAAATTAACATATCTCAGAAACGGCAGAAGATATCCTGAGATTTAAATAGTTTCTAATTTGTTGTCTTTTTATATTGAAAAAATCTGAATAATTTTTGTGCTTCGGATTGCAACGAACAGCTTTACACGCCTTCTTCTGCCGAAATACTGTTATTCCATTAAAACTAATATTGTTATACTTTTCTTTTTTCACAGAAGATAAGATTGGCAATAAATTTCCTATATAATAAAAATAATTTAATTTAAATAATTTCCAAATTCCTATTTACATTAAAAAAATAATTTCTTATTCCTATTTACATTATTTTTACAATTATTTCTCGAAAACCAATTATATATCCGCGTACCATGCTCTCTGCATTTCCTGCATCGTTATTGGATATCGGATATGAAATGTACAAATACCAACTATTTTTGTGTACTTTTGTTTGTTTATAATGAAATAACAGTATTTCGTAAGCGATTTTCGTTTTTTGTCGGCAATGTTATCATTCAGCCGCATTGTGCGGCAGAGAAAAGGCGTATAAAACTGTTCGTTGCGATCCGAAGCACAAAAACTTGCCAGATTCTTTCGATACGACAAACAACAAATTAGAAACTATTTCGATCTCAAGATATTTTCTGCCGTTTCTGAGATACGTTCAATTGAAGCTGAAAATAATTGAGCTTCGAAAATGGTTAAGCCTAGAAAATGTGGTTGTTATTCCCTTAATTCCTATATAACATGTACGTTTCCATGAGCATATAATAATTTGAGAAAATTCGATATCATTATAGGAGAATGCATTTCGATCGTATATTTTTGTCCCGCGTGGCCGCATTGCGCGGAGCTACGAACAAACTCGGCGTCGTTCGCCGCTGATCCTAACGGCATTCAACGTGTTAACTAATACTCGACGGAGTTGGAATATTCGGGCAGTCCATGCGGTGGAACATTAACAATAGTTCGCGCAATACGCCTAATCTTCGGCGCTCCTAATCCAAAGTTCTCGTGACAGGAGACAAGCGTGCAGGCCACTCGTCGGCTCATTAACACTTTCCAGGCCGCGCGGTTTTATGAGAAACCTTCATGAGGAGCCAACGTTCTATCCTGGATTAAACTGCTATTTTACAAATAAACAAAATTATAATTAAATTATAGTTTGTAAATCAGCGATCAATTGTCGGGTAAACTTCACAAATATTGAAATTTTAGGTTTATTATTATATTATCAAGGTAAATTGCGATTTCGCACTCGTTCACAGTCGAATCGAAAATAACTGGTAGTTTGTACCACCATACTACTATTGAACGGCGCGTGATCAGTGTATTCGGGAAAAATTGCTACGCAAGGAGTGGGGCGACGACGCGTGTAGAAGGAGTCCTGCGCAGCGGCGCGGCACGTTTACCGAGTGAGCATTGTAATTCTGAACTACGATGGCGACGCGACGCGACGCAGAGCCTGCGGGTATAATACAATACAATAAGTGCCACCCTGTAGACGCGCCACGCCGCTGTGCAGGACTCTCGCGCATGCGTCGCCTGCCCCCACTCCTCGCGTAGCGACTTTTCCTGAATACACTGCGCACGATACACGCGTTGTACCAGCGGCCGTTAACGTCAGTTTGTGCCATGGCACAACTGTTGTGTCAGCGGCCGCTAAGGCGTTAATTGCTCAGAAAATCCTGTGAACAGAGGTCTTACGTATCGAACCTGCCTTTGATTCGCAGTCTTGGCCTGATTTGTCAGGCTCGCTCGGCGTTCCTCGGTGCGGTTACGACGAACACTGTTGCGGGGAAGAGCACTCGACTCACGATCCATAAACTTGTTGCCTGCTGGGCGTTACGACCCTGCTCCTTTTGCCTGTTCCTCTTCCCTCGGTGATTCTTTCTATTTCTGCCCGAGGGAACAGCCGCGAATTTAGCGCCGGCTAGCTTTCTGGCCTGGGAAAATGCTCGTTGAAAGTTCGCCGGGGGCATCGGCGCCGTTTTGATTTAAAACTTCCAAGGCTGTCTGGGTGAATAAATAAAGATCCTCCACGAGAGAACGAGATCCATTTGTAATGCGGTGTTAGCGTGACCTGCGCGGCTACCTTCGAAATCCCCTCTTCCTCCGGTTTGTAGCATAAGAACATCAATCATTTCCATCTTGACATTATTGCGACCACATTATGAACGAAGTCACTCTTAGTTAGGGCATTTTGACTGTTTTGATTGCTTCGGTGTCAATCCTGACGTTATTGCTGCTAAATTTTGAATATAGTTACTTTAATTCAGAGAATTGACCGTTGTGATCTCTTTTGTCTAACTTCTCCATTTAGTTGGCCGTAATACTTTAATTATACAGGGTGTCCTAAAATTTTTGTATTTCCGGGAACTGAGGGATTCATGAGGTCATTTGAAGCAACTTTTTCCTTAGCGAAAATGCGATCCGCGGCTTCGTTTGCGAGTTATCGACAAAAAACAGCGACCAATGAAAGGCAAGATCAGCTGGCGCGTGGCGGTTGTGCCAATGAACGGAACTGGGCTTCGCGCGTTCGTTGGCCGCGCCGCCTCGCGCTAGCCGAGCTCGCTTCTCATTGGTCAGCGTTTTTCGTTAATAACTTGTTAACGATGCCTCGGAGAACATTTTTGTAAAGGAAAAAGTTATTTCAAATGATCTCAGGAACCCCACATTTCCCGGAAATACCATAATTTTGGGACACCCTGTATACATTATTGTGAGGAGATTCTGAATGTATTCACTCTAGCTTGGAGTATTTTTTTGGAGTATCGCCCCCCCCTCTCTCTAAATCTAAATCTAAATCTAAATCTAAATCTAAATCTAAATCTAAATCTAAATCTAATTCTCAATCTAAATCAAATTCTAAATCTAAATCAGTTCTGTTTACTTCATCATTTTGCCACTTTCTACGTTATCTGTTTTCGTTCAGTTAATTTATTTTACGTTCCTCCGTTTAAAAATTTTATCAATTTATTGACCTATGCTTACGCAAGTTAATAAATGGATATTCAAATTGCCTTGTTTAAAATATATTCAAAAAATGTGATACATGCAGCGAAATACAATACATTTATAATGAAAGAAACATGTGGCAGACATTGAACAGCACAGGATCCTATTGACGAAGCAGCACGGGTTTCTGTCAATTGTGAAGTCACTTCCCGTTATTTCTAACGATGCACCTTTTCGTTCGCTTTTGTCTGCTGCATGCACAGTAGCTCTCTTTGAATATAGCTCCATTCGAATATTTTGTAAATATAAAACAGCTACACAGTCGTTCGAATTTAACCGAGACAACAAATCATTTGCGACTCTGAGTTTCCTTTGGAAAGTTTGTCAATTTCGTAGGAAATCCTTTGTCTCAACCAACGTCGAATCGAGAATGCAAGGGTGCGATATTAATTTTGTGCTACACCAGAGTTGAATCTATAAATTATTATAGATCGGTTAAAATAACAGACGAAGAATCGTTAAACATTAATCAGATTACTTTTTGCAAAATTATGACAAATACGCATGTAATAACTGTTTCAATAACCGACGAGTTCTAATCGTTAATCAGTAATCACATATTTACTTTTATTATAGTATATTATATTATGTTATATTATGTTATATTATATTATATTATATTATATTATATTATATTATATTATATTATATTATATTATATTATATTATATTATATTATATTATATTATATTATATTATATTATATTATATTATATTATATTATATTATATTATATTATATTATATTATATTATATTATATTATATTATATTATATTATATTATATTATATTATATTATATTATATTATATTATATTATATTATATTATATTATATTATATTATATTATATTATACTATATTATATTTTGTAATATTATATAATTTACTCATATTTTTTGCCCACCACTGTTCTAAACGCAACGATTCGGTATCGCTTGGACTGAGAATTGTTCAAACTAGAAATATTGCCGGAATTCGCTAGTACCTCAACGATCTCGAGTTAAGAGCCGTTCCGTCCGTCAAGAATCGATCAAAGCTCGGAAGAGGCGACCGGGTCGCCGCAATGATCGTCCGGAAAGCAAGGATTAGGGATCAGGGTTCCTTATCAGATTGACGCGATCTCGTTTCCCGATTGCTTCACAGAAGAAGCAACCGACCGAGGCGAAGAAGTTTCGAAGAGTGATGTCAGGTGTACGGCCGGAAACACGTCGGCCACCCAACTCCGACCCACGTCCTCCCGCGTTTACGGATTTCCGACGAATTCAATTTCTTCGCCGGCCTTAATCCTCGCTCCTCGCAGGATGCTCGTTGATCCCCTTTGTCCGGCATCGGAGTATCGGAGTCCCGTAATCCAGCGCCGGAGACAAATTTAAGGCGGGCGGGGCTCACCCTGGCAAATTTCGTTTCCTTCGTGCACCTTTGATCCCCGGTCCCTGGAAATTGTGCTTATTCCTTCTTGCCGCCCTTTCAAACGGGACCACCCCGCCGTATTTCCGTTTCCGTGGCACGCGTTCTTCCTGTTTAGGCCATTCGCATACAGGCCGCTTCCGAACCACAAAAATCAGGGTTTCTTTTTGTCTCGGTCGGCATCTCGCTGTCACTGAAATTCACTTCCAGCAATCGTAACGTGATTCTAGCGAGATGACAGTGAAACGATGAAGTTAAAATCCTGAACTAATAAAAAGATTTTATGGCTGGAAAGAGTGTCGCATGCGACAGCCTTAAACGAAGTATTAGGGTCGATGGCAAAAGTGTTTTTGATGGAAAAATAGATTGCAATTTTTGCATAAAAATATATATATTTTTTTAATTTTAAAGATTGTAAGAATTTCCCCGTTTCTCGAATTACAGCAACCTCAAATGATTTTTTGTCACAGATCATTGTATGCAAAAATTGCATCAGTTGATACCGAGCAAATTTAGTCTAATCTATTTTTCTCGAATTACAGCAACCTTAAATGACTTTTTGTCACAGATCATTGTATGCAAAAATTGCATCGGTTTATTTTCATTTGAATGAATTTTAATTTATATATGAATTTCAATTTTTTTATTGTTTTTTATATGTGAATGCCATTTACCTTACATAATTATTTAATGTAGAATTTTAAGAATCCAAATATGCATAAGATGAATGGCATTCCTATATAAAAAAAGCAATCTGCACCAGCGCAATTGAATTTCCATTCCACTCGAGGAGACCGATGTAGGGTTAAATACAAGATGCGCAAAATCGTCGTTGATCTCAGATCTTAAAATCACGTTAAAATTCAATCGAAAAAAAAACAAAGCTGATCGAAGTTCGCTTCCAGAACGGAAGGGAAATTACAGGTACATTTCCGATGTTCGAGAATGTCGATATGGACATAGAAGCGAAGTCACGTGAAGAACGTGGTAGCAAAGAAATCAAAAATGGATTACCCCGGCTAATTCCGGACGTGGCCTAGAAACGAGTAATTCCTTGCTATTCCGCTAGGGTCGTTTGCTAGTGGCCTCCGGCATAATGCGTTTCCATATGCAAAAGAACTCTCGAACGTTGTTCCCAGCGAGGCCACGTGGTCTAGAGATTAATACCGCGCGATTCGTCGGCAGGGGAACGAAGTTACTCGCAGAAATTGTTGCTTTTCGACGGTCGGAGAACCGATTTCGACGAAATTTTCAATATGCATCTAAATCATCGAGAAGTACAATATGCGCTTCTTAAATTTTCTTTATAGACTCAGTTGAGAGGTTTAAAAATATATCATTGTTTCAATTATTTCAACATCATAATTGCAATTTTTGACAACAATTACTTAGTCATTGTATCGTAGACCAGTCCTTCTATCGTCAAAAAAAGACTTCAAGTTGCTTGGTCCAATTTAAAAAATATTATTTCGCTTCAAAAAGTGTTCCAATATCTTTGCGATCAACTTACAAGTTTCGCAGATCTACAAAATTCTAACATTTCCAAAAACTCAAGCCATTTGGTCCAGTTGTATAAAAGTTGCGCCGTTTTAAAAATATTCGACTACTTTTTGAAGCCACTGTACACGTGCTGCGGACCGTGCTGATAATATTAATTAATTATATTATGTTAAAAAGTGCCAACGAATACGCTTTTTTTTCAATTTCAGCCACGAACAGCCGCTCTCCAGATCATTGTGCGGAATTTAAGCGAATTATCGCGCTCCCGGGGAAACGCGGCCCAACCCGCGAAGGTAAACTATCCGCGACAAAGGCCGATCCGAGCTGTGCTTATGATACGCAACACGATTCACTGTGCCAACCCCCGTATTTTTCGACACGCGAGACACGATAATTTGAAATAATTCCGGCGACAACGGGCCCGCGAGCTCGCGCCGAGAAGGATTATCGCCGGCGCGGCACGGCGCGGCGGTTCGCGAGGCCTCCCTCTATTAATTATTCGAGGACGCCCGCTTTTTGCATACGAAATTGCTGATTTGTCGGTCGCACGGTTTTTAATTTGTCGTTCGACTGTTCGTTGTTTGCGCTCGGCTCCCGTGTAACGCAATATTTGGACGAGGCGTCCGGCCGCGGCCGCGTAATGTCCGGGGACGCGGAAATAAATTGGAAACGGGATGAAATTAATGTTATGTCGGTTACGGAAACTTCGCGCGGCCCGATCCTCCCGCGAAAGTTGGCAATTTTGTGGAATATCGCGCGGCACAGCCAATTAAATACTTTTACGGACAACCGGCGGCCGGCACTTTGTTCGATTCACACGATTCCCAATAATAAAATTATGCCTCCTCCCGAATTAAAATACTTTAATCCAAATGGAGGGTTTACGCGTGTCGGTTGTACCGTGTATATTGGGGACTAAATGTTTATCTTTTTTCTCCTTTTTTCAAACATGCGCCGGTTATTACTGCGTCTGCTGTTATCCCCGCGATGCTATTAATCGCACACTGAATTCAATGATTATGCGGTCTGCACATCGCGGGAACGAACTGCTGATCGAACGTTGTGATTACGGAATAAAGCAGTTTAATTGAGGTTTATTAGTAACCAATGAACAAATCGAATAATATGAACTACGGACGGGTGCGGATACGCGCGCCTTGTTAACGCAATTAACCCCGAGGAAGACAGCAGCGACATTTTCATTCACTAGACGATGTTAATTATGTGGTGTCATTAGCGTTTCCAAATCCGTTTTGAGAACGAACGGAAGTTGTGTACCCGCGCAGGCTAGTTACACGGTGTTTGTAGATCTAAATGGCAAATGTAAAGCTATTTTGCGGAACCGACTTACAGAACTGTGCGCACATGTCTGCAAATATTAATGCAGCTCGCTATTAGCAATAATTTGTGAGAGTGATCGTTGGAATCTTGTACGTGAAACGTCGCAGGACCATTGAAACGCTTCGAAGTACAAATTGCTACAGGAAACGATCGAGTTTGCTCAGTCAAAGTGTCGTCTAAGCAGATTCAATAACTGCTGTTAGGATTCCGGAGATCGAATTTTTGCGCACAATATGAGTAATTCAATCAAAATTATTGTAATTCGTTTTAGAGATATGATGGAGATTTCTGGTAATATATATTATTATTATAATATATAATAATATTATATTATATTATATATATTATAATATTATTATTATAATATAATATTATATTATATATATTATAATATTATTATTATAATATAATATTATATTATATATATTATAATATTATTATTATAATATATATATCATAATATTATTATTATAATATAATATTATAATATATATAATATAATATAATATTATTATATATTATAATAATAATATATATTACCAGAAATCTCCATCATATCTCTAAAACGAATTACAATAATTTTGATTGAATTATAAAAAAAAAAAAAAAAAAAAAAAAATATTATATTATATATATTATAATATTATTATTATTATAATATAATATAATATTATATTATACATATTATAATATTATTATTATTATGTATATTATTCTGTTCTTTTAAGTCAGAGTGAAATTCTGCTCTCTTAATATCAACGTTAAAACAATTCATGTGAATCTGGGCACACGACAAATATCAATTTTCTGTCTCTCTAAAAACTAATTACAATCGTAATTCTAATATAATTTAAAGATAATAGTGCGGCAATACGCTAAAGAATCTCGATATTTAACCCTTCGCGTTTGGAGAATTTTCGCAGATCGCTTAATAGCAACATGCACGAATAAAGTAACGTTGCTAAATGCTTCGAATAAAATATAAATTGATTCAATATAAAAAATAATTACAGCATTCAACTATGTTTGCGAAACGCGTCGGGCTGACACGCGTCCCAAATTGTTTAATTTACGATTATTGAAATTGCCGAGATACATTTATCGAAAATGTATTCAATTTTGTTTCACTGGACATATATTATGATAAAACTCGCTAAAAATCTGAATAAATATACGATGCTTATTGATATGAAGTAATATGAAACAGCTGCTCCTAATGTTCCGTAAACATACTGTTATATAAATTAATTAATTAATAAATTGCCTCGGCACAGATTTTGAGAAACAAAGATTCGTTAATCGCAAAAGTACCGTAAATTGTTAGCAGTCTTGTTACGTTCTCAGGCAGAGGGGATCGAGTACAAATAGTTTAATCGATTTGACCAGATATATCATTCATATATAAACAAACCATGCCGAAGTTACATCGTCGAAACTTGGGCACAGACAACGTAACGAAAGCCTAAAAGCAGGACGAGGTATCGACGCCACTGTCCACTCTCATCCGAGCGGGACACCGCGATGTCGTAGTAAATTTCATCCGCGGCCGAAATTTATTTGACAGGGGCCCGCAGATCGACCATTAATGAATTTCCCAATATTTTACAAGCCCGTGGAGGGACACGCGCCCCATCGCAGACGCGAATACTGCTGAAATCGGCTTCCTCCTCGTTCGCAACCCTCGACCCCTCGCGTCCACCGAGGCTCTGGTATTTAAGAGGGCGAATATATCTTCCCTAGAACAGCTCTTGTAACACAGACAAGTTGGTTTCAATTAATATAGAACAATTCAGTGTGTTTGATCCTATGGACAAGAATTAGAAATTTCAATTTTAAGATCTGAAAAATCTTATATACATATATATTGTTAGGCAAAAAAATTAGTTGTCGACTAACGATTGAATTGTTATTGTTAATCGTTCATTACAGCTAGAATTTATTATTATATTTTATTTTTTCTTAAAATTTACTATTATATTTATAATTTTGTTATTGTTATGATATATTTATTATTATATTATTATATATAATAATGATAAAATATAATAATTATATAATATATTATATATTTTATAAATTATAAAATTATTTAGAGGATAATTAAAAATAAGTATTTCGTAATGTGCTTAGAAAGTGTTTGGTACCTAAATACCAAGATTCTAAGACAGTTATGTCATGTTGCACACGAGGGGGCCTGTAAAAGTCCTCAATAGCATATTAACAGCTTCAAATCATCAGCAATGAAAAGAAAGTGACAGTAATTAAAACAATTATAATAAATTTTCCCTAGAGTGCCAAATTTCGGATTGCTGTGAATTTCCATGTGCTAGTCCAACGCATATGTGATTTATTGCTACGTCGATGTTAAGGTTTGACGGAACACAACATAAAATTATCTTCTTGGGTGTGAGTCAGGTAAGAAAAACCGCAGAGCTACAATATAGACTTCGAATCGTGTCATGTGGCCTCCGAATTGCCTTCAAATTATGGCATGTGGCCTCCGAATTGCTTTTGAATAGTGGCATGTGGCCTCCGAATTGCCTTTGAATAGTGGCATGTGGCCTCCGAATTGCCTTCGAATAGTGGCATGTGGCCTCCGAATTGCCTTCAAATTATGGCATGTGGCCTCCGAATTGCTTTTGAATAGTGGCATGTGGGCTCCGAATTGCTTTTGAATAGTGGCATGTGGCCTCCGAATTGCCTTCGAATAGTGGCATGTGGCCTCCGAATTGTCTTCAAATTATGGCATGTGGCCTCCGAATTGCTTTTGAATAGTGGCATGTGGGCTCCGAATTGCTTTTGAATAGTGGCATGTGGCCTCCGAATTGCCTTCGAATAGTGGCATGTGGCCTCCGAATTGCCTTCAAATTATGGCATGTGGCCTCCGAATTGCCTTTGAATAGTGGCATGTGGCTTCTGAATTGCCTTCCAATAATGGCATGTGGGTTCCGAATTGCCTTTGAATAGTGGCATGTGGCCTCCGAATTGCCTTTGAATAGTGGCATGTAGCCTCCAAATTGCCTTCGAATCGTTGCATGTAGCCTTCGAATTGCCTTCAAATCGTGGCATGTAGCCTTTAAATTGCCTTCGAACCATGGCAAAAAATTAAAAATAGAAAAGTTAAATCTCCGCATTCATTCTAACATCAATATATGTATTCACATTAATGTGCACCGGCATGCTGGCCGCCGCTTCATAAAAACGAGCCGCGAGGCTCGAAGAATCGTGTCTAACTCTCTGGCGATTACTGTTTTCAAATCCGAGCTGCGGGCCTTCTAGGAAGATTTCACTGTGGAGCTATTATTACGAAAAGGATTGAAATTGTTGGGCCGATCGATCGATGAAAGAATGGTCGTTGCAAAGCGATAGCGATCATTCGAGCAACAAGAAAATTCCAACGATATTTCTCGAAACAAAAGTACATCATCGGTATCCCACGTAATTCTTGCTGTGATATTTAAATCCGCGTTATCACGCTTTCGAGAATTCTCGGACAGAAGAAGGGAGAAAAGATTAAGCTCTCGAGGGACGGCGATGCCATTATCTCCAGCCCGGAGGAAGTTTCGAGTGGGGCCAGCAGCGTTTGTAGGTCGCCGCGAAACACACTTTCGACGAGTTAATTTTTCTCCTTATCGGAACGACGAACGGAAAGGAAACATCGACGTGCCGGAGAAAATGGAGGAGGAGGAAGAGGAAGAGGAGGAGGAGGAGGAGGAGGAGGAGGAGGAGGAGGAGGAGGAGGAGGAGGAGAATACGCCGGTGACTTCGAGCGGCGCGTCGACACGGAATAGAAGAATGAAAATCTCTAGTAATCCCCGAGAGGATAATCGACGCCGCGCGCTCCACAATTTTTTCCCCTTAATTAACGACTCATCGCAAACGCGGGGGATTACTTTTAATTAGCTTCTCGGGGAGGACAAGAGAGGTCACCCGGATAGCTGCGCGAAACGCGCATCAACGCGCTTTGATCGGCTATACAATTACCGCGGATGAGGTAATTTCGCGAGCCGGCCTCCGATTTCATAGATAATAAGGCTGTCGTTCCCGTACTACGCTGTTAATGAACTGGAGTTATCAGAATGCCCCTCCTGAACGGTTGCAAATAATTTAAACAATTTGGACGAGCCCGAGTTACCGGGGCATCGATAAATGACAAGCCACCGCGACGATTTTCGTTCGATTGCTCATTTTCATTATTTAGAAAGTTCTTACTTACACAGTCGCGGTCCGATCCGCTAATTGGCACGCTATGACGGGTTGCCGCGCGAATTCGACGAAATTCGGAATCAACGATTTTACTACGGTTGTCAATAATATATGGCTACATTTTGTGCAATTTAATTTCCTTCTCTTCGAGGAATTCCCGGTATTTCGTGCGAATTTCTAAAAGGTCTATCAATCGAATAATCTTCATTTTTTTAACGCGTTCGTATACGTTTGAACGAAATGTTCAAAAATGTTGCGAAGACTTTATTGGATACAGACCGAGAATTATTTGACATCTCCACATTCTGTACCAACAAGAAAAATCGACTTGTTCGTTGTTATTGCGTGGATGCAAATGGTTCCTATTTAAACACGTAGAATGTATATCAAGCTGAAACATCAGTATTATTTTTAAATTAATTGATTATCAGGATTATTAATTATAAATTATATTATATAATTATATTATAATTATACATATAATATTATATTTTATAATATTAATTATATTATAATTATACATATAATATTATATTTTATAATATTAATTATATTATAATTATACATATAATATTATATTTTATATAATATTAATTATATTATAATTATACATATAATATTATATTTTATATAATATTAATTATATTATGATTATACATATAATATTATATTTTATATAATATTAATTATATTATAATTATACATATAATATTATATTTTATATAATATTAATTATATTATAATTATACATATGATATTATATTTCATATAATATTAATTATATTATAATTATACATATAATATTATATTTTATAATATTAATTATATTATAATTATACATATAATATTATATTTTATAATACTAATTATAATCATATTATCAATGTAAACGCTTCGCATTTTATACCGAACGATACGAATATCCGTCAGTTAAATAACAACTGATCAATGCGAATGCAAACATGCACCGTTCCGAGGCTCGCAATACCCGCGAGAGAAAGAACACAACGTTGCTGAATAGAGAATTGAGAAATTCAACGGGAGTAAAAAAAGTTCCGCAGCGTGTCTTAACGCATCGTCGATTTCGAAGAATCATAGACGACATCAAAGAGAAATCTCCAATGTTGGAAGGACTAAGGCACGGAGGAAAAACCCGAACCTAGAGGATATGCTTCGTTGCAGTCCGCTCCAAGAAGTTTACGTTGTCGCGACGCTTCAACGGATTTCGTGTGATCGTTCCGCCACTGACATTTTCGCAGTCGTCTAACAGCATCTAGTCCAGCTGATAATGAACGTCATGCAACTGTTGGGCGCAGTCTCAATGTTCTGCGCATTCGTGTCGTTCCGTAAACGACAGCAACGCGTGCATTCGACATGTTCGCTCGCGGCTATACGCTGCGTTCGTGTTCGAAACTTCGTGATCAAAAATAGCTCGAACGCGTGTATTCTATTCGAACGGAAATTTTCAGGGAGAGCCAAAGATTATTTATACAGTGAAAATTTATTTATCATTTATTAAATGATATTTACGTATCGCTGTTCATGATTTCACGGACGAACTAGTCCAATATTGTCATACGTTGGTTCTACTGTTTCTGACAGATACTATTATAATTAGAAATTTTTTCTATTCCGAAATTTATTGGGTTGGCAACTAAGTAATTGCCGATTTCAGTTATAGATGTCTCTCACTCCCATTTTTATGATATCCGTAAATGTTATATTATAAAATTATTATTATTATTATTATGTTATTTTTTATTATCCGCGAATGTTAGCAACTGGACAAATTGAATGCAGCGGTCAAGGAAAAGCGACCAGAATTGGTCAATCGTAAAGGTGTCATTTTCCAGCAGGACAATGCTAGGCCGCACACGTCTTTGTCCACTCGGCAAAAATTGATGGACATTGGTTGGGAATTGATGTTACACCCACCATATAGCTCTGATCTCGCGCCATCGGATTACCACTTATTTCGATCCCTGGACAACTCCCTTCGTGGTAAAACTTTTAACGATGATGACGCTGTAAAATCTCACTTAACTCAGTTTTCGGCCGAAAAGGATCAGACTTTCTACGAGCGTGGAATTTTCAAGTTGTCAGAGAGATGGCAAAAGGTCATCGAACAAAATGGAAAATACGTTACAGATTAAACTTCGTTCCAAGTAAAAAAAATTTTTTATTTCATTGAACAAATCGGCAATTACTTAGTTGCCAACCCAATATTTGCAAGCTTTATAGAACTAGTTTTAACCGTTTCTCGCATCTTTTCGTATCATTTTCCTACCATTTTCTCATAAGCTGTTTTTTACACGCACGCATCCCAAGTTTTGCAAACGCTCAGAGTATAATGTTTACACAGTACTGCCACATCGTAATCGTAACGACGCCTGTTGAATTAATAATAATCTACGTCATATCTCGAATCAGAATATTTCGACGACATTCATTTATAAGAGCTCTCATTTGTATGAATATACTACCTAAAACACGCGGCTGCAGTTTCTCTTGTCGCAATTTTTATGCACGCCAGTTTAATTTAAATCCACGGCAGTTTTTTATCTGGCACAGGTTTTATTATGAAACAGGTTGCGCTTTATTCTTACGGAACATATAATTGCGTGGTTACCAACACCGTTTAAATTGAATTATGATAATAATCCTAATCAATTATTTGTCAATAAACTCGATGAACAAAAAGGTATCACGCAATTGTTCCGCAGTCTTTTAGAGAATTCTTGATAAATAGAAAAAAATAATGAAACATTCAATGATGCTTGGTAGCCCTTACATTTTCCAGGACACATCCGCAGAACTCTTCGAGCGTATAAAATTCACGGTTCGGTAGCCTTCGCGTGGGCAAAGCACTGATTTTGTCGAGAGTGGTCGCAATGCTTTCAGAAAAATATTTGCCCTTCAGAAAATGGTAGCCGTGTTAGAAGCAGTGTGAAATCGTAATGATCCCTTCCGTAAATATGGTCCTCATCTTGAAAGCTCTTGAAAGATCACGGCTTACACCTGGAAGCCCTGTCAGAGGAATTTCTACGATGCTGAACCGTGAGAGTCCCGAATCTCTGATTAGGTAGATCCACCCTTTCTTCAATATTTAAGGAAGATTCCCGTGTAGTTGGTTCGCCCGTCGAATTAAGTGGAAATATTTGTTCTAAGCAAGGATCGTTGCACTTCGGCGTATTGACTCAGCCGGATCCCTCGGCTCTTCTGATTTTGCTTTGCTAACGCCAGCGACTCGTCCTTGTCTATCCGACGATGCGTCGGGCCGAAAGCGTCTGGGATGATTATTTATTGGCCGACATACCGGCAGCTTTTCCGCCGTTACAACGTGATACGTCTACGCTCGCTATGATATTGCTGGCCATGGGTCTCCTGCTCGCTATAGCGTTATCTGACGGCAATACCAGGGCGATCGTAAACAGCAGTAAAGAAAGGAATATACAGGCTGTCTCAAAATTATATTACTTTTCTGTTTCTACTGGGAATAATTGAGCCGTTTATTTTGAAAGTGGCATAAGTCACTTTTTCAAAAAAATCGAGTTAATGGTAACACTAATTACGATTGAACGGCTCAATTTACTAAGATGAAAATTTAAATACCTTCTTTACTCGTTGCTCAAGCTTGTTGAAATTTGGTATAAGTAGACATTACGCAGAGTGATTGCTGAGGTCATTTGCAGTAACTTTCTCCTTAGCGAAAATGCAATCCGCGGCTTCGTTTGCGAGTTATTAACGAAAAACAGCGGCCAATGAGAGGCGAGCTCGCCAGTGAGAGCCGCCTAGCGCTAGGCGGCCGAGCCAATCAGCGGAACCGGGCTTCGCCCGCTCGTTGGCTGCGCCGCCGCGCGCCAACCGAGCTCGCCTCTCATTGGTCAACGTTTTTCGTTAATAACTCTTAAACGAAGCCGCGGATTGCATTTTCGCGAAGGAAAAAGTGACTGCAAATGACCTCAGGAATCTGATTTCCCTGATTTCCCGGAAATACTATAATTTTGGGACACCCTGTATTTTGCAAAGCCGCGGTCCGCGAGCTGATCCATGAAATCGGCACCTCGGCGACGATTAATCGGAAGAGAACCTTTTTACGAGAATTCTTCGTTATACAAGGAACGCGCGAGCCTCCGCATTTATAGCCTCGTAAATTCTTTTCGGTTATCTTTCCGTCACTTTCATTTTACTCGGCTAGAGTTTCTGTCACGGTGCATCCGACCCGCGCGAACGGACTCGACCGTTTGCAAGAATTATGCATTCATGGCATTTTTAATATGCTGCCACACTCGGTATAATAAACATCCGAAAAAAAATTCAGCGGAAGTATTATTATTCTCCGGATAGAATGAAACCCGTTCATTCTCGATTCCAATTTCTGTGAATTCATCCGTGAGGACGTATATCTAAGCAAAGATTCGCAGTCTGGAAATATTATAGTATAATTATACTTATTCGTTATTACCTTATTAGGTATTCCATCGAACGTCACGATTTTATTTGGTACCGAGTTCATTAGCTTTGGACCGCAAACTTCATTTAATAACTGCATAAAAATTGCTAATTCTAGAAGTGCTCATTAATATATTCTGAGCTATCAGTTCCATTAAAAACTGTGACTTTTAAGGATTATATTAGATTGCATATTAAATCGTTCCACAATTTCCGTCGCATTTCTGATTGTTTGTAGAAGAATTTACCGAATTACTCTTTATCGAATTATATTTAGAAGAAGTTAAGTATTAAAAATAACAACAAGTCAATTAGTATCAACTGTTTGAAATAATTCATTTCGAATCGTTATTATCGATATTGTTATTTGAAAATAAAAATAATATATCGATCCATTTGAAATAATAGCAATATTAAATATCGAATTATTATTTCAAATATATATAAATTATTTTTTATTTCAAATATGACAGTAGAAAGTATTGTCCTGAAAATATTACGCATAAAAAATACTTTACATTAAAAAGTCTTTAAACAATTTACTTTGAGTAAAAAATTTTTTTCTTCAAAAAGTTTATCCTCAAGAGAGATGTTTGTTTAGGTTCAGTTAATGTTGTCGCGAATGCAAATGATCGTTCCACTGGTGCAGAAGATGGAACAAGGGCGTCATTCGTCAGAGAAATGTTTCTTATTATCGAAAAATCGTTCGATATAGCCCCTAATTAGATCAGCATATAATTTGCAAGAATAATTTCCCACTTATCGCAAATAATCATTTCAAATGATGTTATTTCAAAAGTAATCACAGAGGGAAAACAAGTAATTACGAAATAAGATAGCATTTAGATAGTACTAATTAGTAATAGTAGTTTTAAGTAGATAGTAATTATGAAATAAGATAGCAGTTACTTGAAATTATATTTCAAGTATTGGCATCTTAAATGTGATCAGAGGCATCGAAATAATTATGAAATAAAACAACATATTATTTGAAATAACATTTCAAACAACGTTCTTCCAAAATAACCCCAGAATGAAAACAATTATAAAAAGATAACACGTTCATAGAAATAACAAATCAAATATTGTTATTCGAAAAATGATCGCAGTCATGGAAACAATTACGAAATAAGATATAACACAAGTTTTAAGTGAAATAATATTTCAAACAATGCCATTTCAAACGCGTCCAGTTCTGCTCGGGCCGAGAGCCGTCGAACAGAAATAGCAATGTTCCCGAGCGCATCGACTAATTAGAAAGAAAATTTTTCAGCCGGTTCTATTCTACCGTGACCATGGAACCGTTTCGGGCGGCCATTAATAGTTTGACAAATCGACTGGTTGCCTCGTGAAACACGTCCGGAACAGCTAAGTGGTCCTCGACCGGGCAGCGGAATTCGATTTCGAACTGCCATCGAGCGACCGCCGAGAATCTTCGAAACAATTAATCTCGACTCGCGTAGGAATCGCTCACCTTCGGGCTGATGGGGCGCGTAGATGTTCAGGTAGAGGCAGTCCTCGCTCTGGTTCTTCAGATAGGGCAACAGCATCTCCAGGTACTCGTACCGGACCGGCTTCACCTCGTCCCGCAGCTTCGGCACCACTTGCGGGCAGACGGGGGCGAATTCCAGGGATTGTCGCACGCCCCTCCAGGGCTCCGGTGATCTCGGTGGTGAGAACCTTAAGGATCCGATCGGCGACTCCGCGTACGGCACTCCTGGAACATCGAGTGACGATCGTGATTGTCAATTGGTAATTGGTTTCGGGCGTAGCGGCACGGGTCAGCCTTCGGCGAGAGTTCGAAAGGCTCCTCGGCTTTGCCGAGAGTTTACGCTGCTTTTAGATCGGATTGTGAACGAGATTCTTTTCGCGCTCGTGCTTTCAGATGTGCCACCGGCTGATTGGTGACGAACGAATTGGATCCGAATGAATTCGGATTTATTATTGAATTATTATTATATTATTATAATAATATGTGTAATATAATTATATGATACAGGCGGGTTCCTCGGATCATTTGAAGCAACTTCTTCCTTTACAAAAATGTTCTCCGAGGCACCGTTAACGAGTTATTAACGAAAGAAGCCCAGCGCAAGAAGCCCAGTTTTGCTCATTGGCTCGGTCGCCTCGCGCCAGCTGAGCTGCGATTCGACCGCTCGACCGCTGGCGCCGTTGGCTCGGCCACCTCGCGGCAGCTGATCTCGCCTCTCATTGGTCACTGTTTTTCGTTAATAACTCGTTAATGGTGCCTCGGAGAACATTTTTGTAAAGGAAAAAGTTGCTTCGAATGACCTGAGGAACCCGCCACTTTCGGATTGCGAGACATTTTTGGGACACCCTGTATATTAGTATACAATTATATAATATATTATTATATAATTATATAATATATCATTATATATTATAATATTATTATTATATAATTATATAATATATCATTATATATTATAATATTATTATTATATAATTATATATATATATTAGTATATGTTGAAAAAAGAACTTTTTAGCCTCGGACAAAAATTAATCTATAGTTTACTTTGGACTGAGATTCGAAAATATCAGATTACGTTTCCGCCGGTTCCGTGAACGCGCAGCGACGGTGATGTAAACTGTATATCTAAGATACCGCGATGTGACAATAGTATATAATTATAACACTTGTAAGACAAGTTTATTTTTCAATTAACTTTTTATTGATTTGTTGTAACTTCTTGGACGGACTATAAAAGTTATAAATCTCGTTTATTACATAGTATATGCTATGATGTGTGTTATAAGAAATTTTTGATACATGAATACATGTATCTAAAATCTGCTTAAAAAAAATACAATTTTATACATCTTGTTAGCGGAACGTGTAATATACCGAAATCAATTTAATCTGCTTACAAATAAATAATTGATAATGCTTTCTTAAGTATGATTGGAAAAGTTATTTAATGCATCTTAATTTTTTACTATATTTGTTATAAGTACGAATAAAAGAATAACAGTAATACAGAAAAGGTTGCAATTCATGATAGTACTGGAGAAAGATTTCGTCATAATGCATAACGAATTGCAAATATCAAGTAAAAATTCATACCATCTCGAAATCACAAGTTTTCTTTTCTTAGATTGTTCTTAAGACGTTTCACGAGAACTTCGAAATCGATTTTCTAGAAATTGCTTATGTGTCTTCCATCCATGAAATGCTTTAATTACAGTTTTCTAAAATATAAATCATATATTATTGCCAAAATTTTACTACGGTAAAATAAGGAAGTCACACATTTTAGTACTCTCTCCACTCGAGCGTGTCCGTTCTCAAAACGAGTCATTGGCGACTCTGGCACAGTACACGGAAGGTTAATTGAGTTACTAGATAGCTGATAAGCGAAATAAAAGATATACGTGGCCACCAGCCATTTTACCGGCTCTTAAAACAGGGAATTACAGTAGTTCGATTAAGCCCGATCCCGAGGAGGGTTCTTAATTATCCCTGCCGAACCAGAAAAACCCGAGACAACAGCTGCGAGGGGGGCGGCCGGAGGGCGTCCCCATTTAACTTCTCCGATGGCCAATCAAAGTTTTTCAAGGTCGTTCCAATTTCCACGCGAGCGATCCATACGTTTTTAATCCGGCCGCGGCGCCGATCCGAATCAAGCCTTTCGATTTGCGCCACCCACTCAGACAAGCCGCGATTTAATATTTTACGTAGGAGCCTGCTCGGCCCCGGGAATCCAATTTACCCCGGAATTGGATAAAATGGATCGGCCGTGATACTTGCCGCCAAGGTGGAGCGTGTTAACACGGATGCCGGACCCAAGCCCGATCAATTTAATCGATCGGTCGGGTCGCGCGCGCGCGCGCGCGTCTCCCGATAGGACTTTACGGTGATTGCCTGCACGATGATTCACGTCGGATCATCTTTCCGGTGACCCTTTTTCAAGAACAAACTCTCAAGAACTCTCTCTCACTCTTTCACTCTCTCTCACTCCCTTTCATTCTCTCTCACCCTCTCTTACTCTCGCATTGTCTCTCACTCTTTCACTCTCTCTCTCTCTCTCTCACTCAATTTCACTCTCTCTCACTCTCTCATTCTCTCTCACTCTTTCACTCTCTCTCACTCTCTCTCGTTCTCTCGCGCTCTCTCCCTCACTCTCTCTCACCCTCTCTGTCGCTCTCTCTCGTTTCTCTCACTCTTTCTCGCCCTCTCTGTCGCTCTCTCTCGTCTCTCCCGCTCTCTCTCACTCCCTCTCGCTCTCTATCGCGCTCTCTCTCGTCTCTTTCACTCTCTCTTTCTCTCTCTCGCTCTCCGTCTCTCTCTCGCACTCTCTCTCGCTTTCTCTCGCGCTCTCTCTCAGTCTCTCGCGCTCTCTCACTTTCTCTCGCGCTCTCTCTCAGTCTCTCGCGCTCTCTCACTTTCTCTCGCCCTCTCTGTCACTCTCTCTCGTCTCTCTCACTCTCTCTCTCGCCCTCTCTGTCGCTCTCTCTCGCCCTCTCCGTCGCTCTCTCTCACTCTCTTTCGCGCGCTCTCTCTCGTCTCTCCCGCTCTCTCTCTCACTCTCACTTTCTCACACTCTCTCACTCTCTTTCACTCTCTCTCGTTCCTTCATTCTCTCTCACTCTTTCTCTCTTTCTCTTTCTCTCTCTCGCCCTCTTTCTCTCTTTCTAGTCCGATCAGAGAATTCCGAGATGACATATTGAATACTGAACACAACGGGTCGCGAATGCGAAGCAGCATATTTTCTTCGATCGCATTCTTTACCAAATATATAGCGACTCGTAAGTGTTGCTATGTCTGCTACATCGGATGAAAATATGATATTTCGCCGAACGTGCTTCTTCTTACGCTCGACTGCTCGGTCTTTGTATGCGTGTCGCTTGATCCGCTTGTACTCATTTTTATTAACACTAGGTTTACGGATCACCGAAGACAACTATTTTATAGTACTTTATATCGCTGATAAGAATGTACAACGACTCGTATTAATGTTCGGACAACTTTCAAAACGGAATAACTTTTTTTAAATCATCCCTTGCATGCTGGAACGATTTCACATATTTCAAAACTCCGCTACAGGTTATCGCTTCTATTAAATTTTGCTGTATCGAATTCGATAATATTTCAAAGAGTACATATATCGTTTCTGCGAAATCAAAATATCAGCGAGACAGATTCGACGAGTACATTATTTGAACAGCGAGATTTAAATAGAAGGTACTAAATTATTTGTCACAGCGTGAACTTGGCGTTTTTTATTTAGAAACTCTGGAATAATCATTTTAAGCGAAGAATGACTTCCGTCAATTATCTTCTCTTATCTCCGTTAATTATCCTATCTTATTTCCATCAATTTATTTTTTCCATCTTGAAGACAGTTCTAAAACCTGCGTCACCCATTTAGATGAAACGCTGTGTTACAACTATTCGTGGACTAATGAATTCATGAATTGTATATTTGAACGTTGACGCCGAGCCAATTAAACCAGTTCGAAAATGAAGAGAGTCAAGGAAGGGAAAACTTGTGTTCAATTATGCACAGCGGCCGCCTATTCAATAATTTAACCCGAGAAAGATAACCTACGTCGCAAAGGCGCCTGCGAAGACTGTTGATTTTTGTTAATTTTTCATAGAGGTCTAGTGATTTAAGTTTAAAATTACTTAAAATATAAAAAAATATAATATAAATGCATTTTATTTTTACAATAATGCCAAACCTTTAAAATGACTAGATTAACTTAAATAAATATCCATTGTTAGTATAAAATTGACGCCTTAGAAAAGCATGCGCCTCTGAAGCGTATGGTTATCTTTTACGTACGTTGTCATATGGTTATCTTTCTAGGGTTAAGGCCGAATGGAATGCTCGCGGAACGCAGCATGTTACTTTTAACCCCTAGACTACGGTGGGCGCCCATAGGCGCCTAGGAATTTTGCGTTTGTGACACTCGGAGCGCCTATAGGCGCTCGATGCAGTTTTGTTTTCTGACACGGAGGGCGCCTATAGACGCCCAGAAAATTTTATCGACATTTATTCCGATAGATCTTATCTCAGTTAGACGAGACAAAGGTTTTACAATAATATTAAATTTGTAACATTTATAATAATTCGATTCAGAGAAATAAATAATATTGTTTCAATGTAGTGAAATTTAGTTTTTTAAATATTGAAATATCTTTTCACAAAAATGCATCCCTATCCAAAAGTTCGCCGTTCTCGACGTACATCGTAACTCAATTTCTGCCGTATGGTACGGCCGACGCGTCTCAAAGTCTGCCGTAGTCAATGGGTTAAATAAGTATCGGTGCAACTGAGCGCTCAGCTGCGCTCTTGCTCCGTATTCCAAGCGTTACTATGGAAAGAACCTGTAGCGTAACTTCATTGCGAATCAATACACGGCTCGTTGTTTCTGTTTTGCCTTTGAACTCACTGTTTACATTAGGGCCCGGCGCTGCCTCCCGCCATGCGGAAGAAATTGATTTAAACTCTGTGCTCGGTAGAACGGGATCTCTGTGATTACCACAGAAAATCCAACAATTCATTGGCGGAATGAACGAAGGGTAGAACGCGCGCGCGGCAGAATTCACGCGATTGTTGGTCCTCCGTTGATTTTCCAAGCACCGATTGCAACAGTGCCGACATTCGTAATTCGCGCGAACGGCTAAGCAAGTTTTTGTGAAAGCAGAATTTTATCGGTCACCGCGTGGAAACTGTTGGGATTATGGAATGAAAATGAATATGATTCTAATTCTTTTCTTAACCCTAGAAAGATAACCATATGACAACGTACGTAAAAGATAACCATACGCTTCAGAGGCGCATGCTTTTCTAAGGCGTCAATTTTATACTAACAATGGATATTTATTTAAGTTAATCTAGTCATTTTATAGGTTTGGCATTATTGTAAAAATAAAATGCATTTATATTATATTTTTTTATATTTTAAGTAATTTTAAACTTAAATCACTAGACCTCTATGAAAAATTAACTAAAATCAACAGTCTTCGCAGGCGCCTCTGCGACGTAGGTTATCTTTCTCGGGTTAAAAAGACTTTATTTTATTCCTTTATTGAGAGAAGGTATATGGGCGAAAACGATCGAGCGACCAAACTCTACTGAGAGTCCGGTAAGAAGAAACGCTTCTTTTATACCCTTCTTGGGTTCGTCTTATCCACCAATCGGAGACGTTTATTTGTCGCGTTTCACATTGTATACGTGACGCTGGGTCCCCAAACAGTCAGGGCACGATGCGTATCTAATGGTACCGGTGATGATGTATCGCGGTATCTATTATATACAGTTTACATCACCGTCGTTGCCCGCTGACGGAACCGACGAAAATGTAAACCGATATCTTAGTATCTTAGTACTAAGTAAACTATAGATTAATTTTTGTTCGAGGCTAAAATTTCAACAGAAACATTTCCCTCGACGTTCGCGATTCCACTAAATTCCCCGACAGTAGAAATCCAGAAATATTTCAAGCAGACTAATAACGTCCAGCGGTTCACTCCGATGTAAATTATTACTGTATTTGTGGATTTTGCGCATCCCAAGCGTCCGCTGCTTTTTAAAATTCGGCTCAGTGAAATATTTAACACCCTAATTGTTGAAACGGCGATCATAAAAAGTTCCAGTTTCGTTCTCCATAGAAATTATTCAGCGAATTAAATGGAAATTGAATATTTTTTAAATTGTGCCTCGATTCGAATATTATTCAATTCTTGAAACGTTGAACTTTATGCGAAGTTGTTTGAACTTTATTCGTGGGAGAATCGTGGTTCAAGAATTGAGCCGTTTATTTTGAAACTGTGGCATAAGTCACTTTGTTTTTAAGTCGATGTATTTAAGGGTTTGCGTTTTAACACGTTTAAAAATATGGATGCTAACTTTCGAGAAGATTTACTTGTATTTGTTATCTCAGTATAAATAGTTTCGTATAAACATTAAAAAATCACCACTTTTCATTACGGTAAAGTGACTTATGCCACTTTCAAAATAAACGGCTCAAGTACAGCAATAAGAAAATGATATCTGTTATATTACATTTGCTCTAGTTAAATCGTTTCTGTTATTGCTCTCGTTTCGCGTATTGTTACAACGTTTAAATCCCTCAGTTTCAACGTATCGCTCTATCTGTGTTAGATCCGTCACAACTGAATCCAATGCAGTATTGATTTGATCAAATTGAAGTTTGAAATTTTTCACACACTAGGATGGTTAGATGACTATTAAAAATTAACCCCTTAATGCACAGTTTTTTTGAAAAAAAACCGGCCAAAAAAATCAATTCTTTTAATGTAAAAAAGCACAATGTAGAACATTGTCTTGGCAAAAGAATTAAAAAAATACAAATATAATCAAAATTTTCATTTTAATTTTGAATTTTGATCCATGTTGCAGAAAGAATTTTGATATACTGCGCTTTTGTTCCATGGAAAAAGGCTGTATTTTATTCTTGAATAAATAAGTGTTGTAGCTTACAATCCCATGTAAATGATAAATATCAATAAAACGATTTTTTTCCTTTGCTTTCACATTGTTATTTTCAATTCTCGATTATATTCGAGTGCGAAAAATTATAGCAGCATAAAATACAACGCCGCTCGAATTATCTCGAGTGCGCACAGTCGGCCTGTTTAGCGCGCTCGAATTAACTCGAGCGTACAAGTTAAGGGGTTAAACAAATTATACCTTAAATGTGGTACAATCATAATTCTATGGAAATGATATTTTTTTTTACTACTTTTATTGAAATTACTATAATGTAACAAGCTGTATCTTTGTTGCGATTAACCCCACGCTTTAAAGGGAGTGCATATAACTTACGACTTTCCCTCTACAAGTGTACCATAATAATTTTAATTGCCTGATGTAACCTTTTCCCTAGGGCAAATGCTATCCGCGACTTTCTTTACGATTTATTTAACGAAAGACACCAACCAATGCGAGGCAAGGTCAGCTGACGCAGCGGCCGAGGCGGCGAGCGGAACTACGGTGCTGTTGCGGGGTGCGGCGGCGAGAGGGGGCTACGCTCGTGCTTCGTGTCGCGCCCGGAACATAAACAAGTCGGCATGCTTGAAACTTTTCGTATCTTTTTTACTACGCACAAGTAATAATATTAAGAAAACTGTCGTTCATCCTTATTTTAGAATATGTCTCAAGAATATATTTGTTAATTACAAGATATTTATATTATATATACATACTTATTTATATTATATATAGAAGAATATTATTAATTTTTTGGGCCCGAAATAATAAGTAATTTAACCGTGACAAGCAAACGTGTACCAAAGGAATTTTTATGCGGCGACCATAGTAAAGATTAACAACGAATAACCCTGTTAAAGAACGTAAAAGATTAAATCTATGAAATATTTTATTTTATAATTATTGAGATCATAAAGCTGTTGCCATTGGAAATTGTTGAACGTATTTCTTCGTCCCGTTATACGCTATCATAAAAATTGTAATTTCGTAATTCAATCCTGTAACTTTTATAAGGCAACGCGTACTGGTCAATTTAAGACCTCGGTATGTTTAATGTTAAACATTTGTGCAAAGCTTCGTCGAAATCAGCGTGAATCAATCACCAGGCTTCCTTAGCAAGCAAATAATAGAAGCATTGCGAGCGCGCGTGCATTGGAAAGAAGCTATAAACGCCAAAGAATATCAAAAGCTTCCGTGGAATTCGGGAAAGTACAGTCGCTCACAAAATTGAGCGTTTACACCATTTATAACGCAATAACTTCTCTAAAACTGGACTAAGTGAGTTGAATTTTTTTTAGATGATAGAGGCTAATTAGATTAAATTAGATTAGATTAAATTAGATAACTAAAATGCCTTTTCCTAATTTTGCTACTACTTGGGATAACAAGAAAAATAGAAAATTCTCGTTTTTTAATTTTTTTACATGAGTCTATAACAAAAATTTAAAAAGTGCCTTTCGTAGATCTCGGTAACTTGTGTGCGTGCAGAAAATTTGTTCGAAATCGGTTAACCCAGAGTCGAGCTACAGACATTGAAAGATTTAAAAAACCGCAAATTTTTTTCAATGTTTGGTCAAACTCGTGATAAAACTGTGATTTTTGCCACGTTTAATTTGTTGTAACTCGCAGCCACGTCAAACGATTTCGATAAAATTTTCAGCGTACATGTGATTTACCGAGATCTACGAAAGACATTTTTTAAATCTTCATTATTGGCTCGGATAAGAAAATTAAAAAGCGAGATATTTTTCATTTTATTGTCATTCCAAATAATAAGAAAATTAAAAGAAAGCATTTCGACCGTCGTTTAGTAGACTAGTCCCGCTATCGTAAGAAGAAAATTCAAGTCACTTGGTCCGGTTTGACAAAAGTTAGCAGTTTCAAAAAGTTTTAAAAGGTGCACGCTCACAATTTCCTGAGTAACTGTATATATTAGTCGGACTGTAAGCGAGCGTGCGCGAGCTGTGCGCGGACTGTCGTGCACGCGCGACATTCGCGGCACGTGGTGGGGACGCATCTATTCCGAAAATAGCCGGCACGGCTCTCGTTTTCGGTGCCTTTGACGTATCGAGATTCTCGAAGTGCGGATACGTAGCGGTAATGTGAACGGGCGAAAGCTGATGCAGCTGCGAGAGGAAAGTTTCGTCGGGCCGGATCGGGCCGAGCCAAAGTTCACCGTATCGGCGCACGGAAACCGGCCGTGTTATCGTTCCCCTGGACCTACGGGTTACACCGGGGTAGAAGGGAACGAGGGGGGACCGGTGATTGGGCCCCCCGAACTTCCGAACTTGCTCTTCGGGATGATTGTGAGCGGATTTCTATGGCTGTGATTGACTTTGCCGGCGGGTTTAAGGACGTATTTCGGAGGAATTTTCTGCGCGCGTCGATGCTCCTCTACCCGATGCTCGGAGAAAGTCTGTATATATCCTTGGCGGCTAATTTTTGGGAGTCTAATTTGTAATCGGGTATTAACCTACTTAAACTTCGGTCGACGCTGGCGCTGTTCTAACGCGGATCTAACTTACAAGCGAACCATTTGAACGGACCTGCTTAGATTTCGACAGAACTTTACCGAGTTGGAGAACTGAATTAGTGTTTCAGCAGATGGGTCTAAAATGGTGGATGCGCGTATGTTTTTCACCCTTTCGCTACGGCAGACTTTGGCACGCACCGGCCGTACGGTACGGTACGAATTCACTCGCGACGTCCACTGGGTACGGCGAAGTTTTTCGTTAGACACGCATTTCTAAGGAAGTATATTAAAATATTCGAAATACTGAATTCTCTATTACATCAAACCAATATTACTTGAAGTGAACATTAATTTCAAGCTTTTTTTACAATATTTAATAATCATATTTAGTAATATAATAACGTGCGATACGTTTGAAAACATGGATGAACACATAATCCTACGTTACATTTTTTGCATTCGTGATGTGTAACCTTTCTCTTATCATTTTTCACATACACTACACATTTACGCCTTGCACTTTACCGGATTGCTGTATTGCTTTCATATGGAGACGGAAAATGCTTTTGCGTCAAACGAAAAGGTTCGTTGTTAGTATCTCTTTACCTTTTAATTTATATCCATCAGTTTCATCCAAGCTGTATTTTCTTCATATTTGTTTTATTCAATTTAAATGAAATTTACGAAATGTTAAATTTCTTCCAGATACATAGTTATATAATATAAATGTGTTATATACCGCTAAATCGAATAAATGAAAAAATAGGACGCCAATAGGCGCCTACAATACCGGGAAGCCAACATGTTTCGGACGCCAATAGGCGCCTACAGTACCGAGAAGCCAACATGTTTCGGACGCCAATAGGCGCCAACAGTGGTCAAAGGGTTAATTGCGGGAACTCAGATTGAAGGGAATGAAACTATCCCTGACAGTTCGTCCGTCTCGGAGTTAACTTGAAAATGATTACGGATAGGAAAAGGATCTTTTTAACATCATTTGGGTGGACTTTATTGGAGTACTATGATTGCTACTTGTATGGTTAGCCTTTGCGATTAGCACTTATGATTGATAATCAATGTAGCAATTATGTAAGATTCTGTCCATAAATCTTTATTTTGAAACGGGATGTCTCAAAATTATTGTATATACCATTTCAGGCAATTATCAGGCAATAATCAAGTAATAATCAGGCAATTAAAATAAGCGAGAAATGAGGACTTTCTGAGATTATTTGAAATAAATTTTTTCTTAGCGAAAATGCAATTCGCGGCTTCGTTTACGAATTATTAATGAAAAACAATGACTAATTAAAGGCGAGATTAGCTAAGATTAGCTTAGCGCGGAGCCCAAGTCAATCAGCGGAACTGGGCTTCGACCGCTCATTGGCTCGTCCGCTCGCGTCAGCTAATCTTGCCTCTCATTGGCTCGGCCGCTCGCGTCAGCTGATCTTGCCTCTCATTGGTCAGTGTTTTTCGTTAATAACTCGTGAACGAAGCCGCGGATTGCATTTTCGCTAAGGAAAAAATTACTTCAAATGACCTCAGGATCCACATTTCCCACTTGTACAATAATTTTGGGACATCCTGTACTTTAATGTAATAGCGTCTAAAGGGTGGACATTCGGAGATATTGTACAATATTTCTAGAATAATACAAGATTATTAAAAAAGTTGTAGTAAATGGGTGTTTGTAAGCTGTTTGTCAATATAAGCGGTAAAATACTGCATTTATGCCACGGTAAAAGTAGTGGTTAATAGTCAATCCGAGCTATCGCAACACGTTTGCATTAATCCAGTATTTTTAAACATCATAATGATCAAATGTGAAATATCCCCATAAATGTAAGAACTTCATTGTTTAAATTTTTCGTTATATTCAGATAAGAAAATCGAAAGACCATTCCACTCAACTGTATTTTTGCAAAAGAATTGTTACGCACTGTCTAACACACTAATCCTTCTATCATCTCAAAATAATTCAAATCGTTTTTATAATGTATTCGCGACACATTCCCTTATTATAATAGGTTTCATCTCGTTACCACAATTTATCGCAATACAAAAATAATATTTAAATTATATTCAATATTTCAATAACAATAACAATAATTCTTTTTAATAACTAACAATAACATTCATATATAATTATTTTAAGTTACACTTATATTTAAGTATAATTTAAAAAAGTTAAAAACTACAATAAGTTACACATTATTGCAGAACCTTATCCGAGACCAAACTAGCAGCACCCTTCTGAAGATTCAATGCCCAATGAATCGCGACAAAAACCGAGAAGTACATACAAAGATTAAACTCGCTGTCAACTATTTTATTATTGGACAGTCTATTCAACGAGCCGGCATCACGAGTCGCGCGAAGTCGCATCGCTGCGAAAATTTGTCGAGCCGTCGGATCCGAACAGCGAGCCGGATTCACGGTTGGATAACGTGTCTGTAGACTCACCGAGGAATACGTCGACCGCCTGGAGATCGTGATTGGTCCTCGGCTGGACGACGATGCCGCGTAGATGTCCCTGTTTGACCCGCACCTCCCTGGTCGGTCTGGGTTCCGGTGGCTCGTGGAAGCTCGGATAGTAGCCGTAGTGGGCCCTCGGCTGGTAGAAGTCGCGGTGCTCGGTGAGGATCTGGGTGCAGGCCAACAGCAGGAAACCCACCAGCTCGAGTCGCAGCATCCTCGACATTTGTTTGGTCGTTCGATGGCCGGAAAGCGTGGCAATGAATTCTCGCGGCGGCACCGCGAAGCCTCGACTGCGGCGGAGTCACGGGACCGGCCACGAGTCGAGGTAAAAATAATTTTTCACCGTACCCGCTTCTTCCGTTTCTGCGCCGGATGCAACCGGAGAGAAGAAGTTTCTCTGTGTTATCGTCCCGGCGCGGCGCGGTGCGGCGAGGGCCCGGGTCGGGCTCGGGTCGTGCTGCGGGTCAGGCTGCTTGGTTTCACGGGCGACACTGTTTCGACGGTCCACTTGGTCGAGGAAAGGGCGCCGCGGTCTTTCGAGGGCCCCGTGCCAAGATCGCTCCGAGTTCGCTTTTGGCAGCACGTGCGCGCGTGGCTCACATTTTCGACGCCGGCTTCCTGCTCGCCTTCGCTCGGACACGCTGCCAGCCACCGCGATATCACATTGTCACGGTCCTCCGGCGATCCTCCGACGCTATTCACTCGGCTTCGCGACTCCGACGCTCAACTTGCCGCAGCCAGCGCTATTATTCCCCGACTTAAGCACCGTTCCGATGACTGTTCCCGGGCATGACGGTTTTCGTGATACACTCGCGGACGAAATCGTTACTGTTCCGCGGCACTGTATTCATCCGACCCGGTGTTCACAGTCCGAGGATCGAAGAAAATGATAGGGAGCACAGCTGAAGTCTACCGGCTCGGGGCGCAGAGAGACTCTCTCCGCTGCACCGTGGTCGCTTTAAATACACTTGGCTGGTTAGGAAAGCATTTCGATGCTTCCGTTTACGGCTTTATACGCGGTTTGATTGCTGCGTCGATCTTACGCGACCGATTCGTGGTTTTAGAAGGATTTGGGTTTGGAAATTTGTTTCGTTGCAATGTGTTTGAATGAATTAATTTTTTACTAGGATTTATTTTAGATAGAGAGAGAGAGAAGCAGAGAGAGAAAGAGAGAGATAGAGAGAGATAGAGAGAAAGAAAGAGAAAGAGAGAAGCAAAGAGAGGCAGAAAGAGAGAAGCAGAGAGGGAGAGGGGCTGAGAGGAAGAGAGAAGCAGAGAGGGAGAGGGGCTGAGAGGAAGAGAGACAGAGAGAGAGAGAGAGAGAGAGAGAGAGAGAGAGAAAGCATAGGCACACGTGCTCCTAGCCAAGAATGGTAACCACGGTTGAGCGAGACGTGACGGGAGTCAGAAGGCATTGTTTGTTTTTATTCGGCCGAACTCGAGTCCCTCGTTTCGTGGAAATTCAGTACTGCGGCTAATTTGGGGCTAATAGGAAGCGATCATTGCTGCCGATAAGGGAAACGCGTTTACTCTATTTCTGCGAGGACGTTAATATGAGTAGGTTGATGGGAATCGGTCCTACACTTTTCTTAGCCGATTTCTTCTGAGCAACGGACAATACGTAGTTATCGACAATTAATGTTTGTAAACACTATCTCGGACGGAGGCAACTGCCATCGAAAAATAGACGACCACTGAATGTTGTACGTAGTCGAACAAACTTTGGAGTCGATTTTCTGGAAAACGGAGCGCCGGATAAAAAAATGTTACACCAAATTTTTTTTCTTATCTTTTCACGTTTTCGGTTGTATTCCGGCCCACCCTGTACATGTTTTATGAGTATCCGTTTTTATGTTCAAGAAATGAAAATAGTCTGCGAGCTTAAAGACAAGAATACCATTTCATGAAATATTTGAAGAATTAATAGAAATAGATGAAAATATGGAAAAACGGAAAGACGTTAAAATAACCTAAACAAAATTTTTGAAGATACGTATATATACATGAAGTTAATTTAATTTGGCCGTCTCCTTGTATATTTTATAAACTATTAAATATTTCTTGTTGAAAATTTGATAACATCGAAACAATAAACACGCCACGTATTATAAACAATTTCCAGCACAATGGAAAGAACAATATGTTTATTATATTGGTAAATAAATAACTTTTTTTCGTAAAGATCAATCAACAAAAAACGAGACCAAATAAGTTTAACGATTAATTCACTGTGACGATTTAATTATTTCCCAAAATACGGTCAACTTTAATATTGCATATTTCTTTCTCCATCTCCGCCAGTATAAAAATATAATTTTTACGTTATTCTCACAAATATAAAATCAAGTTACTATAAAAAATAGAGAAAAATTTCCTTACAATCAATAACATTGAACTGATCGACGTTCGCTGATAGAGTATACATGTAAAATTCAACTTTATCATGCGCTAATGGATATTCGTGTGAAATGAATAAATAAGTAAAGCAGCGCGCGCGTGCTGCAGCAATGTATACATTGCACTCGTTAGGAGTCGTAAATGGAAGCGTCCCGATACTTTCCGAAGCCGCAGGATCCCGAAACCGCCGGTAGTCGCTGTTTCGTGCTGGGTTTGGTGACGATTAAAAGGCAAAGAGGACCCTCTCCGCTGTCCTCCAGCGGGGATATTCTTGGTCTGAACAAGGGTGAACGGACGTAACGCGGGTCGCGGGAACAAGAGAGAAAGCAGGAGAAAGCGAGCGGTGCGTGCACTCTATTTTCGACCCAAATAGAACGCTGCTGCTGTTGATAAACTTCGGGCTGGCTCGGGCCAGAACGCGCGGCTCCCCATCGCCACGAGCAGATCTTCGTCGCGTGGATTTATGCGACCGTTACGACCCACGAACGTTTATCTCATCTGTGTGTGTATCCCGTTTCTTAAATATTGAAGTTTTCCTTCGCCCGGACGCCGTTAAAAAATGTATCTATTCCGAGACTTCGAGGAACCTAATAAAAATCTTAAAAGAGATATTCCGCGATCCAAGCTTTATTACCCTGTTCCCGAGATCGTTATTTTCTCCGTACATTTACATCATCCGGCCGGTCTTATTATCCAAACATTGAGATTTACTTTACGACATCGGTTTCGCGAAATTAAACTCTAGAACGGAGGTTCTGAAGCGAACTAATTAATTATAAGTTGACTCGTTCTTCTTTTATTAATATTAGAATTGTTAATATATAATTATATTATATATATTATTATTACAACGGAGGTTCTGAAGCGAACTAATTAATTATAAGTTGACTCGTTCTTCTTTTATTAATATTATAATTGTTAATATATAATTATATTATATATATTATTTATATATTATTATTATTATTATTATTATTATTACATGGAAAATAAAATTATAAATATAATATAATTATATATAATTAATAATATAATTAATATATATAATTATATTATATTTATAATTTTTAATATAATTAATAATATATAATTAGTATATAATATATATTATAACATATAATATATAATATTATTTTAATATACAATTAAATCTGGAACCTAAATTGACCGGAATTTGTCATCAATTTATTTCTCAATCCGATTCCATCGCGTTCGCATGCTGCGCCGTTGATTGGAAATGATTCAAAGCGCACGGCAGCGAAATTTCTAAAGAAACGACAAGCCAAAAATGGGATCTGAAGGGAACGAATACCAATAATATCCACGCTGCAGCAGGATCACCCCCCCTATTCGATTGCGTTACGATTTCGAAAACGCGACGGTACACCTCGTTAGGCAAAGTTTCGAACTCGGTTAATTTCGTAGCCGTTGCAGGAGCGAGTCCTCTCGCGCACAAGGGTAATTGTCGGTGCATAATAATCAGTAGCCAAAAATCGTAGCCGGCTTTAGAAATGCGTTGCGGGGTCGCGGTACACACAGCCCGGCCCGGAAGAGTTTCAATTTAGCCCATTCACGTGCCGCACAAAGCAGCCATCAAAAGAGCTTCCGTTCTCGCCGTGAAAATCATTCAACGAAATTTACGGAAAAAAGCGTTGCACGCGCGCGTGAAACGGCAAACCGGATTACGCGGCGCGATATAAAACCGGGGCCGTTTTAACGCGCGCTTAAAAGCGGTCAATAGCGTTAAATTATGAATACCCGTAATTTGCATCGCGACTAATTGTCGCGCGGGACAACCCGCCATTTTACGTCCGTCCCGGCGGCTCTTTTTTCTCTCTCCTTGGCCTGCCCCCGACCTTTTCAAAAGGGAGCCGACCGACTATAAAAAAAAAAAAATAGAAAATAAAAAGAAAAAGGAACCACCACCAGAGCACCAGCCCTGCGAGAACCGCACGCCGGCTTCAACAAAGTTTCGCCCGGTACGTGACGCGTTTATCGATATTTCTGACGCGATTTACTCGCAGACGAGCCGCGTTACGTCTCGCATAGTCTCTGATCGGTGGTGGATTTTCAGTCGCCGCGTCGGAGCGCCGCAGAATTCGCGGGCAACTTCGCCCACCGGAAACTCCTATGATCGGAGCTCCCGCGGTCCGCGGTTTATCGAAAATTCCGTCGATCTCCGAATGGCCGCCGTGTTCAACGTGTCCGATGGATTTTTCACGCGGAAGGATAGGCGCCGACGACAGCGGTCGGTGTTGATTTTCCGAGGAAAATCGCGCGCGCTAGAGAGAGAGAACGCGAGAGAGCAGGAGAAGGTAAACGCCGCTCCTGAGGAGGATGTTGAACTTTTGGCTGCCCTTGCGAGCTTCGAACGCCGCGGATATTCTTGGACCCGGTTCTACGGGTTCTACTTTCGATATTCGGAAAGCAGACGCGAGAACTGCGCGCTCTCGTTGGACAGACGTTTTCACGAATGTTTTCCTCGGCTGTGCTCTTCGGAAATCCAGCGTACGTTCAACGCCTTGATTTTCCACGTCGATCTCGCGCGCAACTAATACGATTCTCTGTGAAATGTAAATTCCTCGAATCTATCAGATTCTGTTGGTAAAATCGGCTTTTCGGTTTCCGTCTCGTCGAAGAGTCACGGTTCGATATTCGTGGATACTTGTTCGACGAGTTAAACGGAGCTGTCTTACACAATTTCGATTGTCAACGACGGCTCAGATGCTCGGAGAGTATTTTAAGCGACCATCGGCGCGTCCTTGATGCCTCCAGTATCAACGACACTGCCCGTCGTCGATCGCATCAGCGTTCAGAAGATTCGCAGAAAATTGAACGAATTGTCACGAGTTTGCACAAATCGTCGACGAGATGCGAGAGTCGCGCGAGATTTTCGCGCATTCGTACGAACGCGGGGAATCGTTGGAATACGTTTGGCATACGCTGCTAACGAATATCGCGGTCGCGGACTCAGTTTCGTCTCGATGGAACTCGCGAGTGAACTGAGTCCGTAAGTGCTAAAATTAAATCGAGAACGCAGCGAGGAGGAAGCGCCGCCGGGCGGCTGTGTTTCGAGCCGAAACTTTTATTTTCGGAGAAACGTGTCCCGATTGGTCGTCGAGTATGCCTGCCGGGCGAACATGTCACGTATTTACAGATATATTGTTGACAGAATCGACGTCTTCGTCGATCACGCACTCTCGCGATTGACGTTTAAATCATTGCGCTCGAGCGATGACTTTGGGGCATCGTTAGAAATGGTCATATCGCATTGCAAAATAATTTTTTAGACTTTGTTTGCGTTTAGAAATTGTTGAAAGCAATTGTTGCATGAGCTACGCAACAATAATTTATAATAAATATATTTTAACAACATAGAATAGAAATATTATAGGTCAGAAAAACTATTTTGGATTTAGAGTTAAAATGGCTTCGAGCGAAAATTTAATTTATTATATATTTATTTATTACAATTTATACATAAATTACGTTCTGAATACTTATTACATTTCGAATGTAATATAAATATAATATAAATATAATATAAATGTAATACAAATATAATATAAATATAATATAAATATAATACAAATATAATATAGATATAATATAAATATAAAATACAAATATAATACAAATATAATACAAATATAATACAAATGTAATACAAATATAATACAAATATAATACAAATATAATACAAATATAATACAAATATAATATATAAATATATAAATATAATATAAATATAATACAAATATAATACAAATATAATACAAATGTAATACAAATATAATACAAATATAATACAAATATAATATATAAATATATAAATATAATATAAATATAATATAAATATAATATAATATAATATAACATGAAAAGTAAATTAATTATAAATAATTTGATCTTGGAAAATGTTGTTTTGTACATTATTACAGCAGCTCATTCAGCGGGAATGCATATACTATGTTCGAACAATAATTGTTCTTTGAAGTACAAACCTAGCACTCGGTCCAAAAGAATTTTCACGCGATCCAGAAGCAAGTTGGTTCATCCTTTGATCCAGAGCAATTTAATTTCGCTTAATTTTCGCGGAACTGGCAGACTTCTCCGCTTCGGAGGCTGAACGGACAAAGTTAAACATTTTATCTCTAATGAAATTAGTACATACGATCCGTGAGGTCAGAACAGTTTGGTTTAAATGAAACACCGGTGCCCGGAGATTGTGTTTATTGAGATTAAGATAATTGGAGTGCTTGAGGAAACCGAGTCCGCCTATCCGAACGAACCGGAAGAATATGTTATGTTGCTGCTGATGCGATTCTTCTGCGTACGATAAACTCGAATCGAATTTCTTATGTACAGTATAATTATCTGAAACAGCCTTTTGCTGCGGTATTAACACTAGATTTACAGAACCCGTCAAAATGACGGGTCTCTAATTTTTTAATTTACGATTATTCGTATCGTAAAGATACATTTATGAGTTATTTATTCAATTTACATGTTACTTACGGCAAATGTTACAATAACAATTGTTAAAAATCAACAGAAACGTCTTATTGTTACTTTTATAAACTAATATAAAACAGCTGTTTTTCGTGCTCCGTAAATCTAGTGTTAAATTCGAATATTTTCCAATTCTCCAATTTTTTTCACCGTGGTTATTGTAGTCTTATGTTGATATCATTTCTTAAGAGTTATAAACTCGATTACTCCTTCTTATCCTATAAAACTTGTAAGATTATTTATATTCTGAATAATTTTTGTTTTTCATGGTTTTCATAAAACGATCTTTGCAATTTCAATAATCCTAAGTTAGAAAATGGAAATCGGTAATTTGACCGGCAACGTTTAGTGTTAAATTTAATAGTCGTGTATTTAATTTTAATCGAAATGAAATTCTATTATTCCTTTTCTTTCTAATCTTTATAGGTGTGAATTTTAATCCTTTCACTGTAACAACGAATCAGATTGGTGATAATGATTTCATACATTCTCCTCTAAATGTTATTCATGTACGATTGGAATTAGTGCAGTGGAACTAAAGCTTTAGAAAGGAACAATATTTTTTATAAAAATATAGAAAGTTCGATGATTACAATGCAGCAGAACTTCGCTCATGTGGACTCCATTTATTGTCAAGAAATTTTAATAATCTACTATATATATATATATGTAGTAGAGCAATAATAATATATATAATAATATATACATAGTAGAACAATAATAATATATATAATAATATATATATAAAATAATATATATAGTAGAGCAATAATAATAACCAAATGAAAAAAGAGAAATAAATAAAAATAATATCGGCTCTAAAACACATCGGAAAACGAATTTTCCGTCAAGACTATTTTTCCCGTTTATGACCAAATTTTCACTTAAAAATCACGTAACACCCATGTTGTCGCATTCAGACACGCCTCGTATTAACGAAGCCGTTGAACAAAATTCTCCCGTCGCGAAAAAGTCTCGCTATCGCTCCATGTGCGGGCACTCGAAGGACGCTTGTTCACGTCGTCGAACGGCACTGTCGCCCGTCCGATAGGAATCGTGGGAGTTTCGCGAACGAGGGCAGATTAGAAAAGTTCTGCGCGGATTAGTCCGCGCGCGAGCGTGCCGCGTCCGCGCTGCGCCCCTAACGACGTGTTAAAGCAGCGATAAGAAGGCTTTGAGAGGGTGCTCGAGGCGCGAGGCGTTTCCCCGATGAGTGGCTCCTCTTCAGGAACATCTCATTTTCGTTAATGAACTTACTCGGGCCGGAGTCGAGGGTGCCGGCGTGTCTGGTCGACGAAAACAAACGTCCGTCTCGGGACGGAACGTTCGCGGTCGAAACAACAGGCCGGGCTTCGTCTTCGTCTTTTTGTCGACGGTGCGCGGCGAACGGCCTCCGTTCCCAAAAGGCTGACCGAAATGCGGTTCTCTGTGTACAGTAGTCTCCCAATAGTTTGCATTCTCCTTCATCGCATTCCAACGCTTCGCCCGCAACCGTGCTGTAAGAAGGAGGAGAGGCGGGGGCGGACCGACTACGATTATTTCGCCACACAATTTCTGTGGCGCTTAAAGTTTAATCCCGCGGGATTCCGCCGCGGGTGGTGCCAATGTTTCCATCGTACTCATCTATACGTTAGTTTTCTCATTTATACAGTAATGTCTCTCTAATTGACGCTCGGATTGTCCACAAAAGTGGACAATTTTGAAAGAGGAGACACGATTATTCGATGCTTGCGGTTCATTTTTACAGTTATGAATCGTTCGAACCGAACGCCCCCATAAAGAACGAAAATACTGTTTCTCCCCGATGGGGAACAGTTATCGAAGACCATCGCAAGAAGCTAGCGACTCGCGCGCCCACGCTCTCCCTCTCCCACAGAATGTGCAATGTATGTAGAGTTTTCCGGCAACGGTCTCAGAGAACGTTTTGTAACATTTGCAACGCAATATTGCAGATGTATGATGCATTTTTTCGCTCGGAAGACCGATGGAAATCGATACAGAAAATTCTCTCTAATTGACGCAGCAGTTTGTACACGAAAATGGACAATTTGGGAAGAGGAGGTACGAATGTTTGTTAAATTTTTATGCGAACACCAAACAAATTCTAGAGTCTCTCTGCGATTTTTTAATTTGAAGCGAGGCATAATAACTTTGCGGCTCGTTTCTGTAGTTACTAATTGTCAAGAACTATAAAAACGAGCCGCGAGGCTCGAATAATCGTATCTCTTCTTCTGAAATTGTCTACTTTTGTTTACGAGCTGAGCGACAATCGGAGAGAATTTATTCTAGTAAGCTAGTTACTGTAATGTCTCTCTAATTGACGCTTAGATTGTGCCCAATAATGGACAATTTGGGAAGAGGAGATACGATTATTCGATGCTTGCGGTTCATTTTTACAGTTACGAATTGTCAAGAAATATAAAAACGTGCTGCAAGGCTCGAATCATCGTAGCTCCTCTTCCCAAATCGTCCGATTTTGTGCGCAATCTGAGCGTCAGTTAGAGAGACATTACTGTATTAACGCTTAGCCAACCAAATGGGGAAATCTCCCCGTTTTAAATTGAGTCGATTGATGGCCGAATGGATGATTAATGAAAACTTAAAAATGCTTGCTTAATTTGATTAAGATTTGCAAGAAGTACAAATGCTGAAGAAGTAATTGATGTCATATAAGTTTGCTTCGTAAATTATGTTTCATTGCATGAAATATTTTAATTTTATGAAAATTTGTGAGGTTTCTAGCGCGGTCGTGGAAGCGTTAAGGGTAAACATGATGCTACCGCGGCAATGTTACTATAGCGAGTACCAGACACACGCGGATGCAATAGAAACTCTCACCGATTGTACGAAAGTTTCATAGAGCACCCGGTGGACTATAGCAGAAGTGAACCTTTCAGGTTACGGGAGTTCGGATGAAATCGGTCTACCTCTTCTTCTTAAGCTGTACCCACAATTGAGCGAACGTGTTAGGATTCGTACGTATTTTAGAAGCGGTTCTCCGAATGATTCGTTCGATTCATCGAAAAATATGTGATACACGTGTTTCATAATTAAAAGAAATACGGTTAAATTCTCTGCGATTGTTCTTCAGCTTGTAAAAAAAAAGCGGAGAATTTGGGAAGAAGAGATACGATGAAGATAAAATTTTGAGTTATTTATTCGATATTCTAGTTGCGGCAAATAACACTCGTTAAAAATCAGAATGAATATCTTATTGCTATTTTTATAAAGTAATATGAAACAGCTGCTTTTAGTGGCATTTATAGAACATTTTACTATTGAAGTGTATGTTACTATATTCAAGTCAGTATTATACAAAGATGAACTTTACGCATAAGCGACGCAAAATTTATCTGAATTATACAGGGTGTCCCAAAAATGTCTCGTAATCCGGAAACGGTGGGTTCCTAGGATCATTTGAAGCAACTTCTTCCTTTACAAAAATGTTCTCCGAGGCACCGTTAACGAGTTATTAACGAAAAACAGTGACCAATAAGAATCGAGTACGGCTGACGCGAGGCGGCCCAGCCAACCAGCGCACGAAGCCCAGTTCGATTCGACCGCCTCGACCGCTGGCGCCGTTGGCTCGGCCACCTCGCGGCAGCAGATCTCGCCTCTCATTGGTCACTGCTTTTCGTTAATAACTCGTCAATGATGCCTCGGAGAAAATTTTTGTAAAGGGAAAAGTTACTTCAAATGACCTGACGAACCCGCCACTTTCGGATTGCGAGACATTTTTGGGACACCCTGTATACAAAATCGTTATCACATTGTAATATATATAACGGCAAAGAAAAAGTTGCGGAAGTCATCCAAAAGCCCGCTCTAACAAAATTGTTATTTTCAATAAGTTTCGTCCATCTTTGCCCACTTTTAAGATACTCGAGTATAAATTGTCAACGCTCTTCGTGAATGATATTAAAGCTGTTGAAATTAACATCACCACATTAGATTTTATATTCCAATTGTACATAATCATAGTCAAATATTGTAAAATTATTGATATCAAAGAAGAAAAATGATTTAAAAACTCTGCTTACGTCGGCAGTATCGTACTCTTTCCATATTGAATTTTGCATTTTTGATAGCATATTCAATTTCGGCAACCTCGCAAAGAAAAGAACACTGATTTTCATGAAACTCGTATGCAGTTACGAACTGTGGCCAACTTTTTAGAAAATGGTACCGCCGTGCGGCGCGACGTCGTTCCACTAATTGGCGTGGCCGATGTCAAAATATCATCTGACTTTGAGATTTTCACACTCGATTTGATGGAACGTGGCCTCCTTTCGCGATTTTTCCCGATCTTTCGCGTCCCTGCTTCTCGACGACTCGCTACGTTAATATTTAACGAAGAAGTTTAGTGGCCCGGGAACAAGAGTCGACGGATTTGAATACTAGAATCGCGCTTCAGGATTCGAGCAGCAGTACGAATATTTGCAAGAAATCCTCGTTTCGCGTGGAGGGTCGCAGGACAGGCACTCGGCAATTAACTCGAACGATTCACCTAGTGTTAAGAATTTCCGCAACGGAACTGCCCGATATTTCTCCTCCGATTCTATGAACTACGATATTACACATACACACACGCACACACGCAGCTACTGTTTTCCGGCTATTGATAATATTAGGTTGGTGCACATGAAATGTCGGATTTTCTTTACTCGCGAACGTTTGTCTCTCTGTTTTCGTTATGCTTTTGATTTCAACGAAGAAGATTTTCTCAAAAATGTTCCATTTTGTTATTTGGTTTGAATTTCGTAAGGATACGAATTCAAACGATGTTCGTATAATTTTTGTATACGAGTGTAAACTTGGTAATAATGCTGCGAAAGCTGCACGCGATATAAATCAGGCGTTTGGGGAGGATACTGTTAATTTTCATTTGAAACATCTGCGCTCTGAACAACTTTCCTGAAAGTGCTTTGACCAAATATTATAGATAACTAATATTATGTAGATATAATATTATAGATATTTAGTGTTATATAGATATAATATTATAGATATTTAGTGTTATATAGATATAATATTATAGATATTTAGTGTTATATAGATATAATATTATAGATACCTAATATTGTATAGATGTAATATTATAGATATTTAATATTATTTAGATATAATATTATAGATACCTAATATTATATAGATGTAATATTATAGGTACCTAATATTATATAGATATAATATTATAGATATTCAATATTATTTAGATATAATATTATAGATACCTAATGTTATATAGATATAATATTATCGATATTCAATATTATTTAGATATAATATTATAGATACCTAATGTTATATAGATATAATATTATAAATATTTAATATTATATAGATGTGATATTATAAATATCTAATAATATATAGATATAATATTATAGATATTTAATATTATATAGACATAATGTTATACAATAGATATCTGATATTACATAAATATAATATTATAGGTATCTAATATTATATAGATATAATATAGATATCTTTGCAATTCACTCGAAGTAGTCACGCAGACGTAAAGAATGCAAATATAGTGTGTTCCGCGAAAAGAATATTCTTCCGCGGCGAAAGCATGACCGTGAAAGCAATTATTTTACGGTTGTCACGCTATCCATCTTGACCAGTTTTCAGAAGGGTATTCTCCTGAATTCACCTTGAGTTTTCTTCGGAGGAAGCTCCGCCGCTGAACCACTGTGAACTGCGGAAACTCTTATCCAGCCCAACGACTTCTGCGCCCCTCTATAGGGACGGAAGGTGGTGGTGAAACAAAAAAAAAAAAGAAAAAGAAGGGAGTGGCAGGAACAGTTCGCGAGGGATTTTTCATGGATTAGCCCTTACTTCCATCTTTCAGCGTCGCGAGAGTACGTTTTTCCGTGCAGCTATCGTTTCAACAAGCTGAATACACACGCGCGTTCTTGAAGATACGCGAGGGTCGGTTGTTCTTCACCTGCGGATAATCCCGGGGGCGTTTTACAGGTGTTGCATTATTTTCTGTCACCTTAGCGGGACAGGCTCGCTCTCTCTTTCTCCGAAGCCCCAGCGTTGTTCATTCCTTAATCCGTTGTATTTTACTTGCGGCGTTCCCCCGCGAATGGAATATTGGAACGCTATCTTGCTTCTTTCTCCCTTGACGTTCCGCGGTTTCTCGTATTCTTCTTATTCTCTTAATCTCGCATCTGCTTGAGAGGTTCGAAGCCAGCGTTGGGCGAAGGAAAAATGTGACCGTAAATCAAGATGCAGAGCCAGTCGCAAGAGTTTACTCGTACTTGTTAAATTACACGAACTACGCGGAGAAACAAGGAACACTCTATCGACGTTCGTCGACTCGACAATTACAATTAAACAGATTTTAAAACGGTTATGGAAACCGTTCTTTGCACTCGTTTACAAAAAGTAGTTTACATTTAATCGAATGTAATGCTGCCTTTTCGGCAACAATGTACACAGGGTGTCCCAAAAATGTCTCGCAATCCTAAAAGGGACGATTCCTGAGGTCATTTGAAGTGACTTTTTCCTTAGCGAAAATGCAATTCGCGGCTTTGTTTACGAGTTATTAGCTAAGAACAGTGACCAATGACAGGCGAGATCAGCCGACGCGAGAACGGACGAGCCAATGAGCGGAAATGGGTTTCGTGCGGCCGCCTCGCGCCAGTCGAGGTCGCCTCTGATTGGTCAGTGTTTCTCGTTAATAGCTCGGG
Organism: Megalopta genalis; assembly: GCF_051020955.1. NCBI lineage: Eukaryota > Metazoa > Arthropoda > Insecta > Hymenoptera > Halictidae > Megalopta > Megalopta genalis. Next base: position 14,645,122 of record NC_135020.1, on the reverse strand, counting down.
AACGAAGCCGCGGATTGCATTTTCGCTAAGGAAAAAGTTACTTCAAATGACCTCAGCTACCCTTCATTTCCGGATTGCGAGACACTTTTGTGATACAATATGTACCGAAAATTATTATGTCATTTATTTTATATACCAATTTCTGGGCACTCCATCAATGATCAACTGATGAAATTTGCTGACTGCAAATTTCGCTTCCAGTCAACTCGTGATCTTCGAGAAATGACAAGAGTCGATTATTCGATTTGATTCTGCTATATCAGTGAAGAACATGGAGAAGAATCAATGCCGTATTTGCTAATTCTCTATATTATCGCCGAAGGACTCCCTTCGAAAGTGGGAGCATCGATCGGCTAGAGCGTCCCGACAATTAATTTCTCTTACGGCTGCGAAAGCTCGCATCTGCGATAATTAAATGGCGGAGGATCGAGAGCGTCGCTTAAGGGTCCGTCGATTAGGCGAACGCGCATCCCGCGCACGTGCGCACTCCGAGACTTATCGATGCTCGAATTGCACGCCGATTGGTCGCGGCTGAACTTCAATCAGCCTCAAAATTCAACTATTCCGATGCTATCGTTCTCTCGGTTCACCGTCGATTGGCTAAATCAAACATGATTACCCCGGTGCGCGCCTCTGTTGTGCCTCCGATCGCATGAACTCCGAAATCCTATCAACTGCGCTGTTTTTGGACCGATTCGCCGAGCGAGCCGACAGCGTTCCCGTGAATCATTCGCCGGCAAGCGTAACGAAGATTTTCCCTGTTCCAGCTGCGGATTTTCGTTTCACTGTTTTTAACGTTTTTTTACCGTTGAATTAAAAATAGAACTTTAAATTTTGTTACATATTATCGATTTTCGATCGTGACGGAAATTTCAGGAACATTCTCGATTTTTAAGGATGTTGCGAAAGTAACGGTGCGTTAATTTGGAGATAAAGTGCTATATACAGGGTGATTCCCAAATTATGGTTCTTCCGGGAAATGAGGAGTTCCTGAGGTTATTTGAAGTAACTTTTTCCTTAGCGAAAATGCCATCCGTGGCTTCGTTTACGAGTTATTGACGAAAGATAGTGGCCAATGAGAGGCGAGCTCGGTTGGCGGTAGACGGCCGAGTCAATGAACAGAATTGGCTCGTTGGCTGGGCTGCGCCGCGCCGGCCGAGTTCGCCTCTCATTGGTCACTGTTTTTCGTTAATAACTTGTGAACAAAGCCGCGGATTGCATTTTCGCTAGGGAAAAAGTTGTTTCAAATCACCTCAGCAACCCCTCATTTGCCGAAAATACCATAATTATACTAATAATTATAATTATTATTATATTTATAATTATAATTATAATTGTGGTAATAATACCATTATACTAATTTTTAGTGTTACTTCACCTCCTCAATTTCGCTAAGATAGAATAATAGATTAGATTCGTTTAGCCTTTTCAATTTCACACTGCATAGTTTCAGATTTAAAACAAGCGTAACTCGTAAGATAGTTGGAACAGTTCGAGTTGTGTTTAGAAGAAGAAGAAGAGATAATTGCAATTTTCCAGTGACAAGAGGCCATCCTAAATCAATCACATGAAAAGGCTCTATATATATATGTCTTCTATAAATAACAATAATTGAAGTCTCCAGAGAACTTCAATCGTTTTAACTTAAATGTACAGTAAATTCTTTCTAATTGACTCTCAGCTTTTACAAAAAAAAAATAGACAATTTGGGAAGAGATCGTCAACAACTATAAAAACGAGCCACAAGGCACAATAAATTCTCCCAAATTGACTCCCTCAGCTTGAAAACAAAAAAACGGACAATTTGGAAAGAGATAATATGATTATTCGAGAATAACGAATTATTTATGACGATTCCCTTATTCGGGAATAATCATATTATCTCTTTCCAAATTTTTGTTTTCAAACTGAGGAAGTCAATTTGGGAGAATTTATTGGACTTGTATTACTGCAGTTCTGCTTATCATTAGTTCTTTTTTTTTTGAAAGTTCGTTTTAAATTTCTTAAATGAATTTAATGAAATTCCAGAAAACGAACAAATATGAAACGAACTTTCTGAACAACCTACTATATATATACTGTGTTCGAAAACAATTTATTAGGTTGTTCGGAAAGTTCGATTCGCATTTCATAAAATGCGTTTCACCGAATCTGCACAAAAAAATTGAAACGAACTTTTCGAACAACTATTCGAATATTAATAATCGAATAATCGAATATTAATAAATGATTATTCGAACGATTATTATTAACTAATATTGTTCAAGTGAATTATGCGAGTAGAAGACATTACGCAAAGCAGAGGAGGCATATATTTGCAACGTAAGAAGAAAGCAGGGAAATACTGGTGTCAAGTTATATTAAACGAAAATATTCCGTAAATGGAAGCGTGTCACCTTTTCGTGACAATCGCAGATGTCTCCGTTCAGATTTGAGACAATTCGGGTGCCGGGGTATTCCTCTGGCTCATGCGACCACGAACTTCACGAGCTCATCGGGAGCGTCGCAGGAGACAATTCTCGCTGCCAATTGGCTCGTTGAACGGTGGGCATAATTGCACCGCGACCGTTTTACGAGATGTCGCGACTTTTACTGTACACCGCCGAAAATTTCACGAGGAACCGGCCGGCATAGGGGCCGCCGCAGAAAGCCCCATAATCCACTCTCCCCGTAGATATTAACGTCGTAGGACCGTTGTAACTTTCGGCATTACGGGCAGATTACATTCTTTATCTCAAACGCGGGCCCGGCGGATTTAAATGAAATTTAAATGAAATTTCTGCCAAGAATAGGGTACACACGCGAATACCCTTGATAAAATTCCGTGTTATCCGCGTCACTTTAAAATCGTTTAAGGAACGTCAAGTGGCCTATGGTCGGGCTATGCTCGGGCATTTATTAAATCGTCAACGAGAAATTTCTTCGGCGGAAAATTACGGACACCACGAAAACGGCGCGAAATAATGTCTGGGCGCGGGGGCGAGCGAGCATTATCTCCGTCTTACTTTCGCAAAATACGTTTAAGCTTCCGTTCGAACGGTTAGCGTATCTGCTAAAAGTCGTGGTCATACTGATGTTAACCCTTTGCAGTATTTCCACCTGCAGTATTTTTTTTTCCATTCGGCATGGTTGTTTTTATTTGATACACATTGGGCAACGAAAGTGTTCGAACACTATAACACAGTATAACTTTGACTTTCTACACCATTTATTTAAATAAATATACATCGATGGGAAAAAATAATTTACGGTATATTATAATAGAGTATATAAATGTCAAAATATAATACAACAAACTTCTGATTTAGCGTAAAACGTTTTCTACATTATTAAAAAAATATTAAGAAACATCGAATTTTCGCGCAACATAAGTATTCGTACGCCTTATAAAATTCAGTCGAGAAGTAATAAAAATAAATTTTTTTATTAATTTTTATTATTAATTTTATAGCTCTATTGTATTAACAATATGTTTCAAGAAGTTTGACATTTTTTAAATCATTCTTTATTTATGTTATCGATGTTGTTTCAAATCTCTATTTTACACGATTTCATGATTTGTTTATAGTATGTATGTTTTTTGTTGCAACTCGAATGACCGAATTCACTTTACGGGGTTGTATATAAGGTTGTGTATAAGGCTCGTATAAATATACTTTGTTATCTTAATTTGTTAATGCGTCTGAAGGAATTTGTAAAATTAGAATGAAATTTTGGCGTAGTATGGCCTAAAAATAGAAAGTTTGTAAAAAGACAAGGATCCAAGTGCATCCTGCTAAAGTTTATTATTTTTCTATTTCATTGTTGTTTATTTCCTAGTTTTAACTATTATCAAGAAATTGTTCATTTATATTACATTAAATAAACTTTTATATTCATATGAACCACGTGTTCATTCAACAGTGACAATTCTTTTGAAAATAGTATAGCAATTTTTAGCGCCGCCTCATAGTCGCCACTCGAGTGCAAATGATTAATACTGTTCCTGTAAAGATAAACCTTTCTTATTCGTTGCATCGGACATTGTTGCTTCTGGGATGAGCTTTACACATGTAAGAATTGATTTCCTGCTATAAAAAAATGTGTGTAAAGTTTCTATAAAAATTTCACTGAAAATGATTGCTAGACACTTATGGTTACGGTACATTATCATACCAGATTTGTTAAAAATATGTTGTCAAATTAGTAGACTAGTTTTGACGTGAGAGCACCGATTCTAAACATCATTTGATATACAACCTTGCAGCATTTTATTTCATTATCATTTGTTTCAAATGTTACCCTTTACCATAAAAAAAGTGTTTCCTGCAACAACATCCCTTCCATTCATCGACAAATAAGTTGTTATTAACTTTCATAACTTATTATCATTTCCGTTAGGATGCTACTCTCTTCAAGACAAATTGCAAGGAAAAGAATGCCAAAAACAAACCAATACCTTATCCGAACCTCTCGAACAACATTCGCAGAATTCCTCGATTTTCGCGCGTCAAACGCAAAATAAGCTAAAATACTTGCAGGAAGGAGTGTCGGAATACATTCAACGGATCGCGGGGAAGACTGTCAACTGCGAGAAGAAAACTGGAGCACGCGCGATCCCGATTCTTTCGGCGATGTCTCGACAAGCGAAGGAACCGGCGGTGAATCGTCGAGACGGTGGTTATCGGGACGCGGATCTTGCGAAGTAGGTAAAGTATAACAAGGGCAGGGGGATAGAGGATCGAAAAGGTAGCAGCGGGGTGTGCCCTTCTCTCGGCCCTTGCCCTTTCCGCGGCCTACGGATCCGCGCTCCACGTCGAGATCCCCCATCGATTTCTCGGATTTGAATGTTCGTCAGTCGTGGCACGAACTCCTCGGGTCACACTCCGTCGAATTTCCTCTCCCGCGTCGTATCTCTTTCCACCCCTGGTGGAAAGGGGCGCCACTCCCGGCGCCCCTTGCGGGCCGGGCGAACGTTTCCTCTATCTTTCCACATCCCCGCGATATCTCGGTCGCATCTACGATGTATCGAGTGACTGGCTGCGACCTCTCGGACGATCCCGACGGATTTCCAGTGATTAATTCGTCCCTCGATGTCGAAGGAAGGGACGAAAGGGAAGGAAAAAATGACGAGGCCGCGAGCGCGAGATCGCGCCGGAGTGATCGCCCCCGATGAATTTTAACCCTTAGCGCTCCGAAGGCTCCGCTACGGAGACATTTGCCATTTGTTCCGTAACTCCGAAGGCTCCGCTGCGGAGCCAAATGTTTTTAGCATACGTTATCGTCGGCGTTAGCAATTGTTATCTGTGGTTAAAACGTGCTAAGTCTGTACCATTACGATTAAACCATTTTTTGATCTTTTCTATGGTTAGCAACATGGAGAAAAATAAATATTATGATGAGAATTTAGAGCCGAGCGATGCCGAAGACGTATTTGATTTTGAAGAGTTAAAAGACATTGTGGAAGACAATGTTGGTTATGATTCTGACACTTCGAGTAGTAGTAGCGAAATTATATTACCAAAGAGACGAAGAATGAGAATTATTGAAAGCGAAAGCGAAGATTCGTTACAAGACTTAGATGAATGGCGTGATGTTATGGAAGAATTACATATTCCGGATAGAATACCTTTTAGCGTATTGCCACAGGTCACTGGACCACGAGTTCCTACAAACGTTGAACAGCCGATACAATATTTTAAATTATTTTTCACGGACGAATCGGTAAATGAAATTATAAAGGAAACCAACAATTGCGCAGAAAATGTTCTAAACTTGAAAGAAATATCTAGTAACTCTATTTGGCAAAGTGAATACTGTGACGCTTGTCCAAGTAAACCCAGAATGCACACGGGAGATTGTTACCAAAGATATCGCACCATGGTGAATGACAAAATTTAAAGTTTATCTTTTATTTACAATAGGAAAATATATACTTATAAAATCAATAAAATCAAATGCATTCGCAAGGACGTGTAATCTTTTCCGCTCGAAATAAGACTTCCTTTATCTCAGGCGCTCCGCTCCAAAAATGTTACGATTACAGTAATGTCTCTCTAATTGACGCTCAGATTGATCACAAAAACGGACAATTTGGGAAGAGAAGATACGATTGTTCGAGCCTTGCGGTTCATTTTTATAGTTACGAATTGTCGACAACTATAAAAAACGAGCTGCGATGCTCGAATAATCGTATCTCCACCTCTCAAATTGTCCATTTTTCTGCACAATCTGAGCGTCAGTTAGGGAGATATTACTGTAATTTGCAAGCGCCCGCGCCGGAAGCTCGCCGATTATTAACCCGCGAAACGTTCGCAAAACTTTATTTCGTAGCTAGCCGATAGTTTAACGGTCTAACAACGCGGGAAGAGTTGCTCGGGTTCTTCGGCGTGGTGTTCCGAGAGAGCTGCGCAGACGCGATGGTCGAATGGATCTCGATCCATGGGGTCACCCGCCGCTATCTCGACAGGGGATCCTCCATGCGAACGTAATTTAGATCAACGCTGCAACGGAGAGTGAACTCCGGCTCGGTGAAATCAGGCGCGAGAGGAATCAGTAATCCTTCTTGAGCGCTTAAACTGAAAAACAAGGTAGCAATTAGGATTTGGTGTTTAAGGCAAGGAAGTAGACACCGTTCTGAATGGAAATCATTTTGGCACGTGTGCTGTCAGGGACAACCCCCTTTGCACCGTGTTTCGGAAGTTTGACCGCGTGTGCAATATTTTTGGTTGATTGTCGCAACAATGCACGCGAAAGTTAATAGTAACTTATTTATAGATTAATAGGAGGGATGTTGTTGCAGGAAACAGTTTTTTGCGGCAAAGCGTAGCATTTCAAATAAAGTTGTTTTGGTGAGTACGGGGTTTGAAGGATCCGTCTTCAATCGTCTTGACTTTGATGTATTTTATCGGGATCGTACAATTATAATAATTATAACAATTATACAAATATAATTAGTTTATATTTGTTTATATTATATTATTATTTTATATTTGATTATACAATTATGAGGCTAATAAAATTATAAGAAGCCTTGGAAATGTGTAATACCTTAAAGTATAAAACCGCATGAAAGTACAGAAATGTTTTTTATAAACCTTTCATGAATCAATTTTATAACACCTTAATTTATTCGATCTTTGATTTGGCTCAATTATAACAATTATACAAATATAATAATTTCAACAATTATGCAATTATAAGGTTAATAAAATTATAAGAAGCCTTGGAAATGTGTAATACTTTAAAGTATAAAACCGCATGAAAGTACAGAAACGCTTTTTATAAACCCTGAATCAATTTTATAACACCTTAATTTATTCCGATCTTTGATTTGGCTCAATGTGAGTTTTCTAATAGTCTCTGTTGGAACTCGTCTTTCGCGTCAGTTCTTGCAAGGAGAGCCTCAACTATCTTATATGTATATCTATTCAGGTACGTTATGATTAGACTGATTTCTGTACACAACAAAAATTGTTCGCATCAAGGAAAGATAATAAATAGAATAATACTATATATAATAAATACATAATAAATAGAAGAGTACCTTCATTGTAATAATTTTAACGAGCCGATAACAACGTAACATAATGACTAAATCTTATCACGTACTTGTACCGACAGATTCATGAAATCCGAAGTTCACCGAGAGAATCTCGGATATCCCGATTATTCTTGTTCATCAAGATAACAGCGTCGCTTACAAACGCCATTACTTAGGATTTGTTCGAAAGCAGCGGCGAAGATGGTGCACCGTTTATTTTGATTTGGAAACCACGGCACCCTTGAAATCACGGCGCGCCATCCCCCGTGTCGTAAATAAATACGTTTCCCCGAATATCTGCCCGAAAGGGGATCCATGGTCTCAACCCCCTCATGTCGAACGAACAGCGCGGAACTCCCGAAACTAAGATTCGTGAACTTGGCTCGGGTACACGGCCAATAAAACCAGCCGGAATAAATGGAACAGGGGATGCAACCCTGATCGACCCCCGTTCATCCAGCGACCAACTCCTCCCAGCCCGTGCTCACCCCAATTTACGCTCTTCGTCTTCCCCCGCCGTCTGTTCCGTCCGTTCTTCCTTTGAACTCGCTCCCCGACACACGAAAGCTTCTGTTGGTCCCGTTGTTTTTCTCTCATTACGTTTCACTCCGTTCACCTGGTCAATCTCGCGAGTTTCAGCGACATAAACGAGTCCTCCTTGAATACCCCTCTGTCGGTCTTTGCTGCGTCTCCATCCGACCAGCGGTACACAAGCTTTTTTGCCGTTCGCCGACCCGTCAAAGGGGTGGATCGTCCATGACGGAGGCCCGACGACGACGGTAATTTCGCTCTCCACCAGGGGACGTGAAATATTTGTACTCGCCCTCCTAAGAGCTGGTTGCCGCCGGGAATGATTCCTCTTTCGAACGGAATGAGACGGTTTAATCGAGGAGCGATTTTCGCGATTTTACTGCGAACGATGCTCCGATCGCAAATCCAACGACTTCAAAAACGTCATGGTATCGAGGTAATTGATCGAGATAATTGATTCAACTCTAATAATTCGTTTAACACGTTCCGTGCCGAGCTTTTTTTACGCGAATCTTCACACTTTGATATTTTACTAAAACTTGATGTATTACGTGCAATTATTAATTCTCGTACACATAACAACGTAACAAAAACTTATCAACGCCCATTCTTGCGGTGGAAATTGATTCTTCGGTTCTAAATTTCTTGTAAACAATTTGTTCAGTTCACTAAGTAAACATGCAAGCGTGTACCATCGATGGTACACGTGGCACGGAACGTGTTAACTCTTTCAGTTAAAAAAAAAATTGATAATCTTTTAATTTAAAGTCTTTAAGTCTTTCAATTTTAACTCTTTCCTCGCATGTTTCAGATCCTAAATTTGGATCGTTGAATATTTAAATCCATTTTTTAAGTCTAGTATTTTTTAATCCAGATAAATGATGTTGTCTCTCGTATATAAAGAATACGACAGCGAACGTGTTAATACTTCGCCTGGGAATCTCAACGATTTCATAAGGTCAACGTGATTTATTTAATGAAATTAGGAATTCAGGGTGTACAATGCTGAATAACACTAGGCGACATTCTATTTTTTAGGGCGTTGAATGTATTAACGCGAAAGTTAATTAACGTTAAAGTTCCGTGCCACGTGTTCCACCGGTGGTACACGTTAATCTTGATCTTCAGGCCACGTGTACCACCGATGGTACACGCAGATATATATTTATTTAACGCGCTGAAAACATATATTTTTAGGACAAATTTAATCCTGTAAAATATACTTCCACCAGAATAATGAGGCATTATAAAAAATTGCGGTGTAACACAAAGCACATAAGCTTGTTTAATTGTTATATATACAATAATTAATAATTACATGTAATGGTCGACTTTGTTAAAGCAAGAGATGCATGAAAATGGCTTTTTCGGGCAATCGCTGCGAAACGTCGTTGCTTATATAGTTATTTGTCTTCAAATACTTGAGTTCCGAATTTTTCTACATTTTTTTTATAGCAAGAGGTGCAACGTTTTCTGTCTTCGTTTTCCAACAGAAACAAATTAAAAAGAAAGAATGTTATCTCCGGATATTTACCTGCTCCCTCTTTTCTGTTAAATATTTTATTTCCCTTGTTTTTTACTTAACAAATTCGAATACAGCAGATTCTTTTTACTAGTCGAAAAGTTTCGAACCGACTGACTTTTATAATCGAACTGATCGCCGCGTCACGCGTACCATAAATGGTACATGATGCCACAACTGCTCTAAACAAGCTAACTATTAGGGGGACCGGAAAGTTATGTCGTTTGTTTACATTAAATTCGAACAGATAAATATGCCGCAGAAACGACATTACTTTCCAGACCCCCTAATACTTATGGATTGACGATATAATGAATTATTGCGGATATAATATATCAATCTTTAGTCAAAACATCAAACGACCTGAACGACAACTCAAGCGAAAACGGCTTGCCACGGAACGTGTTAATTTTTGAAACTGGGAAGATAATTTTAGCAACGGCACAATCTAATAGCCGTCAATCTAATAGCAAAGTAATTATGCGATATAAAAAAAAGCGTTCTCGAAGTATGATGTCTTTGAGAAAACTAGATGGACCATAACGAAAGCTCCACGATGGTAATTTAACCCCGAGGGAACGTGAATTATTCATTTGTATTATATTTCAAGAGCTGCTTTCTTCTTACTTCGAACAAAAAAGAAAAAAAGAAGTGAAATTCCACAATTATTTGTACAATTACGCTTGCTCTTTGAAAAGAGTAAATTGTTCGTAAAAGAGTGGTCCAATCATGCTGATTCTGTTTCCAAAGACTTTCCCGTTTGAACGGAACGAAACAATTCTATAAAAGAATCATAATAGAATAACGTGAATGCAGTTTCGCAGTTTTGCAGTCCGTTGTCAGAGAAAAATGCACGATCGTGCGACGTCGATGGTCACGCAGACAACGGTTGTTTCGCTCCGAGAGAGTGCGTGAATTATTTATCCGCGCCCTTTCGAAGACTGGCCGCTATGAGGAATAAATCATGCGCAGTAGAATGGAAAATGTAATCGCAGAATGGTCGGATTAATGATTTAAACGGCGAAGGTTCGACACAGACTTTCCCGGGGACCGAGGACTTAACCTCTTAGGCACGACGCGTCACTATAGTGGCTTTCGCGGATATCATCTTTCAGAACGACACGCCACTATAGTGGCTTTCGCGGATATCATCTCTCTGGACGACGCGCCACTATAGCGGCTTGCTCTAGTAGCTCACTCGCTCATCGTTTGAACCAAATAATCGTCTTCATATGCATTGTTTCACACTTCTTTTGTCTTCACAACGATTTACAACAGTCTACAGGGTGTCACAAAAATGTCTCGCAATCCGGAAATGGCGGGTTCCTCGGATCATTTGAAGCAACTTCTTCCTTTACAAAAATTTTCTCCGAGGCACCGTTAACGAGTTATTAACGAAAAACAGTGACCAATAAGAATCGAGTACGGCTGACGCGAGGCGGCCCAGCCAACCAGCGCGCGAAGCCCAGTTCTGCTCATTGACTCGGCCGCCTCGCGCCAGCTGAGCTGGGATTCGACCGCTCGACCGCTGGCGCCGTTGGCTCGGCCACCTCGCGGCAGCTGATCTCGCCTCTCATTGGTCACTGTTTTTCGTGAATAACTCCTTAACGGTGCCTCGGAGAAAATTTTTGTAAAGGAAAAAGTTGCTTCAAATGGCCTGAGGAACGCGCCACTTTCGGATTGCGAGACATTTTTGGGACACCCTGTATATACAGACGGAATATACAGCATCAGACTCTGTACAGTACATATCAGAATCTGCCGTCCAGGGAAATAGCCTCGCGCAGAATTCAGCCGTACCTAAAAGGTTAAAGTAGGCTGGCCTGGACGATGGTGCAGGCCTGTCGGCCGGAGTTCGTAGTTTTTAATAAAGCGGCACGGCGGGTTGAAAGTTCGAGAACCGCGGCGGCATGTCGTCTTAAAGATAGAGGTTAATTATCCAGCAACTATCACCCGCGGTTCCCGCGGCCATATTTTATGCAGGAAGAAACTTGCCGCGACCGGACACCGGCTTCGAGAACGGGCACCGACGGTGTATTATTCAAGGGAAGACGGCGTTCCGCAATTAGACGCACTTAGTACTTCGGTAGGGCCGGGTTCGCGAGCCTTTGCCGACACCTCCCTCGCTGCTCTAGAATTACACTAATTTTAGGCGACTTCTTTCACGCAACCGCGCGCCATTAAAAATTCTTCCTTTACTCCTTGAGTGACCATGCTGTTTATAAAGCGCTTCGACCGCTTTCTTTCTGCACGACGACTTTACAATGTTCTCCCTTCCTTGGCGGAATCTCGCATCTGTGTTCGCAAGGATGAACATTTGTTTGTATTGGGAAATAGAAGGATCATCGTAGAGAGAGACGCGCTATTTTAATGTAAAATTATTAATAGTGCTGTTGACTGTCGAACGTTACATAATTTAGGTGACTTTGACGCGTTAAGCGACGCGCCATTCGTCGGTTCTAACGATGTAAAATTTAGCTAATTATGTCATTGTGTATAAATAAATTTTCAATAATTTGGCGATCGTAAACGAATGCACCTAAATATTACAAGTTGCCGAAGGAAATTTTAATGAGCATCACTGAAATGTAATATGCCACAATTCTCATTTGGAACTTTTAAAAAAATATAAAATATAATACATAAATATAAATTAATATAATAGATAAATATAGATTAATATAATATAAAATATAATATGATAAATATATATATATATATATATATATATATATATATATATATATATATAATATAATAAATATAAAATATTTTAACAACAAATATGAATATAATTATATTGTTACACAACTTTTTGTGCGTATACATAACTTTTCCCGTCAAAAATAGATAGAAAGATTTGGCAAGTTAACAGGTTAAGAAACAAACCCTTTGTATATTTTTTACAAGAAAATAAAAGCTTTGCTTCGCAACGCTACTATTTTTACGCTCGTCTAGGTTAAGACGTGTTTTCTTTGCATCAGGTTGGTGCGTATAAAATGTCAAATTTTTGCTACATGTAAATGTCTGTCTACCCACTTAAGTTATGTTATTGTTCACGACATAATCTTTTTTACAGTGTTATTGTGTATTGTCAGCGTCATATTTTGCCTAAAAAAACTTTCTTCGACATTCTATATCCTTGTTGTATATTTTGAGTTTCGTAAGAAATTGGTATAAATATTGCGGATATTTGTGTGATTTTTTTTATAAGCCGAGCTTAATCATTCAAAAGATCAGAATTCCTTCAATATAATGGTATCTATTAATATTATCTATTATATTATCGAGAAACAAATGGGTCATAGTTTGATTAAATAAGTATTTATTACCTTTAAGTATTTTTCACCTTTAAAAAAAGACATGCAGTTTTCACCAACCCAATAATTCTGTCGAATAATTACAATAATCTGGATCACCAGCTTTGTTTAATCTTGATCACCATCGTTTGCCAGCAATAAAACTATCAGTAACATTGACGAAGATCGAAATTACTTGATAAAGTTTCAGTACGTTCTTAAAATATTAGTTGACAAACATAGCAAGTCTAGAATCACAGTACCAAATATTATTCTTTTAGAAACTAATTGAAAATTGCTTTTTAATTACTATCTCAATATCTTTAGCGAAAGAAACGTGGCAAATATTTGAAACGAATAAAACCATAAAAGAGTTCTCGTTCAATACGCTTCCAGTTGAGGGTTAATCATATTCTATGGTTATTCAATTCTATATATGGAATCTTGCGGAACTTTCCAAACCAAAGAATTGGGTCAGTTGAATTACGGTAGAAACAGACAATTGGACAGAGACAATGCGCGGGGGAGGGACAATCGATAGATTTCTCGTGACGTAATTCAGTTCGATAATGAAAGTTCATTTTACTTCTGATCAAATTCACCGCGGAACAGCGTAGAATTATTCATGCGAAAACGGCAAACAAATATCGTTCGCGCGACATTTGAATAGGAAGATCGAGCGAGCATTTTTCTTGAGAATTCTATTCGGAAACAAACGGCGCGCAGAGTTGCTTGTCAGAATTCATTGCAAGATTTGTCAAAGAGCACAAAGGAGACGGGCGCGATCGTGATTTATGGTGGCCGAGTCTCTGAACGAGTGACATGTCTGAACATCCGGCAACGATAATCCGACGGGAATAGCGAAAGCGGTGTACGTAACAGGTAGTATCAAATGGCGGATGAAAGGAGGCGGGAAGGCTTTCATTCACGGTGGATTTTTCCAGGATTAGCCGGATCTCTAACCGTATTATTCTCTGTCCAGTTACCCGTCGGTACCTTCTTGCACGATAATGGTTTCGATATTCAATGTTTCCAGCATGTGGAATTCGTTGTCCACCGGTTCCCGTTCGTTCCGCACGCCCGTGCTCGCGTTTTTCGTCGTCGGAACCGTCGCCGACACAAAAACGCGGGGAACAGGTTACGATGAATTATCTCCGGAAATATTTTTCGTCGGACGATGCGCGCTGCTCCGTAGGATCATTGTATCAACGGTAATCCCTAATTATTTCAGCGGCGGTGAACTTTCGCAGCGACTCGCATTAAAATTCGAAAACGCTTCGAACCGGAATCACTTCGTTTAAAATCAGCTAAAACTGCTCGAGTTTTTGTAGAAGCCGAAAGGATCGGTTCCCTGGACGATGTTTAGAGAAGATTATAAAAAAGCCGCAATCGGTCTGCAAATCGCGGGGAACATAAACGAGTTTAGCGTACTGAACATTTTAGAAATACGTTTTATAGATTCATGGCAGTCGCGGGAAAAGCGCCTAACAACCACAGGTTCGAAATTAATATTTTCAAAGTTATGAACAATTTTTTTCATTTTCGCGTGCACCTCTGGGTGCTTAATTATTTTCAAGCGATTACGAATAGACTCGCCAGAGCGGAGTGACTGCTGTAAAATTGAAATAAAATGTAACGAAATGTAACAAAGTGTTCTAGATGCTATTTATGAACATTGTATTATTTTAAGTCTGTAATATCTTTTATACGGAATTTCAAGTTTGATTATTTTCCGAATTAAGTGAACGATCGATATTCTTTCACAATATTGATTGCTATGACTAAAATGCCTCTTTTCAATTTTGCTTTTACTTGGGACGATACAGAAAAAAAGAATAAAAAATTCTAGGTTTTAACTTTCTCATCTGAGCCTATAACAAAAATTCAAAACGGTAGATCTCTTCCAATTTTTGGTCAAAATCGTGATCAAACTGCGATTCTTGCCATGTTTCATTTGTTTAAACTTTAAATAAAAACGTCAAACGATTTCGATAAAATTTTCAATATAAGTTATCGAGATCCACGAGAGCGGCATTTTTTAAAATTCCGTTTCGGGCTCGGATAAAAAAGTTAAAAAAGCGAGAGTTTATTTATACTTTTTTCGTCATTCCAAGCGACAGGAAAATTTAGAACCATCTCGGTCATCGTCTGACAGACTAGTCCAGCTGTCATCTAAAAAGAATTCAAGGCACTTAGTCCAATTTTATAAAGATTATTGCATTTTACGAGGTGTACACTTTTAGTGTACATTTAACACTTTTAGTGGGCCACTGTATGCGCGACACACGCGATTTCCAATGCTGGAACAACAAGTGAGCCAGTATAGTGGAGCACCGCATTTTTTAAAATTCCGTTCTGGGTTCAGATAGAAAAGTTAGAAAGCGAGAGTTCATTTATATTTTTTTCGTCATTCCAAGCGACAGGAAAATTTAGAACCATCTCGGTCATCGTCTGACAGACTAGTCCAGCTGTCATCTAAAAAGAATTCAAGGCACTTAGTACAATTTTAAAAAGGTTATTGCATTTTACGAGGTGTACACTTTTAGTGTATATTTAACACTTTTAGTGGGCCGCTGTATGCGCGACACACGCGATTTCCAATGCTGGAACAACAAGTGAGCCAATTTAGTGTGGCGCACCGCATTTTTTAAAATTCCGTTCTGGGTTCAGATAGAAAAGTTAAAAAGCGAGAGTTCATTTATATTTTTTTCGTCATTCCGAGTGACAGGAAAATTTAGAACCATCTCGGTCATCGTCTGACAGACTAGTCCAGCTGTCATCTAAAAAGAATTCAAGGCACTTAGTACAATTTTAAAAAGGTTATTGCATTTTACGAGGTGTACACTTTTAGTGTATATTTAACACTTTTAGTGGGCCGCTGTATGCGCGACACACGCGATTTCCAATGCTGGAACAACAAGTGAGCCAATTTAGTGTGGCGCACCGCATTTTTTAAAATTCCGTTCTGGGTTCAGATAGAAAAGTTAAAAAGCGAGAGTTCATTTATATTTTTTTCGTCATTCCGAGTGACAGGAAAATTTAGAACCATCTCGGTCATCGTCTGACAGACTAGTCCAGCTGTCATCTAAAAAGAATTCAAGGCACTTAGTACAATTTTAAAAAGGTTATTGCATTTCACGAGGTGTACACTTTTAGTGTATATTTAACACTTTTAGTGGGCCACTGTATGCGCGACACACGCGATTTCCAATGCTAGAACAACAAGTGAGCCAGTATTAGTGGCGCGCCGTTCAAGAAGATGACATAGACGAAGGCAACTATATTGGCGTTTAGTAACTAAAACGTTTACGTAGAGCGAGAGGGAAGTTTCAGTAGAGAGAAGACAGCGCAGTGTCATTGTGTGCCGCTCCCGTGTACAGTAATTTCAACGCGGAATTCGATAACGACTCGCGCGGGGTTGGGGGATACCCCGCGAGCGCAAACAACGGCACGGTGGAAGAGAGCGAAACACGAGCCCAGCGCGCGACTGGCCTCAGAGAGGAAAAATCTCGTTTACGATTGTTCGTTCGCGACCATGCAACCGGTGCAGAATCTACGAACGGTTCCGAAAGTGTTTTCATAACTTAAGCGAGACCGGAGTGGAAATCGTTCGAACCGAACGCCCCCATAAAGAACGAAAATACTGTTTCTCCCCGATGGGGAACAGTTATCGAAGACCATCGCAAGAAGCTAGCGACTCGCGCGCCCACGCTCTCCCTCTCCCACAGAATGTGCAATGTATGTAGAGTTTTCCGGCAACTGCCTCAGAGAACGTTTTGTAACATTTGCAACGCAATATTGCAGATGTATGATACATTTTTTCGCTCGGAAGACCGATGGAAATCGATACAGAAAATTCTCTCCAATTGACGCAGCAGTTTGTACACACGAAAATGGACAATTTGGGAAGAGGAGGTACGATTGTTTGTTAAATTTTTATGCGAATACCAAACAAATTCTAGAGTCTTTCTGCGATTTTTTAATTTGAAGCGAGGCATAATAACTTTGCGGCTCGTTTCTGTAGTTACTAACTGTCAAGAACTATAAAAACGAGCCGCGAGGCTCGAATAATCGTATCTCTTCTTCTCAAATTGTCTACTTTTGTTTACGAGCTGAGCGACAATCGGAGAGAATTTACTGTAGTAAGCTAGTTACAGTAATGTCTCTCTAACCGACGCTCAGATTGTGCCCAATAATGGACAATTTTGGAAGAGGAGATGCGATTATTCGAGCCTTGCGGTTCGTTTTCGTAGTTACGAATTGTCAAGAAATATAAAAACGAGCTGCAAGGCTCGAATCATCGTATCTCGTCTTCCCAAATTGTCTATTTTTCTGGACAATCTGAGCGTCAATTAGGGAGACTTTATTGCATCCTGTTCGACGCATTCAATCGTTCCTTTCTTCCGTTTCGAATGAAACTAACGCGAAATGTCTTTCGTCTATCTTAGGAAGACAATTTCGTGACTCGATCTTGCGTAAATGCACTTTCGAAATATGTAGTTACGATTTTATCGCGAGGTGGCCTCCGTCTTCGGCGCGAGACGCGTCAATTTTCGCGTTCTCTCTGTCAGAGAATTCTTTTCCTCGCGACGTTTTCTCTGCTACTCGTTTGCAAATTACAGACGTCGCGAGTGAAACGTATGACAAAAGGCCAAAAAAGGAGAAGATAGCCACTTTGCTAGTGACATTACCGATGAAATATAACAGAAGACATAACATTTTATGATCTCTCGTATCCATTCCGACTGATATGAGCTCGTCTGCGCATGAACAACGGCTAGCTCGATAATTATTCGCTGAAATAGTATCGGAAAGCAGAGGAAATGTGATATATAAAAGTCGAATTAAAACATTCGTGCATGAAAAGTTAGTCGATATCTCGATCACGGTATCTTCTCCCGCGATCGAAACTGTAATTCATCAAATATTCGTATCGAGTTATAGGAGAGACGAATTCAATGCATAAAAATGTGCGCACTGTAATAGTAACTTCGGAATTAAGGTATTATTAATTTCTTAATTTATTAAGAAGTTATTTGATTTATAAGGAGAGGCCGCGTCGTTGGATCATCGATTTTAATCAAACTCTTTCTGAATCTAGAGGAAATATAAGTCGACCCATATTTTGCTGATTTCGTCAGCAGTCATTATTTATGAAGGCATTTTAGATTTAATCTTTACTATTTTCACAAATACTGAACTAACCCTTTGCACTCTAGTGGCGATTCTGAGGCGCCACTAAAAATTGGCATACTATTTTTCAAGATCATTCTAAGAGCATCAGACTGTTAAAATTGCATTGTACTTGCCAATAGGCTCAATTTCATATGCATAAATCGCAATGAATTATATAAAATAGAAATGCTGTAGATCAGAAATCATGTTTTCAATTTCGAATTCAAATAGCTTCGACTTGAAAGGGTTAAATGGCAACGCGTAGCAATAGCTATGATAACGAAAGTGATATAGTAGTATATTTTTAATTTTTTCTTTTCTCAATTTACTGCAATTTTAGCACAATGTATAACACGAAGGATACAATATCGACTCGCAGGGATTTAGGATCCTACCACTTTATCACCTTCGCTGTCATAAATAATACAGTAAATTGCTATTAATCCAGTATTTGGGTATATCGTAAAGCGAGCTTGGAAACTGGGTAATTTCTATCAACGAGGTATTGAAAATCTTGTTAAACGTTGGGAAGGAATTTGCAACAAGGGAGAATACATTATTGATTAAAATTAGTTGTTAATTTTTATTGAAAAATAAACTTTTAAAAAATTGATTGAAGCAAAATGATTGATTGAAAGCAATAAGAAGGAGGAGGTGTTGGAAATGCTCATTTTTCTCAACTTGACATTCCATTTTAATGGTCAGAAAATTAACAGAAATTCACACTCGAACAAAAAAATAAACAAAACAGATTCCGATTATGCCAAAAACATTGAATGACATGCGGAATGTTAAAATTGAAAAAAAGCGGCGGTAACTTAGTTGTCAACCCGATACAATTACAAGGTAAGGTATAATTGAGAAGTGATCAAAGATGCAGAAAAATCCATGGAGAATGCAATGGACTAAATTACTGTCTGCCATGAATATGGAATCGTTTGTGGCATCGTAATGTTTGAACAGAAATAGTCTCCCGCTATATAGAAACTTAAGAACTAATAAAAACTAATAAAAACTAATTTATTTAAAAGTAACATGAAATAAATTATTTTATTAAGAAAGAACTGAATTGGAAACAATTCTGTCTTACCACTAATCTGTCACTAATTTTGCAGTCATCAATTTTAAAGATCACATTTTCACTAAGGTTGCCAACTCAATAAAAAATACATTCATAAATAATGCATATTAACAAAAATGGCAAAATATGGGTCGACAACAAGTCTGATACGAGCCTGATATTATCAAGCCTAATATTTTCATCGCAAGACCATCACCATCACATCGCAATACCCACAAAAAGGGGGTAGTCCCGTATACGTAGACATAATTAAATTATGAATTATTATCGACAATTAAATTCTTAATTCCGAGGATCGTCGAGCAGATACAGCATCGCAAAGAGTCCTCATCGATCGGAGCAGCGCCTGCGGTTTCAATGTCACTCGTGGAAATCGTCTCCCGTCGGTTAAACGCTTGCCGAAGCAACGCGTGTTTGCCGAGCGGTCGCAGAACCTCGTTCTCAGCGATTTCGTGCTCGACCGGGGCCAGAATGAAATTTCTTTCATTGGTCGGGGACCTCGATCGTCTTTCCGTTCGCTTAATCCACAAGTGGCCGGCTTATAGTCTCGAGTTCCTGTCCCGTTCCTCTCGCATCTGCCTGACTCAGACCGAATCGGTTTCGCGTTTAGCGTGGCCGAGCGTGTCCCGGAAACTCCGCGCGCGATTCGAACTTCGTTCACGTGTTTAATTCGGGCCGCGGCCGGGCCGGGAAGTTTCGAGTCTCTCAAGATTTTCGAGCCGGGGTAGCGTGCAAACGCGGGCCAACCGTTCTCTCTCGGCGCGTTTCCATGCCGGCCGAGGATCGCCGGCCCTCTTTCGCCCGACCGGTTTTCGTCGCCGGCAGGACCATTTATTGCAAATCTGGCCACCGCGAAGGTGGCGCAGATATGTTTCCTCGCCAGATCTGGCATACACAAGAAATTTAGTACCTACCCCCCGACGGAACACCTACGAGGGGTCCGAACGTGGGTAAATCGCCGCCTTCGCTCATCGTTCATTAGGCTGGGTACGGAAGACCCAGTCTTAACTCCGCGTCCGTGTAAGGAGTTTTCTGGTTTGCTTTGCCCCCAAAGTGCCACACGACAGCAATTGTACAGCGTGTCAGGCTAGGGGGCATGTCAGGCTAGGGGGCACGCCGGCAGGACCACCAGGGATTAGGCCGAGAACGACGTCGCAACGACGATGAACTGCCGTCGGAAGGAGGGGACCGGTTTCGCGAACGCGTTTCCTCCGCGTATTGCCGCGTTGAATCGCGAGAAATTTACGAGACAGCCGAGGAACGCTGTCCGATCGAGGGCACGCGACAAAATTAATTTATGCCGCTCGCGCGAAGCCGACCATTCTCGCGCGCAAAAATTGGTGATGGACGGGGCTTGGAAGACAGGCCGTCGGAATAATGGCCAAGTGAGGCTGGAGACAATGCCGACTGATACGCTCCGTGTATCGTCGGATCAAAAATCGGCCATCCATCTGGTACCCGGCATCTGCGAACTTGCCAGCTACTGTTATGGCTCGGGGACCGAATGCGGGTCGATGCGAACTGTAGATCTGCCGAACTAGTGCCTGCCATGGCAAATGACTTCTTAGTAGATGTTTCGAAATACAGTGAATTCTCCCAAACTTTTTTTGCTTTAGCTTCTGAACAAAAATGGACAATTTGGGAAGAGCAGACGCGATTATTCGAGTCTCGCGGCTCATTTTTATAGTTGCCGATTGCCAAGAATTATGGGAACGAGATGCAAGGTTCGAGTAATCGTATCTCCTCTTCTCAAATTGTCTATTTTTATTTACAAGCTGAAGGAAAATTAGGGAGACATTACTGTACATAGTGATGCTGGAATAGAGACGATCACTTTAACTTTTTGTTTCTAATTTTTTGCTGCGATTCGAAGGCGATTCGGAGGCCACCTGACACGATTCGAAGGCAATTCGGGGGCTACCTGACACAATTCGAAGGCAATTCGGAGGCCACCTGACACGATTCGAAGGCAATTCGGAGGCCACCTGACACGATTCGAAGGCAATCCCTTTGCATTCGAAGCAATTTTAACTATAAATCTAAATTAATTTTTCTGACTTACGGTATTTTCATTTTATATGATAAAGTGCATTTTATGCATATGAAATTTACTCTTGTGACTCATACAACAATTATACTTTTAACAATTTTTGTTAACGTTTAACATCTCACACGATTCGAAGGCAATTCGGAGGCCATTTGACACGATTCGAGGGCAATTCGGAGGCCACGTGACACGATTCGAAGGCAATCGTGTCTTGACATAACCCTTTGCATTCGAAGCCATTTTAACTGTAAATCTAAATTAATTTTTCTGACTTATGGTATTTCAATTTTGTATGACGAAGTGCATTTTATGCATATGAAATTTAGTCTTGTGACCTATACAACAATTAAACGTTTAACAATTTTTTCCATCTAAACTTTTATAATATAAAAATTATCTTGAAACGTGATGCAACAATTTTTTAATGGTGCCTCAGAGACTCGACTGCAAAGAGTTAAATTGATCCATAACTTTGTGCGGTAAGATAACTTTTTTCTTTGATGATGATAACTAACTTCCACGTAACTTCCTCTTCATTTACATTAACTGCGAGAAGTAATTTTTCGTGAAAGTAATCGTCAGAGTAAGGATTTGATGTACTTTCAACAGAAATGAATAGCTGAAATTTGAAACACTGGGAAGATGATACGGATTAAAGATTGATTTTGAATTATTAAAGGAAAAAAGTTAATGCTGATGTGTGTGTGTGTGTGTGTGGTTACTGTTTTTTCCAGTCTACTGATCACGTTTCAGCAGATTTTTCCTCAAATTGTACGCGCAGATTAGTGATGGATATCTCTAGTGAATCACGGTTTTGTATTTTCGTTGGGTTGCTGCGCTACGCGCACACAAACGATGATTTGTGAGAAAGGTGGCGTATGCACCAGATGAGTGAAAAATATTCTTCGAAACTTTGATTAACTTTAGAATTCGTAAAAATCAAAATTTTCTAATGCAATATCGAGTGGAGATTGTTTTTTTTCTGAACCGAAACAGTTAACTGTTTATGTTAAGTTGAGAAATTTGTTATGTTACATTTATTTGGAGAGTTAGTTAATATTTAAAGTGAAATATATATATTTTTCTTTTTTTATATTTTTCTTTATTCCTTTATTCCTTTAATATTTTTCTTTTTTTCTTTTGTCTATCTGTGAGTAAAAAATATGTAACTAAATACGATATCCAGATAAATCAGAATTTTCATTTTCACATCATAAAAAAGGATATTACAATAAAGCTTTCATTGCAAATAGAAATTTGAAGTGGTTTGTATTTAAGTAGATAATAACTTCTACGATAATATATTTATGTATCGTTGAGGTGTTATTATTATAATTCTATTATTATTCACAGGAATTATTATATCTATAATATTGTTTGTTATTAATTATTATATCTACAATATTAATCGTCATAGTATTATAATACAATTTCGTGCAACTAAAAATATGAGAATGAGCGAACATTTCCGCGTTATACAAGAAGAAGGAATAAATAAAAATACGATGTTTCCACCCTCAAGATATTTTTACAATAATGAGAATAAGGACGTCAGTAATGGTCCATTCCCATCTTTGATAATGATCGTAACTTATACGAGGGTCGCGCCATAAACCGTCTACACTCCTTGTAATGTAGGTCAGCATCGACTATGCTCGTTTACGTGTTGAGATATATCGTTACAGAATTATTAAAAATGTTACGGGAATACTCAACTTGTTGAATTTAAAGATCCCGTCTTACAGAAAATACGAAAAGTTTCAAATTATAATTACGATGCTAATTGGTCATAGTTTATCGTAACTATTATTTATTTATCATATATATTATTATATATTATTATATTATATATTATATATATATTATTATATTATTATATTATATATATTATTATATTATATATTATATATATATTATTATATTATTATATTATATATATTATATTATATATTATTATATTATATATATTATATTGTATATTATTATATTTTATATATTATATTATATATTATTGTATTTATTATTGTTTATATTATATATTTATTATATCTATTATTATTTATTTATTATAACTGTTACACTTGCAATATAGTTACAATTTTCTTTCAAATTTAAACACACCGATATTTACATTAACAATTTTTCTGTAAATGAAATATTCCCTAAACGCTAAATTAAATATCCACACATTACCAAACTGTGGATTTTATGCATTTACGGCAAAATTGAGTAGTCGCAATTCGAAATAGTGGAAATATTAATAGAATTTTTGTAATTTCAATGTATCATTATGCAATCTATTAGAATTATTGAAGAAACAAAGAACATTCTATTTGTCTTCTATTTCTTATGGAAGATTTTTATTTTGCGTAAAAATCCACGGTCTGTACACTACTTTCTTCTCGGATGACAAATATCCATTCGTATTGGAAGGACCGACGCCAGAAACAGCGCACAACAGTTAAGGTATTAAGATCCGTAGATGTCAAAGGCATATCAACGAATAGAGCCGAGCTCTGGAGTTGATGTTAGGTACAATCGTTTAACGATGTCCGGTCGTATCAGAGTTGTAACGGGCAGCACAGCGTTCTACGGTACACTGTTCAATCGGCCGAACTATCAAGCAGATTTAGCATGGCCCCGGAGTGGCATCGATCGAAACTGCGGCACGCGAAATGCGAAATGCCAGGACGGACAAGGCTCCGGGACGAAGGAACGTCCGTTTCCACGACAGATCCTCCTTTATCCTGGTGGAAGGGACACGGTCGGCCGGGATGAATCTCGTGCGGGGGGAATTCCTTCATTCAACTGGGCCCTCCCTTCTTTTCGGCCGCGACACTCGCCGGACAGGGTGCCTTAACGAGGGTGAATAAGTCATAGCGATTTAAATCCGCCGGCCGGAATTCTGTTCGTCGCGACGACGCGTGCGTCGTGAATCGCAATCGCGTCCTCGACCCGGTTCGTTCGTTCGTTTCGTCGCTTTTCGTCCATTGGCCCCCGCGCCCTTTGTCATGGTAAACGGTGCTTTTAATTTCTCCGGAGACCTTCGCCTTTCAACGGCCGGCCGACAATCAGCGCATTTTTCAGCGTGATCTGGATACTCATCTACATAGGCTGCCAGCTGTTGTCGTGCTCCTGGATTTTAATGGAAAACGTCTGATCGCAAGTGCAACGAACTCGGGATTTTTTTTTACTGAAATTGTATAAGTTGTTTTCGAAATAATCGAGGTTTTTTTGGCTGTTGAATAGGATTCGTGTTCTGTAAGTATGACTGAAATGCGGGGAGGCATTTGTATTTAATGGTTAGCGTTTTTGGTTTAGTTTTGTTACGATTAGTATTCTAATCGATGGAGGAAATTGCTTGCCCAATTGAATTTTTGACGCTGATCGAAATGACGGGTCACTAATTTTTTAATTTACGATTATTCGTGTCGTAAAGATACATTTATGAGTTATTTATTCAATTGTGGCAAATGTTACAATAACACTTGTTGATATAATACCGTTAATATAGTAATGTTATATTAAACATTATTAATAATGTTATGTTACTAGTAATAATGTTAATGTAATTATGTTATATTAAACATTATTAATAATGTTATGTTACCAGTAATAATGTTATGTTAATAGTAATAATAATAATATAATAATGTTATATTGATAGTAATAATAACGTTATGTTAATAGTAATAATATTAATGTAATAATGTTATATTAAACATTATTAATAATGTAATGTTAATACAACAATGTTAATATAATAACACTTGTTAATACAAAACAGCTGTTTTTTGTGCTTCGTAAATCTAGTGTTAAGGAAGAAGCTGCACAGATGGAAAATTGTATGAATATTGTGTAAAAAAATCCAGCATACGTAATTAACTTTTGAATCGAAAAACTACTACATGACAGAAAAGAAACCGCGCACAGGAATCGAACCTGGGGAATCGAAGCCTCTCGCTTCGTAGTCGATCGACTTCCTTGCACAGCCATGAAACCTTATTTTCCCAATCTCCGTACTGCGTTGTTCTTAGGCGATCTTGATCCCCACAATACTCTGCGCTTTTCATTCGATTACAACGCAGCCTGGAAAGAAGCATTGACAAAATCCAGTTATAGAGTCAATTTATCGCTACGAACAAACATAATTTAACTCCTCGAAGTTGTCTTTTCTTACACTATTATTTCTTCAATTTCGTTTTCGCTTCGACTTCGGAAGAGCAGATACAATTATTTGATCCCCGCACCTCGTTTTTGTAATTGTTGACAAACGGCGGCTACGAAAATGAGCCGCGAGGCTCGAATAATCGCGTCTCCTCTTCCCAAATCATCCATTTTTGTGTACAATCTGTCCGACAATTAGGGAGAATTTACTGTATTGCGTAAACATAATGAAATTTTTTTCTTTCGCACGAAAAATCTTGTTAAGAATCCAATGTATAACAATCTATCCAATGTATCGCAATCTATCGATTATTACCATCGTAAAGATTATGGTAGAAGAAGCGGTGACCATTGCTCGCGCGTTTTGTCTAAAACAAATGATACTCTCCGCATGTGACTCGCTCTCAGGATGTAAGCATGCATCGAGAACATAGCACCTAATAAAGATTCTTTATCACTTAACACATCTTTCATTCTACTGAATATTTAACAAATCTTAACCCTTAGCGTTCCGCGCGTTTTTCGAGTGCAGCGCAGCTCCCTCGGAACGCGTCGAAGTACCTGATCAACTCTTCCCGCGTTGTTAGACCGTTAAACGAAATAAAGTTTCACGAACGTTTCGCGGGTTAATAATCGGCGAGCTTCCGGTGCGGGTGCTTGCAAAGTGCAGTAATGTCTCCCTAACTGACGCTCAGATTGTGCAGAAAAATGGACAATTTGAGAGGTGGAGATACGATTATTCGAGCCTCGTAGCTCGTTTTTTATAGTTGTCGACAATTCGTAACTATGAAAATGAACCGCAAGGCTCGAACAATCGTATCTTCTCTTCCCAAATTGTCCGTTTTTGTGATCAATCTGAGCGTCAATTAGAGAGACATTACTGTAATCGTAACATTTTTGGAGCGGAGCGCCTGAGATAAAGGAAGTCTTATTTCGAGCGGAAAAGATTACACGTCCTTGCGAATGCATTTGATTTTATTTATTTTATAAATATACATTTTCCTATTGTAAATAAAAGATAAACTTTAAATTTTGTCATTCACCATGGTGTGATATCTTTGGTAACAATCTCCCATGTGCATTCTGGGTTTGCTTGGACAAGTGTCACAGTATTCATTTTGCCAAATAGAGTTACTAGATATTTCTTTCAAGTTTAGAACATTTTCTGCGCAATTGTTGGTTTCCTTTATAATTTCATTTACCGATTCGCCCGTGAAAAATAATTTAAAATATTGTACGGCTGTTCAATGTTTGTAGGAACTTATGGTCCAATGACCTGTGGCAATACACTAAAAGGTATTCTATCTGGAATATGTAATTCTTCCGTAACATCACGCCATTCATCTAAGTCTTGTAACGAATCTTCGCTTTTGCTTTCAATAATTCTCGTTCTTCGTCTCTTTGGTGGTATAATTTCGCTACTACTACTCGAAGCGTCAGAATCATAACCAACATTGCCTTCCACAATGTCTTTTAACACATTGCGGACGGGGCTCTGCGCGTTCAACACGCCCTCAAAGACCGCACATTTTCAAACGCTCCAAAAACATGCTTGGCAAGTAACAGGAAGCGGATACGCGCATTTCTAATTTGTGTGCAATTAGTATTCTTAAATATTACTATATATACATAGTTTATATATCTGTTTATTATATAAGATTTTTTACATTTTACCTATTATTTATTATACAAATTTGAATATTGATTTAGAGTGTGACATTTGGAATGATTCATTTGTTTCGCTAAAATTACTTAGGAATGCGAGAGGCTTCGTTACCATGGTTACGTAACAGAAATATTTGCGGCTGGTTGCTTAAGTTGCCGATTAAATAAAAAAAACATGAAAACGAGATATCTCGTGACCCGTCCGCAACGTTCAATTTGCTAAAAACGAGATATCTCGTGAGCCGTCCGCAATGTGTTAACTCTTCGAAATCAAATACGTCTTCGGTACCACTCGGCTCTAAATTCTCATCATAATATTTATTTTTCTCCATGTTGCTAACCATAGAAAAGGTCAAAAAATGGTTTAATCGTAATGGTACAGACTTAGCACGTTTTAACCACAGATAACAATTGTCTCCGTAGCGGAGCCTCCGGAGCGCTAAGGGTTAATAAAGTGCTGTAACAATAACTATCCCTTATCATAGTAACGATAGCGTTCTTCGCCATTAGAAACACGTTAGATTCTTGTCCTACACTTCGCGCTGCACTCTGATTCTATATCGATGAATCAGCACACTGTTAAGAGCTGAATGATCATGCGTTAATTAATTTCATTGATTCACGACGGTGTCTGGTCATCGGACATCGAATAATCATGTTCCTCCAGTGAGGGTGCGGCCGCCGTGTTAGCTTCGGAGACTAAGCGACCGCGGTCGATTTCTTTTCATAATCAGCTGATAAAACCGTGGGGAACACACGGGCCGGGGATTACCGGGTGGAAATTTCGTAGCCGTGGTATCGGCGAGCGGCGTTGTCGATCGCAATCTCGGAAATGGCCGGCGTCCACCGCGAGCCCGGCGCGGCGCGGCGCGGCGGCCGGGGCCCTTTATGCGACATTCATTCGCGCCGGCGTCCATAAAAACCGCCGCGTTCCAAGCTTTGAGGAGAGTCTCGATGACGGCGTTGCTCGCTAATCGACGTGAAAGGGCCGCCGTAGACATTGGCTCCTGGATTTATTAGCGCGTCATACGAGCCACGGGGATTCAACGGTGCAGAAGACCAACCAGATTTATCATCGTGAGAGCGCGGTTCGACGCGACTGGCATGCTTGCGGATGCTGGCCCGTGCGTCGTTATAAATCGAAGCCCGGTCTAAGGGTTTCGTACGTGTCGCAGGAAACGCTCCACGGGATCCCAGCAGGCTTCCCGCAGGACCATCGCGCCGGTCAGAACTGCTGCCGGGGGTCGGTTTTATGGGGGACCATGATTTTTAGCGGCGTGAAAACAGTACGCGCCGTTCATACCCGGCTCGAATGCACGGCATAAAATTTATTACGCGCGGCTGAGCCGAACGGATAAAGTATTTGCCGGGGTTTTCGCGTAGGTATTCGTATGTTTGCACGCTGGTTCAATGAATACTGCGAAACTCTGGCCGGTGAAATCAACGAACGGGGTCGTCTGCGGAGCGTGTTCCCGTTGCAAAAGCTGAAAACGCGTGGCATATACTGGAATTTTCAACGCGATATAATTAATTGATACTATTAATAGGTTGTATATAATGTAACGTAATACATGTAACATGATATAATCTATGTGGGTGGGTCACCTAGGGTTTACGCCACAAATATTTTTGTTATTTCCAAATATCTGTGCGGTAAAAATGTCTTGAAGACAAAGTTGAATGGGCACGCGATGCCATAGAAACATTTGTTGCCAGAGATATTTAATTCATCTTTATTTTTTTCAAACGGGACCACCAATTTTTGAGAAACGCATTGTACCTTGATCATTGTACCTTTCATTAAGAATTCAGTGACTGTAATTATTCAAGGAAATTCAAGATTACGGAGAGGAACAACGCATACGATTTCAAATATGAAAGAAAAATAGATATTCAAGTTACGGTTATATCGTACAATGAACTTTTAGAATTAATGAATTTTTTCATTTATGTCATTTTACTACATGGAATGACATCATGTTGTAGATCATTGTATTCGTCTCAACAAACGCTGTTATACCATGGATAAGGAAATACAGAGTCCCATTTAAAAATATTAATTTGCCATCAATATCACCCTCACCACTACACTTGTACGAATATTGTTTATATCGTCTAACGTCCCCTACGATACCAAACAACTTTTGTAGAAACATATTTTTGATAACTTTAAGCCCTCGCGAAATATCGGGCTGAATAAATCGGCGCGGAGAGTGATCCGACGCGAAGGTGTTTGATTTGACGCAGCGGTTTTTCCACGCATTGGCTACAAATAAATCGTTATAACTTCTGCAGATGCAAACCGATGCAAAAAATTCTTCATCGGACACCTTCTGCAGGGTTTACGAAGCATGTTTCTACAAGATTCATCGTGACGCGGCGTGTATTTTACCTCGTAGCTCTAATCAAAGCAAAAACGAAATCGAAAAAATGAGGGTTTAAAAAGCGACAATTTCATGGAGTTAAATTATGTTTATTCCTCCATCGCTCTCGGGATTTATAGCTAAAAGCATGCTCTTTAATCAATCAGAAAGTGCATGTAATTGGATGAAACCTAAACAAAAATTGAAGTAGGTAAAGAACAATTACTATACAGTCGTTCTGGAATAGACGTTTTACCGCATTATCAAATTACTTGAAACACAATTCCAGGTGACTTTCGGCAACTCGTACCTGCAAAATGTTAGTTCACGGATATAAGAAGCTATATCTAAAATTTCACGCATTTCCAAAAAAGTTGAAAATTTGACTTCTGTTCGCGTTTTCGTTGACCCGTACCACTGTGCGTCGTGGCGAAAATACATAACTAGTTTATTACAGTAAATTCTCTCCAATTGTTGTTCAGCTAGTAAACAAAAGTAGACAATTTGGGAAGAGGAGATGCGATTATTCGAGCCTCGCAGCTCGTTTCTATATTTCTTGACAATTCATAACTATGAAAACGAACCGCAAGGCTCGAATAATTGCATCTCCTCTTCCAAAATTATCCATTTTTCTGGACAATCTTAGCGCCAATTAGAGAGACCTCACTGTAACTACCTTACTACAGTAAATTTTCTCCAATTGTTGCTCAGCTCGTAAACAAAAGTGGACAATTTGGGAAGAGGAGATGCGATTATTCGAGCCTCGTAGCTCGTTTCTATATTTCTTGACAATTCATAACTATGAAAACGAACCGCAAGGCTCGAATAATTGCATCTCCTCTTCCCAAATTATCCATTTTTCTGGACAATCTTAGCGCCAATTAGAGAGACCTCACTGTAACTACCTTACTACAGTAAATTCTCTCCAATTGTTGCTCAGCTCGTAAACAAAAGCGGACAATTTGGGAAGAAGAGATGCGATTATTCGAGCCTCGCGGCTCGTTTCTATATTTCTTGACAATTCATAACTATGAAAACGAACCGCAAGGCTCGAATAATTGCATCTCCTCTTC
Organism: Megalopta genalis; assembly: GCF_051020955.1. Taxonomy (NCBI): domain Eukaryota; kingdom Metazoa; phylum Arthropoda; class Insecta; order Hymenoptera; family Halictidae; genus Megalopta; species Megalopta genalis. The sequence goes on along the minus strand of NC_135020.1, from coordinate 14,614,677 downwards.
CCAAATTATCCATTTTTCTGGACAATCTTAGCGCCAATTAGAGAGACCTCACTGTAACTACCTTACTACAGTAAATTCTCTCCAATTGTTGCTCAGCTCGTAAACAAAAGTGGACAATTTGGGAAGAGGAGATGCGATTATTCGAGCCTGGCAGCTCGTTTCTATATTTCTTGACAATTCATAACTATGAAAACGAACCGCAAGGCTCGAATAATCGCATCTCCTCTTCCAAAATTGTCCATTTTTTCTGGACAATCTTAGCGTCAATTAGAGAAACATTATTGTAACTAGCTTACCACAGTAAGTTATCTCCAATTGCCGCTCAGCTCGTAAACAAAAGCGGACAATTTGGGAAGAAGAGATGCGATTATTCGAGCCTCGCGGCTCGTTTTCACAGTCGTTGACAATCGGTGGCCGCAAAAAAACAAGTCGCGAGCCACCATAGCCACCATAGTCCCACCTCTTCTTCCCAAATTGTCCATCCGTTCTCCGAGCTGAGCGACAATTGGAGTGAATTTACTGTATCTCGCGGAAGAAAGAATTTTGTGAAAATTTCGTTCAAACCACGTGTTTGCGGCGAGACCGAAATATTGGTTTGAACTACTATGTATCGAGAACTATCGTGCGTTTAGAGGGTTATTGGTAGGATTCAAGGAAACACGGATCGCACCCAAACACCTGAAATGCTATCACGTTTCGCTCGATGCATTTTCGCGATGCTGAACGGCCTGGGGCGACGTCTCGCAAGGGCCGCGGGGAGGAGGCTTGATTAAATTACGCACTGTTTTCATCAAGAAACAACATGCAGGCTTCCGACTGGCTAGCCGACTAGAGGGGGAGCCCAGAAGTGGTTGACGTTTGCCTTAGGATACGCAGCTAATAGCATTGGCAAAGTTGACGCACCAGAAACGCCGCGCCACGGAGGATGTTAAATGCGTTACACACCGTGCCCGGAAGAATTAAGTCGGTAATTCACGGAGGGTCCTCAGACAGACACTCTCGGCCTCGTTATCTCGATGTTAAGTAAACTTCATCGTTCAGGGGCGGCCACGCTCAACAGCTTTTGTGATAACACCCACGGCCTCCGACGCGATAGAATGTCTGAATTACGTGGCCCGCGCGATCTATCCATCTTAAGTCTCTGTTACACCTACCAGCCTTTCCGATTAAACCACCCTTTTCCTACCAGATTCCGATTAAATTGATTCCCTTGCATCTTCTACTTGCTTGCGGTAAATTGTTATTATCAGTCGCGTACGTTTCTACGAAATAAAAATTATCTTTTTCTAATTGCGAGAAGTTTCTTTCGTTTTTTTTTTAATAATTTCAGTGGATTGGAAATAATACATAGATGTATCTAAATATTACTTTTATTATTATATTATAATATTATAATATTATTATTATTAAAATCTGATATTAATCTAATTATTAAACTAATACTATTATTATTATTTTATATTACTAAATATACAGTTGTTCTTACATGTCGTGTAATTCTGGCGTTCACGAATGTAATGTAAAGAAGCAAAATATGTAACTATTGGTGCAAAAGCCATTGTCCAGTTTGGTTCGACGAAGGATTACAAAATGTTAGCAGATGTTCGTTATACATGGTTTAACTTCTTCAGCGATATATCGTAAGAATTTGTAAACTGTGTAATTTATTTATTGATATATTATTTAATCATAAACTATTTAATACCTACGCAACGAAAGCTACATGCTGCACAATAGTGCAATACAATTACAATACTGAAATGCGTTCAACTATACTGCCTTCAATACAAGTAATAATACTGCAACAACACTGCATTCGCTAAATAAACCCTATGGTTTAAAACAACAATAAATAAATAAATGTACGGTTTAACTCTCTTACATTTTTTAGTATCAATTTTTCCACTTGAAATTTACGCTTAAGTTCGACCAATTTATTCCCAGTTTAATGGAAATTCAGTCAGATTTCAGGTTTACAACTACTTTCTCAAAAGTTCGTGGACGATGCCTGCTTTTATCAATAAATACAGAAAAATATAGATTATAAATTCGCACAAAGATCTGCATAAAGATCTGATCTAATAATAACAGCAACAAAATGCCATTCAATTTAATGAGCCACTGCCATCGAAGTACTTAATCATTGTTTCGAGCATGAAATTCTAGAGTTGTTTCTTTCCAATTTGCTATTTACAGAGATTACATAAGACGTAATTTTTTAAACAGTTCTTTTAAACAGCAATATATTTTTACCTGATCGAAGTGTTTCACATAACAGCCTTGTACAAGGTATTATCTGCGCCAGCGTTTATTGCCAATATTTTGTGTTATCGCTGGAACCTGATTGGATCCGAGTTCGCAAGAGAAAAAAGAAACAGAAGCTTCTGTTTGTAAAAGGAAGCTTTGCGGACATCGAAGTTTGTTAACGAGGATAACTACGCGGTAAACTGTGGGGACGCGGCCGAGTATATCGCGGAACTTTGCGAAGAAACCGACCACGATTGTAGTCATTCTTCCCTGAAATTCCCGTTATAAAGTTTGCTCGGTCCGGAGAATATTATAATGCCTCTCCACCACTTGCTTCTCCTCTTTTCCTCTGGCCACCTACGTAATAACGTTATTCGAGAGGATGGACGGCGAATTTGACCAATAATATCGCACGCATTGGGAACATGAGGTTATATTCTTGAAATCAACCTCGAAGAACTGTGTGTTAAATTAAGAGCAAAATTTCTTTTTTATTAAGGAAATCGGTGAAATTATTTTATCTGAAACTTGGCAAATGTTTTTGCAATAATATATACGTTACTCAAATTATTTAGTTCTTTTCAATACATTATCTGAAAAATTGCGACAACAATATGTCGTTTTTAAATAATTTCTTTGTAATTTCTTCTTCTCTAATTTCTTCAACTGAAGATGTTAACAATCGTTTTTGCTGATAAAAGCTAGATTAACTTAGTTCGGTATTTTTTGCACAGGTGCAACCTTTTCAATCGGTACTAGAAAAGTCAAAAGTTTGTATTATCAATGAACTAGGACTCTCAATGAAATTGCTTTACTTATACGATTAAAGGAGTATTTTATAATATTGTAATCGAAAGTTCAAATTGATCGATTAGCTTTTTCTGAATTTTAATAATCAGTTACTGTAAATTCGTTCAATCATCTCTTTTGATTATGGGAGATGCACATTTCTGCAGGTGCACGTAATTACAGTAAATTCTCCCCAATTGTTCCTCGGCTTTTAAACAAAAATGGACAATTTGGCAATCGCATCTCCTCCTTCCCAAATTGTCCATTTTTGTTTACAAATTGGGGATCAATTAGGCAGAATTTACCCGGAATTATATTTTCACAAAATTACCAACGTAATTATAACCTCAATTAATAACATACATTAATAATAATATTATAAATAATCCCACAAATTATTAATTTGAGTTTGAGAGACATAATTTCTCTGTGACCTACTGCTGATTGCGGTAAATGAATCGAATTTTAAAGTTGATAAACTATGGCTCCCTCCTTAAAAATTTGACTTCGCTTTAAACTTATTTTGTATCGGTCTATAATGTTTCACGGTGGCTCTCCAAAATCAGTAAACATCGTTTATTTAAATTGGCGTCGGTAATAAACGTATAATTATTGTCCACGAGCCTTCAACGTTGGTTCGCGCGCGAAGTATAGCTGTTCATATACAATAAGCTCCGGTGAACACTGTTCATGCAATATCAGCGATTCGAAATTTCTCGGAGCTCATAGAATGCTACGTGATCGTGTTTACAAAATAATCAGTGGAAGCATACATACGATCCCGGGCTTTGTTTGCAAACAGTTAAACGGATCCGGTTATACTCTAGTCTAGTTTGTCAAAAGGATCGGCAAAACGTAAACATGGTTATAACTTCGTGGCGAGGACAAAATCGGGCCAATAGTTTCTAACGTCTTCAAGGCATGATGTTAATTCTCACATTACATAAAACGGTACCTAATGGTATCTTTAAATATGGCACGTTGATTATGTACTTGTGTTAAATACAAAATCATGGGTACGCGATCAAACTTGTTTCATTTGGACTGTTTTTGCGGACAGAAATGTGTGGTCGGCCGAAATGGCAATTAATAATGAGCTATATATAATATAGCTATATATATATAGCTATATTGATAGCTCATTATATGAGCTCTCATTATATACAGGGTGTCCCAAAAATGTCTCGCAATCCGAAAGTGGCGGGTTCCTTAGATCGTTTGAAGCAACTTTTTCCTTTACGAAAATTTTCTCCGAAGCACCATTAACGAGTTATTAACGAAAAACAGTGACCAATGAGAGGCGAGCTCAGCTGGCGCGAGGCGACCGAGCCAATGAGCGGAACTGGGCTTCGTGCGCTGATTGGCTGGGCCGCCTCGCGTCAGCCGTACTCGATTCTTATTGGTCACTGTTTTTCGTTAATAACTCGTTAACGGTGCCTCGCAGAAAATTTTTGTAAAGGAAGAAGCTGCTTTAAATGATCTCAGGAACTTGTCATTTGCGGATTGCATAGCTCATTATATGAGCTATATTTAATAATGAGTAATAATTGAGCATAGATTACTAGAAAAGAACGGGAAGTTGGAAAGGAACGGTTATAAAATTATGAATTTAATATTATATAATTGAATGTAATATTATATAATACTTCTGTAAATAAAAATAAAAATTGAAAGGAAATCTTATCAATTATGTAACCAGACTCTAGGCATTTATTATATCTTTGCATTCGAGAATCTTGAAGCTTAGTAACAGTAAAATTATTTCAATAAGAACAATAATTGTTAATATATATTTAATTATATGCAAAAAGGGGTTACCGAGACAGAAATTACAAAAGGTTCAAGTGCTTCGTGTAGGCATATTTCAATATGTGAAATATGTACGTACAGATAAATTAAATAGTTCCGTAAAACTAATAATAATATAATATAATATAATATCAATAATCAAAGTTATGTGAGAACAAATGTCCCATATACGAAAAGAATTGTTTTAACCGTTTCTGAACTACAACTACTGTTATTCTCTTTCCATATTTCTGGTTCAAGAGGATCTGAAGAATAACGCTGTTATGATTTCATTACATTTTAATGAAAATGCTACTGCGAAGAATAGATGACGAATAACGAGCTCGCTATTAAAATCACAGTATAACGAGCAGTTTATTCACTAACGGACACGTATTACAGTAATAGTTGTAAGCACTTGACTAGATTCCAACAAGTGTCCAAATATCTATAGAAGTTCGCGAACATATCTTTCCATCACTATACATCGACGGATCGCATTATTATCTAAACCAAACATGTGGATACATACTGATTTACTACAACGTAAGCTGTCACCATTTCCAGGATGATTTGTGACACCGCATTGTTTGTGGTTAACAGGAAAAGATGATAACGGCGCACATAGTGCTTCGTATGTCTGACAACCATTCAAGAGAAGTTCTGGTATAAACGAAAACTGTTGTTATCTAGAAGAGGATGTATTTACATACCTATACTTGTGTGTGTGTATGATCATTTTTCATTCTTAACGGGAGTATTATACGATAGAAATTGAGAACATCGAAATATACGATGGTGAATATTGCATACTTGATCATGTGTTATAAACAATATTCTTTTTTTGTTAATTTTACTCAAAAAGACAATGCTCGTTTTTACGAAAATATATATATATATATTCGAGTTGCTTGAATTACTGGAATATTTACATATTTATTATATAAGAATCTATCACAACTACTATAACATACTATACAATATTATAACGATCACTATAACATTTTAATTTAGACAATATGCGTTAGTAATTAAAGCATGAGTATTCGAGACGTTCAGATTTTTCGATCTCTTACTGTCTTGATATAATATGTTGAGTGCCTAAAGATCCCACAAAATCGAGGTAATTTAATTAATGAAGCTGAAACGAGGAAGTTGAAATTTATCATAGCGAATGGTACTTGAAATTGAACTGTTTAGCAGCCTAAACGTCCTAGTAAACTTAAGCTTGTGCGAATATGTCACCGTAAAAATGAATTTCAAAACCTAGCTAAAAATTAGTGTCATCCGTATATCACCGATAGGGCACTCAATGTGTTAATTAACACCGTATTGTAATCAAATTTATTGAATGAATTTTGCAAATAAATTTTTACTTCTTTTTCAATATTTATATTAATTATTATATCATTTGATATGAACCGACCACCACTGGTGTAACTTTTTATGAACACTGTAGAAGGGTAAAGTTAGCTAACGTAACCACTCCATCATCCAATTTTGTACTTTCACTGTGATAAAAACTTTAATTCCATTCTATTCTGTTTTAGGCTTTTTGTTACAACTGATTTCTTATTTTATAATATCACTAAATTCTGATCTGTTTAAGGTTATTCCTTGTTTCATAATATCGCTAAATTCTGATCTGTTTAAGGTCATTTCTTGTTTTATAATATCAATAAATTCTGTTCTGTTTAAGGTTATTCCTTGTTTTATAATATCAATAAATTCTGTTCTGTTTGAGGTTATTCCTTGTTTTACAATATCATTAAATTCTGACCTGTTTGAGGTCATTTCTTGTTTTATAATATCAATAAATTCTGTTCTGTTTAAGGTTATTCCTTGTTTTATAATATCAATAAATTCTGTTCTGTTCAAGGTTATTCCTTGTTTTATAATATCTCTAAATTCTGATCTGTTCGAGGTTATTCCTTGTTTTATAATATCTCTAAATTCTGACCTGTTTGAGGTTATTTCTTATTTTATAATATCACTAAAACGAATAACAGTCACATAAAACACCAATATGACTAAAACTAAAATTCATCGTCTTAAATTTCTGATCGCTATTGCATCGCTACCAGCAACCTCCAACAAGAATTCATATATTTCACGACAATCATAAAGCAATTTCTGTCAGTCTACATTACATATAGACACATCCATCCTGCTATTCCTATTTCGGCGATGAAATACAGCAACTTAAAAATTTCGACGAAGATAACAGACGAGAAGAACCACGAACATTCTCCTGCTCTCGTAGTTCGCATATACACGATCAATCACCACGCCGCCGAACAGTTACATCGTTCGTTAAACGTATCGCAAAATCTGACGTACCGACGAACGACACCGAAACTCGAAAAGCTTGCCGGTTCGAAACGATCCCGTCCGTAGAACTCCGAAATAACAGTTCGCCCCACCGTCAAGTTAATTGTCTCAATTGTACCGTGTTTTCCGTCTGAATAGCCGGCGGGTACGTCGGCGGTTTCAGACACGAACCGTTTTCTCGCCGGCAGATCGATCCCCCCTGCAATATCGACGGGTCGACGGGACTTACGCCCATGTCCTGAGCGGCTACGGGCAGCGTTTGCGCGGGGCATGCGCATCTCAGTGTGCTCGGTGTCGCTTGACGCCAGTCTGTCCGAGGTCGAAGTGACGGCAACATCGGCTCCTCTGGTCCAGCGCGATCCGCGGCCGTGTCTCCGTCGTCTCGCACCGTCTCTCCACAGTCTCGGTGATCCCCTCGTCGTCCCCTGTCCGCGCGCCCCGCGACCGACTCGCGTTCCTCGCGGATCGGATCGGCTCGGATTCCGCGGGATGCCGGCTCCACGTGACGGAGATCGCCGGATGGATCGGGTGTGCAGTGCGTGATCGCGAGTGTCTCCCGGGTCCCCAGCCAAGTGTCCGCGTGTGTCCAGCAGTTCGATCCAGGATCGGCATCGGGCGGCTGCCTGCGAAGCGGCCGGGTCCGCCTGGTCGCAGGCCTGCGACCAACAGGGACGGGGCATCCAGTGGTGCCTGAACAGCGAGTCACGATCGATTCAATTAACCATTGAACCTTCTCGAAGACCGGCACAGCCGTGGCCGAGGCTCGGTACATCATCATGATCGTTATCCTCTGAACCGAGCGCAGCCGACCGAGCCGAAGTTTAAAGTGAGTTACGCAGGCTTAGCAGCTGCCAAGTTGGAACAATGATCCCAAACAGTGCGAGAGTGCTTAGGTGTCTACGGTCCGCGGGGCTCGAGTGATAAGGTGTCTTCGGGTAGTGGAGCCTGGAGGGTTCTCCGCACTGGCCCAGGTCCGGGGATTCATGTTGGATACAGTGGAAGCCAGAGCCTCGGTATCCTCTTCGGAAGCCGTCGATCCTCTCGCCAGCCTCTTAGCAGCGGCCACCGGAGAGACCGTGATCGGCCGAACCGCGAAACTTTCGTCCGTCCAGAATAAGAATAAGAAGAAGAAAAAGCATCTCGTGAGAAGAAGCGATAAAGCGTCCCGAGGTGGACCCGGTGTCCACGGTATCCGGCGTGTTCATCTCCCCGGAAGCTCTAGGAAGCCAGCTCGTAAGGATGAAGCGGACCGTTAAACATCCGAGGGGCGGATTTCTCCTGAGCGTCATTAGGGCCGGCGCGTTTTATTTGTACCGGCACATCAAGCATGCCATTAGAAATGAGATCGGCTTCCTCTAATCCCGTCCGCTGCTCTTAGGATTCGGAGAGCCGCGATCGCGGCTGAAACCGCTCGGTATCGTCGTCGTCCTCGTGACCACAATTAGGAACATCATCCTGTAAAATGCGACGTACCGTTCGGACAGGTGTCCAGTAGCCTCTCGGTCGAACGAAAGGCGCGGTCCGCGCGGCAATAAAGGCATTTGCCCGACGATTAAGTGGTCGACGCACGAGTTTCCAGGATACGGAATAGAATAGCAGAGCCTCGAGGATCCCGTGAAGGAGGGCCCCGTCGTCGCTCCTGTAACTCGGGCTATTTACCTTTCAGAACGCTGAGTTGGGGATGCCTTGGGCCGCGTGTTGACTTCCCGTCGAGAATCGTCAGCACGTTTCCGTGGCTAGTCAAACAGCGGCCTCGAAGAGGACTCGATTTAAAGAGCGGCTCCGGCGATCCGTGGTAACCGCCGTCTTCGATATTGGCTCCGACCAGTGTATACCTTGTCGAGGACCGCGAAAGATGACTTGAACGTTGCTCCGGGGGCAGAGCGATCGTCGCGACGGAGGGCAGGCCGACGGGAACCGACGGGATATATGATACGTTGGTGTTCGTCCGAGTGATCCACGGTCAGGGATCGCGCGGTGATATCGATCCTCGCGTACACTGATGCATCCTGGCGAAGCGGCCGGTCCTCGTGGCAACGGGGTCATCAGGATCGCGAGCGTTAGAGCCTGCGGCGGCGGCTAGAGCCGAGGAATGAGCTTGAGGAGGGGGATCGACTGAGGCGCACCAGCCGAGGGGACGGGGTTTGTGGTAGGGCGCGAACGAAGATGACGTCGCCGATCCTGGCGTTGCTCGGCCTCGTCCTGGCCACCGCCAGCGCCGAGCTCAGCTCGAGGATCGTCAGGACAAAGTACGGGGAACTGTCTGGCGTTATCGTGCCCCTCGATCGCCACCTCGAGGGCGTCGAAGTGTTCCGCGGCGTTCCGTACGCGTCGCCGCCGATCGGCTCCCTTCGATTCATGCCGCCTGTCAACGGCGCGATATGGCACGGCGTCAAAGTCGCTGACAAGTTCGGGCCCGTCTGCCCGCAAAGGCTGCCCGAGCTCAGCGACAAAATGCCGAAAGGACGCGCGGAGTACCTCAGAAGGCTGCTGCCGTACCTGAGGAATCAGAGCGAGGACTGTCTCTATCTCAACATCTACGCGCCGGTTCAAGGTACGACACTGGGAATGTTATCGTTTTAACGGCGGGATTTTTTAACGGGCTCGAATGTTGTTGTCAGCGGGGGCTGGTTTCGTCGCCACGTTGCCGACGTTGGGGCGACGAGGTTGGTCCAACGAAGGTTGGACGATCGCTTGGAAGTATAGTTAATAATTATGGTTATTGTTCTTTGAAATATATTGTGTGTAAGGATTCGGCGTCTCTGTGGGCGGAATTGTCAATATGGGTGGTTGTGCATATTATGGTTATGTTCAGCTCTGCGGAAACCACGTGCTGATACGAATCTGTTAGGTTTTACGTTGGTTATTAGTGTCGTTGTTAAAATCGCTGGAACACTATAAAGTGGTTATAATTGAAAATAACATGAAAGAATCAGATATATCGTACGTGAGAAACTAATAAGTTTCTCTTGAATTGCAGTAGAAAGAAATCAAGGGATTGGGACGCGCGATAGCATCTGTGATTATTATTTAGGGACTATGGTTAATAATAGCAGCTGGAATTTAAGAATTCGTATACCAATATGTGCAGGATGTTTCTAAAGTTATGATTGAACCTGCATATTTGATTGGCTGTTATTATTTTATTATATTTATATTATTATTTCTTTATATTATTATTATTTAGGAATTATGTTTAATGATAGCAGCTGGAACTTAAGAATATTTGTATACCAATATGTGTAGGATGTTTCTAAAGTTATGATTGAACCTGTATATTTGATTGGCCGTTATTATTTTATTATATTTATATTATTATTTTTTTATGTTATTATTATGTAGGAACTATGCTCAATAATAACAGTTGGAATTTAAGAATTTGTACACCAATATGTGTAGGATATTCCTAAAGTTATGATTGAACCTGTATATTTGATTGGCCGTTATTATTTTATTATATTTATATTATTATTTTTTTATGTTATTATTATGTAGGAACTATGCTCAATAATAACAGTTGGAATTTAAGAATTTGTACACCAATATGTGTAGGATATTCCTAAAGTTATGATTGAACCTGTATATTTGATTGGCCGTTATTATTTTATTATATTTATATTATTATTTTTTTATGTTATTATTATGTAGGAACTATGCTCAATAATAACAGTTGGAATTTAAGAATTTGTACACCAATATGTGTAGGATATTCCTAAAGTTATGATTGAACCTGTATATTTGATTGGCCGTTATTATTTTATTATATTTATATTATTATTTTTTTATGTTATTATTATGTAGGAACTATGCTCAATAATAACAGTTGGAATTTAAGAATTTGTACACCAATATGTGTAGGATGTCTCTAAAGTTATGATTGAACCTGCACATTTGATTGGCTATTTGCTCCACATATGTTAATAAGTCTACAAAAAGAACACGACACACTATTACTACTTCTTCTAAGTGCTAGATGTATTTGCTTTTATCGATTTATTTTTACATTTTTCGTCTCCTCGAGTACATATCAACCATTAGCGGACCAGAAGTATTTCAAGTATACATTTCAAGTAGTAGAAATTATTATGCTAAAGATTTATATACGAAATATATGAAAAAAGATTTATTGTATAAAAATTCATTGATATGTTTTCATCAAAGTACAAAGTTTTCCGTCAGATTTTACGGTTATATTGATTTTTGCAATGTATATAGCGGCATTGGACCGTTAAAGGTTAATTGCAGTTACTTATAAAAGTAAAATGATGGGAAATCTATTACATTTTCATTTATTGAATATGAATACTTCGTTGTCCTTCGTTTCTACGTAACGAAACATAAAATACAGAATAATTTTGTAGCAGTTGTTATGCTTATGGTTAGTAAGCATAGTTCGAAATCATTTATTTCAAACTGCAGTTGATGTTTGCGTAACGTAAGAAACAATAACATCGAACATAATTTAGTTACTACTTGATTCACGATTCTAGTACAAGAACAGCAATCAATTGCTTGATACGAAGTAATTCGGATTTTGTATGGATTTTTTACTAGAACTGCAATGTCTGTAAAAATTGTATTTCGAGTGAAACTCCAGTTTATCTAACGTTTCACGCCTTCGTTTAATAATTCCATCGAAACGAAGATGTAGTCACATTCTGTTTTGTTTCAATCTTCTGCTTACGACATTTATAAAAATTCTCAAACTGTTCGCGTAAAAAACGAGGGTAAAAACTATTAATCGCACCTTCTGCAATTTTGGTTCAATAAGAGACTTTTATCATTTGCAAAGGTCGCAACGAAATTTTGCTTCATCCGATAGTGTTATAATTGTACTCGAGAGAGAATATTTCGTTTTAAAGACGATTTTATTGAGGACTAATGAAGGCGAGAGGTAGTAGTAGGTCCAAGGGCTCGGGGGGGAAGGTACGATACTGCGAGAATTAGGAGAAGTCACGCGCGCGAATCCCTATTACTAGATCATAGACGTGATAATTATAACGGCGACGAAATTTCGGTTAGAACGAAGCTACGACGAATACTTTCAACGTAATTAAATTGGATTCTATTATCTCACTGTTTAATGTCTCGCGATTAACTCGCACGCGCGGCATGCCGCTATTGAATAACACGTACACTCACCTCCGAAAGTATTAGAACACCTGCTGATTTATTATATATTGTAATTTCTCATTCGGTTCAGGCAATGTCTTACGTTTGGGATTAAGTTCTGTGGCATTGTATCGCCGACGGTGCGTATCACGTTAATAGTATTTGTCGCTTATGCTATCAGTTTACCGATTTATTGCATTTTATTCGGTGAAAACGTATGCTGAGTTAATTTCGTACGATACGTAAATGTGTGGACTATACATACTACAACATGCATGGAACCAAACAGAATCAGAAATAATAGATTAATAACAGACTAATAAAACGGATGCCGAAATTAGTCCAAGAAGTAATTAGAAAACGCGATGGATGCATCGACGGAAAGAAAATTTAATTTCCATTTATAAAATTGACGTTGGTTGAATTATAAAGTAAAAAAATATATAGATGCATGTACTTGTTACACAGTTTCATAAAATTAACTTTGAAATAAATTCAAGGAATTATAACAATTTCTTATCGGTTTCTCAAATTATTACTCCCCCTGCCCACTCTGATAGTTTTGAAGGAGAGTGTATGTAGCGTGAATTAATTACTTGACTGAAAAGCATTGTTGACAATGTGATATTATTAGGCTGCAGATATTTGTATAAAATATAAGATATTTATTATAAGATTATCTTATTATAAGATATTTATTCTAAGATTATCTTATTATAACATATTTATTCTAAGATTATCTTATTATAAGATATTTATTCTAAGATTATCTTATTATAAGATATTTATTCTAAGATTATCTTATTATAAGATATTTATTCTAAGATTATCTTATTATAAGATATTTATTCTAAGATTATCTTATTATAAGATATTTATTCTAAGATTATCTTATTATAAGATATTTGCATAAAGAAATTTCATTCCTTCGTAACTAAAAAAAAAATGGAACAAAATCGATACCAACAACTTGAATCGATTTTTTCCAAGCATTTAGTTCACTGTAATATAACACACAGTTTCTTTAAAAGTTAGAAAACAGTGATTAAAATTTTCTTGGTCGCTAGTAATGTTCCATAGGAGAGAATTTTGTTCACGTCCCAGTAATTAGGTACTATATGAGACTAATCGACGGTCTACGGCTGCAGCCTGCTTGCAATTAAAGTAACATTACGGTCTTAATGCATTAAAGCCGTGAAGTTTTTGTAATCGCATTCAGCTGCCATCCATGAGACAATGATATGATAATAGCGGGGTTCGAAAAAGTTCCGGAACTTTTTCATGAGTTACATTGGAATTTATTACACGTAGTAATTACACGTAGTGCTAATTACGCGTAGTAGATATAAAAGAATTCTTGAAATTAAAAGTTTTGGTTCGACTGTGTAGAATGAATGTAATTTGAAAATAAATGTTCTTCCATTATAACGAGAATAGATATTTTTTGTTAATATATATATAATATAAAAGAAGATCTGAAACATAATATTACTTAACGAATAATATTATAACGATATTAAATGTGTGACTATTCTGGTTATATGTCAAAATTGAATATATAAAATTATTTATCTCCACAAGTTAATGGCCTTTACAATAATAAAATTTATACTGAATGATTGCAGAAATAATATAAGTCCTTTCAGAAAATGTTTTGCTTGTGAAGTTAAATTGATTATATTTATTCAATATATTTATTTATACATATTATTTATACGTAATAATTTACTTAATAATAATATATTATATAATATTATATATTATATATTATAATAATAATATAATATAATTACGTATAAATGCTGGACTAAATAAATCCAGCACATCGTAATTCTCTGTTCTGCATATTTCATAGGAACTTTACGAATAAACCTTTTAAAAGAATTTGTTCCACGAGAACGTTTATTGAAAATGTTCCGAAGAAATGAGAATCCATTTCATAAAGAACACATATCTGTTTATTTCGGGCCGTGGATCAAAGTGATTGCACAGCAGAAAGAGGAGAAAAACTGCACACGCGTTCTTACAAAACAACTTCAGCTGAGCAAATCCATTCGTTATCGATGAAAGTGAATGTATAATTTCTCAGTCCGTGCATTTGAATTTTAATAAGCTTGGCAAACACTTGCCGTGCTTTATATTCTTTTTAATTAGCTTTTTGGGGGGCCGAACCGTGCTGTATTCGAGGATTCGCGATACGAGCCTGAAAAATCCTCGGGATACGCTAGACGGTGCTGCGGTGCTCTTAGGAAGTCAGGAATTTCTTTATACCGTGGAACTGTGTCCACTTTTATTTCGTCGAAACATGCGCGGAATTCTACACACAGAACTCGCTGAATGATCGTTCTTTGGACGTAACGTCGGATCGGCAAACGAATGTCGGCCCATGCGCTCGGTTCTTATAAGAATTCTCCGCGATGCTGCTTCTTCTTTCGCTGCTTTCAAGCTTTCTTAAGCAAAAATCCTTGGCAGTCATATGGAAATGCAATTTAACCCACGTAAGGATCTCGATATTCGCTAATAATGCTGTTGCACGAATTCTCGTTCAACGGACTCCGCAAATGATGTAAGTTCTTTAACCCTTTCATGTGTGTGTCTGTGTTAAAGACTTGTATTTCTCTCATAAATTAGCTTTCACTTTTTTACGAGACCGCAACGAATTTGTTTTATTATCGACTGCATGATTCAATTATTACGTATCGCTCGGCTTCGATGAAATTAATGAACATATTTTTCACCGACATACGTCGTTAACACGATCTCGTATTCCAAGGAAGGAGAGTGTAATAAGTTAATTAATGTTTTAACAGTTTTTTTGAACGTTTATCCGGTAAATGTTCGCATTCCATAATGTGTATGTTGCATCGATTAAAGTATAGTAATCATGGACCTTGCTAGACACTTTAAATACTAGGATATCAAACACGTTTAAGTACGTTCATTTTGAAAGGAAATTAACACTATATCTATCGTGCACTAAAGCTGACCGACGTTTAAACTTTTCGCCATTTCTATCGTAACGTACTCTTCACAGTGGAAGAAATTTATTGAATTATTTTCTACGATTCCGTCTCTGTAATCTAAGCAATCTTTAAATGAAAACGTCTGAAACTGGTCATTTTTACCAGCATGCTAGGTTTAGGTGTTAATACATTTAACCCTTTGCACTAAAATCGCGTGTATGAGGCGCCACTAAAAACTGTTATCCCATTTTTCGAAATAATTGCAACAGCGCCAGATGTATTATATTTAAAAAAACTGTTAAAACTGCAAGTATTGTACTTTTATAGTGCAATACTACAATACTTGCAGTTTTAACAGTGTTTTAAAAATATAAAAAATCTGGCGCTGTTGCAATTATTTCGAAAAATGGTATAACAATTATAGGTGAACAATAGGGTGAATTTCATATGCACAAACTACATTGAATCACATAAAATAAAAATATGGTAGATCAGAATACATCTTTTAAATTTCGAATTAAAATAGAGCTTCGACTGCAAAGGGTCAAACTACAATAATCGAGTACCACTAAATGGCTGAGAAAAATCTTCGTTGCTAGCTAGCACATTTTCGATCGACAAGTTAAAGGAAACAATTGTTAGACAAAATTTTGACTCTTCAGAGAAAAAAAAATACTCAAGTGGTCGAATGATCTGAGATTCGAGTGCAAAGATGTTTGCGAGTCACGAAGTTAGGACTTCCCCTCTGGTCACCGAAATATGAGAATATACGACAAAATTAGTTGCAACTGTCGAGTAGAATAGGCTGTAAGCTGGCGGCCGCTCGTTGTTCCTGCCAGTTCATCTTCCCTTCGCCTAGTTTTCGCGTTTTCTTTCCAGCGCCGTTGCCCTTTGTGGCTGATAGGTGCGGCGGATCCCTTTCAAACGACAGAAACGTATACCAATTCTTCAACAGCTTTTCATCGATGCTCCGCCGCTGTCAAAGGAGTCCTCGACGCGCTTCCGTGCGTCGAAATGGCGACATGAATTAATTTCGGTATAAAAGGGGGGGATGGCGGGTGGGTTTCTTTGATATTACGTACGCGTCGGAGCTCGACTGGCAAATGAACGGAACAGTCGATGGATGGGGGTAAACGATAGTCGCTGCAACCTACTTGTGCATTCGTTGTAAATTTGCTATATACAGATGCTTCGTAACGTGATCTGAAAGATGCAATCCGAGGATTAGACGAAGAAGTCGTTAGATTTATAGCGGCACGGTTGTGTCAGGCTGGTTTTGAAAGTTCTTACGGCTTTTCGTCTCACACTATAAAGCTTTCAATATTTGACTTTTGATAATTAGACTTGTCAATCACGGATGCTTATAAAGATACGTCGCAGGATAAATAATGTGAACGTGATAAAATATCTGTCGCAATTAACGTACATACAGCATGATTTCAATCAATGTGAATACTAGGATGCAATGAAGTGAAAGATTCATTCATTGAGTGTAAAAGAAAGTGAACATTTTCTGAATGATGGTGACGAACATAAATGACGAGTTCACTCATTATCTTCAGATAAAAGATGAAGAATTGTAGACGAGCACGCGTTATATATTATCTTATAGTTCTTGTGTTCTTTACTTCTACGATTGTACGACCTTTTGTTTTGTGTTAATAAAGAAATATACGAATATTCAAGGTTATATTATTATTATAATAAGGAACACTTTCAAAATGTTTTAATCTAGAGTTGTTGAATCTGTCTGCGGCCTAAAAATAGAAAGGAACTCTTTCAATAAATGTTAAGCAAATTAATAATTAGCTGAACGAATGCATTGCACTCGTCAAACAGTATATCTAGATTTACAGTAAATATACAGAGTGTCCCAGAATTATGATACTTCCGGGAAATGAGGGGTTCCAGAGATCATTTCAAGTAACTTTTTCCTCAGCGAAAATGCAATCCGCGGCTTCGTTTACAAGTTATTAACGAAAAACAGCGACTCATTTGGTCAACCGCCTCGCGTCAGCTGATCTTGCCACTCTTCGGTCACTGTTTTCTTTTTGAATAACTCGTAAACAAAGCCGCGGATTGCATTTTCGTTGAGTACAGAGTTACTTCAAATCACCTCAGGAACTTCTCATTTTCTAGAAGTACTATAATTTTGGGACACCCTGTATAATACAGAAAGTGTTTCCATTCCACAATCGACAAAATTGCACGAACTTCCGGATTACATTCCAAAAAAACCACTGAATATGAATTTTCATTCAACATACATCAAGTTTGAAGTGTTCGTAACTATAATACGCAATTCTGAATTAATCACGTTCTAATTTAAAACCAATCTATAATTGAAAGTGTGCGAATTTTAGCGCAAAGAGAGCAGAGAGCCTAATTTGCTTCCAATGGTTCTCATTCTGCGCAGCTCTGCTATCGGCCGCTCCTTTTAAAATTGAAAAAAAAGATAATTGAAGCGCACGATAGATTCATGAGATACGACAAAGAGATTTGCTTTCACTTTGGACCGCCAGCGAGTACAAATTAAATGCGTTCACGATTAGGTTCGATGTCTGTAATCCAAGGCACATTGTCCATGGAAAAAGCTTTCGGCCGGGAGCTTCTCACTGGCTGCAAGTGTACGTTCCTCGGATTCTACTCGAATCCGCTTGCCCACCTATTATTTCGGAATAATAACCCAGCACCGAGCTATCGCCGGCCTGTGAAAACAAAGAATCCATGAAAACGACCATTAATTTGCCGATCTGAATGGGAAGTGTTATTTTATAGCCGGGTCCTCGCGTGCCATAAATCGCCCCGGATGCTGGAATTCATCCGATCATCCCCCTACCCCTCTACCACGGTGCACCTAGTTAGGTTATTTGTTAGGTTAAACCTAGTTAGGTTAAACAGTTACTACGCATGCGCAGTAACTCATATACGCTTATACGCGGCGTCAATTGTTTTGTTTCGTTTTAAACCCTCGAAATAACCTCCAAATCGATCAATAAAAACATATAAAACAGTTGCGTCTTCATCTTGAAATCGAGCAGCTTTTGAATACAAAAATTATTAAAAATGTTAAATGTTAAATATGTTAAATATAACATTTTTCTCGAAAATGTGTTGTGCTCGAAATTTTTAGATCTAACCCATTACTCGCCGCAATTCAAAGACACAAAAAAAAAGTTAAATTGAGGTTATTAGTTTCAAGCTGAAGTTTACAATGATTTAAAACAATATAGCGGGAATTCTTAATACTTTCATGGAGCACGTGATACGTTCTCACTATTTCAATGCCCGTATTTTATTTAGAAGTTGCAATTTTTAAAAGAAAAGAAATTTGAAAAAGTGTCCTAAAAATGAGATATTGGCGCATAATGGGTTAACGCTATCCTTACTGATATTTTGTTTATACAATTTACTGAATTAATTTTGTGATGATCACAGCCAAAGTCTAGAAATGATTATACAGAAAGCATAGAACATTGGAAATAATTTGTGTTAAAAATTATTAAAAGATGTCCTTCAATCTCTTCGCTAAAAACAGTGGTAAATAGGAATTATTAAAAGACATCTTTTGACACTTTCGGTAGAAATAGTGTCATATAATATTTTTTATATATACTTATATTTATATATTTTTATATATTTTTATTTTATATAATAACTTTCAAGTGAGCACACGGCACATTTGCGACTCCGCGAGAGTGTTTCGAACTTAATTAAAAATTCTTTAATTCGACCGTACCGCGTCGTCGGCTCGATAATATCGGCCCGACCGTGGTCCGGGGGCACGTGTTTGCGCGCAAACTCTGACCGCTGGTTGCCAGGACCCATCCAGTCCGCGCCTTGCCGAAGCTCGGCCGGTTCGATTCCGTTCTATCCACTTAGTTGTACCGTTCTCGATACTTATACGTAATCCCGGCCGCCGATACGTGTTTGCAGATCGCTTCAGCCGGCCCGAAAATCCATCCGCGGGTGCGGCCCGGTAACACGTTCCGGGCATTTGTTTCAAAGGATTCGCCGGTCGGTTTCTATCTTCCGCGCTGTTCCTCCACGGCTTCGCTTATCGCTTACCGACTCGAGAGTGAAAAACGATGCGAACCTCTCTCCGGGAAGAAGCTTCCTGCCGGCTGGAGCTGGCCGGGTTCGTACGTACCCGCGCACGGCCCGGCCCGACTCGGCCCGGCCCGGCGGGTTTACTTTTCGGGGTCAACGCGAGGGAGGAGGGCACGGTATCGGTTTGCTCTCGCGGCTTTCCGCGCCGCTGACTTCCGTCGATGAGACTGTTCCCACGAACAAGAAAAAATACCGGCAATTTTCCCGGACTAATTTTCCATGCTCTTGCTGAATGTCTGCGAGCGTATTTCTTCACGATAATGACGAAGTCAGTGGCGGGGTTCGCGCGGACAACGGGGAACTGTTCATTCTGTTACACCGTGGCGGTCGATTTGACACACAAATTTTTGTAATTGTTTCTTATATAGTTGTTTTGTATCGATAACGAGCTCGCGTTTGGTACCGTTTTGCACATTAATTGAGGAAAGTGTATATACGTCGATTTTTTGAAAGTAAATGTAAGGTTTATTTCAAGAAAAGAGTATGAATTTAGTTTAACTGGAAACAAAATGTAGAATATTCGTAAAGTCACTTATATATAAAATTATTATTGGCTAAACTTGAAATTATTGTTTTTAAAATAATATAAAATGCGGCTTGATATACTGATGAAATTAATTTTTGTAGAGACAATTTCTTGTATATTAGTATCTGCAGGTAGAACTGAAGTTGAAGTAGAATCTGCAGTCCATGAACGGACATGTCAATCGATCCTATTACTGTTTTTTCTTTTTTATAAAGAGTAGAATTGTAATCTACTACTTATCTAGTAATTTATTTAACGACTTGTCTACATCAAGTAGAAGAGATATAAAGAGATATAAAGAGAGATAAATACTATAAGTTATTTGTTTATATTGTTTCGATTATTTTATATATATATAATAAATTATATTAATAAATTTCGATTATTATTATTATTATTATTATTATTATTATATATATATATATATATATATATATATATATATATATATAATAATCGAAATTTATTAATATAATTTATTATATATTATTTCATTTTGACCATGGAAGTCTGTCACTTAATGCTATGTGCCTTTGAAGTTACACACGTATTATTTACCATTTTTAGAGTCTGATATCGTTTTTTCTGCTAGCATTTAATACGGTATTTTATTCTTTCATGACCTTGACACTAATCGAAGAATTTTATCATTGCGATCTTGTCCATCATCCAATAAAAATCGTGATCTATACTTTTTCACTAGAACAAAATTGAATTAGAGAGAGAGAGAGAGAGAGAGAGAGAGAGAGAGAGAGAGAGAGTTAATATATTTGTTTACGCTAAATGGTTCGGTGCTCTTCGCAAATAAACACTATCACCGTGTAGAAGGTAAAATACTATATCGATTTTGCATCCGCACACGTATACAGAGTTTATAAACAAATCCGAACAAATTTACAATCTGCATTTACTCGGGCAGTTTACCTGTACCGGATTGTCCCATATTTTTGTGACATGCTGTATATAGATATGCGTTGTCGAAACTGCGCATGGTTAACAAATAGGAAATCGAATTCTGTTTCATGGACAGTCACTTTTATAAATCTATGGTTACCGCCCTTTGCACTATTGTCGGTGAGGGGGGGGGGGGACGATGCAAAATATACTATCAAGTGGCTTTGGATTCACTATTGTGCCGCTTCCGGACGTTTACGGCACCATAAACTATTGAGTTAGGAGCAGGACGCTGGAAGCGCACATGTTTGCTAAAACGCGCAGTCATAAATTAACTTCTAGGGCTCTATCTCCAGCGTTAATTTTGTCCTGCAATGTGATCCGGTCCGTGTGTGTGATTCGGAAAGACAATACGTCCGCGTTAAATATAATTCACGTATGACTCACTCCTATGCCATACATTGCACATAATATTCGCGTAGTAAATTGCAACCTAGTTACAAATTGATCAATTTTCCAATCAGTGTTTTGCCATTGGATTGCCTTTAGATAATTTTAGGGAAGCACTGTTATTATAATAATTAAATGAACATAACGATAGAAAAATTAAAGAATGCTGGGGAAGAACGACGATAATTAGGTCAACGTATCCATTTCACGAACGTCACTGCATCAAAATAAATACCTGTTTATTCGTAACGTAAACACGAATGTCTAATAATAACAGCTTGATTAAACGTGGTAATCAGAATGTCAGCCTTTTGTGCATCGTACATCTCGTTATGACAACACGCATAGCCGGTTATTTAATAATAGCAATAACAGTAATATTTTATTAGAATTACAATAAAGCAAACAATTTCAGTCCTCTCATTTCGTTATGTAACGGTTGCTGTAAAATTTTATTCATAAGAACTCCGCTTCAACAATTGGGTTTGCTGATGGCATTAACCCTTTCGGTGCTGACTAAAATAAGAAAGTATAATATAGAACAGATATTAAAAGTATATTAGAAAGCGTAAAAAAGGTATTAAAGTATGTTAGAATAAATATTATCGTGATTGCTTTCATATTAAAGCAATCGTTCGGCAAGAGGTTTCGTTCCTCAAAAAGTTTTCGTTCGATAAGTGCGTTAGAAAAGCACTTGATTCAGTGTTTTGCCAATACAAAACAAGACTTCTACGAGCATAAGATTTCAAAGCTATCGGAAAAATGCCAAAAGGTTTTCTTCCTCGAAATATTAAAAAGTCGTCTTCCATTTTTTTGTGAAAGAACGAAACAACTTTCCGAACGACTCAGTATTATACTTACACTACGTATATTAGTATTATAAATTATGTAAAGCGTAATGATGTGTTCAGAGTGCTAAGATCAGCACCGAGAGAAGTCGAAAGCCGAGGCAACGGTAATCACAGATCAGTTCGATCATAATTAGATCAGTTCGAGCCATGCGTCTAATCTTATCTCACACCGGAATGTCTAAGGTTGCATATCTGATTCGCATGTTCCATTACCAGTCATCTGCTAGCATTCTACAGGGTGTCCCAAAAATATTTCGCAATTCGAAAATGGGGGATTCCTGAGATCATTTGAAGTAACTTTTTCCTTAGCGAAAATGCAATCCGCGGCTTCGTTTACGAGTTATTAATGAAAAACACTGACCAATGAGAAGCAAGAGATCAGTTGGCGCGCGACGGTCGAGCCAATGAGAGGAACTGGGCTCCGCGCCTCTCGCGCCAGCCGAGCTCGCCTCTCATTGGTCAGCGTTTTTCGTTAATAACTCGTAAACGAAGCCGCGGATTGCATTTTCGCTGAGGAAAAAGTTACTTGAAATTACCTAAAGAATCGCCCTCTTCCAAGTGTTAACATATTAGGTAAACCGAAAAGTAATCAAAATGTTCTTTTTTGGCGAAGAATATTTATTTATTAAAGAAATCCTACATTTTAATCAAGAAAATAATTTCCATCATTTTCTAATACCTTTTGAAAAACTTTTCCAAGCGCGATTTCACTTCTTCAACATTGTTAAAGTTCTTACCTCTTAATGTATGCTCTAACGATCCGAAAGGGTGATAATCCGACGGCGCGAGATCTGGTGAACATAACCTTAATCATAATTACAACCTTCCAGATGTTCTTCGTGAAAATTAAACGGTTATTCAACACAGTTGAATATTTCCGGACTGCGAGACATTTTTGGGACGCTCTGTATTTAAAAGCGGCGCGTGTGACAGTTTGTTATGATTAAATGTACGTCGCATGGAGAAACGAGGACTGACAGTCTGTCCGACGAAAGAACGTCTAGCACTGGCCGTGGAGGGTCAAGGGGTCGTGAGAGACGCGGGGCGAGGCGAGGGGAGGCGAAACGACGCGAAAGGCGGAGAACGATTAATGTGCAAACAGAATTAATTAGCAGAGGCGGGCGCAAAGCGGAATGAACCGTGGAGAGTCGCCAGGGCCTTTCTTTGCGAGGGCGGCTTTAATGCGAGGCGCCTTTAATCCGGCCACGGTCGGGGCAACGCACGGGCACCAGCCGCTGCTCGGATTGCGTATTCACGTAATTTCTTGATCGAGGAAAAGAAATTGTATTTAAATGGGGCCGTGGAAAATCTGCGGGGCACGCGCGCGCCGCGCGCTGCCTGCGCTACGTGCGCCACAGAATCTTGTTATGCTAATTCGGTCGGGCAGCATTTTGCGTTCCGACCGCCGCGCCGGGCCGGGCCGAGCCGGCACGGTGGATATCCGCGAAGGATTCTCCGGCGGATCGATGGATCCTCCGGCCGTCGCCGTGCACGTGCTGCGCTCCTCTTGCTCGACACCGCCGCGTCGGGTCAGCCTCCTGTACGTGGAAATTTTAAGCAGGCCCCTCCGGCCTGCATTAATATTTCATTTAATTTTATAATGCCGCGCGCTTCGGCCGACGCTCGCGCTGATTTCATCTGAAATTCCATCTGGCTCGAACGCCGCGCGGCGAGCAAGCACTGATTCCTGATGGTCAAAAGCTAATTTTTCGACTTGAAATAACGCGATCTGTCTGGCGGGAGAAGAAAATAATTACGGAGTTTCTGAGATAATTGCTGTTTTAATATGTCATCGCTTTATCATCGTAGATTTTACTCTATTTATTTATAATAAAATGAATAGAAATAACGCGATCTGTTTTGGCGGGAGAGAAAATAATTACGGAGTTTCTAAGATAATTGCTGGTTTAATATTTCATGTCCTTATCATCGTAAATTTTAGTCTATTTATTTATAATAAAATGAATAGAAATAACACGATCTGTTTGTCGGGAGAAGAAAATAATTACGGAGTTTTTAAGATCATTGCTGTTATAATATTTCATGTCCTTATCATCGTAAATTTTACTCTATTTATTTATAATAAAATGAACAGAAATAACGCGATCTGTTTGGTGGGAGAAGAGAATAATTACGGAGTTTGTAAGATAATTGCTGTTTTAATATTTCATGTCCTTATCATCGTAAATTTTACTCTATTTATTTATAATAAAATGAATAGAAATAACACGATCTGTTTGTCGGGAGAAGAAAATAATTACGGAGTTTTTAAGATCATTGCTGTTATAATATTTCATGTCCTTATCATCGTAAATTTTACTCTATTTATTTATAATAAAATGAACAGAAATAACGCGATCTGTTTGGTGGGAGAAGAGAATAATTACGGAGTTTGTAAGATAATTGCTGTTTTAATATTTCATGTCCTTATCATCGTAAATTTTACTCTATTTATTTATAATAAAATAAATAGAAATAACGCGATCTGTTTTGGCGGGAGAGAAAATAATTACGGAGTTTTTAAGATAATTGCTGTTTTAATATGTCATGTCTCTGTCATCGTAAATTTTACTCTATTTATTTAAGGCAAATGGTTTCGGTCTCATTTTTGCATACCGTTCGTTTTACACTGAAGTGTCATGTGTTGAAGCGATGATGTAAAATTGGAAGATCGAGGGATTTTGTTTAATGTTTCCGGACTGGATGGCAACTTTAGGAAACGTTGGAGTACACGCAATTCATTATTTGCATTTTACGATCAAATGTTCATTTCCTCGGACGAAGAATTTCGCGCAATAAATACGATACACGTTGCCATTGCGGGTTTTGCACGAGGAACGCCGAAGTGATTATAATTTAAATAATTACTTTAATGACATATGAAATAATCAACAGTGTAGTACATTATATCATGTATGATAAATGAATTATTATGTAATCACATCATATTATTAATATTTTACGCGTTGAATATTAAATAGTCATTATTACCAATAATTATTATTATAATCATTATGTGATAATATGTGAGAATGACGGTGTGGGTAACATGTAATGTATAAACGTCATTAGTATGCAAGAAGCATATTGAAATCACGGTAATAACTTTTAAGGTTTTATTGTAAGCATTGAGATGGCAAAAGGAACAAATTCGCTTCAACAATGTTGATTTATATTATATATATTATTTTATTTGAAATATAACCTTAACATAATCTAAATTTCTAAAGTTAATACTTTTCAGTCTAATTAATTTAGCCTAATTTAACATTAAACTTAGCGAGCGTAAAAAGCAACTGACCAGCATTGCTTCGTCAGAATGGCAAGACTGAATTAATTTGGACATTTTACCATTTTTATTACGATGTAGACCTGCATTAAAAAATTTATTCTATCATTCTCTACGAAAAAGTTTTGATAATTTCATTAATTTTGAAACAAGTAACGTAGTAAATTTAGTGCAGAAAATCCAGCATAAAATGATTAACAGAAATCAAGAGAAAAATCAGATCACATTGTCTGACAATGTCCTCTTTACGAATCTCGAAGATCCAAGCTGTATGAGCAACTTAATAGCTTAAAATTGTTTCTACCAACCATCATGTCTGTTTTGCTTGTTGAACCCAATATTCGAAGTGTGTGCATTCTATTATTCTATTATCCTCAAAAACATGTAATACAAATGTATAAATAACCCATGAATTACTATTTAATATTTATGGTTATGTCAAGGTTACATATTATGTTATTACATTATCACATTATGAATTACTATTTAATATTTATGGTTAAGTACATTCACTTTACTATATAACGAATAAATCTTATCTGAGATTTGAAAGCTTAAAATAAAAAAAATCAGAAAATAAATCAGTGTCAAAACTGAAACCTTAAATAAAAGCCTTGAAATAAGCCTTAAAATAAAAAATGATTGAATGAAGTCAGTCGTATTGACCGGTACGGTAGATTTAGTGTTGAAAATCGAGAATGTAACGCGAATATGAGAAATTAAAGTGTACAGCACAAATTTCAAGGTTTTCATTAGCGAATAATATATAGCGAGTAAATCTTATCTGAGATTTGAAAGCTTAAAATAAAAAAAGAAAAATCAGAAGATAGGTTAGCGTCAAAACTGAAGCCTTAAATAAAAGCCTCGAAACAAAAGCTTCAAAATAAAAAATGAGTGAATAAAGCCAGTCGTATTGACCGGTACAGTAGATTTAGTGTTGAAAATCGAGAATGTAACGCGAATATGAGAAATTAAAGTGTACAGCTGAAATTTGAAGGTTTTTACTTTGCTTAAAATATATACCGAGCTTACTAACTGATTTTACTGAGCTCAAAATAATTATGTAGTGCGAAGGTGATCGTTTCGACCGGCACCGGTAGTTTCAGTGATAAAATGCAAGAGCTACACGGAACTATACACGGAATCGAGACGGTTAAATCTGAGGTTCGTAGGCAGGAGCAGGCGCGTGCCATAAACCGTGTCGGTGTTGGCTCGAACAGGACTCGGATCGTTCCGCAATCGGCGGATGAAATCGCGGTGAAGCGCTCTGTCTCATTTGTGGCGGCTGATTTACAGGCACAATCATCGGGGCGCATGACGGCTGATGAGTGGCGAGATTAAGGCGCGGCCAACCTCGTAAAGGGTCTTACACACCGCGACTAATTATGAAATTTAATTAAACCGCCGCGCACCGCGCGTACGTGTGCGGCTTTGAAGGTGCGCGAACCGACGCCACCATTTAGCGGCGCACTAATTCAGCGTTCATTTATCTGCCGCTCGCGGTGAAAGAGAGAGGAGAGTTCGTTCCATTTCGCCCCATCCCCGACCCCGACCTCGTCCCTTCTCGCGCGTCGCCGGGCTTTACACTTCTCGACGCTCTGTCCGCGGAGGCTACGTGCAAAAATAAAAAAAGAAAGAGAGAAACGAGACGAAAAAGAGAGCGAAACACGCGCGCGCGCGCGCGCCACTCGACCCCACGAGAAATTTAAGAAAATTCAGATCAAGCGGCCGTGCATTAGCCACGCGGCACGAGTTTAGATGGTTCGCGGAGGAATTTTTAACGGTTGACCTTGGAGCAGCCCGACGATTTCAACAACTGTTGTTCGGAGTTTTTATCGCTCTGCGAGCTCGTATTGCTTTATCTGTTGCTAGTGTTTTACGAGTTCCGTGGAAATTCGGTGTCTGAGCATCTGGTTTTCGATTCGCCGTTCACACGACCGGTGCATTTTGTCGCAATATTATTTTCAATAAATAGCATGATTTATCCAATTTGTTTTGGAGATTATAGAAGTCTTTTGTAATGTGGATACTTGTTTGTTGATTTTTTGATCTACAGACATATTGTGCTGAGTTTGATTCTCATATTTTGCATTTCTGGGTATTGTGTTTTTTATACTGCAAATCGAGGTCTCAAGTTTTCATCGTTTCATAATGGGGCCTTTTTCCTTCGCAATGAGAAGTTATACTAATTTTAATTAATATATTATATTATATTATTATAATAGACTAATTATTAATCATGTTGATATATATGGAAATGGGTCATTCCTGAGGTGATTTGAAGTAACTTTTTCCTTAACGAAAATGCAATCCGCTGCTTTGTTTACGAGTTATTAACGAAATAGAGTGACCAATGAGAGGCGAGCTCGACTGGCGCGAGGCGGCCAAGCCAATCAGCGGAACTGAGTTCTCGGCATTTGTTGGCTCGGTCGCCGCGCGCCAGCCAAGCTCGCCTCCTATTGGTCGCTGTTTTTCGTTAATAACTCGTAAACGAAGCCATGGATTGCATTTTCGCTAAGGAAAAAGTTACTTCAAATCACCTCAGGAATCATCCCTTTGCGGGTGTTAACATAATTATGGGACACCCTGTATCATCATGGCTAAAGTAATAAAAAAGTCGTTTTTCATTTTCTGATTACTCATTTTGACAAAATATTGTGTGACATAGCTAGAAAATATATAAATCAAATATTTCCAATATACAAAGAATTCACACAAATTGAAATAATTATTTCGTGATGTATTTGTTACACAGTTTACTATTAGTTTACTATTACTACAGTTTTTACTATTACTATAGTTTGCTATTAGTTTTCTGTAATATAACCTGATACTCTTAATCTACTATATGTATACAAAAACAAAACATTGTAGTGGTGTTTGAAACTAAACTGTGCAAATTCGAAATGTAATTATATGCTCACGCCAGATTTTAATGAGTAAGAATTTAACTTAATTAAAATTCTCCATGACGGAAACAGTCGTCATACTCGGTTAACAACTTAATAGAGAAAATGAGTTCATTAATTCTTTGTAACATGATACAGTTGGTGGGGTCCCACGTTTTTAATACGGGATATTTTTTAAAATCATCCCGAAAAAATTAAAATTATTTGAAGCACCGCGGTTTACATTGAATCTCACGTATTTAACTCTAGGACAATCAAGCTTGTAGAAATGACAAATTTCAAGTTTTTTATTTTACAATTACCGAGACTGTAATGATTTATTAATTAAATTACTTCGATCTTGTTGAGATGTTTTAACGAACGCATTGAAGATGATCTCTAAATGTACGCACTTATGCAATTTTATGCACTTATGACAAACGATACTGCAGCATTACTATCACTCCATTAACATCGTTAAAAGAAGAAATACATTTTTATCTCATTTCTGTTTGATATAAAAGATGATGAAACTTTTTATTTCGCGTGAAGATCGGCGGCCTCATTAACCAGGCTAAAATACTAATTTCAAAGCTATAGCATTCAAGATCACTTGCACAAATGTTTCTAATACTATAAATGTAGTGTCCGAAGAATATCCATTCAAAGCGATTTACTAATATTTTTAAACGAGCACAAAAGAATTCTCGATTGAATCATAATAAATTAACCGTAACAACCAGATCGCGAATCTTTATCTATACATGGCTCGTAAAGATTTTAAAAATGCAAGAAAACGTATAAATTAAAAGATCTAATGGCACATTCGTTTCAATGTTCCAATCACCGAAGAAAACATTTTTAACACTCGTTTTCGCGAAACAACGCACAGCGTGCGTAATTGGAAATTTCCATATAAATATCCGCAGTCTGGTATAATAATAATACACACACACACACATACACAAAGTAAGATGTCTAAGAACAGCAACGCGAGTTATTCCAAGCTACGCTGGATAATAATTTAGCAGCATATAAAATAACAGCCTATACGCCGAGCGGAGGGCGAAATTATGATAACAGCTAATTACTAACGAGCATATCGGCGATCGTAAGGGGTTTACCCTGAATGTTTGTTCGACGTGGCAGCTCCGTTCACAGGGAATACCGTGACTGATCTGTCTGCTCGTGTTCCCGGTAGACCGCGATGAAATTTCAGGGATCACGATCGGATGAAATTCGTGGAATAACACCGAGGCCGCGCCGGCAAAGAAAACATGCGCGCCGCCGGGAGCTGCCAGGACTTTTCAATTTCGAGGGGAACTCGTTCCCGTCTGGCAAATAACGTTGCTTCTTTTCACGCTGCCCGACAAAGTGTTGCGCGGTACGCGATCATCCTGTTGCGCGCCGCTGCTATATATCGGATCATCCGGATAATAGATTCGCCGCGGGTAAACTCGGACGTCTCTTTTTCCGCGGGACGATTCACGGTCGCGGGATAATTTAAAGAAAGCACCGAGCCGTTTTTTTATTTTTTGATCCGACGTTTCGCGAGGCTTCGAGAATGGCGATGGATCGCGCGTCCGCCAGCCGAAAAGGGAAGAACGCCGAGCGCGCGTTCAAAGAAGAACGCCGACAATTCCGTCGTGCGGCAACGCGCACCGACCTTCAAATGGAACAGGACTGTTATCCGCCAGGCCGAGAAATTGTCAACGGAAAGAATCCCGGCGGATTTTAATATTCCATTGTTGAAACATCCCTCGCCGTCTTTCGCTTGCGAAATGAGCCTCGCGGGTAATGAAATCGGTTCTACGGGCAGAGCTCGATTGTTCTCGTTACCGCGTGTTTCACCGATGGAAATTTTTCGCCATGGATATTTCACGGGATAAACTACTATTTCGGGGCCGAGAAATTAGTAAATATTCTTCGGACATTCTAAAATAAGGCTGAACAGCGTTTTTCTTAAAATTATCACTGTGGTAAAAACAAAATCGAAAGTTCATGCTCCGCGACTTGTTCATTGCTTCGAACGCGGCACGAAGCCTCCCTTCTTCTGTCGAACTCCGCGGTCGGAGCACGTCGCGCTCGAGCGATCGACCACGCAGTTCGCGCGCTCGCTTCTCATTGGTCAGCGTTTTCCGTTGATAACTCGCAAACGAAGCCGCGGATTGCATTTTCGCTAAGGAACAAGTTGCTTAGAACGATCTCAGCTACCTCCCGTTTCCGTACTGCGAGACATTTCTGGGACACCCTGTAACTGTTCCTCCTTCCGTTCTTTCCGAACGGAAAGCTCGCGTCGATGAGACGGTGAAAAACGTAAACTAGCTCCGGCTCGATGCGCGGACCGAATCGGCCGTGCCAAGAGAGCGGAGAAGAAAAAGCCAGGCGGTCCATAATAAAAGCCTTGTCGACGAGAAATAAAGGGGTTCCGGATTCGCGGATCGATAATCAATTTCCTGCGTTCACCTTTTCGATCGTAAACCGGAGCGGTGGGTTTACTGTTTACTAAATGACTATAAATTTTATTCCGTCCGCGCGGCCCACACATTTTTCTTGCGCTTCTCTTCCTTTTTCTTTCTTTTCTTTTTCGTCGTTGTTCGCCACGATTCTGCCACGGCGCGAAGTTCGCGATGCTTTCGAGGAAGCGCGGGAAAAGCGGCAAACTCGATAACGATGTCCGCAATCCGAACAATACACGCAGCGGCCGTAAATCGATCGGCTCCAAGGAATAGCCGCGCGAACACGTGATCCCCCGAAACAATTGAAAAACATGCATTAAACATGGCGGCGGCGTGATTTACCGACGCCGAAACTCTCTTCCCGCGACCCCTTCGTTCTCGCGGACAGCATTGTATTCTCTATCTGGATATCGAATGGCGGCCGTGGGCTACACTGTCCCTTGGAATATCGGATGACGTTCGCCCTTTGAAACGTTAACCTTAATAGCCATTAGCTCATGCTTTTCGTAGGATTACGGTGGGGCCGTCCGCGAGGGATGCAATGAATTCGAGGGGGATCAGCTAGAACATAACCCTGCCTGTGTTTTCGCACGTGGACTCCGTTGTTGTTCAGTCTCGATTGATACGTAGCGGTGTAAAATTTCTTGTTAGGTGTGTTCAAACATTGATCCTAAAGCTGAGAAACGAGTTTTCGAGCTTTCATTCGACTGAGGAGAATATACATAGTAAATTGTTCACAGAAATGATCGGAGGTCGGAATTGAAACCGGCAGATCTGAGAATATTAACCCTTTTGGCGCTAAGCAAAAGTACTTAAGCGAGGAATACCGGGCCAATTTGACGAATTTGCCAAGGTTTGGGAATAAGCTTATAAAAACCAAAGTAAGAATGATATTTAGAAAATTTAAACGGAAGCATATTACGAAATAAAGGGAGAATAAAGTGATGCGAATTGTATTTAAATATTTGTTGAAGATCATACGAATAACATAGATATGAAACAGTATTGAAAAGAGAAAAATCAATTCTCTTTTTAGAAACGGTATTTGCATATAAGAGAAATCATCGTTTGATCATAGCTTTATGTATACTCCTAATCAAAAAGATAACACAAGTGTGCTACCTTTAATTTCTCGTATTATAATCGTGACAATATAAAATTTTTGGAACGCGCGTAGAAAGTAGTTTATGTAGATATGTAATTATCCCTTGAATGACTTGCTGACTTGCCGATTTCTCAGAAGAAATGTAAGGTTACATAATGTCCTAGTATGAAGTATGAATATTGCACTTTCAATCACTTGTAACGAAATAACTGATATCGGATCACAAAACTAAAGGATAATACCATGATGCACGGCAAGTGTCAGAAGAATCTGCTTACAAAACAAATTTTAATATTATTATAAATATTTATATTTCGTGTTGTTTGACTATTGAAAATGAGCAATATTTACTTATTGTTACTCGCACAAATAATTTATTTAGCATCGATGCTTACTAATGCATACACTAATGCATCCCGAACAGTTAGGTGCCAGTTAGGCGCCAACAACGTATCGTTGTTCAACAGTAAAAGGGTTAAGTCGGAATAGTTCGAGTCTCGCGGCTACATTTATCTTAGAATAAAAACGATGATGTAACCATTTTATTTCTAATTTGTTATTTCTAACTTGTAAGGATGACCCAGTCTACAAATACACAGGTTGTCCCAAAATTATGGTATTTCCGGGAAATGAGGGGTTCCTGAGGTCATTTGAAGAAACTTTTTCCTTAACGAAAATACAATCCGCAGCTTTGTTTAGGAGTTATTAACGAAAAACACCGACCAATGAGAGACCTGCTCGCCTAAACGCTAGGCGGCGCAAGGCGGCTGAGCCAATGAGTAGAACCGGGCTTCCACCGCTCGTTGGCTCGGTCGCCTTGCGTCAGCTGATCTCGGCTCTCATTGGTCACTGTTTTTCCGAATTGCATTTTCTCGAATTGCATTTTCGCTAAGGAAAAAGTTACTTCAAATCACCTCAGGAACTCCTCATTTTTTGGATGTACCATAATTTTGGGACACCCTGTATATCGACGATATAAACATAAGACTGTGTATGCAATGTATGTGTATACAATACGGGTCGTTCACCTGCGTCGGCTTCGAGATCGAACGGCTGAGTTTTACTTTGTGTACAAAAACTGACGTCACGCCGGAGTTCTTATACACAGACCCAGGTGATACCTGTAAAAACGCAATGTTCTACTGGCGATCTAAAATTGCTCGATTTTAATTTTAGACACCTAGTAATTACAACACGTAATAGCGCTTATTATTTTGTGATGGAGATTGTTTCTATGGAATTGATTTTCTATCCTCTTCCAATCATGGCATCTTATTAAATTTCTCAGAGCGTAGCTCCTTCTCGGCTACGTTTGCAATACATATTATATTGATCGACCTCAATGCTTACTGATCGATCATGTAAGTCGGAGTTCATTGATGCCGGTGACGTTAATACTTTCTATCAAGCAATTCCTGTGTTTGTGCTCCAATTTCGCGAAGCCTGCGGTACAATTGTTCCAATCTATTTCGAACGATTTTTAAACGCCGTACAGTTTATACTTCGTCCTAATTATCGTGTCTTTCGCAACAATTTCTTTCCATCGAGCGTCTTCATTTTGTCCAGCCAGAAAATTTTCTACACAATTCTATGATAAATTACGGATATTATCTTCGAATGTTCCGTCAGATAAGGAAATTGACGCATGTTAAGTTCCGATTTCATCTTACTTATTCTTTCATTTATGCTGTTTTTTTTGCGGTACCGTAATAGTAGCAACATCTTAGTGGGTGATCAAAGTGATATTCCTTCAGGTAAGGAAATTGACACATGTCAAGCTCCGATTCTATCTTACTTATTATTTCCTTTACGCTGGTTTTTACGGTACCGTAATACAATAATGTCTCTCTAATTGACGCTCAGATTGTGCAGAAAAACGGACTATTCGGGAACAGGTGATACGATTATTCGAGGCTGGCGGTTCGTTTTTATGGTTACGAATTGTCGAAGTTATGTCAAGATTATACATGGCTCGAACTATTGTATCTCTTTTCCCCACTTGTCCATTTTTGGGGACAATCTGAGCGTCAGTAAGGGAGACATTACTGTAGTAACAACATCTTAGTGGACGATCAAAGTAATCTTATGAATATAGCTAATAGCAGATATAATAGGTTAATATCAAATATTTCTAGACATTTTTCCGGAAATAATGACTGACGAAAACCCATAAAATAAATCTCCATCAGGACAACAATCTCTAAGAGTCGATTCGACATTTTTACAGTATTCAAACATTTACTCGATTAAATAAAAATATACTCGTAACACATCTGCATTTACAACTGATCTCCGTCCTTGCCGATAAATATGAAGGAATCGCCCTAAAAAGCTTACATTAATTTAGCATCTCGGCAAGAGTCCGAACGATTTTCCTGGCGCATTAATGCTCTAGCGAGATTCCTCGCGTTCATAAATCGCCTATCTAACCGCCTCGCCGCGCGAGAATAAATTCGCCGAAAGAAGCAGAACCGGATATTACTCGAAATTTAGGATGCGCCAAGGGGGTTGCAGTGCGGCAGGAAGCTTGGTTGGAAAATATCGCGGCACTTCGTAGTCCGCAGTGGAAGCAGTTAAGCAACGCGGCACGAGGGAAAGCTCGCCTAGACAATAATAATAACTTGCTTAATTTTCCGGCCATTGTCGGGAAACGTTGCCACTTGTTCGATAACTATACCGGGATTTGCATTATCTAAGGGTCTTTGGAACCGTGGATCTGCGGTGTTCTGGAGTTGGGTTCTGTTTCCCTGGGCGGTCGAGCCGCCGCGGTAAAGAGAGACGGTGCTGTCGGAAAGAGAGAGAGAGAGAGAGAGAGAGAGAGAGAGAGAGAGAGAGAGAGAGAAACAGAAAGCTGTTTCACTTCTGACAAAACGTTTCTTCGAGCGTTCTCGCCACGGCGAAATGTCCGGGCTGCGGTTTCGCGGAACGAAGCACGCATAATTGGACTGCTGTTATTGCTCGCGGTCGATTTTTGGGAATCGGTCGAGCCTTGTGAAATTTACACGTACTGTGTCGACTAGTGAAGGTCCGAAGGACCACCTCCCCTATCAGGAGGAACAAACTTTACACCGTGAGTGAGGCAAAACAATTTATTTACACTCTCCGGCGGAGATACCAGAATGTTGAGTTGCGAGGGTGAACGAGTTTCGAAAGGTATCGAAAGGTATCGAAGGGTATCTGAAGGTATCTGATCTGTAGACCGAGGTTCGCCCATAACGACACCTCGGTCCTCCCTACCCTAGTAAATTAGGGGTGGGTGTTGAGGAAAGCCGCCCAATCGCGACGAGCCCGAAAGACAACGCCTGGGATCCAAGAAGGGGCAGTACCGCATCTTTGCACGGGAGTTCGAAGCCGCGCATGGGCCTGGAAAATTCCCGACATCTGCGACCCATTTCCTAAATTGCCCCTTGTCCCATGACGCGTACCGTCTTCCGCGACCCGCGGCGCGCCATGGGCCTAGGGTCCAGTGTTTATGGCGGGTGTTGGGATTATGGAATAAGAATGAATATGATTCTAATTCTTTTCTTAACCCGAGAAAGATAACCTACGTCGCAGAGGCGCCTGCGAAATAAACAACTGACTGCACCGTGGATGACGCAAAGACTGGAAGCACCCACTTTGCCAAGGCATGTGCGAAGCAACATTGAAAATATTCTTCCAAAATCTGCTGTACAGGCTTCCACAGATGATGAAGAAGAACCCTCAGCCAAAAAATGGCGTTATTGCAGTCTTTGCACGTCTAAAAAGAAAAGAATGTCAAAGATGACCTGTGCCAAATGCAAAAAGACAGTTTGTGGTGAACACAAGAAAGACGTTTGTCATGACTGTCTCTAAAGAAATTTTTTATAATATTATAGTTTTTTTTACACTGATTATATTATAGTCTACTAGTTTGTAAGGATAAAACACTATTTTTTGTGATATTTTACGGGATTTGTTCCCATAAACCGAAGACTGTTGATTTTTGTTAATTTTTCATAGAGGTCTAGTGATTTAAGTTTAAAATTACTTAAAATATAAAAAAATATAATATAAATGCATTTTATTTTTACAATAATGCCAAACCTTTAAAATGACTAGATTAACTTAAATAAATATCCATTGTTAGTATAAAATTGACGCCTTAGAAAAGCATGCGCCTCTGAAGCGTATGGTTATCTTTTACGTACGTTGTCATATGTTATCTTTCTAGGGTTAAAAAGACTTTATTTTATTCCTTTATTGAGAGAAGGTATATGGGCGAAAACGATCGAGCGACCAAACTCTACTGAGAGTCCGGTAAGAAAAAACGCTTCTTTTATACCCTTCTTGGGTTCGTCTTATTCACCAATCGGAGACGTTTATTTGTCGCGTTTCACATTGTATACGTGACGCTGGGATCCCCAAACAGTCAGGGCACGATGTGTATCTAATGGTACCGGTGATGATGTATCGCGGTATCTACTATATACAGTTTACATCACCGTCGTTGCCCGCTGACGGAACCGACGAAAATGTAAACCGATATCTTAGTATCTTAGTACTAAGTAAACTATAGATTAATTTTTGTTCGAGGCTAAAATTTCAACAGCGGGCAATACTGCCGATGGCCAAGAGTGTGGACCGTGTGCCTTGGGGCGACCGGAAAACTCCTTTCAACATGGAGCGGGTGACAGGCCCATACCCTAGCCGATTTCACGGGTCCCAAGCACATGGCCCCCCGCCATAAAACCCTCGCTCGACAATCCTCAACAACTGTTGAACGCGGTTCTTTCGAAACGCGAGCACCATCGCGAGCTTGCCTTATCCAAGAACGAGGCGGACGCTTGTCGATCATCGCGCCAAAAGTGTGCCCTTGCTTGTCCTCCCTTGCTTGGCGGACGCGATCGAGGCAAAGACCGAGAGCGCGGTCCTCGAAACAATCGATCCTGGTGTCGCACAAAGCGAACGATGATAATATCATCGTCATTCGCGGCGAGGCGAGGCGAGGCGACGCGACGCGGCGACGGCAAGAGAAAACGACGAGAGAAAGGAAGGGAAAGGAAAAAAATGAAAGCAGCGTCGTCGATCGCGGGAGCGAACAGGCAGCTAAGGAATAATTCAAAGGCATTGTGCGCCGCGTGAATTCCAGCCGGAGAAGGCTGCATCTCTTACCAAGCAAAACTCTCCACGGTCCAATCATCCGGCGCGGGCTGATGGAGCTGTCAGCTGCAGAATCGTAGGCGAATGGTCCGTAATGGATTTCACTGTAAGAGGAGGCCGCTGCTAAAAGCGTGAAAGGAGTATCGGACAGATAAATATTTAAATTGGCCGAACACACCTTACTGTCGGCCCTCCTCCCCCTCTCGCCCTTCCTCCTCCACCCTTTCGCCCTTCTACCCGCGCAGCCACAGAACGGATATCGCATTTCCTCCCGGAATGTTTCGCGGGTTATTTAAAGAAGTTTTCAGAGCGTCGCCGTGACGCGGCGCGACGCCGATCGATCGGCCCGCCGCCGCGCCAACAGGAAACTAGTTGAAAGACAATATCGCGGTGTCGGGAAGTTTCTTCTCGCCGGTCTGATTCGAGATGTAGGAAATAGAATCTTCTATATTGGCAATATGCTATAACAGTTTGATTCGCTGTCGACTCGCCGCTGTCCTGTGCGCGAGCTCTCCAAATAGAATTACACGGAGCCGATCGATCCGCCGATCGAAAATGAAAGGAACGTAATAATTCGTATTTATTTGCTGTTTTGCTGCTCTACGAGGGCCGAGCAAAAAGTAGCGAAATGATATTTCGGTGTAAGTGGTCTGCTGTGTTTTATTTCTCGGAACGGAGAACGCGCGTGAGTCGACTCTTTTCGTGGAACTGTGCAGGGTGTACTAAAAATGTCTCGCAATCCAGAAACGCGGGGTTCACGGGGTCAGTTAAAAGTCGTGCCGTAGATCGTCGATATAATTTTCAGCTGCGATATAAGTTGCCGAGATCTACAGAACGTTTTTCTTAAATTTTCGTTATAGGCTCAGATAAACAAGTTGAGAGAACGTTACTATTTTACTTTTCTCTCTTTGTCGTTCCAAATAACAGCAAAATTTATAAAAGAAGCAGTAGTTTAATTAATTACAGTATATTGATCATTATATGGTAAACCAGTGCCTCTAACCTTTCAAAAAAAATCAAGTCATTTAGTCCAGTTTTTAAAAAGATAACTTTTTAATTTCGATTTCTTTGATTCAATGATAACGATTTAAAAGATGTGCGAACACATTTTTTCAACTATTGTATACAGAACGCAAAACATTTAATAGTCAGAATCGCGAGACAAGAAAGGGCAAAATTGAAGCTCGGATAAAAAAGTTAAAAGAACGTTACTTTTTTACTTTTCTCTTTGCCATTTCAAATAACAGCAAAATTGAGAAAAAAACAGTATTTTAATCATTGCACGGTAAACTAGTCCCTCTAACCTCTCAAAAAAGAATAATCGAATCATTTAGTCCAGTTTTAAAACAGTTATCTTTTTAATCTAAATTTCTTTGATTTAACTATAACTTTTAAAATGATGCCCGAATACTTTTCTTCGATATACTTTTCTTTCTGTATACAGAACGCAAAACATTTAATAGTCGGAATCGCGAGACTTTATCCTTTGAAAGGGCAATATTGAATGGGGTCTAACGCTTCGACGAGTAAGCTGATTTCGAAAACACTTTGAGACGGTAGCGGTTGAAAGACAACAATGCCGCGCCGTCGAGGGACACCTTAATCTGTCGATGATTTTACGTCCCACTCGATAACGCCCGGCTAACGAAGTTTGTCTAGCAACGACACGTGCACATCTTGGAGCTCAAGGATTTACGAGCCGATGAAGAGTCCTCTAGCCACATTATTCCGCGAGCTTTTTGCTGTGACGGGTGATTAATGGTCGGCCGAATTCTTGCTGGAAGGCTTCTTTATGCAACGATAAGGAAACGTCGACTCGAGGCGGGCAGATGAGAGTCCATAACTTCCCTAAGGACGTCAATCTCCATTCCCTTAAAATATGTTAAACGGTCCAACGCGGCGTTCGGGTCTATTCTGACCCACGGTGTCGAGAATTTCAATCGATATCGTATCTTCTCGTTAAATTAGAATAATGATCCGTTTTACCTGCGCAACATGCATCGCGGATACGTGTTCTTCTACGCGCGTGCGACAGCTGCATTCACTTTCTTGAGATATTGATACGCATTTAAGTTTCAAGCATCCTTCTCGTACACTCTGCAATCTATGACTCCTTGAATTCCGATGTCCGCTTTATGTTTCCTCTTTCTTCGATCAAACGCGTTACTTCATATTCTGCTTTAGAACGATACGGTAAATTCTCCCGAATCGGCGCTCAAATTGTACACAAAAATGGACAATTCGGGAAGAGGAGATTCGTTTATTCGAGCCTCGCGGCTCGTCTTTATAATTGTTGACAATCGGTAACTATAGAAAACGAGCCACGAGGCTCGAACAATCGTATCTTCTCTTCCAAAATTGCCCATTTTTGTGCACGATCTTAGCGTCAATTCGGGAGAATTTACTGTATTTTGATTCCGTAAATTTCTTCTAATAATAAAGTTACTATAGTGTCAATCCTCTTGTATACACACATTATGCATACATTCAAACATAGTAATCGATTCTGTTCTGCTTATGTTGTTAAACATGCTTCTTTAAACTGTGGAATTATAGATGCAACACAGTTCGCTAACTTAGGGTGTGAAACATAGTGTGGAGAGGTATTACTCTGTGTAGTACCTTCCATGTAATTATGTTTCAGAATTGTTTAACGGTTTTCGCTTTCAAATCACATTATTGGGTCCATTTAATAATTATTTCCTCGAAGCTACGTGCTTCCAAAAATGATTGTACACAAAAATGGACAATTTGAAAAGAAGAGATACCATTTTCGAGCCTTGCGGCTTGTTTTTTATAGTTGTTGACAATCGGTAACTATAAACTCAAGCTGTAAGACATAAATAATCGTATCTCCTATTCCAAAATTGCCCATTTTTGTGTACAATCCGAGCGTCAATTAGGCAGAATTTACTGTAATTCGTTTCTATCGCATGGTCGATATCAAAAATGACTTTCTCAATTCTCATTAGCGACGCCTAAGCTGGTTCCGTGCTCCAAACGATGACAAATATCCTCGCGGAATTAGTGCCCGAACACATACAGACTCGCGAAACTTTTCTCCGCCGTGGCTCTCGTTCTAATTAATACATTTCCGTCGCATATTTCACGCGAAGAATTACATTCTCTCGGTAATCGTTCGTCGCGTTTCATCGTATCTCGCTCCGCTAATGAAGAACAGTTTCATCTTGAAACGAGCGTACGATTGTTTGCAACACTTTGACGATTCTGCGTCCACGCCTACCGTGTTCCAATTAACTATATCCCCGGTCACACGTTCTACACGACGAATTATTTTCCCATTAATTAGCCACGTCGCTTCGGCTCCTTTCGAACTTCGGTTAATGAAGAATTCCGATCGAAATTGTACATCCGATCGCGCATCCACTCGCTGTATCCACACGATTCCAATATCCAGCTTGTTATCCGGGCTAATTTATGCCTGTCACGCGATTCGCGGCGCGCTCGCGCGCGCGGACTTTCTCTCTAATTAATCGCGAATCTTCAATGAAGACGGAAGTTCGCGCGGTATTCGGTCGACAGAGCCGCCGATCTTTCTCGGCGGCGCGCAAAACAATTATCTTTGCGAATTTATCGCCACGCGCCGCGCTGTAATGCATCGATCGGTGACCGTTTGACAATCGGACCGTGAAAATCTGGTGAAACGGGACACGCCGGGAAAGTCGTCCTTTCGTTAGCGGCCGCGGGAATCTAGTTATCCGAGGGAATTAATGCCGGCGTCGTGATTTACGGCCGGCCGGTATTCTTGGCGCAGAAACTATACATTCTCAAGTTCTCCATTACTAATACCGGTTAATTCCGGCTATTAACCACGGTCGGGCGAGCACGCGATCCGGAAACTCTTCCATCGGTCCCAGAACTCCCACCGGTGGGAATCGGTTTTCGACGAGGCGTTCCGATTTTTCCCCATCGGACCGAACCGTCGAATTCGCGGACCAATAAAACGCGCCCGCCGCGCCGCGTCCCCTCGAATATTAGACCCGCGCTACACCCGCGGCAATTATCCCGCGTTTGCAAAACGCCCGATTGCTGATCGGGTATGCGAGGACCGGCCGTGCTGGAATTCGTTAATAATCGCCGGTATACCAGTTGTCCAACTATGGTATATCCAGCCCGCCGCGCCGGCCCGCCGTAACACCGCGAAACAGCGCCTTTAAATAGGATGCCGGATAAACACGCGACATGCGCCGCGAGTTTATCGATTTTCCGACGGACCGACCCGCTCCGCGGATCCGCGGATGCCTATGGAGAGGATCGAAGTGACAGATAATGTCCCGTGGATGCGATAAATTCCTGTTGCGGCGTGGAACATGTTTACGCGTTCGACGCGATCGTCCTCGTAAAAAGCGATGCTTAAAGTGCCATGCCGGCCGCCGGCTTCCACGGACCAAGTAAACGTGGCAGCCTCGTTTCAAAAGTTTAAACGCACTTTACTCCCACCGGCATTACTTCTTTCGCCGAATATGGCTCGCGTTAACAAGATGAACCGGCTACGCCGGTGCTAGAAATTGTATTCAGCGAGAGGGCTCTTCAACTGTGCTTTAATTTTAGTTTCCGCGCACAATGGCTTTGCTAACTTTCGCACCGTCTTTCGGGAAACGCGGATTGCCGAGCGTTGCTTTACTTTCGGTTCTGCGAACAACACTGCTTCGGAATTTTCATGTAACAATGAACACGTTTCTTTCTTTTATACGAATTCGTCTCGCATTTGTTTCTTTCCTCTTGGAATTTCTCCAATTTGAGAGACGCTTTCACACGGGGAATAATTGAATAAATATCTATATAAGTAAATTCAGTCTCAGTTGTTGTTATAAGGAAATACATGTTACTCAGTTTTAGTGCTCGGTAGTTTTAATGTTATTAATAGTGTCCCAAAATTATGGTACTTCCCGGAAATGAGAGGTTCTTGAGGCCATTTGAAGTAACTTTTTCCTTAGCGCGAAAGCAATCCGCGGCTTTGTTTACGAGTTATTAACGAAAAACACTGACCAATGAGAGCCGCCTCGCGCAAACCACGCTCGTCTCTCATTGGTCAGTGTTTTTCGTTAATAACTAATTAACGATGCCTCGGAGAACATTTTCGTAAAGGAAAAAGTTACTTCGAATGATCTCAGGAATCTCTAATTTGCAGGAAGTACCATAATTTTGGGACACCCTGTAGAACGCTATACCTTCGTGAATTTTCTATTATCTAAATACTAAATTAAGTCGATACCTGTAGTTATGATTTCGATAACCGTGTTTATTTAACACAATTAAATAATCTTATATTTCAATTGTAACGTAAGCGTAATTATTTGATACTGGAATTTAAAAAAAAAATGGAATTCTTTTTAAGTTCATACTGCCAAAGGAATTCAGAAAAATGTCCTCAATTTTCTACAAGCTACAGAATGATTATAAATTTTTCACCAGCTGGAAAAGTTTATATTATGCAATCACGATAAGTTGAAAGTCGTTGCAAAGAATAAAAGAAAGGAGCTCCGAAAATTTATTTGTAAGTAAACAAGTTCTGGGACATTCTGTTACTAAGTTATGCGAACATGAGAATTTCGACCAACTATGGTCACGTGACTTTCGTTTATCGACTATAAGATTGATAGCGTTTCGCTACAGAGGTTTCCTACATCTTGCATACTAATTTGGTGAATCAAGGGTGCACCAATCGGAGGGCTGCAATTTCTGGCAGAAATGTACTCTAGTCTTTTAAATTTCCTGAGGTGACGGGCGCGGAATTGACGACAAACTGCATGGAGAGCCAGCTGTGACTTTCGTCACCTGCGTTAGACGTTTAGGCACATGTTTCGCAGTATAATTCGGTAATAATAAGATAACGCGATGCAGATGACTGAATTAGAATTTCGTGGAAATGTATTTTCGTAAAAAAGAAGTTATAGAAATCGCAACTTGAAATTGTATTTGAAGCATCGCTGCACCTTTTGCAGTTTTTACGATTGTTATTGAAAAGCGGGAGATTTGGACATCGCTTGATAGCTACATCTTAGTTACAATGATAACGGCAGTTATATAATTATATAACAATTATATGCAATTCTATAATTATGTAACAGCAGTTATCATTATAAATATCATGTTATTGTCCAAATGTCCTGCTTTTCAATAACAAATGGTAAGAACAGCAAAAGTTGCAACGAAGCTTCGAGTGCGATTTCAAATTACGATTTCTATAATTATTTTTTAGGGAAATAAATGATAACTGCTATCATTATACCTAAGATATAGCTATCAAGCGATGTCCAAATGTCCTGCTTTTCAACAACAATCGTAATCTACATCTCAGTTATAACGATTAACTAAGATATAGCTATCAAGCGATGTCCAAATGTCACGCATTTCAACAACAGGCATTTAAGAACAGCAAAAAGTACAGCGAAGCTCGAGTACAATCCTGACAGACTGATCCTAGAAAT
This sequence comes from Megalopta genalis, assembly GCF_051020955.1. Lineage (NCBI taxonomy): Eukaryota > Metazoa > Arthropoda > Insecta > Hymenoptera > Halictidae > Megalopta > Megalopta genalis. The sequence goes on along the minus strand of NC_135020.1, from coordinate 14,571,302 downwards.
TAGATCCTAGAAATCCTAATTCAGTCATTACCGAATTGATTTCCATAGGTCCCACCATCTCCGGCAAACATAAAAGCATGAATCCCGAGAATTCTGGAAAAAGACGCCTTCCCGGTCGTCCATGTAGTAAAGCTGCTCGCACCGAGGACCCAGCTTGCCGGGACACCAACTGTATCGAGCACGACGGCTGCTCCGAGATCTCCGCGAATTTAATCTGCCCCTTGTTCCCGGCCCAGCGAAACGTTCTTTACGATAGACCCGCGTGTACGCGTCGCGGAACAGCCTTCACGACGTTCGAAGCGTCGCCGGCGGCTGGCTACAGTGAGTTTTATGATTACACGGGACTCGTCGCGATATCTTCGAGCCGGAGAACTCACGGTTCCGGTGCCGGGGGCGCCGCTGCAGCTCCTCGAGGCAGCTCTTTGCCATTTATTCGTAGCGGTGACGCCACGATTTTCTCGTTCCGTCGCCCGCGAGTCCCGGGATCATCCTAGCGACCCTTAGCGGAGAGAGGCGGAGAGAGAGAGAGAGAGAGAGAGAGGCGGCAAGCGGACGACGACATCTCGCTAATAAGCTTCCCGCTCATTCACAAGGGGGCGGGGGGAAGGGTCAGGGAACTCTCGAATTTCGATTACCACGCGACGGAAGCCCGGCGCAACGTCGATCCTGCTCGGCCGATCCTAATTAAACTTTTTGTATTATTTTCCCGGGCTCTTTCATCCTCCCCGTAGTACCCCTCCGCCCCCAAAAGCCGCCGCCCGGCCGTCTTCCGGCCGCGCAAATAGAGCTGACTGCCGCGAAAAAATTTCCCGTCGAGTGCCGTTAGAGCAGCTGACGAGCAGAAGGAGGCGAGCCGGAGGAGAGAGGTTGCCGCGGCGGGGAGGCGGTGCGACGGTCCTCCATAGGGAGAGGACGGTGCACAAAAGCCGGGCAAAAGAACGAAGAGACAAAGACGTCGAGCGAAAGCGAACGACCTCCTCCATCGCGACAGTCCGGTCACATTTTTTAATCCGACAAAACTTTTTGAATTACGACCGTGGCTACAAAGGGAGCGGGACGGGATACCCGCGGTGAAAGAAATAGAGAAGAGAGAACGTCGAGAGAGAGAGAGAGAGTGAGAGAGAGAGAGAGGGCGGGAAGAGAGAATCGGCCGGGGAGAAAGCCGGAGAAACGGAGGGCATAAGGCGCGGGGACCGCGAGACAGAGGCCAGGCCAGAGACAGCGTAAAAAAGATTATATTCTTCTCTAATGGTTCCTACTCGCTTTAAGCGAACAAGTCTTATAGCCTGTTTCGTTCCAGCCCCGCTCCTCCTCGTCCCACCCTTGCGTAACTCCCTCCCGCCCCCGTTCCTTCTGGTCGCGGTCGGACCGGAGAGCAGTCATTAAAAAAGACTTTCCACGGCCAGTGGACCAGCGAATGAAAATGCCGCGGGACAAGGCAGAAAGCGGGTAGAAAAAGAGCGAGAAGTTCTTTGCCACGCCACCGCGGGCCGCCTTTCTTCCCCTTCGACTTGCCCGCCACCCCCGCGGCCGCGACCGACGCTCCGGAGTTTCTCCTTCGAACGCGTCCCTTCTCCCTCTCCTTCTCTTTCTGTCCCTCTCTCTCTTCCGCTCTCACTCTCTCTCTCTCTCTCTCTCTCTCTCTCTCTCTCTGCCTCGGTCTTCGGCTTTTGCTCTGATTCGACCGTGATCCTTCGCCAGCGCTGGAGGTGACGTTTTATACGAGGCCCGGGCTTACCGCGGCCGCGGTGAAAATAATTGCGGGACCGTTAAAGCTCCGCATCTCCCAGTCGGAACACGCGAAAGCGTCGCGGAACGTTTCCTCGGGGAGAGCCGAGATCCGCCGAACCCCTCTGACCCACCCACGCCCGGCCACAGTTACGGCCCGTTTCGATTAACGCGGTTTTTAGCGGCGCCGCGCGCGCCGCGATGCTTTCGAGGGTCACGCTCGTCCTTCGGTTTACGACGCCGAACTCCGGAGATGATTCGGACGCCTCCGGACGGCGATTTGCCCGCGAAATGCGGCTCGCGGTGCCGGCCAGCGAATGTCAACAGTTCGTCGGATCGCTTTGTCGGGTTCGAAGAGCTGGCAGACCGCGAAGTACTCGGACGTGAACCGCGGTTTACGAGTCGCATCGGATCCGTACACCGTAGCTCGCCGGGGCGCGTTGTTTACTAACAATATTGGAATAATAAAAATAACGCCGCCGTTGGGAAATGGTGGCGACGGGTACACGTCGAGCTCGCCGCGTTATACTGCCGCGTGGCTTTTAGTCCTAGCACAAGCTCCCCCGGCGAAAGTTCACCGATTTTCAGTTTGTAGATGCAGCGAAATGTTTGATTTCGTTTTGTTTGATTAGCTGTCGGCCGACTTCGCGTTTGGAATATCGGCGCAGAAAGCAAACAGGATAAATGGATCGTTTCTCTAACTATTTTTCGAGAGCGTTTTTGTTGAGCGAATGAGTTTCACATCGGGACTTTTTTAATCAAGGGCGGGTCTTGGTTAATTGTTCGCGGTACACGGTGATTTTAGCGAAGTTTTTTCGTGTCGTTTTTCTTTTTTGATAGAAAAGAGAGCACGGTTGACTGTAATATATCTTTCATCGGGATTTTTTAATCAAGGACAGGACTTGGTTAATTGTTCGAGGTACGCGGTTATTTTAGCGAAGTTTCTTCGTGTCACTGTTTTTAATAGAAAAGAGCACGGTTGACCGTAATACTAATACTATTCTAATACTACTGTTTTACATATTACATACTATACTATATATACATACATATTATACATATATACATACTATACTGTAATACTAATATTACACGTACATTCAGTATAGTATTGTAATAATACTATTCTCTCAGAATATAAATAATCTTACAATTTTTATAGGATAAGAAGGATTAGTCGCTTTTAGAGCTCGGTAGGTGCAGCATTAACACTAGATTTACGGAGCACGAAAAAACAGCTATTTTATATTAGTTTATAATAATAACAGTAAGACATTTATTCTGATTTTTAACAAACGTTAGTGTAATGTTTGCCGTAAATAACATATAAATTGAATAAATAACTCGTAAATGTATCTTTACGATATGAATAATCCTAAATTAAAGAAATTTGACGTCATCTTGACGGGTTCCGTAAATCTAGTGTCAATAATATTACAATTATAGTGTATTCGACCAACAAATAAAGATACGGTTAAACTACATAACACGTTGCTCTTATGCTTTTTTAATACATAGACACTCTCATGCTGGATAAAACAATTATTTTTCCAGACCTAATCGTAACCAGCATTTCGCTTTTTACAATAGATCAAGCATTAAGAAATTTTTAAGCATCATCGAACGACAGCGAAAACTTTCTGAAGTTCGTTTAATAACATACGCACAGATCAGGATCATTGTAAATACGACGTAAAACGAAATTTTGTACATGTTAGTAAAGGCCAATTGTTTATAACGTGTAAGTAACTCACAAATGTATCTACGAATAATCGTAAATTAAGAAATCAGTGACCCGCCATTTTGTCAGGTTCTGTAAATCTAGCGTTAAGGAATATGTCAAAAAAATGAACTTAACCCTAGCACTCTTTAGTATTAATAGTGCGTTCGTTAAAATGATTCATAAACATTTTAATATCCTGAATAACGAGATTGTAGTCGATTTTGAATGCAAACGATAGTTCGAAAGTGTTTGAATGTACTATAACTGATTCACTGTGTTATTTTGTCTGGTAAAGATATGTTACCAACGACAATTGAGCCGTGTTTATTTTGAAAGTGGCATAAGTCACTTTGTTTCTAAGTCGATATATTTAAGGGTTTGCGTTTTAACGCGTTTAAAAATATGGATGCTAACTTTCGAGAAGATTTACTTGAATTTGCTATCTCAGGGTACTGATATTTTTCTCAGTATAAATAATTTCGTATAAACATTCAAAAATCACCGCTTTTCATTACGGTAAAGTGACTTATGCCACTTTCAAAATAAACGGCTCAATTCATCAGTTTATTTCCTGCTATCTGTCGTACGACGAATGTCCAAATAACCGCTTTTTCGATCAAACGTTCTGGTCATCTTGCCTTTTTCAAATTGCCCTTTCGATTTCCCATTGCAATAACTCGTACAAGGAGATGCTCATCGAGTTACTAAGCCCGTCAAAGGATCTTGACTTCCAAAATTTCGGCACGATCAGGATAACTTGAGAATTCCGTAGATTCAGAATTATTTGATGAAATTCATTAACATCAACGAAACATACCTCGACGTTAAATCACACTGCCGTGCGTAGAATTTCAAGAAATACAGGGTTCCTCGGAAAGAATCATCCGATTTCAAAAATTTATATTTTAAAAAATTACACACAGAAAATTATAATTCAATCACGAATATAACGGGAAAATGACGTCTATGGAACAAAAGGCTTTTCGTGTTCTCTCGTTTGCGAAATGTGAGTCAATAATCACTGTTCAACGTGTACAAACAATTACCAGAGATACATTACACCGTGTTTGGCAAGAACTCTCATATCGCAATGATATCATACGTTTTTCCCGTTATATTCGTGTTTGAATTATAACTTTCTGTGTGTAATTGTTTCAGATATAAATTTTTGAAATCGGATGATTCTTTCCGGGGAACCCTGTATTTTAACCCTTTCGCTACGGCGGTTCAGTCCGCCGTAGCGCCCCTCCTGAACGGAACCACCCGCCGAAATTGTGCACATTGCGCGTGGATAGTGTATTTGGGAAGAAAAGGGATTTTTCTTTAAAACAATATAGTTATAATTTCTGCATAAGGTATAAAGTTATTTAATAGGTAAAAAAAGTTTCATTAACAATGGAAAAAGTGAAGAAATAATATATAATATACAGTAATAAAATAAAACATAATATTCATAATACAAAACATAATACATAATAATTAGTCCTAAAGTTAGTACTTTCGATTTTCTATCCCTTTATGACATGTAACACAATAATAATGGGAAATGCAGGTAGAACAAATATAACTTGAATGGTGTGTCGTTTATTTCGGACTGTCGTTTGTTTGTTTCGTCAAAAGATTCACGCAATACCAGCATGTCGGATATATCCGGCGTTCGTCCCCAGAGGGCGATCATGTGGATGTCGGATATATCCGTCGTTCGGAGCGAAAGGGTTAAGACATCTCGTGGTTTCGGTTCAGAAGCGCGAGTCTCGACAGAAAACACCGAAGGCGTTGACCTCGCACGCAGCTTGTCGGCGGCGGTGGAAGTGGCGCGGCGCGAGAACCGAGCCAGGACACGCGGAGTTCGAAATGATAACAAAGGGCTTTAACGACGCAATAATTGCCAGTACGCGTGAGGGCGCAGCCCCGTGCTCCGAGCTAAGGGCTGCGGCGTGATTCAACAATGGCTCGGTTACTGCCGGGGACGACTCTCTTTCCCGTTAATCTCGCAAAACGTGCCGTGGCTTAAAAGGAAGGCAATGGAGCCCCCCTCCCCCCGAACCTCGTTACTTCACCCTCTAATGAAATAACAATGACTATTATCGTTTCATATTACCACGCGCTCCTCCGGATCCCTCCCCCTGAGCCGCCGCGAACGCGTCGAGAATCGATACCCTGTTGATCGACTTCGATGTTTCTCGGCTAGTTCCTTGAATACAGAGTTTCGTAGTCGCGTCCTAATAGATACAGCTTAGAACGTCGAAGCCTCGGCTGGCGGCGGGGGATCGGTTTACCCCCGAGCCAAACGCGTACATAATGCAAACCTAATCCAGACTCATCCTGGCAGCGTGTTGTCAACAATCCGAGCTCCGTAATATCAGACAGCCTTCACTTTCTGAGCCGGTGCTCCAATTCGGAATCAGTTGCCGCGCGGTGAAACGACATTCTGCGAGAGGTAGAATGTCTCCTAACCGGCCCTTCGCCTAATCTCGATCAGACAGATCCCAGCCAGAGAGGTACACGATACTACACATTCCAAGCGTCACTGCGATACTACTTATCCGTCCATCCTCGGCAGCATGCATCAGATTCAATCTTTTCGACGGTGTTCCCTAATTAGGACACCCTCTTCTTGCACGACAAAGGAGGATCCCCCTCCCCCGGATACGGCTTCTTCGTGTAACCCAAGCCAGGATTAACTGTAGACAGATTCAAGCCCGTTGCAAGTCGTCTAGTCGTAACTGTCATCCAGGCTTGTAGAATCCATCAGCGTTGAACTTTTCGACCCCGCCTACTAATTAACAAGAACAGGGGGGAACACTGCAGAGACCTAACGCAGAACTTAGTCTACCCGTTACTGTCAAGCAGCCCTGCAGAATTCATCAGACATGAACTTTTCAGGCTCCACTTTCTGACGGAGAAAAGTAGCATCGCCGGAAGCAACTTCTCCGCTTGCGCTAACTTAAATCGAATTCCTTTTACAAAGTTTGATATCGGGGTTTTGATTATTAGACTAATATCGCGGTTATCGTTTAGTTGTTTAGAGTTCGGTAAATCGGATCATTCGGCAATGAGACGGCCTCTCACAATGGCCTCCACGAATGGCCTCATTTATGGCAATGAGAATTTCATTACAAGTTTTAGTTGGCGAAAATGACGCTTCTCCGTATTTTGTTTCATTCGATATACAGTGGCCCACAAAAGTGTTCGTATACCTTAACTCTCAGAACATAACTTTTTTAAAACTAGGCTAAGTGAGTTGAATTTTTATTTTAGATGATAGAGGGACTAGTATACTAGACAATGAACAAAATGTTTTTTTTTTAATTTTGTTATTATTTGGAATGGCAAAAAAGATAGAAAACTCTTGAGAGGCATTTTTTTTCATTTTCGTTACAAGGTCAGATGAAAAAGTTAAAAAACGAGAGCTTTTTATTTTTATCTGACATTCTAAATAATAGCAATATTTAAGAAGGACATTTTGGTCATTGTCTAGTATACTAGTCCCTCTATCATTTTAAAACAAAGTTCAAGTCATTGAGTTCAGTTTCAAAAAAGTTATTGCGTTTTAAAAGGTGTACGAACACTTTTGTGAGCCACTGTATTTTTGTGCAAATTTTAAATGGTCCTCCTTAGAACGAGTCATTAAAAGTTCGAAATTTCGTATATTTTATATGTTCGATTTATTGAGAAAAGCACGACGTGAGTTTTTTATCATTATAGAAGTACTAGCTTTTGCAGTAATTTGTTTAGAGGTTTCGATGATGTTGGAGGCAGCACATAATGTGCAGACAATGTTGTTTTTCATTTCCAAAATGAAGCAAACCTGTGTCGCTATCGCTCCCTAAAATCAATATTTTTGAAATCATCAAGTGGAAGGTATAGTAATTTCTAAGACAGATTAAGATGGTCAAAATTACCCTTACAGGTGTTTTTAACGAGTATTATACCGTTCATTAGTTGACCAAGAAAAACTCATCTGTGCAAAATTTCAACCTTATAACCTGTCCGCGAAGATAGTTACAGGGTAAATTGGGCGCTTTTCCGCCCATTTCTCCCTTCGGTGGCTTTCTAAAATTTTGAAAATAATGTGGCTTATTTTGGACACCAAGCCGCACGTTATAGAATTTTTTCAGATTTTTTGATCGCAATCTGTAGTTATCAAAAATGAAGAACCAAAAAAATAATCGGAAAATTAAAGATTTCTCGAAAACAAAGAATTGTGCTTTTTTAATATTAATTCCCTGATAAGGTACTATCACAAGCAGTGCACTCAATTTTTCTCAGATTTTTCATTCGGCTGGGTCATTGTCAGAAAAAAGTAAAAACCGAATTTGTCGACGTTTTTGCTATGAGTAAGAAAGTGTAGATTAAGTAATTTTAAACGTTATTACATTGAAACAAGCAACTTTTTAACCTAGAAAATGCGATTTAAGAGAATCAAGAAATCATGATGTGCTCATCGCGATGTATAATTACATATTCACGCATGTTTCAACATCTTCGGTTGCCGAAGTGAAAGAAATACTATCTTGGGTTTCGAATCTCCGTTGGAAACAGAGTTTTTCCCCCTACATCACACTTCATTTTTCCAATTTCACATCACATGGCCTATTCCCACGACTTCAAAAACATTTCTTTAACGTTTCGAAAGTATCTTGTTTAATATTCAAAAAATATTGACCAATCGTCCGAATTATGTTCAGAGCATAAAACAAACAGCAGACCCATTGACGACCCAAAAAAACATGTTGAGAAGTCACCGAGATTTACGGCCCCATTTCGATTTACGGTCTTTTCTTTAACGACACATTCCAAAGCGATTGAAACCAACGAGGAGACCGTACCGAAACAATTACCGAATCAGCGCTTCCGTTCGCGCGGAGCAAGACTTTCAATTAAGAAGCGAGGAGCTGTTCCTTGCACGCCGAAGTGCCGTTATTTATCCAGTCGCGGGCAATAACGGATCGTCATTCTGTCCGGAGCTTTCGGCCGACAATTAAGGGGCATTACGAACAGGTAAACAGGGGGAGGAGCCAGTGATAAAGTGGGTTCCGCGAAGAATCCCGTAGCGAGAGGCCGCGGTCACGTTCCTTCGGGGATTCGAGAGATAAAGGAGAAGTCCGAGTGCGGTGCTGCGGATGCGGTGGCGGCGGTGGTCTCCCTTGGGGTATGGAGGAGCGCGTTAAAGTAAGAGACCTGGATACGTCTGCGAGCGGGTACGAGCGGGTACGAGCGGATAGAAGCGCCTGCCGGGTCCGCGGCTGCTTGTCGCCTTGTTTGCTCGTGCTCGACGCCGCCATGCAACATTAATCGACTGACTTTTGATCCGCTCCGCGGCGGACTGGCCTGAATCTTTCAGGGTCGGTCGGTTCCGAGACGCGTAATCTTGTTGCACAATTCTTTTTTTTATCCTCGACTTTCGGGGATTATGCCCGGGGGAGAAATAATTTCGCCTGTCTCGAGCCGCTGCCGATTTATCGAGGCCGCGCGAGTAAACAACGCCCGAGAGCACGCGCCGTTGGATTATTTAGTCGAACTCTCTTTCGGAATCTTTTAGCAACCGCCTGGCCCCGCTAATCTTGTTTGAGGGCCCCTTTCCGAGCGGGGAATCTCACTCCGGAGGAAGATAATTTTTCCCGTCTCGTCCGGGACGGGATTTATCGGAACCGCGTGCCGCGGGCAGCAGCGTCCGACTAGTTTGAATTGTTTAGTCAAAATCACCGAAACGACCCCCGTAGGATCGCATGGTGCGTTTGATGCGCGACGAGCCGTGCAACGATGATCGTCGGAGGCGGCCGGAATGCATCCCAGGGTTGCCGGGCGAGCGCCGGCCACGAGACTCGCGAGGAAACTTCGCAAAAAGCTATTTCGCTTTAAGCAGAATGCCGGATCCGAGCCGGCAGTCTAACGTTAAGTAGCTGCGGGGCTTCTCTCACGAATGGACTATGACGACGCCGTGCACCGTAATTATTCTCTACATTAAGTAAGTTTTGTTCTTCTATTTCTCCGTTTTCGTTGCTTCTTTTTTTACTCCTCCCTGTGGAAGTTTTACGGGTTTCGCGAAAATTCATTTTCAATCGTGAGAATATCTCGAAGTGAAAGCAATAGGAGTTAGGCTACGATATAAGGTGCTGAGGTTTTAGTATGAACACGGTTTTAACGATTATTGTCCCATAGACACATCTTTTAACTTCTTGATATACCATTTTCTTCGCAGTTGCTGCGATTAGAAACTTCTCGACTGCAATAATTTCTTAGAAGAGGAAGAAAATTGATGCTTATTGTGCGCTGAAATTTACTTGAATGCTTGAATATTGATGACAAGAGATTAGAATTTTATTCCAATTTTAAAGAATAGGATTACATCTAGACTCAATAAGTTATTAATTAAAGTTATTAAATTAAATTTTTACGACGAGTCGGATTCGCCAAAGTAAGGCAAAGAGTTGATAGACGTCGTTCTCTTTTTTATACTCAAGCAACAGAACTTGGGTCCAGGAATATAAATATTGTTATTTGATCGTCCAGTTTCGGACAGTCAATTTCAATTTTCACATGTTTCATTAAGTAAGGTGTGTATAGAAAATCCAACGTGTCTAGACGAAGTACTATAAAAGTATGTTGCGACAGATTTTGATTGATAATTATATAAATAAATTTTAATTGTATTATTTTGTATGATTGAATTCGATGTTCTGTTACGCTTCCATATTCTTTATTTATTGTTACTATGCTTTCTATTAGTCTGAATGAATCAAAAGTACTGTATATTTTACAGTATTTATATTTATGCATTTCATATAGTATTCTGAAATCTTTTGAAATCAATTGACAACAAATACAATGAAATTCATTTCTATTAAGTGCATAGACAATGTCTTCTTTATTATCTTTTAAAGGCAATATTTAGGTGACCGCTTTCAAGTGATATGTATTAGATTATGTATTATATTAGATCAGGTTTATATGTATTATATTATGTGTACTACAATCACGTTATAATCAGGATAAAATGCCGACGATATGCATATTCTCGTAAAACAGATTTACGTTTTCATTTTATTTTCACCTGAATGATTTTTATAAAATATTGTGTGACAATAAAAATTTGTATTAAAATATTTGTATATATAGAATTTTTCAAACATCTATGATTGATATATATATATATATATATATATATATATATATATATATATATATATATATATATATATATATATATATATATATATAGTTAATATATACATATAGTATATATATAGTAGTGCCTTTCATCTCGAACAAAAATGTTTAGCAACCGATAAAATTTTCTCTTTTCTCTCTAAAAATTTTCTTCTATAAATCGTGGAGTAATGAGAACTAGGATAATTTTAACGCAATGTTGAAAAAGCATTATCGACCTTCTATCATTAAACTACTTACGCGTTTATAACAAAATGAGTAGATGGAATTTCAAGTAGATTATTAAAGAAGCATTGTAACCTGTTCTATTTTGCAATTATTGGAGACAAATTTTATTCTACATAAAAATCCACAATATAATTACCATTTAAGAAAAAACTTAAACACTCAACAATTCCTGTTTGTGATTTTCATACCTCGATAAGATAAACTCGAAAACATTTCTGAAAAAATGACCTGCTCAAAAAAAAAAAGAAGGAAATGTCGCCTTCCCAGAAGTTGAACGCAATACCGTCTGCGCGGAAAGAAAATGTCATCGCGAGCCTTTCGCATTCAATAAATCAGAAGACGAAGTACATTTTAAGGTTTCCCGATTCACCAATCCCCGTGTTTCGCGTTTCATTCGTCTTAAAAGTGGTATCAGTCTTCTCTCCGCGAGTCACCAAGCCCATCGAGCTTCAGAGCGTCGCCCCTCGGGCGCCGATTTCCACTTAATCCATTGATCGAGATTTCATCTCTATACTTTGAAAGACGATTAGAGAGTCTGAGCCACCACTTTCACGGGGCCTCGGGCGGGCCGAGCCAGCCCGGCTGAAGTCTTGTCTTTGTTGTTGCTCCGACGTCTTAACCGTCTCTCCCTGTCGAGGAGCATCAATTTAAATAATCGCTTTCTTCTATCGGCGCGGGACCGCGGGCCTGAATCCTCTCGGTGTAATTGAGAGGAAACTCATACCGAGGATCCACCGGAATTTCAAATCGCGGCTACGTCATTCTTTCCAATTTCTCTTCGCACGCCCTTACTCTTTCTCTTCGCCGAGAACGTCTCCGTGAGCTCCATTCGACGTTAACAATATTTCGTGCTGGTATTACGTACTACTGTGATCAAAAAGTAAGGTGAAATTGTCATTTAAAACTCCCGGACATTAGGAAGGCAGGCAATTGTTTTTTTCCTAGGTTGGTAGGACTGTCTATAACAATTGCCAAGCGTCTATTTGTTAAAAGGTTTAATTATCTCCGAGTTACACACGTTTTAGTAAACGACCAAAAGTGAATTTTTCGATTTTTACAATGGGTGATTTTGTTGAGCAAAGAACTTGCATCAAATTTTGTTTGCGGAACGAATATTCTTGTGCGGACACGTTGAAAATGTTGCGGAAGGCCTTTGGTGATCAAACTATGGCACAAAAAAACGTTTATAAGTGGTACAACGAGTTCAAAGCGGGCCGAGAACGCGTTGAAGACGAACCGCGCTCTGGACGACCATCGACGTCTACCGACGAGGGCCACGTCCAAAAAATCGAAGATTTGGTGCTTGAAAATCGTCGATTGACAATAAGAGACCTCGCTGATAGTGTTGGAATATCATTTGGCTCAGTCCAAACCATTTTGAAGGATGTTTTGTGTCTCAAACGCGTCAAGTCTCGATTGGTGCCATGTCATACTGCATTGGTTCTTCGCGACTTTTTTGCCAAAAACTCGACTCATATCGTTCCGCAACCACCGTATTCGCCTGATTTGGCTCCGTGCGACTTCTGGTTATTCAGCAAACTCAAAAAGCCAATGCGGGGACGCCGTTTTGACACGATTGAGGAGATAAAAACCGAATCGAAGAAGGTCTTGAAGGCTATACCGGAAAAAGACTATTCCGACTGTTTCGAGGACTGGAAAAAGCGTCGGAAACAGTGCATAACAATTTAATAATTCAATACAAATTATCTTCTTTTCCTTCTTTCTTATTCTTCTATTTCTATGTAAACACGTTTCGAGTTTTGCCATGGTCATCGCAAAATGAATTCGGTAAATTGTATAATACAGAATATCGGTAAAACTAGCGTTAAAATCTCATTGAGCGGAAAAAGAAGATCAAGCTCCGTCGAGCTGTTACGCAAGTGGAGCAGGTGAACATCGGTGTAGATGGAAGAATGCAGCAGCGAGTCGCAGTCTCTAACAGACAGCCGACTTCGAGCGGTAATGTATCGGCGATGATTCGCGACCGGTACTTTGTAATTCCAGCGTTTGTTCTTCCATTATGGCGACCCCCGGCGTCCTCCGATAAAGGATTCGATTTACCGGGGAATTAACGACCGCTTATTGTCCCCTGTATCCTGGCTGAATGCGGCTCCACCGGGCGCAGAAATTTATTCAATTCCGCATTTGTCGCTGAATAATTACGCCTCGGATAAAGCCGGCCAGGGCCGAGTGTTTTCGAGAGAGAGAGAAAGAGAGAGAAAGAGAGAGAGCGAGAGGGAGGGAGAGGGAAAGGGAGAGAGAGTAGTTAAAAAGGGACGGGCTTTGCTGCGAGCTCGGATACCCGGACACAGAGTTCACGGATGGGAGCCTCTGTTCCCCCGTTGTTTCCGCGAGCAAGTTGCGTTTCGGGGTTGTGCATCATCCCGTTTCCCATATCGAGGCGTCTGGTCGACGAACTCGTCGAGAATGCGGCGAGTTACAGCTCCCGGCGCAAACCCGGCGTCGAGCAAACGAGCCCCTGTACGCCCGCACACAGCCGCCGATCTTTCCGTGTAATAGGAAAAGAGAAAGCTCCGATCGATAGCGTTTATAAAACACCGCGCCTGTTCGTAATTAATAGACGCGATTATTTATTATTTATCGTGGACGGAATGGTCCCCTTTTATGCGCCAAGTGCCACGCAGATTTCTGTATGAATTTTACCGCCGTGTTTTATTGCGATGATGCATGGGCTTTGTCGCTGGTCTTCATCGCACTTTCAGCGGAATAATAAACTTCTGTCGTGTGTGCGCGCGCGCGAGCGCGCGTTTGTGAGTGTTTTATATCGTTTTACAAGATTGTATTTGCTCTTCCGAGCACGTTTTGAATTTTTTTTTGATTCGGTTGAAAGTTGACTTTGTTGAATAGGATGCGGGATGAACGATTCTGAGGTATTTACTGTTTCTGTTTGCTCGAGTGGTTGCATCGGTAAATGATCGTAAATGATCGCGCACGATGAGAGACACCAAACCTTTGAAATGGTTTTACGCTGATCTTTAAGCTTTCAATACGAACGCGTTTATTTATACCTCAACAATTAGCAATATATATTGCTCATTGTTATAATTGTTATATATATATACAGGGTGTCCCGAAAATGTCTCGCAGTCCGGAAATGGGAGCTTCCCGAGGTCATTTGAAGCAACTTTTTCCTTTGCGAAAATGTTCTCCGAGGCTTCGTTTACGAGTTATTAACGAAAAACACTGACCAATAAGAGGCGAGCTCGACTGGCGCGCGGCGGCCCAGCCAACGAGTGCACGGAGCCCAGTTCCCCTCATTGGCTCGGCCGTCTCGCGCCGAATGATCTCGCCTCCCATTGGTCACTGTTTTTCGTTAATAACTCGTAAACGAAGCCGCGGATTGCATTTTCGCTAAGGAAAAAGTTGCTTCAAATGACCTCAGGAATTCTCTACTTTCGGCTTGCGAGACATTTTTGGGACACCCTGCATATATCTAGCGAAGAAATTCGGAAGAAGATCGGCCACGATCGGTAACGTTCGGCAAGCGCGCCGATAATAGAACGCGCTCGCAGAACACGCGGCAGAACGGGACGAACGTCGACATGATTACGCTTACGTCCACGTTTACGTCTACGCTTACGTTCACTATTACGACTGCAATTACGACTACAATTACAAACACGGCTACGAACGCGATCACGATTACGGCATACGATTCGGATAACGACACGGCATTGCAATATAACGAACACGGCTTACGAATACGGTTCACGACTGCGGCGTGCGATTATGGTATTATTGGTGATTATTGTATACGGCTTTACAGTCTTTTGTACTTTATTTTGTGCGCGTCACTGGTTAATGATAGAAATAGAATAGTTTCTAAAACCTGTTATCTCTACTGTACGTAACAAATGTTTATTCTAAAATTGCGATCGAAACGTAGGCGACGAGATTCAATCACGAATTCAAAATAAACACGTTTTGTCTAGCAAAATCATGGCCGACATAATTAGTACATTATGACACTGCTTATTCCGGAGATAAAATTGCGGTCGAAACATAGGCGACGAGATTCAATCACGAATTCAAAATAATCACGTTTTGTCTAGCAAAATCATGGCCGACATAATTGGTAAATTATGACACTGCTTATTCTGGAGATAAAATTGCGGTCGAAACATAGGCGACGAGATTCAATCACGAATTCAAAATAAACACGTTTTGTCTAGCAAAATCATGGCTGACATAATTGGTAAATTATGACACTGCTTATTCTGGAGATAAAATTGCGGTCGAAACATAGGCGACGAGATTCAATCACGAATGCAAAATAAACACGTTTTGTCTAGCAAAATCATGGCCGACATAATTAGTACATTATGACACTGCTTATTCTGGAGATAAAATTGCGATCGAAATATAGGCGACGAGATTCATCCACGAATTCAAAATAAACACGTTTTGTCTAGCAAAATCATGGCTGACATAATTGGTAAATTATGACACTGCTTATTCTGGAGATAAAATTGCGGTCGAAACATAGGCGACGAGATTCAATCACGAATGCAAAATAAACACGTTTTGTCTAGCAAAATCATGGCCGACATAATTAGTACATTATGACACTGCTTATTCTGGAGATAAAATTGCGGTCGAAACATAAGCGACGAGATTCATCCACGAATTCAAAATAAACACGTTTTGTCTAGCAAAATCATGGCCGACATAATTGGTAAATTATGACACAGCTTTCTGAAAGAAGATACCTGGTGCAGTGGTCCACTTCACCTCTATGCGCAAAGCTGAAGCAATATGAGACGGCTGGTCTTCTGTTTATGACTTTAGGTATCATCTTTCCAGAAACAGACCATAATTACACTAAAGAATTAATAAAAATGCGTATACGTGTTAAGAAGGCGGAGTTCGAAACAGTTCCACGTGTTAACATTAGATTTACGGAGCACACAAAAAACAGCTGTTCTATATTAATTTATAAAAGTAACAATAAGACATTTATTCCGATTTTGAACAAGTGTTATTGTAATATTTACCGTAAGTAACATACAAATTGAATAAATAACTCATAAATGTATCTTTACGATATGAATAATCGTAAATTAAAAAATCAGAGACCCGTCATTTTGACGAGTTCCGTAAATCTAATGTTAATAATATTACAGTTATAGTGTATTCGGCTAACATATTAATACATAGATACTCTCATGTTGGATAAAACAATTCGCTTTCTAGATCAAACATTAAGGAATTTTTAAGCATCATCGAATGACAGCGAAAACTTTCATGGATATCGCTTAATAACATAAGCATAAATCAAAATATGTCATTGTAAATACGACATAAAACAACATTTTTTACATGTTAGTAAAGGCCACTTGTTTATAATAAATATTACGGCATAATACAATAAATATTACTACATACATATAGGCGTATATTATCATGTAAACGTTGTTGAAGATATCATTATTAACAATCTAACATCGTGGGTGAGTAAATCTGTGACTGTAAAGAAACGCTTCGCATGTCGCAATTTCAAACACTTAAGTTTACGCATTAATTGAATTATAAATATAGAATTGACCTATTTATAAAGAAAATATCATGAAAACGAATTGGATAGGCTGAAAGAACCTAAAAAGAACAAGGAAGCACTGCTATTATAATAGCAAAATTAGCGTGATCAGAACTTTCAGCTAATTGAACATCTCGAGATGTGAAAACGTCCGACTTGCTTTGTTCTTTGGAATCACAAGAAGTATCGTATCGTCGGCGAATAATTGTCAGCGAGATATAAGAGTGACCCGTAACAAGGGCCAAGGATAGGGAACGTCGCTCGAGAGATCCCTTTGCAAAAGCTTGACCGGCAAAAGAGACGGCCTGACAATGATTCGAGCAGCTTTCGGTTGATTTCTCGATGAAACCGGCAGCTGAATAGTTCCAGGAAATAAAAGATAACCGAACACTGCCAGTCCCCGCGACGACGGCTGCTCGCTCCGGCAGTCGCTCTCGATATTGCTAATTTCGACGTCGATCGCTTTCGATACTCCGGACTCTTTGTTTCGTTTCGATGATACCTGACACGGGAGCTTCGGAATCGCTACTGTTCAGCTGACAGGGCAGCGCGTGTCGAATTCGATGTCTGTTGAATTTATGACGTTGAACCACGGCTTCATTAATTCAGGGAGCGGTTGATCGATTTCACCGTGTCGTTTCCCAAGTATTGCGCACGGTCCGAGGGACCGACTACGTATGTATATACATATATATTTTATTATTTTTTAATTTGACGAGAGTTTATATACACGTCGCGGGGCGGCCCGGTGGAATTCCTGAAATCGCGCCGTGTAAAACAGCTATATCCTTTACCGACTGATCCCCGTTGCCAAAAAGTCAAGAAAACACCTGTGTTCCCTAAATCGCAGATTCCACCGATGCCAGTAAATAGGAAAATAATTGAGGATACGGATGAATATTTTCTTTTTATTTGGGCGCTTATTGTCGCATGGATAGCGAGGTCATTGGCGACGTGAGTCGTTAGATATTGATATTGGATACATAGTAATTTCTCTCAGAAATGCAAAATTTCGGGTTGCTGTGAATTTCCCTGTGCTAGTACTATGCCTATGTAATTTATTGATGCGTCAATGCTAAAAGTCGGCGGAATTTCCAGAAAGCAACACAAAATGGTCTGTTTGGGTGTGATTCACCGCGTGCTACAAGGTACGTGGTAGGTACAGTAATTTCTCCCTAATTCGCGGTCAGATTGCGCACAAAAATGGTCAATTTGGGAAGAGGAAGTACGATTATTTTCGAGTTGTCCATTTTTTTGGGCAATCTGAGTACAAATTAGGGAGGAATTGCTGTACTAGGTACGTGATCTTCGAATCGTGGCATCTGGACTCCGAATTGCCTTTGAATCGTGGCACGTGGCCTCCGAATTGCCTTCGAATCGTGTCATGTGGCCTCCAAATTACCGATTGTCAACAACTATAAAAACGAGACGCAATGCTCGAATAATCGTATCCCTTATTCCCAAGTTGTCCATTTTTATGCGCAATCTGAGCGCGAATTACGGAGAAATTACTGTAGTATAATAGGTACGTGACTTTGCGAATCGTGTCATTTGGCCTCCCAATTGCCTGCGAATCGTGTCACGTGGCCTTCGAATTGCCTTCAAAAAGTGTCACGTGACCTCCAAATTGCCTTCAAATTGTGTCATGTGGCCTCCCAATTGCCTGCGAATCTTGTCACGTAGCCTCTGAATTGCCTTCGAATCGTGTCATGTGGCCTCCGAATTGCCTCCAAATCGTGTCATGTGGCCTCCGAATTGCCTTTAAATTCTGTCACGTGGCTTCTGTATTGCCTTCGAATCGTGTCATGTGGCCTCCGAATTGCCTCCAAATCGTGTCATGTGGCCTCCGAATTGCCTTCAAGTTCTGTCACGTGGCTTCTGTATTGCCTTCGAAACCTGTCACGTGACCTCCGAATTACCTCCAAATCGTGGCAAAAAATAAGAAATAAGAAAGTTAGGTCAACGTTTTCATTTTCAGATCTGCCGGTTTCAATTCCGACCTCCGAACATTTCTGAGAGAAATGACTGCAATCGTACATAGCGCTTCACTACTCCGAATGAACTTCATCGCATTCTTAGCATTTTTCATAATGCTGAAAACATCTTTCAGCGCGTCAAGAACTTTTGTCTGAGTTCTGGAAGCTTCGCACTTCTTACAGAAAAGCATGATGTGTTCAAGAATTATGAGGTGTTAGCACTTTTGGCAATATGGTGGAGGTATTTTCTTCATGTATAATTCCTGTATAATGCTTTTATGATCGATTTGAATTTTAGTTAGTACGATTTTATCCGGGACAATACTTTGTTCGACATTACTTTACATGGTTTACAAGGGAAAAACACAGATGTCATCGGGTCAGTAGGCACAGTTTCAGACAACATCTAAACGATTCGATCTGTTTAGGTAATTACCGAAGAAATTAATTGTGAAGATTTCTTTGGCAGACGCGCTTTGGTCGCGTATCGTGAACGCAAGTACTAAGGACTTCCAACTAGGACTTGGAACTAACCAGAGTAAATTAGAACTTTGTGCGGAATATATCACTAGAACTTCGAACAGCTTAGAACTTCGCCCTATTGAGAACTTTGAATATTGCAGTCGGTCTTTGCCGACATATTTTCTATTGAATTACTGTTAAATACTCGTGTAACATAACTGCGTTTAATCAGCTGCAAGTAGTCCATCGACCGAAACAAATAAAATTATCTCTGTCCCGTGTTCTCATTATCGCAATATTTTTATTTAACGTTCTGACCATGAATTCTTTATATTAGTAGTGCTTCCTTAATTCATTTTTATCATTTTCAGCCTATCAAATTTGTTTTCACGAGTTTACTCTGATAAATGCATAAATCTTGTACTCTTCATATCTCATTAATCTTACATTCTGATTTATTTGTGCTAGATATGAAAATATAAAATATAAATATAAATTATACACATAAAATATAAATTTTAAACAGTCAAAAGACTAAAAGAAGCGAACAGTATATTATTACATCAATTACAAATCTTGTACTCTTCTTATCTCGTGAATCTTATATTCTGATTCATTTGTGCTAGAATTAAAAATATAAAATATAAATATAAATATAAATTATACACATAAAATATAAATTTTAAACAGTCGAAAGACTAGAAGAAGCGAACAGTATATCATTACATCAATTACGAATCTTGTACTCTTCTTATCTCGTGAATCTTATATTCTGATTCATTTGTGCTAGAATTAAAAATATAAAATATAAATATAAAATATAAATATAAAATATAAATATAAATATAAATATAAGTATAAAATATAAATATAAATATAAATTATACACATAAAATATAAATTTTTAAACAGTCAAAAGACTAAAAGAAGCGAACAGTACATCATTACATCAATTACAAATCTTGTACTCTTATCTCATGAATCTTATATTCTGATTCATTTGTGCTAGAAATGAAAATATAAAATATAAATATAAATTATACACATAAAATATAAATTTTAAACAGTCGAAAGACTAAAAGAATCGATCAGTATATCATTACATTCCATCCTCTAGAATTGTCAAACAAAGAAAGAAATTCCTAAGAGACTGCAACCGTTGCAAATGATTGTTATTTTGTATAAAAGTCCGCATGCCAACTACGAGAAAATAATCGAGACCGACGCAGGAGGAAGTTGCAAAATTTCGCAGCGTATCACGGATCATCGGTGCCGAACAACAAGGCAATATGAATCATGCAAGTGGCCGCCGCGCGCATCCGCCAGCCGGACTTTTCTATTTCCAGATGAAAGATACCCAGCATAATTTTCTCGGTTCAAAGAAATTATTTTTGTCGGCGCTATATTCCGTCCGGCGGTGTGTGCGGCGCGCAGCGACGGGCGGCGTCGTCAGCGTCGCCGTCGTGGTGCCTGTTTTACAGGCCGACCCAGGAACGTTTTAAATCCTGCCTCTGGATTTACCGACCCCCTTCTTGCCCTTTCATTCTTCTCGTCTCTCCGCGCCAGCAGGAAGAAGGATGGGCCGAGCCGCCGGCAAAAAGTTCCGACGTTAAGTGTGTCTGACGTTACTCTCTTGTTTCTCCTTTATTGTGTATAATGCGCCACTTTCCCATCCCCGCACCCTTCGCTCCGCAGCCAGTCACCCCGTCCCCCCGCCCGCCCGCCGCCCCCTTTATGAAGCTTTTTTCTCGCGACCCCGGCGAATCTGCATGCAGATTTGATTGGAGGTGAACCCCGCTTTCGCGCAGTAAATGAAAACTTTTAACATTGCAGTTTAATGCTCTCCCCACGTTATAACTGGTTTGTCACTTGGAACGTTGGCGATCTTTGCTCGGAGATCCGACCGTCTTGCGGACCTTTTAATTACGCTTGGACACTTAACGCCTCCGCGATCGCAGCTGGAGACCTCAAAAATTTTCATAAAATTGAAATATTTCTCATTCGATTAAACAAAAGTTACGAAGCTAACTTATTATGGCATCGGTTACTTCTTCAGCATTCGTACTTCATGCAAATCTTAATAAAATGAAGCATTCAGGTTTCATTTTTCATTGATCATCCATTCGGTCGTCAATCGACTGAATTTAAAACGGGGAGATTCGGTTGGCATAAGTGTTAACGATATGCTGACTCAATCTTTTAGTAGCAATTCGAGTTTGGATACTCAAGCATTGTTCAAGTAACACGCATCCTAAAATTTTGGGATGATCTAATTTGAACGTAAATTGTCATTTTAATTAGTTACAATGCTGTAAAAGAGATTTGTTCTGTTGTTCCTGTTTCATTGGCAAGAAGATTTTATATCTTAATCTTCATATATCCGGGAATTATAAATTATCATTATAAATTATAAATTTATTATTTATTATAAATTTTATTATAAATTATAAATTATTATAATTTTTATTATAAGTCATAAATTCGATGTTGCTATGTGTCTAGAGGTTGATATTCAATAGTTTTAAGTTGCATAAGTTATTTTGAATATAAAATATTTTTCATACAATGAATTCGGGTTATTTAGGATTAAGCGATATTGTTAGGTTGTTCGTGGTGTAAGTAGGTTATAAAATTAATTACTATACTCAATCTTCGTTTCTCTAGTCTTATGACATTAAACAAGTTGGTCTGATTTCGTGACAGCTTTGTGGATACTGCCAGTTGCCGTATTGAACTAAACATTGCAGAAATGTTTTTCATTTACAAATGTTTCTCATTGACAATACTTGATGAAATATTTGAATGAATCCATTCGAATCTTTGTTTGAACCTGTGTGTTATACAAAGGTTTCATCGTATGAACGCTTATTAATTGAACAGTTTGCTGTGTGGGCAGTGTATTTTATATTGAAATGCTGAAAGCAAATATACAATATTAAATAAGAGTACAAAAAAGATAATAGTATAATACTAAATAAATATATAATAATAAATGAATATTGTACGATGAAGTAAAAATGAGACAAATATTTGTCAGTTATATTATATATACTAAAATAAATATGTTAAAAGAGTATAATAGTACAAAAAAATAGTAGTATAATACTAAATAAATAAACAATAATAAATGAATATTGTACGATGAAGTTAAAATAAGACAAATATTTGTCACTTGTATGTACTAAAATAAATATATTATATAAAATGTGGCCCCACTGTAAAATACGCAATATAACCGTGTTTAATAACGTTAATTCACCTGAAAAAAGACACATATCAGTGTAAAATTAAGTGCAAAAAAATTATTTGACGTCGCCACTAAGATCTTCGTTACAGAAAAAACAACCCTCAAAATTGACCGCAGAACCTTCGAAATATCAATCGTTTTCGCTATTTAATATTAATATTTCCAAATTCTCTAAAAAAATTCTCACTCGCAAAAGATTTAAATAATTAAAAAAAATTAAAAACAGCCAGCTATTATTTCTCCTCGCAAGAAAACAATAAAATTCTTGACCAGCCAGTTGTACACTAAATTCAAGAAAGATGCGGGTCGTCTGTTTGCACCGCAAAACCCCGCACCACCCCCTTTCCATCGATCATTATGCATTCTTCCCCGAGCAAAGGGATAGTTTCAGGGATCAAGATGCGTGGCGCGTCATCAGCGATTCAGGGCTCAAAGTCAAAAGTTCCGCGCGGTCGACACACGTTTCGCGATGGTGCGGAAGCGGCGCGGCGGTGAAAAAACCGGGGGTTGCGGGGCGGTCGGGGTCAACTTGAAGCTGGAACTCGACCATTAAAATTCACGCATATCTGCATTCGCGATGAGCTACGAAGTCCGTGGGTTCAGGCACGCGGCTCGGCCGTATTGAGAGATAGTTCCTCGCGAGCGTTTTCTCGTCGGTCGTCTTTCAGGCTCGCATTACCGCGTCATTGTGCAACCATCGCGTAACATATGGCCTCGGATGAATCGCGACCGGGAGTGGACGACGAGGGCGAACAGAGGAACTGGCAGGAGTAGGAGGTGGACGAACAAACGATTCCCCCCGGAAAGGCGAGTAACGGTTGCGCGGCTCGTTGAAAATCGAGGTAACGAGTCGCATATTCTCCTCTCTGTTTCCCTTCCGACCTCATTTCTTCCCCGGACCGTTGCAGCTTTTGGCTTGGTCGCCGCTCGAGAGCCGAGGGCCAGTCCGGTCTGTCCGACCCATCCAAGTATTGCGCCGCCGTTTCCCAGCGGAGGAAACGATCTGCTGGAAGCATTATAAGAACTGGAAAGTGGGCCGCGGCATGTATATACAATAATTGTCTGCGCGCTTCGGCCGATTGCTGCCGCCCCGAACGCCCGCCGCGCCGGTTTTTATGGAAACCAATCGCGAAACAAAAGGGTCGAACGACGGTCCGAGACGGACGGCAGTTCTTGGACGAGGGTGCTGCGAGATGTACGAGCAGATAGTAACTACAGCAATGTCACTCTAATCGACGCTCAGATTGTCCACGAGAATGGACAATTTGGGAAGAGGAGATACGATTGTTCGAGCCTTGCGGTTCGTTTTTATAGTTACGAATTGTCAAGGTTATGTCGAGGTTGTGCAACACTCGAATAATCGTATCTCCTTTTCCCAAATTGTTCATTTTTGTGCACAATCCGAGCGTCAATTAGGGAGACATTACTGTATTTGATTTTTTCGATTACGATTACGGAAGTACTGTTACGTTTGTGACAAAAAGCTTTACGGTGAAATGTGATCTAGTTGTCCGATGTTATTTAACCACGATATTTTCGATTTGACGCAAGCCAATTTTTTTCTTTCTAATGAAAAATGAGGACCGGGAGAGTGTTGCAACCGTCAAGTACCCTGGGGCAATTTGATAACTAAATGACAACATTATTTATGATTAGAAATGATCACATTATTTATTTTCACATTGTTGGAATTATGAGGATACTTCGTGAAGAAACGTTTGAATAAATTTCTTTACTCAAGTTCACAGTGTGAAAAATGCGGCAGAAAGTCTAGATACAGTTGTTTCTCTCTGAAATGCCAAATTTCGGGTTGCTGTGAATTTCCCTGTGGTAGTCCTACGCCTATGTAGTTTATCGATGCTGAGGGTCGACGGAGTTCCCGGAAGGCAACACAAAATGGTTTGTTTGAGTGTGAGTCAGATAAGAAAAACCGCGGAGCTACAAGGTACGTGGTAGGTATAGTAATTTTTTAGTAATTCGCGCTCTGATTGCGCACAAAAATGGACAATTTGGGAGGAGGAGATAGGTTATTCCCAAGTTGTTCATTTTTGTGTGCAATCTGGGAGCGCGAATTAGGGAGAAGTTACTTTACTAGGTACGTGAGCGTAGAATCGTGGCAAGTGGCCTCCGAATTGCCTTTAAATCGTGAAATGTGGTCTCCAAATTGCCTTCAAATCGTTGCATGTATTCTCCGAATTGCCTTCGGATCGTAGCCTGTGGCCTCTGAATTGTCTTCAATTCTCCGAATTGTCTTCAATTCCCTGAATTACCTTTGAATCGTGTCATGTGGCCTCTGAATTGCCTTGGTATCGCGACATGTGGCCTCCGAATTACCTTCGAATAGTGGCATGTTGCTTCCGAATTGCCTTCGAATCGTGGCATGTGGCCTCTGAATTGTCTTCAAATCGTTGCATGTGATCTCCGAATTGCCTTCAATTTCCCGAATGGCCTTCAATTCTTCGAATTGTCTTTAATTCTTCGAATTGCCTTCAATTGTCCGAATCATCTTCAATTCTTCGAATTGCCTTCAATTCCCCGAATTGCCTTTGAATCGTGTCATGTGGCCTCCGAATTGCCTTCGTATCGTGACATGTGGCCTCCGAATTGCCTCCGAATAGTGGCATATTGCCTCCGATTTGCCTTCGAATCGTGTCACGTGGCCTCCGAATCGCACTCGAATCATGGCAAAAAATGCGAAATAAAAAAGTTAAGTCGCCATTTTCATTCTAGCATTGCTACGTATTCACATTAATGTGCACCATCATGCTGGCCGCTGCCTTTCTTTGCCGACTGCCCCGAGTTCCTATAAAAACGTGTCGCGAGACCCGTAGAATCGCGACTCAGTATTCTCAGATCTGCCGGTTTCAATTCCGACCTCCGAACATTTCTGGGAGCAATTACGGTACATTCAGCGTCGTCGTTCTCATAAAGCGGCACAGGCTAGTCGCTTTCAGTGCTCCATAGGTTCAGCGTTAATCCATTGCAGTACCATTTCTCCGTAGTTACAATAAATAAAAGCGCAATAAGCAGAACGTGCAAGTACATATAATTTCCCTCGCGCGGTAAAAAAAAAGCGCAAGAGAATAAGTCTTTATTTCGGATGTAATAGCCGCACTCTGATTCGAAATAGCTCGTGGACGAAATTACCGCGTGACATTGCCGCCGCGGAAAAAACAATTCGGAACGCAATTAAGCACGCTAGTGAAATTACCATCGGAGCGTTGTACTTCGTTGTATTGATTAAACTTCCGGTTTAATTGGAATTTCAACGACGCCGATCCCGCAACGATCATACAAATTCTCCCCGGAATGATAATTTTCTACCGCGACCCTCTCTCTCTCTCTCACTCTCTCTCTCTCTCTCTCTTGGTACCGCGATCGTTCACTTTGATCGTTCCGGAGACGTTCGTTAATTGGCCGTTGCCCGGTGCTCTCCTAGAGATTCCGCGGAAACCCGGCGCCGCGTCTGTCTGCCTTGTTCGCTCTCTTTGCCGCGAGCACGATGTAAGAAGCCGAGGTGCACCAATTACGGTTACGTCGCCACAAAATTTCTGCGATCTTAAAGTTTATTTCCACGAGTTCCCGCGAAAGATGCTAGCGAAACGTCGGTGCTCACTGATACATTACTTTTCTTCACGGTATATTTGTATATGTGGCTATCATATACACGTGCACGTAATAGAAACTTTCACTGATATTTCGAATATTTTATACGGCATCTGGCAGACTATATCAGAAGTAAATCTTTAAGATCACAGGATTAGGGGTAAAGTTGGTTTATCGTTCTTTTTTTAACATTATGGTCGCTGGTTCGCCGAGCTGCGCGAACATCGCGCTGCGCTGTGGCGATTCGCGAAAAATGAACGAACTATAGTGAATTCTCCAAACAAGGCTCAGACCTCGGAATTTAAAACACTAATCATGGCTCGACTTTATAGTTGCCGACATCTCGCGAGAGAGAGAGAGAGAGAGAGAGAGAGAGAGAGAGAGAGAACGAAACTCGAGGCAGTCGGCAAAAAAGGCAGCGACCAGTGTGCCAGTGACATTAATTGTAAATCTATATTAATTTTTCTGACTTATGGTATTTCCATTTTATATGACAAAGTGCATTTTATGCATACGAAATTTAGTTTTATGACGCATACAGCAATTAGACTTTTAACAATTATTTACATCTAAACTTTTATAATATAAAGATTATCTTGAAACGTGATGTAACTATGAGAATACATAGTAATGCTAGAATAAAAACGATGACTTAACTCTTTAATTTCTAATTTTTTATACATGGAAAATTTGTTAATATATTAGTCAGATTCTTCCAATTAAAATGAGACCAAACACGACATGTGTCTTTAGATCATATTTATTAATTATACGTGGCAAGTAACTCATTTTATTTCATTACACAAATCATAATTATAGCAAAAACAAAGCATTAGAAAAATATTAAAGGCAACGTCAAAGATGGTATGTATGTCGTACAAAAGAAAATATCGGCGGAGTTATGCTATTCAAGCTTCGACGGCAATTCAGAGGCCACATGCCTCGATTCGACGAAGATTCGGTGGAACGAGCCTACGCCTTTGACGGAGAGTGTGAAAGATCAACGCTCGTTGCGATCGTTCGCGTACCTTATCGCTCCGCGACTTTATTTACATGACTCACACCTAAACGGATCATTTTGTCTCGTCTTCCAGGAATTCGAGTCAAAGGAGCCGCGTCGCGTGTCGCATCACACGCTTGACCGGCTCCGTCGAACCTTAGCATCGACGTAGCAATAAATCACATAGGCGTAGAGTCAGCACAATGATTTAACCACAGCAATTCCACAGCAACCCGAGATTCGGCATTCTAAGGAGAATTTACTGTAAATGTTTTAACGACGAAAGATTCGGCCGTTCGCTGCTCGGCGCGGTTTATGCTCGTAATCATGCGCAAATCGATAATCTATAAACGGTCAGCGGAGCGGAGCGAACCTTTGTCGCTGGCCGCTTTTCGCGACACCGGCACGCTCGCCGTTTGTCGCCGCTAGGACCGGCTGCGATGATCGATTATCTTCGCTCGCAGCCGCTTCAGCTAACTTCGAAACGATACCCGCCTATGACCAAGTTATGCTTTTAATCGAATGCGTTCTCGCTGACACGATGATTGCCGAACCTGCAACCAAAGATATTCCACTGGATCTGTGTATTAGTGCTAATACCCTGTGAAGCGCGTGTGTGCGTGTGTGTACTCTGTACGGTATTCGAGCAGATCCAGGTAATATGAAGCCGCGCTTAATTTGGAACATCGAAATTACACGGCAAGAGCTAACACGCGCCACTTTCGGGCCATAGAAAGCGATGATTTTGCTGCGTTCATGATTTTGTTGTCGGACACGGCCAATCGAGGGACACCATAATTAATACATTGATTGGAGTGGCTGGAAAGTGATCTGTGTGCGTTGGCACCTAGGTTGCCGGTTGCCAGGTTGGTTGCGATATTCCAGATTGGTTGAGTGGGGCTGGGTGGTATGGTGGGGGAACCTCGCTGCCTCGCGCGGCGGAGTCGTTGTAAACCTGCCCCCACTCTACCAATCGCGGCCAAACCTGGCTGCGATATATATATGTTACCGTGAATGACCGAAATTGGAGAATGTCGACTTTCACCGGTGAATGTCAACAGATACCAAATACGTCGGTGAAAGATCGAATATTTCATTACATTGTTGTACATTCGGACCCTCTCCGGTGTGTGTCGACAATCACAGATATGTTCTGGTGGAGGTCCAAAACCTGTCATTGCAAAAGGAAGTGTTCCACAAATAAATGCAGTTGTAAAAGCAAGGGACTCTTGTGCAATTCAAAGTGTCATAATAGTTTAAGTTGTTGCAATAAATAAGATTTGAATCACATGAGTAAGTAATTTTTTTATTACTATTATTTTCTTTTCTCATGTAGAATGTACCGTGTATTTTAAATTCTTGGTCATTCCTTTCAGAAAGAGAGGCGAAAAAGTTACGTCACCCTTGTGGCGTTTTATAGCGACTGAATTACGGAGAAGAAAATATAAATCTCCAACATGTTCAACATTCGTCATTAGTGCATGGTGAATGTCAACATTTACCGGTGTAAGTCAGAAATAAGGGTATTTAGCAAATATTTCGGACATACACCAAGCGACTATGTGAATGTTGACATTCACCGGTCCCAAGAATGTCTCGTAGTCCGAAAGTAGCAAGTAAAGTTGAAGCAACTTTTTCCTTTACAAAAATTTTCTCCGAGGCACCGTTAACGAGTTATTAACGAAAAACAGTGACCAATGAGAGGCGAGATATGCTGGCGCAAGGCGGCCGAGCCAATGAGCGGAACTGGGTTTCGACTGCTCGTTGGCTCGGTCGTCTCGCGCCAGCTAAGCTCGCGTGAGCCAACGGCGCCAGCGGTCGAGCGGTCGAATCCCAGTTCCGCCGATTAGCTCGGCCGCCTAGCGCTAGGCGAGCTCGCCTCTCATTGGTCAGTGTTTTTCGTTAATAATTCGTAAACAAAGCCACGGGTTGCATTTTCGCTAAGGAAAAAGTTACTTCAAATGATCCCAGAAACTGCTAATTTCCGGTTTGCGAGACATTTTTGGGACACCCTTATATTATATATATGTATACTCGAACTCTTAGTCTGTTAATAAATAGTTAATGTTATTTTTCCTTAGTATATTTTTTATAATTCTTATTACACTGGAATAGGTAAAGGGATGCATGCATTTAGGTGACGATGACAGCGACGGTGACATGAATATGACAGTACAATTTTACAGTATAATTTTAGAATTTTCATACTTCGATTCCCTTTGTACTTTATTTCGTACATGATAGAATGCTCGTATATTAGACGACGGAATTTAATATTTGGACGTAGATAATTATATTTCGTTATACTCAATATGTCGTCCGGAAAATGAATTTTTGAATACGGATAATTAATTGCGTGACCTACATACGAATGATGCGACGGTTAAACTGTTAAAATGCTTTAATCTGGAGGACCCATCGAATATGCAAATTGCGGTAAAGGCGGCCTCGGTCATTATTTTCTTCGCTAATGGTTACAATGCTATAATTTATATTTAATATTCCTTTTGCTAATCGATCGAAACCTGTACACAGAAATTAGAGAGATTTCATAAATTATGACACACATTTTGGGAACCACGACATCAAACAAGTACTCACACGACTTTCACGAAAATGCGAAATAATGGTCGTTACACGTATCACATTTCCTTTAAAATTTGTCACGATTATACATTCCAAGAATGTAATCGCAATGTATCACTGACAATTTCGTAAAATTAGCAATTTTCCGGCCTTTAAACTGAGATATACATCTCGTACGTTTCATAACATTATCTAAGATTGTAAAAATAACGTTTTACAACATTATAATTTTTAACCCTTTCGAAGCCATTAAATATTTTAGTATACATTTATGTTTGCGCATTTTGCAAAGTGCTCAGGCTAAAATCACTATAATCTCGAAAATAAAAAAGTTATTGATTTAAATATTAGAAACCAGTTTTCTGTATTTTCCAAAGATTATTTAAATATTGTGTACCAAATCATAAGTATTTATATTCCGGAACGAGTTCCTTCTGTTTACAACAATTACGTCCATATCATTTTCTGTAACCCAGCACCCTAAAAAATTCCATA
The DNA here is from genome assembly GCF_051020955.1 of Megalopta genalis. Taxonomy (NCBI): domain Eukaryota; kingdom Metazoa; phylum Arthropoda; class Insecta; order Hymenoptera; family Halictidae; genus Megalopta; species Megalopta genalis. The sequence continues at coordinate 14,541,521 of NC_135020.1, read as the reverse complement.
AAATCAACCAGCAATTCAATGGAATAAAATTTGGAACATTAAGATTTCTAATACTGAATACCTTTTTCGTGTTTTATATCTTGGTTGAAATCTGGCCAAATAATTCCATCACCCATTATATACGAGTTACATAGTAGTCAACATGTTAACAGGTTAAATTAACCATTCTACTACTCTTGAAAACTAGACGGATGAATTTCCAGTAGCGTCTGGCTGTCTTTAATCAGACAAGCCATTCTAACTACGCCGATAATTTATTCATTTTCTTCCAGGTAGGTTCCATAAAGCAGCAAAGCATAGACTTGTAATCCACACACAGGTGAGCAGAGTCAGCATAAATAGTAATAGTCTGCCTAATAATTCCATCACCCATACACAGGGTGTCCCAAAAATGTCTCGCAATGCGAAAGTAGGGGATTCCTGAGGTCATTTGAAGCAACTTTTTCCTTAGCAAAAATGCAATCCGCGGCTCCGTTTACGAGTTATCAACGAAAAACAGTGACCAATCAGAGGCGAGATCATTTGGCGCGAGACGGCCGAGCCAATGAGCGGAACTAGGCTCCGTGCACTCGTTGGCTGGGCCGCCGCGCGCCAGCCGAGCTCGCCTCTTATTGGTCAGTGTTTTTCGTTAATAACTCGTGAACGAAGCCTCGAAGAAAATTTTCGCAAAGGACAAAGTTGCTTCAAATCACCTCAGGAACCTCCCATTTCCAGATTACGAGACATTTTCGGCACACCCTGTACATATGTACATATATAGGTTACATAGTAGTCAGCGTGTTAACAGGTTAAATTAACGGTTCTACTACTCATGAAAGCTAGACGGATGAACTTCCAGTAGCGTCTGGCTGTCCTTAATCAGACAAGCCATTCTAACTACACCGATAGTTTATTCATTTTCTTCCAGGTAGGTTCCATAAAGCAGCAAAGCGTAGACTTGTAATCCACAGGTGAGCAGAGCCGGCATAAATAGTAATAATAGTCTGCCTATAGTCGGTTGAACCGCAAGTAGTAGCGGGCAGTCTCTGGTCAGACACGTTACATATCTAGCACAATACCGGCGAACTCGCGCAATGTAGGTATGTACTCGGAACAGCGACGAAAACAATACCATTCCGCGAATAGCCGTCTCATTTGTGAGCAGATGATCCCAATTTGTGTATCGAGTATCTCGACTACCTTCTGGCCATGTAAAGGCCCTCGAAGTTGCAAAATCGGTCCATGTTTTCATAGGAGGTCAGGCCAGTATTGCACGAAGCTTTGTTACGAGCCCCGGCAGAAGCTCTCTCTCTCTCTCTCTCTCTCTCTCGAGCGATATATACTATACATGTACACGTTATCCTGACCGTCGGGAAACTACGGAAGCCTTATCAGAGCCTGGTAAATGCAGTCTTTAAACCGGATTAAGCGCTCGTACAGACAGTTCGTTAATGTTTAATCATGGCGCGAGGTGTGAATATAATTCCGGGCTATAAAGTCGATACCGCGGCCGAAAGAACGATAACGCGCGGCAATTATCTCCGTAGAACTTTACAATATTACATTCCCCTGGAAGGAACATATAACGTCGCCTTTATTGGCCGAAAGTGTAACCCGGCTGGTTCCGTCTATGAAAACTATCGATTTATCGACTCCAAGATGAGCCAAATAGTTCTTTATTTTCCGACGCACAGGAATTACCGCACGAAGATAAATTGCACGTATAGTGCGTAACGAAGGTATTAACCCTTTGCACTTGAAGCTATTTTAACCGTGAATCTAAAATAATTTTTCCGACTTGTAGTATATTCATTTTGTATGACAAAGTACATTTTATGCGTATGAAATTGTGTCTTGTGTTGTATTAACTTTGTTAGTATAAAAATTATCTTAGAACGTGGTATAACAAATTTTAGCGGTGCCTCAGAGTCAACACTCGAGCGCAAAGGGTTAAGTGTTATTAACACTGGTATAACTTCGATTTCTACGCTATGTATTTAAATAAATATACATTGAAGGGAAAAATTACTTTACGGTATATTAAAGTAAAGTATATATATATAAATGTCAAAATGCAAGAAACTTTCGATTTAGTGTATAAAATATGAAGGAACATTGAATTTTCGTGCAACACAAGTATTCGAACGGCTTGTAAAATTCAGTCGAGAAGTTATAAAAATAAATTTTAATAAAATATGTACCAAGAAGTTTGACATTTTAAAAATAAGTATTTATTTAAGATCGATGTCGTTTTTTTATCTCTATTTTATACGATTTTATGATTTGTTTACAAGACACGTATAAATATAAATTGTTATCTTAATTTGCATCTGAAGAATTAGCGGGTAAAACTGCATTCTAATTTTACAAATTTCTTCAAATGCAATTAGGATAACAAATTGAGATTAAGATAACAAATTATATTTATACGTGCCTTATACACGACTATCTGTCCTCATAACGTGAATTCGGTCATACGAGTTGCAACAAACAATATTCACACTATAAACAAATCATAAAATCGTATAAAATAGAGATGTAAAAGAATGACTTCTAAAATGTCAAACTTCTTGAAATATATGTTTAAACAATAGAGGTATAAAATTAGTAATAAAAATTAATAAAAAAATTTATTTCTATAACTTTCCGACTGAATTTTATAAGGCGATCGAATACTTATGTTGCATGAAACTTCGATGTTCCTTAATATTTTTTTCATTGTGTCGATAAAATTACTTATATTTTTTTTTTGACATTTATATACTCTACTTTAACATACCGTAAATTATTCTTTTTCCTTCAATCTATATTTATTTAGATACATAGCGTAGAAAATCAAACTTATACTAGTCATCGAATACTTTCGTTATCCACTGCATTTTGCCATCGATGAAACTATAAAAATGCTTCCGGGCACGTTTTAAAATAAATGTCCAAGTGAAATGTAAAAGTTCGTACGAAATATTACCGGAGTTGTGGAATTATTATAACGGAACTCTAATAAAATGTACTTCCTCAATTTTAATAATCAATTAAAATCGTGCTAACTTGGTCGCTCGTTCGAGTAATGTGTCGACGACCGTAGTTTTTAATTATGATCTGGATCGTTTGTGACAAAAGTTTCGGGAGTGGGCGGGGGGGAGGTGGCAAAGGGCTAACGATCGCGCGGCCTCTGCGTTATTTAAACAAAAACGTCGTCTCGTTAACGGCGCTGATATCAGGTCGCTACGCGTTTACATTAATTGCTTGTCGTATAGCAGAGACGCGAACCGCTAGATACAATTTATGGGAGGAATAAACCCCCGGAATACAGTCGACAAGGCACGCTGATAAACAACGTTATAAACAATCTGGACTCATTACACGGCCGAGACTACGGCGATCGATTCGCCGGCGAATTTCAAATCTGCCTAACTGTATCCGTATTAATACGCGAACGCGTAATCCGCGAAATATTAAACGCGAGCTTTCCGTTCGAATTTACGAGAGACTCGCTCGCATTTTCACGCCGCTCCATAAACACGAGCGAGGAATCGAAGCGGTGTGTTTTACAGAGTTTTCGATCGTGTACTCCCAGCTTCCGAGATGTTTTTTTTCGTTTTATTCGAGCCGCTTCGTTTTGGTGTAGTTGCGAAACAACGCGCGGCGGTCGGGAAAACGTTGTCTTTCGGCTAAAATTAGATTTGTCGACTTTCGGATTTGAAAAAAACGTTGTGACACTGATTAATGATGGTATTATATATTCTGTAACGTGGAATAAACAATTTCGTACTATACGATAGAAATGGAAGGTAATATTATTAAAAATAATATTATTATGTAATTAATTTCACGAGTTTTATTGTATGAAACAAGTTTTTTTATCAAAATGACCGAGAGAAGAATTCTTTCAATATCAATCAAAAGATTCCACTCGCATGATAATAACACTTTGTAAAATTAGGTTTGAATAATAAAAAAAGTAATTAACAAATAAATATATTACTGTACTAGTAGTAGCACTTCAAATAATCGACTTATAACACTGAAATTAAATTCCTGTTAGATCACTTCAATATGAAGTCGATTTTAATTTTGGCCAAAAAATACCGCTTTCCAAACTATTGAGCAACGGGCTGAGAAGGGAGGAAGGAATGCGGTTCAAAATATTTAATAAAAACAGTGTTTCAGAAGAGTATTGTTTTCATTGTTGCAACGTTTGGAATTTCATCGACAGACGTACGTAAGAATTTTGAAAAATACTTCGTTATTGACCCGCGTGTCATAGCTCTTGCGAAACAACACGAAGAACGCGGGAAACAATGATATACGATAGTTTTTATCGCGTCCTGCGCGTTTCGCACGAGTGAATCGTCTTTTTTAAGCAAATATATTTCTTCATGCGCGCGAGATAACGAAGATTACAGTAAAATTTCGCAGTATAGAAAGAAAAAAAAATTGAAGATTATTATACCTCGTACATGCAGAATGAATGCAACGGAAAAATTGTCTGCATTAATTACAAGATACAGGAGTTACACATACACAACTGAAGATAACGTTGAAGATAACGCAACGGTGGTTTTACGTTTTTCAAATAATTTTACTCTTTGACATTAATTAGATTGTTGGTATAACTGAACTTTCGTAATTTATTGATAATCATTTGCTTACTGAAAATGATAGAATGCTGTGTGTACATGGATGACAATGATAACGATGATGCAGAATGCTTAGATCATTCGACAGAGAGAGAGAGGGAGAGAGAGAGAGAGAGAGAGAGAGAGAGAGAAACATAGAAATATAGAAAATACAGTAAATTCTCCCTTAGAAAGCCCGGAGCTCGGAATTCAAAATGGCAATCGGCGGACACTCAGACTTCGAGCCTCGGAGCTTGTTTTTATAGGAACTTGGAGCAGTCGGCAAAAAAGGCAGCAGCCATCATAACCGCTTAAGGCACACTAGATTACGCTAACTAGTCGAACAACACTGCGTTTGAAACCATTATTTGCTGCTCTCGAGGCCGATGGCTGTACAGGATAGTGTAATTTCGCCTAGAAATGTTCGGAGGTCGGAATTGAAACCGGCAGATCTGAGAATGAAAATGGTAACTTAACTTTTTTATTTCTAATTTTTTGCCACGATTTGAAGGCAATTCGGAGGCCACTTGCCACTATTCGAAGGCAATTCAGAGGCCACTTGCCACGATTCGAAGGCAATTCGGAGGCCAGAGGGCATTTGCCACGATTCGAAGGCAATTCGGAGGCCACTTGCCACGATTCGAAGGCAATTCGGAGGTCACTTGCCACGATTCGAAGGCAATTCGGAGGCCAGAGGGCATTTGCCACGATTCGAAGGCAATTCGGAGGCCACTTGCCACGATTCGAAGGCAATTCAGAGTCCACTTGCCACGATTCGAAGGCAATTCGGAGGTCACTTGCCACGATTCGAAGGCAATTCGGAGGCCACGTGTCACGATTCGAAGAGAATTCGGAGGCAACGTGACCCGATTCGAAGGCAATTCGGAGGCCACGTGTCACGATTCGAAGAGAATTCGGAGGCCACGTGCCACGATTCGAAAGGAATTCGGAGGCCACTTGCCACGATTCGAAGGCAATTCGGAGGCCACATGCCACGATTCGACGGAGATTGGTCACATGGCTTACAGGTCTGCGGTTTTTCTTACCTGACTCACATCTAAACAGACCATTTTATGTTGTCTTCCGAGAATTCGCGTCGCGTGCCGCATAACAAGCTCGACCGACTCCGTCGTACCTTAGCATCGACGTAGCAATAAATTACAATAAATTACACAGCAACCCGAAATTTGGCATTCCAGGGAGAATTTACTGTAACGATAAATTAGAAAGAATCAAAAAAATACCTGTTCATTCCTATTATTTATCTCACAGACATTTGTTTTCCCTCAGAGAATGAATTCTACAAATTTTAGACACTTCCGTGTCTGCTTAAACACTTGCTCCGATTTCGTTGCTAAATTTTCGAAACATGCGATTGTTCTAAAATTTGCTTGTATATAAGTATTAATTGAGTATTAACGTTCCTTCGACTGCTCATGTAAGTGAATCACCCGCTCCCAATTGTTTATTACGCTCAGCTAGGTTCGCACGCGGGAATCGTCTATTTTTCGCCGGGAATAAAGAGCTCCGCCGACGGGGAACCGATAATTACGATTCCCTCGTTAATCGCGAGCGATCAGTGCGGCGAAATTTAAATTTTGTATGCGACACAATATTCCGCGACTGCCACCCGGGGGAAAAGTTGTTCCGATAAAAAGGCGACGCTCCGCGGCACGGACGTTTTCGGTCTCCAGTGGTTACGATTTTATTGTCCGAGCCGGTGTATCGAATTCTGGTCGGACGTGCATGATGAATTATCAATTTCCGTACGGCCAGCATCGATCGCGATCGCGGCACCGTTTCTCTGCGGCTATTTCGATTCGGATCACTTATTAATTGCGCCGCTGCTGCACGACACTAAGCCGCAAACTTCCGGATAACTGAAGATTGTGAAATTCGATCGGAACCAAGCAGTGATTATTCATGTGTTTTTGAAATGCTGGTTCGCGAGAGTGATGCGCATTGGCTGTCAACTAGGTGTTCCAATTATTGTACAACGAAAAAGATAGTTAATTTTCGTATGTTCGTCCAGCTGAAAATTTACTTGTTTTCCGTATCCAGGGAATAAAGATTTTCTGACTATATACAATGTAGATTAATTATTAACCCTTTGCACTCGAAGCAGAAATTAACGCAAATTTTAATACATTTTTTCTGACCCATTGTATTTCTATTTTCTTTAACCTAATGCATTTTATACGTATGAGATTGAATTTTTGCGATTGATGCGACAGTTATCCTTTCAACAGTTCTTCAAATATGAACAAATTTGGTTAGTAAAATTATTTTGAAACGTGACGTAACAATTTTTAATGGCGCCTTGGAGTCGAGTGGAAAGGGTTAATAGCTTTGTACACAATTTATCGATCACATTGTGTGCAGTTTCTTTCGGTAAGATCTTGTAAAATGATTCTAAAATGTCTGAAATGTTCTAATACGTTTCGCAAAAATCTCGATTAAGAAATTGCTAAGTTTTCAGTGCGAGTATACTCGTTATATGGAACTCAAGGATTTGAGTATTATAATAGCGCGACTTCTTCGAAATTACGTCTATCGTTTATGTCTATTGTTTTTCTGCGAAAATAAAAATACGAAATCTTGAAAATGTGTCATCGATATTTACAGTTGAATACATTATGAAAATTTTAACGAGATCAATATTTCGGGCGGACATCTTCGGAATGGAAACGTAATGTGACAGAAGTTCTATGATTATTTTGTTTTATAAGGTACAAATACAAACAATTTAAAAAAACATCGTAGAAAATTGTTTGGCGAATGTACAAGTCAATATTATGTATAACTGACATAAATCTATAAAAACATAAACGGTGCTAAGAAAATATCTTTAGTATCATCTCGGCAAATCCAACCAATACACAGGGTGTCCCAAAATTATCATACTTCCGGGAAATGGATTCCTGAGATCATTTGAAGTAACTTTTTCCTTAGCGAAAATGCAATCCGCGGCTTCGCTTCCGAGTTATTAACGACAAACAGTGACCAATGAGAGGCGAGATCGGCTGGCGCAAGGCGGCTCAGCCAACGAGCGGCGGAAGTCCAGTTCCGCTTATTGGTCTAGCGCTAGGCGAGCTCGCCCTCTCATTGGTCAGCGTTTTTCGTCAATAACTCCTAAAAGAAGCCTCGTAGAACATTTTCGCTAAGGAAGAAGTTGCTTCAAATGACCTCAGGAACCTCTTGTTTCCCGGAAATGCCATAATTTTGAGACACCTTGTATGTACAAACATATACATAAATTTTATTTTAAATGTTCACAAAGAACGAAGAACTTTTAAAATCAATAATAACAAGAGACTATTTTCTTTTCAATCTTTTAAGCCTGCTAACGTCGTCATAAAAAAATATAGAATAGCGTCGCGTTTAGCAGTTCCCCGCGTCTTTCCCATTAGTCCCTATAAGTTATTCGCGTCGTCATAATTTCTCTGTAGATGATCGTGATGTCCGCCGTGAAATAAATTGTTTTGATATTTTTAGTTCGTGGAAAGTAATGGCCGGCCAGATTAGAGCTGATATACGAGGTCCCGAGCGTTGTTTCCGTAATGAGGAGACGTTCTATCGCGAAGCCCCACGTAACCACTTTGCGATCCGTTTAAATGCTGCGACCACTGCAATCGCGGCGGTAGCTTTATAAATTTCTTGACTCTCGCCGGAGCATGGCCAAATATTTCGTATCCACGTTCCTACGCGACGCGCTTTAATTTCATTTCCGCTTTGTCAGCTCGACGTCGAGCAGGACGTAGCGTATTGCGATTACGCGACGGTAATGTCCCTGTGTGATTTTAATGAGCCGCCTCGGTGACTTCGTCAATTTCAAGACGAGAGGGACGCGGTTCGCCTCTCGCGTCGATCTCCTTGTAATTTCATACGAGTTGTGTTACCAGCTGGTATTTAACCCGAGAAAGATAACCTACGTCGCAGAGGCGCCTGCGAAGACTGTTGATTTTTGTTAATTTTTCATATAGGTCTAGTGATTTAAGTTTAAAATTACTTAAAATATAAAAAAATATAATAAAAATGCATTTTATTTTTACAATAATGCCAAACCTTTAAAATGACTAGATTAACTTAAATAAATATCCATTGTTAGTATAAAATTGACGCCTTAGAAAAGCATGCGCCTCTGAAGCGTATGGTTATCTTTTACGTACGTTGTCATATGGTTATCTTTCTAGGGTTAATAAATTGGCCGCTTTATATTAATTTTTCAGGCACGAAGTGTATTTCAAATTATCTTATAGGGGCGTCGCGTCGCGTCGCGAACTTGCAATGGCCACGGTGCTCGCAGGATTCTGACATGAAAGTTCATTTCGCTGAAAGAAAAGGAGATAATTTAACTTCACGCGAATTTATCCGCGAGCGGTTCCGCTCAACGTATGCTGTTCCTTGTAACTCCGTGAACGATAATTCTGTTCTCGCTTAAGCGAGTTTCGCTGATGATTTAACGATGAGAGAAAACGCCTTTGTTAAGATACTTCTCGTAATATTAATAGTGTAAAATCGTGCACGTGACACGGCTAAAAGGAATCGGGCAACAAGACACACTCGCGAATTTCTGGGTGGAGCTTGTATGTATTAATGACATTATACAATTATACTATAATTATCGTGCTCGTTTTAACACATCGATCGCAATTTACATTTAATTTTTACATTTATATTTAATTTCGCTTGATATTTCTTTTTCAGGTTTAGAAATACAATAAATTCTCCCTAAGTTTTCCTCAGCTTGTAAGCAAAAATAGACAATTTGGGAAGAGAAGAATTTATTCGAGATAAAAAGAGATTATAAATATAATTGTTGACAATCGGCAACTATTAGGCCGATATAAGGCCGCCAGGCTTGAATAATCGTATCCTCATCTACCTAAATTATTCGATATACAGGATGTCCCAAAAATGTCTCGCAATCCGAAAGTAGGGGATTCCTGAGATCATTCGAAGCAACTTTTTCCTTAGCGAGAATGCAGTCCGCGGCTTCGTTTACGAGTTATGAACGAAAAACAGTGACCAATCAGAGGCGAGATCATTTGGCGCGAGGCGGCCGAGCCAACGAGCGGCGGAAGTCCAGTCCCGCTGATTGACTCGGCTGTCTAGCGCTAGGCGAGCTCGCCTTTCATTGGTCAGCGTTTTTCGTTAATAACTCGTTAACGGTGCCTCGGAGAAAATTTTTGTAAAGGAAGAAGTTGCTTCAAATGACCGGAGGAACCCGTCACTTTCAGATTGCGAGACATTTTTGGGACAACCTGTATAAAGAAGCTACAAAGAAGCATCTCTGCACATTATACATGAAATGAAAGTACAAAATAAAAACTAATGTGTAATACGAATGAATTTAACGAAGTCTTTTCTTTGATAGTCTAATTGTAGTAACATAGTTCACGATACAGCGTCGTGTGTTATTATAAATATAGAAAAGATACAAATAAAACAGACATAATAACCAATAATAACTTTTAACAACCAATAAAAATGTTTTTCATGTTACTAAATAACGGTTTGAAAAGATGTTATTAATACAATATTAACACATTGCGGACGGCTCATGAGATATCTCGTTTTTAGCAAATTGAACGTTGCGGACGGGTCACGAGATATCTCGTTTTCATGTTTTTTTTATTTAATCGGCAACTTAAGCAACCAGCCGCAAATATTTCTGTTACGTAACCATGGTAACGAAGCCTCCCGCATTCCTAAGTAATTTTAGCGAAACAAATGAATCATTCCAAGCATGTAGAAATGATCAGTCATTATAGCCACTCTAAATCAATATTCAAATTTGTATAATAAATAATAGTTAAAATGTAAAAAATCTTATATAATAAACAGATATATAAACTATGTATATATAGTATTATTTAAGAATACTAAATGCAAATTAGAAATGTGCGTATCCGCTTCCTGTTACTTGCCAAGCATGTTTTTGGAGCGTTCGAAAATGTGCGGTCTTCGAGGGCGTGTTGAACGCGCAGAGCCCCGTCCGCAATGTGTTAATGTTTTCGTTGAATTCTCCACGCTTTCAATACAATATTTTCTGTATTCGTCGAAGCTTCAATGCATCGTAAATATCGTCGACGGATTGGTAATAAAACTGAAATAACCATTCTATTCTTTTTTCTAGCAAGAAATACACATATTATTACAAGTGATTACTTCTCGTCGATGTTTTTCCGATGCGCCGAACAATTACCACGCCGGCACGCGATGTTAAATTCATCGATTAACAGTCCACTTTGTCCTGTCGACTCGTCGTACATTATCGTCGTACAGACGCTGATTAGAATCGACGTCGATCGATCTCCTTTGTACGGTTCAAGCAGTATTGCCCGAACAATGATCGGGGGGTGGTCGAATCCGGTATCCGAAAGACGGTCGTCGAATTGTTGTCAGTATCGTCGGGACTCGGCTGGCAGGCTGTTCCCGTTGTTTTCCCAGCTCGGCGTTCAGCAGGACCGCAAAGTTTACCGTGAAAGTGGTTCGTTAATTGAGTATCGCGAACAATTCGTCGTCGAGTCGCGAGAAATTCATTCGCGCCGGCCGTCAACCATTGCCGGACCGTTTTGCTCGCGTCAAAGAGGGCTGAAGGGTGCTCGCCACCCTTCCAACTTCCTCGACGTCGGGATTCAAAGTGGTTCCACATTGTGTCGCGGCTTAAACTCGACGCTCGCTGCGAATCGACACTACGAAATCCGGCGAGCCGGCCGCGGTGTACCGCGTCCACGCGAGCCTCAAAACTCTAAGCTCGGTATTCAACTGGGAATCGACAATGGACTGCGGCGACAGAGGCAGTCAGGCCGACCGGGTCCCGGAGGAGAGCGGCGGGGTAGAGGGGACTTTGTTCTAAGATTCCGGCGAATCCCACGACGCTCCCGCCTCATTGTGCCTCTCTCAATGGACTCGAGACGATTGACGCCGGGCGCAGTCCGCAGCTCGCGGAAAGTGCCGGTTCGCGTGTATCTTCGAGTCGCACACTGGGCCGGTATTCATTTTCCACCTAAAGCATCGATCGCCGGAGTAGAAAAAAAGAAATTATCGGCGAAGCCACGTGTTCGTGCTCTTGGTTCATGTAGTATTGTTGTAGTAATGATTCCGAACGATTTTAACTTTGTAGTTTCAGTTCCGTCGTTGAACTACGGGATAAGTCATTCGACCCTTTCGCGGTCGTATGTCTACTCTTAGTCATCAAAGCTTTTTTGAAGGAATTTCCAGGTCAACTTTGTCTTTTCAAATGGAAAGATATAGTTTGCTCGTTGTAGATCGAAAGAATATGAAATTTTAAGTAGAAGAATGTGGACCTATGTTAGTCTTAAACCTCATGGTTAACGAAATTATATTATATAATATAATTATTATCTATTATATATTATATTTCTATTATATAAATTATATATATATATATATATATATATATATATTTATATAAATATATAATTTATGTAATTAATATGTAATATAATATGTATATATAGAATATAGTAATTTCAGAATATAATATAATATATATAGAATATAATATACAATATATATAGAAAATAATATATAATATATAAGTATAATAATTTCAGTTCATATGAGATACATCATGTATAAATTTCAGTCTGAATTCAGTTCATACATTTACAATTTATGCAATGATGACCCAGTTATGTGTTTACTAATTTAAATATACATAAACTATATCTCAGTTATATTTTTTAGCAACGTTCACCAACGATGAATTTACATTACTTTCATAATAAAAGAAATAAGACGCTACAGAAAGACTTTTTATACCGACCTGAACAGTGTGAACGATTGCATGCACATTCGTATGCACAATTTACAGAACAGAGATGCAGTAAATTCTCTCGAGTCATCCCTCAGCTTGTAAACACGAATGAACAATTTTGGAAAAGAAGGTCCGAGGAGATTGCCGCTTGTCAACAACCATAAAAACGAGTCTCGAGACCCGAATAATATTGACTCGTTCGGAAAGTTGTTTCGTTCATTCGCGAGAGAATGAAATACGACTTGTTAATGTTTAAGGCAAAAAAGACAAACACTTTCGACATTTTTCTGGTAACTTTGAAATTGTATGCCTTGTTTTTCATTCGCAAAGTACTGAATCGAGTGCCTCTTAAACACCAATACACAAATTTCTCGAGAAACGAAACAACTTTCCGAACGATCCAATAATATCTCTTCATCCCGAATTCTGTTTACATTCTGTTTACAAGCTGACCGACGATCGGCGGGAATTTACCGCGATCGTAATTAGACGAAAGGCGGGTGATTTCTGCACTGCAATCCCATTCGTCCTCCGCGCGGAAACAATCCATAGTCGGTAACAATACGAGGGCGGTTCGATAAATCGTTCAGCCCTGTCGGATCTCTGAAACGAGTGAAGAATATTAGCGGTAGGATCTGAATAGAAATTTCTGACCCAGTATCCTCAAATAACGTGCTCGTAAACGTACAGGGAGCCGAGGGAACTTGACAAGAATTCTCTTGGTCCCCTTCAGCACGGAATTTCCCTGCGGATCGATATTCCCACTCGATTTCTCGATTAAATCTCGGTTCCTCGGGACGCCCGGGTCGCCGATAGGTTTCCGAACGGCGACGGACCCATCGAACTTCCAAATCGCGGCCACAACGAAATTTAGGGGGCAAACATTGGACCCGTACACGCCTCGGTGGAACCCTGCCCTCGGCACACAGGCGGTCGAAGGTGTGACAGAGGTCAGCCGGTCGGCCCTATCAGCGGGCTATCGAGTTTAAGTTTTGAATTTATAGAGTTGTTCGCCGGTTGCCGGCGGACTTAGCCGACATTGCTGTTGACTTTGAAGACCGCCGCCGTTTGCCGCTGAAGAACGATCGGTTCCAGCAGCGACCGCATCTTAATGTTCTCGTCGATCTTCCACGAACTCGGTTACGTTCCTGTACGACTATTTGACTTATAATTCGACGAGAGCCGCCGGAGTATCGAGTACGCGCTGGAATACTCTCCGAGTCGTTGCTCGAATTAGCGCGCTCGACGGCTGGATTCTGATATATTAGGGGGAAGACCGGAAAGTAATGTCGTTTCTATGTATGTCGTCGTGAGCTTCTAAGTCGTGCCAAAGACGTTTTAAGGTTAGAGTGACTTTCTTTCTTGTACATAATTGAATCTTAAACTTTTTTGCGATTTATGGCGAAATTTCCAGGCAAATACGATACAAAATAATAATAAATAGTAATAACTACAAATAATAATGAATAATAATAATTACAATACAAAATAATAATAAGTAATAATAACTACAAATAATAATAAATACAATACAAAATAATAATGAATAATAATAACTGCAAATAATAATAAATACAATACAAAATAATAATGAATAATAATAACTGCAAATAATAATAAATACAATACAAAATAATAATGAATAATAATAACTACAAATAATAATTAATAAAATACAAAATAATAATAAGTAATAATAACTACAAATAATAATAAATAAAATACAAAATAATAATAAGTAATAATAATTACAAATAATAATAAATACAATACAAAATAATAATGAATAATAATAACTACAAATAATAATAAATGCAATACAAAAAAGCATTGTATGCTTTTTGAGTTTCACAAGGATAGCAACGCAACAGTTGTTACCAAAAACATTTTCCATGTTTATCCGAGTGCATTAGACCTTCGAAAATGCCAAAAGTGGTTTTTTAAGTTCAAATCAGGTAATTTTGAGCTTTCTGAGAGAGAGAGAGAGAGAGAGAGAGAGAGAGAGAGAGAGAGAGAGACTCGCATCGGTCAGGAAGACCAACAACTTTAGACAATGACATGCTAGACATGACATAAGGGCGGAAGTGAAAGCAAATTCGTGTCACATAATTGAGGAACTGTCAAACACTCTTAACCAACCTTGCTCGATCATCCAAGAACATTTGCAGCAGATTGATAAAGTAAGCAGAGCAGGTGTTTGGCTCCCGCATAATCTGTTCGAAGAAAACGAAGCTGACCGATCCACCACATGCAATTTATTGCTTCAGCGACGAGCCATGGATTAAATTAATGAATTAGGGTGGGAGGTATTGCCTCGGCCAGCATACTCGCCGGATATTGCGCCACCAGATTTCCATTTATTCCGATCGCTGCAATATTTTCTAAGTGGCAAAAAGTTTGAGAATTTGGACGATGTCCGAGATACCATCTCCAGATATTTTTCTAAAAAACCAAGCGATTTTTATCGATTCGGCATTGAAAATTTGCTCGCTAGATGGCAAAATGTTGTTGATAACGACGCTGATTACATCATCGATTGAAAATAAAAACTAGTCAAAAATTGATCCGTTTGAATTTCATGTAGAAAAACGACATTTCTTTTCGCCTCCCCCCCCCCCTAATACTTTGTTTAGCATCGTTTCGTCACCAATAAGGGAAAGTAACCCTTAGCACTCGAGTGGTGACTCAGAGGCGCCACTGAAATTTGTTACATCACGTTTTAAGATAATTTTCATATTAACAAGGTTTAGATTTAAAAAATTGTTAAGAGTGTAACTGTTGTGCGAGTCACAAGAGTCCCAATTTCATATGCATAAAATGCATTTTATCGTATAAAATAAAAATACTATAAGTGAGAAAATTGATTTTATATTTACAGTTAAAATAGCTTCGAATGCAAAGGGTTAAGGTGTCGAGAGACAACGTTCATTCGATCGTCTGCTATCGATATAAAGTAATGTCTCTCTAATTGACGCTCAGATCGACCATAAAAATGGACAATTTGGGAAGAGGAGATGCGATAATATGACTCTTGCGGTTCGTTTTTACAGTTACGAATTGTCAACAACTATAAAAACGAACTGCAAGGTATCTCCTCTTCCCAAATTATCCATTTTCCTGCACAATCTGAGCGTCAGTTAGGGAGACATTATTGAACCTTGCGCCACCGCTTCCGTACCACGCCGAATTATGATTTCGGCCCTGCGAATGGGAACGAACAAAGTCGCGCTCGAAAAACGCGACTATAGACCGGTCACTGTCGCTTATTCTTCATACCGGTAGCACTTGAGCTTCCACTAAATTTCTGCGGAGCTCGCGAGGTCCGAGGCTTCGTTTGTAATTCTTCCGACGTTAACGCCGACCATTCCTCTAGGGCTCTTTGTTCATCGCCGGAGTGTGCAACTGCTCGAGCACGCTCCTATCCTCATAAACGTGAAACGCGGACCGACCGAGATGGTTTCCCGACACCGTTCGCCATTTCGGGGCAATCTGTCAGCTGTGTGCGAGTCTTTTGCTCATTCATAATGACTGAGAATTATTTGTTCGCCGTGGATGTATCTCATTCGGCAATTTTATTATCGACTAATACAGAGTTTTATACAGGGTGATACATGTGGGATTCCCTATCGAGAGTCTTCCGAACGGATGTCTCGATTAAAGAATCGCCTAATTTGATATTTTGAAGAAAGAAATATATTCTGGTGCAAAGTTCGATGCACGGTGCTTCGAGGCTGGACAATGGCTACTTTTGTTTTTCTCCCTTCTTTATTCTCGCGTTCGAGATGCTGCACTCATTTGTTCCTTCTTAATCGATATCTACATACAGTAATGTCAGTACAGTGTGTAAATCCACAAAAATGGACAATTTGGGAAGAGGAGACACGATTATTCGAGTCTTGCAGCTCCTTTTTATAATCGTTGACAATTCGTTACTATAAAAACAAAACGTAAAGCCCGAATAATCGCATCTCCTCTTCCCAAATTGTCCATTTCTGTGGACAATCTGAGCGTCAATTAGATAGACATTACTGTATATGGTAGACCTGTGATTTTAAAGATTTTCGAGTAAACAAAGAATTACCCAAATAAACTGGGCGTTCGCCTATCCGAGTACAATTGTTGAATCGCTTTTTTCCAGCTGCAGTTCATTTCTAGAATTTCTAAATTTAAACGAGGAAGATATATAGGATGCCTCAAAATTATTGTATTTCCAAGAAATGAGGGATTCCTGAGGTGATTCGAAGCAACTTTTTCCTTTACAAAAATTTTCTCCGAGGCATCGTTAACGAATTATTCATAAAAAAACACTGACCAATGAGGGGCGAGTTCGCTCGGCGCTAGGCGATCGAGCCAATGAGCGGAACCGAGCTCCGTGCGCTCGTTGGCTCGGCCGCCGTGCGCCAGCCGAGCTCGTCTCTCATTGGTCACTGTTTTTCGTTAATAACTCGTGAACGAAGCCGCGGACTGCATTTTCGCTAAGGAAAAAGTTGCTTCAAATGATCTCGGGAACCCCTCACTTCCCGAAAGTACCATAATTTTAGGACACCTGTATAATTCGGCAGTATATTTACTTCAAGAACGATACACAGAGAATTCCATACACCGTTTGAGGAACTAAAGAAGTTCCTGAGTAAGTACTTTAGGATGTCAGGTCAAATCTGAGGCATTTGTTAGAAAACGTGTCCATTGAAACCAGCTTTTATCATCGTTAAATCATCGTTTTTATTCTTGCGTTACTATGTATTCACAATAATATACACCGACATGCTAGCCGTTGCCTTTTTTTGCCAACTGCTCCGAGTTTCTATAAAACCAAAGCTCGAAGAATCATTTCTACGTGTCCGGTGATTACTATTTCCAATTCCGAGCTCCGGGCCTTTTAAAGAGAATTTACTGTACCCGTTTAAAAAAAATTCAACTGCAGAAAATATCCTCATTTGCGTAAAATATAAAACATGTTTCACAAATTCAATTAAATAGCAAGTGAAAAGTATCCAGTTTATCTAAAGGGAACGAGACAAATGATTTTTTGTACCGTTTGTCCTTTCACCATTAATTAATATTGCCCTGCGTCTCGTATACCCGAGTAAACTCACTAGCACAAGCATACGAATACAGTGTATTGACTAATGCACAGTAAATTCCCGGAACAATACCAAGCACGGTGAGCGACAAAAAGCATGTAAATCGATGCTGCAGTGGGAGTTCCAGCGGTTGGAAAAAAGCTGTCCAAATGTGTTAATTAATTCGGTCGGTTCTCGTCGAATCCTAGCATCGCTATAACAGAAACTCCAGCAGACAATACAAGAATCGTTTCATGATTTTACAAAACATCCTTTGACAGAACGTCCTTCAAGATAAGAATAGAAAGAGAAAAAAAGGAAAGAATACAATTTTTTCCTGCACACCTATTATAATTTGCGCTTCCAAGCAACGAGCCATTAGTGAAACGTTTACGACTGAAATTACAAACGACCGGTGTCTCGGCTAGCGTGATATTTTAACACGTTCGCGTGATATTTCTTGTTCAGGTTTAGAAATACAGTAAATTCTCCCTATGTTTTTTCTTCAGCTTGTCAACAATATATATATAATGGACAATTCGGGAAGAAGAGAATTATAAAGAGATTATAATTATAATTGTTGACAATCGGCAACTGTAAGGCCCATATAAGGCCGCCAGGCTTGAATAATCGTATCCTCATCTTCCCAAATTATCCATTTTTGCTTACAAGCTGAAGGAAAATTAGGGAAAATTTACTGTAAGTTGATGTCGTGTCGTATTCGAGCAGAATACATTTTCTTAGGGCTTGTACCATGCAGAAAGATTGAACTAGCAATCACAACAATCGATTTTAACTTTCCGGTTTCAGTTCCTTAATTTAACTTTTTTTGGAGTTGTGCAATTTTCGTAGTTGTCAACGCGACAGTCAACGTCTTCACTCATTTCACTTTATTTGGTCAATTGGTTACGCGAAATAAATGTAACTCGAACTGTCTATTGGAATCTACGTTCAGCGAATTGGATACGCTTCGCGTTCACTATGAAGAGTTCAGTAGAACCTCAGTACAGTAATGTCTCCCTTACTGACGCTGAGATCGTCCACTAAAATTGATAATTTGGGAAGAGAAGATGCAATTTTTAGAGCTTTGCACCTCGTTTATTATAGTTACCGATTGTCGACGGCTATAAAAACGAGCCGCAAGGCTCGAATAATCGTATCTCCTCTTCCCAAATTATCAATTTTAGTGGACAAT